>NC_143396.1:230749552-232124114 GCF_052110815.1 Crocodylus siamensis | reverse complement strand
AGAGCGGGTGGGGGCAGGGGCTGGGAATAGGGTAGGGGCAGGAGCAGAGTGCCTCCTCACCATGTGCCTCCTCACTCCCCAAGGCGAGGCGGGGGTCGGAGCTGGTGCAGGGGAACTGCTTCACCCCCAGCCCCGATGCCATGTGCCTCCTCGCTCTCCAAGGCGAGGCAAGGGCTGGGGCTGGGGGCTGGCTCCAGGGAACTGCTCTGCCGGCTCCGAGGAACACTTTGCTCCCTAGCCCCAATGCCATGTGCCTCCTCGCTCTCTGAGGCAAGGTGGGGGCTAGGGCTGGGGGCCGGTGCAGGCTCCAGCTGCCTGGAAGCTGTGCACACTGGCTGGGGCCAGGGCCCCCCCACTGGCGAGTGGCAGCGTATGGTACTGTCTCAGTGGGGAATGGGCTGGACTCAGCCCCATGTGGAGCGTAGCAGCCCCTTTGGGCTCCAGGCCCCTGGCCCTGTTCCACATGTTGTCCAGGTCCCCTGGGGTCTCTGGCCCAGGCAAGGCTCCTCTCCATCTGTCCCAGTCCCCTGTAGTCCCTGACCCCAGACAAGGCTGATCACCCTCCACTATAGTCCCAGGGTCCCTGAGCCTTATCGGGCTCTATGCCCTTCAGGCAAAGGGGGAGGCAGCACTGAAGTGGCACGCTCATGGACTGCTACACCTTAGAGGGAACATTGCTGGAGAGGCAGGTAAGGATTGGGCCTGACCCTTGTGTACACGCCACAGGGGTTTACTTTGCTTTAAATTGAAGTGGGGTTTTCAAAAAGCCACTGCTTCAATTGAGGGAGAATTAAACCAAAGTAAACCCCTGCAGCATGTACAAGTCCAGAAGAGAAGACTGAGAGGGGATTTAATAGCAGCCTTCAACTATCTGAAGCGGGGTTTGAAAGAGGATGGAGCTAGACTGTGTTCAGTGGTGGCACATGACAGAACAAGAAGCAATGGTCTCAAGTTGCAGCAAGGGAAGTTTAGACTGGATATTAGAAAAAAACCTTTTGCACTAGGGAGAAAGTAAGGCACTGGAACAGGTTACCTACAGAGATGGTAGAATATCCATCCTCAGAGGTTTTTCAGGCCTGGCTGTAATGAACTAGTTGGGGACAGTACGGCTTTGAACAGGCTGTTGATTAGACAACCTTCTAAGGTCCCTTCCCACCTTCATTGTCTGTGATTCTGTGCCTAAATCATACCTGCTTTAAATCATTCTGTTAATTCATCAGGAGAGTGGGGAGGGCAGCCATACACCCAGAACCCTGCACTCTTTTCCCTCCTCACTCTGCAGTTTGGATGGGGGGGGGGAGGGGCGGGTTGTTTAAGTAGCCTGTAATCTCCCACCACTCCTCTTCTGGCACCTGTGAATGACCAGCTAATTGCTTAATTGACAAATAATTAGGCCACCCATTGTTTTCCTCTTTAACCCTTCTGCCCTGTATCCATCCATCTCTCTCTTTCTCCATTGCCCAGTAATAGCAGTAAGGGTTCCCCGTTATAGCTCCCTTTCTATAAATTTTGATTGTTACTGATGGAGATATTTTCTCATTGCTCTCTGAGTGTGACGTGAAATCAATGTTTATGGATAAAAACTGAATCCAGCTAAACCTGTTTATGTATGATCCTTTTCCAGAGTGAAATATTTGGATCTTGTCAAAGCCTCCTTTTAAAAAAGGCTGGAAAACTTTTTCCCAGAGAAGTTTGCGTGACTGTTGTACAAGGAAAGCTTTCAAAGCCTTTTGTAACCAAGACTTGAAATGTATGTGTGTAACTGTAATTATCTTATTTCTTCTTTTCATTTATCTCTGACAAATGAAGTATGTCACCTTGAATCCCTTCCCTGCCTCAATGACTCAGTCTGTGCTGGGCATCTCAGAGTTTCAGAGACAATAATGACACTTGGGAGCATAGTAAGTCCCATCCTATGAGCATTATAGATCTATGCTGAGCTTTCTAGCACTGCATAGATTATAAAGTAGGTGTATGAGGCTGTGAATCCAGATTTAAACCAGAATTTTCATATGGTAAGACATTTTTGTCATAGAAAATATAAAATGTATATACATGAAGTGCATAACTTTTCTTTGGAGCATGTGGTGAGGTTTTCCTAGCTCAATTTGTACAAAAATGAACTGTCTCATATTTTCTTCTTAATGAACAGGCCTAAAGGCCACACCCTCTCCACTTCTTCCTGAAAAAACATGATGAAGAACAGGCTCCAGAAGGTTATTGTTTTGCTTGTCTTGAATTTTCTTGTTGGAATTATTTCCCTTGGGATGTTCTACAGATGGCGAACAAAAATGATGAGTAAGTAAATAATATATAAAGAGAAAAATCCTGTGCTTCTTGGAACAGAAAGTATCCTTTCTGAGTATACAAAAAGCATCTATGCAACATAAATCAATAATAAAAATAATATTAAGAAGAAATCTGAGGGCCGTGCAACTGAAGATTCTTGTATGTCCTAGCATACATACATAGGGAGAAGCAACGTCTGCCATCATGGTAGATGTTTAAAGATTTTTCAGGTCTTCCTTCTGACAAGCCTTTCAGTAATCCTGGTAACTTGTATTGCATACCTTTAATAGTGTAGATAAAGGATGGTGAACTACAAACTGAATTTAGTACTCATCTGCAATTTTAGCTACTCTGGGTATAAGCCCAAATTCTGAGATTGTCTAAATGAAAAGAGAATTCTATGAGATTCTTTCATGCCAATAATTTGCTTTGATTTTTGCACAGCACTTGTTCCAGAATCTACAGAAGGTTGGCTGAAGAGCCAAATCTATCGCAAAGCCACGCTGAATTCCACCTGCTTGAAGAACAACCTCTTTAAATTGAAAAGGAATCTGAATTTGATAGTTGCTAACCAGCTCTTTGTGGAGCATAACTACAGGTTCATCTACTGTGAGGTGCCCAAAGTAGGCTGCTCCAACTGGAAGAGGATCATTCTTCTCCTCAAAATGAACCTGAGCAGGGACGCTTCTGAAATCAAGCATGATTACATTCACACATCTCGTTTGCTAAAAAGGCGGCGCTCTTACCCTACTGACAAGCAAAAGGAACTGCTGAACAGTTACACCAAAGTGATGTTCACCAGACATCCCCTAGAACGGCTGGTCTCAGCTTACAGAGACAAGCTTCTGCACTCTGAGACATACTATAGCATCACTGTGGCAAACCAGATCAGGGCCAGATTCAAGAAGAAACTAAATTCTACTGAGAAGGTGAGTTTCCAGGAGTTTGTTGATTTTATTATGGAACAAAAGCTAGACACTTTGGACATTCATTGGAAACCAATGTTTCTGCTCTGTGATCCTTGCAACGTTCAGTATGACATCCTGGGGAAGTATGAGACTTTGGGACAAGACTCTGAGCATGTTCTTAAGAGCATCAGAGCTCCTGAGGGCATACACTTCCCTGACATTAAGAGGTACAGCTCAGAGAACCGGACCAATGATGAAATTACTATGGAGTATCTCAGAAAGCTGAACTTAGAACAAATTCAGAAGATCAAGAAACTGTACCAGATGGATTTCTCCTTGTTCGACTATCCTTTAACATTTGGAAATCAATCTTTCCTTGAAAGCTGAAACAGTATGAAAAGTTCATATAAACAGACTTGAGCTTATCTGCAAAACTGATTAGAATTGGCTGATGGTAACCGTGACTATGGTTGTACCTTATAATGACATGAGTGCTATTTATTCTAGGCACTTTTATAATGGGTCAGTGCAACAGATATTCACCTATGTGAGATTTTCTTTCTGCTGATCAGTGTGATATAATTGTTTTACCTAGAATTTATATGAAATTCATGAAGTTGGGTACATTGGTATATAACAGTAAATAACAGAGAATATTTTTGGTTTCCAAGATGGATAGTAGCAGTTTGACTATATCCTCATTGTGTCCCCTTCCCTTGTGCAATTAGGAGGAGGTAGGTAAGAATTGACTAAGAAACTTTTAACAAGCTTCTTTCTCCTAAAAAAGTAACTGGGAAGCTCGTTGTAGATTACACACTTGAAATACTATAAAATTGCTGTTGGTTACACAGGAAATTAGTTAACTATTGATCATTATCCAGAGACACGGACACAATAAAGGACATTTTATTCTGCAGGCAGGGATGCCCACACTGGGGAACATAGGGGAACACCTACTTTTTAAAATGTTTCCAACCTTGTGTTCAGCAGGCTGGTAAGCAACCATTGATCTTTCTAGATCATGCGTAAATGTGGCGGACCAGTAGGGAGAGCTCCTGAGTTGAGCCTCCCACCTCACTATGCCTGTCCACCTTCCAGACTCCACGTGTCTCTCCAGGGGCGCCTAAGCCCTGGCAGACCCCCTTTCAAGCCCCACCGCAGAGTCCGGGGGTAGCATAAGCTGCCACCTCCCCGAGGGGGGACGCTCTTAAGCTCTGTGTCCTCGGGGAAACACAGGCCTAATAGTCCAATGGGTACTCGACCCAGTACAAGCACTTGGGGCACTTCCCCAAGTCAGGAGCCAAAAATAGTCTCCCCTAGTCCGCAGACCCAAGGGGCCTCCTAGGCATAATTAAACCCACCCCTCAATAAGGCTCCTACACCAGTCACAAAGGAGAACTTTATTGATTACAGGGGTAGGGTGAAAATAGGGTAGATAGAGCAATATCACAGAAATCCCATGAAGCAAAACAGTCTGGCTGAGGTAACCTTTTGATCATGCATCTGAGTTACTGCCAGCTATATATCTAATCAGATCTCGAGTAGCTTACTCACAAGCACCATCCTGAGGCTGTTGGAGATTCCCTCTGGAGGCAGGCCATTCCTTGCTCATGAGTTATGGGGGAGAGAGCCAGTTTCAGATGGTAATGCTCCTTTCTAAGTCCGAGTCCCCCGCATGGCTGCTGCCCCCTCCTTCTGGGCAGTGTTACCTTATAAAGCCCCTGTGACCTCATTCACTTGGTCCAATGGAGGCCAGCACCTGTTGGCTTTTGGCCAACCAATCTGAAATACATCACTAGTTGCCGGGCAGACTCTAGCCCACCAGGTAGAAGCCCCTTGCCCAGGTAGCTGATACCAGTCACGTAGGCAGAGGGAGCAGGTTTCCCCCCTCCCTCAGGAATGTATCCATCTCAGGTTACCTAAAGAGATGGGGTAAAGGTGTGTCTCCTCTGCTGGGCCCATCATAATCAAATTGTCAGAGCAGAGATTTTGGGGAGAAACAAAGATGGCTTCTTGCCACAGTATACATGAGAGGTCACACAGGCCTGCGACATATATGCCTTGGCAGGAGTATGGAGGAGTGGAGGCTGCCTAGATCTTCCATCCCCTTTTTTAGACCACTGCAACAGAACTGAAAAGCCAGACCAAGACTGGATGTTTGGTGCCTCAGTAGCTATAGTTATGGGCACATCTAGCCTGGGTCACCATTGTGGCTAACAAGGATTCTGCTGCTGAATCACAACAGCAGGATTCATCAGGTACTTACTGAACAATTGCACTGAACTGATGCTCATGATTGAAGTGAAACTGCTTTTTAAATATTCCTACTACAAGACTAATACAAAGTCATTTCTCCTCATGTTAATTTCGTATCTTAATTTGATTACCTGGTACATTAATTTGGTGGTAAGTTCATTTGAACCCATTGATTTATCAATTAGGTTATAACTGCAACTTTGTTTTAATCATTGCATTTTTACAATTTTAGCTAGTAAAACTGTACTATAGTAACACAATAATATGCTCATTTAAGTTTATATTTGCTGCTTCATCCTGTTTAATAAAATCCTTAAAATCTATGGAGGACTCATTCATTTAATCAAATACCATGAGCTGTGAGCTCTGATTAAAAAGAAGGTATCAGCAAAACTACTGAGCTATGCTTTCAAACTGATACTACAGTCCCCCAGGGGTCCTTTAAACAGGTTAAAAAATATAAAAATATTGATAAACATTCCAGTTTGTTATACAAGAGAGGGCTAACTGTGATCTTTCCTGAGAGAGGATTAGGAAGGCTAGCAGATGCTGCAAAGTTGGCATGAATTTCCTAGGCAGGAAGGGATAGGCAGTGGCATAACAAGTTGTGTTCACACCTGGGGCAAACCCTGCGGGAGAGTGGGGAAGGGGAGGGGCACGTGGTTCTGAGAGCAGGGTGGGGATGGGAGGCCAGGATTCATAAAAAGTCCTGGCAGAGCTGCTGCCACCATGTGTGTTCTGCCTGCCCCAGCTCTGCTGCTCTTGGCTGTTTTGGAGTTCCTGGTCTTGCAATGCTGCTGGGGCATGGAGTATGCACAGGTGGTAGGCAGAGGTGAATTAAGATTTATTGGTGCCCTGGGCAAACACAAAATTGGAAGCCCCCTCCCCACCGTGGGAGCTGGACTCCAGCTGTGGGAGGGGGCCCTTCCTCTCCTGGAGCTGCCACTGCCAAGGCAGAGGTCTGTGCCCTGCAGGGGAGGCTGGGTGGACGCAGCCAGGCTGGGGGTGGGGTGGCACATTCCGGCCCTCTCCCCCCCGCCATGGCTGGAGAAGAGCCCAGTGGGGCAAGGACAGATGCAGACAGCCTGCTACGGGCTTGGGACTCTCCTTCTACTCCCTGTCCCCCCGCATCCCTTGGACAAGCCACCTGTAACTCTGTCTCACTCCCTGCCCCAGTCCCAGGTCCCATGCACCGCCTTGGCTGGGCAGTACCCCTGGCCCCAGCCCCAGCCCCTGCTCCACTCCATCCCTCACCATAGGGGCCTTGATCTGCTCCCCCTTTTCCCTACCCTCCATTAGACTTACTTGGAGGGAACTGACTGCCTGGCTGTGTTACTGGCCATGTGTGGCCATGCACATGCACAGGGGTGGTGCTAAGGGAGGGCTTGTGGAGGCTATATCCCCCCAAGACTTGCCCTAACCCCTCCTGTAGCCACCTCTGACCCCTCCCAGTGCCATTGCCATAGCCCACTGGCCTTCCTGCCACCTGCAGCCCGCAGAGGTGCAGTGCTTCCAGCCCAGCCGAACCCAGCCTTGGTCCAGGCCCATCACTGGGAAGAAGCTGGCACTGCCCTTGCATCTCTCAGCAGCCCCAAGCAGGACCCCTTGCAGACTGGAATACTGCCCACCTGCAAGGGGACACCTGCTATTTCCCAAGGGAACCCAGGCACCCGGGGGGCCGTGATTGGCATGGGGCTGATTGGTAGGGCTGTGTGAAACAGCACTGTTTGTTTTCATTTGTGTTTTGATGTTGTAACAGTCCTTGGGGCTGCTCTCCATGTGGCCCACCCACCTGTTCTTGGGCTAATTGCCTGCTTTCTCACCTGCCATGCCTTGATCTTAATTGATTAATTAGGTGGTAATAAGCGGGAGGCTGCCCATTTCCTGCCCTGCTGCTATCTGTGGCTCCATTCCTCCCCTACACTGCAGTCCAAGCCTCGCAGATGACATGTAAGTGTTCCTGTCATCACCAGCCCCACACTGGGCCCCAGAATCCTTCTGATTGAACCCCAACCTAGAGTCCTCTCATCAGGCGACCTCATCCACCTTCATACAGGCTACGTAGCTCCCTGAAGCAATTTTCCCCTCTCAGGTGTGGTCCCCCCCGGGCCATTTAACTACCAGCCCTGGCCCATCTCTAGGCCAGTCAGAACCCCTGGCCCTCAGCTCTCAGGCATCCCTCGTGGTGGGCCCCTGGCCTTTTTGACCGGTCTGGCCCTGGCCCCAGCATGGGCCAGTTGAGGATACTCTCTCAATCAGTATGGAGTCTCTAGCCCCTCACTCTCTCTAGGGGTCCACCCCCTGGGCCCTACACATAAAGTGGTAACCCACTCGGTGGTGGGGGATAGGGGATAAGGTGCCCCGACCCACTTTTCATCAGGCAGATCACTGACCTGGCATTTCCTGGGGGGCTCCCGCAGCACTGAGAGCCCCACCAGGCCACCCACCCCCAGCAGGGTGTAGTTTTAGGTCACTCCAGATGAAACTCAGCAGCCCTCTGGCCAGGTGGTGTTGTTGCCTGGCCCATTGCAGCTTAACTGGTTTGTTTATATAGGCAGCCCTGAACCTGAAATGGCTGCCCTCATTAGGCACCTGGAGGTTGGCAGCTCCGCAGACACACACAGTGCCCTGCCACAGACATTTCGACGGAACAGCATTTTGTTTCGATTTTCGTTTCAACTCAAAACTGCTGTTCCATTTCATCAAAACAGTTTCTCTGTTTTAACACTGTTTCAATGTTTCGCCCATAGGCTATAATGGGGAAGCATGAAACAGCCAATAACTTGTCATTTCTGGCCTGATTTGGATGAAACTTGCAGGACCGGTCGCCCCTTCTGAAGGCATGAAGCCTGCCAAGTGTCAAGGAGATAGGTGCAGGGGTTTACTTACTTTGAAGATACTTGGATAGTATTTTTATCTTGAATGAGAGTTAAGCTTTAAGAAAGATCTCAAGAGACCAAAATCACCGAGCTTGCTTAGTTGATTGATTAACATTATAATAGTTCAACAATGAGAGATGCAAGGATTTTTTAGGGTAGTATCTTTTATTGGACCAACTATGTAGTTGGAATAAAGTCAGATAAGCTTTCAAATGTGAGACATTCTTCCTCAGGTCTGATCTGTCAGCCCACCTCCGCTACTAGTACTATCAACACTCCATATGAAAAACCCCCCATGCATTCTAAGTTTAGAAGCTGTTTATTTTGCAGAAGTATCATTTTGCTTCTTCCATTCTTCCAAAGCAGGGGAACATTGTTCTTATACTCAGTGGGCGTGTCTACATAAGATGTTTACTGTGAAGTAGAGTAATTAGTTTAAACTAATTTACTCCACAGCAGGATAATATTTCTATCAGGCTGGGGAGTTTTTTAGTGAGCAGCAATGCACGTATAGATACTGATGGGGCTGGCTGGGGCATGAGGGTGCTTCAGTGTGGGGGTTCCCTGCTGGCTAGTCCCACACTGGAGCATCCTTATGCCCCAGCCAGCCCTTCTGCAGGAAGTTGAGCCAGTGGGGAGCAGCCCCGGGCTGGCAGGGATCCCCTGCCAGCCCGGGGCTGCTCCGACCCTGCTAAACACGCTACGGTCCTGGACGCATGTTCAAATGGTGTACCTGAGAGCAATAAACTGGAGCAACACCATCTGGAGTTTATTGCTTTGCAGTTTTTGCACATGCAGATGCATCCAGTTGGGTAAAACAGTGCTCCATACATGGGTTTGTTTGGTTTTTTTGGACGGGGGGTTCGTACCATATTACACAGAGTTATATATGCTTTTGTAAATAACAGAAAAGAAAATACTTCTTCCTGTGACCTGTTTTACCTGTTGCATTTATACGGTTCCCTTGACATTCTATAAAATACAATTTATTATTCTTGTAAGTGTTATATTATCTTGGCCAAAGTTAAATTTCCTGTATGGGTAAGATACCAGTATTTACTCCTCACCCGTCTAAACGTATTTCCTGGGTAAATGATTTCCAAATGTCCTTGTTCTAAGTCACTGCAATTTTACATATACATGAGCTCAGCTTTTCTAAAATATAATGAGGACTAAGCCACGTGTAATATAGGGTTTGTGTGGGTATTGCATAAGACAAATGCATGACCTGATTTTCTAATTTACAATCACTTTTTTATTTTTTCCTTAAATAATTGCTGGTATTCAATTTTGGTTTTCTCAGGTCTTCCTGGCGTTTCCACAAATGTATTTGATTAAGGTGTTGCTGCAGATTTTGCCTGAAACGATTCATTTTACTCTTTTCACTGGTTTCCCACAATAATTGCTTTGGCATTCTCATATCTCCACCTGTCATCTCTTTGAAAGGAGGGTGTTACTCAATACCCTTTACGTCCAAAAGCTGAAGAAGGGATACACCCTGTTATAACTGCCCTTTTAAAGCAACATATAATTGTCCCAACAAACAGCCCTTGTAATACACCTATTCTTCCTGTAAAAAAACCTGGAAAGAATACCTATCACTTTGTTCAACACCTTCATGAGGTAAATTCTGCAGTTTTACCTACTTTTCCTGTTGTACCAAATCCAGCTACTATCTTGGCCTGTATTCCTCCTAATGCTTGTTATTTTACTGTTGTTGACTTGTTCTGAATTATTCTCTATTCCTAAAGGCCCTGATAGCCAGTTTCTCTTTGCATTTACCTATCAAGGACTTCAGTATACCTGGACGCGATTGCCCCAGGGCTATACTGAATCCCCTTCTCTTTTTTCTCAAATTCTGAAGAAAGATCTAGATGACATAATATTTAAAGAAAATTCTGTGCTTGTGCAATATGTTGATAATTTGCTCTTGGCATCTACCTCCCTTGAAGCCTGTAAAACTGATTCTTTAATTCTCCTCACCTCTTTTGCTCTAAAAGGCCATAAAGCATCTAAAGAAAAGCTACAACTTTGTCTTCCTCGTGTCCACTATTTACATCATGATATTTCTGTTGGAGAATGACTGCTTACCTCTTCCAGAATAGAAGCTATTCTTAAAATCCCTAGACCAACTACTGTGTCCCAAATGCGTACCTTCCCAGGCATGGCTGGCTACTGCCATCAGTGGATACTCGACTATGCCTCTATAGTCAAGCCATTGTAAAATCTGACTCTTGTTAATACCCCTGAGCCTTTATCCTGGACTTCAGAGATCGAAGCCGCTTTTGCCTCTATTAAACAAGCTCTGTTGCAAGCTCCTGCCTTAGGCCTTCCCGATTATACTAAACCTTTTATTCTCTTTTGTCACGAAAAGGATGGATTTTCACTTGCAGTACTTACTCGGACACATGGAGACCAGCACCGTCCCATTGCTTATTATAGCTCTGCTCTTGACCCAGTTGCAGCCAAATTTCCCCCATATCTCCGAGCTATAGCTGCAGCCGCCGTCACTGTTGAACTTTCCTCCACCCTTGTATTAGATTCTCCCCTTACTGTTGCTGTCCCACATGCTGTAGCAGCCCTTTTACTAAAAACAAAAACCCAACACCTTTCAAATGCTAAATTAACTAAGTATGAAATCTTGCTTTTCTCTGCTGGAAATGTCACCCTAACTGTTTTAAACTCTGCTTCCCTGTTACCTACCCCTTCAGATGGTGAACCCCATGATTGCATTTTTGTTACTGATCACCTATCAATGCCCTGCACTGATCTAAAGGACAGCCCCTTGCAAAATCCAGATCTAGTATTCTATGTTGATGGATCATGTCAAAAAAACTCAGAAGGTTCCCTTGTTGCAGGATATGCAGTATCTTCCCAATATAATGTTATAGAAAGCCATCACTTACCTCATGTGTATTCAGCTCAAGTTGCCGAGCTTGTAGCCCTCACCAGGGCTTGCACCCTAGCCTCTGGTGCCTCTGTTGATATTTATACTGATTTTTGCTATGCTTTTGGTATTGTACATGATTATAGTCAACTTTGGAAACAAAGAGGCTTCCTCACTTCAGGAGCTGTGAAGACTAGTAATGGTCCATACGTAAATGCCTTATTGAATGCTTTACAATTACCTTCTGTTATTGCTATTATTAAATGCCAAGCTCACCAGAAATCTTATGATGATGTTACACGTGGGAATGCTCTGGCAGATTCCACTGTCAAAGCTGCGGCTATTTCCATTCTTCAGGCTATGCCTGTGTTTTTATCTATTCCGACTGACCAGTCTCTATTGGCAAGTCTTCATGACGTTGCCCTCTTCCAGGATCAAGCTCCAGAACCAGAGAAACATACATGGAGACTGGCTGGGTGTTTGTTACACCCTGACCATTTGTGGCGCTTCCTGGACAGCCGCCTGGTTGCCCCAGTGGTCCTTCTTCCTCATCTTGCTCACATACACCATGGCATGGCACATGTGAGCAAAGGGGGGATGATAGACGCTGTTAAGCTTGATTGGTTTCCTCCAACTTTTTCATCTGTGGCTCAGCAGTACTGCCACACCTGTCCTATTTGCCAAGCCCATAATGTGGAAAAGCCTGTAAAAACAAAGGTGGCAGCATACTTCCCGCCTTGCGGACCGTTCATAAGTTTACAATTAGATTTTATTCAAATGCAGAAATGTTGTTCTTATGAATATGTTCCTGTTATTGTATGTATGTTTTCTGGATGGATAGAAGCCTACCCATGTGCAAAAGCTGACACCATCACTGTAAGCAAAAAGTTCCTCAGAGACTTTATTCCAAGGTTTGGTATTCCTTTATCCCTAAACTCTAATAGAGGAACTCATTTTACTGGACAGATAGTGAAAGAAGTCTGCAAAGTCCTGCAGATCCAACAAAACTTTCATTGTCCATACCATCCACAGGCCTCGGGCCAAGTGGAACGCCAAAACAGCATTATGAAAAATAAACTGGCCAAAATTTGTGCTGAGACTCACCTAAAATGGCCAGATGCACTTCCCATAGCCCTTATGGGTATGAAATTTACTGCCAACCAAAAGACTGGGCTTAGCCCACAATAAATTCTAATGGGAAGACCCATGAGGCTCCCCGCCTCACCACCTGTTGCCTCCCACTTTTGTTATATACATTCACTTGATGATATTATTCTGGACTATTGTAAAGCACTAATGAAGTGTGTTAAGGCTTTTCATTCACAGGTACAAGCAGCTGTCCCCAAAGAACCAGATGAGCTGTGCCATTCTATCCTGCCTGGAGATTGGGTCCATGTAAAGGTCTATCAACAAAAGTAATCGCTAGAACCTCGCTGGAAAGGCCCATTCCAGGTACTCCTGACCACCAACACTGCAATAAAGTGTCAAGGACTCCAGTCATGGATCCACGCTTCACACAGTAAGAAAACATCAGCCCTGTTAGACCCAGAGTCTCCTCCATATCAATCTCATAATCAGCCTCCACAGACTGGTAGTGAGCTTAGCGCCAGCCAGCAGAAGACCTCAAGACCAGTAGTGAGCCAAGCGCCTACTCGCGTAGAGGATTTGCCACTACAGAGCAAAGAGGGTGTGTCCCAACAACAACACTATGCCTTTCGGGACAGGAAAAAGGCTTCTACCTAGTACCTGGTTCCCGAGGTGGAGTTGCTTAGTCGTGATTTGGGTAGTTCTCAGTATTTCCTTTTGTGCCATCTTATATGAACTTGACTCATCGGTTATAAGAAACTCGGTAAACCAAACTACACTTCCACACCAACAAAGAAGATCATTTCATGAAAATATATTCTTGTCTTTAGCTAATCAATATGAGAGAGATTTAAATGTCTCTCATTGTTGGATATGTAGTCATGTCCCTATCTATTCTACCAGAGGAATACCCATGCTACCAGTACCCTTGAATGCAGCTCATATGTTAGCCCCTTACTATTCAGATTTTCATGGAAACGAAACTTGGCAGAATATAAGTTGCAACTGGTCTGACTATGTACCATTAGCATATGCCACCCCTGGAAAGTTCTGTTGGACCTGTAATGGATCTGGTGTTGTAGTTGGAGTCAGTAAGTGCGAAGTAGAATTTAAGATAAACAGTGCTTGGTTTTCTAATGGTTCCTGGATATTTAATTACTCCCCTGCAGATCAATTTTCAGGCTATTATTCGCAATGGATCATGTCCCCACACTGTAATACAGAAGGATATACTGTACTAGCTGGTCACTATTTTGTGTGTGAGATAAGGCCTATAAAAATCTTCCCTCTGGTTAGAGAGGAATGTGCTATGTCTCCGCAGCGTATTGTGCCTTTACTATTAAATCTCACCTACCTAAAGGAAGAATTCGCAATGTTCGCGAAAATACAGAAAATCAAAGGTTTTGGGGTATAATGTTCCCCAGCTATGGCACAGGCTTAGCTATGTCCGAGATAAAGAAAGTTGCAGCATCTCTGGAAAACTTTGCTAATGCTACTGCTGATAGTTTTGATAAAATAAATATAGACATGAAAGACATAAGGCAAAGGACATTGCAAAACCGACTTGCATTAGATTATATACTAGCCAGCAAAGGAGGAGTCTGTGCTTTAATAGGTAAAGAATGTTGTACTTATATTCCCGATAATTCAGAAGAAATCCAGGATTTAAGTAAACATCTTCGAAAAGAAGCAGCTAAATTTCATGAGTCAAATAGTTGGAATTTGAGTTCTTGGTTTAGCTCTATTTTCAGTTCCTTAGGCTCTATCATCATTCATAGTTTGTTGATATTCTTTGTTGTTTATTGGAGTATGCCTAGTGTTTATGATAATTCAGTGTTGCTTAAACTGTGCTGTTAAGCAAATGAGGAATAGCCCATCAACCAGAAACGAAGTATATAATTTGTATGTTAAAATAAGAGAAAGCAAAGAGAAAGAAAAACTAGAAGTTGAAAGGCTAATGGCTATAAATATCTAACTTGTTGAAAAAAAAAATTAGGGAATATAAGAATGAATTTAGTCAAGCTTCTGGCCTCTGACTAGAAAAAAACAGACAGAGACCAGAAGTCCTGATACTGCTTATCTCAGTTATATGTTTTGAGATAAAAAAAAAATCCTGCATTATTACTCTGTGCACAGATGTCCAATTAAGTAATTTTGTTTTAGTTTCTTCCAGGTCGTATTTTTTTTCTCTTTATCTGTTTTAGGTATAAAAATGCTTAGAAACTTAGAGAGGGGCTGGATTCCTTTGAAACAGACAAGTGAGTGATTCTCCTTGCTGTGTGGAATTCTCCCTGTGATCACAGTATAGCCCTAAATAAAGAAAAGCTGGCTCTGTCAGTTCTGATTTAACCACAACGCGAAGTTTGATTTCTTCCACACTGGTTTTCTACACTAATTGCTTTGGCATTCTCATATCTCCACCTGTCATCCCTTTGAAAGGAGGGTGTTACGTTAACATAAATAGCCTTGATGTTCTTGTAAGGCCAGTAGTATATAGGCTCACTGCCCTTCAATGCAAATGTGACAGGTGGGCAGGTCCAGAAGTCCTGCCCCTTTAGCCCCACCCTCTTTCTGCTTGTATAGTGTGTGACATCACCAGCCCTGCCCCCTGACCCCACTCACATGTTGTGTGACATCAGCAACTCCGCCCCCACCCCAGTCACGTGGTGTGTGACACTACCACCACATGGTCCATGACATCAGAAGGACAGCCCATGCAGACCCCCAAAGCCCAACGCCTCATGCTGCAAGAACCACCCTAGATCACGTGGTACAGTCATGACATACCTGGTCCCAGACTGCTTTAGGTCCCGGAGCACAGGCATGGCCTATGGGGTGGCAGGGTGGTGGTGTGACCCCTCTAACAACCCACCCCACCACTAATTGGTTGAGGGTTTCAGAGGCCTCAGACCTTCCAAGAACCAATTGGAATGAGTAGAGGGCGTGGGATTTAGGCTGCAAGCCCCACCACCTCTATCTGCTTTCCCAAATGACCCCTCTGTTTATCTGAGACCATGCTAAGGCAAGGTGGATAAGGATTCTTTCACAATGCCTGTAGGCCCACTCACCACAATCCCAAGACAGCCTCATAGAAAGTGTTACAATAAAAATAGTTTTGAGGAGGAGGCCAGGCTCCTAGCCCAAAGACTCTTTGAGATGCCTGACCCTGTTCAGAAAGACCCAATGAACAGGCAAATGGAGGAGGCCCAAGCCACTGAAGAAGACGTTGAGAATTTGGAAGATAGTACCTTTGTGCAAGAGCCTGCATGTGAAGTAGAGGTCATCGCAGAGGAGAGACTGGTAAGGGACTTGGAGCATGGTTGTGGGGGCACTTAGAATTTGAGGGTAGTAGTGTGGGTTCACTTCATGGCACGTGCGTGTTTGGAAGTAGCTAAGGACTGATTAAAAAGTGGCTAACTAAGTCCTTATTTGAACCCCTTTGCAGTTAGATGAAGCCTTTTAATGACTCCAGAAAACCTATCCAACAGTACAGCAGAAGGAAGCGTATGTTTCTGCAGAGAACAAAGAGCGGATGAGACTGAAGAGTTCAGAAGACAATTAGGCATTGAATCAACAGGTCCTGTTTCAAGTCATGAACAAAAAAACTTCATGATGTCTCTTGTGCACGTTTCCTTTTATGGCATAATGAAATACTGCTTGAGGAAGAGACTTTTTGACCTATGCTGGGGGTGCATGTTTGACCTAGGGGGTCAAGAGGTCCATGATTGTGTTACTTGGTTAGCTGAAAATATAAATCAAATAATTCAGGAACTTTGCCAGGAAATATGTCTTGATAGCATTTTCAATGCTGTTATAGCCATTGGGTTTGCCAGGAACATTCTCAGAATTACTGAGAAACATTTAATTCAGGTTAGAGAGTTTCTAAATGCTGTGTATTCTGCAGAAGATTCTAATGCTGCCCTTCATGATTTTATCACTGAGGAAGATAAAATACTCATACCCCATATTGAATGCTTACTTGGTACTAGAGATTATAAAACCCTGCTTAAGAGAAGGGCTTAGCAAAAACAGTTTAAAATGGGAGGGTTTATACATCTAATGTAGATTAGCATTTGCTTTAGTGTCTTGGATCTCTAATCACATATATATACGGTTTTTTGTGATGAGTAAACCAATGAGACTTAATGGTCTCTAGAAATGATAAAAAAGCCCTTCTTAGGAGAAGGGATAACAAAATAAACTAGTAAATATTGTAAAAGTTTTTGACAGAAATAAAGACTGAATTAAAAAATTTATATTCTCACAGTTTTTGTATGGTATGGGGTGGTGGTGGGGGATGTCTTATAAAGATACATCAAACCACAAAAAAGATGACCAGTATGTTCAGAGCTATGCATATTTTAAGAGTAAAGGAGTTATCTTTTACCAAAATGCCTGTTGTAAAGATAAGGCCAACAAGGCTTAATGGTCACAGGAAATGATGAAAAAACACTTCTTAGAAGAAGGTTTAACAAAATAAATCAGTAAATATTGTAAAAGTTTTTGATAGAAATAAAGACTGAATTTAAAAATATATATTCTCAGAGATTGTGTGTGGTATGGGGTGGTGATGTTGGGGGGTTATAAAGATAAACCAGACCACAAAAAAACCCAAAAACTGACCTGTGTTTTCAGACTCTGCATATTCTCAAAGATTTTTATATGGTAGGGGGTGACGGGAGTATATTGTAAAGATAAACCAGACTAAAAAAGCAAACAAACCTGACCTGTTTGTCCAGATCTCAACATATTTTAAGACTAAAGGGGTGGAATTGTCTTTTAAAGGTGACTATTTTAAAACAGTTATATTTTACTTTATCCATACACTATTTTCCTTACTGTATTATTTAATTTTTAATACAGAGGACTTACTACTTATATCATTTAATTTATATTACAGAGAGCTTATCAAGCGGGGAAGCCCCATGCAATTTTACTACAGCAAGGTAAAAATTATTTTAAAATGATGGGTTATTTGTGGCTGTGTTATAATCACACTAAGTTATAACAACTGTTTGTAACTGCTTGTTTTCAAACAGAACCTCTTCTTCTAAAATAAAAAAGCAGGATAAGCACATACAGTCATGTTTTTATCCAGTAGTGAAAGATAATTTTTCTGAAATCAGCTTTTGAAACTTTATGTGTTTCTTGTGGGAGGAGAAGTGTGTGTGTGTGTGTGTGTGTGTGTGTGTGTGTGTGTGTGAGCCCCCCCACCCCATGAATATAGAAGGTAGGGGTTAAGCAATTTTAAATTTGTAGTGTGCGAGGAAAGGTAATTCTCAATGCTGAGATGTAAATTTTATATTTCCTAAGTGATCACACGCACCACTCCTGAAGAAGAGCAGGGGCCTGGGCAGAGACCTCTAAAAGCACAAGCAAAAAAACCTAGAAATGTTCAGCCTGAAGATCATAACACCCAAGGATCAGAAGACCATCGGGACAGAACAGAAGGGCATGGTTCCTCAGAGGAAAACAAGGCCACATACCTCTGGGAAAACCATATGTAAAAAGACAAAGGATTCACACTCCCAAAACAGGTGATCTGGGCCCTGTGAATAAGAAACCCAGGACTGATTGCTCACATAATTTAGAGAAAGAGGAGAGTCTTTCTCCTTTTTTGAAAGATCATGATTATTGTGAAAAAGAGAGTGGGGTTTGGGGTGGTGCTGGCAGGCGTATACATCTCAGAAAGAGTGCTTTGAATGGGTTTGTTGTGGGTAGGTCTTGCTTGACCAATCTCATTTCCTTCTACGACCAGGTGACCTATCACCTGGACAAGGGAGAAGAGATTGATGTCATATATCTTGACTTCAAAAAAGCCTTCAGTCCGGTATCCCATGATCACCTCTTGGCGGAACTGGCCAGTTGTGGCCTTGGGTCCACCATGATCCGCTGGCTGGGAAATTGGCTCCATGGTCGGTGTGAGTGAGAGGAGGAGCCAGCAGGCTCCAAGGCTCCCAGGCTAAGCCCCAAGGAGCCCGGCAGAAATTCCCCTTACCCAGGTGTGTTGGGAAGGGAGGGGCCGATATTTACCCCGCCGATATAAAGAAGAGGCTGGGACCGGAAAGCGGCAGCAATGCAGAACTGGAAAGAGGAGGAGGTGGAGCACGCTGGCGCACACTGCAGGGAACGCTGAAGGCAACGTTGAGTGCTGGTAGGAGCCTCTGGCAGAGAGCAAAACCCCAGCGGGGTTTTGGAACCCAGTTTACTGGCCCCTGCGGGGAGTAGAAGGAACTGTTTGTTTACCGTTGGGGAGCTGGCTGAGCCCAGCAGGAGAAGGGTACCGTAAGAACCCTAATAGAGGGCCACTATTGACTTTGGGTACCATAGTCCCTGTAATAGGGGCACAGTTAAATAGTGAACTTAAGCTGTTAAAAAGGAATTTCATCAAGCCCTACAAGGGGGCTCTCCGAGAGCCAACAAAGGGGTGCTTGACCCCTCGAAGGTCAAGCTTGAGTTGGAAGGCGGCTGCAGACAGACAGAGCAGCTACACAGATCAGGGGAACCTTCTTGGTTGTCGTGTTTGTTTTGATTAACCTTTCTTTTGTGGATTATCTGGGAGGAACTGAGGATAAGTGGCCGGACCAACCAGTTGGCCACCACCAGTTAGAACGGGCGAGGGTGTAAGGGTGGCGGAGCCCTCAGAAACTCGGGACCTCGCGAGATGCCGGGGAGACTCATAATTGGACTACATGCTGAGACATCTGAACCAACTCCATTAATATCAAGTCATGGCAGGAGAAACGTACGCGTGTGAGACCCCAATTATAGCTGATTACACCCTAGGCAAGTGGCAGGCGGCGTCTGTTCGGTCCACAGGGGACAGTGATCTCCGACAGTCGGACCCAGAGGGTTGTAATTGATGGCAGTTGCTCATCATGGTGCCCTGTGACCCGTGGGGTCCCTCAAGGCTCTGTCCTTGGACCCATATTGTTCAACATCTTCATTAATGATAAAGACATTGGATTCAGTAGCGGACTGGCCAAGTTCGCCGATGACACCAAACTTTGGGGCAAAGCATCCACACCAGAAGATAGGCGGGTGATCCAGGCTGACCTGGACAGGATCAGCAAATGGGCAGACAAGAACCTGATGGTGTTTAACACTGAAAAATGCAAGGTTCTCCACCTTGGGAGGAAAAACCTGCAGCATCCTTATAGGCTCAGCAGTGCTACGCTGGCTAGCACTACAGAAGAAAGAGACTTGGGGGTCATCATTGACCACAAGACGAGCATGAGCCTGCAATGTGATGCTGCGGCTAGTAAAGCGACCAAAATGCTGGCTTGCGTCCATAGATGCTTCTCAAGCAAATCCCAGGACGTCATTCTCCCCTTGTACTCAGCCTTGGTGAGGTCACAGCTGGAGTACTGCATCCAGTTTTGGGCTCCGCAACTCAGAAAGGATGTGGAGAAGCTTGAGAGAGTCCAGAGGAGAGCCGCGCGCATGATCAGAGGTCAGGAAAACAGACCTTATGACAACAAGCTGAGAGCCATGGGGCTCTTTAGCCTGGAAAAGAGCAGGCTCAGGGGTGACCTGATGGCCACCTATAAGTTTATCGGGGTGACCACCAGGATCTGGGGGAACGTTTGTTCACCAGAGCGCCCCAAGGGATGACTAGGTCAAACGGTCATAAACTCCTGCAAGACCGTTTCAGGCTGGACATAAGGAAGAATTTCTTTACTGTCTGAGCCCCCAAGGTCTGGAACAGTCTGCCATCAGAGGTGGTTGAAGCATTGAACACCTTCAAGAGCAAATTGGATGCTTTTCTCGCTGGGATCCTATGACCCCAGCTGACTTCCTGCCCTTTGGACTCGATGATCTTCCGAGGTCCCTTCCAGCCCTAATGTCTATAAAAACTATGAGATCTATGAAAGATCATGATTACCACTGGAGCAAAAGGGTAAATTTTACTCAGAGAGGAGGTAGTCTGTGTAACTCGGACAGCAGTTGTGGCGTGTATCATAAGAGGGGGAGTCATGGTAAACGCGGGGATAAGAATGGGTGGCAAACCAGCCAGTGGCTCATGGGGTGAAAAGTAAGGGCCTGGTTAAAGAGGAGTGTGGGGAAGGCTAAACACCAGTTGAGAAAAAAATAAGAGATCCCTTAGTAATGTCACTTTAGAAGGCCCCTCAATTGCTTCCCTTCCTCCCAGGCCTGACCCTTCACCAGGACCCATAGAGCCTGAGAGAGGGGGTGAAGAATATGATTTAGGAACCCCTTTAGATGGACCCTCAAATGTACCCAGGCCTCCCAGACCTGACCTTTCACCAGGACCCATAGAGCCAGAGAGGGGAGATGGAGAATATGATTTAGGAAGCCCTTAAATGTTCCCAGGCCTCCCAGGCCTCCCCCACCACCAAGACCTGAAGGGTCAGGGAGTTGGGATAATGAATCTGGTGTAGAAGACAGTTTAAAGGACCCCTCGAGTGCCCCCTGGTCTCCTGAGTCAGCAGAGGATGTTTTACCGGACGTACATATGGTGCTGGTGAGAAGGCAAGAGTGGTTTGTAGCCAGGTTTGGAGGCATGAGGTACACTGAGGAGTTCCGTTTTGTGAATCTGGAGCGTGTGCCATTACACGTGGCCTATGAAGCCATAACCCGAGGGGTGGAAGAAATTGTAGCAGAACTCCACCAGAGATTCAAGGGGAATGACTATGCCCAGTTATGTGTTCAGGCAGATAGCATGGCAAGCTGTTTATACTCTCGAGCTATTAATTTAAACCAGATGACCCCAGAGCTGTTTTAAGAGTGGTTCAGTAACCTGTTACAAAGCCAGAGAGAAATATTGCTCGATTTGACATTTCGGCTGTGTCGCAGCACAGTCAGGTGCCCTGCGCCTGAAAGCGGAGATGGCTCGGGAGAAACCCCTAGTGGCAGGAAGGGGGAGGTTCAGCTGCCAGTCACCAAGGCTGCGCAGGTGCTGGTTGCTGGGGCAACCAGTAAAACCAGCTGACAGGAAGGGGCAGGGCTAAGCCCAGGCAGGAGGCCAGGAGGGCAGTTCCTCTCTGGTGGCCGTGGGAGTAGGAACTCGGCTAGGACAGATGGAAGGGAGAACTCTGGCAGAATGAACATTCCCCGGTTGCTGCTGGGGTTGGGGAGCTCTCCCTGCCTTTCTCCCTTACTCTCTAGTAGGGGTTGAATCTTGTTTGACCGGATGGTCTAGCTTTTACGTTGTAGCCCATGGGCTTTGTGTTCTTATGTTCACTGTTGACTGGAGGACTGGGTGAGGCTATTAGGGGTTGAAGGAGGCCTCATAGGGACTCCGCAGTAGTGTGGGGGTTCCTGGCACTGGAGAGGGAGCAGCATTTGTGGGGTGCATTGGCCCCAGCCCCGGAGCCGGGGGGCGGTGAGAAGCCCCAGAGCCAGGGGGCGATGAAGAGCTCCGGAGCAAGAGGGGCAGTGAGAAACCCTGGAGCTAGGGGGCGGTGAGAAGCCCAGAGCTGGGCGGCGGTGAGAAGCCCTGGAGCCGGGGGGGGGTGGTGAGAAGCCCTGGAGCCAGGGAGCGGTGAAGAGCCCCGGAGCAAGAAGGGGCAGTGAGGAGCCCCAGGAGCAAAGGGGAGGGCCAAGATATAACAGGGCCCAGGTCAAACCACATCAGCACCATCTGCGAGGCTTGGGCTGCAGTGTAGGGGAGGAAAGGAGCCACAGGTAGCGCCCTCTGTCACCGGGGCGCATAAAATGGGCAGCCTCCCCCTGATTACAACACTCTATTAATCAAATAAGATCGAGGCATGGCAGGAGAGTAAGGAGTCGGTTGGCTCATTACAGGAGGGCGGAGTCACTTCCAGAAAGACTCCAATAACGATACTCCTGTCACAAGCTGGTTGTGGTCACTGTGAGAGACCAGGCAGGTGGGAGCAGTAGAGTTATAAGCTCTATCCCCTATTCCCAGATCATTGCTAAAAAGAGAAAGCATTTAATTGACTTGAATACCTATGATACTAACCTGTGATTTGCAGGCAGTCTATTGGCTGTTGCAAAATGTAGAGGGGCCAGAGATGTCGAACTACTAGATGGTGTCAAAGAACTGTATAGGAAATTAGGCATATCTATATATCAAAAGGTTATGCTCCATCAAGCACCTTTATTTGAAAACTTTTGCTTGAACAGGTTAACATTCACATAATGATACATAAGGAAAAAATTGGGTGGAGTTTATTTAAAACACAGGATGCATCCAGATATCCCCTGTTGAAATGTTGAAACAGAAATTGAAACAGTGCTGTTTTGCACAGCCCTAGTTACTCACTTCTCTGGAATATTTCTATAGGCATTTGCAATGCTTTACGTTCTTAACTAATGAGAGACGATGACTCCACAGGGCACACTTCCCAAGGGCTGGATCTGGTGAGGAGAAATTTGGAGTTTAAAAAGTATCAGAACTGTGGTCAATTCTTGGTCTGTATACAAAGTGGCAATATGACTCCCTGTCAGCTTCAGCCACAGCTAAAAAAACACGCATAGCAATGTACAAATTATCTACCAAGTATACCAATATGCCAGGACAAGACTTTTCAATAAATGTATGTGCTATCCATCTCTATAAATCTCCTGTATGTATGTGTGGTTGCATTGCTTACTTTTGACAGCCTTTCCTTCAATCTGCTTTTACACTGACTCCTTTGAGACCATATTTAAAATTGTAAAAAAACCACCCCCAAAGCCCCTTTTAAAAAAAATGTTGTTTCCCTTAAAATTGTTCACAGCAGAGAAACAGTCCCATAACGTTGTTACTACAAGCCCAGAAAGTTTCCTTCCAAATTACTCAGCACAGAGGGAGAAATACCAGAATCATTCTGTTCTTGGCTACTGATAAGGTTGAGGGACCTATCCATGGGAACCTGAGACTATTATAAAGCCAGGAAACCCTTCACCCTTCCCAGTTGTATGAAACTTTATTCCTGTGTATAATAGATAAAGATATATTACCCTGACAGAAGAGCTGACAGAGAATAGAAGATATTCTGACAGAGAATATTCACTGTTATGCAAATATTTATATCAGCTGCTGGTTGAAATTATCTGCCTGATTCACTCATGTTTTTCTCAGGTGGGAGTAAGCTGACTGTCCAAACTCATGCTGATAAAACCTTTTTAATCACACTTCATGGTAGTCCCTCACTTTCTTTATGTGCGTTTGTTTTAGGTAAAATCCCACAAGTAACATAACTACTTTAAAAAATGTTATTTGCCTTGCAAAGGCAAGGACTCAAAGTTAGAAAATGTCTAAATTAGGATTGTTTTATTTTAGCCCCTGTGTGAACATGAATTATCACACAGTTCTCACATATTATTTTTTCCATAGGGCACCTGTCTTTTTCAGTGCTCAGAAAAGCTACTGCTCACATTGTGAGCAACTGTTTGATATTTTATTTTCTCCTCATTGTTTAAAGTATGGCCCCATGCCTTTTATACTGCACATTATTTAAACCCTGCTCTGAGGACAGAGCTACTAATTGTCACGCTGCTGTCCGATCGCAGCGCAAGGGACCGGAACGGCGGGGTTAGAAGGGCCGATTAGCTCTCTATGGGATGGTTAACGTGAGTCCAGCTCACGTCGCCCGAAGAGACTGGAGGTGAGGTGATAGTCACAGAGACAGACAGTAGTTGAAGGTAGAGGTTTATTTACTCACAGTGAGCACTGAGGAGAGAAATGAGATGCAGAGAAGTAGACTGCTAATCATGTCAGGCTGGCACTGAAGCAGCGTTCGGTGGTTGCTAATCGTGAATGGGAAGTGGAAGCTAGGTGATCAGGCTAGCGTCCCTTGTGATAATCGAAGCGGGTGATGAACGACCTCGCCTGGGTGCGGCTGTGCACTCCCTTATATCACTCAGGTGGCGCGCTCAGCAGTGAGCTGGCTGTTTTCACCTATCACCTCTCAGGGTTCTGTGTCCCGGCCTTATCTGGCGTTGCAGACTAGCTGACCTCACCTATGTTGGTGATGCTCTGATAATGAAAGTAGTGGTATGGCAGCATTTGTTTTACCCTTTTGTGATGGTTGAGGGGAAGAAGGGCGGGGCTCGCCATCTTGGTGCCTCACGCATCGATGCCACCATTATGGTGTGTGTGTGACACTAATTTTTTCATTATCTGTTCTGTGACACTCATACCTATCATGCCTGAATGTTACACATTTTTTTTAACAATGCTCTTTGGAAGAGATGATTTACATTATCTTCATTATTCAATTGAGGCACTGAAACACAGAAAAATGCAGGTAAAAAACTTCCCCTTGTTAGCTGCCCTGTAAAGATACTTAGGACCTATTTTTTAACAATAATTAGCATTTCATAGTATTTTATGTTTCAAATACAACTCTCATTGACCTCAGTTGCAGATGTGAGTTAGCTCTTCTGCAAAACATATGACAAGGTTTCAAGTTAGGTACCTAGGAAATGATGAACACACAGTTAATACCCAGTAATGAAATGTGTAGTGTCAGTGACTTGTCCAGAATCACATAGAAACTTCACAGCTCTATTTTCCAAGGCAGCGTTCAACCACCTTAACTATAAGGCTATACTTTTTACTCCAGCAATCTCCAGTCTTATTCATTACATACCATCCAACTTCTCCATGCAATTAGGTAGGGATCCTACAGACAAGGGATAACCATTTCCTTTACTATACAACCCTGATTCATTCTCAGAAGAATCTCATCTTTTGCAATGAATTAGTCGGTGCTTCTTAAGAAAAAATTATATGATCATGAAATTAAAGACTATTATGTAAGCACGCAGAGGTCAAATTAGGGCTAAATAATCTATCTTAATTATTGCTTTCCCTACATTTAAGTGTATGAATTTCCAAGCTCCTGCAAACCTTAATAATGTTGTTTGTATATGTCTGTAATTGCTTAGGCTTTTAAAAATGCAAATTACAAAAACAGATATTCCATTGTGTGATATCATTATGACCCACCATAGTTGATTAGTAAGGTTGCACTATAGCATAGGCATTTCTGATCTGAACTAACAGGAAAACTGACAGCAGTAGTATGCTGACATCGTTTATATAGAACAGAATTAGTAGAAGTTGAAATACTTTGCCAATGACTTTTGCAGATATTTGATAACACTTGAATTTTGGGTTTCATTTCAGTAATGTCTAGTGAGCTGAGAATCTTTGGTTTGTTTCTTCCCCACTAGACCCCTTCTGGTTCATCCCCTTCAACCTACTCTGTTGGAGCCCAGCCTCTTTCCCATTCCTGGCTCAATGTTCTAATCTTTGGGTGTCTCTACATGTGCAATTAATGTAATGTGATAAACTCCAGAGCTGTTTCAGCTGGCGTCAGCTGCTCCTGGGCACAGCATCTACACTTGTGCCTGGGGCAGCAGCACTTTTTGCCAAGGTGGAATAGCCTGGGCTGGCAGCAGCCTTGGGGGTCAGCCTTGGGCTGCTGGTGGAAGTGTCAGGTGACTGAGGTGCAGGTTGGGGCATGAGAGTGCTAAAGTGTGGAGTTGTGTGGCTGATCCCCCTGAACCTGCTGCCTCCTGAGCCTGCTCCAGCCCCACTCAAAGTGCTTCCATCCCAGTCACCAGCCACATGTGTTGCAGCTCAGTAAATGACCCCACTGTAAGATAGTGCTGTCCCCAACAGTACTACCTTATGGCGGAGTTAATTAATTTATTCTGTCTTAATGCCAGCCAGCACACATGTATACCGTAATGCTTTACTGTGGAACTAATTGGTCAACTCTGCAGTAAAGTACACATGTAGATGCCCCCCTGGTCTCCTAAATCAGATTATCCTTGTTTCCAGTCATCAGGCTTCTCATCCTAATACCTCTGGTTTTGCTCAGTCACTCCGAATCTCTGTGTATTAGGCCCAGACTATCCCATCACCAGTTTGATTCTTCTGGCCCAGCCAACCTGACTCTCCACAACTCCATGGCATTTTTTCTCCATTTTCCTGATATGTGGGAAAACTGTGGCAGTGCATCTTTGGGTGCCTGTCACTTTAAGGGCAGGGACAGGCAGCTACCAGGTGCCTGATGAGGGCAGCCATTTTGGGAACACTAGGTATAAAATGGCTGCAGTTTGCTGCTGCCAACCCAGGCAGAAACATTGCCTGGCTGAGCATCATGGAACATCTAGAGGTGACAGCAGGAGGCTCTTGGTCCTGGGCCTGACCTAAAACTGCACCCTGCCAGGGAAGGGTGGTCTGGTGGGGCTCATTGTGGCATAGGAGACCCCAGGAAATGCCAGGCTAGTTACCCCCCTGGTGAAAGGTGGGCTGGGGTGCCTTAACCCCAGCCCTCACCATCTGGTAGGTAATTCTGAGAGCTGCGAGAGTAGTGGAGGCCAGGTGGGCCCACATGTATGAAGCAGAAATCGCAGTTCGTTTCTTTTGGAAGCTTGCGAATAATAATTCCTCAGGCACACATTTTTAGCAGCACCAAAGATGTATTTGCAAATAGGGTCAGAGCAGAGACAGAAAATCTCAGATTACTCTGAACCACCAAGGAAACCCCAAACCGGAGCTTATATACCCTCTCTCCTGAGCACATGGGCAGAAACAGGAACGCTTACAACATTTTCCGGTTCATACAAACATATATGTTAATGACGTCACGTCATACATCCCATGTGCATTATAATTAACTATTTAAGTATGCGGGGCAGGTAGGCTTATATGCATCAGCTAATTACGCATGCCCAGAAAGCCCTCTAGGTTACCAAAGGTTGAAAATCCCCCTTTCCCTCCCCCCGAGGACAGTCAATTGATTGAATTACAGCGTCTGTATTCTTCATGTGGATCGTCAGGGGAGTGTGTGATTTAGCATAGAAAGGCTGACAGATTGGCCAAGACAGAAGAATAGGGAGTGTAAAGGGAGTGTTACTTTTAGCACAATGGGTTCTTGATAGTGTTTCTCTTTATCAGATATGAGAGGCAGACCCTGCAGACCGTGCAGTTCCAATGACTCTATATTCATAATGCATTCCTAATAATATTTCTAACATGTAGGTGCCTGAGCCCAGCAGGGATGCAGATTCTGGAGACCCCAGAGCAGGTAGGGTGTAGAGCGCTGGGAGGTCCCGCACAGAGTAGGGCTGAACTTGGAGTAGGCCTGAAGGGCTGTGTGTGTGTGTGGGGGGGGGGGGGGCGGGGTTGAGTAGGGCTGAAGTGGGAGCAAGCCTGAAGGCGAGCACAAGGGCCAGCCCTGTGAGAAGTTGGTTGCAAGTATGAGACACAGACCCCAGGGTGGGGTGTAGTGTAGAGTTGCCTGGTGAAGGGCTTGGGGCAGAATTAGCTCAGGGTTTGGCACAAGGCTGGACCAAGTAGAATTGGGGAACTTGTGAAAACTGAAGGACTGTGTGGTGATGCCACTATTTGAGTAGCAAAGCTTGATGGCCCAAGAGTGGCCACTCAAGGAGGAGCAAGGGCAGTGGAGTGTGGCCGAGTAAAAGGCAGTATACCAGAGGCCCCAGTGAGAGGGGGCAGAATGGAAGAGGCCTACTGTGAGAGGGGAGGCGATATGAATGAGTGGGTGTGTGGATCCTGACTTTGGACTAGGTTTACTCTGGTTTTGGACCAGGGAGTAATATTAATCTGGATGCCATCTGCGAGGCATGGGCTGCAGTGTAGGGAAGGTTTGGCACCTCAGATAGTGCCCCCTGGCATCGGGGCAGGAAATGGGCAGTTTTCCGCAGTTTATGGGAACTGCAAAGTCATGGCAGACCAGACCGGGCAGGCTGCCCCACAGAGACTGGTGTGCGGATCAGCATGAGTCCTGGCCCTTAGAGCAGCCTCCGGTCACACTATGACCCTTGCACTGACACACCCGGAATTAAGCTGGTTACAATAAACAATGATTCACTTTTATCTTACCTTATCTTAAATTCTGTTTATATTTAGGTACAGACTTGCCAGATCGTGCCCACAGGCATGTTACAACAACTACACTGTACTTCACCTTTTCTTGGGACTCACAGAACTGCTAGAAACTAAAACCTGAAAAAATCAGGTTTTCCACTGCTACATCCCAGATGTAATACTTTATTCCTATGCAGAGTAGGAGTATAATGCTACCAAGCCAAATTTTTCCACTCGAGCTCACTTTGCACAAGTATAAAGTATATGCAAAGAGGCAAGGTAGTGGGGAATCAAATGTATTTTCAATTTGGCAGGTCTGTGTTTAAAGTTAATGTGACTTCTGAATCTTTTCACGCTCCACAGAAACACTGTTTTTGGACTACACACGGTTTGTGGGGTACAATGCGGTGTTGACTGATATGATTATATTTTGTAGTTGGCACTGACTGATGTCCAGTAAGATTCCAAGCTTGAAGGGTAAGCCATAGCTGCAGATACAATACGATTCTAGAAAAAGTATGGTTCATTAAGAGGTGTAGGTTATAACTGTGTTGGCCTAAGGACATAGGCAGACAAGGTTCTTTGGGTGAATCTGATATCTTTTATTAGACCAACTTAAATAGTTGGAAAAACTATTCATTCCACCCAGGAAGAGCACACACCAACTGCAGATGCTTCCTCAGCCTGACAAAGGGTTTATAAACCTGGAAGCTTGCTAAGAAAAAAAATTCTAACTATTTATGTTGGTTTAATAAAAGATATCAGATTCACCCAAAGAACCTTGTCTGGTTCATTAAGAGACATTTTTCAGTGTCCCACGCTTACGTTAAAGGTCAAGCATTCTTCAGGGAATCACATGATTGTTCTCCACATTAATGCCAATTCTGTTTCTCACATATACCAAGTATATGGGAAAAGCACTGACAAACCCAGACCAGCTCCATATAAATAGCTCCATCTCCCTTTCTTGTGTCTCTCACCTTCAAACCTGAAGTGGTGCACTTTTTCAAGCTGATAATAAGAAAACATATTCATCTGATAGAAGGGACAGAGACAAAGCAGTTTCTGTGACTTTACTGGTGATTTAGGACTCTCAAACTTAAAAAGAGGAAATTGATGAATTCTTCAATAACGTTGTCTCTTTCCAGCATCCCAGAATATGTCAAATAACTTTCAAGATATGCTTGGACAAAACCCCCAGATCCCCACACAGATTCAAACCTGAATCTGTATCTGACTGGGGCAAATGGCATTCCATCTTTATAGGCAGAACCCGTACACCAGATCCAAACATCCCAGAGCCTTGATGTGTTTGAAATTTGGATTTAGATCCACATTTTTTGAGTGTAGTTTCATAGTTTCATAGTAGCTAGAGTCGGAAGGGACCTAGGTAGATCATCTAGTCCGACCCCCTGCCTTGGCAGGAAAGAGCACCGGGGTCAGATGACCCCGGCAAGGTGCTCATCTAACTTCCTTTTAAAAATCCCCAGGCTAGGAGCTTCCACCACTTCCCCTGGAAGCCAGTTCCAGGCCCTAGCCGCCCTGACTGTGAAGTAGCGCCTCCTAATATCTAATCTAAACCTACCCTCCGCCAGCTTGTGACCGTTATTCCTGGTCACTCCTGGCAGCGCACGGGGGAACAGGGACTCCCCCAATACCTGCTGATCCCCCCGACCAGTTTGTAGCAGGCCACAAGGTCCCCCCTTAACCTTCTCTTGTGGAGGCTAAACAGGTTCAGGTCCTGTAGCCTCTCCTCATAAGGCCTGCCCTGCTGACCCCTGATCATATGAGTGGCCCTCCTCTGAACTCTTTCCATATCGTCCACGTCCCTCTTGAAGTGTGGCTCCCAGAACTGGACGCAGTACTCCAGCTGTGGCCTGACCAGTGCCGCATAGAGGGGGAGGATCACCTCCCTGGACCTGCTCGAGATGCATCTGTGGATGCATGACAGGGTACGATTGGCCTTCTTGACTGCCTCCCCACACTGCCGGCCCATGTTCATCGTGGAGTCAATGACGACTCCAAGATCCTTTTCCGTCTCCGTGCTGGCAAGAGGGGAGTTCCCCAACCTGTAAGTGTGGTGCCGGTTCTTCCTCCCCATGTGCAACACCTTGCACTTATCAGTGTTAAACCCCATCCTATTCTCATCCGCCCACCGTTGCAACCTGTCAAGGTCAGCTTGTAGCCTATTGCACCCTTCTAGTGCACCCACATCCCCCCACATCTTAGTGTCATCAGCAAACTTGAACAGGGTGCTTTCTACCCCGTCATCCAAGTCACTGATGAAGATGTTGAACAGTGCGGGCCCGAGGACCGAGCCCTGCGGAACCCCACTGCCCACGTCCTTCCAGGTCGAGAAGAACCCATCCACTACCACCCTCTGGGTGCGGCCCTCCAACCAGTTGGCGACCCATTTGACCGTGTGGGCATCGACACCACAGTCTCCCAGCTTTTTGATGAGGACAGGGTGAGAGACAGTGTCGAAAGCCTTCCGGAAGTCCAGAAAGACTACATCCACAGCAACCCCTGCGTCTAATGATTTGGTGACCTGATCGTAAAAGGCCACCAGGTTGGTCTGACAAGACCTGCCACTGATGAACCCATGTTGGTTGCCCCTGAGCATGCATTCCCCCGCAAGGCCCTCCTGGATGTGTGCCAGGAGAATTTTTTCAAAGAGCTTACCCGGGATTGAGGTAAGACTAACTGGCCTGTAATTTCCCGGGTCCTCTTTTTTTCCCTTTTTGAAGATAGGGACCACATTGGCCCTTTTCCAGTCCTCCGGCACCTCGCCAGAGCACCACGAGTGCTCATAGAGCCGCGCCAGGGGTCACGCAATGACCTCGGCCAGTTCCTGTAGAACCCTAGGGTGAAGATCGTCCGGACCAGCGGACTTGAACACGTCCAGCCTCTCCAGAAGTACCCTAACTAACTCCTCGCTAACCCCTGGCCCAGGCGTGTCTCTCCCGGGGCCCGAGGGGGGCCCAGCAGGGAGGTGGCTGAACTGGTCCCTACTTAGGAAGACAGAGGCAAAGAAATCGTTAAATATGTTAGCTTTATCATCTGGCGTGATGACTAAGTTGCCCATCGTGTCCTGCAGGGGCCCCACATTACCCGGGACCCTCTTTTTACCCCCTATGTATTTGAAGAAGGACTTCTTATTGTCCTTAATCCGGGAAGCTAGTCCTATCTCCATCTCGCCTTGGCCCTCCTGACTGCCCCCCTACATCCTCGGGTAACTGTAACATAGTCCTTCTTGGTGATGACCCCATCTCTCCATTGGGTATATGCCTCCCTTTTAGCAAGGAGACATTCCCGGATGCTCTTAGTGAGCCATGGGGGTTTATGTGCCCTCCTGCTCCCTTTGACCCTTGTTGGGATTACCTCCCTTTGGGCATGGAGGATCGTCTCCTTAAGGAGCAACCACTCACCTTCGACATCCGATTCCCTTCCCCTCTGGGTCCTCAGCGCTTCCCCAACGATCCTCCTTAGCTTGTTGAAGTCAGCCCTCCTAAAGTCTAGGGCTGTTGCCTTGCTGCAGCCCTTTGCCACCTTACGCTGGATGGTGAATTCCAGCAAGCGATGATCACTGTCTCCCAGGTGGCCCATCACCCGCAGCCCCCTCACCAGGTCATCACCCGTGGCCAGCACCAGGTCCAACAAGGCGTCTCCCCTGGTGGGACTGTGCACCTCCTGGGTTAGATGGAGGTCCTGCACTCTGGCTAAGAACCGACGTGAGCGATCAGACTTGGCTGACTGCTCCTCCCAGCAGATGTCTGGGAAGTTCAGGTCCCCCATGATGACCACATCCTTAGCCCTCACTGCCTCTGTGAGCTGACCTAAGAATTCCTGGTCGAGCTCTTCTCCCTGGTTGGGAGGTCTATAGTAGACTCCCACCGTTAAGTCTCTCTCCCCTGGACTGCCTTTTACTCTAACCCAGAGCACCTCAGAGTGCCCCCCCTCTACCCCCTTGCTAATTAACGAGGAAGTATATTCCTCCTTGATGTAGAGTGCTACTCCTCCACCTTTCCTTCCCATCCTGTCCCTCCTGTATAGCCTATAGCCCTTGACACTCACCGCCCAGTCATGCGATGAGTCCCACCACGTTTCTGTGATCCCTACTATGTCAGGGCTGGTGACAGCTAGGAGGAGGGCGAGTTCCTCCTGCTTCTTCCTCATACTTCGAGCATTCGTGTAGAGGCAATTGAGGCCTCCAACGGTTATGCCCACTGACCCCCTAGTCTCAGCAATGCCCCGTCCCCCATCACTTACCTGTTTCTCCCTTTTGACCATTGGTCTGGGCTCGCTGGCTGTTGCTGGGCCTGGTAGTTCATCATCTCCTCCGCCCTCATCTTCCCCCTCCCCCGACGAGCCTAGTTTAAAGCCCGCCGAAGGTAAACCTCTATACTATGTTTGGTTTGGCATTGCCAGTTACTAATAGGTAGGGAATTTAGTGGATTAACTCCCACTTGTTTCAACTGGAGATGGGCAACAAAATACCTTTGAGGACTTGAGCGCTAATAATCAAATATTCTTCCAAATTCTCATAGAGCCACCTGCTGGTAAATTATGGTCTGTGCAAGAATTAATGGATTAAAGTGTATGAGTTCTTCAATTCTTCTCCTTCAAAGCTGATCATTTCTTGTCCGTATATTCACTTGTTGTCTCATCATCTTTCATCCTAGAACTGAAATGGAGATCTCTCTCCCCTCTCTGACCCATGCCCTAAAGTATTCACTTCCAAGAAGGTCACTGGTACCTCAGCTCACTTTATCCTTTTCCAGTTTCAAGATTTGCTTTCTCCCTTTCTAGAACTTCCACTCTGCAATTCATAAAATGGGACTATTTCCATGAACAGGTGAGTGTGGCTTTTGTGGATTTGATTTCTTCAATTCACTAATTAGGAACTTAAGTGAATACTGTGTGCTAATTTGTGTAGGTAGACTTCTGCAAGATCTGAAAAGAACTACTAATTTACAGTTACCCAAAATTGCCTAGTGCTAATTTTTGTTTATGTGCTTGGCTTGAAAGAGCTATTCATTTCACCACCCCCTTTTGGCACATATCTAACACTGGCTTTCTTTGGCACTGTCTAGATGAGAGGTGGGCAATTATTTGGGCCCAGAGGGCACATCGAGAGTTTTGATGAACTGTTTTGGGCTGGGTCAGCACCCCTCCTTCCCCCCACAACAATTCACCAAAACTCTGCATGGGGCTATGGGTGGGCAGGAAGTTGTTCAGGAGTAGGATGGGTGGGTGAGGCCGATGATCCAGTCGCTGCATGCCTAGCTCTTTGTGGGTATGGGAGTGTGTCTGGGGTGTGTTGGGGGCAGTGTTCCCTCTAAGCTGTGTGTGTATGTGGCCAAGCACAATAAAAAATCATGCCATGCAAAGGGGCGCCAGTGCTTCCCCCGCTGCTGCCACCAGCTTCACATCCAGCCATGCACCACCTGCTCCAACCTGGCCACAGGCTGCTGCAGGAGGGGAGAAGGGTGGTCACACTGAGATACCCGTGCACTCCCAGCCAGGATTGCTCACAGATCACAAAACCTTACAGGGAACATTGGTTGGGGGAGATGTGTGCACATATGTGTTGTGGCACTGCCCGGGCGCTAGGTTCTGCCAGCTGGGGGTGATGGGAGGAGGAGAAGGTGGGGGGCACATGCAGCAGAGCTTGCCTGGGTGGTGCAGTCTGGCTGTCCATGTGGTACTCTGTATGGGGCTGAGCCCCACCTGGGGCAGCCCACACCACACTCCCACCTGCTCCCTCTGGCCCAGCCTTGGCCCTGGCCCTGGCTCCAGCCCCAACTAGCACACAGCTTCTGGCAGGGCTGCTCCCAGTGCTACTGCAGCCAGCCGGATGCTGCTCTGCTCCCCCTGCCTCCAGATGGAGCTGCCTGGCTGAAGCTTCCCTGCCCACCCAGAGCAGCACAGCAGGGGTGGGAGTGGGAGCGGGAAGAAGAGCCGTTGCTGGAGGCAAGGGGAGCAGAGCAGCACCCAGCCTGCTGTGGCTGCACTGAGAACAGCCCTGCCACAAGCTGCATCTGTTGGCCAGGCCCAGGGCCTAGGCTGGCAGGGCTGTCCTGCTCCCCTCACCTCCAGCAGCACCTCCTGTCTCTGCTGTGCCACTCTGGGCAGGCAGGCTGGGGGGGAAACTTCAGCTGGGTTGCTCCTGCCCCAGTGTGTCGGGTTCTGGCTCCAGCTCCCAGTCATCTTGCACCTGTTCTGTCTGCCTGCAGGTGGCTGCTCAATGTGCTGGGTAGGTGGAGTGGGTGGAAGACAGCCAGGAACTGGAGCTAGAGCTCCTTGCATTGAAGCAGGAGCCACTCAGCTGAAGCTCCTCCTCCCTTCCCTCCCCACAACTCAGCAGTGCAGCAGGGACAGGAGCAGGAGCTCCAGCTGGAGGCAAGGGGAACAAAACAACCCTCTGGGCTGGGCCCTGACCGGTGTGTGCAGCTTTTGGTGGGCCTGTTCCCAGTGACTACAGCCAATCAGCAGCTACTTTGTCCCCCTTGCCTCCAGCGGCAGCTCCTCCTCCTGCTCTTGCTGTGCAGGTGAGCAAGGGGGGAGGAAAACTTCATCGGGAAGCTGCTGCTGGAGGTGAGAGAAACAGAGAAGCACTGGGAGCAGCCCTGCCAGAAGCTGTGTGCACTGGTTTGGGGCCCAGGCTGGTGGACATGGGCTGTCTCAGCAGGAGTGGGTGGGACTGGCTCCATGCAGAGTGCCATGGGGCAGTCATGCAGTGGATCCAGTCAGTTGGTGGGCTGGATCTGGCCTGTGGGCAGCATTTTGCCCACCCCTGATCTAGATTGTTGCATGGGATCTAAAAAATAAACTTGCACTCTTAAGTTACATGTGAAATATATTGAATTTATCTACTGCTCCTTTTCTGTTTAATTTATAATCTAATAGAGCTGATACTAATATTAAAAATATTTCATTTTTGCTGATATGTGCACACAATGTAGGTTAGGGGAGGTGAGTAGATTTTTTTTTTATGCTAGGGCTAGTTCATTTTCATAACAACTTTTCAAGGCTAGTTTAGCAATTTCTGAATAGAAAGGCAAACCATATAGCCCTTACTTATGTAATTCAATTAAAGTCAGTGAGTCTGTGGCAGGCTGAACTGTCACATAGGGAAAAACCTAAGCAGCCAGCTCAGCTGTTAATTCTCTCTGAGGCTGCTGAAAGTGGGAGAGGTCCATAAAATCTTGTCCCAGTTCATTTCAAGAAAAGAAGTAGCATCCAAGAAGTTTATTATTCTGGCGGAGGGCTAAGAGGAGACGTCCTCCAGAAAAACACCTGAGGAAAAAAAGATGAGATTGTAGAGTGACTGTGGGGTCGGGGGAGTGGAGGAATACTAACTTTCAGTGTAGAGGTCTGCTGCCCACTCAGTGAATGTATTTGGGAGAAGGACATGAGAGATTGGCCATACTTGTGTTTGCTCCCGCTCTAGGATAATACCACCCCAGAGAGTCTAGGAATTTAGTCCTGCTTTAGTGTCCTTTTCCAGAAATTTTTGAAGCCCAACTTGAGGAGCTGCCCCCCTGCTTTAGGGAACAGAAGTGATCCTTGTCTTGGAGCAGTTTTTTAAAGACCAGTGGAAAGTGTCTGGCATGAACACCCAATACACTGATGTGGCAGTATCAGCTTTTGTGTTACCACACCAATCTGTCCAGCAGATGGCACTAAAGGATTGCTAGGCTCAACCAACCCAGTGTGAACAGGGAACATACAACACACCAATTTAATTTAACTAAAATATATTTTTTTACTAATACATGAAATGTTATATATACATGAAATGTTACGAACCACGTGGGTGCTTCACACTGGTATACTTCATTTGCTTCTCCCTGGTCTGAAACTGGTAAGTTTGACCTGGTTTCAGGGCTTTTCTTGTAGGGATGGGCTGTCCCTATCCCAAGTCCTACTATGGGAGGGGTCTCTTGTCCCCTGGTGACTGTCCCCCTGGGACAGCCCCCTCACTGCTATTTTGAAATGTGGGAACAGTGTTGATTTCTATATGGAGAGAGAAAAACATTTAGATCAGTGATTTCACACTCACTCCAGGGTTTCCCCACCTCAGGTACCATGGCCAATCAATAGTTGTGAAGATAGAGGGTGGCCATCTAGGTGATCTTCTGGCTGGCATGATTCAGATGTTGTTGGTCAGATGATGATGATGATGATGACAATACACACTTACCTCCTCTTTCGGACTCCTTTTATGTTTTTTCTTTAACTTCACTCCTCCGATGACTCTTCATTCCTGTGTACCATTGATTGGTTTCCCTGTGGTCATCATAGTGTCCATGTTTTATCCTCTCAGCATCCTTTGTTCCAACAAATCCATCGCATTTTAATTTGGTCTTTTACCGGTGTCTTAATTTAGGCATGCCTTGGCCTCCTAATTAAGTCCGTCCACCAAAACTGGAAATCCCAAGGGCTCTGCAGTTGGGCACTGTCTAATTGGTCCCCTCTTATCACCTTTCATTAACATATCCAATCATACCATCCCTCTGATTCAGTCAGTTAGTGCCAAGTTCAGTTAATTTAAGCTAGTAACAAGACCCACATCCTACATGCCTATGCTGATAATACTAGAATATAAGCTGCCTTCTTATACTAATAGTTCTAAAACATAAAAGAGCCCAAGCCCATAGCTGACAATACAGATACAGAATGCAATAAGTTTAAATAATACTATAATTCACATATCAAGCAGGTCCAACTAAGGCTAAATATAACAAGCTACACTAACATTTGCACTGAAACATGGCTGGGGAAAATTTCCTTAGGAAGACCAGAGGCATAGCTAGCAATTTTTATATCCTGGGCAGAGATGTGGGAGAACTTACCTGACCCTGGGTGCTCCCTGCACATGGACTGTTGTCATTGCCATGGTGCTGCCTCTAAATTGGCAGCTAGAGTTGGTACCCTGCTCATCTGTTCCTAGTTACACTACTGAGAAGGACTGAGGGAACCTGCTAGTACAGTCAGAATTACTTTATTATGCAGAGGAGAGGACATAGAACAATTTATTACTGGGTTTAAATAGCAATAATATGTACCTGGCTTAAGGCTATTCCCCTGTCAGCAGGAAAGGTTTTGGAAGGAAATTTTCCTGTGAGCAAGATGCCAATAGACACAACTGTGAAGAGAGTGATTCTACAGAAATTCCAAATTAGTGGGAAGACCTAATGGCAGTGGTGCTAGGCAGTGCAGATAAATCCAGAAACCCCTTTCCCCCTCTCCCCCCCATGAAGAAATGGGCATGTGTTACAAACTTGGTAAGGTGCTTGAGTTCAAGAACCTGAGGAAGGAAAGGATGGAAAGCAGCAAAGTAAGGACCCTGGACTTGATAAAAGCACACCTCAACTCGCTCGGGCAACTCCCAGGCAGGATCCCCTGGGAAGCCAGTCTGAGGGGGAGAGGAGTCCAGGAGAGCTGTACTTCAACAAAGCCTTACTAATAGTGCAGGAACAAACTATCCAGATGTGTAGGAAGATTAGCAAGTATGGCAGAATACCAGCCTGGCTTAGCAGGAATCTCTTCAGTAAATTAAATCACAAAAAGGAAGCTTATAAGAAGTGGAAACTTGGACAAACAACAGGGGAGGAGTTTAAGAGTATTTCTCAGGCATGCAGGGATGAAGTCAGGAAGGCCAAAGAGTAATTGGAGTTACAGCTAGCAAGGGATGTGAAGGGTGACAAGAAGAATTTCTACAAGAATGTCATTAACAAGAGGAAGGCCAGGGAAAGTGTGGGTCCCTTACTGAATGGGGAAGGCAACCTACTGACAGAGGATGCAGAAAAGGCTGAAGTACTCAATGCCTTTTTCACCTCAGTCTTCACAGGCAGGGTCAGCTCCCAGACTACTACACCTGGCAGCACAGTTTCGGGAGGTGTTGAGCAGCCAACAGTTATGAAAGAATAGGTTAGGGACTATTTGGAAAAGCTGAACATATACAAGTCCATGGGCCTGGATGGGATGCACCCAAGGGTGCAGAGGGACTTGGTTGATGTGACTGAAGAGCTGCTGGCCATCATCTTTGAAAATTCATGGTGATTGGGAGAGGCCTTGCATGATTGGAAAAGGGCATTCATAGTGCCCATATTTAAGAGACGGAAAAAGGAGGATCCAGGGAACTACAGACCAGTCAGCCTCACCTCAGTCCCTGGAAAAATCATGGAGCAAATCTTCAAGGAATCCATTTCTAAGCACTTGGAGGAGAAAAAGGTGAGGAACAGTCACCATGGATTCACCAAAGGCAAGTCATGCCTAACCAAACTGGATTGCCTTCTATGATGAAATGACTGGCTCTGTGGATGTGGGGAGACCAGTGGATATGATATACCTTGCTTTTAGCAAGGCTTTTGATATGGTTTCCACAACATTTTCACAGGCACGCTAAGGAAGTATGGGCTGAATGAATGGACTGTAAGCTGGATGGAAAATTGGCTGGATCATCAGGCTTAGAGAGTAGTAATCAATGGCTTAATGTTTGTTGGCAGTCAGTATCAAGTGGAGTGCCCCAGGGGTTCAGTCCTGGGACCAGTTTTGTTCAATAGCTTTATCAATGACCTGAAAGATGGTCTAGAGTGCACCCTCAGCAAGTTTGTAGATGACACCGAGCTGAGGGGAGTAGTAGAGATGCTGGATAATAGGGCTAGGCTTCAGAGAGACCTAGACAAAGTGGAGGATTAGACAAAAAGAAATCTCATGAAGTTCAGTAAGGACCTGTGCAAGGTTCTACACAGGTGTACATGGGGCTCTGCCTCCCCTACACCCCAGCCATGCGCCAGCCTTCAGGACGGTCAGTTAGTGTTGGTGTGGCCTGCCCTCCAGTGTTGATTTCCCCTGTTCTCCTCATCGGCTGGGCTACCGTTGACTCCACCCAGCCACTGATTCACTAGGACGTTTTGGCTGTCCCTGCTTTTTCGCTGTGTCCCTGGCTATAGCTTGGCTGTCTGCAGGGTCTCCTGGCTGCTCCTCCCTTGGAGTGCTGCCCACAGTCCCAACCCTCACCTCAGGGTCTCTTCAGGTGGTCCCTGGTAGCAATGGGGAAAAAAAAAGGAAGAAATTAACAGAAGAAAAGGGTGTGTGTGTGAGGGGTAGGGCTGTGACCCTTTCCCACTCACGGTCCCAGTGCTGGTGTTCCCAGCTGTCCCCCGGCATCATCCTGGCTCCCTTCTCTGATCTTGGACCCCTCCATTGGGTCTGTCTCCAGGTCCCTCGTTGGCTGCCGGCACTGTCTGCATCCGTCATGGGAAGCACCTCCATTCTCCATTCTCTGTGGTGCTCTTCCAGTGTTCTTCCCAGTGCCGGCTTTTATTCCTGCTGGGCGGCGTCCTGGGATGATGTCATCCACCCGTGCCGGCTCCACCCAGAAATAAGCGCAGCTTACGAACCACGTGGGTGCTTCACACTGGTATACTTCATTTGCTTCTCCCTGGTCTGAAACTGGTAAGTTTGCCCTGGTTTCAGGGCTTTTCTTGTAGGGATGGGCTGTCCCTATCCCAAGTCCTACTATGGGAGGGGTCTCTTGTCCCCTGGTGACTGTCCCCCTGGGACAGCCCCCTCACTGCTATTTTGAAATGTGGGGACACAGAATACATGTGACACAGAGGCTGTATAGGTGCCTTTTGGTCCTGCAACCAAGTTATGGGTACTATACTTTTTAAACAATTGTTCATCAATCCTTAGATTACCTAAGTTATAGTGACAAGTAGGCAAGTCCTGCGTTAGCCAAATACTAAACATCACCCAGCATATAGAAGATGGATTTGAGAAAGGGACTTAACTATCACCTAGTGCAGTTCATCTGATCTGTTTTGGGGAACAGATGTTTTTCATAGAACTGTTCAAGAAATGGAGCAGCTGGAGACGACAAAACAGCATCCCACAGGGTAGTATGCTAGCACTGATCCATTTTGACATACCAAAGACAAACCCATACAGAGTAATACAAGGTTCCTCATATATGTTGATGATCTATGCATCACATTGCAAGAGAAGGCCTTTGCCAATGTCAAGAACAGATTGACATGTGCACTGAGCAACCTGTCAAATTACTACAATAAGAACCAGCTTTGTGGCAACCCAACCAAGATGCAGGTCATAGCTTTTCACATGTGCCACAGAGAAGCCGAATGGAAATTAATCATCATTTGGGATGGAATCCCACTGACTAATTACCTGAACCCTGTGTACTTGGGGATTACATTGGACTGAACACTTACCTTCAATGCACATGTAAAGATAAAAGGGAAAGTCAGCACCCCCAACAACATACTTTGAAAGTTAGTTACCTCAAAGTGGGGAGCAAACCGTGCTACACTATGAACTACTGTGGTTGCCTTGTATTACTCCATTGCAGAGTATGCACATCCAGGATGGGAATGATCTGTTCATGCTGTGGAAGAAATCAAACTTTGCGTTGTGGTTGAATCAGAACTGACAGAGCCAGCTTTTCTTTATTTAGGGCTATACTGTGATCACAGGGAGAATTCCACACAGCAAGGGGAATCACCCACTTGTCTGGTTCAAAGGAATCCTCAGACTCTGTAAGTTTACAAGCATATTTATACTTAAGACAGAGAGAGAAAAAAATACTACCTTGGACAGTAAATCACTGATCTAACACACACACAGCCACACAGGCAGTTTACTTAAAGAAGAGTGAAACATTGTGCTTATAGAAATAGTTATCAGTTTCTGGCTCTCAGAGAGAAAAAATAAACTTAAGATCTGTACACAGGGTAATATATCAAGACAAAACAAGGCATGCAGGATTCCTTATCTCAGAACATATAACTGAAATGAGCAATATCAGCACCTCTGGTCTCTGTCTGTTTCCTTAGTCAAGTTAGGAGCCGGGTTAAATTTATTACCACAATGCCAAGAAAATAGACCCAGTTCTAAATGACAGGATGTCTAAAGCCAACACCAAAGTATAGCCTGTACTTACTGGCTGGCATTGTACCACCTGATATCAGAAGAAAGGTAGTGAGGCAAAAAGAAAGATCACAGCAAATGGAAGACCCCAGGAATCCACTCTGTGGTCCCATACAAGTAACTGAATGGCTTAAAATGTGAAAGTTTTGTGACTGGTGTTGGGCCATTGGACACAATGGCTGATAGGGTGCAACTGAGGTTATGGAATGAAAGATTACAGGGAATCAGGTGCTCTGAAATGGACCTAGAAGCCCAGGAGTACCTTCCAAGAGGGGTGGATCTAGATTGACCAATATGTTGATGCCTGAATAGCCTGCATGTGCAAACTAGATGATCAAAACCAAGTATGGTCAAATGGGTCTACTCTGACAAAAATAGATGTGAGTGCGGTGAAGTGCAGACTATGGAGCACTTGCTTGTTTGCTGACTCCTTGGTGAGACCTGTATGAAGGAGGGTCTCACTATAGCAAGAAAAGCATAGTCACTTCTGCACAATTCCTGAAAAACATCTACTTTATGACAAGAACACAAGAAGAAGGAAAAAAAGCAATGAATCAGGGGAAACCATCATATATTTTATAAGTGGTGTAAAAACTATGTTCCTAGTAGAGAAGGGGAAAGTATCATTTTTGTGCTATTGCTACAGTCAAGCAGGGCCCAAAATATGGGATTGTTTTGGCAAGAAGTGGAAGGTTCCTGACCTGTGTTATATACCTCAGGATAAATCCTTCCCAGAGGGAGGGTGCCCAGCTGCCATTACACTGAATGGTGAGGTGGTAAAAGCACTACTGGCTACCCCAACTGCTCCAATGATTCTAAAAGTCTGGACTAAGAATAAATATGCAAAAAAAAGAGGTCAGATACAAATTATATATTGGAGGTGGAGAATTTTTGAAAGCTCAAATAGAGAAAAGGTAAGGATCTCTCTAGGATCTTCATTGTTTCTTGGAATTGACTATTCAGGGGTCATTGGAAGAGATCATAGTTTTGTCACCTTGCCATGCTTGCATCTACTTGTGATTTAACCTAACACAGTTCATATGTGTTCTTTTCTCTGAACAAATAAATATGCCTTCAGGCACTTCAGAAAGCCACCTGAACCTTTGGATCTTCACAATTGATGAATGCACAGTCACATGGGTGGCAAACTGGCGTCAGGGGTGGTGGTGGACGGGTCGATGCCGGCCTGGGAGGGTGTGGGCAGCAGAGCCCCCCAGGGCTCGGTCCTTGGGCCGGTGCTGTTCAACATCTTCATTAGTGACCTGGACAAGAGTGTGGAGAGCATCCTGTTCAAGTTCGCTGATGACACCAAGCTGTGGGGTAAAGTGAATACACCAGCAGGCAGGGACCACATCCAGGCAGACCTGGATAGGTTAGAGAAGTGGGCGGATCTGAACAGGATGCGGTTCAACAAGGACAAGTGCAGGGTGCTGCACCTGGGGAAAGGGAACCAGCATTATGGTTATAGGTTAGGGGCTGACGTCTCGGCAACACAGAGGCAGAGAGGGATCTTGGAGTCATGGTTGACTCCAGGATGGATATGAGTCACCAATGCAATGAAGCAATAGGCAGAACCAACCGCACCCTGTCATGCATCAACAGGGGCATCACTAACAGGTCCAGAGAGGTCTTGCTCCCCCTCTATGCGGCGCTGGTCAGGCCGCAGCTGGAGTACTGTGTCCAGTTCTGGGCGCTGCACTTCAAGAGGGTCGTGGAGAACCTGGAGAGGGTCCAGAGGAGGGCCACTCGTATGGTTGGGGGCCTCCGTGGCCAGCCCTATGAGGAGAGGCCGAGGGACCTGGATCTCTTCAGTCTCCACAAGAGGAGACTGAAGGGGAATCTTCTGGCTGCCTACAACCTTATCAGGGGCCACCAGCAGGGACTCGGGGAAAGTCTGTTCACCAGGGCCCCCCTTGGAGTCACCGGGAACAATGGCCACAAACTGAGGGAGGAGAGGTTTAGGTTAGATGTTAGGAAGAACTACTTCACTGTAAGGGTGGCCAGAGCCTGGAATAGGCTTCCCAGAGAGGTGGTGCTCTCACCTTCCCCGGAAATCTTCAAGAGGAGACTGGATAGGCACCTGGCTGGGGTCTTATGACCCCTCCCACCCCCAATGCTCATTCCTGCCCATGGCAGGGGGTCGGACTAGATGATCTGTCTAGGTCCCTTCCGACTCATTGATTCTATGATTCTATGAACCCGGACTTTTTTTCTGAACTATAATTGAAATTGATGTTTCAAAAGTTAGCCTGGGAATAGTCTTGTTGCAAAAAAGGGGGAAGAGTTCAACACCTAGTGGCATGTACATGCAGCAAGCTGTTCATGATGGACTAAATATGATGTACTATAACAAGAAAGGACATAAAATGAGCAGCGGAGAGCCTTAAGTACCATCAGGGTAAAGGATCTTTGTCCTTGAAGCAGGCTTCAAAAGCCTATAACAGCTACAGAATAGAGAATAAAACTTCCATGATAACCAGGTAGTACTTTACTGCCATCTGACTTCATCATTTAGCATAAGCCTGGGTATGGAGTATCGGTAGACTCTATCTGTTTACTTCTAAACCTAGAAGAGGGATGTGGGGAATGAGACACATGGGAGGAAAAAAAACAGCTGGCTTTAATTAACTGTTAATCCCCGCAAAAGCTTCTGATGGAGGGAAGGTTCCAAGTTCTAAAAAACCCAGACCCAGCTTGCTCCGGGGAGGAAAAGGAGAGTCGACATTCAAGGATACTGATATGCCAAGAAGGCTGTTCCAGATGATATTGAATTGGGGAACAGCTGTGCTCGAAGTTGGAGCTTGCCTTGCCAGGAGATTTTGGATTTTCTGGGAGGAGAAAAGAATTTAAACTTCAAATACTTTATGGTGATTAAATATTGTTTCATCCTTCTTAAGAACAATTGTACTCTTTCTGGTGTCCTTCCCCTCTGTGGTGGTCAAGCTGTCTTGGTTCAAGAGGCAATAGCTTTGTGATAGGGTTAGACCTTGTGATTGGCTATTTGGCACTCAACTCAGAGAGGTAGTAGCGTTGCAAAAGTGGTTGCAATTCATCAAAATCTTCCTAGACCTTTGGCTACTGGGACCAGACCAGTACCCAAGTGGTACTTTGGAGCAGCTTCAGCCTTGCTTCATGGCATTCTCCCAAGAAACAGATCATAGAATAATAGACAATTAGGGATGGAAGGGACCTCAGGAGGTCATCTAATCCAACCCCTGCTCAAAGCAGGACCAGCCCCAACTAGACAATCCTAGCCAAGGATTTGTCCAGCTGGGTTTTGAAAACCTCCAAGGATGAAGCTTCCACCACCTTTCTGGGTATCCTCTTCCAATGTTTTACTACCTTTTTAGTGATAACATTCTTCCTAATACCTAACCTAAACTTCCCTTGCTGCAACCTGAGACTGGTACTCCTTATTCTGTTATCTGCCACCACCAGCTCCATCCTCTTTTGACACCCCCCCCACCCTTTCAGGTAGTTGAAGGCTGCTATTAAGTCCCCTCTAAGTCTCCTCTTCTGTAGACTAAATAAGCCCAGTTCCCTCAATCTCTCTTCATAAGTCATGTTTTCCAGCCCCCGAACCATTTTCATTGCCTTCCACTGGACTCTCTCCAGCTTGTCCACATCCTTTCTGTGTGGAGGGGTGGGGGCAAAACCGAACACAGTACTCCAGAGAAGCACTCACCAGTGCTGAATAGAGGGGAATAATCACTTCCCTGGACCTACTGACAATGTACCTAGCAATGCAGCCCAGTATGCCGTTACCTTTCTTGGCCACAAGGACACACTGCTGACTCATATTCAGCTTCTTGTCCACTGTAACTGGCAGATCCTTTTCTGCAGAGCTGCTGGCCAGCCAGTCAGTCCCCAGCCTGTACTGGTGCATGGACTTGTCCTGTCCAAAGTGCTGGACTTTGTACTTGACCTTGTTGAACCTCATGAAATTCCTTTGAGCCCAATCCTCCAATCTGTCTAGGTCACTCTGTAAGTGTGACAGCTGTGCTGTCTCTTGGCACAGTGGGGTGGGAATGGAAGGTATGTAATTTTGTTTCCTTCAATGCCAGAGAAAATACCAGGTGGCTTATTTAGCTTGCTTTAAGGCTGCTTAGCACTGGTGAAGCATTGCCTGCTGTAAAGCTGCTTACATGACCACCATGTGATTGCTTGTGTACTGGCTTCAGGATCAGACTGTAAGTCTGTAAAACCCTTTGGGGTAGGCATACATTCTTCAGAAACAAGAGATCTTCACAGGCTTTTAGTTCATTCATTTCACAAGTAAAGTGGAGGGAAAAAACTCAAAGTGGCTTTTCACTTCTTCTCTTCCAAACCAATATTGTGAAATTGATCAACCTCCTACTCCTAAATTCTACTTGGGTTCTCCTATAACCTACATTGGACCAGGAAGATCAGAGAATAAAGTTGTGAAAGTGAAATAATAAGCTATCAGGGGAAAAAATGAGATCCATGTGGGTTTTTTTGGGGGAATAGTAACAATAAGCTGGAAATAAAAGTTCTGAGTTTTAGGACATAGGGTAGAAACAGATGTTTCCAGATGAAGTGGATCAGCTGTCCTGGGATGTGTCCTGGCATGTCTGATCCCATTCAGTGGGTAAAACGCATGTTGCTCATTGTTCCTCCTGTTGATGCTATGGGGCAGTAGATGACATTTTCTCATGGGGCTTGAGGAGCTGGTCTTGTGCACCCTGGCAGTTCCCACATAGAATCTGTCCCCTCAAGCCCTAGGAGTGCCTACCTCATTTTCCCTGCTTACAGAGAGATGTCCCAGAGATCCCACAGATCCCAGGGGTGTCTCCCTAAATACAAAAAGGTACGGAGGTGCTCCCAGGGCTTAAGGGGCCCAATCTGGTGTGGTAATTCCTGGGGTGCACAGGATCAGGCCCCTCAAGCCCTGAGAGCACCTGTGTGGGAGACTGGAGAGTATGGGCAGCTTGGAGCTGCCTGTGCTCTTGTGCCATAAGATAAATAGATGTCTGCTACTAAAGTAGCACAAATTGATGCCACCTTCAGTTCAGCCTCATCTGTTGTGCAAGGAAGGGCATTTTTATTTTTATGACAGCATAAAGGTGACAAAAGGTGGCATCCATTTCCACCCACAGTCTTTTCCTCAGTAATACTATTCTTGACAGGGCTGTTGATTCATCACACTTCTGCTTTCTAATGAGTATGATCATGGCAGCTAATGCCACCTCTTTGTGTGATGTTCTGGAGCCCAGTGATAGGGTAGATGTGAGAAGTTCTAATCCAAAACTGCCAATTACATTTCTCGGGGGGATAACCTGAACTCTAACTATCTGAAGGGAAGAATGCTATGAAGGTATTTCATGTTAATATAGTTATTTTTTCTTGTGTATATTGCTCCCAGGGCCTGTCAGAAGACTGGCATATGAACAAAATCTAGGCTAAGATAATTTTTCAACTCACGTCTCAGAAGTACCTGCCACAAGTCTCCTGTCACTAACCAGTTCTCTGTGGAACATGTATGTACATTTGCCTGTTGTGAAGTGCCCAAATTAGTGTGCTGCAATTTGAGTTGAAGAAAATGAGATACAGAAAAGCTTGGTCCATACATCTCCCCTGATTAGAAAATTGAGTTCTTAACCTCTGGTGCAGTAGGTGGAGCAAATAAATGATTACAACAAAATGACATGGAATGTAAATTCCATAGACAAGTTATCATCAGCTTAGAATTCTGCATTTGGAGGCCTGACCTACATTAACATTTATGCAAATAAATCAAGACTGATGTTCAGGAACTTCAGGGCAATGGGGTCTTCCAGGGCTCAGTCCTCAGGCCCGCACTGTTCAACATCTTCATCAGTGACTTGGACGAGGGAGTAAAAAGCACCCTGTTCAAATTTGCTGATGACACTAAGATGTGGGGGGATGTGGGCTGCAATCGGACCCAGACAGGTTACAGGGGTGGGCGGATGGGTTCCAACACTGACAAGTGCAAGGTGCTGCACCTGAGGAGGAAGAACCAGCACCATACCTGCAGACCGGGGAACTCCCTTCTCGTCAGTGCAGAGGCAGAAAAGGATCTTGGAGTCATCATTGATGCCAAGATGAACATGGGCCGGCAGTGTGGGCCAGATGCAGTCAGGAAGGCCAACCGCACCTTGTCATGCATCTCAAGCAGGGCCAATGAGGTGATCCTCCCTCTCTATGCGGCACTGGTTAGGCCGCAGCTGGAGTACTGCGTCCAGTTCTGGGCGCTGCACTTCAGGGGGGATGTGGACAACATGGAGAGGGTCCAGAGGAGGGCCACTTGCATGATCAGGGGCAGCAGGGCAGGCCCTATGAGGAGAGGCTACAGGACCTGAACCTGTTCCTCCTCCACAAGAGAAGGCTGAGGGGGTATCTAGTGGCCATTTACAAACTAGTCAGAGGGGATCAGCAGGCACTGGGGGAATCCCTGTTCCCCCGAGTGCTCCCAGGAGTGACCAGGAATAACGGTCACAAGCTGGCAGAGGGTAGATTCAGACTAGACATCAGGAGGCGCTACTTCACTGTCAGGGTGGCTAGGATCCGAAGCCAACTTCCAAGCAAAGTGGTGCTGGCTCCTACCCTGGGGGTCTTTAAGACAAGTCCAGACAATCACCTTGCTGGGGTCGTTTGACCCCAGTACTTTTTCCTGCTATGGCAGGGGTTCAGACTTGACCTGCTCAGGTCTCTTCCGACCCTACCAACTATGAAAGTATGGAGGCATCTTTCTAGGGATTTTATTTTATTTTGTCAAAAAAATGTTATTAGGAATGAATATTTAGATTTTCTAATCCTTGCAAGACACATGGTGAGATTGTGGGAAAATAAGATATGGAAACAGGATGAAACTGCTGAGCATATTTTTAAGAGCAATAGGTTCTTGTGGGCCTGAATTATCCTAATGTCACAGGATAGAGCCAAAAGTAAAGGTCTAATATCACCTGAGCACAAGGCATAGATGCAAAGGAAAATAGTATAAGATTTCTTCTTCTGTTATTTTATTTTAAAAGGGATACTACAAGAGAATTGATGCTTCATTTAAATAAATATATATATATTCTTCCCACAGGAAATCTTTCAAATAACCCTGTACAAAGGATGCTGGGAGGTGTTTGGTATGGGTGTGCGAAGCAGGCCCTAGTCATTTCAGATTCAGATTCAGCCCAAATCAGGGACAGTGATTCGATTTGTTGATTCAGATCATTGTCCCTGATTCAATTCAGCCAAATCCAGATCTAAAGATTTGATGCTGATTCGGACATAGACACAGCTTTAAATGTTTTTTTCTACATACCTTGAGGTACCAGGTGCAGCCTGTGATAGCTGTGATGCTGGGGCACATGAAGCATCCCACAGGAGTGTGGGAGGGGTGGGGGGGTGGGGGCCTCACGTGTTCAGTGGTGAACCTGGAAGTGGACTGGAAGTACTTCTGGTCCACTTCTGGGTCTGTCAGAGACCATGCTGCCCCTCCCCCTGCCCTGCGCCTCCCCGGCTTGCTGACCCCAGGTGCTCCCCCAGACCCAGGAGGCACTGATCACTGAGCCAGAGGGGCATGGGGGGTGGGAGGCCCTGCACGCTCCCTGGAGGACCCAGAAGTGGACTGGAAGTGCTTTTGGTGCACTTCTGGGTCTGCTGCCGAGGGCATTGAGGACACCCCCCCGTGCTGCTGTGGGACACTCCATGCATCCCAGCATTGCAGAATTTACAAGCCCCAGCTACCTAGAGGTATGCAGAAGAAAAATTTAACACTGTCTCTATGTCTGAATCTTTCCAAGTCTCTCCGAATCGATTCGGAAGGTTCCAATTCAATTTGGAGAGATTAAAGGGTCCTCTGATTTGATTCAGATTTGGAGATCTGGCCACTAGATTGGGGCGAATCTCTGCTGAATCGAATCAGGGACCAAAGCTTTGTACAGCCTTAGTGTTTGGTACTAGCAATATCTGCTAGGATGTTGATGGATTCTGACTCTGTCCAAAGCAGGGATCAAACAAGTAATGCAATAACTACTTCTGGTAGGTCTGTTTCTTCTGATCCTAACAGCACTACCTTTGAAATAAATAGTGTTATAATGACTAGTGGTACAAAAGAAAACTGTACTTAAGGAGATGTTATGGGGATTAGTTTTTAGTTTATAACAGCTATCCTTATATTGTGTCCATTCTAACGCTCCATTACTGATGAATACTAATGAGCTGTCCAAGTGCTGAAATGATGTTTGAACGTGTCTAAAGTAACAAAAAGCAGCCCAATTTAAAAAAAAAAAATTCTCTGAAGCCAGATTAAATTAAGTTGGAATTACCCTAAGATTGTTCAAGAACTGATAAAATTACAGAAGTGGTCAGAAGGTCAGTGTCTGTACATTCTTAAAATCGGTCTCTCCCACAAAATTTGCCATGCCATCAAATACTGCTATGTCTGTGCTATTATCCAAGTATGTAATAGGTCTTGCTTTTAAAGCTAGGAAACTTTCAACAAAAATTAACTTCTGGCAAAATTGAGACTTGGCTCATACTAATGAAGTATCATAAACTTATGTTAGTAGTAAACCTGAAGAAATGTGTAATTAATCCTTTCTAAATGTGCAGTTTGTCTTTGTGAGCTTTGCTGTCATCTGTATTACTCCTAGAACAATCTTCCTAGAAACTGTTTCTGGATGTATTGAATGTAAAGCCACAATATCTTACAAAACATATTTCCCTTTGCTTAAAGATTGCTCAGACATGGCATAAGGAACAGAAATGCACAATGGATATAGTGGGGATTTGCATCCACTTAAAGCAGAGCTGATTTCTTTCCTGTGAATCCAAATGAAGAAAAATATGTGTAAGTGCTTCACAAAGGCAAGTAAATACTAAAGTGTGTCAGTTTTGAAGTTTGGTGCCTTTAGCAGAAAGGGACACATTCATGAAATATTTTGTAAAATATTTATCACATTTAATACTCATTTCTCAGTCTTATTTTACAGACTGAGAAAGTGTAGAGTGTGATGAAGTAGGTGAACATAGGTGAAAAGGATAACATAGAGAAAGTCGATGTGTTCCTGTTAATTCAATGAATTCCTATTGATTTCTGCTTCAACTACCAGAGTGATTTATTTGTTTATTTGCAAAAGCTGAAAAAATGCAACTGTAAGTAGGCATTTGCAGATAAAGGTGCACAGTTTTGTACTACTATTTGAAAATGTTAAAGACTATCTGATATTTTCACATAGACTGTTTTAACAAACTTTTCTAGAATAAAATTCTTCAAGACTACGTAAGAGATGTGTATGAGCAAGCCGTGTCCCTATAATTTAAGAATGTATTTGTTCATATTTATTGTTTCCCTGAAGACATACTTTTCTCTCTGACATCATAAACCTTTTGAGAACATGTATATATGATCTCACAAGAAGAGGTGGGACTTTAGTGGAGTGATGCATTGAGATGAACTGCTAGAACAAGAGTATGTAGATTATAGAGTGGAAACTTCATTTCCAATGTCTAATTGTAAAGAGGATGATTATCCAAGTGTTATAATAGTGTTATAATAGCTTTAAATTTCTTGTAATGTATCTTTCCCCTGAAAAGAGAAAAATCTACCAGTAGCCATACCTTTAACAGGGATATAACAGGGATACTTTGAGAGATGAAGTATATCTTCTTGATAGGGAGGATAGGTTTAGGTTAGATATTAGGAAGAACTACTTCACGGTAAGAATGGCCAGAGCCTGGAACAGGCTTCCCAGAGAGGTGGTGCTCTCACCTTCCCTGGAGATCATCAGGAGGAGACTGGATAGGTACCTGGCTGGGGTCTTATGACCCCTGCCACCCCCAGTGCTCATTCCTGCCCATGGCGGGGGGTCAGACTAGATGGTCTGTCTAGGTCCCTTCTGACTCATTGATTCTGTGATTCTATGACTCACCTCACCAATTGTTAATAGAAAGGACTAATTGATTTCAGTGTAGCTGTACTGCCTTGGATTAAATAAACACTATGGTAATGTTAATGTTGCCTTTTGTGAAATAGGCTAGATATAAGCTCAGACTTTCCTGACTGACTTTGCAAGTACAACAGGAGTGTGATGTTTCATTTCTTCAGTGACCTGAAAGCCTGTCTTTTCTCACTTCTTAGTTTCCAATATATTAAGAGAGGCATATACCCTAGAGCCACATGTAGAGTTTGTAGCTCTTTCTAATAGGGAGATACACTGATCTTACTCCCTATGTCAGTCTTGTCCAACTTCTGAGTGGCTGGGGGTTGCAGAAGCTCCAGCTACAGGCCACGTGGGCTACACACAACCCAAGCAAGTGCCACATAGGTTGCATGCTGCAATGTGGGACAGCCCCCTCCCCTGTCACACTGCATGGGCTGCTGATGTGCTGTGTGAACTCCCTGAGCCACCAGTTTCTTTCATGCCCTCCCTCCCTTCAGATGTGCCATGCAGGCTCCTGTGCTGCACAGACATGCTGCAGTGTGCCACACAGCTTTCACTTCATGCCATATGGGTATGTTGCAACCCTCCACATAACCCCACACCCCTTGTTGTATAGATGTGCCACGTAGCCCACCCACCCCATGATACACGGACACGCTGCGATATGCCTCCTCCCCAGTGTGGCAGGTGATTCCTGCTGCACCGCACCAGCATGGATGATGTGTTAACTCCCTGGGTCCCCCCAGCTCTCTGGCCACGGGCTCCTTCAGCCTTGCAGACCAAGCCACTCTGGCCCACCCCCAGGCAGCAGAAGCTCAAGGATGGTGTGGGAGTCTGGTGCCCACTGACATAAATCAGGAATAACTCCTGCTGAATTTAACCTATCAGTAGTAATTTCTACCTTTGTGTACTTTCACAGCAACCCTTCAATGGCCTGTGATACAGTTGGTCATGAAGTGCTGATAACATAGTTATGTGACCTGCAGGACCATTCTTAATTGGTTTTATTATTTCCTAGAAGGGAGATCCCAGAAGGTAGTTATGACTGAGTGCTCATTGTCTCCTCAGAACTTATCCTGTAGGGTTCTTCAGGGGCCCATCTTGCTGCTCCTCCATTTTAAGCCTCTGAATGAAATCATGTGGTGATTTGGAGTGAGGTGCAATCAGCATATTGAGGACACCCAGCTCTCTTTCTGCTTGGCTGAAGCTGGGAATTAGGTGCAAGTGAATTAACTGAAGCTGAATCAGAACAAGACAGAGGTGATGGCCGTTGGCAGATCTCATGACTTGGTGGGGACAGAAGCTCCCATCAGTGTGTTTCAGCTTCCCGTTATCACTCAGGTTTGTGGCCTTGAGGTTTCAGCCTTCCTGGATGGTCTGCTGCACCTGTATCTTCAGGTGGCAGTGGTGGCTAGGAGCACCTTTCACATCTCTATCTGGTAGGAAGGCTGCAACCCTTTCTTTCAGATTTGGATCTGGCTACCACCATCTATGCTCTCATAGCTAGAGTACTGCATGATGCTACATATGGGGTTGTCCTTGAGGACTGTTCAGAAATGGCATATGGTGCAGAATGCTCTGCCATCCCATGCCTTCTGACACGGATGGGTCATCAGGATTGAATTACTCCGTTGAGGGTTAGTCTGGGATGTAGGCAGCCAGGCCTGCAGTAGGCCACTAGGAACAACTAGGAGGCAGCAAGGCAGTAGCACAGATTACTGGAGTGCCACATCGGGGTCTGGGTTGGAGACTGAGACAACCAGGACCAAATTCCAGGAAAGCTGAGGTGGGGAAATCTGAGAGACATAGCCTGAGAAGTGAGCCAACATCAAAAACTAGGGGTCAGAGAGCTACTGATGAGTTCCAGGAGAGATCCAAAGTCAGGGTCAGGAAAAGGCAAAGCCAAGTCAGGAGCCAGGAGAACCAGAGAGAGTGGTGGGCATGAGGTTTACCAGAACAGGCTGAAGCTATGTCAAGGTATGCCTGCAGCCCGAGGCTGGGGTAGTCACATTAGCCAGGGGTTAAGGTCAGATGTGACAACTCAAGACCTTGGCCTTGTTAGACCCCAACTCCACGAGGCACCCAATGACTAGGGAGACAATGGTCCAATTGCACATGGATTCTGTTACTTATTAACGAGAGCAGAGCAGGGAGCAAACACCAGCACATATTGCTCACAACAGGTTTATTTAAAATGGAGACAGCTTCAGACAAGCTCCCTCACAGACACACAGCCCGTGAAACCAGGGGAGCAGCAACAAACAATAGTTTTTTCCCATATTTACACTTTGGTTTATACTCATTCACATTCATTCTACCCTTGCCCCTCCTGTGTTCCACCCATTTCTCCTCCCATCTCAAGCTCCACCGCTGTTTACTGTTGGCTTCATTAGCATGGAATTACCTATGCATTTAACTTATTTACATGTCTTTTTGCTATGAGCGCATGTCTAAGACCTTGACTCCTGCTCTTCGGTCAATGGGAGGACTTTGACCAAAACCTGGAAGCTTCTGGAGGCTTCTTCACCAATCACCATTCACCTTTTTGCATATGTTCATCTTGGAGTCTGTTACTAATTATGTTTTGTTTTCCACATTCCAGTCTGTTTTTCTGTCTCAAGTTGTACCATCTTCCACCTTTTTTGGGCCCCTGTATCTTATCTTGTTCCTCACTGTAGCTGCTTCACAGCACACAGGCTTAAGTGCTGCTTTTCCAGAAAAATGGTTGATACAGTTAAGATGGTTACTTAGCATAAGCAAATGGCTGGCTTAGCTATCATTCTGCCTTGTGGTCAGCGGCTCTGGTAGGCTATAGGTCATGCCTTTGTATTCAGCTGCAAATCCAGTGCTCCCTAATAATTCAAATTATTGTCACCCTAACAGGGCTAGCCAAGCCTGATTAATCAGAGGTCCTGACACTCCAGTGCTCCACGGTTTGAAGTTGCTCCCAGTAGCTTTTCAGGTGCAATTCACGGTGCCAATTTGCTCTATAAGGCCCTAAACAGTCTGAGCCCTACATAACTAAGGGACTGCCTTCTCCTATATGTCCCACTTTGATCCCTAAGGTGAGGAAAGACAAACCTCCTGCAAGTACCATCTGTGTACCAAGTTCACTTGGCAAAAACATGTGGGAGGTTATGCTTTGTGGTACCTCTTGGACATCTTTAGGGACCAATGCAAAATATTTATATTCATGCAGGTGTTTAGCAAGCAAGGTTATGGTGGACTATTGTTTGGGGAGTTTTCATCATATAAATGTATATCTTATTTAATAGTGCATTTATTCAAATAGGCTGGCTAGCTCAGCTGGTAAGAGCATGCCAAGACCATTGGTTCAATCCCCATGCTGGCCACCCTGGGCTTTGCTAGATGAACGCTTTGCTGGGGTCATTTGACCCTAGTACGCTTTTCTGCCATGGCAGGGAGTTGGACTCAATGATCTGCTCAGGTCCCTTCCAACCCTACAAACTATGAAAGAATTGAGTTATAAGACAACCCCTCCAATAATTAGATTTGATATATGGAAAATTTATAAATATGTTATAATTTTCCAGGTATAGAATGTAATTATTGGTGGTTTGCCTTTAATTTGTCCCCTTGCCACTGTTAAGCAGGGAAAATAAATCTGAGGGGTCAGGGAGCCCTTTGTTTTCTACTTCCTCACAACTTTTTCCCTTGGCAGCTCCCTCCCCCTCTCCTTACTGCCAGACCTTGGTCTCCTGGAGGACATGCAAATAAGGAGCAAATTTGAAAACAATAACCTTGAAACTAAACATGGCTGTAGTGTTACTAGATTTGCCCATCCCTTTGGGGTGCACTCATTTATTAGAGTTGTGTTTCTGGGGTCTCTGCAATTCTATCAGTGTTCTGCTTGTGTCACTTGTGTTTCTATATGGTGCTCTGTCTCTCCCATCTGCAAGTCCTCATCCCTTGCAGGGCTTAGTTTCAATGGGGCTGGGTTCTTCCAGCTACTGAATCAGTTGAACACACACACACAGACACAGATTAACAGAGCATGTCTGAGCAGGCAGGGTTACTCAGCATTTCCATGCTGACACCCTCATATTCCATGGCTCAGCACTTCCCAATCTTTTGTCCCAATTGTGCTGATATAACTGCCTTTATGAGCAGACTCCACAGCATTTTGGGGCTTTACAGGGTTCTTTGGCTTAGGTAAAAAATCATTGCTGCAGAGCAAATGGCAGGGTGGGGGAGGTAGGTTGAGGAAAAGAGTGAACGAGGTTTGGAGAGAGAGAGTATGGCAATTAGCTTGACCATAAAAGTTATTTTATTACTAGGTATATGAAACTTATGATGATGCTAGTAGTAATAGCCATACAAGGAAAAACAAATAAAACAGTTACAGTATTACACCACTTACAATTGGGTATTTTGGGAAATCTAGCTCAAGTCTGATCAGCAAAAGTCAGGTTTATAAAGTAATGCCTGAAGTAAGAGAGAAGGAGAGAGAGCGACTAAATCAAGTCTGAGGCTTAGAAAGTGGTCTTAAACAGAGAGAGGGAGAGAGAGAGCGAGAGGGAGGGAGAGAGAGTTGGAGTCTAACCACTCTGTGAAGCTTGAACCGGTCGAGGTTCCAGGTGCTTGTTGGAGCTTACAGACAAGCTGTTCAGTTTCCGGTCTAGAGAGCTTTAGACTAGCAGAGCCCCCATCAGTGGAGGTGTTCCAGGCAGAACAGGAGGAGGTGAAGTCCCAGTGGAACTGGTGCAGTGTTTGAACCCAAGCACCAGAACAGAAACTTGAGTTTGGGTAGGGTTTTTTGTAGGGAAACAACAATGGTTCAAGGGAGAACACTAGGTTTGTTTATGGATAAATGATGGCTCAAGGGAGTATACCAGAGTTGTTTTGTTATGCTGGACAATAGGAGCTGATCATTCCTGGCTATGGGTAGCTGTTACTCTGAGGGAGGTCACAATGCAAACAGGCAGATTCAATGTTTTGGGTACCAATAAAGCAGGCATCACTAGAATTTGTCTGATAAATGCTGAGCTGGGTGTATACAGATGTGGGTTGATTAGCATTTAGAGCAGAGATCCCCCATCATACAGTGCCTCCCTGGTTCTCTGGTCCCAGAGTTCAGTGCAGTCCTTGCCTTACAGCCTCTGTTCTCCACTCTGAATGCTAATGGAGGTGCCTCCTTATCCCATCTTCAATGTAAGTGAGATTTCGGGAGTTGCCTTACTCCTATCACCCTTGTCAGGAGGGGTTTAGGAGTGTCTCCCACCACATCATCATTGCCTTTTGTAAGTCCTTCCTCTGAAGAGTTCCAGTACAGACAGGGGGGAGGGTGGGGGGGGAGTCCTTCATGAGCCAGACAGGCTGGGTACTTCATCAGGGTTCCCCAAGAACACTGAGCTGTAGTAACTTGCATATAGTACTCATAGACTTAGCTCATCTAGAATTATACGTTACCTTTTTTTGAAACTGCTACAAGTTTTAGCACAAATGTTTCATAAACACACCTTTGAGCAGCACTTTAACAATTACTTACGTCCGATATAAACTTTTTTTTGGTGCAAATTTTATTAAAAGCACACTTATCACTTTGCACTTGCAAAGCTTCACATATTGTGCATCCTCATTTTACTAAGTATATAAATTTTTTAATTTCATTTCAAGGGCCAAATCAGGTTACTAATCTATTGGGCAAAGCCCAATAGTCAAATTCAAAATATTGACTGATCAGAGTTTAATCATTCATGTCTGTATCACCCTACCACCAAACTTTTTCCTTCTCAGACTGATCAGTCTGGGGCTTTGGATACTCCCCAAACCTGTAACAGGCATCCTATATACAAGCAAAGCCCAAAGCCTTGCAGTTCACATGCCCTTTAGTTGTGCATGCTCCAAGACAAAAGGCTGAGGAAAAAGCCATGAAGAAAACAAGAACACAGTCCCCCATTACCACAAAACTGTGCAGTTGTTTCCCACATTTAGCAAGCCTAAACTATGCACTCCCAGGCAAGGGGCTGGCCCCCATGAGGCACCTGCAATGGACCAGGCATGGCAGTGGGCAGTTGCTTCCTGCCTCCCTCCTCCCAGCTGCTTCCCAGCTGTGTTCCACTTTCCCAGCAGCTTCTTGTTTTGCTCTGAAGGCACCAAGAGAGTCCCAGGCTGTGCAGCAGGATAAAAAGGGTGCATGTGGGAGTGGTGGCAGCAGGGTGGTGAGGACATGGCAGCTGGGCAAGGAGTGCTGGGGGAGCAGAAGCTGAGCAGGCAGTGGGGAGCATGGCAGCACACAGCTTAAGGTTCATGTGCATGGGGGGCAGCCACTTACCATGGGACATGGTCTACAGCAGGGCTGGGCAAAATGCGGCCCGTGGGCCTGCTAGGCTATTCTCTCCAGCTCGTGGGGCCCCTAAAAATTTTACAAAATTAATATTTATCCGCCCCTGGTTGCCTGTCATGCAGCCCTTGATGGCTTGCCAAAACTCAGTAAGCAGCCTTCTGCCTGAAATAATTGCCCGCCCCTCGTCTACAGGGACAGGCTGGGGTGAACACTGCACACAGCTTCCCACTGATGCTGGTGGTAGCCGCCAGTCCATGACTCCCTCCCACACAGCGGCCAGGCTGCATGTTGATCTGCAGTGGTGGGGTTAAAATGGGTGAGCACTTCAGTGGCTGGGATCCCCCTTCCCAGGGGGCTCCCAGCCACCTTGCTTTCACTTGGTGGCCTGGGAGGTGTGTTCAGGTTTGCAGTTCAGCTGCTGGCCCCCAGAGGCAGCAGGTGCAGATGGTCCCCATGGCCTTTGCAGCCAGGGAGTCCTAGTCCTGGGCTGCTCCCCCCACATCCATACCCCTGCCCATGGGCACTGCCAGAAAGGGCTCTTGGTGCATCAGGTCCCTGCCGCCACTAAATAGGGGAGGAGGAGGTAGGATCAGAGATGCCTCCTGGCTGCCTGGCACATCCAGCCTAGGCTCTGGGCAGCAGGGCTGCCTCCCATGGTACCCATGCTACTTACAGCCTGTGCTCCATAGCTGGCAGCAGCTGCTCAGAGCCTGGGATGGATGTGGCATGCTGAGCAAAATGGCCTCACATGCTGTGCTCTGGCATATGTACTGGGGGTTGCTGACCCTGATATATGCAGATGAGATGCAGAGCAATCTTGTTCATCTTCATTTCATGGAGGGTGGGATCACAGTAATCATATGTGCCAGGCTGAGAGAGGGAGTGACAGAGAGAGCAAAGTTGTGACTCACCATGACTTGAAAAGTCAGCGGTGAGGGGGATTGCACTTAATGGGCACTAGCATAAGTTTTATTTAGATGGGCTATACTAACCTATTTTTCTGGTAGGCTCCTGTGTGGGCCATTTATTTTATAATCATGTTCAGGGTTGGTTGCATTTAACCAGTTTTATAGATAGTTTTCATTACTGAACGCACATTGTTTTTGACAGCAATTTATTAATAGACAATGTATTTAGTGAGATTCCATTGTATGTGATTATAAGACAAGGGGCTTTCTCCCCCCCCCACCCTTCCATGTTAATTGAGGGGGAAAAAAATTTGTATTTGTGTAAATATGGTATTTTTATCTGCTCTTTATATGTTACTTTGTTTTTTACTATAAGCTGCTCTGAGATTTTTTTGGTGGGGAGAGGTGAAGAATGTTAAATAAAGCTATTAAATCTAATCCAATCTAACCAAATATCAACCTATAGTTTCAGGGAGCTATTTATAAAAATAATTATATACAAATACTAAATGTGGTTTCTTCAAGTGTAGTGCTTAGAGAGGTTTAAACTCAAGGGCTTATCTCTAAATACTATGCAATCTTATGGACAAATCATTATACTATTAAGATAAGAAATTCCTGCAGAGAAGAATCCACAGAGAACTGTGATGAACACAGCTGCTGTGCTGAAATATTGCCTTTGTTCATGCTGTGTACATAAGAACAAGGCTTCCAGTTATTTTGTTCTTACTTAAAATGAATATATTGATAGATGAACAGCTTTGGAGGCCATATCCTTTATGCCGTGTTTATCCAGTAACTAAACAAGCAGCAATGGCATTAAGCATTAGCTGAATTCTTCAATCAGGGATGCTGGTATAATTTTTCAGCAAGTCCTCAAGCCTCCAATGGTGGCTGCTGCCAAAAGTGGGAAGTGGAACTGCAGGTGGTAGAGCTCTCCTCACCCCATTCATGCCTACTACTGTCCTTTTTGGGGTTGGACAAATTTACCATGTGGCCAGTTTGGGCACTAGCAGAACATCATGGAGGAAGATGTTTGTGGTACATAAAAGAAATATGTGGAAAAAAGGGAAGAAAAATCCTTACTCCCCTGCCCTTGTCACCAGGAGGAACTATAATAATGGCCATTAGTGGACAGGATTGGACAAAACAGTTTTTGTCTCTCTGACTTCTATCAGTTTTCTATCAGTTTCAGACTCTCTTCCAGTTCAGCTCTACCTTTCTGTGCTCTATGTATCAGCAGATGTGAGGTTAGGGCGGTACGAGGTTAGGGCAGTACAAACTGCAATCTCACAGGGCTCTGAGGCCCCCATTCCATTATGGTTATGTTTTAGCAAAGCTGTCTAGTAAAGAGTAAGGCCTTGAAATTGAATCTTTTCATGAGGCCCTCAACATACTAAATACCATCTCCCTGCCACCCACCACCATGTTACCAATTCATCCCATACAGATACCATCAACCTTGCCAATTCAGCCTAACCCTCTCCCAGCTTACGATCTGAGGGGTGGGCAATATGGTGGATTCAGCCAGTGGCTGCACTCCATTTCCCAGCAGCTCCTGCCTCCATTGCTGCAGCCAGTTTCCATGGAGAACCCAGCAATGATGGCACTGTGATAGGTGGGGCCAGGGTTTCCATGGAGACTGGCCCCACCAGTGCTGGCAGGGTGTGTGGCTGGGCAGGGAACTGCTCTGGGGCCAGGGCTGGGATCTTGTAGTATTGACAACCATGGTCCAGAGCTGCGGCAGAGCCGCGATCCACTGCCTGCATGCCCCTGGCTGGGGCGTGCAGGCAGCAGACTGCAGCTCTGCCTTGGCTCTGGACCACACTGTCACCGCCACAAGATCCCAGCTGCAAAGCAGCTCCCTGCCTAGCTGCGGGCCCCACCAGTACTGGTAGGCCTGGTCTCCATGGAAACTCTGGCCCCATGCTGTCATGGCCACTGTTGCTGGGGTCTCCATGGAAACTGGCTGTAGTGATGTGGGCAGGGGCTGCTGGGAAATGGAGTCCACCGCAGGCCTGATCCAGCCTGCAGGCCGGACTTTGCCCTCCCTGTCTTATCTTCAGAATCCTCTTCCTAGCTAACCTTGCTCTCCACGCTAAAACATCTTTTCAGCTTTGGTCTCCATATTCAGATTCTCCCTCCTCCTCGGCTCACAGACTTTTCCCACTCTGCACTCATTGCTATCCATTAAAAATAAAGATGTAGGGGAGATGTCGGGCTGTGCTATCTTACAATGTGAACTAGGCTGGAACATAGCTGGAGTATATAAACATGTTTTAAGGAACTTGGCTGTCCCCATGTTCTGGTTAACCACTATCAAACTGGTAACATATTAGTGCAAAACAATTGAAAGCCATATTATCTGTTTAAATAAGCAACTTCCAACATCATTTTTCTTTTGCATTGTTACAGCAGATGGCTATGATGCTTAAAAGCGGTTCGTTTCTCTGGAGGCCACTAAAATCACAGACACACACTCATTAGATGGCACAAAAGGTGTATTTGCAAATAGGGTCAGAGCAGAGTCAAAAACTCAGATTACTCTGAACCCACCAAGGAATTTTGCAGGCTGTATTTATCTTTTTCCTCCTGAGCACGTGTGCAGAAACAGGAACTCTTACAGCTTACTTCCATTTCATAAAAGCATACATGTGGTTACATCACTACATACATCGCATGTATATTATAATTAACTACTTAAGTATGCAGGGCGGAGAGGTAAATATGCATCAGCTAATTAAGCATGCTCAGAGAGTACTATAGGTCACCAAGAGTTTAAACCCCCCCCCCCTTTCAAGGACACAGTCAGTTGAATTCCAGCTTCTGTAATCTGCATGAGAAAGGCTAGGAAGAAGCTGGGGGAGAGTCTGCGATTTAGTATAAGAAAAGCTGTGGCAAGGCTGGGCAAGGAAAAAAGTCCTTGGCAGTGTTTCTTTCTTATCAGGTACAAGATGCAAGCTGTGCATTTCTAACAATACTCCATTTCTAACAATATTCCATTTCTAACAGCTAGATCTATATCTGAAAGGCAGAACTTCCATCTGGACTGACTTGGCAGATAGTAAGCAAAAGCTTCATATGTCTGTTCATACAACGTTAAAAATATCATATAAAGCTTTATGCAGCCATAATGCAAATGCAAAGCTGTGACTTCTGTAATCCTTTCACCGCTGCAAAGGATATAGGCGTGCATTGTTGTTGCTCATACATAACCCAGCCATAGATTCTGATTCTCTACCCATCTATAGTGATATTGCACCTGAATAACTGCCTTGGCTCTGGTTATGTTCCACACCGCAAAAAGCAGATGCGACTTTTTTATGTGCTTAGTATAGCTGTCCTAGCTTACTCTAGCTGGTGTGGGGAACAATAACAGGAAAGTCACAGCAGCATGGGCTTTAGCATGTGTTGGCAACCAGACTGTAGATTTCATAGACATTAGGGCTGGAAGGGACCTCGGAAGATCATCGAGTCCAGTCCCCCACCCGAAGGGCAGAAAGTTAGTTGGGGTCATAGGATCCCAGCAAGATAAGCATCCAATTTACTCTTGAAGGTGTTCAGTGTAGGTGCTTGCACCACCTCTGATGGCAGGCTGTTCCAGACCTTAGGGGCTCGGACAGTAAAGAAATTTTTCCTTATATCCAGCCTGAAATGGTCTTGCAGTAGTTAATAACTGTTCGACCTTGTCATCCCTTGGGGCTCTCTGGTGAATAAACCTTCCCCCAGATACTGGTGATCACCCCTGATAAACTTATATGTGGCCATCAGATCACCCCTGAGCCCACACTTTTCCAGCAAAGGTTCTCAGAGGGTATGTCTACATGTGCAATTAATGCAAAGTGATAAACTTTGGAGTTTATTGTTCCCAGGTGAACCGTTTGAATGTGTGCCCAGGACTGCAGCATGTTGAGCCAGGTTGGAGTAGCCCTGGCTGGCAGGGGACCCTGGGGATCAGCCTACCAGCCCACGGCTGCTCCTCCTGACTCAATGTGCTATGGAGGGGCTGGCTGAGGCACAAGAGTGCTCCAGTGTGGGGCTAGCCAGGAGGCAGCCCCTGCACTGAAACACCCTCATGTACCATCCAGCTGTGTCAGCATCTACATGTGCTCTACTGGAGAGTAAATACTCTCCAGAATAGTACTTACAGGGCATGTCTACATGAGACACTTAACTGTGCAGTAGCATAGTATCTACATGTGTGCACGCTTACTGCACAGTAAAAATGCTTAATCATGAGTAAATTTGCTTTCTGCAAATTTGCAGGCTGCTGCAGGATCCAGACAGGTCTGTCAGCCCCCAGGCCCAGCTGCAGGTCACTTCTGGCTACTAGGGCCAGCTCCACCTGCTTGCAACCTATCCCCAGCAGCCTGCTCCAAGCTCACAGGTGCTATGGGGCATTACTTGTCTCACCCAATTCTGGTGGGCAAGCTGAGGGACTGCGGCATTGACGAATGTACAGTCACATGGGAGGCAAACTGGCTTCAGGGGTGCACCCAGAGGGTGGTGGTGGACGGGTCAATGTCGACCTGGGAGGGTGTGGGCAGCGGAGTCCCCCAGGGCTCGGTCCTTGGGCCGGTGCAGTTCAACATTTTCATTAGCGACCTGGACAAGGGTGTGGAGAGCACCCTGTTCAAGTTTGCTGGTGACACCAAGCTGTGGGGTAAAGTGAATACACCGGCAGGCAGGGAACGCATCCAGGCAGACCTGGATAGGTTAGAGAAGTGGGTGGATCTGAACAGGATGTAGTTCAACAAGGACAAGTGCAGGGTGCTGCACCTGGGGAGAGGGAACCAGCATTATGGTTATAGGTTAGGGGCTGACCCTCTCGGCAGCACAGAGGCAGAGAGGGATCTTGGAGTCATGATTGACTCCAGGATGAATATGAGTCACCAATGAGACGAAGCAATAGGCAGAGCCAGTCGCACCCTGTCACACATCAACAGGGGCATCAGTAACAGGTCCAGAGAGGTCTTGCTCCCCCTCTATGTGGCGCTGGTCAGGCTGCAGCTGGAGTACTCTGTGTCCAGTTCTGGGCACTGCACTTCAAGAACGTGGAGAACCTGGAGAGGGTCCAGAGGTGGGCCACTCATATGGTTGGGGGCCTCCATGGCCAGCCCTATGAGGAGAGGCTGAAGGACCTGAATCTCTTCAGTCTCTGCAACAGGAGACTGCAGGGGGATCTTGTGGCTACAACCTTATCAGGGGCCACCAGCAGGGACTGGGGGAAAGTCTGTTCACCAGGGCCCCCCTTGGAGTCACCAGAAACAATGGCCACAAGCTGAGGGAGGATAGGTTTAGGTTAGATATTAGGAAGAACTACTTCACTGTAAGGGTGGCCAGAGCCTGGAATAGGCTTCCCAGAGAGGTGGTGCTCTCACCTTCCCCGGAAATCTTCAAGAGGAGGCTGGACAGGCACCTGGCTGGGGTCTTATGACCCTTGCCACCCCCAGTGCTCCTTCCTGCCCGTGGCAGGGGGTTGGACTAGATGATCTGTCTAGGTCCCTTCCGACTCATTGATTCTATGATTCTGTTATTACTTCTGCCATGAAGCTGCCAGTTCCATGCCGGGCCCCTGTGCTGGGCTCTGCAAGCACCTGTCCAGGCCCAGCAGCTCAGTGACAGCCACATAGTGGCCCAGAGAGCCAGCATGGGACCCACAGTGGCGTCTTCCATGTCTATGGCTATGCCCATTCTTGTGAACACCACCTAGGGCCCCAACTGGTCCATGAAGGAGACTGGTGACCTTGTAGTACTGTGGGGCAAGGCAGAGGTGCAGCACCAATCCAAACAGAGTGGGCGCTCTAATGCCCATGTCTATCAGCTCAGGTGTGGGAGCACAGGCATGACTGGTTGTTGCAGCAGTGTAAAGGTTGAGGCCTTGTAGGCACAGTGGGTTTGCATCACCAACAACAATCATCAGTCAGGCTGTGCCTGTAAGTTCATGCCCTTTATGTGGCAACTGATGGACATCCTCATGCCCTGGGACCCAAGCCGCAGCCATGTTGTCTATAGCAGCATGGGTAGCCTGCTCAAACCCCTGCCCTGGCCTGGCATCCTCAGGCATCCAGCAACCTATCCTGCCAAACCCCCCAGCTACATCCTCCATCAACAGCTCAGGGAGCCTGGGCCAATGCTTGCTGCACCAACTCTGCAGCCCTAGACCCTGCCATGAGGTGTGGCTGGCCATGACACTGCCAGCTTCCAGCAGCACCAGTTCTTCCTGGGGGAGGGGAGGGGTCCTGGCCAGTTGCCTGCCAGCCGCACCCTGCCACACGCTGTCACTGATCACCATGGCCATGTGGAGCTGCCAGCCATATCAGCCCCAGCTACATGGTAAGGCCTGGATTGGGGGAGGTTTCTCCTTGCTCTGGCCCCTGCCCCTGCCCCTGCCCCTGTCCCTGCCCCACCTCCTTGCCTGGTCCACCCACAATCCCCTGGCCCTGGATTCCTCACCCACAGCATGCAGGGAAAAGCTTTATTGAGCAACCCATGCACCTGTAGCTAGGTGGGCATGGGTCGCTCACATGCCAAATAGCTCGTTGATGCTGGTGATGATCTCCTCCTCAGCTGCATGGGGAAGGGACATGTAGTGCAGCTACAGGTAGCCTTCCAGGTGGCGGTGGAGGTTGCAGGACAGCCCAGCTTTGTCTTCCGCACCGCCATAGCTTAGGGTTTTAGACTAGGTGCGCTGGTCAGCCTGGGTCACCATGAGGATCATCAGCAACAGGACATGGTGGATCAGGCACCCTTTGGTCCATGCAAACAGCTCCTCATACACCATCTAGGTCACATGTAGTAGGGACATGCCTGGAGTGCAGTGCCAGCATGGCGAGGGTCTGGCCCTGGGGTGCCTCCCCTGTGGGGGCGGGGGCAACTCCTTGTCACAGTTGTCCAAAAGCCACATGCCCCACAAGCCTGGGTGCTGTGGGCTGGGCAGCAGCACAACAGAGCATTTGGCCTGCAGGAGGAGGGGGCAGAATGGGGTCTGGAGTCATGGCAGCAGGTACTACCAGGAGCTTGGGCAGGGGAGGTAGGCTGTCTGCATTTCATCCAGTGGCCCTCTGGCCCCTGGGGAGCGAGCAGGGATGGGGGGCTCTGCCAGCAACTGCCTGGGCTCAGGCCTGCCCACCCAACTTACCATGGTCCCTGGTCACCTGTGCATGCCTGACCCCTGATCTGAGTCCAGGCAGCATACAGTCCCTGGCATAGGCAACTGGTAGGAGGAGTACAGGGAGGGGGGCATGTGCCCCCCCTGAGAGGGCTGTCCCCTGCCGCTGATGCCACTGACTGCTTCTGAGGCCTCTTACCAGTCCCGTCCCCACCACCAATGCCGCCAACAGCTTGTGTGTGTGCTCACCAGCCCTGTCCCTGCTGCCGCTGCTGGCTTCTGTGGGTGCACCCCACCCCAGACTCAGGAGGCACCAGTTGCACATGGCCCCAGGTACAGGGCATCCTATCTCGGAAACACTGCAAATTTACAAACTGCTTGTGTCTCATGGCTCTACAGGGCCTGCAGCTGGAAGTGGGGGAGAGGCTGCTCTTGGCAGCCATGATGCAGCCTCAAGGTTGCTGCTACCCACAGCTGGGGCCCTGTGGATGTGCTGGCTCTGCCAGAGGAAGACCCTGGACAGAATCCTACTCCTGGACTGCCTGGTCATGGCGTTAGAGGACTGACTGGGGGACACTCAGGCTTGGTGAGCAGAGGGCATGGCCTGCCAGAATAGCCCATGGCCAGAAGACATTGTCTGCGAGAAGGTGCAGGACCAGGTGAGCTGGGAGTTCCAGGCACAGCTCCTGGTCCTGGCGTGCAAACGGGTGGAGGCCCTGTGGGAACAGAACACCATCCTGGCCCAGGCAGTGCAGCCTATGGACAATGACTGCTGGGTGCTAGACACCATTCTGGCCTTGTGGTTACCTTTGTGCCACCTGCTGCCCAGCCTCTAACCCTAGCCCCGCTTGCCCCCTGGCACTACCTGCTGCCCAGCAGCAGGCCCCCATCTGGGCCTGGGAGAAGGTCTTGTGCCTCCTTCAAGTCCAGTTCCCCCACCCCAGGTCCAGTGCCACCCAATGTCCCTGCCTGGTCCTAGCCCCACTGCATGCCCCAGCTCTCTGCAGGCACAGAGATGGAGCTACCTGCAGTGGGGCCAGGACTGCACACTGGCCCTGCTGGGCCTGGACACTGCCTGCCAGAGGGCAAGCTGCCTATGCCATGGGAACATCAAACACCATGGCCCTTGGGTAAGCCTCCTGCCTGCCACACTCGCTGTAGCAGAGTTCTGGAAGATGAGGGTGTTGTGGATGCTTCCTGCCCAGCCAGCACTCATGTGCATGAAGACACTTCAATAGTCTGTGATGCCCTGGAGCACCACAGAGTGAAAGCCCTTCCAGCTATAGTAGGGGCCGTCTCTGTGGGGTGGGCAGGTGATGGGGATGTGGGTCCCATCCAGGGCCCAATGCACTAGAGGAATCCCAGGGCATGGAAAAATTGGGCGACTGTGGCATTGATGGCTACACGGTCAGATGGATTGCAGATTGGGTGAAGGGTTGCACTCAGAGGGTGGTGGTGGATGGGTCATATTCGACCTGGGGAGAAGTGGGCAGTGGAGTCCCCCAGGGCTCGGTCCTTGGGCCCGCACTGTTCAATCTCTTTATCAGCGATTTGGACGACAGGGGGAAAAGCACCCTGTTTAAATTCACTGATGATACCAAAATTTGGGATGAGGTGAGCACAGTAGTAGGGAGGGAAAGACTGCAGCAAGACTTGGATAAGTTACAGGGGTGGGCTAGCAAAAACAGGATGCGCTTCAATACTGACAAGTGCAGGGTGCTGCACTTGTGCAGTAGTAACCAGCAGCACACTTATAAGATGGGAAACTCCCTTCTTGAGACCACAGAAGCAAAAAGGGATCTTGGAGTTATTATTGACTCCAAGATGAACATGGGCCGACAATGCAAGGTCATGGTTGGAAGGGCTAACCGGACCTTGTCGTGCATCCACAGGTGCATCTCTAGCAGGGACAAGGAGGTGATCCTCCCCCTCTATGCAACACTGGTCAGGCCACAGCTGGAGTACTGCATCCAGTTCTGTGCACCCCACTTCAGGAGGGATGTGGACAACATTGAGAGGGTCCAGAGGAGGGCCACCCACATGATCTGGGGACAACAGGGCAGACCCTACAATGAGAGACTGTGGGACCTGAACCTGTTCAGCCTTCATAAGAGAAGGCTGAGGGGGGACCTGGTGATCATTTATAAGCTCACTAGGGGGGACCAGAAGGGTTTGGGAGAGACCTTGTTTCCCCTACCACCCCTTGGCATAACAGGGAATAATGGCAATAAGTTGTTGGAAAGTAGGTTTAGATTAGACATCCATAAGAACTACTTCACATTTAGGGCGGCTATAATCTGGAACCAACTTCCAAGGGAAGTGGTGCTGGTTCCTACCTGGGGGGGTCTTTAAGAGGAGGCTTGATGCCTACCTAGCTGGGATCATTTGAGCCCAGTTTTTCTCTTGAAGATCTACAAGGTCCCTTCTGACCCTACTTCTATGATTCTATGAACCCCAGCACCACTGCCAAGTGGTCATGTACGTGGAGCAGGGTGTTCCCCAGCATGTTCTGGAGGATGCCGCACACCTCCAGGATGGCTTCCCCGGCAGTGGCCTTGCCCATGCCAAACAGGTAGCCAATGTACTGGAGGCTGGCAGGCACAGCCAGCTGGAGCAGGGTGAAGGCCCATGGGTGTCCATGGGGAGGGGTAGCTGTATGAAAGTGTCCTGCCACTCCAGGTGGGTCTGCAGCTGCTCTAGGAAGTCCTGGAAGGTGAGTGGTCATGAGGAAGGCCTCCAGTCACTGCTTCAGGTGTGTGGACAATGTACCACCACCAGTCCTGGCTGGCCTGGTGGGCGCAGAGGTGACAGGGTTGGACACCCAAGACAGTGATGGCAGCCCCAGCAGTGGCAACCTGGAGCTTGTTGTCGGAATCCCTGCTAAGGTCTGGCCAGGTGGACGGGGTGGAAGTGGCAGGTACACAGCGGTGGTCCTGGGATTGCACATGGTGGTCTGGCGGGCAGTTACTGCATGAGGGGAGCTGGGGAGGCCTATGCAGCCATGGGCCAGTTGGTGGTTGGCATAGCAGGCCAGCAGGGCCAGTGCAGCAGCCAACAGGGCCAGCAGGGCTCTGGTTGTTGCTGCCAGGGGCAGGGACTGAAGCAGCTGTAGGGCGGGGAGGCAGAGGCAGTGAGGACAGCGTTGCCACATGCTGTCTTTGTGCTGGGCACGCTGCTTCTGGCCAGGGAGCAGTGAGCAGGGCTGCCTTTTGAAGAGGGCTGCCAGTTGCTGGCAGCTGCAGCTGGAGCTCCAGTTGGTGGTGGCAGATTCCCAGGAAGCAGGAGCAGATTGGCAGCAAATGTGTGCTCATTTCCCTGCACATGTAGATGCCTCCCCGCCACCATTTACTTGCAAGTTATCTACTCCCAAGTAAACTGGTGCCACAGGAAATGCAAGTGTAGACATGCCTATATTTACCTTTTTTACTGTGGAACTAATTAGTCAACTTTGCAGTAAACATCTGTTGTAGACACGCCCAGAGTGTGTGTGCTCTGATTGCTAGTACGTACTAAAGCTCTTGTTCTTGTCACTGCTGTTATCTGTGGCAAGGTAGATTAAAACTACAATCATACTTTCTTTTTGCAGGTCTTGGTTACCTCCCTCTTTTTTGTGAGAAGACAGACCCGTAACACTCTTTTTCCTATTCTTTGTTTAGAAGCATCTTTACTTTCTACTTGGAAACACAAACATAATTTCAGCCACTAGGGGGTATCCTTAGACTAACTAAAATTGTCAGTGATTTTTCATATCTTTTTTGGGCATGTCTACATGAGAGGCTACTGCACAGTGGTTACTGCACCTTTATTTTGTACTTGTATAATCAAGTGCTAAATAAATGCACAGTAACTGGAGTTACTGTGCAGTAGCACCAGTGAACACTTTTTTAGTGACGTTACTGCACAGTAGCCTAATCATCCCGCACAGTAGTGTATTAGTATTGTTTGTGCTGTGACGCGCTACTGTGTAGTATTACTGTGTGGTATTATTTAGCTACTGTGTAGTTAGTAGACACGCCCTTTATGTCTTAGGATTTAAAGGTGTGATGTGACATCATGTTAGTTAATATGTTGTAAATACCATGTTTGAGAAATATATTGTATATATAAGGCAGTATGGAGTAATTTAAGCACATGTTAAATTATAGACCCTCCTCATGATTAGCTCACCCAGTTAGCATGTATTAAATCGTATGCCTTGTTCACATTAGATATTTCAAATGTGCTGACTCTGGCACCACACCCTTTCTCCTAATATACATAAGACCTAGGGGGTAGGTCCCCACAAGCACACACATGAGGTTTGCAGCACCTCAAATGGCTTTGAGGTGCTGCAAACTGCACATGGTGCATGTGCACCCATGTGCCATTCTCCTAATTTGTAGTGAAGTGGGGGTTTTTCGACACTGGGAGATCCCAGTGTAAAATAAAAGCACCAGTGAAAAAATTGGCACAGCGCATGTGGCTGCAACATATACCACCAGAAACCACAGCCAGACTGGCTAGAGCCATACTTTGCCTGCCGGCCAGGCTCTGAGCAGCTGGCTTGGTGCTGCTGCTGCCCTGGACGGTCCCCAGGACTTCAGGTAAGGCTGCTTACTTTGAATCCAGCAGGACCCAAACTTCCCTTATCCCACCTGGGTCCTTCCGTCACATGCTGGAGCTATTGCAGCAAATAGCAAATATGTGCTACTGCTATTTGTCCCACGGGAAACATGCGCCCTTGCATGTGTTCATTCATGGGGGCACACCCAAAATGTCTTATAAGAATACAACAATTAAAGGAGTAAAAATAAGCAATGCATTAAAGATAATATTGAGAAAATGCTTTGATGTGGACAAAATGGCCGTTTTTTTGCAAATACAAATAAAAGAAGAAAGTTCCTTCTGCAGCAGGAATGTGTGAAATTTAAAACCTCAGCAGTAAGAAATAGCTCTGAAATGAATCATAGTGACTGAAATGAACATAACTTGAAACCCTGAGTGGGTGGGAATGTGATCGGATGGTTAGAGAAGCAGACTGAAAATCAGAAGTACTCTGTTCTGTTTCCAGCTGTGCCACTGACTGTGTATGACCTTGGCCAACTCATTTAGTTTCTTTGTATATTAGTTAATTATATATAAAATAGGGATATGCATATTTCAATTTTAGGAGTGCTGCAAACCATCATTAAGAAATGTTGATAAGGCACTTTAAAACCTTGGATGAATACATTATGAAAGTGTAAAGTATTCATCATCTATAATAATTTGCTTCGTTTGTGTTTTTTGTCATTCTGTCTGTCACACTCAACCCCCATATTTGCACTCACTTTTCTGGACTTTTAGGGATTGATTTCAATTAGTTATAGTGTACTCTTGGTATCTGAACAAAAATTGTCTCTTAACACCCTTACTTTAACTTCAACCCATAAAACCCTTACCAAAGTGAAGCAGAGAATAGATGACAATTGAACCCAGAAAGAATGGCAAGAGTAAGAAAAAACAAAACAGATGAGCAAAGAGGACATCATAGAAGAGATGCAATGGAAAGGCAAAGGGTTTGCAGAGGAAATAGAAGACAGGCTGAAAGTGTAGACAACAGGATATTCACTTAAGGTGAGATTGAGGAACATGGTTGTGGATTGATGAACGTGGTGTGCCAATTTTGTAACTCTTTACATTTCCAAGCTAAAAGACTGTCAGATGGCCAATTCCAAAGTTGTTGTCATAAGGGTAAAGTGATTCTGCCTCCAAGAAGACTGTTTCCAGAGTATTTGCGGGATTTGATGACAAACCGGAATAATGAGCATTTCCAGAACTTTGAAACAAACATTTGATCGTACAACAGTGCATTGCCTGTTGAGCAAAGATCATTGTGACAAGATGTATGATTCACAGACTCTGTTGAGGATTGAATCCAAATGCACCATGCATGGAAAATCATCGTCTGGAGAAATATCCAAAGGAGTTGACAGAGGAGACACTTGGAAATGTTGATGGATACCCATTGTATTGAAGAAGACGAGGCAGAACAGCTCAAGTTGGTAATGGCACAGTGAATAACAGAAATGTGGTACTCTATAACAAGTAGCTTATTTTTCCTGTAATTTTTGATGGGCATTTATGGTAGTTATTATTATAAAATTCTTGTATGGGGAAAAAATACCAGCCCCTCCACTAAAAACATGTGTGTATGTTTTCCTAGTGAAGCTGTAATACTGTAATTTAGGGGATTCTCTTGTGTTGTCTGCTAGTTTTCTAAGCCTTCAACCTAAATATAACAGTTTTATAACAATAATGTTTGTTCAAGTCTGGCACAGATCAAATACTCTTCAAAGCTGGTACTGTCTGAGAGATGTTGGGTGTCCAGTGTAAAGTGAGTTAGTGGTTTCAGCACAATTCCTGGCAGACAGTGTCCGCATAGAGAGCAAGAGCTTGGAGATCTACTCTCATGTACAGAAATGACCCTGAAAACATCAATTATAACACATTGGAGAAATGGGTTGAAGAAACTCTCACAGCCAACCAGGCTCTGTTCTGCGGATAAGTAAAGAACTGAAGGACTTGTCTACACACAGAAGCTTAACTTAATCCAGTTTATAAAAAGAATATAATTGGTGTGTATGAACTCTTTTCTTGGTTTAATATTGGGTACATTGGTCTTACTGTGTATCTAAACTTAAGTGTAAGCTAAATTGCCACAAGCCAGGTTTAAGCTATTAGAAAAGTTCCCACACGCAAAGTTGCACCATTTAACTAAATCAGTATAAAATTACACCTTTAATTAGGTGCAGCTTTGCATGTAGAGCCCTCAGTTTTATAAATATGGCACTTTTAAAGTACTAAAATATTATTTAAAATGAATAATATGGTATTTACTTGAATCTAAGATAACCCTGAATGTAAGATAACCTCCCAATAATTAGATTCTATAAATGGAAAATCTATAGATGTTAGAATTTTCTTTGTATAAAACCTAATTATTGGAGGGTCATTGTTAATTCATCCTCCCCACCTGCTGCAGGGGGCAGGCAATGCGGGGGAGGGGGGGAGGTCAAGTAGCTCACCACCTGCCTGTGCCTGCCCCATGCTTGCCATCTCCCCACAGCCTCAGGCATTAGGGCTGCATGAAGCTTTGGTCCCTGATTCGACTTGGTGGAAATTCAGCCTGATTCGATGGCTGAATCTCTGAATCCAAATCAAATCATAGGACCCTTTAATCTCTCTGAATTGAATCAGAACCCTCCAAGTCAATGTGGCGAGATTTGGACATAGACACAGCTTTAAATGTTTTTTTTACATACTTCTAGGTAGCAGGGGTTCATGAGTGCTGCGATGATGGGCACATGGAGTATCCCACAGAAGCATGGAGGGCTCCCCAGTGCACTCAGTAGCAGACCCAGAAGTGGACCAGAAGCATTTCTGGTCCACTTCCAGGTCTGCTGGGGAGCGTGTAGCCCCCCCGCTTTCCCTCACCCGCTTGGTAACTGGTGCCTCCTGGGTCTGGGGCGGCACCCAGGGTCCCCCTGCAGCCAATCGCTGAGCCGGAATGGCACAGGGGCCCCCCCAGCACGCTCCCCAGCAGACCCAGAAGTACTTCCGGTCCACTTTCGGGTTCACTGCTGAGGTATGTAAAAAAAAAACTTTTAAAGCTGTGTCTATGTCCGAGTCACTGATTTTTCCAAATCAGCATTGAATCTTCAGATTCGGATTTGGCTGAATTGAATTGGAAACAGTAATCCAAATCAATTAATTGAATCACTGTCTCTGATTCGGGCTGAATCCAAATCGAATAGGGCCTGCTTCACACACCACTATCAGGCATCCCCACCCTCCTCTGGCTCTTCTTCCCCTTTCCTCTCCTTTCAGCCTATGCTTCCTTCTCCCCCATCCCCCCAGCTTCTCTGCTGTCCTCTCCCCTATCCTTGCTCCCCACTGGCAGGCTCCATCCTGGTCTTAGCTTGGGAAAGGGAGTGAGACCCCCGCCCAGCCCCTATAGCAGCCTTGCGGGCTGCATGCCACTGCTAGGAGGCTGGCCTGGGGCCGTGCTCACTGCCATAGGCTGCACAGAGCAAGGGTAAGACAGGGAGGGAGGGAAGGACGGGGACGGGCAGGGTAAGCAGAAGCTGTGTTGTGGGGAGATGGGGGGAAGAAGCTATAGGGGGCAGAGTGTGGGGTGCAGGGTTTGGAGGGGCAGGCAGCATCTGTGGCTGCAACTGCAGGTAGGGACTGCCTGCCCTTCACCGCCTTCCTATTTGCTCCAAGCACCATGCTACAAGATGTGCTGGAGTATGTGAGAGGAGGTCTCTATGCTCCTCCTGATGCTTTTCTATTTTGCATTAAATAATTACCATAATACAAGCCTAGCAGTTAGGGTTGGGAGCAGAGAGACCTGGGTTCCAGCAACTAATAAATGTACAATGTTTAACCATTCACTGGAACAGGGCCTGAAATCTATGCCTCCCCTTCCTACAAGTGCATACCCTAATTGTTGTGTTATATGTGCTCTGTGTGCATGAAATAAAAAGAACCAGAAAATGCAAAGACCATATTCTAAAGTCCTTATTCAAGCAAAAGCCCAACAAAATTCAGTGACATTAAAGCAAAGTAGCAAATTATTATTTGTATTTCTGTAATGGTTACAAACTTCCACTGTAGGCTTGGACCTGTTGTGCTAACGGGCTGTGAAAACACAATGCCTGTACCAAAGGGTTTACAATCTAAGTGTAAAATAAGAAACAACGTGGAGGCAGACTTATAGGGGAGTACAAGGAAATGATGAGGCAAATGAGCAAAAAACTAAGTAGATTTCCACATTTGGTCCCTGAAGTATTAATTTTACTAATCATCTCTATAGTGATGGAACTCTACAGTATGAAATCTTCCCTGTTCCAAAGATCTTCCAGTCTCGAGTTTTTACATCACCTGGCACAACACAGGCTGGGATAACAATTTAGTTAAAAGAGTGGGAGCCACGGGGCAAAGATGATGATATGGGAAGATTTCTGATGGAACTAGATGCAGCTTAATTTAGGGAAGGGGTGGTATCTTGGATCAAGGAGCAGATTAGACAAACTGTATTAATTACAGCTCAGTCAGTGAAATACTTATGGGAAGGAAGCTCAGGCTGCATAAATATGCAGCGTTTGCAACACCTGAGGCATGTTAGGCAGTTTGCAAAGAGCCTGATGCTGCTTTTAGTACAAGCAACTTTACCAGGGAGTACATGAGACTTGTGTACACTGAAAGCCCAGAGCTCAGCTCGAAAATGCACAGCCCACTTAGACAAGCAGGTGTGTAGTCAAATGCTGAGCAGTGCAGCTCAGCGAGCCTGGCTCAGTAAGTGGGTCATCAACACAATGAACTCGAGTCACCAGAGTGGCCTTAGTAAGGAGCATTTTGTGGAGCAAGGAGTTTAGCCAGAGCCAGAAAGGGATTAGACACATTTTTTGAGGAGAGGGGTATCTGCAGCTATTGAGCTTGAAAGTTAGGTCTGAATCAGAGCATCCTAGGCTTTAATGTTGGAGGCTGCAAATGGGAGAGCAACACTGGGGGGAGGCAGACCCTTGCTCATACTCAGCTCACTCTTTCAGCACAGGCCTATTAGATTAGCACTGGGAGCGTGGGCCATTCCCCATCAGGTACAGCTAAATGCCTCCCTTAATCTGGGGGGTGCACAAAGAGCACATCGATCCATTATGGGAAACCAGAGGGGAAAAACAGGGAGGGGAATGAAGGTCAAAGGTTCAAAACCAGGGCGCGGAGCGGCACGCGGAGCAGAGCGCACTGGGCAGCGCTCAAGCAGGTCCAGGGAGCCGGTGGGCACTGCCCAGACGTGAGGAGACCCGCGACGGGGAGGCGGGCCTGCAGCCACCCCCCCGCCGGAGCCTCCTCCCGGGGCAGCAAGGCCAGGAGGTGGAGCAGGCCCCAGAGGAGGTCGCGGCTTGGTGGGGAGCGCGGCGGAGTGAGGGGCCGAGTGAGGCAGAGGCTCAAAACAGGAGCTCTGTGGAGGCCGGGAGCTGTGCGACACGGACCCATCTACCACCTCGACGGCTCGCGGGCCCGACCCAGGAAATGGCCGCTCTTCTGTTCCCGGGGAGCCCAGAGCCCTCCGGGAACCGCGCGGGCCGGCCCTGAGCCTCGTGGGAGTGCGGGGCGAGCGGCGCACGGCTCCCCGCCGCGGCTGGGAGGGGCAGAGGCAGGCGAGGCGGCACGGCTGGCCGGGGAAAGTGAAAGCAAAAGGAGGAGGCGGGGCCGTCCCGCCCCGCGGCGTGCGGGGGGCGGGGGCCGGCGGCGCTAGGGGCCGCCCCGCGGATGAGTCAGGCTGGGCCGGGCTGGCAGCGGCGCACCTGGCCCCCGGGCGCACGCGGGAGGCACCAGGAAGTTTCCCGCGCGGCAGCGGCTGTGGCGGCGGCGCGGCCCCCGATGCACGCCCGCAGCCGCCGGCCCTGGAGCGGCGCCGCCATGCAGCCCGGCGGGCAGGGCAGCCCGGAGCCGGCCAGGGGCAAGCGGCTGAGCGTGGGCGAGCTGCGCTCGCTGTTCGAGGCTCGCTGTGCCGCCGCGGGGGAGCTGCCCGACGCGGCCAAGCGGAGCCGGCGGCCCCGCAACGGGGTGCTGCAGCCCGTCATCCCGCGCCTCACCGTGACAGTGACGGCCGAGCCGGCCGAGGAGGCGGCGGGTGGTGGCGGCGGCGGCGGCGGCCCGCAGGGGCCGGCGGGGGGCGGCTGGCTGCGCACTGACAGCTCGCCGCATCGCCTGCAGGGCCGCCGCCTTTCCACCTCCTCGCTCTCCTCCACCGGCTCCTCCTCGCTGCTCGAGGACTCCGAGGACGACCTGCTGAGCGACACGGAGGGCAGGAGCCAGGGCATCGTGCACCTGGAGCACGGCGAGGACACCAACCAGGTCAGCGGGGCGGTGGCACTGGGGTGCGGGGGGCCTCGCCGTACTCCACTGCCTGCTGGGCATCTGGCGGGGCCTTGGCTCCCATGCCTCTTGGGCCAGCCACAGGGTTGCTTCAGCTGGGACCTCGGTTAAAAACCAGAGGGGCTCCCAGTCGCCGGGGACCTGGCTCTACACCCCCGCCCTGTCTCCCCCTCGCTCTTCTGCACCCGTCCGAGCTGTGCTGGTGCTGACGTGGAGACATCCATGCGCCAAGCTCTGCCCTCAGCCTGTACCCGGGGTCACTGACCGCTCACCAACCTGGCACTTCCAGATAGGTTTCTGTGACCTCACTGCAAAGAAACTCTTGGTTCCCCTTTTCCCAGTCTCCCAGGCACTGTGAAAAATCCACTGTGACGAGCAGTATTTGTGTGGTGCGTAGGCTGCTGTTTCAGGGTATAAGCAAGAGTAGAGGTTTTTTGGGGAAAACCCTGCTTCTGGTCTGTCCCCTGAACCATCCTGGTTACAATGCTCCAACCCCACTGGATATAAGAAAGTACTTACTGAGCATTAGAACATTTCTGGGAAGATGAGTGTGTGGAAATCCACCTAAGTGCTGCCCCTCTGTTTCTTTTGTAGCTACACATTTGCACTTGAGCTCCTAGTATTTTTTTTTTTTCACTTTTTTCCACAGGCACTTTTTAGCCTTTCACATTACATCTTGGGGGGCAGGAGGAGGGGAGGGAAGGGGAATAGAACCACCACAGTTTTTTTTCTAGGCATTTACCAATAGTTATTTCTCCCCCTCTGAGTTTCTGGTTGTCACTTCTTCAACTATTTCTTGCTGTAAACTTGACACAGGAGCTTGGGAGGAACTTGGAATGATAAGCATGTATGCTTTTGTCCACTTTGGCAGCAACACGTTCTTCCCAGTAAATCCCTTAAGTAATCTGGCAGCTGCTTGCGCCTGTAAAATGAAGCTTTAAAGGCATGCAATTAGTTGTGTGGTTGTTTTTTTTTTCCGTAATATTTAATATAAATTGAACTTGCAAGGCTCCCTCCCAGTGAGTTATTCTAAACAGTAACTCAAATATGCTTCCTTAGTAAATGATTTGTTGTTGTAGGGTTGCTTGCGACTGCTGGGCCAGTGGCACCTAATTGTTTTTAGGGAATGCAATATATATTTTGAAGTAAGAGATTAAAGAACGAGAAGCAGTGTGTTGGCATAGGTAATTGCCCTGGCGGATCTTCTGTTTGGACAGTTGTATAATTGTTATGATGATAGAGCAGAGGATGTCAACCAGGGGTACGGGTACCCCTGGGGTACATGAGAAGGCCCTAGGGGGTACGCATGGACAGGTGGGGATGGATCACTGTCATGCACCATCCCACGCTGCTGTGCTGCCACCAGACGCAGGGAGGCAGGGAAAGCTTGCATGCAGCAGCTGGCGCTGCTCCACATGCAGCCATGCGCTACCCCTCACCCCCTGCACCGCGCCTGGCTGCCGGGGGTACAGTGATCCAAAAAGGTTGAAAACCCTGTGATAGAGGAAGCAAGTTAGAGTGGTCAGGCCATGCACCTTTGGTTCCATTCCCATGGCCTTGTGGCACAGCCTTTGGAAAATCACTCTGCTTTTCTGTGCCTCACTGTCTCAATATGTAAAACAGAGAGGGTGATACCACTCCTTTAAGGGTTTTGCAAGGCTGATAACTAATATTTATGCAATCTTTTATGATCCTTAGATGGACTTTCTTGTAGAAGGGTGAACTATTATTAGTGCATGATTCTAAAGCATTTTATAAGAAATTGTGACCTTTGACGTATGGGGCTTTGATAGTGAGTAACAGAATAATTGAAATTAAAGATGGAAAAGACCTATTAGGTCTTTCAGCTCATTCTCTACTGCTAGTGTAGGGGGTGAGTGGGTGCGATGATGAATTCTGATAGTTTTGAACAACATGGTTGAGAGCTGTTGAAGTGAACCCTGACCTGTACATATAATTAATAGAGAGCAGTAATTCATTATTAGTAACCCTTCATCAATACAAATAAGCAACTGCCACTCATGCTGGCCTGAGGCTGTCTCATCATCAGTGAGAATGGTCTGAAGGAAAACTATTCCTTAAGCCAAGAACCATGTTGAATATTATGAGGACCTGGTCTTGGCAAGGGCAAAACTCTCATTGCCTTCAATGGGTGCCTTTATGAAGTCCTGATTAATTAGTCAGAGCCCTCTGGTTTGACTTGCATATATTTAAAACATGCTACATTAATGTATGTAAATTGTACTACTCACTTCTAAATCATATTCAGTTATTCAGCACTACGTAAAGCTGGATAGGGTTCAGAAGAAGCATTTTTTTTTTCTAGTTACAAATAAAAGTAAATCATTTAAAAACTCTTAAAAAAGAGTCATTAGTCAGTGAAAAATGTGGTTTACAAACAAAAAGAAAGCAGCCATCTTAAATATTGTGAACCATGATGGGACTGAAAGACTGTTACATCCCTTTACATGTATTTGGGCTTTCAAAGTATTAAAAGGTCAGGGTTTTTTCTTTTCTTTTTTTAATGTATTTTTTTTGCAGAGCTGCTAAGTGCCACATAACTTCTTGATCTGCCCTGATTTGAATTCCCCTTTAACTGGTAAAATGCCACACATTGTTAATGAGGATGATGTCCTGCATGTGAAAAGACCCTGCAATGTAGGAAAAGTTGTAGTGAGTTTCAAATATAGAGTTCTAAACCAAGCTCTTTGACTCAGTTTGCAGCTAAATATCAACTTGGACAAGCTAAACAGAGTTGGGAATAGAATCCAGGGCTCTACTATGACAGACACAAGCCTCAGTAATTTGGTTATACTGCATTTTAGGCAAAATGGCACAAATTTTACATGTCTCTAACCCAGTGATTTTCAGCCAGGGTGCCACCAGATCCTCTTAAGGGTGATACAGGCTGCCATTCAGTGTTAGTATTGTTAAGTGTGCAAACACCTTCATGTGATTCAGAAGATAAATCCAGAGGTGTCAAATAGGAATCCATAGTATCAAAACCATTCTGACCTGCTATGCTCTTTCTGAGGCCTTTGCAAGAGAAGAATTGCTGTATTATTTTTATGTAGTCAAAAGTAAGGAAAGCTAAGAGCTGGCATTTTCTCAGGGGTGCCTTGAATCTGAAAAAGATTGAGAATCTCTGGTTTGACCTGTGCGAATACAGTGTGCCGGTCTGCCTCCCTGGTGCATCTAGAGGTGTGAGTCCACTCCTGCCTATGTTCTGATGTCCTTCAGCTCTAGGGATAAAGTGCATACTTGCTAATGTCTGCAGATGATTTAAATACAGTCTTCATAATTTGTAGCTGTGATGCCTATCATGGCTGATTTCAAAGCCAAGAATCCCGACACCCAGCTTTCCACTGCTTGTTGGCAAATGATTGTGAACCAGTAAGTTTGTAAGAAACTGGCATAAATAATATACTTTATGTTATTATGTAGGCTGGCTGTTGTAAAGAATCACAGCATTTCTTTTCCCCCACTAGTTGCTCCCATAGCAGAATTAGTAATGTTCTGAAGAGTCTAGATTTAAGGGTACTGAAATGAATATATGTGTATGTTAATGTGAAGACTTTGGAGAAATGGTTGAGTAAAATAAAGCATATTTGGAGATGGATGTGGGTGTTGTGCATGCTATTTGTTACGTAGCAGCTGCTTTAGAGTAGGGTGGGGCATAGAAGATAAAGTTTGCCTGAAGGGGATTTGGGAGTAGAGTCAGCTGGAATTTGGGAGTAGAGCCATCCAGAATTTGGGATTTCCAGTTCTGGGGAAACTTCTGATCTTTTGAAACTTCTCATTAAATGACTCCCCAGAGAGTCTCTTTGGAAATGCCAGCACATTGTGTTTCTGAAATGAAGTATGTTTCTGGAATCCTGCAGCGGTAAATTGAATTTAATGTTCTGTTGGGGAGCCAGGAACTAGGTTTTGGATAGTTTGGGAGCCTTGGGGTTCCCCACATTTCCAGATTCCTGGCTGTGATTAAGAGTGTGGAAGGTCCAAGAATTCTGGCATGACTTGAGTTTTTAATGATTTCCAAGCTGCTTCATACAGATCCAGGAGCTTGGAGACTCTGAGAGTATGAAGTCTCTGTGTTGCAGGACCTAAAGTGTGGGAACTCTGGTTGGGGTTAGGAATTGAGGTTGGGACTGGAGGCCCTGATAGAATCAAGATTTTTCAGGCTCTTGGCTCTACACAGACGCATGAAGCCCGGTGGGGTAGGCAGGGCTGGCCTGCAGCTGCAGACCTTAGAAGCTTTGAGTTATCTAAGAAGCAGGGTAGCTTTCTGTGGGGAACCTGTCAGAGTTGGTGAAAGTTCAATTAATTCCCAATTGTTTTAATGGAATATTTTGGGTTTGGTGAAGCATCTACATTATAATGCAGCTCTGGCTTGTTGGAAATGTTCTTAAAGCAGTGTGCAGAGAGATGCTGCTTGTGCAGAGAGAAGACCCTATTTATGTAAGCATATCAAAAGTCATAAATGCATTTATCAAACTAACCTTTCAGCAAGTAAGCTTCCTTCTTGAAGGTGTAATAGTAGTAGTTACTAGGGATGGATGGGGACGGGGGCATCAGATGGTGCAGGACACACTCATGAGCTTTAACTCCTCCCTTCTCCCCTGTTTAAGTGGGGATTTAAAGTTGTTCCCTCTTATGGAAGTTTGCTAGCTGCTACACAAGCTAAACTCAGTTGGTCTGTTCTAGCTTTCGTATCACACACTTCCACTTCACTTAACATCAATTGGCAAACTCAGAGTAGAGGCCAAGAATTGTCTGTACTCTAGATATGTCCCCAGCCCAGAGCTGAGATGTGCTGACAGGTAAGTACATGTGCATAGGAAACCTGGTCAGCTGCTGTCCTGCTAGCTAGGTTTTGTGGTTATGTGAAAATAAGGTTGTTACTATTCAATATTTTCATTAGTGACTTGGAGCGGCGGGGGGTTTGCCCACACTACAGCTAGGAAGCAGGGAGAAGCAGTTTTGGCAGTGGCTGGGTTCTAGGCCTGACTTGGTTTGGCCCAAGTTGAGTCATTCCTGCTTGCCACTGGAAAACATCTCCAGCTGCTGAGTTGGAGGATGGAACTTCAATATCGACTTAGTCAATTTGTTGATGACACCAAGCTGGGTGGGATAGCAGACACTTAGGAAGACAGGATTAGGATTCAAAATGACATTGATAAATTGGAGAAATGGCCTGAAGTAAATAATCTGAAATTCAGTCATAAGGAATGCAGAGTACTGATGTTAGGATGTAACAATCAAATGCACACATACAAATTGGAGAACAAAAGATTAGATTGCAATACTGCAGAAAAAGGCCTGAATGTTATAATGAATATGAATCAACAGTGTAGTATTGCAGCAAAAAAGTCAATAGCATACTGAGTAGTATTAATAGGAGTGTCACATGCAAATCCTGGGAAGTCATTCTTCTACCCCATTCAGCACTGGTGAAGCCTTACTTAGAGTGCTGTGTCCAGCTTGGGTGCACACTACCAAGGAAGATATGGAAATATCTGAGTCTGGTGGTAAGCAACAAAAATGATTGCAGGCCTATAAATCTGATGAAACTAAGAAGCCAAAGCACAATTGGAGTTGCAGCTGGCAAAGGATGTGAAGGGTAACAAGAAGGGTTCTACAAGTATGTCAGCAACAAGAGGAAGATCAAGGAAAGTGTGGCTCCCTTACTGAATGGGGAGACAGCCTAGTGACAGGAGTACTAAATGCCTTTTTTACCTCAGTCTTCACAGGTCAGCTCAGCAGCGAGACTACTTCACCTGGCAGCACAGTTTGGGGAGGAGGTGAGCAGCCAACAGTGGTGAAGGAACAGGTTAGGGATTATTTGGAGTAGCTGGACATGTACAAGTCCATGGGGTCGGATGTGATGCACCTGAGGGGCCTGGTTGATGCACTTTCAGAGCTGCTGTCCGTTATCTTTGAGAACTCATGGTCAGAAGAGGACCCAGTAATTGGAAAAGAGCAAATATAGTGCCCATCTTTAAGAAAGGGAAGAAGAAGGAACTAGGGAACTAGAGATCAGTCAGCTTCATCTCAGTCCCTGGAAAAATCTTGGAGCCAGGTCCTCAAGGAGTACATTTCTGAGCACTTGGAGAAGAAGGTGATTAGGAACAATCAGTATGGATTCACTGAGGGCAAGTCATGCCTGACCAACTTATTGCCTTCTATGACAAGATGACTGGTTCTGTGGATGTAGGGAGGGCAGGGGACATGATATACCTTGACTTCAGCAAGTCTTTTTATATTGTCTCCCACAACATTGCAAGCAAGCTGAGCAAGTCCAGGTTGGATGAATGGACTGCAAAGTGGATAAAAAACTAGCTGGATTGTTGAGCTCAAAGTAATCAATCACTCTGTCTACTTGGCAGCAAGGAACAAGCGGAGTGCCTTGGGTCAGTCCTGGGGCCAGATTTTTTCAACATTTTCATTAGGAACCTGGAGGATGGGGTGGAGTGCACCCTCAGAAAGTTTGCAGATGATGCCAAGCTGTGGGGAGTAATAGATATGTTGGAAGGTAGGGCTGGGATTTGGAGAGACCCCAACAAATTGAAGTGCATCGCCCAGAACTGGATGCAGAACTCCAGCTGCAGTCTCACTAATGCTAAGTAGAGCGGAAGAATCACTTCCTTGGTTTTGCTTGCCATGCATCAGTTGATGCATGGCAGAGTATTGTTAACCCTGCTGGCTACAGCATCGCACTGATGGCTCATGTTTGTTCTATGGTCTTTTATTACCCCTAGGTCCCTTTCAGTCGTAGTGCTAGTCAGGTTGGTGCAACTGAGCCTGTAAGTATGTTGGGGATTGTTCGTCCTCTTATGGAGCACTTTATACTTCTCAGTGTAGAACTTCATCTGGTTCTAATCTGCCCAACCTGCCAGCCTGTGTAGGTTCACCTATATCTGCAGCCTATTTCTAAGCGTGACCACAGTTCCCCCATAACTTGGTGTTGTCCGCAAACTTGGCCAGTGAGCTCTTTGTCCCTACATCCAAATCCATTGATAAAGATGTTGAAAAGCACTGGACCAAGCATGGACCCTGAGAGACACCATTGGCCGCTACTTGCTAAGATGACACAGATCCATTCATTAGAACTCTCTGGGTCCTACCCCGCAGCCAGCTTCCTCCCACCTAACTGTGGAGTAGTTAAGCCCATAGTCTGCCAATTTTCCCATGAGAACATCATGGGATACCAGATCAAAGGCCTTTTGGAAGTCTGGGTATACAGTGTCGACGTCCTCTCTCTTATCCAGGTGGTGAGTTGTAGAAGGAGATGAGATTGGTAAGACAAGACCTGCCCACAGCAAAGCCATGCTGGCTGTCATTCAGAATCCTACCTTCTGCAAGTTCATCACACACAGACTCCCTGATTAATTTTTCCAGGATTTTCCCTGGGATAGAAGTTAGGCTAATTGTCCTGTAGTTGCCCCCGGGTCCTGTCTCCTCCCCTTCGTGAAGATGGGTACAATATTGGCCCTCTTCCAGTCTTCAGGGACTTCCCCCAAGTGCCACGAGTTTTGGAAGAGTTTTTTGCCAGAGGGCCTGGGATGACTTTAGCCAGCTCCTTCAGCACTTTCGCATGAAGCTCATCCGGTCCTGCTGACTTTTAAATGTCTAACTTTTCTAACTGATCACGCACTAGCTCAATGTCAATGGTAGGAAGGCTGTCATGCCCACCATGCTCATTCTGAACCTTATCTAGTATGATTTTCCCCTTAGTCCGGTGAAATACTGAAGCAATGTGTCATTCAGGAGCTTAGTTTTCTCCTGAGTGTCAGTAACCAGCTGTCCTCCATTGTTAAACAATGGCCCCATGTTTCCATTTGTTTTCCTTCTCTTCCCTACATACCTAAAGAAGAACTTCTTATTGTCACTGATTTCTGTAGCTAGTTTAAATTCAGTTGCCACCTTAGCCTTTCTAATCTGTTCCCTAAAAGTGTGGGCTGTTGTTGTATAGTCCTTCTTGCCCAAGCTGACCCAAGCTTCTATAGAAAGATGATGGCCTTATCTACTCTATACGTTTATGGGAAACAGGACAAAAAGCAATAGGTTTAAAATGAAAACAAGGAGAATTTTGATTAGGTATTGGGAAGAACTTTCTAATTGTGAGGGTTGCTAATTGCTGGAGCAGGGGTTGTGGAATTCCATCATTGGAGGTTTTTAACTGAATTAGGTAAGTGCTTTAGACAGCGATGCTCTTGCCTTGAGTGGGAGGTTGAACAGATGATGATGTCCTCACGTCTTTTCCAGACCCCTTGTTCTATGATTCCAAATCATGAGTCTGGCTATGTAAAGTAGTTTAAACAGTTTGCATAAATTTGGGGGTGCACTGATAAAGATTTTCTTGCCTGATACCGATACCTGATTATTAACCAACCATTTTGACTGATACCAATCTGATAACCTATTTACAGGAATGCAGCCAGGCACTGTGGAGAGGTGACTCTGTGAAGGGGAGGGGACATGGTGGGGGAAAAGGAATGGGGGGCACATTGAGGCCTCCATGGTGAGGGAGGGAGTGGAGCTGGGGGTGCTGCCCAGTCAGGGCAGTGAATGAAACCCAGGGCTGAGTCAGGGAGCAGGATGGAGCCATGGGTGGCTTGCCCAGGGCATCACTGTCCCAGTGTTTAAACATGGCAGCTGGGGTGCTTGAACTAAAACTCAAGCTTTACATCAAGCACTACCACCACCACCATTTTGAAGCACCAGGATGCTTTTAACTGGAGAGGACCTGAACGGGGTGAGGGTGGATTGGGCTGCCTGCTGTGGGGTTGGGGCTCTCCACTCTGATGCCTTTGTCCTGGGAGCCCCATGCTGGCCATGCACCCACTGCCCACCCAGCAGCGGGGGCCACAACTGGCTGCCCTTACTGCTGCAGGGTGGACAGGGAGTGCACAGCTGGCACAGGGCTCCTGAGGAAAAGGCAGCAGAGTGGAGAGCCCTGAGCAGGGGCAGTGCTAGGAGGGACTATATAGCTACCCCAAAATTCACCATAATCGTCCCTCCCAGTGCTGCTGCTGCCTGCCCAGCCACCCCACACAGCTGAGCGCACCCCACTCCCACCTGCTCCAAGCACAGCCCCAGCACAGCCCAGCCTCTCACCAGGAAGAGGCGGGTGCTGTGCCTGACCCCAAACCCATAGTGTACAGCTTGCATCCACCCTGCACACAAATCTTGGGGGGCACATGTCCTCCATGCCTCTCCCAGGGGAGCGCACAGTGGCGGGAAGCCCCCAGGTTGAGCCATCCACAGCTCTGCCCTGCTTTCCACCCTGGCTCCAGGTCCCATTCACACCCTAGCTGGGACATTGTTGGCTATACTGGCCAAAAAAAGGCCATAGCCAACAATGTTAATTTTCCTTTTATCAGTGCTGATCCGATATGTAACTGATATATCTGTGTACCTCTACACAAATTTTCATACTTCAACTGCAACACTGCATTTTGATTAATTCATTTTGATTAGGTTCATTTTCCAGTGGTTCTTAAAATAACGAACTATTAAAAACCATGCTTTCCCATACCTTCAGAATGGGATTACTGTTTTCCATTCCCATTTCTTGTATCATCAGAGAGCAGTTCCCAGTATAACTAACTTCCGTGGTGAAACCATTTGGGCCATTCATAGCTGTAGAGCAAAGGAAACAAAACAAGAGCTTGTGGACATCAGTTAAAACAGGTAGGGTAGGGTAGGGTAGGAAGAACCTTCATTATAACTATATGATGAGTGGTGGTCCACTGGCTGACATCTGAAAGGGACCTGGGGGTGACAGTTGACAGAGGATGCATATGAGCCATCAGTGTGATGAATGTCGCCAGCAAAGCAAATAGAATTCTGGTGCACATCAGCCAATGCACTGCTAATCGATCCAGAGAGGTGCTCTTCCCCCTCTGTTCAGCATTGGTGAGGCCACAGCTGGAGTACTATGTCCAGTTCTGGGCACCGCACTTAAGAAGACTGTGGATAAGCTCAAAAGGGTACAGAGAAAGACCACCTGTATGATCTGGGGCTTGGAGGATGGGTTCTATGGCAAGAGACTCCGGGAACTGGGTTTGTTCGGTCTGAGTAAGAGAAGACTGAGAGGTGAGTTGATTTCCGCCTACAAGTATGTCAGGGGCAAACAGCAAGGTCTGGGGAAGCAACTCTTCAGAAGGCCACCCTTTGGGAGGACGAGGGCACAGTGGGCATAAGCTAGTTGAAGAAAAAGTTAGGCTGGACATGAGGAAAAACTTCTTTTCCATTAGGGTATCTAGAATCTGGAACATACTCCTAGCAGAGGTGGTGCAGTCACCATCCTTGGAGGTGTTCAAGAGGAGGCTGGGCAAGTACCTTGATGAGCTTCTTTGAGCCCAACTACTTCCTGTCCATGGCAGGGAACCGGACTTGATCTTACAGGTCCCTTCTAGCCCTACTATTCTATGATAGGCCAGCTTAGACCTTTCATGCTGGGACCGGATCTAATTAAAGTAATTTGCAGTCAGTAGGCAACTTGATAAGATATACAGCCTCTTGTTATATTAAAAAGGGACTGCGATTTGCTGGTTATAAGAATTTGATCTATACGGTACGTTTATAATTGTAATGTTGTAAGTCCAGATTTTCTGTAACTGTCATCATGAGAACAGGTGACAGACAGCCAAGAGAAAGGAGTATTAGGTTCTTGCTGTCAGTGATAGTAACCCAGAAGTTGCTATCTAACCTGAAGTTTGTGTGGTTTGGCTGGTCCTCTCACTCTCTCTCAGTGTCTCTTGCTCTCTCTCTCGCTCTCCATTTTTCCATCCTTCATAAAATACCTTAAAATAGGCATGCGTTTCATAACTGCAGGCTGAAAGTATGAACCATGTCAGCTCAGGAGCAGATTACATAAGCTAACACACTAGAAGAGAATTTTTATTTTTAAACTGAGCTGGGAGGGGAAGCCAACATGAGTAAGGCTTCTAATGGCTTTTTAAAGTTATGTGAATTTCCTGCTTTTGAAAGAGGTGTTGGATTCATAATGACATCCCTGTACCCTGAAGTCCTTTCTCGATTCACAGACCAACTATGATGTGAGCCACAGCAGCACAAGTTTTCCCATGTTGCCTCCTTAATGCATCTCCCCAGGTGAGAGCCATCCCTTGATGAGAAGTTCAGTTTTCTCATGGTACACTCAAATGGTGACCTGTGTACTGTGACAAAACCAGTAGCAGTGCTAATTGGTTCCACTTGTGGCCATTTATTACTAGTGTGGACTCTTGACTAGTATGAACTGAATTAAGACCCAACTGTTCAGTTGAGGTAGGCTGCTAAATATCCATCGATTGTATTAGCCTATGTTTATTCAAGAAGTGGAGACGTAATGGTTAAAAGGCCCTTTGTACCATTATTAATCATTTGAGCTGTTTAGTTTTCTCTTATCTTTGCTAGTTAAAGAGCCAGCCAAGTCAAAAGGGGAGGAGCAGATCTAGCAACTTCTATAGGTCATGGAAAGATTGGATGTATTCATACCATTTGTATCTTCTGTTGAATACTGTCATCATGTAGTTAAAGCCTGTTTGTAATATCTGTTGTATCTGGACAGTGAGGAGGAAAGCTGCATGCTCAGGAGAGGTAGCCATATTTAGAAAGGAGTCAGATTTTTTTTTTTTTTAAAGATCCCAAACCTCTGAGAAGATTTCTTTTTTCATGGGCCAGAATCAGTTTCCAAGGAGGACTGAAGATTGTTCTTGAGAATTAGTGCTGTGCTGTATATGTTGTTAAAAGGAGGGTTGTGTTAAGACCAGAACATTCAGGAACTACTCTCAAGCCTTGAGCGAGTCACTTAACTTCCAGTCATTCAGCATATCCTTTGATGATTCTCTCAGGAAACTACCTGAAGGGATTTTGTGAGCTTTAGTATTTGTGAAGCACTTTGGAATTGTTTGACAAAAGGCTTTGTGCAAGTGCAAAGCTTTGTCTTTTATTTTTTAAGTGAATTACAAAGGGTGTTGAATGGATTTGGCTTCATTACTTAAGAAGAAAGGGTCCACGGGCAGTTGGTTGCTTATGGAATCTGTGGATTTGCAGGTTTTTCTAAGGAAACATACATTTTCTTACAGTGGTCTCATGAGGAGAAGATATATAGCAGAGTAGCAATAGTTAACATAAACAAAGAAAAGCTTCCAAATATACATGAAGTACAATTTGCAGAGAACATAATAGAAGTTGGATTGGTCAAGTTGCCACAATCTAAAAAATGCGTTTTAAGGTAACCAAATTAAAGGTGCAGTAGATTATCGGGTTAAAGTAGGGAAGTAATCTTGCCTCTACATAGTATATTGGTAAGGCTACCCTCTATCCCATCTCTCTCATATATGATCATAGAGAAAAGGGCAGAGATTAAATGCAGCATCTTATCAGTCTGTGACTTGGTGGAACTCACACAATGCAGATTTTTTCTTTAATTTATTATCAGGGTGTTCTTGTTGGAGACGGTGTCTCCGCTAACAAATTCACAGTCCAGGCAGGGAAGTATAACAGATTCATTATAACAACATATTTTTGGGAAAAACAAGAACCCTTAAAGAGAAGAAGTTTTTCTTCATTCCTTCACCTTGCTAAGAGCAATCGGAAAAGTAGAGGGAAGGCTTTTTGAGGCTGTCTACCCATCTAGTACCTTTCTAGTAATTTTAATCACTCTGGTTATTAGATATTGCTTCTACGTTTAACTGATCCGTACTATTGGAGAAGGCTATTGAGATACAGTAGTTGCTTTTCATGGACTGTGTTGCACCAGTAGATTCTGGACATCAAATTAGGGATAGAATCTTTCCTCTTGTCTTCCATCACACAGCAACGTGACTGGCATGGAAGAAACCCACCATTAATATGCCAGTTCTTACTATTTTCATTCCTCATGAAAGAAGTAACCAAAGACCAACTATAAACTCAATTCAATGGAGTATATGGTGCAAGCGTGGAACAGGCTGGTTTCAAAGCTGGCCAGGAGGTATAGTTTTCTACAGGGGAAGAATTCATGCACCACCCAAGTTTCATGGGCTTTCTGTGGCAGGGGCACTAGAATTTATGTTCTTCCTGGAAGGATATATCTACTGAGCCACAATGGGGAAACTGCACCTCTGCTATAAGCCTTGTGATCCAGGGTGCAAAGTCAAGCAGTCAAAAATTAGGAAACGTGAGACTCTGAGATAGCCTGGGCAAGCTAAATTTGGCCTCTTGAATGCAAGCTTTATGATGTAGTTGTATAAATTACAGGAGCATGTATGTGTTTTTTCCCTATAGGATACCTGTCTATTTCAGTTTACAGAAAGGACCATGCTTACTTCATGAGCAGTTATTCAACATTTTGTTTTTTCCTCATTCTTCAACGAGTGGCTCCAGGCTGTGTTTACAGCACAGTATACAATACCTGCTCTGAAGGCAGACCTGTTAATTTCTTCCTGGGTTTTCTGTGGCAGTCATTACTATAGTAACAGAGGGCTTTGCAAATTCTAATGAGTTTATTTTCACAACAGTCCTGTGATATGAACGTGTACTGTCTACATTCTATAAAGAACTGGGATACCAAAAGAGAGAGGTCAAAAATATCTGTTAATTTTGGGTACCCAAAATGGGGTATGCAAGTTCCGAATCACCAGCGTATGTGGTACTTCCATAATGCTGTATATGTTCAAAGCGCAGCTACTGATGACTTGAGTAGTAACTGAGTATTCAGCACTCAGTGGCAAGTCATAGTCACCTGGAAAATGAGAAATACAATTAAACTTTTCAAAGGTGATCACAAAGGACAGAATATACTGTGCTTTATACATTCCAGTGGCAGTTCAGTTACATAGCCATTTGAGTGACATATACCCAGTGGTATAACTGCTGCTTTCTGATGTGAACACAATCTTTACACTCCTGTTCTACAGTGTGGCTTTTCAAACATCCCCACAGCTACTGACTGTGCTAGCAGGCTGCATGGTGGCTGGCTGAGTATCCAGCTTCATGTGTTCTACCTTTGTGAGGGCAAATTCCAAAATGTAGCTGGGCAAAGCCCCATGCCTAGCAGGTTGGGGGGGGCTATGAGAAGGACCCTCCCATGTTTTAGCCCACTAGTTGAGTTCTTAAGGCACTTGCCCAGATAGTGAGAGATGCAAGTTTTAAGCTTCTCTCCCTGCTTTTCTGCTTCCCTTCTTTGGTGGAGAGACAGGAGAGGGAGGGAGAGATGTGCCATGCTATGCTGTGCCAGGACAACGAGAACAAGCTTTTGGACCCTGAGGTGGATGTGCCTTAAAATGGAGGGGTCCCTAGTGGGGCAGAAACCTCTTAGTGCTTTCTATTCATTTTTATTCGATAACTATTAAATACACAGTGCAGTGGTTCAGTGTCTAACACCCACTAGTCATAGGTTTTTACTTGCCTACCTTTTGGGGACTTAGTCACCCAAGTATGCGCGTAAAGAGCTTGGTCACAATGCAGTACAATGTGCATTCTGAGTAGTTAAATGGATGCGTTTGCATCCAGACAGCTATGGAGTAGGACTGTAAACTGTGTTTTAAGTACCAAAAATGGGAGTTATGTGGCTGGGTAAGTTCCACTTGGGTATTTAAAGTGCAGTAGGATTCTGTCCTAAGTGGCCTGTTCAGCATCATATCAAATCTCTGGAGGCAGAGGCAGGGATATATTTTTAATTCACAAAGGTGTCATTCAGCTGTCTAAAAGCACGAGGTCAGCTGTGATCTTCCCCTGACTCATTCTCTGTGTTCCAAATGTTGCAGCACATAAAGTAGAGGTCCCACAGGCAATAATATGCTTCACTTCACAACTGTGACATGTATGAATAGCCAGCTTTAAACATATTTAATAACTGATCATTAAGCAAGTGGTGTTTTTTGCACAAAAGAAGGCAGGGATATTGTGGAAATAATACATCTTTAAATGCATAGTCATAAAGAACTAGCATCATCATAATGCATCAATGCAGTCACAGGCAACCTTAATTCTAGCATCTTTTAACTTTTTAGCGCCAAACCTTGCAAACTTAATACTGTTTTAAAATATAATTTTTAAGGTTAAAAAAAGAAGCAAACTGAAACATAAACCTCTGCATTAATGAAATAACTAAAAACAGTAATAGGTTGTTATCTATGTGGCCAGCACTAGAGAGGGATGAGGTGCCCATTTTCTAGGGGTGTCACAGAGATATACTTGACAGCAGAAGAAGTAGAGCTTTCACAATTCTTGGACTCCATTCCAGATTCAGGAGGAGAGGTGTTTTCTCTAGTAGGATCAAAAAAATTGCCCATTTTTTTTTCCACACAGGACTATTTTTGCTGTGTCCCCTGCCCCAGTCCTGTTTCTTCCCTACTTTATTCCTTCTCAGATCACTCCTGTTTTCTGCACTTAGCTAATCTTGCTCTCTCAAGCTTCTCACACCTGTCTCCTTGACCAGCACATTCTATTTTCACCCCTCCAGACTCCTGATCTCAGCTTTTCCCAGTCGTGTTCTTATTGTCTAGCCAGTCCTAGTGTTGTGATCCTTATATATCAGGTCTTATATAATGGCAAAGGAATACCATTGAAAACCTCTCACTGGGTTTTCCTAAGGCTGGAAATGGAATGAAAATAAAATAGGAGAGGAGATCTGAAGCTTAGTTTGTCTGATGTTTTAAGTCAAGGATTGGGAATATATAGCTTGTGGGGTCAGATCCAGCCTGCTTTGCAAGCAGGGAACTTCTGTAGTTGTTCTTCCCTTGCTGCTGTGGGAAGAAGTTGTAGCCTCCAGAGCTTTCTCTGTCCCAGTGCTGGAAGAAATGGTGGTGGCTGGGTCCTAGCACCTCGCTGAGTAAATCTGACTTGAGCTGGGTCATTCTGGCCTGCAGCCTGAGAAAGGTGTTGACCATTGTTTAAATTACTTGACTCTAAATACGTTTTAAGATTACTGACTTTTTTTTTTTTTTTACTGTCGCCATAATTCATGGGTTATGCTTGATCAAATCATAATATGAAACAAAAAGGTTGCCAAACTATAAAACTATCAAAAATAGTCCTCCCTTCCCCTGTTTTAATTAAGGAAAGATCATTAATAAGCATTAGAATCAAACTTACACTGATCTATTTGGTAACCTTGGGCAAGTCACATAGTAGACTTTGTGGTGTTTATGTACCATAGTAAAGTACAGCCAGTTTTAATAAAATGTTTTGGAAACCATTTTGGAATGTTTGACTTGTAGACAGGAAGGCTAGAAATGGGTCTGTCCCTCAGTACAGAACCCAGACTTCCTGGGCCTTTGAGCAGTTTTGAACTGAAATGGAGGCTTTCAATTGAAAAGGGTCAGTGCTACTTCTGTGTGACCAGGCTGAACTGGAATAGCAAATCCGGACTTCTTAAACAGTGTGGTAGTTAGTCTCTGGAACTATGCTCTTGGCGCTGTCCTATCTCTAAGATGCAAATCCTATTTAAGTGTTTAGTATTATAATTATTTACCTAGGTGTAGAGATCAGTCAGCTCAGCCTGGAGCTTCAAACTGAATAAAAAGTTAAAGCAGGGGAACACCCTGCTCTATTTCACTTGCCTAAAATCCTTTATGACCTATTTTTAAACATATTTAAAATGTGCAAGGGTGTTGTGGAGTCTTTCAATAGTAGCAGCAACTTTCAAATTGTATGTTGTTTAATCATTATGTGCCATCTTGTTTCATTTGATTAGAGCTTTAGAAAGCTGGAGCACCGAGCCCCAGGGAAAGGTCTGGGAAGGAATATGCCTTCAGAAAGGTGCAGTCTTCAGGGTCCCCAGTCTGTCTCTTTGTGTGGCTCAGTTTGCTCTTCAATGCAGTCGGACAGTTCCTGGGCTAGCATCTGGGGAAATTGGCATGTTTATGCCGCTTGCTTGCCCCCTCACAATGGACATGCAGTAACATGTAGGGGCGAGAGGTGGGGGTGCTTTCTGTGCCTTCTCTCGCCTTTCCAAAGGCAGGGTTTATCTGGCTTTACGTATGTTAGATATGAGTACTGTGCAACGCAATTTTTTGTTTGTTTGCCCTCGCCATTCCCATCCATGTACTTTCTGAGGATGGAAAGGTTAGCTATGTTTGTAGTAGAGTTCAGTCTGTTTGGGGAAACCAGGATAAGCTTCCTAAGCTACAGCTTTATACAGTGACAAAATACCGTGTGTCAAATGAGCTGGATTTGTAACTGATCCAATTTTATTGTTCAGGTAAGTGTGGACAAATCCAAACAGACACTGTTGGCTCATATTCAGCTTGCAACCCCCCAGGTCCTTTCTCTGCAGTTGTGCAGCCTGGCCAGTCATTTCCGAGGTTGTATTTGTGTATGCTATTCTTCTGTCCCAAGTGCAGGATTTTGCACGTATGCTTTTTGAATCTCATCTGGTTGACTAAGGACAATTTTTCCAGTTCATCTAAGTCATTCTGAATCCTAGCCCTGCCCTCTGGTATCTGTAAGTCCACCCAATTCATAAAATGTGCTCTGTGATTCAAATCAGTAATGAAGATGTTGAACAATATTGGACCCAAGACAGGTTCCTGGGGAACTGCACTTGATATCTCCTCTTAAATAGACATTGAGTCATTCCTGGCTACTCTTTGAGCACAGTGGTGTTATGGTCTGTCTGGATTCTTTGCAACAGCAATTCTTCTGTTGCAATTTTTATTAGTCAGAACAGCAAGTGGAAGTTAAAAGTTGGATTTTTCCAAGGGGTTCCTTGAGTCTAATGAGGTTGAGAACCACTGGACAACATTGTGGATCTCTCCCTTCTCCACCTGCACATTGGGTGAGTTGTGCTAACTTAGCTTAATGAGGCTCCCAAGACCTGGGGTCTTGAGCAGTTGCCCTGGTTGCTAACCCTTAAAACTGCCTTGGATCAGCTTGTACAAGGATCAAAGGAAAAGGCCCAACTTCCTGCTCTAGCAATGGGACAAGACCTGGGAGGAAGCTTAAATACTTTCCAGAGGTCCTGCACTGGCTCATCAAATCCTAGCCAGTCCCAGAGTCCCTCTGTAGCAGGGACATTGGCCTTTAACTGATTCCTTTTTCTCTCTGAAGGGAACCAGGGGTGGGTGATAGAGGTGGGTGACTGTGGAATGAGTAATTTTCTTTGTATATTGTGCTCTTTGAGCAAGAGAATGCAGACAAGGCAGTGTAATCAATCTTGGCTTGAGAAGTTGCCTGTGCGTGCCGCTTGTTTCCCTGGCTGTGCTATGCACTATAAACCATCTGCAGTGACACTTTAAATGTTGCCTTTCTTTTCCTTTCCTCATCTTCTGTGCTGCAGTGTATTGTTTCTGGTCACTCTTAAATTCTGCTGCATATATCCAATCTGGCACACAGGCTGCCACTCATTCTAGGTTTTCAGTAAACCGGCTTGCGTGGTTCCACATGGCAAAGGATGGTTGGCTTCCAGTTCTGCTGCCAGATGTCCCACTGGCAGGAAAGTCTCTTTTTGTGCATCTCTCTGCTTTACTCTGAGAACGTAGCACTAATTTAAAGGTTCTTAGTAACCTATGTTTAAGCTCCACACATTTGTTTTCTTAGCAAGGTAAGTAAGAACTGATATTTGTATTTGTGAAAGGTGAGAGAACCCCAGGATCTTGATGGCAAGCCCTCTTGTTTATCTGTAAGGCAGTGGAAATATACTCATTATAAAGCAGCAACTGCCATAGAAAACACCCGTGATATCTCAGAAAGCCACACCCATTGCGTCAATTCAGACTTCTAGTTAATCACATCTGCTTGTGTTGGATCTGATTTTGACCCCTTGTCTCAAGTATGTGGGTGGGAAATCAGTGTTTCTAATACTGCCTGATCTGGTGGGATCACCTCTGCCTGAGGCAGGGGAGGAAATGAGCCTATCTTTCCTATATCTTTTGTTAACAGAACACATTCCTGATCTCAGTGGTTCTGGGCCTACAGGGGAGTCATCCTGTTCTGTATATACATGACCCTGCTACTTGAATAGACCCTATATTGAATAGAAGGAGTGTTGTTGCTTTGGGTTTTTTTTCTTTTTTAAAGCTGAGAAGAACTCAGGATCTCTAATCCTTGGGGTTGTCCTGTAAACTTGCTGACCCACTGTACTTTCTCATGGAGTAGTTCTCTACATTCATTCAATCCATTATAGGCTTGGCAATGCTACACTCGCTACCACCATGACCGAAAGAGACTTGGGGATTGTGATCGACCACAGGATGAGCATGAGCCACCAATATGGTACCACAGCTGGCAAAGTGAACAAAACTCTGGCTTGCATTTAGCGATGCATCTCAAGTAAGACCCAGGATGTCATCCTTCCACTGTACTCGGCCTTGTTGAGGCCGCAGCTGGAGTACTAAATCCAACTCTGGGCTCCACAATTCAGGAAGGATGTGGAGAAGCTTGAAAGAGTCCAGAGGAGAGCCGCATGCATGATCAGAGGGCAAGAGAACAGACCTTATGAAGAGAGGCTGCGAGCCATGGGACTCTTCATCCTGGAGAAGCACAGGCTCAGGGGCAACTTGGTGGCAGCCTATAAGTAGATAAGTGGTGTGCATCAGGATCTGGAGGAACACCTGTTCACTATAACACAAGGTCCAGCTGTCACAAACTCCTGCAAGACCTTTTTAGGCTGGACATAAGGAAAAACTTCTGCCCCAGCCCCCTAGGCCTAGAATGTACTACCCCCAGAGGTGGTGCAAGCACCTACTCTGGATTCTTTTAAGATACATTTTGATGCTTAACTTGCTGGGATCCTTTGACCCTAACTGAACCCAATGCTCCTAGGAGGTTCCTTCCAGCCCTTATGTCTGTGAAATTTATGAAATCTTGGTTTCTCATGGCGGGTGGATGGAACTTAGCCAGAATGCCAACACGGGAGTGGAATGATGTGACTCACTGAGTTCTGATATTGAACCGGTGATTACCAAAAGAGTAAGAAAAAGAATTTCCTTTTCATATAGTAGTTTGGAATAATCTCACACTAATAGTGTTAAAGCTGTAGGTTATTAAATAAAGTGACTGCTGAAGGATGTGGCTCTCCTGTAGGTAACTACCACACCCTATTAGATAACAGTGTCTATGGTTTATTGACAGTTCCATTCCATTTGGGAGGCTGGGTCATAGTCTTCCAACATACTTGCTGGATAAAACAGAAACTGCTTATAACCTTTCAGAGGTTTGTGGCTTTGGAGGAGGCACTGGAGAAGAGGGAGAGAGATGGGACTTTGCCTTGTGGTAGATAGGAAGACCAGGTGGAGAACTGTTGTTACTGTCTGTGTATCTGATCTTCCCCTTACTCAATATACATCTAGATTTTACTAATCCTTTGTGCTGCTAATATAGTGCCTTTTATTTGAAGGTCTCAGAATATTTTAGAAGCATTACTGAATTAAGCCTTTCATCCCTTCTGTGATGTTAGTATTCTTGTATGCATTTGGGGAAACCCGAGCACAGAGTGACTTGCCCAGGATCATAGTGCAAGTCAGTTGTTGATTTTCTAGGTTCTAGTCAGAAGTCCTGATTTCCAGTCGAGTGCTGTAATGTAGGGCTGTCATTAGTGGAGTTCTCATGCTTGGGAGGAAGCAAAACCATATTTGTGTGTATTATTAAATGTGCCTGTTAGCAGTAGCATAGTTGGGGGGTGGCAGGGAGGACCCAGAGCAGCAGCCCTAGGCAACACCAGGCAGGAGTGCAAAAATAGCTGCTATTGCAATGCTGCAATCAACCTATTAACTTCCTCATATCTTTTTTTAAAATTCTTATTTACAGACAAATCTTGAAGGGTGGGTCTTAAGATTTGTAAAGGATTAATTTAAGTCAAGATTTTAGAACGTAGAATCATTGAACTGTAGGGAATTTAAAAAGAGCATCTAGTCCAACTACCTTATTAGAGGCAGGATCAAGGACACATAGACCAGTGGTTTTCAAACTTTCTAGACTCTAGGCACCTCTCATCATACTCATTGCACCCCTTGAAAAATGCCAGGTCTTAGCTTTCGCTCATTTTTTGATTATGGAAAAATAAGAGTGCAATTCTTCTGTTGTAAAAAACTCAGAAAAACTCCAGAAATTTTTTAATGCTATAGATTCCTATTTGAAATCACTGGATTTATCTTGTGTACAGGTGTTTGTCCACCTAATGGTGCTAATATTATGCAGCACCCCACAGCACCCTTAAAAGGATCTCCTGACTCCATTTGAGAATCACTGATGTAGACTGTCCCTGACAGCTGTTTGCCTAATCGGTTAAAACTCCTTAGTGAAAGAAATTTCACAGTACATCTAGGTAGCCTCTTCTGGTGTTCATCACCCTAACAGCTAGAAATTTGTACCTAATATCCAACCTAAACCTTTTGTGTTGAAAAATTTAAGCTGAATTCTTTTTGTCCTCTCCCCACTGGACATGGAGAAAAAAAATCATTGCTGTCCTTTTGTTATAAAATCTTGTATATTGGAAGATTTCTCTTGTGTTCCTTCTCAGTCTTCCCTCTCCCAAACCTAGTTTCTTTAACCTTCTCATGTTGATTTTTTTTTTTCTTGTTTTCTTCCGTAGCGTCCACTTGGTCCAGGACTTTCTTAAAATGAGGTGCCCAAAATGAAACAGTATTCTATCTGAGGCCTTACTAATGAAAAGTAATATCTGACATATGACAGTCTCATTAATACATCCCAGAATGAGACTTGACTTTTTTGTAACAGCATAACAGTATAGGCTGATATCCTGGGATCCATTGTTATTCCCAGATCCTCTTTTGCTGTACTCTTGCCTGATCTGATATTCCTTCCCCAATTTTTTAAATTTATGCATCTCCTTCCCAACTGCAACATTTTGCACTTTCTTCATTGAATTTAATCTTGTTGATTTTTTGGGACCATTTTTTCAATTTGTTAGGATTTGATTTGAATTCAGATTCAGATCTATAAAGATGTTGCAAGCCCTATGAATTCTCCCTGTACCTAACAGGGAGTCTCAGGCATGTATTGCAAGTGTATGTAGTCTATATATCTGGGAATGGTAGTGTCTAGTGTGCATCTTGTAGTGATTAACCTCTACCCCATGGGCTAGAGTGATCAGAAATTGGTTTAAAACTGTAGCAGGACAGATGTTCAGTGCACATAAACCAGTTTGAAAATGGCTGAAGCAGGTTTGAGAGAAACCTGGTTCAATGTAGATTTCATAGACATTAGGGCTGGAAGGGACCTCGGAAGATCACCAAGTCCAGCCCCCTGCCCAAAGGGCAGGAAGTCAGCTGGGGTCAGCTCTGTGTGTCACCCTTGCGCAGGGGCCACACTAATCTTTTCTGTATCATTCCAATTTTAGTATATGTGCTGCCAAAGCAAGCACATGTGCTGCCAAAGCATGTAGTATCAGACTTAACTGATTTGGGTCAAACCAGTTTATGCAGTGTCTGTCCCAGCCCCCTTGCTGGTTTAAATTAAACCAGACTCCCCCAGCATCCTGGCATGGGCTGGTTGGGGCTTTCTGCTGCACAGCAGAGCTGGCCCCTCCCGTCTGCTCCCTGACTGGAGCTCAGCAGAGACTGCAGGCATCTGTCTGGTTTCCCCCTGCTCCCCTCCCCACTCCCTGCTAAGCAGGGATTTTGCCATCCCCTCTGCCTTACCCAGGCACCTCTCAGCATTAGCCAGCAGACCACATACTGGCTACAGTCCCTGTTGTGGTAGACAGGGACAAAAGCAGAATTAACAGGTAGCTTCTAATGTCCCTCTGTTGTTTTCTTAATAGGGTGATAAATACTGTATTATCAAGTCCTTGCTGGCTGCTTATAAGGGTGGGGGGAACCCCTCCCTAATCTGAGTGACCTGCTTGGGCCTGGTTATGCCCCTCTCAACTGTAGAAAGGAGGGAGGGCTGCTCTAGTACCCCCCAGCTTCTAGCCTGCATTGTGCCTGCATTGCTGGGATGTGTGTGCAGTTACAAACTGATTTAGCCTAGCCAGGTTAGACTAACCTGTGAAGGTTGAATCAATTCAGGCTCAGGCTCAGGCTTTTTGAATGTCTGTCCCTAGCCCATATGTCAGTTCTGAGGGACTGAATTAACCACCTTGGAATCTACCCATTGCTGGATGATGGTTAGAGGCAGCCTTCTGTTCAGTTCATGTGATGTGAATCATAGAGAAGTAGGGCTGGAACAGACCACCAGAGGTCATCTAGTCCAACTCCCTGCATGAGGCAGGATCGTCACTGCCCAGACTATCCTATCCAAATCCATAATCTAAACTCTTCATAAAACTACTGTCAACCCTGACACAATACAGGCATAACACCCTAACTTGCTACAGGTAAAGCAGAAGGACCGCAACAGGAGCCAACATCCTGCTCCTGTAGAAGTGTTCAATGTGTGGTGTCTGGCCAATGCTCATAGGCATGAGAAGACGTGTTTCTGGTTCATGAGGCGTAGATGAGATTCTAGTTTTTCTTTGATTAGCATAGTTCAGTGGCCTATTTCTGGTGGTAGATGAGAGAAGTATGTATAAGGGTAATCGGGCAGTATTAAGATCTGGGAATTTCTGTCCTAGTGTCATTATCTTCATTGCAAGTGTATCTCACATAGGCTGGTTTGGAGGAGTCAAGCCAGGGCCTCAAATGAAGTTGTGCATCAGCTTGGAGGGTAGGGCAATGTCCTAGGGGAGTGATTTACAAGATCCTAGGGAATGATGCAGAACACACACACCCTAGTCACCTGCTAGATTCACTAAGCAAATTTAGGAGAAATGCCACCTCTTGAAGTGCTTCTCTGTCTCATTGCCTAAGTATCACCTCTGAATGCTCCGCAAAGCCACACCAGGTTGAAACAGACTGACCATCTGTAGTACACTTGTATTTGAGATCACATATGGGTCATTCTCTTTTTAGGGCTCTTGCTTCTGTTGGCTGGTGTGTTGGAGTTCAAGACACCCATCAAGGATCATTTAACATAATTGGTGGCCCATTCTATCCACTTCCAAATAGGATCTTATGATCATCTTTTGTTCTTGACTAATAGCATGGCCTCTCTAAACATCCCTGCCTTGTGAGTGACTGTGGCAATGGATCACCTGTGACGGATGAAGTGTATGAAGTGGCTGGTAGAGCATGGTGTTCCAGGTTTGTCAGAACGGCACAGAAAGTTTTTAATGTCTTGCACAGGTTGAGGGCATTCATCTCCTCCATCGTGCCATCTACCAAGTGTTGTTTGGTTTATTAACAAAACTTCCAACTGATGGCCAGCTGACTCCCTTTGCTCTAAAAGCAAAGTAACTTTATTCTTGCTATGCCTGTTGCAAGGGATTTTCACTTTACTTCTTGAACACTATCAATTACTTTCTTGCAAGACTGGCCATGTCTGTAGAACCACGTTCATAAAATCATAGGATTACAGGACTGAAAGGGACCTCAAAGGTCTTTTAGTCCAACCATATGCACAGATGCAAGATTTGCTATTCCTGTATCCTCCCAGATAGACACCTGTCTAAACTCTTTGAAAGTCTCTAATGAGGGAGACTTCCTTGGATAGTTGCATTTTGTCCTTGTTGCATTTTTATGGTAAGGGAATTTATCCTGAGATTTCAGCTAAATCTGCTCTGCAGGAGTTTAAATCTGTCACCTTGTGTCTTGTCCTTTGTGAAAGAACTAGTTTTCTCCATCTTTATGGCACTGTTTCAAATATTTGAAAACCGCCAACATGCTCCCCCCCTTAATCTCCTTTTCTCCAGACTAAACATACGGAGTCATTTCAGTCTTTTCTTGTATAACTTTCATTTTAACCCTTTTCTCTTCTTTGTCACTCTCCTTTGGATCATCTCCACATCTTTCTCAAAATGTGGTGCCCAAATCTGGACAAAATAATCCAGCTGAATCCTAACTAGAACTGAATAGTGTGGTATTATGGCCTTCTTTGTTTTGTGTACAAGCCATCTGTAAATATAACCCAAAGATGCATTCAGTGGTTTTTGTGACACCATTGCATTACTGACTCATAGTTAGTTTGTGATCCACCATAGCCCTGACATGGTTCCTTCTGCAGGGAGGCAAACTACAAAATGAGCAGGCCATTTTTTTTGTCCTCCAGAAGTCAAATATGGTCGGGCTCCCATGAACTGAACTGGTGTTTTTGGAGGGATTCTTCTGAGGTAATATTGTTCAGTCCCTGTTGGTTTGTATGCTTACATATATTCAGAGATTTAATAATCTGTTTGTGAATCTTAAACCAAATCATTTCTGCATATTTTGACCTTGAGGTTTTCTGCTCAGGGAGCGCAGGTATGCTGATTACAAAATGAAAAGCTGTGCCTCTGTTTGCCTCTTCCTAAGTGGAAGCCTAGTGTGTCTGAGGACTGCAGTGCTACACTCTTGGGAACTCTGGCCAGTAAAGACATCAGTCCCTATCTCCTCTTCTTTCCCTCATGTTTTCTTCCCTTCCCTTCTACTTCCCCATAGCCACTGTGAGGATTTAGCAAATTTCCTAAGCATTCTTAAGAGCAGCACATCTGAGGGCTTGTGCTTGTGCTCTGTGATGCAGTATAAGTCATGGGGAGGGGGGAGGAGAATACAGGGATACAAGGAGTACATCTCACAATTTTTTTTTGTTTCTGCTTATTACACGGAGCATTTCTCATCAGTCTGAAGGAGTAGCCCAACCCATCCTGACTGTGGTACAAACAGGAAATGAGAACTCCACAGACAGAGGATACACCTGCTGAAAGTTGGGTGAGCAGCTGTGTCCTCCAGCTATGCCTGAGTGCAAAAACCGGAAGCATCAAGGGCTGAGTATTATTTGAGCACCCTTTCTGCTAATATCTTTACAAGCTGGGTGATGAGAAAGAGGTTAAGTTTAAGATGCAGTAACACTTTGTTAGTGGGCCAATTACAGATGCTAATCAGGAAGTGTGTTCCTGATTGTGCACAAGGCTACATCCCCCTCCACCCCCCCAAGCCATCTATTCTTTAGGTTTGTGGATTCTCAAAGGCAGATGTGAATTAAAACCTTCACACCCTCACCAGTACTATTGCAATATAGGAGTATTCGCTCAGTGGGAGGGCAGGCACCATTGGATCCTTGGTGATTCTGCTCGTGGGGTCAGATGTAAGCATGGCTGGGGTATCAAAAGAGTCTGTGCCCTCCCTCCCTCCCCCCTGCATGGAGAATTATTATCCATCTGCCCTGACTACATTCTGGTTGGCACGAACCACACGGGGAAGCCGCTGATCCCTCAATAGGTTTAATGTTGTAGCTATTTGGCCAGATTCTCAGCTAGTATAAATCGGCAAAGGTCTGCTGATATCAGTGGAACTACCTTGAGAAGCATCGGCTCCAAGTGCAGCCCTTATCTGTAGCAGCATCCATGCTTGCAGGAGGTTTTCTGTTGCTGGGGACCAGGTTCTGTGCCTGGTTCTATGCAGAGGGCGGTAGGTGTAGACCAGTTTTTCTCCACCTGATTATCTCCTTGCCTGGTGTCAAAGAGTCCCATCATGGTGGACTTCTGGGGAATAATCCTGTCATTTTTGTGTATAATCCATTTATTCTCCTCTCTGTCCCCGTGACTGAAAAAGAGCACAGCCGGTAATAAGATGACAGAGGCCAACCCGTTTGCTGAAAGAGCCTCACCCTCACTTTGGGAATTAGTTCAACTGCTGTGCTCAAAGGCTTCATTCTGAAGGGGTGTGTGAGTGTTTGTTCATATTCTCCTGTCAGAGCTTGCCCCAGTAGCATTCCTTACTGCTTCACTCCCACCCATTAAGAGCTTTGTTTCGGTTGAATCAGAAATGAATCACCAACTAAGTGGGCAGCAGGCTCAGCAGCAAGTAGCTCTTCAGCCAAGAGCTGGGTTGGAAACCTTTAATAAGAGGCCGAAATGGGGGAACTGGTGACTGAGATGAGAAAAACCAGTTCCTTGGGTTGCATCTCCAGGCTTATTTCTTATTTTGGGCATCATTGCTTTAGTTTTGGGACACACTTGCCTTACTTGCTCAGACTTGGGCCTGTTGAATTCACGGGAGTCTTTTGTGTATCCAAGCACAGTATTTATCTCTGATTGTATAAAGGCAGTGCTGCCCCTCAGCAAATAAGGGAGAAGTTACAGATCTCTATTGTGCCCCCTCCTCTTTGCTTCATAGGGGGATGTTTATGTCTTCTAGGCATCTTCAGATCCCAGGGCATGGAGAGATTTCTAGTTCCAAAAACTTCTGTTTAAGTCTTGATAGACTGCAAGAAAAAGGTTTTTAATGGCTGCTTCCCCAGGTCTTAGAAAACCCATTTCCAGGTGAACATTAAGCGTCTTACTTGCATATCTGGATTCATAAAATTGTCTTGAGACCTCAGTCTGACTTTACAAACTTTCTGGCTCACTAATAGGTCCATGGCTGTTGAGGAAAAATGACCTAAGAAATGCAAGTGTTCTGGAAGAGAACTGGCTACAACTTTGGTGTGATTTTGCTTTTCCTTGTCACTCATTTGCATGTATGATAGTAGGATTATGAGAATTTTAGAACTTGCGGCTGCTTTCTGTGTCGCAGGCAGATTTTATTTAGGGTCAAGCTAAGTCCCCTTCTTCCTTATCTTTTTGTTGCTTCATCACAACTGGAGTGACTAAGAACACTGCAGAAAAATGTGGTTAAATCCCTTCTGAGCTGATGTGCAAAGGGACATTGACAGTCTCTGGGGAGGAGGGAAGTTGTGCATAATTTAAGAGGGAAGCTGATAAAATGAATGTAGAGTCTGTTTGCGATTTCCCAAGGTGAAAAAATACAGGAGTTATTAAATATATTTTTTCTCACCCCAGAAGAAAAGTGATCCAGAATGAGGCACAGCAGGGATATTTTGAGATGAAATGAACAGAAAGATTTCTGTTTTACTACTGCAGCATGCCCTTGAGCATTTGAAAAGAAGTAGTGTGGTTAAGCCCAAGATGCAGAGGCTCAATCCCCCTCTAATACAATTTCAGAGCTTGTAGAGTCGGCTGGAGAAAGGTACTGCATTTCACAGAGTTTTTCACTATTTTGTTCCAATTTGGAACAGAACCCCAACATTATGGAATTGTCCCTGCGAGGGGTGGAGTTATAGTCATGGGACCTGATTGCTTGCTATATTGTCCAGGGATAATAGAAATTGGGACATTGGTGATCTTCCCACTCTTTGTAGCCGAGGAAGTGGACTGTCAGGATGCCATTGGAATCCTGATTACTTTCTGGAAAAAAGTCATTTGAAGGCAAACCATTTGCGCAGAACATTTTAATTTTTAACAAATTATCAACTTCTGATTTTAAAAAAAATATTTTGTTACAATGTTTCTCACCAACTGTAGTATAATAATGTAGCATATTGGTCATGGTCACTTGTAGAGGGGTAGCTACAGCAGTGTAATGAAGTTAGATTAGTAGCTGTCTCAGCAACAGTCCAGTAACATATCAGTGAGATGTATGACAAATGGTGACTGTAGATATTGGCATATGATTTATCCTGGTTATTTTGGTGAAAGAACACTTCTGGATAGTGTGGGTCCAATATTTAGGTGGTTTATATTTCCCAGCCCAATGTTATGGTATTAACGTAATAAATGAAAATGATATCCAGGGATTGGAACTGGAGAATGACAATTATCAGACAGCTTTCCTTGTTGGAACTGAATAAAATGCCAAAGCTAAACAAATGGTGTAAAGGAGGAAAAATAGCTTTCAAAATTATTTAAGTTTGAATGAACTAAAGTTACTAGTAAAACAACTGAGAGGTTTTTAGATACAATTATAACTGTTTTTTTCCAGTTTTGCAAACTTGGGTTTTTAAAATAATTTTTAGTGTTTTGAATAAGGAAATGCACATACAAGTAAAACTTAAGTAAATACAGTAAAAACTGTAAAAAGTTCCTGGAGTTTAAAAAAGCTCTACTATTCAACACACAAATATTAATAGAAACTGAATTGTATAGGGTGAAAGCCTGCCCCCTTGGTTCATGGTGAGAAGTAGCTTAAATCATGAATAATCCTGTTGATTTCACTGGGACTCCTTGCAGAGTAAGGCATTACTCAGAATGTGTAATAATGCCATTAGTCTGCCCCATAATGAGTATGGAGGAGAAAGAGTGAGGGATGAAGAAAAGAAAGATCTGATGATACAAGGAATGGCGTTGGAGAATGAGTAATATTGTATATAGAATTGATCCCCAAATGCAATCATATTCTTCATCACTTTGTGACTTACTCATTACCTACTGGAACAGAGTTTCAGTTAGTGGTCTAATCTACTCTTTTTATGTTACATTTTTCAGTATTAGAGTTGTTGTTTTGCATTCACATGGCCAACTCTAAAGATATATGTGGGTAGATAACCTCCTACATGCCCATTCAGTTGTACCAGCTCTGCTGAACCTGCCAGCAAGGGGTCTACTCAGTGCCAGCTATGCTGTTGGTTTGCATCTTGTGGACTTCCGCTTCTTAAGAATTAACACAAGGGCAACACTGTAATTTGTTGACAATTATTGGTCCTGATCCTGCCTCTGGATCCACATAATAATACCCCCATGCCCTGCTGGAGTCAGTGGGACTCTGTGTGGGCACTGAGGACCACCTGCAGGGATCCAATTGCAGGACCCAGCTTTCACAGTGACAGTTTCAGCCCCAATACTGTAAAGAAGTGAACACAATAATAGATTATGACGACTGACAATTAAGCTCAGTCTCTTTCTGTAAAGCTTTTTAAAGGAAAGATTATAAAGAAAATTCTCCCCCTTCCCTTTGTGTCTTGCTGTCATAATAGTTCTTTGTGGGCTTGCGTAGGCTTGTACTACTTAGCATGAGTGCTCAGAGAAGAAAAACAACAGGTTCTTGCACAAAACAACTACTGAGGTTGTCTTGGGAAAGGGATCCAAGGGTCAGTCTTTGCTGCAGCCTTGCAAAATTGCTGTGAACATTTACCAGCTCAGGCAAAAGAGCACTTTTCCTCCCTGCTGCTGATAATGGAGAAATGAATGCCTGAAGGGGGTTGGCCATTTTATAAGTCATATATCTTGCTGATATGTTACATTTATAATAATTTTGAGTAACATCTAATAATATTAGTACTCACAGATCTTGGAGGAGGGGAAAGTATTTGTCCTCTCTGCCCTAATGCCTTCTGCAGCTTCCTGATATTGGGATGTTTTGAGTTATGATGTTTGGCAGGGTATGTAGAGATACAAGCAGAGGACCTTAACACAGGGATCACTCCTGAAGAAAGCAGTCCAGTGGCCAGCAGTGTTCTCATGGTGGCTTCAGAATGATTTAGGCCAGTGGTGCTCAGCATTTCAGCTGTGCATGCTGGATGAGTGCCATGGGGCTGATACGTGGCCCAGATACCTCTCAGGATCAGCATGTGGGTTTGGGCCACATGCTGCCTCAGCCTTGCTATGTGAACCTGGATCAGGCTGTATGCCACTGTGGCCCAGCCCTGTGTGCCCAGATTGGGTCCCATGCTGCCTTGGTCCAGCCCTACATGCCGTTTTTGAGCTCTGCGTTCTGGGATCTGGCCCAGCCTTGCACAACCAGATCTGGTCTCTCACTGTCCCAGCCCCGTGCACCAAGTATAGTGCACAAGACTACGCTTTCTTGCCTGCTGCACTTCCTACCGGTTCCAACTTTGGCAGTAGGGAGCTGCAATTAATGTTGCTACGGCTTCCCTGCCACCAAGTTTCCCGGAGCTTGGGAGTCCGGATGGTATGGCTCCGTAGGCCAGATCCAGTCCAGAGGCTGGTGGTTGGGGACCCCTGGCTTAGGCTTAACAATGAAGGCTGGCTGCACTGAGGGATGAGTAGGCGTGAAATGTCATTTCCTGTCCCATCTGGTCAGTGTCATGTCAGAACATTTTAGTACCAGCGTAAAGCAAGCTTGTCCTGTCCTATGTTTGGAAATGTGCCTTCCTTCAGCGCTTTTTCATATTCTTAAGAGCCTTAAATATTGGAGATGATGCAGAACAGGCCAACATGAGAAGGAGTAGATCAGAGCAAGATTTGCTGAATGTACTTTCTCACCCTGAGAGTGGTTAAGCATTGGAACTGGCTATGTAGAGGGGTTGTGGAGTCTCTCTCCATCCTTGGAAACTTTTAAGAGCAAGTCAGATACTTGACTAAGATGATTTAGTCAGGGATGGTCCTGCCTTGAGTTAAAGGGCTTGGTTAGATTACTTCCTGAGGTCCCTTCCAGCCCTTCCATCATATTTTCCTATGATTCTGCCGCTGCTTATTTTTTACATGATGATTTCTTCTCATAGCTAGTCTTGGTGCCATTGGAGTGTCCTGTGTTGCAAAGGCTGTCCCTTCAGGTGGTTTCAGAGTACTTGGTACTTGCAGGAAATAAGCTTTTATCCCTCCTTACCATTCTTATACCTTCTGTCCCATTGTTATGGTGACCATGCCATATCTAAGAATTCTAATTTCCTCACATTTGACTTGAAGGTCTCCTTGACTGACATACTTTCTCCCTCCCTCTCTCTCAAGTTTCCTATCACCATGATAAATGGGTAAAATCTGTCTTCTTGGGTCATCCAGCTCAATCATGTTATGGGCAACCTTGCTTTATTGACCAATTCCAGTGTATATCTTATGACAACTTACTTTGGGAGCTAGAGTTGGTTGAAAAAAAAAAATTTGATATTTTGTCAAAAAACAGAAAAAAATACAGAAAATATATGAAAAAAATTCCCATGTTCTTTAAGTGCCTCTTTTTGGGACTATCTAGGTACCTACATCAGTATATAACCATTTCACATATGTTAATTCTGTTGTATGTTAGGTATTTTATTTTGTAAATGTTGAGTAGTTATGTTGTTGATCACATGAACAATGGAAACCATGACCCTTTTACATTATTCAAGTCATACAGCTATAGGGAAATTCTTGGAATATGTGTTGGTAGCACAGCATATTGGCCAGGAATCTAGAAGAAATGTTGGATAAAGTGATATATAGATGGAGCAAGAGAGCCTATTTGTAAGCAGTAGCTACAGTATGCTTTTCCATTGCTACATGGAGCTGTGGCTTGAAAATCTGATAAAGCCATTGCTAACAAAGAGGAAGAGATCCTGCTTTAGAAATAGAAGTGAGACAGTTTCCTCCCACAACAAGCACAAAAACACTTCATCCTCCCACTCGCACCAAGACTCACAACCCTACCGGTGTGGCAGAGACTTAAGGGAAATTGAGACACTTAGAAATTCCGGTGGGGAAATAAAAATAAGAGGGAATCTGCTAAACACTTAATCATTGTAAGATGTAGAGATGCATCTGGATTCTATAGTAGTGGCCCTTTCCTTGATTGCTGGATCATCAGGTTTTTATCTTACTTAAAAGGATGTCTGCAATCAGTTGAAGGGTAGATTCTTATTGCAGGAGTATTTCTAACATATCTATCAAGATCAGCCCTAGCCAAGATGAGTGTGGCTGCTATTGAAGTCAACAAGAGCTATGTCTGCTTTGTGGTAAGGCAGAATTTAGTCCACTGTCTATCACAGTATAAGCATAAGCTACAGCTTTTTAGAGCCAGGTGGGAGGCAGGAGGAGGGAAAGCCACTCTGTGCATTGACAGCTGACGTAAGTTCCTAGAAAAGTTATGCTTCTCATTACTTTGGATACCACGTGTTTTCTGAATCATTAGCAGACAGATGGGATTTGGTATGTTAACTTCTTTCCTAAGAATATTTATGGTAGGGATTCAGGGCACTGGAAGAAGGGGAAATGTAATGTTACACTGATCTGAGAAAGCAGAGATGGATCTTCCTGAGAGTGCTGATGGACTTCTGCTATCTGGAAAGCTAAATCTGGAAAGCAAATGCTATAGCAAAAGATGGTATGCTACCTACTTAGAATAATAATATTTATGTTTGCATGGCAGTTTTCATTCAGAAGGATATCACAGCAATTTATGAACTATACAGAAAAATCACTTCCTTTACTACTCAGCCACCTATGGGATGGAGTCCAACATCTGTCTAATGCCACATGGCAGGACTCTATAATAGTTTGGGCAGACTATGAAGAACATGACATCCACTGGAAATTTCTGGGGGATTTAGACCTCTTTTGTGTTGTAATTATTCTAACTGGAATTTGTCCATCACACTGAGACTAACATCCCTCCTTTTTGATTAGATTCTGTTTGGAGTTTTGTGATTCTAAATTGCCAAGACCTTATTACAATGTCCTCTGAAAAGCAGCACCTGTAGCAATATGATGCCCTTGAATGCTATGCTGGCATGTTCTTCCATTACTGATTAAAGACATGTATATGAGAGAGTTTTCCAGTTACACTGTAAACTTTATACTGATAGGCAAGCCACTAAAGTCGCATCAGTATAACTCCCAAAGAGTAGCTTATCTTGTCAAGCTTAAACTGTTTCCAAAGTAGTACGAGATGTAAACAAAGAAAAAATGAGCACCTATATGAGAATAAGAATGTCCACACTGGAAGGTTACAGTTGTATAACTACTTCTAATTCATACCTCCCCTTATACCAGTATACGCTGACAAGGTCTTAGAAGAAAATGTCACCCACTGCATCATTCACACTGCTTCCTGCTCCACTTTAAGCCATCCCTACAGTCCTCCCATTCATGTATTGATGACAAATATGCCAAAAGGCATCTGTGAGGTAGACTAAACAGGCCAGATTCTGATTGAGGGGTTATATTCTGCATACGGGTTATTTTCTTGTGGTTTCAGTTTTTGCATTCTTGGTTTCCTGGGATTTTACAAATAAGAGGTGGGGAAAAAGGCCTGTTAGAACATCAGTCCCCTACAAGTACAGGAAAAAAATCCTCTGAATGAGGATGGGGATTTTAAGTATCAGATTTTCTAAAGTGTTCCACACTGACCTTAGTTTGTTCCCAGCGAAGTCAGTGTTATCTATTGACTTTGATAGCACAGAATTAGGCTTGTGCCGGGCACTTCTGAAAATCCTGATTTTAGCCATTAATATTTATTTGTTGATTGATTAGCCTGTGGGTTGTCAAGCAGCGCTGAGCTTCTCTGAGCAGTGACTTCATTTCAGGGGCATGTACATGATTTTGGTATATCTATATCAAGTTTTGTATAACCTTTTGGGATCCTTCTGGATGAAAAGTACTGTGTAAATGTTACCGTGCATTATTATTCATATTAACCTTGGTTTCAGTTCCAGAAGGGGAGACCTTTCCACCTCCTGTTTTTAAAGGTTACTTTTCTTTTGCTAGTCCACTCAGCAGCTGCTGTTTCCGCTTCAGCCTACAAAAGTATATAAACAGATGAGATGCAGCAGCTGGAGGTGTGGTGGTAAGGAACCAGTGCCCAGTCTTGTTAACATACAACTAAATTGGGGATTGAGGAGTGAGGAGAGAAGAGAAGAGGAGAGGAGGAGGAGAAGGGAGATTAAAGAAAGCTCCGTTCCCCTGAAAAAATGCCATACTGTACTTTTTACCAGAGAAGACCTGGGTGACCCTGGAACTAAATAAGGGTAGCAGGAAATCTAAAGTGCTACAAGAATCGCAATGTGAATCACCTGCAGGTTTGGACAGTGCTGTCAGTCACATGAGGCACAGGTTACATGAGACACTGTGTGAGATGGAAACTGTTTGCTTTTCATGAACACCCAAGCAGGTGTATATGTGCATTTAAGAGTCTGCTTTCTCTGACTGACACTGGAGGCCCAAAGTCTTGAAGCATGCCTGGGAGGGGAAGTTATAGGTTCTGTCCCCTTGCTCCTTCTGTGTGTGCTCCCCATGCTGTTTATGCATTTTTGCCTTGAGTAGTCATTAGATAAAATTCAGAAACAGCATTGGGAACATGATCCAGAACCAAGGTCTCCCTCCTTCCTAAGCCAGTGCCCTCCTTCTTGAGTCACAGTCACACTCCCTCCTTCACGTTCTCTTTCTGGCCTCATGGCTTATTTTTATTCTTGGATGTTTAAATGAACTAGCTTCAACACAAGAAGTAGAAGGTACTTGAGCTTGTGCATGGTCTTGAGGTTGGAGCTCTTTGCTGGGAAGTAGGAGATGTGGGTTAAACCCCACCTTGCTTGAGGAGGGCCTAGAGCCCATGTCTTCCATTCCCTGGGCAAGTGCCCGAAACACTAGACCTTTGGGTGGGTCCAAGCTTAAAATGTGGTTGAGTGCTCCTCCTGTCAGACCATTTCTACTTTTTTTATTCTTCTATTTTTTCATAGGTGCTCAAAATGCCAAATGTGAAGAATCTTAGTAGTTGTTGTGTAGGGTGGGTTAGGATTGTGTTCAGTTACACCCCAGGGAATTACGCAGTTATGTGCCTGTGTAATTTTGTGCAAGAAACATATAACTGCGCATAATCGCATAATATCACATAATTCCCTAGGGTGTACATAGTGAGTAGGAAGGGGAGCTCCTGCCTGCAAGAGAGGTTGGTGGGCATGGGTGTGTGTGTGGGGGGGGCCTCTTGTGTTGGTGTGGGCCCCCCTGTCCACACTCTCCACCCCATGGTGCACAGCCCTTGCTGTTGGTGGCAGCAGCAGCAGGTGGCAGACCCTCAGGGTGCTCCCAGACAGAGCAGGCAGAGACCCCAGCAGTGCCTGGCTCTGGCAAATCTCGGGGAGCTGCACATTGCTCCTGCCTGCAGTGCTGTGAGTCCCACGTGCTGGCATGGAGCCAACCTGATTTGGCCTGAAGCTGGATACCAGCAGACTGGGCCAGGCTGGCTCTGTGCTGCCTTATGCAGCCCCAGCCACACGCCAGCAGGGGGCTCCACCTGCTGTGGCCAGGAGTGCCCTGAGGGCCTGCTGCTGTCATCAGCGCAGGAGGTGTGTGGCAGCAGGGGTCATGTATGGCCACAGGCCCTGTGCTTAGGGCGGGGGAGGGGAGGTAGGAGTGTTTAGCAGGGGGGCTGTACACAGGGGACCCACTCTCAAACCCTGCCACACAACCCACCCCCACCCCCCAACCAAGTACTTGCATATATTTAAGAAGGTTGGAGCAGTGTTATATTTAGTTTAACTTGGAAAAAAAAAAGTAATTTTGCATAATTTTGAATTTTTCTCTATAATTCCCTGGGGTGTATTCAGTGATTGAGGTGCTTAAAAGCGATTTAAGTGCCCTCTTGAGGTCTATTAGGATTTGGACCTAAGAAAGTGCAGCTCGGCTGTGTGAAGACGCATACTAAGTGCACCACAGAAGGCCTCTTTATTTCCTCTTGGTAGACTTGTAATGGTTAGAAAGTACTTTTTAATATGTTCATTGCATCTTTTGATAATGTGCAATGCGATATCTGCCTTTTTAATGGGAGTCATACTGGATGTAATGCCAGGGCTCCCTGGGGGGCTAGTAGGACTTGCTGAGCAGGCAGTTCATGACAGATAAACAATGTGGACTGTGTGTGCACTGGTTATCTCCCTGGTGTGGGGAATATGAAGGTTGTCATCTTTCAGTGTATTTTTTTTTCTGTTCTTGTATTCCAGAAAAAATCATGGCAGACTATTAAAACGATGGTCAACTTGCCAGTCATCAGCCCCTTCAAGAAGCGCTACTCCTGGGTGCAGCTGGCTGGACACACAGGTGAAAGATGCATCTCTAGCTCTTTTTTGCCCTGCAGCAAAGAGAATATCACAGAGTAATGAGGTGTAATGCCAGGTTTTCCTCAGCCTCCGTGGGTTTGTGTGGGGATTTGAAGTGGTTTTGCAGGAGTGATTTCACCTTAGATAAATCTGGCAGCATCTGGAGCCCACATGAGACGGCAGAGTGAAATAATTCTTGTTTCAGAAGGCCAGTGTCACATCTCCCAACTGGAAAAAACCAAGTTAGCAATGAGCAACTTTGTGGAGAGGCTAACCTTAAAGGGTTGTTGGCACCAAAAGTGTTTTGTATCTTCTACCTACCCATCTTATAGTATGTTCGGGGTGAACTCAGCAAGAATTTGAAACCATGCTGCTTCCCTAGTGGGTTACTCTCATTTCTCAAAGAAGTAACCAGAGCACTTGTTAGAAATATAGGACTGGAAGTGATTCTTGAGTCACCAAGTCTGATTCCCTGTGATCACAGGGAGCTATATAACAAGCCTTTGTCCAGAAGGGCTTGCAAAAACAGTCCCTGCTGCACACACGGACATAGAGCACCTGATGGCGTACTGTAGGGTTTTTTGTTAGAGGAACAGTGCTGAATAGACAAGGGCTCCACCCACACCTGTCCCAGTCCTCCGGGCTGTCTTTGGGGCTGTGTTTGGAGTGAGGGTGAAGATTTCTGTTCATGTATGTCTGTATTTCAGACGGTTGATGAAGGCCTTTTTAGTTCCACCTAAAAATTGTATCTAAACATAAAACCTTCAGTGGAAAATGAACCTGGTGAAAAACAAGTCTATGTCGGTGCTTGTATTGAGAGTCTGTATCATTCGTGCATCTCTGTGAAAGTTGGGGGAGCTGCTCAGGGGCAGTAATAAGGGGCTACTCAGGCAGACTGAGTCTAATGTAAACTGTAAAGATTGGAAGAAGTGCCCCTGGGTCAGGACTTATAGCACTCTTAAGCAGAACAAGAAGGTCCTGTCATCTTTGTTCCCCAATGTGCCCCCCTCCTCCAATTTCTGTGAGATGCAGGGCACAGGGCTGTATTGCTGGCCATGTGTGTATGCATGCTAGAGTTGACAACTCTGAATCTATTATGGGAGGTTCCTGAACACGAACATGCCTGTGTGCTTGCATATGTCAATTATGAATTAAGGTGTGTAGGCTTTAAGTCAGGAAGGCAAATGTACATTACTATTACATTTAAAAAACCCACTTGGACTACTGTATATATCAGATTCAACATTTAATATTTATTTTAATGAATACCCTATCACTTATCTCCTGGGTGACTGTCAGCAGTCTCCTGGAGATGTATATCTAATTCCTGGAGACTCCAGGGCAGTTCTGGAGGGTTGATAACCCTAGAGTGCACATTTTGTGGTGCTCCGTGCCTCTGATCGTCCTCCCCTGCTCTCCCCAGCCCCAAGCAACTCCTTGCAGGGTGGAACGCTGCCAGCCTGCAAGGGGAAAATACAAGTTTTTCTCCTTTTAAAGGGGAATGGAAAACCCAGATCCCTGGACATCGGGAACCTGCTTGAGTTCCCTATATCTGGTTTTCTGGAAGTGGATTTGTTCCATCAATTAAAGCTGGTGTTCTCCACTTTGAGGAGCACTCCATAAGCTATAACACAGGATACCAGCACTACCAGAGGCGGTTGGGGATTAAAAAATTGTGTGGTATAGTCAGGAAAGACCAGTTGCTGGTGATGGAATGTGCAGGGTGTTGTTGGTGTGATAAAGTTGGAGTGAGAAGCATAGGTTTAACACAGGCTTCAACTCTGGGAGCATAACCCACATCTCTGGGTGAAAATGGACTCCCCTTTAAGAGTTACTATCATGCTGCAGGACTGGAGAGTGACTTCCATTTCTGGAGTCTAATCACTGCCAATCACAGCCTTAGCACACTCTAGTTGCCACTGGATGCCATTCAAACCTAGATTGTAAAACAGTTGAGTTCCAGTTTGCACCTGCAGATTAGTGAGGTTGCAGTACTTGGGAGGGAGGGGTAGGGGGGGTATATGTGGATGAAAAGGACAGTGCTTGGCTTGAAGCCCTGGATCGCTGTTTAATGATCAGCAACTGATCTCCACCACTTGGCTACGCACAAACACAGCAGGTACAACCTGGGACAGGTTTCAGGAGCATAGCCAACATTGGTGGCATTTCATACCTTTAAAAATAGCCTGCTGTCAACATTAATGAAGTCTGGACCATTATACTCCCAGTGCATTTTAATGCAGCTAAATATGTTAATATACTTATGAATACTTCAGCATTATAAAAAAAGAAATGTGGCCTGGCTCAGCTCTGTTTCTTGGTAGCCATAAATTCTTGTATGGGATCCTGTCCAAATGAATTTTCACAGCCAAAAACTACATTGTACTGTGTGGTTTTTGTTTTCTTTCAAAGACTGTGTTATCTTTTCCACACAGGGGAAACCTTTATCTGGTGCATGATAGAGAAGTGGGTGAAGGGTGAGGGCAGGTGTTTTCCTCTTCCACAAACTTCTGGTCTTCTCAGTGTGTGTGTTTTGGTTTTGCAGGCAGCTTCAAAGCAGCTGATAGTGGAACTATTCTGAAGCGCTTCTCTGAGAATGAGAAGGAGTGTTTTGAGCGACTGATGAAAGATCTCCTGTGCTCCTGTGTCCCTGCCTTCCATGGCACGGTGGAGAGAGATGGCGAGAGCTACATTCAATTGGATGACCTGCTTAATGAGTTTGAAGGGCCTTGTGTAATGGACTGTAAAATGGGGATCAGGTGGGAGACATGAAAATGAACCTTTTTTTTTTTTTCTTCCATTTAATTAATTTGAAGAATGGATGTGATGGTATTGATGTTCCTGGTGGATTAAGTACTCACTTTGGGTGACCAGTCTAGATAGAGGTCCTGCTAGTGACCTGCATTCATTTGTTTTCTGTCTACAACACTTTGTCAACTCCCTACGTAGGACCATCCACCCCATGCCAAGAATAGAGTCATTTTGTAACAGTATGAAGGGAGTTCATATTGCAGCTGTCTAATTGTACTTGGCCTTTGGAGACTGAAATATCAAGATTCTTGGATGCTGCTTGGGCAAAATCTGAAGTTGGGTTGATTCGAGGCAAGCTTGCTTTGCACCTGCCTAGTATTACTTGGCTTGTGAAGTGTAAAGATAAAAAAAAAAAAAAATAGATGATGTGACTGAGTCACTGTCAATTCATTAATCTTTGAGAACAGTCATTGAGAAAATGAAGAGTAAAATTCCTTTCCTCAAACACGAGTAACTAAAAAACAACGTGGCAGTCCATTTCCAGAGCTCAAATGAGTCCAGTGACTGCAATGATTCCTGCTGTGGCAGATGCCCATTAGCCAGCCCCAAGGCTCAGAGATCACTAGCATGAATCCCTTTGCCATCCTGGGATTTCTGCTGCTGCTTGCCATGTTCTTCAGAATATCAGCTTGTATATTAAAAAAGTAGTTTTTTTGTTTTTTGTGTTATGAAGAAAGCCTCAAAAATGTGAGCCATATGTTGATAATAAATAGATGGTCTGCGGAAAACTTGGATCAATAGATCTGGGAGTTGTGAACTAGGGCTTACTCAGATGCTCTGTGGCAATGATGTAGATAACATTGTTAATCATTTCCTCCATGAGCTCATCTTTGCTCAACTTTTTCTCCTTGAGTTATTGGATTACCTGTAAACTGAGGTATCTAACACATGGGGAGTGTATGTCAGCCTTCACAAGCAGGTTAAGTACCTCAAGGAAGCTGTTAATGTGTTACCTTGAGGTAAAGACATCTAGTGCAGACCTGCCCACAATAAAGAAGGGGGAGATTTATGCCACCCTCTTGAAGGAGAAGTCAAGCCCAAAACACGCAGCCCCCAGACATATTTAAGGAGTGCTGAGGGAGAGGACAGCTCAGAATATCCACTGAGGCATAGAGGTCATTCACAGTCCTATTCTGAATAACTTCTTGATCAACAGTAAGTGGCAACTCCCTCATGCTGAACATAGTTTACAAGTGGAGTTTGGAAATTAGCTGCAGGGCTTTTTCTACATGCTGTTTTGAAATGTACAGCCTCAACTGGCTTCAGAGGCCTGGAAAACCAACTGTAACTCTGAGCTGAGAGAGGTTTTCATCAGGGCTGTGTGAAGCTTCAATTGCTGATTCGATTCGGAGGAGATTTGGCCCAATTTCAGTGACCGAATCTCTGAATCCGAATCGAATCAGGAGACCCATTAATCTCTCTGAATCAAATCGGAAGCTTCCTGTCCGCTTCCGGATCTGGTGCCGAGCATGCTCCTGTGGGATGCTCCATCTGCCCCCATGTTGTAGTGTTCATGAGCCACACCTGGTACCTCAAGATACATAGAAACAACATAAAAAGCTGTGTCTATGGCCAAATTGCTGATTCTCTGAATCAGAATCAAATCTTCAGATTCAGCTAAATCAAATCAGGATAGTGAACCAAATCATCAAATCGAATCACGGTCCCCTGAATTGGGCCAAATCCAAATCGAATATAGGAAACCCTCACTATTCACGGGCTCGGCATTCGCGGTTTCAGATATTTGCAAATTCCAAACCCGCATTTTAAATACACTCTATACACTTACAGGAGCTCCTCAGTGCTTACTACTACCGGGCTTCTGCTGCTGGAGCCATGCCCACCCCTGACCCCAGCCACCAGGGGCACTGCATTCATGAACACAGTGCCTTATTTGTGGATTTTGCCATTTGTGGGGATCACGAGAATGTATCCCCTGTGAATGGTGAGGGTCACCTGTACTGCCTGCTTTGCATACCCCTAGTTTTCAGGTTCTGTTAGACTTATCCCTTCTTGGTGCTATTGCATTTGATCTGTCTGAGATTTGCTGTGATGAGAGCATCCTGTGTCATGGTGCAGAATTGGAATCGAGCATTTATCCCACAGTATAAGCAGGAGATGAAAGTTTTTGTTAGAAGGCAACAGTAAGAGCAGGGACTGAGAATTGGCATTATAGTCTGCCATTGACTCATTAAGGAACCTTGGGCAAGTCATTTGGTCCTTGTTTCTCAGTTTCCCTCTCTCTAAAATGGGGGTGATGATAATCCTTAGCTTTCTCATATGTGTGCAGAGAGTTATCAGTCTTGCTGCCTCTGATGTTTTTGCAGGACATACCTGGAGGAGGAGTTGACTAAAGCTCGTGAAAAGCCAAAGCTCCGTAAGGACATGTACAAGAAAATGATTGAAGTGGACCCTCTTGCACCCACAGCTGAGGAGAATGCACAGCATGCTGTGACCAAGCCTCGTTACATGCAGTGGAGGGAGACCATCAGCTCCAGTGCCAACCTGGGCTTCAGGATTGAAGGGATTAAGGTGAGCAGACTCAGCTTTTTGCCTGCTCTGATGATTAATCAACATGTTGTTATGCAGCATCAGCCTAGTTGCTAAAAAGATAAAGTGAGACTTTACTAGCTGGAGTCATACTGGGTTTTTTTTCTTTTTTTCTTTTGTGGCTTTTTAGCTTCTCTGGTAAATATAAGAAAAGCACCATGAGATGTGAAAAACACCAAACCCACTAGAAGCGCATTAACCACACTGTGAACAACAACAGGAACATTATAAAGTGAAACCAGATAGCTCTGCACTGTAAACAGAATGAAAGTGAAATCAAAGTGTGGGGGAATTCTGAAGTGATGGACTGCTGTCCTCCCTTGCTGCACAGCAATTACCTTCTCCCACAAGCTATCCTGAAAGCATACTGCTTTATTCTGAGCAAATTAAAGGGAAGCAGTTCTTCCCATGTTGCCAATGTAATTGGAAAATATTAGCATGACATGATGTAGCTTTCTTGGAATCTGGGTGTCCCTTTCTTCAGAAATTGAAGGTGTTAGGTATTGGAAGGGAAACCAGAATAGACCCAGAGCTGCAAAGGTGACTATGTTAGGCACAGCTGTAATACATCCCTCTCCTTCCCTGAGACAAGCAGGTGTACATCCATATAGGCCATTATGTTCTTTTAGAGTCATAGAAGAACCCAGGCAATCTACACTGTCAGGTCCTCAAGCCATCATGTTTGCCCTACTTATACCCTGCAGGAGTATCAGATGCGTAGCTTCAGAACAATGTTCCTTCCTGGCATCCAGATACTGGCAATATCTGGCTGAGTTACTTAAATGGCAGAGGCCTGCCTCTGGGTCCATTCTTTCCTCATCCAGCTGGTATAGACTGATTTTCTTCTGAGGTTGAACTAGTTTTCTGGACTACTTTGGATTCCTTCCTATGGTCAAGTATGGTCTGATGAGACGGCTGTCTTCTGCATGGCACATGAATGTTCAATCTTGTACCTTACATGAACGCTGACAATTTATTTTTAAAAATGTTCAGGTAACATGTAAATGACTCTCCATGGTGAGATGGTCACTGTCTATCAGGGTTTATCACCCTCTGCTGTACAGTTCGACTACAGGGCATTTACCAAATCATGTCCCCACTATACAGCAGTTTATAGATTTCATGTGTTTAGTTAAGATAATGTAAGTGGGATTTCTGGTGTAATCCTGCTTTGGCTTTTGAAGCCTAGGTGGATGAAGGATGAATAAACAAAAACAAAAGGGCATGATAAAGTCCTTTTAACTACCCATTTTTTCTATTTCTTGCCAGTGCTTTCTTCCTTCTACATTCACAGTCTACCCTGATTAAGCCCCCAGCTTGTGCAGTGGTAGGCTTTTCCACACTGCTCTGCCCAACTGGCTTAGGACTGAGTATGCTCCTTCAGAAATGACTTGGTGGTGGATTCTTCTCTTGATGCAGGGCTTGTGCGCTTGATTACTGGGGAGAAATTCCGGGACTTGCATCTCTTCTCAGATGCTTTTTATGAGTTTAAATTCTTTGTGATTAACCTTTTACCACTTGGCATCTAATAATGTTGCCAGTTGTCTTTAAAAATGGGTTAAGGAGGGACCTTGAGAGGTCACTTTGTCCATGTTGGTGCCATAAGGCAGGATCTGCCAAACCTGAATGGACTCCTGACAGGTTTGTCTAACCTGTTCTTAAAAACCTTCAGTGATTGAAATGATACAGCTTCCCTAATTAATCTGTTCAAGGGCTTAAATATCAATCCAAAATGTCCCTTGCTGCAGTTTAAGCCCCTTATTTGTCCTGTCCCCAGTGAACCTAGAGAACAGTTTAGTATTTTCCTTTTTGCAGCCATCTTACATATTTGAAGACACAACAAAAGTCTTCCCTAGTCTTTTTCTTGAGGATAAACGAGCCAAATTCTTCCAGATTTCCCTCATAAATCATACTTCTTAGACCTGTAATCAGTTTTTGTTGCTTCATCTGGAATTTCTCTGATTGATCTATATCTTTGTTGAAGTGTGGTGTCCAAAACTGAACACCGTGCTCTAGCTAAGGCCTTACCAGCACAGAGTAGAATGCATTGATTACTCTCTATCTTTTTTGTTTAGGTATTCCCATATGTTTGCTTTTTTGCCACAGATTGCTACTAGCCTGTATTCAGTTTGTGACCCACTATAATTCCTGTTGTTTTTTTCCTGAGGAGCTGCTTCCCAATAAGCCATTTCCCTGTTTTTATTAGTATTGTTGACTGTTTCTGATTGTGATACCATGTACTTGTTCTTATTGAATTGCATCTTATTTATTTGAAAAAAATTCTCCCAATTCCCATTTGAAGCTGGGTCTTTAGTTCTCTGGGATGCAAGTGATACCATTTTTGTACATGTCATATCTGCAGAGATACCAACTGTCCAGTGCATTTTTGTCACTGCATATGATATGTGATGGTGCTTATACCGGACCTTCATATACAACTGGAACTGTGGGAGCAAGGAGCTGCATAATTGCTGTTCCTCTGCACAGGGAATCAAAGGGGAGGCTCAGTTTGCTCCTGGAGTTAGTTCTTAAACATCTTGCTGGCTGATTTTGTAGCATCATGCGGAAGTAGCTCTGGAAGGGACCTGCAGAGGTCATCTTGTCCAGCCCTCCTGCCTGAAGCAGGATCATCTCTATCTAAACTGTCCCATACAATGCATAATCTAAACTCTCCATAAGACTACTGTCAAGCCTGATGACACAGACCTAACACCCTAAGTTGCCACAGGTAAAGCAGGCAATGTCCTTAGCAGCCAATGTCCGGTGTATATGAAATATTGTCGATATGTGCTCAAGAGATTGTAGATGGAAGGCCACGCTCCTTGCTGCAGAAGAAGGCCTGAACCCTCACAGTCCATACCATTTTGACCATGGGGTAAAATTCCTTCCTGACCCCAAATATGGCAGTCAGTCTGTCCCTGAGCAGAGGGGCAAGGCTCCTCTAGCTAGTAACCTCCAACTTTGTTCCCAGTAGGAGCATTGACACATCCCAGTTGGGCCCCAGCCTTGGCTGTAGCCTACAACCAATGCCTCTGAGGAAGGTACATGAGAACATGTAGCAGAAAATGGGGGATGGGGACAACTAGCAAAGCCCAGAAGTATGGGAAATACCCATAACAGAACACAGACATAGCTGTGTGTAGATCATCCCTGCCCATGGCTGTCCAGCTTCTTCTTGAACATCTTCAGTGATGGAGAATTCACAGCTTCCCTAGGCAGTCTATTCTTATGTGTGTGCGGGTGTGTGTAAGGGAAGAGAAGAAGAGTACTTTACCTCCTTAATAGAGTCTGCATAATGTTGCCTGGAGTTTCTCCTGGAGCAGGGCAGTGCCTACATCTGATCTAGAATGTCGAGCATTTAGATGGTCTGTAAAATGTTCAGTGCACTCCACCTTCCTTTTATCCTCATGACAGTCCTCTGAGGTAGGTACCTCAGTGGGCCCCTTTTGAAAAAAAAAACCGAGGCAGAAAAGTGAGGTGAGTTGTCTGAATCCCTATTTACAGTCGAGTCAGTCAAATCCCTATTTGCAAGCAATCATTCCGATGCTCTGACCTCTAGGCATTTCTGGTTGTAAGCATTATATAGAAGTGCAGCCTGGTCTTATGAAGCACTTGTCCATCATGTGACATCCTTGTCTTGTTTTTAATGGAGCAGTTACGGTTTTTTGTATCCTCGGTTTAGTGAAATCTAGCTGCATAGGTCCTCATTTTGGAAGGCGAGCCTATAGGGTGCATAAAGAACTAGTTTTGCCATCTAGTGGTTGGTCAGAGACCATCGCTCAATAAAATAACCTTCGCCACTGAATACAGAAATAATTTGGTTTAACTCCTTCAGTTCCTTATGTCTTGTGTTGTCAGGGTTGATTGTGTAACTTTGCTAAGAGAGTAGATTATGGATTTGTATAGGATGGTTTGGATAGGGATGACCCTGTCTGAGGGAGTGGGTTGGGCTAGATGACCTCTGGAGGTCCCTTCCAGCCCTGCTTCTCTCTAATCTGTTTCAGTCACTTTCATTTCCCCATGCCATAAGCAGGAAAAAGTACAAGTCAGGGTTAATTTTGCCCTTTGTCAGTTCATTCTGTTGTACTGCATTTGTCTTGCATGGTTCTTGCAGGAGAGGCAGGTGGAGCCTATTTAGTTACCTTAGAGCAGGTGACACTCAATCTCTGAGTCTGATAAGCCTCTTGGTTTCTGAGGTTTCCAGAGTCGGAGCCCTGTGATTAGCTTCAGAATTAATGGTTTCTCTGTTAGTGTAATGCAGGGGTTGGCGACTAACAGCCTACAGGCTAGATCCAGCCCCAGATCCACTGGATCCAGCCTGCAGAGCTGGAAGGCTTTGCCTGTGGCAGCAGCTATGCCCATACCAGGCCAGGCACTGAGGAGCTATGCTGGGACTGGGCAGCTTTCAGCTGCACCTGCACTGCTGCCACTTTTCCCTTCCCTCCTAGTCCTAGTCTGACATGGGCTGGGTGGTTTTTGTAGCACGTCAGTGGCAGAGGACATTCCCTGTGCCCGCACCAGGTCCACGCAGCCAAGAGCTGTGCTTGTGCTGCTGCTGTTTCCCCCACCCCATTCTAAGTCCCTAGTAGGGGTGTGGGTTTAGCATCTGAGACCATGGGAAGCTGTGCCAGGGCCAGGCAAATGTACCACTGTTGTTTCTTCCTTCTGTTCCCTCCCCTCCATTGTGGTGTGAGCGCAGCTTCCAGCCAGTGGAGAGCTTCTCTGGGGCTGGGCAGCTTCCAGCTGTGCCTACACTGCAGCCAGGGTGGGGGGAGCTGGGAAAACTGTCAGCGGTGCAGACAGTTTTCACATACCTGGTCCCAGCACAGCTCTGCATGGGTTTTAAGCTGTGTGTTGCACTACAACCAGGGAGAAGGATGCTGAGGGAAGTCAGTGCAGCTGCATAGGCATATTCAGAGCTTGTGCTGATGTTACTTAATAGCAGGCCTGGTCTTTAGTATACTCTACTTACGTGGACACTGGATACATGGAGAATTAATTTAACTGAATAGTGCAACATTACTCCACTTAACTGAATAAATGGTAAAACTAGGACCCTTCAATTTCAAGTCTTCAAAAGCATCCCAGAACTGCCTATTTTCTGTCAAATTCCAGGTGTGAGAGAGGGGTAAGGGCTCTGAGAAACAAGGTAAGGAGCCTCAACAAGGTGCAAAAAGGTTAGCACAAGCTGTTGCTGTTAGTTGATGAGTGCATATTCTGGGTTAGCGCAGAGCTTTTTTTTCAGTCATGCTATGCACTTAAAGAGAGTGCATTATAACTCAGAGGTGGATGTGTACTTAAAGAAGGCAGAAAGGCAGTAATCACAGTTGGCATTCCTCAGCTAATTACTTCAAGGCAGCACAATCATAAAGGCATTTCTAAAAGATAAGGGAACCAGGTAACTTGTGTATTGAAATAGTAAGAACAGAGCAGCTATGTAAGATAAGATGAAAAGTGTATGCATTTTCTCAGTAAACTTCCTTCCACTGGTATTTTGCTGGTGCCATGGGAGTCCAAGCATATACAGCTAGCATACTGTTTAGACAGCAGTCTGAAATTCAAAACCTCTCCCTACATATTTGTGCACCACATTGGTACAGCACTTCAAATGGTTTCTAAATCCAACTGCCTACGTCCTGTACTTCCCTTGCATAACTTACACATGTCTTATCAGACTAACACAGTCTTGGGATAAAGTCAGTTTATTCTGTTGCAAGATAGTCTGTTAAGTGGGAGGGTGTTATGCATAGCTGTGCCATACAGTCAGTTAACTCTCCTGCATGATAATCCTGAAAACTTTGCAGTATTAGTTGGGCCAAATTTGGCTGTAATATAAATGGTGTACCTGCTTAGAGCAGAATTGTATAGAGTTTTAGTGCAATAACTTTATCTTGTAGGGAGAAGACATATTTTCTCTGTGTGGCTGATCTACTCCTATAATGGAAATGATGAATTTTGTTGGATTAATACTAGAGATCTGCTTTGGTAACACTGCAGCATTTAATACAAGTACTAGACAATTGCCTGTCAAGAATTACTAGGGGGGGCACTGCCACCACAACCCCATGCTGCTTGCTGCCTCCTAGGAGCAGGGGGGTGGGAAGTTTGCTCCACCATCCCCTCTGTCCCCCTCTGCAAGCACCCTGTGCTGTTGCTGTCTCCAGTGCTGTTGGCCTCACTCCACTCCATGGCCCTACTCGGAGGCGGCAGCAGTGGCAGCACGGGGTGTTGGCCTTGCCCACCCTCACCTCTTTCGCTGTCCCCATTGTCATGGCGGTGCTCCGCACGAGTTGTTTCACTAACCGGTCAGAGTGCTTCAAGAGCGTTGCAGACTGGTAGACTGACTCAGCCCTTTATTATGTAAGAATAAGCTGCTACTACTGCTGTCATCCTGTGTCATGCATGTATGCCCTTAACATATATATTCATGTCACATGGACATGATGACATGTTGAAACGCACACCGAAATGCACATGCCCATTGTGTGTGTGTCAACATATATATGTTTGGACTTTCACAGCCTTTTCATATATGTACACCAAAAACAAACAGGCACATCTCTCACATTGTCATGTGCTGTTGCATCTCAAACACCTAGATAATTCAAATTTTCACCAGGACCCAATTAAATACATGCATGCACACCTTTTACCTTGCAAAATTGCACACACACTGTACAGTGACAGTGTCTGATGCACAGATACTTCCAAACACAAGCTTTTATTATCTGCAAAAAAATTCTTGCTTCTGTGACTCTAGGACATACTAATATTAGGGGGTGTTTCATTGGGGAATGAAAGACCCGACCCACAGGCCGGTGGTTTTTCCACTGAGAGATGGGTTAACCCAGGTCAGGTTTGAGAGCCCACAGGATGTTCCTCTCCTTGCACTCCTCTCTCTCCTCCCCCCAGACATTCACACAGGTATTGGGGATACTTGTGTCTGCCTAGAAGTGAATGCAGCCAAAGAAGTCCCCACAGTCATCCCTTCACACGTTACAGGTTTCAGTCGCTCTTGAAGTGAGAGGGAAAACCTTTGCCCAGGTTAGTGATATTTGAGAGGTCTTTTGAAACTGCAGTCAACAGGAAACCAAGCACTATTCAGATGCCTTCAGTCTGCCTTTCAGTCTCCACCCCTCCAGCTCTTGCTTGATTTATCTTCACTCTTCCGGCTCAGCCACCCACTTGTTGATTAATGAGAGAGAAACCGAGCTGTTGATGATTCAGGAGATTCATTACTTAGATGACTGAGGCATGCAGTATAAACCCCTCTCTTGGTTTGATTTTGTGCAGAGGGCTGATGGGACTTGTAACACAAACTTCAAAACGACCAAGACACAGGAGCAAGTTTTCCAGGTTTTCATGGAATTCATTGAGGGCAACACAATAATACTGGTAAGTCTTGACCTCTGAGAAGTGCTAGTACCTGGTCAATTCAGCCCCCTTGCTGACATGTGACCACAGTTCCCTCCAGTAGACAAGATCCCCTTGAAGCTTCCAGGGGAGAAAGGTGATTACACAAGTGGAGTGGAGATGGGGAATTGTTGGGCTTGTGGGAAATGACTGGGAGAGATTATCTTACAGCAGTTGTGGCTGGTAATGACTGAGCATTTTCACCATAAGCACTTTGAGTCAGCAGAAAGCAAGGCAAGCATGTATTTTGCCCAGTGCTGCCAAGCAAGGTGGACTGTAATGCAGGGTGTTGGTGCCCAAACGTTGGGTGCAGTAACAAACCACTCTGATTTGCAAACTAAATATAAAGAAAATAAAGCCAGTAAAAGGGGAGAAGATGAAGCTTGGTGGTGTGTTGTGCTTCCATGGGTAAGATATAGCTTAAGAAGCAACTCTGTGCTCTCACTCTCAAGGACAATATCAGCCTCTCTTCTTCTGGCCTGTGACATGGTCTTCGTATGGCCTCATAACCTCTGTTATGGCTTGGGAACTTCAAAGGATGCTACTACATTCCCCTGCCATGCAGTTGGCGTCCCAGGGAAATGCCTGCACTTCAAAGTCAGTATGCCTGGAAACGGGACAGCATTTGAGGTGCATTTTTCCCAGTTATCAGAAGTGCTAGGCCATTTGATAAGTTCAACAGGCTTCAAATTTCCCCGTATTCATCCTGCCCTGATGCAGTCTGATTTCATTATTTCATAGATTTCATTTCATGGTCTTTTCACTGTGAAAAGGAGTTGCGTGAGCCTAGCCTTCCCTCTTTCTGAAATGAGGGATCCAGAGAAGCCTCAAGAACCTGACTTTCTAGCCAGGTAACTACTGCCTTTTTCAGAACTAGGCAGATGAGTTTGTTGGGATTCTGACATGCACCTTTATTTGAGGCCAGGCAGTCCTGTCTTTCCACACTGTCTTCTTTTAAGAATGGGCAACTTATCAAATATATTGTTTAGAGTAGTTTTCAAATGATGTATCTGTCAATCTGAAGTATGTCTGCCTTAGAATAAAAAGTCATGATGACAACCTATGGAAACAGAATATTGTTCTCTACCCCCTGACCTAAATGCCTGCATTTTGTCCCTCTTCTTCCAGAAAAAATACCTCAGACGTCTGCATGAAATCCGCACTATCCTTGAGTCCTCAGACTTCTTTAAACGACATGAGGTGAGCTGTCGGTGAATGTACACTGTATGCAACTCGTGGCTGCCTCAGCTTACCATTCAGCTGCCCATTCAGAATAGTCTGCTGGCTAGAGAGAGGTATAGGGAAAGTATTTAAGAGGAAGGAACTAATGCACATGAACTACACATGACCACAAATTCATCTTCCTCATATCATCTAGGTTGAGAGGGGACAAATCTTTTAGTCCCAGTTCCACTTGGCAGAAGTCACTGTAGGGGATGGCATACTATCTTTAGCTTCATACAGCTATTCTTGTCTTGCTCATTTGGGAGTCATTGTAGGGGTGCTGGTGGGTGGTACTGATAGTGCCCAGTTCTGATGTTCTTGTTGAGCTTGTTTCTTCATAGTCCAGGTTGATTGGCGCAAGTTTCTTAGCTTATCTGGCATTGCTGCAGAAAAAGTAATGTTACTGGGAGGGACACAGTGTCAGATTCATTACTACAATTTCAGCTTAGAGAGATGACTGCTTGTTTTATATTGGTCATAATTTTGTGCTTAACCGCTGGCAATTTTTTTTTCTACTCGCTCTTTGATTTGGACTGCAGTTTCTCTTCAGAAGTAATTGCTGTTCTCTCATGAATCAACCTAATTAAGCCACAGTGCCAGTGAGCTGAAGAATTACTTCTTTGCTGGGGTTTCTTTCAACCTTCATTCTTATTTCCAGACAGTGCAGGCATGTTGTTTTGAGCAGCTTGGACCACAGGTTTTCAATGTACAGGCAAAGCAGCCCAGCAGTCTGTGTAGCTGCAGGTCACAGTGACTTGCTCTTGGCAGGGTAGATTAGAAGACTGGGGGAGATGTTAATAGCTTTTTGATCATATCCACCTGATTCTGTCCTGCAGGTCATTGGAAGTTCACTACTCTTTGTGCATGATAGCAACAGGAATGCCAATGTGTGGCTGATTGATTTTGGAAAGACCACCCTTCTTCCTGATGGGCAGACTTTGGACCACAGGATCCCCTGGCAGGAAGGCAACCGGGAGGATGGGTACTTGTTGGGATTGGACAATTTGATTGATATCTTGGAAAGTATGACCGAAAGATGAGAAGACTGGCACAAACTCACAGGGCTGCTTTCTAACCTACCGCTGTACTGGGATCTGCCAGTTAAAGGGAGGCCTCTTAAACTCCTTTCAAACTCCTGGGTTATTACATTGCAGAGGGAGCTGCTTTCAGAACCAGACTAAGTGATCAAAATGTCTCTGCACGGCCCTCTGTGAAACAGAGTGACTTGGGATTGGTCCTCAGTGCATCTTACTAACTTCATATTGGTCCTCGGCAGTCTCCAAACTCAGGAACCAAACCAGTATGAGTCCAGGAAGTTTGTATAGTAGATCAGAGTGACTCTGGTGTCAGATCTGCCACAGTGACTAAATTGCCATTTAATGAACCAGCGCAAACGCTAGGCTGCTTTGGGGTGTGGTGAGGGATAAACAGAATTCTCCAATGAATGGCTGGATTGTTTCCTCCAAGTCCCGTCTTGCTGTGTATGCCCTAGATCAGGCAGGTCCAGCCCCAGCTGCTATATTACATTACAGGGGTATACAAGGTGGGAAGTGAGGTCTAGGAATCATTGAGCCAAGGGGTGTGATGGTTATTAGCGGTGACTGCATAAATATATGCACATGACAGCTGCTGTTAACTTTTATTTCTGCTCCCTCCTCCTCACCTGCATTTCTGTCTGAGAACATCCTGACCCCTATTTCAGATCCCTTTCAAAAAAATTACAAGCACTCCAGTAGGAGCACGCTATCCCATTGCCTCTAACAATGCTTGACTTCTCAACTGGGCAGGATGTTGCAGAAGCCAGTGATGCAATGCTGGCTTCTTGTAACTGGATGGATAGTAGCAGCTTTTTAGCCACGGGTTTGGAGGACAATTCTTTTTCCAAAGGATTTCTGGAGACAAAATGGGAACCCTGTAAATTCTAGTAACCCAGTGCTCAGCATGTTGCTTTACACCAAAGCTTTGGCTCCTCCCATATGCGGGACACATCTTTTGGGTGTCCCATTCCTCCTTTTAGCCCACTGTGCTTCAGTACATAGACTGCCTGGCAGAGATCAGGAAAGAACCGTTTCTCCATAAATAGCATTGCACAACTGACGAGATGGTTTACAGGCATTTTTTTCTCTAAAGCATTAGGTATCAGCCATTTTGGAAAGCAGGATACAGCATTAGCTAGAGAAGAGATCTAATTGATCTGTCCTGTCCCCTGATCTATGACTGGGTCTCCTAGGTGCTATCCCTAATGCACATACCTTTAATATCCCTGGGCCAGATCATATTCCACTTAACAGGTGTCCAAGTGTGATCCTATTCCACCTCATTTGAATCCTTGAAAAACTTTTCACATGCCTACTTTTTGGAACATGCCATCATCTTAGCCTTAAGACTAAGTCACAAGAAGCAGCAAGGAGAAGGCGAGGATTTATCCACCTTCTGTGTTAATCTTTTCCCCATGACTTGAATAGGATGGCATTTGGGCAGTAAGTCCACTTAGGTGTCTAATAAGTGGAATAGGATCTGGCCTCCTGTGTTCATCCCATATGTAATTCTAATTTTAGCTATCTGACAGTGCAGTTTCCAAGGTGACACTCAGTCACAGAACAAGTCTGTGCTGTTAAAACTTGATTTAGAGTTTAAAAGTGGCTAAGCAACATAAATGGAGTAGAAGTCACTCTTGTCAATACAGTCCAGATTGGAAGGGATTTTGGCAATTTTTGGAATACCTGAAAGTAGTTGCGTGCTTGAGTAGGAAATCACTACACCAATAATCATTGCAAAATGGGACAAATGAAAACATTTATAGCTACATGTATGTGTGATGGTTGGAACCAGGGCTGAGAAGCTTACGATAACTTTTAAAGGAAGCCACTGATTCGTGTACTGGGGATTGGAGGCTACTTAGTATCATCAAAGTTATTTTCATTACAGTGAAAAAAGAATCGGTGTTAAAAATGCTATCCTTCTTGGTTATGAACAAGCTCAGTCTGACAGCATACTAAAGAACTGCATTGGGAGCAATTAAATTTGTCAACATTTCTCACCAAATAATGGCTTAAAATCTGACTTCCTTTTTAAATATTGTAAACTTAAACCTGTTCTATGTGAACTATTCACTTGGACTTTTCACATGGTTTGTGTTCAGTGAAAAGAATTATTATTGATCTGAAAAATATAGGTTTGCTTCAAAAAAGATTGGATTTCAAGGAACTTAGACTTTTTCAAGCCAAAGTGGTCTTTGTTCAGAAAGCAGGCATGCTTTTATTCCAGAAGTCTCTAAATTGTGAAATTCTGTAAGGTAGCAAATGGGTCCATAGTGAATGTTATGAGAGAAAATGTTTTCCTATTATCCTGCAACCCAGAAATGGATAGTTTGGTGCCGGTAAGTAAACAGAATGGGTGATAGACTAGGAAATGCAAGTAATTCTCTGCCAGTTACATCCAAAAGTTCTTATTGGAATGAGTTACAGAACACCCCCTTAATGTACCTTTGTTTTCAAACAGCCTAATGGGGTGGGGGAGGCAAATGTAATAAAACTAGAGAAATTGGAGAACTTCTTTAGGTCACATGGTTTATCTCCCTGCGATTGCAAAACTTTTCCCTAATGCACATTTATTAGTACCCTATTTTGTCTAATTTTAATTGGCATAAGAGTTAAATTTATTTTCTCTATTACTATACATACCAGCAGGTGGGGTCCATGCAACCTGTTGCTCTAGGGGAGAAAGAATTGGTGATGAATTTTCTGTGAACAGAGTTTGAGAAACAGAGGTAGGTTGATCAAGTCCTTGAGTTTGTTAGGTCCACTGTACATTTGTACACTTCCAACCACCAAGGAAAGGCAACATGTAAACAGTGGTCCCAAAAGTGCTGTTAGCCAAAAAAGGGTGTTTGGCAGTGCAAAACCTCAGAGAAATAGGACAATATTTCTCCTACTTCTGTTCTGCATATGAAGTAATTCATGCCTGTGAATTAGTTGAAGAGGACAACAAAAAGAATAGCATTACTGCAAGAGGCACTGGGCTATGAAACTAAGTCCAGTTCAATATGACAGTTGTAGCAAGGTTGTCCTTTTTTGGCTTATCTCAGGACTTGTGCAGAAGAGTCTGTTAGGAACCTCAGTTTTTGCCAGTATTGTTTTTCAGGCATGTACAGGTTACTTAAAGCATGCCCAGAAACACTTAAGTCTATCCTTCTTTCTTGTGACAAAGTATTTAGCAGAATTTGAAGATTTGTTGGAATGTGATGGCTGTGCTGTGAGTGCTTCTGCTGTGGCCTTGGACTTGTAACCTCTGGGCTGTCAACCATGAGTTTTAGCACCTGCGCTGCCCCAGCCCTCACCTGAATCCTGATAGTGCTGAACTGTTCAGCATACAGATCATGCTCAAGTCTTGTCACGGTCTACAAAATAGACATTCCTCCAACTGTCTCTCCTGCGGGGCCTGATTGGTAGTCATTCTTCAAGCCTTTGTGCTGCAAAGAACACAACCTTGCAGTTTCAAAACCTTACTCATCTTCCACTTTCAAGGTGAATGATGTGGCAACGGAGTATTCTGGGATGGGGCTTTCTTAGTCCTTCCTGTTGAAGGTGTTCTGCTTTGCATGGTTTCAGTGAGACAACTCAGTGATGAAGACATTCTCCTGGCAAAGGGGAAACCTGAGTTTACTGAAGCAAGGACTGGAATAAAGTACATTATACTGATAATGGTGCTGTCACCAACATCAGTTCCACCTCCCTCTATTGCCGTTCTTCAGGAATGGCTACTCTAGGCACTTACCTCCAGTTAGGTTCTTCCCTGCAGCCTAGAGTAAGGTGCTTAAAGTCTAGAAGGGGAAGGGCTTAAAACATCTCAACGTTTCCTGTAGTCTCTCACAGCCCAGTGCCCGTATTGTTGCAATTAGGTTTTCTGGATCCTGCTCTAAGGTGCTTCATTCTCCCCATGCATTGCAAAGGGAGCCTGGGAACCTGTCATGAGGCCATGAATTCAGCTAGGCAGCAAGGTGCTTGATAGTTAGGTGCTGCAGTGCTCCATGTTGAAGCACCTATATTTCTTTAAGAAGCTATTCCCAGGTCTCCTATTTTCCATTTTTACTACTTGTTCTATGGCCATGGGCAACCTTTCTACAGCTCAGTTTCCCCATCTGTAAAATGGGAACAATACCTCCCTCCCAGGGATGGTGTAAGGCTTCTTTAATAAATGTTTGAGAGAGAGGTGGGTGGAAGGTGCAATACAGAAAACAATTAACAAAGAGATACTTCAAGTGAATTTAGAAACTGTAATTTGTATAAACCCCTGAAGAAAGCAAGTACAAATTGAAGTCCCTTTCAAAATGTGATATGGTGGGGAGAATTTGCTTAGGACCTGATGCAATTTCTGTTGAAGTCAATGGAAATAATTATATGGGAGTTGGACCAAACCCTGAAATAGTTCAGAGGGCCCATGCTAATTTTTTTGTATTATTACTATTGCTACTACTGTTGTTTTGTTACCAAGATGCTGAGATCAAATGGCCTGCATCCTTCCCTGTGCATCCTGTTTTTAACACTACAATGCAATGGCAACCATGGTCATTTTCAACATTTTGACTGTATTGGTTGAACATTTGTTTTTCTGAGGTATGTATGCTACCAAATAAATGAGATTGAAAAAAAAAATACATGCTATATGATACTTGATGTGTGGATTCTTTTCCCTTCCTCTATGGAGAAATCCTTTGAGGGATTATTTCTCTGAGGGTTTTTTGTTAGACACCTTTTGAGTTGATTAGTGCTGGGAGAAAATGTTTTATGAATGTGCTTGCATTTTTAATGTTTTTATATTGCAAATTTTTATATTGGCTCTTCTGGGCAACATTCTAGCAGAGCTTATATATATATTTTTATAGTGTTGCTGTTTACATAATCTAAGAAGTCTTTTTGATATGTGAGTTCTCCCATCTCATCCTATTGAAGGAAAAGCATGCATCCCAACATAAAAATATAGTAGATCTAATGCATCTTTCTCTAGTACTGTGAGAACAATGACGGATGATGTTTTCTTAACTGGTATCATATCAGGTGCTGTCATTTTGAATGTACTTGCACTCAAAATGAGCTCAATGCAGGAAACATTGCATCTTTTGAAAGGGATGGCTTCTTTGAAGGAACTCGGAGGTGTGTTACATTTCCATGGTAAGCACCTCTTAAACTGACTCAGTTATCTGAAGTAACGGGCTAGCTGGACCTGGTGACCTGCACACATCAGAACAACATCCGAATTCCATCCATGGAGTCTGATGCCTTCCAGAAAGAGATACTGAGGTGTTAGCCTCTGAAAATCTGCTTCAGTACCTTACAGTCTAACAGTGAACAGCAATTGAGAAAAAATCCTTATCCCCAAAGCAGCTAATAAATCCTTAGAATTCCTTTGGCCATCTCCTGGACTGACCCTATTTCACAAGACATAGTTCTCTCCCTTTGTATCTAGATGGTATTAACTTTAAGGCAGAGAGAATCAAGCAGCCACTATTAGGATCTTTATTTGTGTTGCAAATATAGAAGTATACATTTATCCATTTTGAAATTTGCATAGAAGCAGGCTTGTTATCATCTACTTATTTACAGTGACCTGAAGGGCAGGTTGGCAAGCTATGTTGCCATTCTGAGAAGTAACAACAAAATAAAAGCAATTCAGTTAAATACAAAGTGAAGAGGCTCTACAATGATGGTGGGGTCACCTGTAACGATATGGAGTCTAGCGTTTCTACATATCAGAAAAAGAAATGCAGTTTGGAGGCCCGGTTCACTTGAGAACCTTTTGCTGGCACAGCTGGACCAGTCGGATGTGAGGTGGTGTTATCCCTGATCAACACATCTGTATAGATGCAATTATATTTGAAAAAAACTACACTTTTACCAGTGCAGCTTATTTTGCTAAGGCTGTAGAAAGTGAAGAATGTGATGGTAGAGGTGATGGGATAAGCTATACTTCCAAAAGGACAATTTTGCTGGTAGAAAGCACATACGCACTGTAAGTGCTATGCTACTATAGTGTAACTACCATTTGAGGACTCCAGGTAGAGACCTGGTGAAAGGTGGGAGACCAGAGCAAGAAAGAAAACTACTTCAGGACAGAATTCTGATAATGGAAATGAGGAGGATATCTTAAATCAGAGGCATTTTAACTGCATCTGTATCAGGTGTGACTTGAAGATCCAAGTTCTATACAGAGACAAGGAAAAAGGGGAAAAGTAAAGGAAGGAAAGATATATGCAGGAAAGAGAATAAAGAAATGTGAGAGAAGGAAGCAGAGAGAGGCAGAAAATTACAAAAAGATGGCAAATTACACCACCTTATTTTTTTGGTCTCTGTGGTACAGTTTACAGAGGTGACTTTGTAACTGTAAGGCTCTACAAAGCAACATTATTAATCAATGCAGAGCAAGTAGGGACTCTATCAGAGAAAATTAGTTATATATACCCACACACACACACACATCTATTAAAAAATAAATTGCTGGCTTAAGCTGTGTTAAATGTCAAAGCTGAACACAGATTTAGAAACCCATTTAGGAGAGCACACTATAACAGTGGGTCTTGAACTTTTTAGACTCAAAGCATGCCTCAGAAAATTTCAGCTCTTAGTTTTCACTCAGTTTTTGACTACAGAAATATAATAGAACAATTCTCCTTTTACAAAGAGCACAGAAAGACCACAGCAGGTCGAAATGTTTTTAACACTGTGGATTTGAAACTTCTGGCTTTAGCTTGTGAATCATAATTGCACACCTAACTGCTTTTTGTGTGGCACCCTGTGGTACCATTGAAAGGCTCTCAAGGCACGCTGGGTTGCCGTGGCACTCTGGTTGAGAATTGCTCCACTATAGTATTCCTATGAGCAGCTGAATCTCCATCGCCAGTTGGTGTTGGAAAACACTTTGTGGAAAAGGGTCTAAACCAACCCCCAGGACTCTGTGTTTGTTCCTCTACAAAATCAAATTGGTTTTGGCTTTAAACTGCCAAGCAAATCTAGCATAATGCAGACAATATGGGTTTGTTCAGTCACTACTGATCAGAATTGTCTCTCGAAATTGAAGCTTTGTAAAATGAGATCTATAAATCTCTTGGGAAAGGAAGGGTGTGGTGTAAGTTAATGGCATGGTTATGTTTTCATTAGCTGTATGGCCAGCTTTTGGACTACATGTACAACTTCAGTATCATCATAGGGGCATTGTTAACACGCCTATCCTTCAGAGAGATTCCTCTCTGTCTTCATACGTACCAGTGGGATTTTTCAAAACTCAAACTGTAGTCATTCTCAAACTAGTCAGCAAACCCTGGCATCTATGAGGCCCTGGTAAAGTAGCTTGCACCAGGTCTGGAGATTGAACTCCCCACCGTGTCCATTAAATATTTGATGATAAGGATACATGGTGGTCTGCAAGAAATGTTAAGGGCTGATAGTCCATTAGTCTACAAAGCTTGGGGACCACTGATCTAAATGATTTAGTACCATATGTCCCATTACAAACTTAATGGTCTTGTGGTGCTAAAGCAGAAGCTTTTGTTGTTAGTAAATACTCAATATGTGCAGATCTAGGGTCTCGCTTGCTCCTGACAGTAACCCTCCAGAATCCACCACACACATGAAGACAGTTTTTACCATAGAAGGAAAAGTGGAGAGTGAAGTTTTTGCATTTGGATACTAGTATCTATGGTGATGGGTGCTTGAAAAATGTTGACTGTGACACTGTCACATAATGGGCTTATTCCCACCTCGCATCCCAACCTCAAATCCCTTTTTATCACTAGTTCCATTTATAAAAGTATGGGTTAATCTGCGTCTCATGAAAGAGTGTAGTGGACCAGGAACTGGCTTGATCCAAGTTTAATAAAGGAGGGTGCTCTACCAGGTTCTTTCCTCCCAGGTAAGTGATTAAAATGAATTAACTGGGGAGGGGGTGCAATGGCACACCAGCAGGTCAGTTATACAGTGCATCAGAGCCACAATAATGTGGGACAGCTTGTCTATCTTGAGTAGTTTCCATGACAGCTGAATTGCACCTAAAATAAAACTCTGTACTCTACTAGATGCACCTTCACCCCTGCAGTGAAGAGGCCGCAGAAGAAGAAAGGGCCAGGTCACTACTGTTAATGGTGGCAGATTATGGGATTTTTTTGATACCTTATCTCTGGGGAACCAAGGTCTCCTGAAATATAAAAACAGCTGAAGGAAGTTCAGAGACATTCCATCTCCTGGCAGGGGTAGGGACAGGTGCAATCAAAGGGCACTTAGATGTGCTGGGAGGTGGAGGAGGGGCACTTTAATTAGTACAGCTCTGAGAGCTCATCAAACAAGCTTTAGTTTAAAGCAACCTACTGCCCTTTTTCAGCACAGGGATGCTGATGCAAGTGATGCTAGAGCAGGGGTGGGCAAAATGCAGCCCACAGGCCAGATGCGGCCCGCCAGGCCATTCTATCCAGCCTGCGGGGCCTCCCCGAAATTTAGAAAATTAATATTTATGTGCCCCCGGCTGCCTGTCACGCGGCCCTTGACAGCTTGCCAAAACTCAGTAAGCGGCCCTCCTCCCGAAATAATTGCTCGCCCCTGTGCTCAAGCATGTAATTACAGCTTGTCAGAGCAGCCTCCCTGTATGTGTATAGGAGCCCAAGGTATAGAGGTTCAAGTTGGCTAGTTTTTTTCTCACACTGGCATATGATAGAGCTGGCCATGTAATGCTAGAAGCACAGTGCAACACACCATGCTTATCCTTTGGGAGAAGGTAATCCAGCTGATCAAGTAGAGACTTGCACTGACAAGATCTAAGAGAAGTGAGATTGCCCTGTGCCTGGCTATGATGCACCCATCAAAGCTGGAAGACTAAAATGAGTAAATAATCAGGCCTCAAGACCTCAGATAGGAAGAGTGGGAAGGTCATGGACAGAAACAAGGTCCCTGTTGAACAAAGAGTTATTAGATTTCACTTACCCACCTTGCATCCCCCAGCCTCTCACTCTTGAGACAGTCCTACCCACCTGGGGAAGACCCTGTGTCCTTATATGCCTTTAAGTCACATAAAGGGTCATAAAATATGGTGTATTATTTGTGGGTGTTCATGCACATTTTATGACGTGCATGTGGTTTTTGTCAGCACAAAGTCATTGTGGGAATAGATCCAGCACCAGCACTGGGATTTAGTACCGATGGCATTTGCAATGACTCTCTCTTCTGTAGCCAAAAATCCCCAAAATAAAGGAAGCTAAGACTAGCTACAGCCAGGCCTTCATCCTGAGCTGGGGTCATACAGTGCTGCTGTGAGATGGTTTTTCTTTTCAGTGCTGTGCTTCTCTGTGCCACAGATCTGTAGTGATCATCTTTAACTGATGCAGAGGCAATGGAGTCTGTGCTTAAAGTTGACCATCTTGTGAGAGAAGACTGCCAGTCATGCTGAAGTGTGTATACATATGTGTATATATGACGCATGAGGTGACCCTTGATACAGCGAATGAAACTGCCACAGCCCTTCTTGAGTCAGTGAGGAAACAAAGGTGAAGTCAAATGCAAAAAATGCAGGGTATTCACATTTTGGTTATCTGTGCATGGGGAGTCGATACTCTGAACCAGCCATGTACCCTTGAGTCTCTACTTTCACATTTAAGGAGCTGCATTTCCACCAGGTTCCACAGGCTAGTAAGGTTTTCCCTCTCTCCACACTGCTACTATCTCACTTGTTACCCAGCTACTGGCAGCGAGGCATTCAGAAATCGAAACAAGACCACACTTTTCTGGTACAGGGTAGGCTTAGACCCCCCATTCTGTCTTTACCATTTCAATCTTTGTTTGGTAGGCTTTAACGAGGAAATAACAGCTTAATCAGCAAACTACAGCAGGAAACTTTGTAAATAACACCATAATCCTCAATCTTCATCTTAAAGTTTACCACTGCAGTTCAGGTAAATACACTGCTGAATGCTAGAGTATTTTTTAACTAAAGTTCATCCCAAGTGGAGTCTGTTAAAAGAAAGGGAAAGTCCAGTTTTCAGCATGCAGCACAGCTGGACCTTGATCAGAAGTCTTCCCAAATCTCCAGGGTCAGAAACTGTGAGGTGGGCTACACCCTGAGGTAAGAAGCAAGCTTTCTTCAGTCATCAAACAGATGCCATCAACACCAGTAACTATTGTTTTAAAGTACTTAATTGGTTTTCTCCTTCCTTGTTTGCTTTTTTAAAAAAAAAACATTCTCAGAGGAGTCACGCATAATAACGGACCCTCCCTCCTGCTTTTGTTTTGATCTGTGCAAACACTGGTTTTATTTTACTGTTTTTCCGATGCCCCTGCCAAGAAAATGGGTCCAAATGTGGCTCCTTTTTGTTTACTTCTCTGTCAGTGCACCCGCCTCATCGGTGAGTCAGCAGAAGTGTGCAAAACTCTCGGGAATATGGCAGCCTTTGCAAAGCAACTGATGCTACCCCACAGCATGGGATTTTTCTTTTGTTTTGGTACGTTAGATCAGAAGAGTGGCTATGTTGTTTACCATTTCCGGCTGACTAACAACTGGATGGTAGGTCCATTTTTTTTTCACCTGAGCAGATTGAGAGCGCCTCTTTTCATGAACCACTGGATTCTGAATCAGTGCAGGAAATGCCACCGCTATTTACAGTCAAACAGTGGCACTGGTTCAGGAAGAGGGAACACATTTGACGGACAGAGACAGAAATAGAGATGGGAAAGCAATTGTCTTCAGTGAATTGGGAATCCAGCCAGGAGGAGCAGGAAGTGGGATACTAGTGTGGTTAAAAGATCACCTCTGCAAGAACTTGAATGGAGGAAACAGGCAAACAGAGTGGAATTTCAAGTTTGCCTTTGCAGACATAGTAAACTCCCTCCCTGATCTTTGGAAAAGCATCTCCTGTTATACAGGTGTAACGCTCAGGTCATCTGACAAGGAGAGGCCGGAGTCCCTCTCTCGTGATGTTTTTTCTGGCTTAAAAAAAGGCTTCTCATCCCTTTGCAGACTGGTGCTCCTCAGTACTGGTGCCCTGTCTGTTGCCAAGGAGGAAGCCTGGTCAGTGTTGTAGCAGAGGTCATCATATGCGTAATTCACATTACCACATGGGAAAGTCTGCAGCTTCACCAATTCAATCCCACCGACATCCACATGAAGACCATGTCTCCGGCTTGGAGATGCTGGAGATTCCCGAGAACTAGGGGAAGAGCTGCAATTCCCATCAAAGCCTGAGTCTTCTCGTTCTGTGGCCACTCTGAGCTTGAAGTTAGGGCTGGAATGGCAGATATTCTCCAACATCCAGGAACCGTATGTTGGGTTCCAAAGATTTTTCATTTTGTTCTTCAGTCTGTGATTTGAAGTCTGCTGGAACCAGGACCCACTGCTATTGGAATCAGAGAGACATGGCAGGCTGGGTCCTCTGGCAGTCCAGTTGCCCAAATTCTCTACCACCAGTTCCTGTGGACACTGTCCAAGTTTATGCCCTGCCTGACGGGCTTCTAACATTCTGGGAGCCATTTGAGGGCTCAGGGAAGGGCTCACCATCAAGGGAACCATCCCACTGGAAGTGTTTGGGCGTATCACTGTGCTTCCCTCATCTTCTGGAGCTGGCCCACATTCAATGGGCAACTCAGTATTGATTACGTCAGGATCCTGAAACAGAAAGGATTCTGTGAGCACCCTGAGTGTGTCCAGCTGTGACTCTTCCCATGCACATTTTCAGAAAAGCATTCGGAAAATGAAAGCCTGTCAACAGTGACAAACACTAGGTTTATATAATACTGCCACGCATTGCACATGCTGCCACGCGTTATTTGGACAGTGCTACTCATTAAGACTTGCAATACACGCATTTCACTTTGGGGCTTTTGAGCATAGGCTGCTCATTTTATGGTATCTTATCAAGGTCAGAGACTAGACCGCTGGTTCTCAAACTTCTTAGAATCAAGGCACCCCTCAGAAAATGCCAGTTCTTAAATTTCATTGAAAATGGAAAAATAATAGAGCAATTCTTCTCTTGCAAAGAACTCAGAAAGACTACAACAGGTCAGAATGGTTTTGGTACTGTGGATTCCTATTTGAAATGCCTGGGTTTATTTTGTGAATCATGTGTAGGTGTTTGTATGCCTAATAGTGCTAATATTGCATGGCACCCTGTAACACCCTTGAAAAGATTTCATGGTACACTGGTTGAAAAATCACTGGATTAGACTGAGGTCACACCAAATTATAATAATTTCCTTGTCTGTCTTGAAACCAGATGTGGCCCAAGAGTCCAGCAGTGAAATTCTAGCATTTGTAATCCCCTCCCCCATCTCCATATCAGTTCAGTTGTTGCTTTCCAGGAGGACTGCAAATAAGTAGTGAAGGGTGAAATATGGATCTTGGAAAGTGTGATGGGTTCTGAATACTTTCCTGTAATAAAATCAAGGATGATTCCCTACTGAATAAGATGAGAGGTAGAAGCAGGCATTTTATATGGAAAGGGCAGCCTAATCCATGGAGAAGCATGCACCCTGGATAGGTCAAATGGGTGAGCTGAGATAGCTCCCTGGAAACAAGAATGAAAAGACTTGGGTGGATTTTGGGGGAAAATAAATAGATAATTTATCATATGTCCTGTTGTTTGAGGCAGTAATGCCATTTCACAGGCTGGTCTAGAGTCTGTCAGCCAGTAACAACTGGAATCCTGAAGAGCAGTACAATACCTGTGTGCAGTACTTGATTCTTTCCAGAATAGTGGAGAAGTTGGGCCGGTACTCTGGGCTGTGCTGCCAACACTGCGTCATGATCCGGTAGCTTGGAAAGGAAAGACGCAATTGGTTTGTCAATAAAGTAAAAAGAAAACATACAAATCAATTAAAACACAAATCAACAGGAGTTCACTTGTCTATAGGACAAGATATTGGGTCCAGATGAGCTGCATTCTATGTAGGACTTAAGGCGGGGGGGGAGGTTGGCTGCATGTCATTTCATGTGAGTAACTCTTTGGAGTTACTATTTGAAGTAACCTTAGTCCTGCTCTACTTTGTGCCCAGCTGTCAGTAGTTCCTAGGAGATATTTTGATAGCTGAGGAACTGTTTGAGTGCTTCAGCAATTCAACTGTGCTCACTTTCCTCAACCACAGTCTTCAGGCGCTCTCTCGGCAGACAGAGTAAGTAAAAGGCTCTGCAGCCAGCTGGGAACTCCCTACATTGAGGAAAACCTCTGTGGGTGGACAGCACAAAGAAGATCTCAGAGCTGGTCCTGTATGTGGAATTTCAGGTCAATTTGTTGGTGACGAAAGCTGCCAGGTTACCAGCCCTAGACACTTACTTCATCATTTTATTCATAGATCAAAGCACATCATCCAATTAGCAATATAAGTAACTGTACGCTTTGCCAGACCCTGTTCTACACCCTCTGGGGCAATATGTACTGTAGCTACATCTCCTATTCTCAACAAACCCTGTGCCTCTGCTGAGATTGCCAGCAGATGGTATTCTCATCTTAAAACTATGTTCACCTCTAAGGAAACATCAGGGTGAGTGAAGTATTTCATGCCAGGGAGGAAGGACAAGCCATCTGTGTCTAGCTGCTTTGTATACTTATTACATTTTGGGTCAAGTTCAAGAGTGAGGAGATACTCACACTGGTCCTGGGCAGTTTTTTGGTGGATCCATTCTTCCTCCACTAGTAACAAATTCCAGCACTTCTTGATTGGTTTTGCAAGGGTATGGCATATAACCCAATGAAAAGATCTCCCACAGAAGCACACCAAAAGACCTGCCATGGAAATCAAACAACAATGACTGGTAGGCTTGGTTTGTACCTGGCTGTTTTTAGAACTTCAGGTTAGTGCTAAAGCTGCAGCCTCCCACAACTCCTGGTCAGCTGTGGGGATGGATGGTCAGTATGAATAAAAATCAAACTTCAAAACCAATTTTGTGGAGATTCCAAAATGCCTAAATAACAATTTTAATGACTGCATCTCCATTTGTTGGGTGTGGTAGGACCTGGATGTGGACCTGGAAGTTGATGCTCTGGTATGTCTCGCTTGACTGGCAGCACAAAGTATAAAAATAATCTCAATATATTTTCTGCTTACTTCCGCAGACTTGATACTTTTCTGTAAACAGTCAGACAGGTGAGCGCTCATGATTAAAGAACAAGGAGACATCCAGTGAAATGGAAAGGTAATGAATTTAAAATTGGAAATAGGGTTTTTTTTAATGCAACACAATTAATCTAGGTACGCTGTTGCCACAGAGGATCATTAAAACAAGCAGTGACATTCTGACCTCTGGAACTGAATGGAGTGTTCATTGTCACTGACTTCAATAAGGCCAGAATTTCACCAACCACTGTTTGATCGAAGGCTAGAAGAAATATCCAGTACACAGGTTAACTATAGTTGCAAACTACATGATTTATGACATCTTCCTTTGAAGTTTCTGGTACTGAGCACTAACAGGACAGAAAGGCCATTCCTAACCTTTTGGAAACCCAGGTGCCACTATACAAATATAGCCCTCAGGGAACCAGATCAGTGTGGCACTGAGGACACTGCAGTGCCACAGCTTAAGAAAATACCGTGCTGATAGAGATGCAGTTCTGAAGAGACTGGAAACCTTCTGTTTCCCAGCACATTTTCAGAAATCCTGTACTGCTGGAGGTGCTTATTTAAGGCAGCTATATAAATACCGTTTCCTCAGCAACTACCTAGAGCTTCTGTTGAAGTCCAGTGTCAATTTAGATTTCAGTTTCTCAGAAGTAAAATCATACAAAGGCATAATCCTATCTGGCTAGGGAGATAGAAACAGCTAGGCAGTTTTGTCAGCAATGGAAGCTGAGTGGCAAATATTGGGGGTGAGGAGCTAAAAGCATATGACTGGACCTTACTTACCTGGATTTTTTAAATAGGCTTTGATAGGAGGAGTTTAAATAGCCTTCCCTTACCACACTTTGCTGCTGGTGTTTATAAACTGGACCCATATCCTTATTAGTATGTTAGCATAGTGTGAGGGCACTAAGGCCAAGAGAAAGACTGGGTTCACTTGCTTCCTTCTACAGGCTGCAGACTTTAGTGATGGAAACTCCTATCGGAACAGGAATGTAATGACTAGAAAATGATATTTAGAGGTTTGCTTTGGGAACTGGCTAGTAGGTAAATTTGATATGCATTAGAATAATGGTCCAAGTTGAATGGCAAGAGTTAATTGGTTTCAAAAAGCCTGTTTGTGACAAAGTTTCCTTTAAGGCCCACTGAGTCTGAAGCCAGCAGACACAGAGATGGGGAAACTGAAGATATGTACCACACTGTTCCATAACATAACAGGGTACCAGGTGCCAGGTCCCAATGCCCAACTGCAGAGCTCTTGGGATTTCCGGGTTTGGTGGACGGACCAAATTAGGAGACCGGAAAATGCCCAAATTAAGATATGTGTGCATGTGATGGTTTTGTTGGAACAAAGGAATATGCTGACAGGATAGAATGTGGATAGTATAACGACCACAGAGGAATCAGCCAATGATGTCTGGGAATGAAGAGTCATCAGAGGAGAAAAAGAATACAAAAGGAGAGATTTGCAGAGCAGAAAAGGGTCCCTGATGGGGGAACCCAAAGCCACCATGGACAAAGAGCACACCACCAGCCCGTCTCACCCACCCCACTGGAGGAGGGTGGGCTTTGGCCCTTGACCTCCAGGCTGCTGACATCTGACATTCAAGAAGGAACCACAGGGTGAAGCTCCTGTATTGGCCAGATGTACCTTACCTCTGTGACAGCCTTAGGACAGGTAGATATAGAATTGGGGATGTTATTTTGTTTGCCTTGCCTGCATTATTCTTATCTGCTATCACTGTGTATCAGTAAAATTAACCTATTATCAAATGGAGAAGTTGTGATCAGTATGAGGGTTTGAGTCTGCCCAGGTATCTGGGTCATAAATCCAATGCCAACAGAGTGCACTAGTGCCAAGTTCCTTCAGGGTTTGTCTAGCCAGAGACAGATGGAGTAACCCATAAAGTAGGCTGAGCTGGACAGAGATGAGAACAGGCCAGCACATTTGTTGACTGAGCATATATTCCACATAGCCTGTGTTAATTCAGGATCTCATGGTGTCCCTGCCTGCTGAAGAGCAGCAGGAATGTCTGCTTTCCCCCAAGCGATCTTCCCTCTCCCGCAGCTGTCCCTGGCACTGTAAATCACAGCCAACTCTGCTGCACGGTGGCTCTGCCTACTTACATAGGCTTCTTTATGTTGATGCCTGTGTAGTTCTAGGTATTTTGTTTCAAAGGCCCAGACTCTTCAATTTCCACTCAAGACACTAACTGAAGTCGGGGTGAAGATTTCTTAATGTGCTGTTCTTATGGCTTTGGAAACGTGCTTATGTCTACATAGCACAAGGCGGTGCTACACAGGGATCCTCTGTGTTAGTTCTGCACATGCTAGCTCCAGAAACATTGAAAGTATGGCCAAGTTCAAGAAGCATTCCAGTTAGGCTCCTATATCCTGTTTCTCAGCAGAACTACTTAGCCTGCTTTGAGTCACCTTCTGAGCTTTTTGTCTCAGAGCCAGCAAACATGCACAGTTACAGATATACCCTTTTGCATGTTAAAGCTTTAACCTTTAACCTTCAAGAAGGCCCCAGTTACTAACCACTGGACAGTTCAACATAAACACTGGATTTCCTACCACTGCCCCAAAAGAAGTAACTGAAAGATAACTGTCACCATGTATCAGTCTTGGAGGTGAAGATCCCCTCTAGGAAAGCCTCTGGTGGCATCCACTTCACAGGCAGCATGGCTCTCCCACCTTTGCGGTAGTAGCTTGCTCTAAGACAACCAAACACAAGCAAAATGAAAGGCTTCAAATCAAATTCCACAGGAGCTGAAAGGAATCAGATGGATACCAGACTGTAGGCCTGTATGAAGTGGCTACTATTCGCTTCAAATTGGGATTAGGCTGATTCGGGGGACAGTGATTCAATTTGGTGATTCGAATCACTGTCCCAAATCAGTTCAGCTGAATCTGATTTAGAGATCTGGCTGCAGCTGAATCGTCCGAATCCCCCAATTGGCCCCATCCCAGGCCCTCTCTCAGTGGCTTTCCTGCCTGCTCTCCCAGCTCCCGGCTCTTAAAAAAACAAACAAACAAACAAACAAAAAACAACTCGCATTCACTGGCTGCTGCCAGGCAGGCGTGATCCCCGCTGCCCCCCACTGCCACCTGCTGTGTGGGGGGCTCTATCATAAGCCCCCAGAAGCCCCAAGGCCACTGCAGCAGGTGGTGAGCGTAGGCTTTTAAAAAAATTTTTAAAGGGCTGGGAGCTGGAGTAGGCGGGGCAGCCAGGGGGGTTGGGTGGGGCTGGCAGAGTGGGCAGGGGGCGGGGGCGCTCAGGGGGGCTGGGGGAGCAGGCAAGGGATAGGGCCTGGCAGGGGTCCCCCTAGAGTCCCCTCCCACCTCCTCCAGCTCTCCCTCCCCACCTCCTACTTACCAGCACGGAGTCCAGGTCCAGCTCCCTGCTGTAGCAAGCAGGGACTGCCTGAATCGCCGAAGCTCTCAGAATCTTTTCCAAATTGATTCAGAGAGCTTCAAATTGATTCGGACCTTTTAATTGGTCTCCTGATTCAATTCGGATTTGGAGATTCGGCCACCAAATTGGGCCAAATCTCCTCCAAATCAAATCAGCACCTGAAGCTTTGCACAGCCCTACCAGACAGATCTTTCCTATTCCAATTCTGAGCAGAAGACACAGAGACAACTTGCGGTGAAAATTTGATAAGCAGGCCTTTTGTAACCCTCATAATTAATAAGGGCAGCTAATATAAATTCTGTAAAAATCACTCTCAGGAGATGTGGGTCTTTTCACAACCACGAGGAGCTTAACTTGTGATTCAGTCTGATGGAAGAAAGTAATGAATTGAACCAGGGCCTCCTGCTGAAACTGCTGCCTGAAGAATCCATTATTTTTAGACCACAGCATACATGATCTTGACTTCTCATTTTCTGTCCTGAAAATTTCACCATGTAGGTTTGTTCCCACCTAATTCCCTGACCCTCTATTTCTGCCCTTTATTTTGTGCAATCATCCATCTCTGTGCTACCTGAATGGTTTTCAGATACTCATTTTGATCTGAGATGCATTTTGTGCCCACTTTACACAGGTACAAGTAACTATACAAGGGGCACAGTTAGGGTGCTATGCTTTATCCTGATGCTCTGGATTTAAAATAAGAATTTTTGAAACTCAAGTTTACCAATTATCAAGTAAGTAAGCTAATATGCTTACATGTGCTAATCTGGACTCTGCAAATACTAATGGGCTCAGTCTGGGACAAACAGAGGTGGGCTGTTGCATGAGGTAATTGGAGGCAACTGTCAAACAATTAACCAGTGTGAATATTTTAGTGTAGATGTCTCACCATGCCAACCCCACATTATGGATGCTCCCACTGTGGTGATACTACCACAGATCCCCAGGAATTGCTCATACTGTTCAGATTTACCTAGCTGAGTGGAGCTGAGGAAGGTCATGTGCCCCCTGGCTCCTATTTGGCCCAGCCGCTCTAGGGAGCCATGTGCCCAGTGCTGCCTGGTGCATGAGACAGGGGAAAGGGAGGCACTTACCTGTCCTCTTCTTCTGTGGGGCAGGGACCCCCAGACCTGAGAGTGGCATGGTGCCATCAGCAAGCCCTTCTGTGCATGCGCACAATTTAAAAAGTGCCCATCAATGGTAAGGCCACAGTTTATCCCCGGCTACAGCAAAAGATGCATGGGCAGAAGCCTGTTGCACCTCCGTTGAGCCCAGGACCCCCCAGCAGAACCCTGACCCAGACCCCCCAGAGCAGCTGGAGGTAGGTGGGACCCGCAGTGGGGGAGGGACCTAGCCAGCTGCAGGGCAGATGAGTGGAGCCAAGGAGGGTCACGCCCCCCCCCCCCCCCCAGCTCCTACTTCGCCCAGCCCCCCAGGGAGCCACACAACCAGAGCCTTGCGAACAGGACGCTCAAATAGACACACTTCTAGGCCCGGTGCGTGAGTTAGCATGGGAGTTCATGAAGAAGGGTGAGTGGGAGGGCCCAAAGCCCTGCCAGTGAGCCCCAAGGGAAGGTCACAGCAGTAGTTGGACTACCATCAGTACAATGCAGATGCCCACACACTGCACCCCGAGGACCCCCGAGGCATCTGAGACCTAAGAGGCCTCCACCCAGATGGAACCCATGGTTCTGGGCTCCACGCACATGGAGCCCCTGGCTCTCGGCTGTGGGGGCTGCCTGGCATGACTCCAGGCACATGGGACTGGGAGCACGGCCACCTCCCCTTGTGAGGTCTGCTCCACTTTGGAGTCTCTGAGGCACCATATAGAGGAGCTCCAGACTGTGGTTCAGAGACTGTGCACCATCAGGGATGATGAGCAGGAGAAAGACTCCTACTGCGAGGCCCTTCACCCTATGGAGGCCGAGGGTAGACCAAGGTCACCTTCCAGCACAAGGGAGGACTTGAGGATCTCCCAAAACTGTCCAGTCAGGGGGTTGGACCAAGGTGGTCAACGGCCCCAAGGCCTGTTGCACCAAGGTCCCCTCCCCTCTGAAGCTTTGCAACAGGTATGAGCCTCGTGCAGCCCCAGTAAAGACTGCAGAGCTGCCAGCTCCTGCAGGCAAGGGAGGATCACACACAGCTACCATCTCTGCTCTCCCTAAGGCCACGCACAGAGTGGTCATTGTGGGAGACTGAGGGAAAAATCTGCTACCCCAACCCCTTAGCCTGGGAGGAATACTGCCTCCCAGGAGCCCATATCCGGGACATAACAGAGAGGATCCCAAAGCTCATCCAGCCCACTGACCACTACCCTATGCCCCTTATCCATGTGGGCATGAATGACATGGCTCGGACCAATCCTGGCCATATCATGAGTAGCTACAGGGCTTTGGGAGAAGGACTTATGGGGTTGGGGGTGTAGGCGGTGTTTTCTTTGATCCTCCCAGTTTTGGGTCATGGGCTGAGGGAGAGGAAGACTGAGGTAGTCAACTGAAGACTGTGGCGTTGGTGTCATCATGAAGGCTTTAGCTTCCATGATCACAGTCCACTCTTTGGTGAGAGAGGCAGTGGTCTGCTGGAAAGAGATGGCCTCCACCTCACTTCACTGGGAGGAAGCTCTTAGCCAGAATGGCTTACCTGCTCAACTGGGCTTTAAACTAAGCCTACCAGGGGTGGGAGGGGACTACCGCCACAGCAAGCCCACTGGGTAACTTCCGTAAAACCAGCAGGCTAAGGCACACAGGGGAGTCCACCCTTACCCCAGCTCTGGAACGATGTTCTCCTGGGAGTGCAGGGAAGACTATGGCTTCAAATGGGACACTTATATGCTTGCATACCAATGCCAGGAGCTTAGGGAACAAACAGGAGGAATTGGTCCTTCTGTTAAACAAGTATGACTATGATCTCATAGGGATAATGGAGATCTGGTGGGACTCCACCTATGACTGGGCCACAGGTATAGATTGCTATACCCTGTACAGGAGAGATTGTGCGGAAAAAAGGGGTGGGGGTGTCAGAATTCCACAGTGTATTTTGAGTTCATGAGTTTCTGTACCTACTACCTAGATTCATAGATTCATAGATGTTAGGGTCGGAAGGGACCTCAATAGATCATTGAGTCCGACCCCCTGCATAGACACGAAAGAGTGCTGTGTTCAGATGACCCCAGCCAGATGCCCATCCAATCTCCTCTTGAAGACCCCCAGGGTAGGGGAGAGCACCACTTCCCTTGGGAGCTCATTCCAGATCTTGGCCACTCTAACTGTGAAGAAGTTCTTCCTAATGCCCAGTCTAAATCTGCTCTCTGCTAGCTTATGGCCATTATTTCTTGTGAACCCCAGGGGTGCCTTGGTGAGTAGAGCCTCACCAATTCCCTTCTGCGCCCCCATGATGAATTTATAGGCAGCCACAACCTAGGAGGCTGCTGAAGTGCAGTTCATAGGCCCAGCTCTGAAAAGTGGTTTGTACATTCAAACAAGAACCTAACCTCATCACTAGAACTGAAGCCAACTTCCTACAGCTCAAAACACAAAACCTGCCAACTATCTTCTGTACCCCTACAAACTGCACACTAGAATCTATCAAACACAGCAATACCCAACTACTTGTGGGGGCAAATTCCTCAACAAAAAAACACTCTGCCTCCAGTCTCTCAGGCCTGATCCTGACAGGGAACAAATTACAAAACACTTTTCACAGCTGGGCCTATGAACTTAACTTCATCAGCTTCCTAGGTACAGAAAGTCATGGACTCAATATAGATTAGACAGTGGAATTCTGACACATTGCAACCTGCCAGACATCTGACTCCCCAGGTACCTCTGCAATTTTACCTGCGCTGCTACATCTCCCTTCCCTTCCCCTCCCTCCCCACCCTAGTCTGTCCCTCACCCCTAGATGCCTCCATTTCCATTTTCACTAACTGGTTTTCTTGCCTGCATTGCGTGCCAGGCCAGTCTCTGGCTTCTTTACTATTCCTTCCATCCAGGACCAGGAGATGCACCAACTGCAGATGCTTCTTCAGCCTGACAAAGGGCTTTTCAATGCAAAAGGTGGCATCCCAAGAAGCTAAGTCAAACTCACCTGAAGGCTCACAACTCCACTGCAACCAGCAAGCCTCAGACCTGTCAAAGATGTGACAGGTCTGGGCTTTCCCCAGCAAGGACTGTGTGTGTGCATGCATTAGCTGGAGGTTACAATGCCTCCTACCCACCTTCACCAGGGGATTGTTGGTCCTGGCATTTACAGGGCTGCTGTACAATCAGCAGTCCCACCAGGCCTCCCTACCCTAGCATGGTGCAATTTTAGTGGTCATGCCCAGGACCTGGGACCACCTCTTTCCCCATAGGCCCAGCCCATACCTCCAAGTTCATCGTGGCAGGAGCAAGCTCAGCAGGGACATGTTCTTCCCCTGCTGGCTGGTGATGCAGTGAGTGCCCCCTCCAGCTGAGAGCAGGGCATTAACTTTTAAAAAATAAAATAAAAAGCGAAATAAATTAAAGCAGAAATTAAAGCAGAAAAGCAGAAATAGGGTGTTATCCCTATGACATCATAATTATTTGCACTGAGCAGGAGGACAAGCTCCTCCTGCTTATTCCTCAAGCTCCTGGCATTTGTGTACAGGCAGGCAAGTGTCCCCTTGGGGGCTGTTGCCTTGCCCACAGATTGCACCAGGGCTGGGGCAGGGGTGGGCTCCCTTAAGTGCCTTGGCCCACTGGCTTTGCAAAGGTTGCTCAGTGGGCCAGCAGTGGTGGTAGTCCCCCCAACCCCCAATGGGCTTAGTTTAAAGCCCAGTGGAGCAGGTCAGCCAGTCTGGCTGAGAAAAGCCTCCCCAGAACTTCTTGTTCTTCTTTTGTGTAGTGTACCTAAAATAATATTCTTCTTCTTCTTCTTCTTCTGGGACTCTGAGTTCTGTGTTATGTATGTTAATCTCAACCTGAATCTCTTTCTGACTTCTGTGTTGTCTTTAATCTGTATGTAAACTAACTATAATAATATTGAGAACTAATAATTATATATAATCTGATTCTAAATCTCTTCTTCTTCTATGAATATCTGACTTCTTCTACGATGTGTGACTGTGTGTAATGTGTGCTTCCATGCACAGTGATGGATCACATTGCCAGGGAAAACACTGAACTTTCTTTTTTTAAAGTATTGCAAAAAAAAAAAGAGAACAAATATAAAAGTGAAAGAAATGAATTGGTTAAGTAGTAAAGTAGAGAGATGCTAAGCTAAGCTAAACTGAGCTAAGCTATATCCTAGCCAATCCTTTCTAACAGCAAAAAGTAGTAGGCCACTGGCTAGGGAAGCCAGGCCAGTAGTCACAGTACCTTTGAGATGCTGTTGCTCAGGCAGGAACAGCTCAGGAAAGGGACAGAAAAGCCTGCACACAGGCTTTTACGCTGTTTCTATGTCCCTTCCCCCAGACACTGTGATTGGAATGGCAGTCAGGGAGAAATCACAGTCACTGGCCAGCTAGAGATGTCAGTCCTTCCCCCCTTGCTTCCCCTCTCTCTTCTAAGTCTCTGTTTCCCCATAAAGACCGCCTTCCAAATTGCCAAATCTCTTCCGAATCTTTTCCAAAACTATTTGGAGGCTCCAAATTGATTCAGAAAGTTTTAAGCTTCTAGCGATTTGATTCGGATTTGGAGATTCGGCCTCCAAATCGGGCCGAAACTTCTCTGAATCAAATCGCGAACCAAAGCTTCACACAGCCTTACTCATCAAAACCCGTTAAGTGACCCAGCCAAAATAACTGCCCACTCCTGGGCTAGCGACACACTGGAAATTTCAAACAGGTCACCTTACCTGTAGATATCCCGGGCCATTCCAAAATCACCAATTTTGGCAACTCGATCTGCCCCTGTGCAGGTCAGCAGGCAGTTCCTTGCAGCTATGTCCCTTAAAAGAGAAATGACATTCTAAAGTCTGAAATAGCTAGAGAAATATGTAGTTACAAATAAAAGGAATATTGGCTTGGAACCTGCGAGCCCTTATACATTAATAAGCCTTATTCAGGAAAGCTGACCATGCTGAAGTCAGTGCTTTGCAGACTTAGGCCCTCTTTTATTGAGCAACAGAACACTAATTTTATCGTTATAAATTTTATGAAAGGAAATTAATGCCCTGTATTTAAAATTAGTTTTTTACCCTCATATCTCCAGGTCTTTTCCAGTACCATCTTCATTCTGTAACTGGAAAGATATGTCACTAGTTTAGGGCCACCCAATGAGTCATCATCAGAATCAGAACAGAACCCAGATCTTCTGCATTAGTCACGGGATGACCCTGTCCTTTGTGAAAGTAGATTTGGTTGGGCTTTTGGCCTGTTTGACTAGGAAAACAGACAGAGATTAGAAGTGCTGATTTTGCTTATTTTAGTTACATATTTTGAGATAAGGAATTTTGCATGTTTTATTATTTTGCGTACAGATGTTTTAGTTAATTAAACTGCTTGCATGTTTGTAATTTACTATTGTTTTGTTTCTCCAAGGTTGTATTTTTTTCTCTTTCTCTGTCTTAAGTATAAATATGCGTGTAAACTTATAGAGTAGGAGGATTCCTTTGAAACAGACAAGTGAGTGATTCCCCTCGCTGTATGAAATCCTCCCTGTGATCACAGTATAGCCCTAATTAAAGAAATGGTGGCTCTGTCAGTTCTAATTCAACCACAATGCAAATTTTAATTTCTTCCACAGTTTGGTGCTGTGACTCGGATAGAGACGCCCAGAGTGATCAGTTGGGATACAGACATCTCTTCACTGAAGCCCTGGTGCACTAAACCAAGGTAAGAGACCTTTTGAAATCTCTATTGGGGCTTTTCAGTGAGAGGCTGTCTCTGTGTCTTCCTGATTCACTGCTTGAGGCTCACCCTATCTGAACTTTTTTCTGCCAAAACTGTCAGAGCCACTGTGTAAGTAGTAACTGTGAGTAGAAAGAGTTAAGGTTAAGGACTCTGTGTTGCTGTTGTCAATAAAAGTGTTTCCCCATGTGAATTCAGTTCTGTAAAGAACTATGAGCTCTCTCTGAGGCCAGGAGTGGAAACCTTGTGCAGCCACCCCAAAGACAACAGATTTGTTCTGTGTGCTCTTCGAAAGCAAGGGTGCAAGTTGGAAACTCTTGGAGTGTGTTTTCCACAATACGCGTTGACCAAGACTGAAACTAAAGAGATGCTCTTGAACCTTGTGCCTCAACGCAGAAATTTGCCACCCCAAGGCTGTCCGAAAGGGCAGTTTTGAATGCAAGGGTGGCCCAACTGGAACCTCGTGACCCAGTGGACAGGTTTACCCTTTCCCTGCCCTCATAAATGAGCCATGTCTAACCGTGAGTAACTGCATGGTGTGCTGTTATTGCAGTGGAGTTTTGTCTTTGGACATTAGCCACAGCATCTCTGTGCCACTAGCAAATATCACAACCTGACCGGACACCCTGAATAATCCATTCCTGTATGAAAGACCTCTGTGAATTGAGTTTAAAAATATAGGGAGCAGAAAGTCTAAAGACATACCGGCTCCGCCAAAAGGAACTCCTGCATTGTACATCCTACATTGTACATGTACACATACTATGGCCATAAAAATTGTAAGTTTCTAAACAAATGGAATTGGTATACCAGAGATGATTTTAGCTGGCAGTTTCCCCTGAAGGGAACATTTGATTTAAGTAAAATTGTTCATCTCCACAGAGACCTTGAGTTAAGAGGAAGAATATACCACAGACTGAGTGGGACACATTTTTTGATTGGTATAAAGAAGCTTTCAAAAGATGTCAAGAATCTCAAGTTCAGAGTCTTAAGAACTCCCAAGAGAAACTGAAATCTCAGATAAAGGAATTAAAACAGAAAAGTGCACCAAAAGGGGGCTCCCCAAAAATAGTACCATCAGCACCAAAACAACTTTATCCACAAATAACTCAGAACAAATCTGCAGAAGATATAATTGATTTTCTTAATGTGCCACCCCCATATCAGTCCCAGAGACAATCTGAACCTGAAGAAGTTCAAAGTAACCAAATAGACTCTTCCGGCAGGATTAGCCCACCTCACCAGGAAACTATCACTCAACAACCGTCACCTGCCCCCGGGGCATGCCCACGTGCACTGGAGGCATGCCATCTGTCTCCTGAAATCTCAACGCCCTCCTCTTGTTTAAGGTCTGGTACCCAGTATGGTCCAGCCCCATCTTTAAAATCTAAAAAGGCTCAGCTTATGCCTTTACACCAACTTCCAGGGCAAGGTACAAATGGGGAAACTACAATCACAGTCCCTGTCCCCTGGACCCCAGAATATCTCCTAAACCTTGTTAAACAATTTCCCAACATCAGGGAGAAACCTCAGAAATTTAAAGATGAATTGAAAACTGTAATCCATTGTTATAATCCAACATGGGCAGATTTGAACCAATTAATGAGAAGTGTTATGCCCCCTGAGGTCTGCAACCACCTTGTTGCACAGGTTACTTAGCCTACTCAAGACCCCAGAATAGGAAATCACTTAGCAGATGCCCGAGGATGCCTCCTTGAGGCTGTGCTTAAAATTTGGCCCAGGAAAACTAACTGGGCCAAAATACATAACTGTAAACAAAATAAAGGAGAATCCCCAGCAGACTACATGGACCGCTTGAAACTAGTATTTGAAAGACGTTCTAGTATTGAAAATGCAGCCGAAACTGCCCCAGAAGCAGTTGCTTCCACTTTTGTCCATGGACTTCTTTCTAAAGTCCAAGAACAGTTGTACACAATTGCTGTAGGCTGGCAGACTAAGCCACTTGCAGAACTAGTCACCATTGCAAATCATTGTACAACCTGCCAGGAAAAGAAAAAGGAATCCACGGAAACTAAGCTAATGTCATTACAATTACAGACTTTAGGCAGGGACAGAAGCTGAGGTTTCCATCAAGGACAGTTCAGAGGCAGGGGACGTGGTCGTGGGATGGGACGAGGAGGATTTCAGTCCCAAGATAATGACAGTTGTCATTATTGTGGCCAACCAGCACACTGGAAGCCTCAATGTCCTCACTGGCCTGGCCAGCCAGAGATGACATTTAACCCGCCACCACCTCCTCTCGCTCAATTCTCTGTCCCAAATCAGGGAGCCTCCTGTTAAGCCAGCCTGAGGAATAGTAACAACATCACAGCCCCGCTTCTCCCACTTAATCAAAATGATCCCTTCATTTCCTGCATGATAAATAGCATCTCTACAAGATGTTTAGTAGACACCAGTGCAAGCCGCTCTACTCTTCGAGCTGAAAAATTTTCCACAACTCCCCTCTCCTCTGCTGTTGTAAACACTGTAGGAATTTCAAATCAAATAGTTCCTCATCCTGTTTCCCAACCATTACATGTTTCTCTTGGTCCTGTTTCTGATCAACATGCCTTTCTCCTTAGTCCTGATTCTCCTGTTAATTTGTTAGGCAAAGATTTGCTTTGTAAACTCGGCTGTACTACCTATTGCTCTCCTAAAAGTGTTTATTTAGATGTCCCCTGTAATAATGAGATAGCAGCACTTGCTGCTTTAGCTAGTTCACCTCCTGAGCCTGAGTTCCCTAATCTTTCTGTGTTGCAAGAAGAAATCATAAAAGCTGTCCCTCCATTTCTCTGGTCCCAGCATGCTAATAAATTAAAACAAATCCATACTGCTCAGCCTGTAAAAATTAAACCCAGCTAAGCCTTTACCCAAAGTTGTGCAATACCCTTTACGTCCAGAAGCCAAAGAAGGGATACGCCCTGTTATAACTGCCCATTTAAAGCAAGGTATCATTGTCCTGACCAAGAGCCCTTGTAATATGCCTATTCTTCCTGTAAAAAAACCTGGAAAGAATACCTATCACTTTGTACAAGACCTCCGTGCAGTAAATTCTGCAGTTTTACCTACTTTTCCTGTTGTACCAAATCCAACTACTATCTTGGCCTGTATTCCTTCTAATGCTTGTTATTTTACTGTTGTTGACTTGTGTTCTGCATTTTTCTCTATTCCTATATACCCTGATAGCCAGTTCCTCTTTGCATTTACTTATCAAGGACTTCAGTATACCTGGACGCGATTGCCCCAGGGCTATACTGAATCCCCTTCTCTTTTTTCTCAAATTCTGAAGAAAGATCTAGATGACATAATATTTAAAGAAAATTCTGTGCTTGTGCAATATGTTAATAATTTGCTCTTGGAATCTACCTCCCTTGAAGCCTGTAAAACTGATTCTTTAACTCTCCTCACCAATCTTGCCCTAAAAGGCCATAAGGCATCTAGAGAAAAGCTACAGCTTTGTCTTTCTCGTGTCCACTATTTAGGTCATGATATTTCTGCTAAAGAACGACTGCTTTCCTCTTCCAAAATAGAAGTTATTCTTAAAATCCCTAGACCAACTACTGTGTCCCAAATGTGTACCTTCCTAGGCATGGCTGGCTACTGCCATCAATGAATACTTGGCTATGCCTCTATAGTCAAGTTGTTGCAAAATCTGACTCTTGTTAATACCCCTGAACCTTTACCCTGGACTTCAGAAATCAAAGGCGCTTTTGCCTCTATTAAACAAGCTCTGTCACAAGCTCCTGCCTTAGGCCTTCCCGATTATACTAAACCTTTTATTCTCTTTTGTCATGAAAAGGATGGATGTGCACTTGCAGTACTTACTCAGACGCATGGAGACAAGCACTGTCCCATTGCTTATTATAGCTCTGCTCTTAACCCTGTTGCAGCTGGATTTCTTCCATGTCTCTGTGCTGTAGCTGCAGCCGCCATCACTGCTGAACTTTCCTCCACCCTTGTATTAGGTTCTCCCCTTACTGTTGCTGTCCCACATGCTATAGCAGCCCTTTTACTAAAAACAAAAACCCAACACCTTTCAAATGCTAGATTAACTAAGTAGAAAATCTTGCTTCTCTCTGCTGGAAATGTCACCCTAACTAGGTGCCCTGTTTTAAACCCTGCTTCTCTGTTACCTACCCCTTCAGATCGTAAACCCCATGATTGCATTTTTGTTACTGCTCACCTAACAATGCCCCGCACTGATCTAAAGGACAAACCCTAACAAAACCCAGATATAGTATTCTATGTTGATGGATCATGTCAAAAAAACTCAAAAGGTTCCCTTGTTGCAGGCATGTTCCCAATATAATGTTATAGAAAGCCATCACTTACCTAATATGTATTCAGCTCAAGTTGCCGAACTTGTGGTTCTCACCAGGGCTTGCACCCTAGCCTCTGGTGCCTCTGTTAATATTTATACTAATTCTCGCTATGCTTTTAATATTGTATACGATTATAGTCAACTTTGAAAACAAAGAGGCTTCCTCACTTCAGGAGGTGCCAAGATTAGTAATGGTCCGTACGTAAATGCCTTGTTAAATGCTTTACAATTACCTTCTGCTGTTGCTATTATTAAATGTCAAGCTCACCAGAAACCTTATAATGATGTTACACGTGGGAATGCTCTGGCAGATTCCACTGCCAAAGCTGTGGCTATTTCCACTCCTCAGGCTATGCCTATGTTTTTGTCTATTCCGACTGACCAGTCTCCATTAACAAGTCTTCACAACGTTGCCCTTCTCCAAGATCAGGCTCCACAACCAGAAAAACATACATGGAGACTGGCTGGGTGTTTATTACACCCTGACCATTTGTGACACTCCCCGGACGGCCGCCTGGTTGCCCCAATGGTCCTTCTTCCTCATCTTGCTCGCATACACCATGGCATGGCACATGTAAGCAAAAGGGGAATAATAAAAGCTGATAAGCTTGATTGGTTTGCTCCAACTTTTCCATCTGTGGCTCAACAGTACTGCCACACCTGTCCTATTTGCCAAGCCCATAATGTGGGAAAGCCTGTAAAAACAAAAAAGGCAGCACATCCCCCACCTTGGGGACCATTTGTAAATTTACAATTAGATTTTATTCAAATGCAGAAATGTTGTTCTTATGAATATGTTCTTGTTATTGTATGTATATTTTCTGAATAGGTAAAAGCCTACCCATGTGCAAAAGCTAACAGCATCACTGTAAGCAAAAAGTTGCTCAGAGACTTTATTCCAAGGCTTGGTATTCCTTTATCCCTAAACTCTAATAAAGGAACTCATTTTACTGGACAGATAATGAAAAAAGTCTGCAAAGTCCTGCAGATCCAACAAAACTTTCATTGCCCACATCATCCACAGGTCTCGGGCCAAGTGGAACGCCAAAATGGCATTTTGAAAAATAAACTGTCCAAAATGTGTGCTGAGACTCACCTAAAATGGCCAGATGCACTTCCCATAGCCCTTATGAGTATGAAATCTTCTGCCAACCAAAAGACTAGGCTTAGCCCACATAAAATTCTAATGGGAAGACCCATGAGGCTCTCTGTCTCGCCACCTGTTGCCTCCCACTTTTGTGACATACATTCATTTGATGATACCATTCTAGACTATTATAAGGCACTAATGAAGTGTGTTAAGGCTTTTCATTCACAGGTACAGGCAGTTCTCCCCAAAGAACCGGATGACCTGTGCCATTCCATCCTGCCTGGTGACTGGGTCCATATAAAAGTCCATCAATCAACAAAAGTCATCACTGGAACCTCGCTGGAAAGGCCCATTCCAGGTACTCCTGACCACCAACACTGCAATAAAGTGTCAAGGACACGGATCCATGCTTCACACAGTAAGAAAACATCAGCCCCGTTAGACCCACAGTCTCTTCCATATCAATTTTGTAATCAGCCTCCACAAACTGGTAGTGAACCTAGCACTGCCAGCAGAAGAGCTCAAGACCAGTAGTGAGCCAAGCGCCTACTGGCGAAGAGAATTTGCCACTACAGAGCGAAGAGGATGTGCCCCAACACCACCACTGTGCCCTTCGGGACAAGAAAAAGGCCTCTACCTAGTTCCTGGTTCCTGAGGTGGAGTTGGTTAGTCGTCATTTTGGTAGTTCTCAGTATTTCTTTTTGGGCCATCTTATCTAAACTTGACTCATCAGTTATAAGAAACTCTGTAAACCAAACTACACTTCCGCACTGACAAAGAGAATCATTTCATGAAAATATGTTCTAGTTTTTAGTTAATCAAATTAAAATAGATTTAAATGTCTCTCATTGTTGAATATATAGTCATGTCCCTATCTACTCTACTGAAAATATACCCATGATACCAGTACCCTGGAATGCAACTCAGATGTTAGCCCCTTACTATTCAGATTTTCATGGAAAAGAAACTTAGCAAAATGTAAGTTGCAACCAGTCTGACTATGTACCATTAGCATATGCCACCCCTGAAAAGTTCTGTTGAACCTGTAATAAATCTCGTGTTGCACTAGAAGTCAGTAAGTGCAAGGTAGAATTTAAAATAAATGGTGCTTGGTTTTCTAACGGTTCCTGGATATCTAACTATTCCCTTGCAGGTCTATTTTCAGGCTATTATTCACAATGGATCATGACCCCATGCTGTAATACAGGTAAATTTACTGTATTAGCTAGTCACTATTTTGTGTATAAAAATAAGGCCTATAAAAATCTTCCCTCCGGTTAGAGGGGAATGTGCTATGTCTCCGCAGCATATCCTGCCTTTACTATTAGATCTCACTTACCTAAAGAAAAAATTCGCAATGTTTGCAAAATTACAGAAAATTAAAGGTTTTGGGATATAATGTTCCCAGCTATGGCTCAGCCTTAGCTATGTGATAAAAAAGTTGCAGCATCTCTGGAAAGAATTGTTAATGCAACTGCTAATAGTTTTAATAAAATAAATACAGAAATAAAAGAAATAAGGCAAATGACACTGCAAAACCGACTTGCATTAAATTATATACTAGCCAGCAAAGAAAAAGTCTGTGCGTTAATAGGTAAAGAATGTTGTACTTATATTCCCAATAATTCAGAAGAAATACAGGATTTAAGTAAACATATTCGAAAAGCAGCAGCTAAATTGCATGAGTCAGATAGTTAAAATTTAAGTTCTTGGTTTAGCTCTATTTTCAGTTCCTTAGGCTCTACCGTCATTCATAGTTTATTAATATTGTTTGTTGTTTTTATTAGCGTACGCCTAGTGTTTATAATAGTACAATGTTGCTTAAGTTGTGCTGCCAAGCAAATGCGGAATAGCCCATCAACCAAAAGAGAAGTATATAAGTTGTATGTTAAAATAGCAAAAAGTAAAAAAAACCCCAAAAACTAAAAGTTAAAAGGCTAATAGCGATAAATATCTAACTTATTAAAAAAAAAAAAGAGGAGGGAATGTGAAAGTAGATTTGGTCAGGTTTCTGGCCTGCTTGACTAGGAAAACAGACAGAAACCAGAAGTGCTGATACTGCTTATTTCAGTTACATGTTCTGAGATAAGGAATCCTGCATGCCTTATTACCCTGTGCACAGTAGTTTTATTTAATTAAACTGCCTGCATGTCTGTAATTTACTATCGTTTTGTTCTCCAAGGTCGTATTTTTTCTCTTTCTCTGTCTCAAGTATAAATATGCTTGTAAACTTTTAGAGTAGGAGGATTTCTTTGAACCAGACAAGTGGGTGATTCCCCTGGCTGTATGGAATTCTCCCTGTGATCACAGTATAGCCCTAATTAAAGAAAAGCTAGCTCTGTCAGTTCTAATTCAACCACAACGCAAAATTTAATTTCTTCCACACCTTCTTCGGGCTTTTAAAAAAAAGAAATATCTGTGACTAGTTAAATCTCTCCATTGCTTTCCATGGGGCACCATTTAATGAGAAATGTTATTTGCTTGGAAATCCCCAAGGCACTTGGTTGATATGTTGACCTGGAGGCTGGAGCTGGCAAATTGCTACTCCCCGTTTAGGCTAACTCCTAGGCTGTACCAGAAGTAACTATTTGATGGCCAGAGCTCTTTGCTTGACTCAAAGGAAAGTGATAAGTGCATGAGACAGGTTGGAGTGCTTAGTATTTGTTTTAAAGTACAGTTGTGCTCTGACTTGTTAAAAAGCCTGGCACTGTGGGGGTTCTGTGCTTATTGTGTCTTGTTGATTGCCAGAAAAATGTGCTTACTATACAGCTAACATATTTCTTCCCACTGCTAGTCTTGGAAACTTCCCCTAAGTCAGGCATCAAGCTGGTTATTCTGGCTTTTTTTTTCATCACCAGTAGCAGCTGGTAGCAGATGACAAATGATGCCCTCCATGACTTCAGTGGGTTTAGATAGGTATAACTTATCAGAGCTTAGTAAACAATCCCTCTATTGATATTCTATGTGTACAAAGGAATAGGATCCAATGTGCTCTCTTTTAGCTGTGCTGGCTCTGAATGATCAGAGCTGTTAAAGCTTATTTGAGTCACTAAAAGTCACTCTGATTACAGAACACGGAGAGCAGACCTGCTGAGTAAGATTTACTGTTTTTACACAGTCATTTCTCAGAACAGAAGTACACTTTTGGGCAAGTTCTGTTTAATGCTAGAAAACGTGATAAAATATATAGTTATTTTTCAAATTACACTAATGATAAATTAAGAATATCCCAAAAAATGAAATTATGTACCTGAAAGCACGCAGAAAACAACTAAAAGGGAAAATTCTGTCTTGGTAGCCCATTTTCATTCGAAGACCATTTATATTACACTGTCTTCATAGTGGGGGTAAGCAGAGTAGGGAGGATCCAGTTACATGGTCACTGGAGAGAAGCCAGGTCTGGAGACTACTTCTCTGGGAATCGCTCCTCAGAGTGACAACCTCCAGCTAAAACTCCCTAACTACTTATCCATATAAAATTGCTGTTTCACCCAGACTGTGTGTAGCACAAGCTGGGCATGAAATTTAAGACTCTCCCTGTTTTCTTATAAACTGTTTAACAAGACAGACAAAAAAAATCCCTGGATGTGAGGGCATGGACACTTTGGACAGTCCAAGAATAAACAATTCACAAGACAGAATTTTCCCTCTTATTTCCCCCCCAGCTCTGGCAGTCTTCATGATTGGATGTAATAAGCTGTCAATCACACTTAAGGGAGGAATGACTTTAGTCATGTGGAACTGAAAAGGAGCTTAAGGATAACCTATTTTGTAACCGCCTTCTACCAAATGCTACTTCAGCTGGTTGAGGATGCTGATTTTATAATGCTAGAGAAAGTGTGGCTGGAAAAGTAGGCTCACAGAGCCTCTCAATAACACAGCGGGATCTCTCTGCCAATAAAATCATCGCTCTTTTTTTACACTGTTCATGGTAATGAGTGAAATCATTCCTGAGGTTTTGGATGCCTCTGTTCTAGACAGATTTGTCCTTTTGCATAGCTCTGTTCACATTCATTGACACATCTCTACTTCCTTCGAGCAACAATCCCACTTCCTATTATGGAGAAAATTATATTGACCTTGGGGCCTGGTTAATTCTCAGAACTGCTATGTTTGATTAACAGAACATGTGACTGAGGTTTCACTCCAAGCACAATAAGCTCTGAAACCCCTTTAGATAAGAAGGCATTGAATAGACAGGATACTTTTAGAGGAAAGAGGAAAACATCTTCCAATTAGGAAGTTATATTAGGCCTCACAGCTACTACATGTAGATCAAAAGTAGGACAGAAATCAGCATATGCCAGAAGACTGACAAGAGTGATGGTCCTGAAGGATCTATGAGGCAACAGTATTGAGGGACTCTTCTCGTAGTTCAGTATATTGTACTTGCTGATCCTGCGCTCCATGGGCAGTAACACGAGAAAGTCTGCTTCAGCCGACCTTGTCCTGACACGTGTCTCTTGCCACACCAATGTCCAACTCCAGTATGATACTTAAGCAACATTTTTTAATTTCCTCTGAGAAGGCTTTTAGAGGGAATGACCAAATTTCCTTCCTCTGAGTTTTCTAGCTGTAAGTGCTTGACCAGCACTGGATTGGCCCATAATAGGTTCCTGTTGCACCGTTTTGTGGCTGTGCACTAGGAGGCTGACAGAAGTTCCAATTGCAACAAAATCGAGACTTGTAGGTTAATGAGAAAGTTACAATGGCCTGCTCTTTCATACCATTCTTTACTATCTTTCATTTCAGTGACTGAGGGAAGGCCAAAATGCAGTTCTTTAGTCCATTTCTGAGGCAAAGGGATCAATGCCTTGCCTTTTGAGTGTCTATTGCTCACAAAGCACACCTTTTCACTCAGACATATTTACTTAAAACGTCTTCTAAAATCCTATAAAAGCTTCACTTTGCTGCTCGTGCCCTTAAAGACAGAGAATTCTGGGGAGTTCTCCTTCTCATGGCCATGCTCAGAGCAAAGATCTGATTTACCTCCAGACCCCATGGAGACGGGGAATACCCCATTACAAAAACTACCTGGCAAAGAAGAGACTGAAAAACAGCAGTTTATAGCAAAGCTGTGGAATTCCTCAGTCTCTCCTTCGTCACATGTTGTGAATGATACTGATTAAGAGGTACTTCACTAACTGTGCCAACCCAGGATGAGCTGTAGAAAGGAACTATGACTCAGAACACCCCTCTACATCTCAGAAGCTCCTGCTTTGAACAAGAGGCTGAATATGCCGGGTTGCCCCATTTCCAGACCCTTCAGTCAGGTAACTCTATTGGTTGCCATGAGGAAGATTAGTGGCTCCACCTTTGCCCTGCCTCTCTCCTGCTCATCTGTTCACTATTTAGTAGGGCTGTGCAAAATTTCATTTGATGTTTTGTTTCAACGCTGTTTCAACTTGTTTTGAGCTCAAAACAGCAAAATTGAAATGAAACAAAGGGCTTCAAAACAGCCTCAAAACGAAATAAGGGCAGAAGCTGAAGCTGGGTTTGGCTGCAGGCAAACAGAAAGTAAGGAGAGGGAGGGGGAAAGGGAAGAAGAAGGACACAGTGAGGGTATGTCTTAGCACACATGCTGGAAAAGAAGCTCCTGGAGGAGAGGAAAGAAAGGCTTTGTCACACTTTGGCTGCCTGAGGTGATGCTGGTGCTACTGTGCTGCTGCTCACTACGTTATACCTGTTGTCATTTAAAGTGGTAGACCAGACTGAGGTTGTAGGGGAGGAGGAGACCTCATTGCGGCACACTAACATGTTATATAGAGGCCGCAGCACCAGTGAGGATGCACCTTAACACACACACACAAAGTCACATGTCATGACTTTTGCTTGTCAGCAGTTTGAGGTGCAATTTCCCAGAAACCCCTCCACCTATCTCCTTGAAAGCTGGCAGGCTTCATGGTCTCAGCAAGGGCTACCATCCCTGCAGTTTTCACACTGCTGTGCCTTCACACTTACAAGTGACATGAGTTTTGCTTTCAAGACTTTGAGGTGCAGTGTCCCAGAAACCTCTGCACCTATCCCCTTGAAATTTGGCAGACTTCATGCCCTCACAAGGGGCTACCATCCTTGCAAGTGTCATCAAAATCAGGCACGAAATGACAAGTTATAGGAAGGTTTGTGCTTCCCCATTATAGCCTATGGGTGAAACGTCAAAGCAGCATCAAAACAGCGAAACAGTTTTGATGAAACAAAATGGAACAGTGCTTTCGAAATGAAAGGATACTCAAAACAAAATGCTGTCCTGTCAAAATGGCAAAATGGAAGTTGAAACGAAACAGTGCTGTTTCGCACAGCCCTACTATTTAGTTCCCAGATGGACCCAGGGATAGGCCTGGGCTTCTACAATTCTCCCCATAGGTCACACAGAGCCAGGTCACTATGTTGCTCTGTCAGTTATGTGGCAGGATGGCCATTCTCAAGTTCTCAATGTCCTTTTAAATGTATGCATAAGTAAAAATTTGATTTAGAAATATTCACAGTGAGAAGAAGCTATAGATGTAATTTTTGTGAACAATGATAAATAATGATTTACAGCACCCTTCATTAGAGGATCTTAGAGTACTCTGATTCATATTATCTTTTGTTATATCCTGTTACTGGGAATGACACTGAAAACCAGGGAAGTGACGTGACTTAACTGAGGCCATATGCTAAGTCAGCAGAAGAACTAGTAAAAAATGTCTTGCTCTTTGCTCAGATCACAAGATCACACTCCCTCCTATAACACTGAGCAGAGGAAAGCATAGACCATAATAATCACACAGCTCTCTGCTGGATCACTGTCTGCCTCACTTCTTCCATTTCCTCCAATCTCTCCCCACCCTTGCCTGTTTTTGCCTGTTTGCTCAATGTGTGCATGCATGCATGTGGGTGAATACTCTGTTCTGCCTATCTCTGCAGAGCCTGCTTTGTCTACCTGCATAACTTCAAGCTGCACATATGGTAAATCAGAGCCTACTCCACCCTCTGGGAGTTCCTCAGTTCCTTCTACTGATTTGAGCTGGGTCCAGAGTACACTTTTAAACTCTGAAGGCAACAGGAGAAATTAGTCCTGTGCCATTAACTGAATCTACCTCTTAGCCAGAAGCCTGAGATTCTGCCAGCCAACTGGGAATTTTTAAGGGCTATTCATAATAAACCTAAACACATTATAAAATGTGGATAAATAGTATTATCCTGATTATAAAAACACAGAGGCACCTGCCTTAAATCACACAGCAGGTCAGTAACAGCACAAGAATGGAAACCCAAGTTTTCTAACTCGCTCCCTCTTCACTACTTTAACCTTAGGCCATGCTGCCTGTATCCCCTTAACTCTCCAAATATCCCTACCCTCTCCTTCCCTAGCCAATGGGGCTATTCTGTGCTGATACTTCTATAAATACAACCAATAAATCAACACAGTCAAGTTAGGAAAGAAAGAAGTTATTGCTGTTGTCTTGCAGTTTTGTGTAGAGCAACACTGCCATCTTGTGAGCCATAGGGAGTATCTCCTCAAGTGTACATAAAATAAAAGTGCCCAGCACTGAGCTACCCTGATGGACAAGCTCACAGCCAAGGGGGAAACTTTAAAAGTATACAGGACAGCAGGAAGCCTAATTCCTATTGATAATCAATGGCATTTAGGTACCAAACTACCATCTTTGCCTCGGAAAATCTCTTTCCATCATGTTGTACTTTATCATTCTTTACACAGCAGCTGAGTTCACACATTTTCTTGAAAGTATAAAAGGGCTATCATAATTCCTGTTGACATGTAGTCACTAGATCTGCTATATTCAGGGATTACAGCGTCTCTCCAGAATTATATTGTCATTAGGGTATTATGCTCTTGATTGACAGCTTCCATAGGCAGTTGCCTGTTAAAGACATGACAGTAGTATACCTTAATTGTCTCCCACGATCCCTTTAAAGTAAAAATTGCTTGCTTTTGACTTCCATGATATTCAGACCATTTTTATCAGATGGCATTTGTAAGAATCACAAATGTTTTGAGAGAATATGGAACTGAGTTCAACCTATCTATGGTTTTGCCTCAAAAAATATACCATCTCAGAATTATAAGCCATTTAGGTCCCTGCATGTTTTTAACGTGACACTTGTTGAAATCCTCTGGCTTCAACTGAGCTTAAGGATTTTGAGACTTCAAGTCTGTGTTGGAGATGGTAAAACAGCATGGATCCAAATTGAAGAACATGTCTGGGCTATCCCTTGTAAAAGTAAACTGTGGAACTTAGAACAAGCTTAACCAAGTCCCTGAAACCTTTGCACGAGAACAGGCTGTCTTTTCTCACCTGTGGATGAAATGATTCTCTTCCAGGTATCTGCAGCCACAGGCAATGTCTCTGGCAATGTTCAACAGGTCTTGCATTGTCAAAGTGGATGGCTGGTTCTGGAGAAGATAAGAAATTTCATAGTGGGTCAGAATATGGGTTTGGCCAGCCAATTATTCTGTGGTATATAGAGGATCTTAAGGGAAAAAATATTTATGAAGAGCCTATCCACATTGATCTTCCCTTAGAGCTTATACCTTTTAGAGACCTAGAAAATCCCAATTTGGAGCTTGTGCCTATAACTATACTGATTAATACCCAAAGATGGACTTATCCTCCATGAATTTGTGCAATCCTCTTTTGAACCTATTTAAATTGTCAGGCTTTACACGTTGTGGCAGTAAACTCCACAAGCTAATTACATGTTGTTTGCAAAAGAACACCCTGTTTTTGTTTTTTAATTGCTTTTCTATAATTTCTTTGTGTCCCCTAATTCTGATAGTGTGAGAGATAGAAAACAGTAAATCCCTGTTTACTTTCTCCACCCAAGTTATTGTTTTATAGGGCTTTATCATTATTCAGTTGTTTTATCTCTAAGCTAAAAAGAAGCCTTTCAATGCCTCCAGTCATCGAAGAAGAGAGGAACAGACATAGATGGGAAGAAAAGAAAGGCCGGATGGAATGACAAATAGCTGGGGAGAGAAGGAAGGGAGAGTGAGAGACACACAGGGAAGCAGTGAAAGAAGGAAATGTTGGCAGGAGCAAAGGGCAGAAGATGTGCCAAAGAAAAGAGCAAGGAAAAGACTGTGCTTCTACTTAAAGTATATAGTTCTCCAGACAGGTGGAGTGAATCTGTTGAATCCTACCAGCTGGGAGTGAGTGACAGAGGGTGCATACAGAAAAGTTCCATGGATGTTTTACAACACTGTCATTTAGAGCATTTTTACAGCACTATAAAGTTATAGTGGTCTTAAACAAGACAGCAGTGCAGTGCTTGGTGGGGGTAAGGGGCCTCTGAGCCCCTGCACTTTCCAGGCTAGGAGGAAGAGGGTGCTTCACAGCTTCTTGGGTCTTCTCCACTGGTCAGAAATTTGATCAGCATACAGAAGATATTTAAAGCACTGTAGGTTGCTAAAGTGCTGTAAAATACAGCTTTTCAAATGTAATACCTCATTTGCAAGTTCTGTACCCATTTGAAAGTGCTGTAAAGCTGTGCACTTCTGTTAAGTCAGAGCAATAATGCACTTTAAGTGGTGAAAAAGCAACTTCTGTACACACCCCTAGTGACTGTCAGTGAGTGGCCCACTCTGGATACAGTAGCAAAAGCTTCTACCAATGGGGTTGAACAAGAACAGCTCTCTAGTGGTGGCAAGCTGTATGAAAATAAACATCAAAAGAGTTCTTGAAAGCACTGGGAAATGACTAGAGGCCTTCCAAAGAATGAGTTTAGGGCTGTAAGGGGGTCACACAGCAAAAAAATAAGAGAGCTTTTAAAAAAAAACATGTCATCCTACATTTTGAAGGAACTGAGAGAGAGAGTTATGATGAGTGAATGAATTTCTATATGCCAGAGCCACAGGCTGATTCAGGTATAACACAACAAAAGGAATTCTTTATTTAAGATGCTAGACATGCAGACTATAGCTCTCTTGGGTTTTCCGGTTCAGATTGATGGGCACTGCTTCTGTTGCAATAACCATGCATATTCCATTTAAGCAATCATGTAATGATTTGCTGAATAAGTTATTGTCACAAAGCAGATGCTAGCCCAGCACACACAAAAGCTGTGCTTTTTCTCAGCAAGTCCTACTTATTCTCTTGCAATCATTTCTGGGGAAAATTCCTTGGTGTGTTTTCAAAGAAGTTGTTATGATAAGTGCTTAGGAGAAGGGAGGAGAGAAATTACAACACCAAGCTCAGTGAAATTCCTGGAGATGTCAAGTAAAATCTCTCTCATTAATTTTATTGTGCTTCAGGATGCTGCTTCCTTGGTCATTTCATAGCCTCAAACCACATAATTTTTACTTCAGCTGTTCGGGGTTGTTTTTACTGGTGAAATGAGTCATTTCTTGATTGTGCAGAGCTCTTGGATGTTTGCCACTGAAAGTTAGAGTTATAAACAAGTAGCTTATCGAGGTGAAACAGAAATTGAGCAAGTAAGGTATAGGCAGGAAGAGACCTCTGGCTACATTGTTCTATCCTGTTCTGGAGGTCCCTCTGTTAGTAGGCTGATGGAGTTTCATTTTTACTGTGGCCATAGACACTTATGGTGAGATACATTAACAGTGATTGAAGCTGCTTGATGTTGCAGAAAGGGCACTCAGGAACATTTCTTTGTTTTCTGAGGGGCTGTTTAGTTTGACTAAACTCACGTCCTTTTTAGTTGCTATCAGCTAACATTGTTTCTAACAGGTTTGTGTTCACTCATGTTTGGGAATGCCTGTTCTTCACATCAATATTATTTTTTGGGTGCAAACAACTGTACTTATTCACCCCAGTTTTTTGTCATTAGTTATGCTTTTTGTTTTGCTTGTTCACAAAAGTTGTATGACTTTATGACAGTGAAACAGTTAATGCTGTGTGACCCTCTTAGCGCAGACATGTATAGTGGTATACATGTACTTCACATAGTGCAGTTTATTCAGTAAAAGAAGAGGAACAGTAAGGCACCTTTATACTAATACAGTTTTCACAGTATGGTCATCGCATCAAAAATTCGGAGTTCTAATTTAAATCATTATAACAGTACAAAAATATGCACAGACCAGGCCTCCTCTCCTTCAGTCAGCAATTTGGGAACAGAAACAATATATAATTTAGGTAGCTAGGACAAACCATAGCAAACAACTGAAATCCACCAGTACATTGAAAACTACCCATTCGAACTATTCACTGAAGACTGGCCAGTAATAAATATATTTGTAGAAATCAGGATTGGTTCTTGAACAATTCCCAAAAAGAAAGAACAAATTATATTTGATAATTTAGTTGCAACAGTTATTTAAATCAGTAATACTGGTACCTAGAGGCCCAGATCTTCTGCTGATGTCAACTGACACAGCTCCATCAAAGTCAACAGAATATACTGACTGACACCAGCTGAGAATCCAATATAACATTTTCTCATTAATAAGTATCACTGCAATTTTAGCTTTACACATGCCACAGCAGTTATTATGTAAACCAGGAAGCTGACATGATAAATAATATATTCTCCTATGTGTTGAAGTAATGCTGTACTCATGATGATCCAGGAAATATGGGAGAGGCAAGACTTTTTGTGGGTGATATCTTTTACTGGACCAGCTGCGTGGTTGGGATTGACTTAGACAAATGCAATTCATCCGTCTCAAAGTGATCTGAAGTAGGAGGCATTGCATTCAGGAGTGTCTAAGTCTAAGTCTAGTTCAATCACACAACTGCTCCAGTAAAGAATATCACCCACAAAAGTTTTACCCTCTTGCACATTTTCCTATGCTGTTTTCCAGACGCCCCACACAGAGACCAGTGGAGTTGAAAAGAACACATTCTCCACTCAATTTCTCCTTTGTCATTAGTAACATGGATCCCTTGGAATATGTGCTAAGGAATCAATTAACTCAGTTTCTTAAAGTTGAGAAACAAGTCATACTTATTCTCAGCCATGTGTGCTCCAATACCCTTATTTTTAGTAAAATGCCCCAGTAAAAACAGGCATAAACAGGAAGGCAAGGATGGCTAACCACATGTGGTCGATTCTGCCGAAGGAAGCTCTTCATGTCTCCACCAGCCATGAGCTCCAGCAGAATGAAGCGAGGCAACGTCTGCAGGCTCACACCAATGCACCGCACTATGTTTTGGTGGTTGAACTTACTGCAAAAAGCAACAAAGAAAGGAGGAGACAATACTGGAGATGAGCTAAAATCTTTTACATAGTTCCCTCTCCTAAACTTTAAGGATTTAGACTAAGTAGACTCTGGATCCAAAACACCCTGCCAGAACAAGTCCCAACTTCAGCTGAAGCAAAGGCCAGAACATGGTTGTCTGTAATCACAAGAAATCCAAAGAGATTCAGTACAGTACAAACTTCTTCAGAAACTGAGAAAAGATAACAAAAGCTACCAAATTCAGCAGGCTCTTTCCTCCATGCACATCTACTGTAGTTACTTTATGTTGGTCTGGGATAGTACAAAGACTTTTTGTGATATCTTTTTTTGGATCCACTTCCTAAGGAAGGGGCACTTGGGGCATTCATACATGTGCTCCAGGAGTGTGTGCGTGTGTGTGTGTGGGCAGGGGGGAGGTGCTTGATTAGAGCAGCTCCGAGACCCACTCTAATTAAAGCACCTGGAGCATTGCGTGTATCAGTGTCCCCTCATTGACCGAGCTATAGATAAAGTGCCCCTGCTGCCATTTTTAAGTGCAGGGATGCTGATACATGAGATGCTGGAGGGTGCTGGAGCACAGTAATTACCATGCGCCAGCAGACTCAATTAACTGAGCACTGTAATTACTGTAATTGGTGCCCAAAAGCTTGTCTAACAGCTCTCCCAACAATGCAGTTGGTCCTGTAAAAGGTGTCACAGAAAACCCTTGCCTTTTGTATGTTTCTGCCTCCTTAGGAGGTGGGTTGAAGGCATCAACACCTTTTAAAATAGTCTGCTAATCAGGAGCCAGTACAAAATGTTGTCTTGGGTCCATCCAGATGATATTTGCAATGCTTTGGCAAAAAGCATTTCTCTCCAGAAAAGTTCCTGTTTTCCATGAAAGAGGTGTGAGGAGGTCTTCCAGATGCTCTGTCTGGTGCAATTGATTTAAATGCTATAACCTCCAGATCTGATATATCTAAAATACATGGAATTATGGTCATGACTCAGTTTTTCATCCTTCCTAGACAGAAAAATTATATACCTCAGAGTTCACTGTCAGAGGAGCTTTCAGATCAGACTTTCCAAATGACTATCCAGTCTGCTCTCCAGAGAGATCAGAGGTCAGATTTATCCTGGGAGAACTGACCTTCATTGAGAGTGGGAAGGAGCTTCCCCATAACTCCTGGACCTCCCTCGTAAACTCACTGCATCACCTGGTAAGAGTTCCCCGACTCTTCAGTCTGTCGCAGGACACTTCCGTGCCCAGCTCCCAGTGAGCCTTGAACTTAAGGGGGGAGGTGTGTCGCAGGGCACTTTGGTGCCCTGCTCCTATAAAGAGGTACAGGTGCTGGTTGCCGGGGCACCCACAGTTTGGTCAGCTGACCAGAAGGGGGCAGGGCCTGACCTATATAAATGATCCAGGCTGAGGCCAGAGAGGCAGTTCCCCGCTAGCAGCCGAGGAAGAAGGAGCTCTGCTGGGGTAAGCAGAGTAGAAAAGCCTGATGGCCTGAGCAGCTTCTGCTTGAGGATACTGGGTGGAGAAAGCCCTAGTAGGGATGGTTAGTCAGTTGGCTTAGAGTTTATGTTGTAGCCCAGGAGCTTGAGTTTTTCTGTCCGTAGTTTTATAAGACCGGAGGACCAGGTGAGGCTAATAGGGGTTGGAGGAGGCCTCATAGGGGCTCCACGGTAGTGTGGGGACTCCGGTGCCAGACAGGGTACAACATTCAGGGGTGCACTGACCCCAGCCCTGAGAAGGGGCGCAGAGGATTGGGGGCCAGGTAAGGCCGAGGCTGCCTGAGCCCCACAGGAACTTTTAGGCCCGAGGAGGGGATTCAGGGGCCAGGCACGGCTACAACCACCTGAGCCCCAATTGTGAGAAGCCCCAGAGGGCACTCGCTGTAAGACCCAAGGAGGGGATTCGGGGCCAGGTACGGCTACAGCCACCTGAGCCCCAATTGCAAGGAGCCCCAGTGTGGGCACGGTTGCGGATAAGGCCCCAGTGCATGTCCGTGAGGGCGCAAGTGATTGAGACAAGCCAGGGGGCATCCGTGAGGGCACCAAGGGGAGAACTGACAAGACCATGTCCGGTATGTCTGCGAGGCTTGGGGCGTGATACAGGGGTGGCTGGAGCCACATGTGGCCCCTAAGGCTCTAGTGCACGGGGTCATCTAAGACGGAGCACAGACTTGGATACATCAGGGGTACCGTGTCAAAGAGGACAAAAAGGCAGCCTCTCTTAACACTACTTACATCAAAGACGTGGTGGGCAAGATGGTGAGGGTGCATTGACACCAACTTGGCACGGTAGAGGGTGCTAGGAGAGATCACGGCCGCTCCTAGGACCCCGCCCTATGACACAGTCCAATGCAAAGGACAGGCAGAGACCTGAACCTTTGGACTGGCTAATGCTGCAGAACCTGTTAGCAGGGAGAAATCCCTGTAGTAAGGGGAACATAGGGACTGCACCCTTGGTTGGCTGCTGCATGAAGGGCACAATGGGGGATCTGTGCACTTCCTCTCTCTGGGAAGCTATTTAGGAGCCAACTCAATCTAAAGTTGAGTTCCCATAGCATTTTTCATCCTAAAGTTAGCACTTTTCATCCTAAAGTTAGCATTTTCCCTAAAGTTCCCATAGCATTTTTCATCCTAGTAGGAGTCTGTCCTTAAATCTGTGGCTGAAAAACCCTTCTCTAGCATGCTGTGTATTATTTCAGAAGTGCTGCATGGCTATATGGCCAAAGCTCCAGCTCTTTTATGATACATACTGTATTCCATTTAATCAATGTGAGTTTGCTTGAATAAGACTATGGGAACTTACTCCTACATGGAAAAGTACAGTGGGATTCTTCCTGTTGTAGTGGGATTGGAGTATTTGTGTAGCTATGATGATCCAGGAAAGAGCTGATCCAATAAAAATGGCATAAAAAGCCCCTTGCCTCTGGGATTCTTTGACAGGAAAAATACTATATATGTAACACATTGTTAAATGAATTTAGAGAAGTTATTACTGTACGACCATTGGAGAAGTGACTTTAGGCTTTGTTACCATGACCACAAGGATACTATGTCTGAAGTGGACAACTGTCCATCAGAAATTGGACTGAGACCACGGGGGACCCGGTAGCTGCCTATAAGTACACAAGGGGTGTTCATCAGGATCTGGCAGAACATCTGTTCACCAGAGCGCCCCAAGAAAAAACAAGGACCAATGGTCATAACCTCCTACAAGACCATTTTAGGCTGGACATAAGAAAAAATGTCTTTACTGTCTGAGCCCTCAAGACCTGGAGTAGACTCCTTCCAGATGTGGTGCAAGCACCTACTCTGGACTCATTCAAGAAACGCCTGGATGCTTATCTTGCTGGGGTCGTTTGACCCTAGATGACTTCCTGCCCCTAGGGCAGGGGGCTGGACTTGATGATCTTCAAGGTCCCTTTCAGCCCTAACATCTATGAAATCTATGAAACTCATAGACAACTGAAACACCATTGAACGTAGTGACTTGCAGCTATTATCAGTCAGGAATAGATCTGAACTGGTGAGCTAATTACTGATGGACGTTTCCACAGCCAGCCAAGTAATGTTATAGCTATATACACTAATTTACATGCTTCTGGTGACACTAAAACATTGAAATGTACCTTATTATCAGTGCCTCCATCAGGAAATCCATCTCATCCTGCTCAGAGCAGACTTCTGGCAAGGTCTGTTGAATGGAAAGAAGGGAGAGGTCCCTCCCAAAAGGCAAAGGATAATTAAAGAAGGCACAGAAAAGTCAGCGAGACAATCAGTGAGTCACTGGAGTCTACATTATTACCCCACTGACAGAGAAAGGAAAAAAGAGATTAATGAACTATGTGGAGAACATTCTGGGATGCATTCTGGTATGTAGGACTTTTATGGCCAAAGGAAAATATACCTGATTCTATTTGAGAACTGTAGTTACTGGGAAATTACCATAAGTAATAACAGCATTTGTTGACAGATGCAAGCTACAGGTGCAAGCCTGTAGTGCAAGCTGTGCTGTAGCATGGTGGCCACTGCATGGGATGGTGTGGCCACTGCAGGTGTGAGGACTGCATGCTTGCTGCTACTTGCATAAGGGCTGAAAGACATGAGGTTTTTGTTGCTGACTTCAGTCTAGTTAACTTGATTTTTGCCATTTATAGTGTGGGCTGTGGTGGATGGGGCTGTTTTTTGCTAATTGAAATAAGTGGCTGTCTCACAGATGATCCCACTGGCAATCTATTAAATTGGTAGAAGATTTACAAAAGGAATATATTAAATGCACTCCTTCAAAAGTTCTATAACCTCCACCCACTCTTTCTGTCAAACCCAAATGCTCTGACAGTATGGGCTGATAATACAGTCAGAATATGATGCAAAGGAACCCAGCCTTCAGGCAACTGCATTGCTGGGTCTAGGAAATCATCTGTGTGCATTTAGGCTTTAGGATCTTAAACAATATTCCCTCTCTTATAATGTGCCCTGTGGATATTACATTGGTTTCCAGAGAGGGAAGTAGGGCAGAGTTGTGGTAGAATTCAGTAGTTTCACTTTGCAGGGGATCATGCAAACATCCAGGTAGATTTACAGCCAAGATTTACAGACAAGGCAAAATTATATAACTCTTAAACATGACGTGAGCAGTATGTTTAAGTAACACTGTATTACAGACATATTGTATCTATGGTCATTATAACAATATATTTTCAATTAGAACCTTAATATGATAACTCAGAATACTGAAATTCACTTACAATATAGTACATATCCTGGGAAAAGAGATACAAACAGTTGATGCTCTTTCTAGGGTACCATTACAAACTCCACTGTCTCCAGAGGAACTCCAACAGGAGTTGAGATCCTTGCTCAACCTCAGTCTGGATCATTAAAACAATGAATAGTATTTGAATCTACTTCTGTCTGCCAGTTGTTTTGGTGTTTCCCCCTATTTGGACAGCAAAACTACACTAGGCAGTTCCATTTGCACTAATTAGGATCATTTCTGGGTCCTCAGACTCACCCACTCACTCAAGTTTCACTACTTCCAGGCAAGCATTTATACCGTGACACAAATGTGGTTGTTCTACTTCCAAAAAAATGAACCACAAAAATCTTACCTTTTAACTTTTTTTTTTGCTAAGCTATCTAATTTGGGGCCTAAAGCACAGTGTTTAATACATGAGTTTATAATCTGAACTAATAAGCATGACTGATATCAGAAATCAGTAGCTGGCAATCTTTTGAGGCACAAGCTGCTGTCCAAGACCATCCATACAACACCCTGTACATTATCACCCACCCTTATTATTCCAACAGTTTTTACCGGGTTAGAGGGCCTATAGGAGAAGAGTACCAGAGCACCAAAACCTATATATAGGCTTAACATGAAGGGATGAGGAGTCAAGAGCATCAGTCACAGAAGTCTGGAACACCAAGTAGTACTGAGGTTCTCAAACTTGTTAGACTAAAGGTGCCCCTCAAAACATGCCAGCTCCTAGCTCCCATTTGTTTTCTTGATAGAGGAAAATAATAGAGTAATTCTTATGTTGTAAAGATCTTAGAAAGACCACAACATGTCAGAATGTTTTTGACACTATGGATTCCTATTTGAAATCTCTGGGTTTATCTTATGAATTATGTATAGGTGTTTGCACCTAATATTGCATGGTAACTCATGGCACCCTTGGAAAGATTTCACAGGGTGCCACAGCATGCTAGTTGAGAATTACTGAACCAGTGCCTGAGAAGTCTGGGAATTCCCTGACCAACAAATCAATTTTGATTTGTGTGGCTAGATTATCTGCTTTCTATGGATAGATGACTGAGATTTGCACAGATTCCCTTAAAATAGAAGTTCTCCCTGGCACAGACAGCTGAGACAACCTCCCTTTTAGTTCCCATCCTCATTAAATGAACAGTTGTAGTTACTGCAGTAGCCACAATGCCATCAAGATGGCTGTTTATTTTCAATCAGCTGCTACTGCTGTATGGCTTAAAAATCAAAATGATGGGAAGTGCATAACTCCCAAATAAAACACTAGCAGTGTGTGTAATGTGTTTAACACTATATGTGTGTGCAGTAATAATGCATTTCAGTGATAACTAATTCAGTGTGACAAAATCATCAACAAAGCTAACTGCGCTTTATCTTGCATCAGCGGATGCGTGACAAATAGAACCAAAGAGGTGATGCTTCCTGTCTGTGCAGCATTGGTCAGACCACAGTTGGGAGTACTGCATCCAGTTTTGGGTGCCGTACTTTAAGAAGGATGTGGATAACCTCCAGAGGGTCCAGAGGAGGGCCACTCATATAGTTAAGGGTTTACAGGCCAAGCCCTATGAGGAAAGACTAAGGGACGTGGATCTCTTCAGCCTCCACAAGAGAAGGCTGAGAGGCGATCTTGTGGCCATTTACAAACTCATTAGGGGGGCGCAGCAAGGAACCAGAGATGCTCTATTCACCAGGGTGCCTCTTGGGGTAACCAGGAACAATGGTCATAAACTGACAGAGAGCAGATTAAAGCTGGACATCAGAAAGAACTTCTTCACGGTGAGGGTTGCCAGAATTTGGAATGGGCTTCCAAGGAAGGTGGTGCTTTCTCCTGCCTTGGGGGTCTTTAAGAGAAGGCTGGATAGGCATCTGGCTGGGGTCATCTGACCCCAGCACTCTTTCCTGCCTAGGGTAGGGGGTCAGACTCAATGATCTGTTGAAGTCCTTTCTGACCCCAGCACCTATGAATCTATAATACAGAACTCACAGATATTAACCACCATATAGGAAAGTCTGGACTACCAGTTATAGGTACTGACCTTGATGGCCACCTGTAGTGGATTGGGATCTCCAGCGATTCCTACCACTGTCCCCTCATAAACCTCACCAAATGCTCCATGTCCTAATGCCCTGAAGAGAAAAGAAAAAACAAGAATTACTTGATCCAAAAGCCTGGCATCAGAAAAGCCAGGACTGGGTTTAGGGTAAATGGAATCCTAGACAAAACGATTCATCTTGGTGTTGACCTAGTTGTAAAGTATCCAGAGTCACTTTTTGACCTCTACTGGTGCTGTGACTAAACAAATGGGTTCTAAAACTTCAGTACTGCTGAAAATATAATAACCAACTGCATGATGATAAAGTGACTGCCTGGTTGCTATACTAATCCTGGGACCCTAGGTCTTAGCACTAGATTTATGATGATATTAAGACTATAAAGAATCAGGGTGTAAGAGACAAAGAGAGAAGTCTGTAAACCAAAATCTGAAGAAGACAAGGTTAAAAAAAAACCAAACCAAATAGATTTTCACTGGATTCCCTATGCAGTCTTGATATCAACTGAATTGCAAAGTATGTTTTTTCCTGTGGTATGAGGTTTTTTTCTGATGCAGAAAGGAATTCTGCCTGCTGTGGACCTGAAAAGGATTGACTGGACAGCCAGGTGGCAGCAGCAATTCAGGATATCAAAAATATGAGTGAAATAACATAGATGATCTCTTTTTTGAATGAAAGCCTGCAAAAATCCATGGAATATGTGACTTGTGTGTAACAGGTTAAGAGTGCTGACATGGCCCAGATTTTTGCAAAATGATGTCTTTGTGAACGTAGCAATAAATCACAGGTATAGGAGATAGTCCTTACAATAGCCACATTTAGGCTGCACCAGACTAGACTATGGGTCTTCCATGGTATGTTTCACTTTTCATAAAATCAAGCAAGGCAAATATGTAAGTTCCACCTCCCTTCACTTCAGATTATACCCCCTCCCCTCAGCAGAGAACTGCCCCTGCCTGCACTGAGCCTCACTGGAGCAGGGAGATGTTCTTGCGAGGGATCTCCTTCAACTCGTTCAGCGTGGCGGCCTTCCCAGCAAAGCAGTAGTTGGGGTTGTAATCTGTCATGATGGTGGAGGTGCGGATTTTGCTCAGTTTGTATTCTGGGCTCTGCAGTCGTGCTCTAGCTCCTTCCAGCTGCTGCTTCTTACAGTGATAGACTGAGTGGGGAACATCACATAAAACCAGGGGTCAACATCTGGATGAAGCAGAGAAGACAATGCCAGCAGTGCAGAGCAATCAATAGCAAGCAGAAACTGGGCCAGCAGCTATAAAAGCCAAGTAACATTCTTAAACCCCAGCATCTCTACCTGCTCCTCCTTGCAGTGCCTTCCCCATATTGACTGAATATATGAAGGGTGTTGTTCACCCAAACGGAGCCTTGTTCTGGATCCAACAAGCAAGAGACTTCACCAAAGAAAACAAAACAAATGAAGTTCAGCTGAACAGAGCTCATTGTATCCCCTTGAATAAGTCGTATCTTTAACCAGTGACCATGACTTCAGTCTTTGTATATTAGTGACTTCCAAAAGTGGAGGAAGGGAGAAGGGATGCTTATGTTCTAGTGTTCCTTCTCAGCAGTTTTCTCCCCAGATATAGGAAGAACAGAACAATCTTGGCACAGGGGGACTGTTATTGTGCCTAGCCACTGCTTGCAGCTTGACAAAGAGAGAACGATCCTCACTAACTGCCACCCTTGACCTGTACAACACAATTTTGCTCCATGTATAAGCACGAGCAGAAAGGCAACCCTAAGATGGGTTTCCTTCACCCAGCAGGGCCACCTCTGAGTCCGGCAGAGGCCAGACTGAGGGTAGCAAGGGTGAGCAGGAGTAGTGGTATAACTAGGGTGGGGTGAATGAGGCAATTGCCCCAGGTGTTGACATGGGAGGAGGGGAGTGGTAAAAAAAAGCAACTGATGCTAGCAGCCAGGCAATCAAAATCACAATAGTGGTAGCAACCAGAAGCTGTTGCTGTCTTTGTGCCCCAGCATCCCACTACATCCCTACAATACTGACAGGAGTAAATAGACTAATACAAGTCACAAAGGTGTTTCTTACGGAAAGAGAGGCTGCCGCAAGTAAGGGCCATTCCAAGTACCACAATTGCAGCAACCACAGCCAGGAGGAGTGGGAGTGGCAGGTGTCCCTCTGGGATAGGGCCATGAGGCACTGGCAAAAAAAAGATGGGCACATCAATCAGGAGGCAACCACAGTGATGGTAAAGACCCACTCCTGTCTTGCTTCTCCCTCACCCAGGAAGTAAAGTGGTGGTGATGAAAGACCTTTATATCAATATCATAACATTGGAGCCCTAGATGTTGTAGGCATTCATAAATCATTGAATAGCCATTTTACTTCTCAAACTCTAGCAGATTCAGCAAAGATCCTTTACTGTGCTCTCCAGTTTTCTGACGGATAGAAAAATAACACTGCACACAAGCGGAAATTGCCTATGAAAATCCATGCTTTGGAACTGCAAGAGACACTATTAGATCATATTAACAAATATCAGTGAAACAGGCACTACAGGACACTGCTGGAGACAGAACTTGTATTTACAAGTACTAACCTGCTGCAGCGTTTCCTGTGGCCTAATAGAGCCGTATGTGTAGACAAGAAACATCTACTGCAGAGCTGATGGGCATTTTTACACATGCTCCCGATGCAGCACTGGACGCTTTTAATTAGTGAGCCGTGCTAATTAGAAGTGCCCATGCACCACGTGCACCAGTGGCACAGTATATCCCCATACTAAGAAAATGGCGGCAGCGTGCTTTGAACTAAAACACATTGAACACCTTTTAGTCCAAAGTGCACTGCCACAATTTTGTCAGAGTGGAGGCACGCTGCACTGCTGATACACATAATATGCAAGGCTGCCAGAGCGCATCAATTTATGAGCTCCAGCAGACTCAATTAATTGAGTCTGCTCTGACACACTGGATTTCCTATCAACTTCAACTCCACGAGCTTCAGTGACCTAGCCCTTTTATTTAGTGGTGTTACAGCAGAAAGGCCTTTAACCCAACATGTCTACTTATAAAGCAGTCTCCCCTGAGTATAATCATTTGCCATGGAAACCCACTGAGGAACTTTCAGCTGAACCTTTTTTGGAATGCACCGTTTTCTCATATGAAGAATTTATTTCATAATCTTTTACACAGGTTACACTTTCAACCTACACAACACTGAATGTTTGAAACTGCAAGGAGTGAAGTAACTCAATTGCTTCTGTGTGTGTGTGTTTGCACTCCTCACAACTCCATGTCCTTCAGTGTAAGATATAGAAAGATGATGTTTTCCCACCTCAGCTCTAAAGAAAGGTATTCAAGTCCAGGCTGTTTTTCTGCCTGTGTACTCCCTCTGGAACCTCCTCCATCTACTGATCTAATGAATCATGTATGTCTAAAAAAGCACAGTTGAGTGGACAGGCTACACTTATACCCAGTTGAGGGAAAGGCCCAGCAAAAGTGAGAGACAAAACTCAGAAGATTTAGTTCAGGTAAATAAGCAAAAAATCTTCTCCATGGAATATCATGAGGACAAGGTTTCATCCATTTTCTGCTCCTGTGCCAGTTGGGAATTCTGGGAGAACAAGCTATCTTCCTATTTTGGCATGGCACCTTCCACTTCCTGCTGGAACACAGAGGTAGGAGGTACTCAAAAATAATAAATCATTTTTGTTTAAAGTAAATAATCCTTTTTCAAAGCTCAAGGGAGGATTCCATTTTCAGTCACCCACAGGCACAAAAATTGCTTTGTAACTTGTAGTGATTGTGACAGCCAGCTAGCATGTCTATAACTAGCTGAACTGGAAAGCTAGCTCTTCTGCTGCATTCTCTAATGCTTTAGCATGTGAGGGCATTGTCTATCATTGTATACTAGAGTGTGGAGCAGGAGAAAGGCAGCCTAGAAACATTTGTTCTGTCATCACCACCTTGATTGCTCACTTCCTACATTACTGTAGGCAAACTTTCTTAACCTCTCTGGGCTTGATTTTCAAAGATATTCACACACCTGGGGCAGATAAGTGTCTAACAAGATTTTCAAAAGCACCTAAGCAAATTAGTTAATAAAGTCCAATTCACTTGAGCAGAAATTAGGTACCTTACCCATTTCGGTCCTTTGAAACCCCACTGGATGCATCTCCACATCTTTAGATACTTAAGTACCTTTGAAAAATCTCTGCCACTTGTAGAAAGAATACTTATCAACTCCTTAGAGATATGCTGGGAGGATTAACATGTTTAATGTTTGCAAAAGTACTTTGAAATTCCTCCAATGGAAGGCAAGACAGAAGAGGGGTATCTTTATTATGACACAAGTAGCTTCTTCTCAAAAAAGATGAATGGGAGCAAATACAACGAAAATGGAAGATATTTCTGTGAAGACAGAGCTCCATCTTTTACCTGTGCAGGTGACGTTGTCGCTGGCTAGCACAGAGCCCATTTCACAAATGCAGATTGGAAGATTGGTCTCAAGGTCCCGCTTGCAGTTGCCTGAGTGGCAGTGGCTACAATTCAGGTAGATCTGAATATCCACCTCACCATGACTCTCCATGGCTGAATGGGGAGTCAAATAAAAATAGAAGGATTTAGTTTATCTTCTCCTCTCTTGCAGAGGTAGAAAGAAAAGGCAGAAGACAATTGTGCCAACCTTGCTACTTAGGAAATCAGGAAGCCAAACACAACAGGGAGCAAGTCCAGGAATGACTGACTACTGATCACTTTAGGTCATAAAGGTTTACTGGTGAAGAAAAATGGGGAAATCTGTGACCCAGTAAAGCAGCTGAACCTTTAGACTCGTCTCCTCTCCCTGCCTCACAGAGAGACACGAGGAAGATCTTCAGCTGGTTTACATTTATTTAACTCAATGGAGCTGTAATAACTTGCACTACCTGAGGAACTGCCCCTTAAATTATAAGCATGGTGGAGTGTTTGAAGAGGGTAAGAAGGAAGAGAGCAGTCAAGAGAGAGGAGGTGAGGGTGAGACAGAGACAACAGTGAGAGAGCAGAGAAAGTGTTTTACCTGCCAGGGGTTGCAGGAAGATCTCCCCAATTGGACTGACAAAAGAAATACCATCCTGCCCATCAGCAGTGATCTCATCACTATCTGACACGTGCCCACCTGGAAAAAAGGTAGGAGTCACCATTTGTCAGCTGTACATGACATGAAATTGTTAATCAGTGTTAAGTGCTAGGGTCTTCTGGTTACTCCAGGCTCTAGCCATCTGAAGTTACACTGGGATACTATGTCAATAACATATCAGTGAAATGAAGTCAGTGTGTCTATTCACATTGTCCAAGACAATGAAATCCTTCATCCAAGACCAGTCAAGGCTGGTGGAAGCATTCGTTTCATAGGTACATATGGTGCAAATGAGTTAGTTTTAAATAGAACTGACCATTATTTGATGAACTGTTCTCTCTGGACAAGCCAAAGCCAGGACAGGGGATGGTTAAATATCCATTAAAAAAACCTAACGACGTTCTCAGTCTCTCTATCTCCCCTCCCCTAAATGAGGGAACAAGCAGACCCACCTCTGTAGCCTCCGCCTCCTCCACCAGAAGTACAAGCTCCTCCTCCTCCACCAAAACCACCTGAGGTTGCCCATTGAAGGTTATTTAGTGCTTGGGGACAGGCTTGACCTCCCTCTCCACCTTCCAGGAGGGACTTCCCAGCCCGAGGAACCTGGGTGATATCCTGCCAGCCACCCCCTCCTCCTACAAAGAGAGAGAAATTTAAAAAAAAACAGTGAGGCAACTGAACATGGACAAGAAAATGAGAGTGAAGTGTGTGTGTGTGTGTGCACATGCGGACACAAGAGGAATTAGGATGTCCAGGAATGTAGCCTGCTGCCACTGCCAGTACCACAATGGAAGTCCAGCCTAAGATCTCCTTTAGCTGTTGTTCCTCTAGCTGTGACAAAGCACCTGGGAGATAACCACTCACCACCTTGGTTTGTCAAGAGACTTGGAATATAAAAAGAAAACTGTCATGGACCTTTTTGCATCTCTTCAAGATGAGAACTGGGTACAGTTCATGGGAAGAAAATAAATTTAAAATCAGGCTTCCTCACGAAATTAGACAATGGATAGAAATTGGAGATGTACAAAACCATTGCAACTGGATGTTTGGTCCATTCAGGAATGGGTTCTAAACTTAGTTGCTAGGAGAAAAATCTGAACTGGATTTCTGTTCTGTGTGGACTGGGGATTCCAGTTCAATCCCTGTTTCTCTGTTTTGGTGGGAACTAATGTCTCTTCTATTGTCTCTCCTCACCAAGACACTGCTACAAGGAAGGGCTCAGGATTACCCCATTCTTTTCATTTTATGACCCACTTCTTATAAGAGATTTCCTCCCATGGAATAGGTTCTCTTGCCAGTTTCCCACCTTCCCTGTGGCATTTTGTCTGCTCAGGTGCTACACTATATGAAAAGAAGGCCCCTGTGAATTGCCAGTGCACCCCAAATCATGGCCATTAACATATCACTCACATGTCTCTGTAAATCATGTCCACCTAAAAATGTATGTGAATCAATATGATGTGTGTCACTTCAAGTCAAGTCCTTAGGCCAGTTCTTTATGTTCAGTCATAAAACCTAGACCTCATACTGCTATCTTACCTGCTGCCCCTGTTTTCCCATTGACTCCAGGCACTGCTGTGTTGTTCTCAAGCTGTTCCAGGGGTATATCATCCAGCAAGTTGTCTTGGTCCTTCAGGTATGCCTTCCCTCCTCCTCCTGCTGCGATCAGCAAAGGTTCAAAGGTCCCATCCTTCTGCTGCTCAAATATACAGACCATTCATTACATGAGGCATTCAAACAGTACACCAGGCACCAGATAAGCTTTTGGCTCCTTGGATATGAGAACATACAAACTTCATCACATTAAAAGGCATAAAAACATCTAAATGTTGGCCAAAGTCCAGAATAATGCTACAGATGGTTTTCTGACTTCATTATGACACCGCTACCTCTGCCTACCTTGATCCGAGTCCAAGTGAATACTAGTTCTTGAGGCAGAACTTGTTTCAGCATTAAACAGCAGACTTTTGTTTGATTCCCAGTACTGATCATTTACTACCAGAGCTGGCTGTGCTGATGAGGCAGTACAGCTAGCCCCAGTGACAGTAAAAAGGGAGGATAAGCACATAAAGAGGTATGGAATTTTAATGTTTTAAACAGTCGTCTCCCATCCACTTCCTGTAACAGCTGACAGTATTGTATGATATGATCAATACTGAAAGGGACATCTTCAGTCAGACTCTATCCAAAAGGGCGCTCAGAGAAAGGCAAACTTACTCTAAAGACATAGGTGGCTCCTCCTCCTCCACCCCCTCCTCCAGCCCACTCCTTCAGGTCCTTTTTTTTTTTGTAATCGTCTTCAATGAGAGATGACTCCCCCAGGCAGATCTTCTGGGTTTGAACATTTCCCTGAAAGGAGTCAAAAGGTGCAGTCAGAGATCACCAGCAGCTACCTGGCAAGCACAGACCAGTTCAAATGGTTCTCTTTGTAGCTGGACAACTCGCTGTACGAACAACCCGCCTCTTTGCCCCAGTGAGCTTTTTCTGATCTGGAAATACAACATATATAAGCAAGTGACATCTCACAGCAGATCTGGAGAAGTGCAATGGTACTTGGTTAGTTTAATCATTGATAATAAAATATAATGTTAATACCTTTTACAGCTGCAGCTCCTTACATCTGAAGAGCTAAAAATGCTTTTCAATTACTAATTAATTATCAGGGAACTCCTGTGAAATAAATATAATTAATATCTGTTTGTCTGATAAGGAAATGAGATGAGGTGTTTTATACAAGGTCAAAGAGCGACTAGGTGCATCTACACATGCCCCCAACTGTGCAGTAACTGCTGTTACTGCACAATCCTGGCAGCACGTGTTGTTTCCAACCCTACTGCACCAGTGTCATGGTTCATGTCTGTTGACACTATGTCGCCAGAGCAATGAGCTACATCACCACAGCTCAACACTATGACGATGTAACATCTCATGTAGATGCACTCAATGAGTGGCGAATATCAGGAATAGAACTCAGGAGTCCTAGCTTCCCTGTCTCTGCTCTAGACACTAGCATAGGGAGAGAAAATAAGTAAATATTATTTCCCAGGCTTAGATTTTTTTGGCATGCTGAGCTACACATCTTATGAGGATTTCAGGACTCTTACTCTTCACATGACTCCATTTGATTTTATAAAATGGCCTCCACGTATATTGAGGCTATCACTTGCATTCCAGTATGTGACATGCATCTTCTAAACACTGAGGGCTGTAAAACCTTACGGGCTCTCATACAGTCATGAAGACTTCCACATGTCCCTAGGAAGATAAATCTTCAACCACAGTGCCTCCCAAAGGTGGAGCTCTCAGGAAAGGGTATACTTAAGCAACTGGGGGAGCCTCAGGCAATTGGGGCCCAAAGCTCCAGTCTAGGGAGGGGGTGACAGCCAAAGAGCCTGTGCCCAGGAACTGTGCAGGAGAAGCCAATAGAAGAGACAAGACTGGAGCCTAACAGGTTAAGGGAAGCTTAACAGCCACGGGATCGAGCATGAAAGGATCCAGACAAGGAACTCTGGAGTGAACTTTACTGGGGTTGTCAGATGCACATCACTGATTTTCGTTCTTTCCTGATATTTCTGGGTCTTCACAGAGGGTCTGATCCAAAGGTATTAATGTCAATATTGACATGGGTTTTAAGAAGCTTTGGATCCAGTCCTCAGACTCTAAGCTTTTCAGGGAGGAAATCAGCCCCTGCCATCCATGCCTAGCTCCATGGGCCTGTTCTCCTATTGTGGGATATCTGGTATAACCACAAATAATAGGAAAGAAAGAAGTCTGGGCAGGCCTCATAAAATATAGATTATGGGAAAATATGTTACCAGCTCCTAATTAGTAGTTGGATGTGGGTGCTCTGTTAAAGTAACTGAAAGGGAAAAGAAAGCTTACAAGCAGCTTTTTGTGGGCACCAGGATCTTAAGGCAGAGCTGCTGCTGTGGGTTTGCATTTGTTTGTACATTTTGGGGAGGTTTCTCATTTCAGGCCTCCATATATTTGTTTGGAGAAAATTCTTCAGCTCATTGGTTCTTCCTAATCCCCCATCTGGCTTTTATCACTGCAGCCTGGGATTCCTGCCCCTCATCAATAGCAAAGCCAAGCCCCAACCCACCCACTGAGGGTGTCTGCAGCTTATTGCCAGCTTGGTTTTGCCGGGTGTATTTGTGCATCCTTACCCCTGGGCAGGCATCTTCACCCTGCTGCCCCACTAAGATGTAGAGGAGTTCATCTTTCTCCAGCTGGAAGGTAGCTGAGATGAAGACTCCATGAGATCTCTTATTGTGGTTTTTGGCTCCTTTCCCTCCAGCTGCTCCATAGGCAGAAATCCTAGAAAAGAAAAGAAGAAGTTAGAGAAACAGAAATCCTACACGCCATAGACCCAAAATGACTCCAGCTGTATGCTTCCAACCCTCCCCTGTTCCTGACCAGCCACATCCTCACAGTGAACTGTGTACAGCCAGAGTCCTGGACTGTCATGAGTACAAAGTGACTCAGTTTCTGAGGGTCCAACACCCAGTGTTCCTGTGGGGAACACTTCTGAGCTGACACCCTGAAGAATGAACTATGGATCTGCCAAACAAAAAGCATGAGCTCTTACACTTGGAAATAAATAACCAAGGCCCCATAGCTGTGGGTTGTAACAAATCATACTGTACACTGGCACAGAGGTAGACTTAAGACATATACTAACCTATGGGTTACATCCCTACACTATCACAACCCCAAAGGGAGGTGGTAACACCCAGCACTCCTAAACAATGACAGCCCAAAGGTACTCCAGTTCAGAACCTCAGTTTAGATGAGTGTTTCCCAACCTTCTTTTTCTGCACCCCGCTCCTGGGAGTGAAGTGTGGCAGCGGTGGCAGCCCAGAGGCAGGGGAGCTCCAGGGACACAGCTCCCATGCTCTATGCGGCACCACCAGCATTGCCCCTGCGATCCTCCTTTTGGTCATGACCCAGGGTTGGGAAACGCTGGTTTAGATGTCAGCATTCTTACATCATCGCAGCTTCAATTTCACTCTGATTTTGGCTTCTTCATACACAATACATCCATCCTCAACAATAACTCTAAGCATAATTCCTCACAGCCAGTATTTCTAACCCATCAACCTCCACTGTAATTCTTGCTACCCTTCACCTGCTCTCAGCTACTCCCAACACTTTGCTGCACTAAACTATATACCAGTGCTAGTGTAAGTGTGTATACCTAGGTGGCCACTTCTCTAGAGCCTGCTGTACACAGGTACTCACATGTATCGGTTTGTTGCTGGCACTTTCCACACTTGTACTCCTCGGAGTTTACCCTCTTTCTCCACAGTCACAGAGACATTGGTGTTCTGGTAGGCACTATCACACTGTGCTTGAGTTGGCCCTTGAGGACCACTGGCACCACAAGTTGTGAACCACCAGAAAACAACAGAGATGTCCCCTGTGATCAAGCAGTAGAATTATGATGGAGATGGTAACATCCCTTTGTTTCAGAGACTGATATAATGTTCAAACTACTCTGTAATCAAAAGGCAAATGGCAAAGCCTTAATTCTCCCTGTTGATAAATGTTTCTGCAGAAACTCTGGTAACTAAACTGAGACGCGTATGAACAAACCTCAAAGCACCCCCCACTCACAAACAATATTAGTGACTTTCTATATAGAAGCAAATCAGCAGCCAACATCTTGGTAATATCTGCTGTTTGCTGGGATTTGAAACATGTTCACTGTATTATATATACATATACCTATACATATACGTATATATATATACACATATATATATGCATATGTAAGACACTGAGGTCAAGAACATTCTGGATTTCTATTATAAGATATTAGAACCTGAATTTTCAGAATATTTAGCATTGTATGGCATTTTCTGTGTTCAAAGCACAGCTCCCATTGACATCAGTTGCTGTGAGTCTTTAGCCCTCCTGCTATTCAGATGCTGGGGTACCAAGCTGTTTTCCCAGAAACTAAAAACCTAAAAACAGAGACAATTAGTTGATATAGATCTATCTACCTGAGAGAAATGGCTCTTCCAAAGGGTTCAACAGATGCTGATCCATGATTCCAATTTCCTGTGGGTATTGGTGCTTTCCATCAACATAGCTTTGCCTTCTTCCTGTTATAGCTTGTGGGACCAATCAGGAGGGGGTGAGGGGAAGGGGAGAGAGAGAGAGAGAGAGAGAAAGAATTTCAACCAAAATAAACTTGGTACAACCACTTCATCAAAATAAGAGTTCATGTTGTAAGAATTGAGTTGCGGAAGGGACCGTGATGTCCTCCCACTATCTCATGTTAGACAGCCTACTGAAGGAAAAGGGGCTTAAAACTCTCTTATATGTAAGCACTGTGGATATGTGGCATAAAATGAAAGAAAGTGTCATATATTTTAAATCTGTGTATTGATTTAAATGATCAATCATCTTTACAGTTCTTCAGGTTTCTCATCCTTGGCTTGGCTGCCTGGCTCCATGTTGTGTAGTAAAGAAAGAATTGAACATAAAACTGATTATAATCATTAAAAAAAATGGATAATGGAACACTACAAAGGAATAATAGGCATGCATTTTTAATCAGCTCAATAGTGACATATGAATTCCAGGAATGGACAAAGGTGATGAAAAAGTTTTTAAAATGTCACATCATTTTTTCACCTTTTCAAGGCTTTTCATGTCCTCAACACTTTGGGGATATATTCTATGACATAATCATGGCCCCCAAATTCCCAGATTTTGTCCATGTGCCAGTGAGCTTGCAAAATAGCCTTCTCATCTGAATTTTCGTAATTTGAGGCATATAAGATTTACGTAGTCCGACAGCCATTCTGGCAAATTTAGTGAGAGAGAGAACAGGGGGGATTTGGAGGGGGGGGAGGGGAGAAATGACACAGCTTGTAGATAGTCATGAACACTTTTTAGCATATTCTGTACATGCATAAACAGATATATATCACGTCAAGTGGGGATGAAATGGTGACAGACTTTAGCATACTCGTTTTGCCCCCACTAACTCAATGAGACATGGGGATTCACAGATGCTAGAGTCAGATGGGACCTCAACAGATCATCGAGTCTGACCTCCTGCCTAGCACTACCCACATCCTTCCAGGTCAATACCAACCCGTACTGCAGATAGGATCTGTATTACAGACTGCACCAGCTTGACTGATCGAGGATCCAGATGACTTGAAACCACAGTTTTGGGCAGCCATAGCTAGGGAAGCAAGTTTGAGGCTAATGGTATAATGATTCCTGTTATTTAAGAATGGGACTGCAGTAGACAATCAGCCCACTGGATCCTTCCAGTGTCTCTTATCACAATGTATAAAGCATCACTAACTTCATACAGCATGACTACAAGGATAATATAAAGCAAACCATGTGGAAAAGTAACGCACACTGCTAATAAACACAGCCACAGCCATGATATAAACAAATGCCTATTTGGTCAACCTCCATGAAAAGTACACAAAACTCTACCAGACCTGGAGCAGTGACCAGGATACTATAAACCTGACTCTTCTGGAGTGGGGAGAGGATGGAAGTGCAGACCTCCAAAGGTGCATTTAGAACCCACTGCCTGTCTAAATGACCTACACCACATAGAGAGCTCTACCAGGAAACCAATATCATGAATCAAGCCTGCCTCACACTGCAGAGAGACAACAAACGAAAAGTCTTAAATTTTTGCTGCACAATTATTTTCACTCATGTTATTTCAATATATAAATCACACAAGTTTTATACAAATGTTTGGTTGGAACAACTAGAACAGCTCAAGTTTCTTGCATGTTATGAACCCCTGGTTAATTCAATTCTGAGCATTTTTCTCTAGGAAAAGCATCATCACATATCTTTCAACCAACTCCAGTTGTACCCGTCTAATGGCTCTTTGATGGTCTATGAAAAATAAGTTAGCCCCATTTCCAGCTGGACAATTATCCCCATTGCAAAGCCACTGCTCCAAATAGCACTAATTAGCACCCGTGTTAGGAGTGTCACTAGAGAGGCCAAATAATTATCTGGGCCATGAAGACTGACCTGACCTCCCAACCCCCAGGGACATTCCCCTCAGGACTGACTTGAAGCACACTAGTAGGTGAAAGGGGACAATTCTTGTACTGTATCTGTTTTACACATAGGCAGAGGAACTTGAGCAGACAGAGCGGTCAAACCAAAGAAAACGTAAAATAAACTGTTTGGATTAAAGACAAGAAGGAAAACCAAATAAAAAACATGAAGCACAGCCACAAGGAGGTGCTTGGTCTCCCAAGGCCTGAGCTGTATTAATTAAGAATCTGAAAGGTCGCGACCACCTTCCAGCACAGCTTCTGTCATTCAGAGACGTACAATAAACTCAGTCACTTTTGCTGGAGTGAAGGAATGTAAATCAGTCCCCATAACAGCCTCAGTTTGTGTCTCTGGCTGGATTTTTAGCAAAGCAGCATCCTAACCTAGTGTCCCAGGGCAATTCTTCCTTTCCAAACAAACAATCTTTTCTCCTTTTCCAAACAGTTTCAAATCTTCATGCATTGGAAGGGGGCCTCCATCCCCTTCATGCTTACCAGACCAAGGACCACTTCCATTAGCCCTATGAAATAATGACAGCCCACAAGCACTGTTAACTCTTAGAATGCCGGCATTTGTGGTATGCCTATATGCAAAAACACAGGACCACACCACGGTACCAGATAGCTGCATTACCCTGGCGCTCTGCCTGAGCTATTAGCTCTGTTGAGAAGCTGAGTATATTATCATTGGTGGACAGCTGCACTAACATGCCTGTGCTTGTTGTACCCAAACTAGCTTGTTCAGAGACAGCTTGGATATGCCTGGAAAGTGCTGCCTTGTGGCAGATATACCCTCACACACTGCTAGGTACATGAACTCCTAAATAGGGCATGTTTTCCATACAGGATATAGCTGCAGGTTTCAAGGTCTGATCTTCAATCTATTCCAGCTTCCATTTTGACTGTGGAAGGAGTATAAGCAAGTGTAAGGGGGAAGTCCCTCTCTTATATTCAGTGATAGAATGACACTTTGGGTGAGAGAAATCTACACAGCAATGGGCCCTTCGCCTCCATGTCCACGTGAGGCTTATTCAGAAATCTTTTTCAGTTCATGGGATTTGAGCAGTTTGCATTCAAAGGACTGGGGTGTCTATGTCCCATGTGGAATTCTCAGGGCTCCCCCTCATCATCCAGCCATTTATTCTCCCCCCGCCCTGAAACATCCCCCGCTATAGGCACTGGAGCAGATTCTCAGCCTTGGTATGTTATTTTGTCAAAGCTGCTACAAGTCACTAGTTGGGAATTGGTTGTCCTAGTGTATGTAGACACCATGCAACCATGGCTAGCTCTTATATCTCTTTTCCCATGACTTCTGGTACAAAGGATGTGGTTGTTCTGTGGAGAAGGAATGGCCAGAGCATGGTGTCATCTGGATATTCTCAAATGCTGTATAGTACTTTCCAGCAAGTCAGAGTAGCTTCAAGTCTCTCTGACCTGTAATGGTGCTGAGATTTGGAATCGGGAAGCCATAACTAATTCTTCCACAACAGCCCCATGTTGGTCCATTCTTTCCAATCAGTACTGGTATTAACTCAGTGAAGGCATCATTGCTGGGGGACCTGAAGTATTCCCTCCAGCTCATCTTGAGTGTTGAACTGAGCATAGTGCCTCCCAATATACCAGGTCCTGCCAGCCTGGTGAATGGGTGCATGATGCCAGGGCCTGATGCAGGCCATACGGCACTACCTTAGAACAGACCTTCCCTATATACAAAGTGAGGTAGAGTAGTGATGTAGGTGTGATGGTCCATGAATTATGCGAGAGGCAACGATTTCTTAGGATGATTATGCAAGAGGCAAGGTCACCTGAAAAAGAATGCCTTACATTCGAAAGCTTGTCTCACTCTATCCCAACTAAGCAGTTGATCCAATAAAAGATATTGCCCACCAAAATCCTTGCCTGTTTACAAACAAAATTTAAATGGGAGAAAGCATTAATGATTTACAGTGTTAAACAGAACCGGGAAGGCCAAGGCAATCCAGAGTGTGCTTTCACAGAACAGAGTGCAGGCTGAATAAGAAGGACAAGATGCAAGCCTGCCCACAGCAGGGCAAGGTAACAAAGGAAGAGCAGGCAGGGTCATTCTAACCATTCTAAAGGGCAGCAGCTGCTTTGGGAACAATATATTAAGCATGTTGCAACATGAGACTAGTGGAATAGATTTTCAAATGTGTTTAAACACTTAGGGCATGTCCACACATGCAGGCATGTGCGCTTGCAGCAGTTCAAATAGGAGTGGCACAAATTTGTGCTGGGGATTTGTGCCTCAGCACACATGTCTAAATTATGTATGTACTTTGGTGTGGAACAAGTTGTGCCAATTGGAGCAAACTGACCCTGCCCAGCTCTTCCCAGATCTTCAGCCACAGGAGGAGCTGAAGGCTGGGGCCAGCGCTTGTGCTGGCTCCAGCAGTATAAAAAGGTGCCCTGGCAAGCAGCTCAGGGCTAATTGCTCTCAGGAGCTTCTAAGGCCCAGCCAGGTGACATATGGGGACACTAGCCCCTTGTGCCAGCTGGACTGTTGCAGCAGCCCTGACCTAGAGTGGTCTCTGCATCCTCTACCCACTGCAGCAGTCTGGCAGTGGGAGCTCCTGCCTGGTTGCAACCTGCTGCCACCTGCAACAGCATCCACCCCCTTGGACCTGCAGCCCCAAGCCTGTACACCTGCCAGACCTGGACGGGGACCGCACAGCTGCTTGGGATATGGCATGGGTACTGTAGCAAAGCTGTCTGCACCTCTGGGCCAGCTGCCATTGGGCTGTGACTGCACAGCTGGCCTTTGTGTAGCACTGCTGCCATGTGTGCCCCTGCCCTACCATCTGGGCAGCTATCACCTGGAAGATGTCCTCAGTGTGGTGGCCTACTGTGAAAGCATGTCCTCCTGGCCCCAAGTGGCCAGGAGGTCAGGCACCTCATTTGCCCTTCAGCTAGGTACCCAATGCCAGCCCTGGGCAGGCTCCTCTACCTGGGTCCTGCCACTTGCCTCACTAGCAGAGATCCTGGTGTTCCCTGTTTAAAAACTGCAAATTGTCTGATAAAAAATCCCGAATTCACTGTTTAAAATACCCCAAAATCCATGTTCTCAAACAATTAACACAAAACACCACTATATATCGGTCAATAGCTATAGCTATAGATATAGGTATAGGTATAGACAGAGATCCATTGGGCAATGTTTTATTGATATATTTACAATTTTAAAGCAATTTGGAAGCCTACCAGCGCCTCTAGCATCATAATAAAAAAAAATTATAAACATCTATATGCTCTGGTGTTTGCTTTTGGTTTATCAAAGAAAAATTACAGCTGCCCCTGACCCTTTTGCTAACCAAGATGTGGGGACAGTTGCCCCTGCAGCCACAGCTCCCGCCAGCAGGTCCTTTCCTGTCTGGCAGCTGGGCACACAGGGTGCAAGATGTGGGGGGATGCAGGGTTTGCAGGAGGGGAGTGGGGAGGTGGGTGTCGGGTTCTTGGGTAGGTGTGTGTGGGGGGGGTGCGGGTATAAGGGGAATATGGGGTTTGTGAGTGGTTTGTGGGGAGGGAACAGGTGTGTGGCAGGCCTCCCTCAACCTTCCTTCACAAACCCCACACACCCTCCACCACTCCCCACACACCCCAGATCCCCCTTATACACCCCCCCACACCCAAAAAAACTCCCACTCCTACTTTCCTAATTACCTGGGACAGTGCCAGGGTCTGGATCATGCCAGAGCCTTGCCCTGCTCCTGTTTGCCCCAGCATGCTGAGGCAGCATGCTGGGGCAGCAGGAGCACCATAAAGATACTCTGGCCAGAGTGCATCTCTAGAGCAGTGGTCTCCAAACTTTTTTGATTGCGCACCCCTATCAGTAAAAAAATTTTGAGCACGCACCCCCAATATATGTATATTTATAGAAATAGAAATAGAAGTTCTAATATTTTCTTCTGCACCCCAATGGATCGTCTTGTGCACCCCACTTTGGAGACCACTGCTCTAAGAGGACCCAGCCTTCAGCTGCCTCAGGGCATGCTGCAGGCCCATGTCCAGCACCACTGTTTTTCTGCAGGTTTTGCTTTGTTACCTGGATTTCCAGGTATCAAATTTAGAGCCTGCACTGCAAATATGCAGCACGGGGAACATCTTTGTGTTCCCAGCATGCCTCTTGCCACATCTCAAACTGGTCTAAGAGGCCACCACAGGCACATGTGCACTTGTCTGGATGCGCCCTTAGAGATGTGGACTTATAGGGCAGTTCCAGACCACACTGCTCCATGCTAGGAAGTACCACCTTGAAAATGTTTCTTGTTCATTCATTCTACAAAAACTGAGTGGCAAAAAAAATGTTGCACAAGTGCCATTAGAGTGGTACTGGGTACACAACAAAAACAGCTATGTGACATTTTTTCAGCATTTGGTACCTGTGAAGTGGGAATGGGGTTGTACAGGGAAGGTATGTTTCCATGGCAGTTCCCCCTAGCACAGTCCAATGCATGTTATTGACAGGTCCCTAGTCACCTAGCCAGGGAAGGGTCCCCTTTCTCTCTAACGTACCTTCTCCCTTTCTTGTAACCACTACACTGGACCCAAGGTTGTCTGGTACACAGATTCTGACAGGATCTACTAGCACATGCCTGAGTGAATGCTGAAAGAAACCCTAAAATCTGTATTGCCTGAACTTCCCATAGGGGACATTTTTTCTTAATCACTGTTGAGGTTGGGTTATTTGCTTTTAAATTTTACTGCTGTCCCATAGGCTGTTCCTATAATTATAATTATCTATATAAATATTTAATCAATGTAAATATAGATTTATCTATACATATAGATAAATAAATATATATTTATTTATATAAATATTTAATATAAGAATTAATGATTATTTATCTATATAAATATTTAGTCCTTTTATGAACCCTGCTAACTGCCTGGCCTTAGGGAAGATGGCCGTGGAAGCCCCAGCCTCCATACCTAGCTGATACATACATAGACACCTCCTTTAAAGTCTGTGCTGTATTTAGTAGCAGATGAACTGCAGGACTGGAACTGGGTAAGAAATGAATATTTACATTCTAGTAAAGAGCAAATTCTTTCTTCCTGTGTGCCATTGCCGCACTCCCTCCCTGCTTCTCTTGTGCTGGGAATAAAGCATAATTTCTCTGCTTGGAGCTTAATTGGCCTCACCAGTGACATCTGAAGCCTCTCCTGGCTGGCAAGGACTAATTTCATTACTGAAAACACAGCAGAGCTGCTGGGCTTCTCCGTGAGCAAACTGAATTAAATGGATGAGAAGATAAATGGAAGCAGTTGTTTTCAGAAGCAAGAAAATATAATCTCCCTGAGTATTCAAGCAGCAGTGGTGAAACTAAGTTTTCCAAGAAATGTGCTTCCTTTGCTCAGACCTTCCACTATACACCTCTCTGGATTACCCTCAGCTAGTCTGTGCTACGGCAGTTCCCTGAAATCAATACTGATCTATAATAGCAGAAGAACTGGCTCTTCATGTTTGGTGTACACATGTTCTTAGTACCAACCACCTTCTTTATGCAAGGAAGAAATGAAAAAAGAAGCTAGCACGAGGTCTCCTCCCCATCTTACCTTACTATTTCCTATCTTCCATCACCACTAGAAAACTTTCAGAACCCTTTCTTCAGGTTTCAAATAAACATTTAGAGAAGGAACCACAAGTCCTGCTTACTCTCATATATCTCCAAGATTTAGCAGGGCAAAAATGCACTGGACTTGCAATTACAGCACCTCCAGTCCCTGCGGATGCCAATAGGAGCAGGAGGGTCATCAGTGCTTCAGAAAATCAGGCCCTTGGTGATCACAAGAAAGTCTGACAGCAGTAACTTAAGATAAGCACCATACCTAAGAACACAAGAACTGCCATTTACTGGATCAGGCCATAGGTCAGAGATGGCTCACCTGGTCTGCAAGGCCCCTAAAAAAACTTGCATAGTTTTATAGTAGCTAGGGTCAGGAGGGACCTGAACAGATGATCTAGCCTGACCCCCTGCCGCAGGCAGGAATGAATGCTGGGTTCACAAGACCCCGGACAGGTGATCATCTAACCTCTTTCTGAATTTACCTAAGGTAGGGGTGAGAACCGCTTCTCTAGGAAGTGGGTTCTAGATTTTGGCCACCCTAACTGTAAAATATTGCCTCTTGATCTCTAACCTAAACCTATTCTCCATCAGCTTATTACTATTGTTCCTCATCACTCCAGGTGGTGCTGGGGAGAAAAAGGCTCTTCCTATTTGCTGATCACCTCCCCTGATGAGTTTGTAGGCAGCCACCAGGTCCCCCCTCAGCCTCCTCTTGCAGAGGCTGAACAGGTTCAGGTCCCTCAGTCTCTCCTAATTTATGTGTCCTTGGTTCCTGTTAAAGATGACAGGAACCAGCGGCAGTAGGACTCACAGTAAGCCTGGCGAGCTCCAGCAACAGCAGGGCCCGCCCGGCCCCTGCCCCCCCAGCTGGAAGCCCCAGCAAGGGCTTCTGACATGGGACCACATGGCTGCCCCAGCATGGGAAGTTCAGGTAAGGAGGTGGAGGGGTGGGGAAGTCAGGGAAGGACCCCAGGCAGGGAAGGAGCCCAGGGAAGGGCAGCCTGTGGAAAAGCTGAACATGGGGAAAAGCAGCCCCTTGCCCTTTCCGTGGCCCACGCTCCTTGCTGCAGCTGCTCACAGCCCATGCAGAGCTGTCCTGAGCAGGCACAGGCAGCCCCACATGGGCTGCGAGCAGCTGCAGTGTGGGGTGCTGGCCATGGGGTGGGGGAGGGGCCACTCCCCCCCCCGCTCAGCACCAGCTTGTAACCCACCCCTGCTGCTAGCCTGAGCCCCACGCCAGCTCCGGGCTTGCCCGTTGGGGCTGCACTGCGGTGGCAGCAGCTGCAGCCCCTGCACTTACCATGCCAAGCAGTGTTTGCACGGCAAGCGGGGGGGCTGTAGCTGGTGCCGCCGTGCATAGCCCCAAAGGCAAGCCCGCAGCTAGCACGGGGTCCAGGCTTACAGCAGGGGCAGGTTACAAGCTGGTGCTGCGCCGGGGAAAAGCGGCCCCCCACCCGCCCCGTGGCCAGCACCCTGTGCTGCAGCCGCAGCCCAGCAGGGAGCGCCGGCCATGGGGCAGGCAAGGGGCTTCTTTTCCCCCACATTCAGCACCAGCTCGTTCCCTGCTGGCAAGCAGGGGGTCAGGGCTATGCGCTGCCCCCCGCCTGTACCACGGGGTTGGGGGGGCACTGGGAGTGAGCAGGTGCGGGGGCACAGGGCCAGCGCCAGTAGGGCCCAGAGCAGGGCAGCAGGGGTACAGGGTCCCAGCTGGCAGGGGCTCTATGGAGCCCGGCCAGCTCCCCTCTCTCCCTGCTGGTGCAGCCCAGCCTGGCTCCACAGACCCCTGGCAGCCTGCACCCTGCTCTGGTCCCCACCAGTGCTGGCCCTGGGACATTGGTCCCAGGACATTGGGACACTGGTCCCAAGATGGTGACTAGGAGGTGGGGCACCTGTCAAGGGGCAGGGCTACCCATGCGGCCCTTGACAGCTTGTCAACACTGGGTAAACAGCCCTCCGCCCAAAATAATTTGTGCCCCTAACTCCTGTGTTCAACAGCCATTGATGCCCCTTTCCTCCAAGAATTTGTCCCATCCCTTTTTGAATCCAGTTAAACTGCCCGTTTCCACATCTTATGACAGTAAGTTCCACACTGTAATCACATGCTATGAGAAAAAGAACTTTCTTGAGTTAGTTTTAAACTTACTATCTACTAGTTTCATTTTATGACCTTTAGTTCTTCTATTGTGAGAGATATTAAATAATACCAGTGAATCTCTATTTACTTTCTCTTCACCATTTAGTATTTGTAAACCTTTATCATGTTCCCCCTCAAGTGTCTCTTTTTCTAAGCTGAATAGGCCTACCCTCTTTAGTCTCTGGTCACATGGGAGCCCTTTCATACCACTCATCTTGCTTCTCTGGTTTTCTATAACTTTTCAAGATGTGGGGACCAAAACTGAACGCAGTATTCAAGCTGTGGATGCACCACAGATTTATAAAAGGAGCATAATGGTATATTCTGTTTTGTTTACAGTTCCCTTCTTAAAAATGAATGCAGGTGCTGTGCTATATTCTTTGCATAGCTTGGCTAAAACTTTTAGTATAAACCACCCCTCATGCTATGCCAGGCCTGCAACCATTCCAGGTACAGATGAGCAGTTGTGACAAGTGAGACTCATCTGGTTCCCAGAAAGCCCAGCAAGACATCTGGATCATCTTGCAATGGACATAACCATGGAGAAGGATGAAACCCTGCAGACATATTTTGCTTACAACACATATCAGGATTTAAATAAGGTACTAGGTATTACACTGGTTTTTGGTTGTTTTTTTCCAAAGCATAACTCGATTCTTCATTGTTTTAAAGTTGAAGTGAGACACTCATGTTCCTGACTGTGATTGATCCTTGCCCTCCATCTGCTATCTAGACTGCAAATTGACTCCACCCTGAACGTTGCCCATTGTCCAAAGGTATGACCTCATGAAACACCTATAGCCAGATCCACAGCTGGTGGCACTGCATGTGTTTTCCTGCATTTTCAGTCATTTGGCTGCATTTCCAGATAGACTAAATTGTGATAAATTACACTTACATGGAATTACTATTTACTTGTGGTCAGCACTGCTTGATTGTTCCATGCTACCCACCCACCTTTCCTACAGTGAGGAATAAGCCTGCTGAACCAGCACTACTTATCTAAATGTGTGTGTGTGTGTGTGTGAGAGTGTGAGTGTGAGAGAGAGAGAGAGAGAGGGAGAGAGACAGGCACACATAGAGAGTACATGAATGCTCACAGGAGAGAGAGAGAGACTTTGTACTGGAGTAGGAAATGATTTGCGAGGTCCCTTCTTTTCCTCCTCTTCGCCATAAAGGTGATGTATTAGTCAGTCTATCAGAGGAGAACTAGATATGGCTGCCTCTGGAGTCTATCAGTTGTCCCACTATGCTGTGAGCCTGAGAGGACTACTAAAACACAATACAATGTGATCATTCCACCTACAGCCCAAGTGCAAAGACAGCCTTTCCAACTGAGATATGTATATATAACTCAAACTATGTGATCTGGTACACTGCAGATTAGGTAAAGAAAAATCATTAAGAAAACTGAGATGCACCACAAAACAGTATAAAAGAAGGTAGTCTCCAGCAGAAGAGAGAAAGAAAATTGTGTCCAAATGCTGCAGAACTATCAACCTAATGCAGATAAACCATGTACTTTCTGTAGGAAGATTAAAAGCACATTCTCTGAATCACTGGCTCTTCTATAAACATTTCTCGAACATGCTTTGAATCATATGTAGCTCACCATCAGTGAAGCAGTCCAGTCCAAAAGTAATATTATCAACAGCAATGTCAGCTTGGGAATTCCAGCCCCAGGTTGCCAGAAGCTGCAGGTGAAACCTTTGCAACAAGATAGATGTTTTAGAGATAGAGATAGAAAGAAGAAACACACACACAAATCCTAGCTGCTCTCCAAGGGTGACATGTATTCAAACTATTTCTTCAGGAACACCCCTGATGAACAGCCATAAGGAGATGACACAAACCACTCATTCACACTTAATAAGTTATTAAGAACCAACTATATGATGCCACCTTTCATGGGGCACTATGCCACCCACACTGTATGTGTGTGCATGTATTCACTTATGTGTGCATATGACTGTGTGAAGACAACTTCCTAACTGGAAGAACAGTAGGACAATAGAATAAACTGTCTAGGGAAGCTGTGGGATATCCTTTGTTGGGGCAGCTTCCCAAAAGAATCTGGGTAGGCATCAGTCTGGGGTGGTTTAGAGGGTACATCTGTACGAGGGGTTGAACTAGATGACTCTTGAGGACCTTTCTACCCCTGTGATTCTGTCTTCTTCAGAATATCAGACAATTGCCCCAGCAAAGAAAATACATCGACACATAAGGCAAAAATTGCCCCCCAATCCCACAAACAAAACCAAAATCCAAGGACTTTCCCAGTGCTCATAAGATAGAGGCAAATCTTAGGACAGATCTTCAGCTAATATAAATCACGGTAATCAACAGAGCTACATCAGTTTATACCACTTGAGCATCTGTCTACTTCTTGAAAAGTTTAGCAATATCTCCTTTGCATGTCCCCTTCCCTGGGTGTCTCTCCTTGCTCAGGCTTACTTAGTGAGAGCCATGCATTAGCTGGTTTATCCAAGAAGACAGAATGCATGTCATCATGCTCTCTGAATTCAGAAGGGAAAAAAATACATGGAAGGCTCCTTTCCTAATGGATCAAACTGAACTGTTTTTGATTTAACATCATAAATAAACAGATGCCCGAGGTCTAGTCCATTTGGAGCTTATTAAAAGCACATGGAGTGAACCTCAGCTGCTGCCACTAGTGAAACTTGCTCATGATTTATGAGAGATTGAATTCTGATGTTCAGAGTATGCTGTATAAACTATTAAGTGTCCCACTTGGGAACACTCTTTTTCTAAATTAGTGGCAATATGTATACAAAATACAAAAACGTATATATACATACCAACCCAAGGTTGGTCCTTATCCTGCAGAGGATGAAAACTAGCATAACTCCACTAAAATACTAACAATATCTTTATTTATACCAGCTAAAGATGTGGTCTATTACATCTAAGTGAATCATTTCACACCCACGGGAGCTGGACCATACAGGAAAAACAACGCTGATACAACAACAGTGTACTGTAAACCAAGGGACTTCCACAACCCTAGGGACTTCCACAACTCTATAAGAAAGAAGGGGGGAACCAATTTGCCATCTGAGCATGGTGCCTCCTGAATCTGGCGGAGCACCCACAGAAGCCGCCGATGGCAGCAGCCAGCCGTCGGGGGCGGGGGGCCACTGGCCCCATCAGGGGGGCCAAGTGCACCTCCATGCATCCCCTACCAGTTGCCTATGCATCTGAGTCCACTGCTACAGACCACCACCCTTGTGGTCACAGTGTTGCTGCTTGTTAGGACAGTTTGGTTGCATCTGTAGTATTTTATAATGCCCTTGCTTACCTTCCTCAGTGTTCTGCCAGCTCTCAGTTTCTGGTGATTTATAGGTGTTTTTAGAGGGGAAGAGTCATAGGCAGATACATACTGCTAAAGCAGGGTTGGCAAAAGGGTGGATCTGGCCACTGGCCAGACTCCATTTCCTAACAGGCTCTGCCTGTGTCATGCTGCAGCCAGTTTCCATAGAGACCCCAGCAGCAGTGGGCCAGAACAGTGCAGGGCCAGGGTTTCCATGGAGACTGGCCCCAGCAGCACTAGCAGAGGGCACTGCTTAGTGGGGAGCTGCTCTGGGGTTGGGGCTTGGTTCTTGCAGCACTGACGGCATGGTCTGGAGTGGGGGCAGAGCTGCGATCCCCGCAGTTCTGCCCACACTCCAGCTCCCTGCCCAGCTACCATCCTGCCAGCACTTCTGGGGCCAGTCTCCATGGAAACCCTGGTCCTGTGCCATCATGGTCCTGCTGCTGATGGAGTCTCCATGGAAACCAGCTGCAGCAACACAGACAGGGGCTGCTGGGAAATGGAGTCTGCCACAGGGCTTTGCCTGCCCCTGAACCAGAGCCACCAAAAATAGCTTCCTATGTAGGTAGGCTTCTGATCCGGACACTGAACATTGAACCCTATGGTTTGCCATCCATCTCTCCCCATTCAATTTAAAAAACAATCAACCTGTAAGATGAACCTGCCAAGGGCTATGTACATGGTCCTCATCACCTTTCCTTGGCTGCCTAGTCCTCCTTTCTTCTGGCTTTCACCAGAGACTGCCTTCAACCCACTTTTGTTCCTCACAGCCTTCAATTCCAATCCCTCCCTGCTACATTTGTTCCATCTTCTCCTAGCCTGCCACTGGCTCCTTCCTCTCCCAGAAGCCAGAAAAAGAATAGGGTAGACGCACAGACCTTAACATTTTGATTCAAGAAGTCGGAGTAGGACCCTGAGAGAGAAAGAAGCAGCCATGAAGAGGAAGCTCATCTGGAGCAGGGGAGCTAAGATACGGAAGACAGTGGCAGGGGAAGGAGAGAAGAGAAATTAAGGCAGATGCTGCTTGAGTGAGATTCTTAATCCTTTACTGCCCCTACCCAGAAATATGCAATGAGTGAGTCCAGGCCCTATCAGAATGGTTCAGGGATTCAGGGCAGAACAAGGTTGATCACTGAGATTTCCTGCAGCAGGACAGGGGGCTTCCCTTCCTGACAGATGAAACTGAACTGTCTGGGGGAGTATATGCTTTTTGCAAATCCTGCTTTGTTTTTTCCTTCTCAGATTGATTTCAAGGTTTCAGGTTTTGCTGCTCTCACCTCTTAATATTCATAAGTTAACAAATTGGCAGGAACAGTTGTGGAGGTCAGTTGGCCTCAATTTGGTTGAGGCCTCCCTGCCACATTGGAAAATGGGATATGGCATTCTGCCCCATAACTGTATAGCAAGGACCCCCTCAGACAGGACAATACTAGACCCTGCATCAATCAAAGCGAAAAGACAGCCACACCCAGAAATAAGGAGAAACAGTAATTCATAGTCAAGGTTTTTATTTAATTGCAATGGATAACAAAACCTATTGTATTCTTACAGGTGTGGTTTCTACCACACACGTTAAGTTTGTCCAAGAGCTCCCATTATAAACCCCTGATTCCTCTTGCTTATAAATGCCAAAATTTGCCATTTATGTTAACATTTTACTTGCCATATCTCTGCTTCAGGCTGAATTTTTCTGGAAAATGTCAACCAAAATGGTTAATTGTTTCTGTGCATGAGGCTTAAGGAAAAATATACTGTTTTGCCAAGGTTGAAAACTGCCAGCAACCATTTCTTTTAAATACTCCAGTGCCACCATGCTTTGGAGCAGAGACTCTAAATTTAGATGAAGGATGTGCCTTTTGCTACCCCCTCAAATTTGGCCAAGTTATAAGTCTTTGAAAAAACGCAGTCATGTGCTCAGCTGAGACTTCTTTATACTTTAACAGTTACATCTACAAAGAGTCTGTCTTCATTAGGCATATACCAGCCTGGGCTTTCCCTGCAATTGCCACTGTGAGCTTCTGTGGGCAGTGCCAGGTCTGGGACTGGATACCTGAAATGAGAGCAGGAAGCCTGTCCTTCCTCTACTACACATAGTCTCACCTTGCTGAACCCAGTAGAAAGGAAGCTGCCTGATATAAATATGGAAGGGACAAGAAGCAGATCTGAAAAGGTAGGGAAGTATATCAGTGTAAGAAGTAAGGCAGCAAGGGGGAACAATACTGGAGGCTGGCATGGAGGGATAGGGGAATTGGGACTGGAAGCTGAGATAAAAGAGAAACTCAGACCACTGGGCAAAAAGATTAGGTTATGGAGGAGGTGGGGGAAATAGGGATTAGGGTGGACAGGGAGGCTGATATAGATAAGGTAGAAGGGGTCAAGCTTGGGGGTCCAGGAAGAAGTGTGGAGTTGAAATGGAACTCAAGTCTTAACTTTTTGTGAAACTCCTAGCAAAGTACATGTTTCTTCCCCCTATCTCTAGTACTGGTCCAGAGAGAGGATGACAACCTACTACTGCTACCAGTTATTCTGTTAGCTCAAGTGGCCCAAGGCTATGTGGTGGAGCTAAAGGTTCCAACCGTGCTGATGAATCATGTGGGTATTGACATGATGCCCCATGAAGAAATGTATGTTTTTTAGTTTGCTTTTTTAAAAATGAAAGAAGTTACATGCAGAGAGCTCTGTGAGATAAGTAATATTAGAGTATGTATTTAAAGACAGTATTATGATGTATATGTACATGAGAGTCACACACTCTCTTAATTCTGGCTTTTTCTAAATTTGAGTTTTACTTCATAACCTAAATAATATTTTAAAATATGTTTTATATTTTAAGATGTGTGTGTATATATAATGTTGCTGGGTCCACCCTAGAAACATTTTGCCAGCACAGGGAGTGTCTACACATGCACTTTAATGTGCAGTAGCCTATTTTACTGTACATTAAAGCATCACATAAAAAATCATGCTAATATACTAATGCACAGTAAAATTAGGCTACTATGCATTGTGGCACTAAAAAATGTGCGCTTTCACTACTGTGCATTAGGGCAGCCTAATACACATTTATTTAGTACCTCACATTAGAGGTGCTAAATTTAATGTGCAGTAGCAAAAGCACATTAATAAATGTGTAGACATGCCCACAGTATACTGGTATTCCTGTGCTGGTAAGGCACAGTTTTAGACATGTGAAAGTCCCAATGTGTACACATACTCTGAGATTTCATAATAAGTATATGTGTGCATGCGAATCACTGACTTATACATGTGTGTAGTGGATTATTCTTACTTAAGCTGACTACACGTATTGATACATACGCCTTTTCACACATAGCCAACTGAAAATCTGGACATTTTTGTTTACAGAAAATTGCTTTTTTCCTGACATCCTTGCTTGTACAACTAGTCTCACTCTCAAATCCAAGTGGACACAGCATCAAGGACCAATAGAAAGATGGGATAATATGAGTATGATGGCTGGGTAGAACAGCTTGAGGTGAATGGTTTCCTGATGGCTTCATCTTACTTACTTACCCACATTCACCTCTATGTGATTAGTTTAGCTACTCACAGTCTTAAATGAACCCCTCTTAAATTAACTAACTGCATTTTATAAATCATTCATAACATATAAATTGTTATTTTTCTCCAGCATCACAAGGCTCCAAAACACCCCTAGTTAATACGCCAGCACAAAACCCACTGACTTAAAATGATCAGAACAGTGAATAAAACTAGGGCTTATGACATTTCCCATTGGATCAGGCCTGTAGGTTTTCTTGCATTATAAAAAGACCATGTGCTGTTCTGTTTTATCAACATTGGGCAGCAATTGGAAATCTGTATCCCTCCATTAATCATGTAAGGAGATGTGCTCAACAACCGGACCTCCTGCACCCATTTACACCTGGTTTTAGGAGAGACGCTAAGAAGAGGCAAGAATGAAAACAACACTGCTCAATAATGGATTCAACACATTCACTAAACTCCACAGGCAAATACACGGATGCTGCCAAAGACACTCTTACCAGTTCTGGAGCACTGGAATTTGCAGAGTGATTAGAAACCAGCTGTCACTCCAGCTCCCTGTTCTTTCCCAGAGGGAGGTACAGACTCCATCTGTCTCTTTCTGGACAGATAATGAGAGGGTGCCATTGTAATTGCCAAAAATATGCACTGAGAATTGGACCTGTAATAAATAAGAGCAAAAAGATAATGGTGTTCTGTGGTAAAAGGAGAGCAAATGAGTGTGTGGGTCACCTTTTCTGACTGGTAAACCAGCCTTTAAAATGAGTCTTCATGATTTGTTACAATTTGGCTCCATCCCCTCTCCTGGACAGGCAGCAAACTACTTAGGTCTGTGGAGGGACAAGGGCAGGCCACAGATCTGGACCCCAGAACAACAGCTATAGCCTTTACAAAGCCTCAGCAGAATAGACACGTTCTCTTAGGGCCCACTTGACTTCAAGAGCTCTGACTTCCTAGTTACATCCCTCAGAGACAATGTGGCAGCATGCTGAGGAAACAGGTTTAGAAAAAGCAGTCTTTAACCACAAACTGCTTTGCTCTTTAATAGCATTGCAGTTAGGAAAAACAGCAAACTCCTAACTGAATTTCCCGTCTGTTTTTCACCAGCTCAGTGATTTCTGGATTTAGCTGAAGGCCTTAGGGGTAAGATAGCTCCTCCTGCCTGCTTGGCCTGGTCTATAGCATATGGTCATGGAATGGCATCTCTCACAGAAGCAATCCCCTTCACTAACTATGACCAGTTTTACACATGCAAGTGCCGCAGTGCCAGGTACTTTGAAAAGCACCCAGTGATGCATCGCCTGCAGTTGTATACACAGTGAAATGCGCGTCAGTGCACAGAAAATGGTGGCGGTGCGCTTTTGAACTAAAACACCTTCTTCGTGTTTTAGTTCAAAAGCGGCTGCCACCATCTGGGAGGAAGCTTTGCTGGGTGGCTCCTGCCCCAGCCCGCGGGGCTCTGGCTCCAGCTTTTGGCTGCCTTCCAAACACTCCACCTGCCCAGCACGAGCTACCAAGTGGGTGGAAGGTAGATGGGAGTTGGAGACAGACAGTGCTGGGGCAAGAGCTGCTTAGCTAAAGCCTCCTCCTGGCCTGGAGCAGCACAGCAGGAGCCAGAGGAGCTGCTGCTGGAGGCAGAGGGAGCCAAAGGGAGCTAATCAGCAGCTGCACTGGGAGCAACCCTGCCAGAAGCTGTGTGCGCTGACTATGGCTAGGCCAGCAGGTGTGGGCTGGAGCATGGTATGGGCTGCCTGTGGGCAGGGCTTGGCCCCATGCATAGTGCCATGGGGGCCTCAGTGGACCACCCACCTGGGCAAGTTCTGCTGCATGCACCCCCTGCCCACTCCTTCCCCTCACCCTCAGCTGGACCCTGGGACCTAGAGCCCAGGCAGACCGCTCCATAGGCACACATACCCCCCACATTTCCCACCCCCTTCATGAGGTGAGGGCCTCCCTGTGACCCTTACCCATAATCCCAGCTTCGCCCACCTGCCCACAGCCCCTTCCCACATAGGGAGTTTTGGTGAGTTGTTATGGTGGGTGCAGATGCTAACATGGCCTGCAACAACTCATCAAAACTCCATATGTGGCCTCCAGGCCCAAATAATTGCCCAGCCCTAGTATAGAGAGTCCATTCAAAGACAGTGGCCCCAAGAGGGAGCAGTAAGCCCATTATTCCATTAGGAAAGAGTGGGTCAGAGTTGATGAGCCCTGATGACCCTTTCATTGGTGGTTCTCTAGGAGGCATCTTCTCCACTATCAAGAGTACAGAGTCCAGAAACAGATTGTCCTTGTCAGGCTGACAGTTTTTCAACTGCCTCTGGATGCTTTAACCTAAGGTGGAGATTTAATACCCAGGAAAGGTAACAGGGAAGGTTACAGTCATAACTGTGTTCCTGTCCAGAGCTTACAGTTTAACTCAAGCATATTCATAGCTGTCATTTCACTCCTCCTCACAAAGGTGAATAGAGCAAAGACACTCAACAAACATGGGAGGGAAGTTCAATAAAAAAGACCATCTGCTATCAATTTTGCATCCCTTTTTACATGAAACATACCCATACTATCACCTTGGAGTGCCAGACTCCATCCTCATAATTTGGCCAGAGACACTTTCCACCTATAAAACAGATTCCACCCAGGTCTGATGTAAGATAAAAAACATTGGTTTCTGTCAAGGCAAATTCTTCTTCCTATTTTCATATGGAACAATCCCCCAGATAAGCCAACATCTAGTATTCAAAGACATTACCAAGTAGTTCCAAATCTGTCACATACATTTCCCTTTAGATTACATTGATTGAGGACGCACAAGAAGCTTTCACATGCTCCCAGTATTCTCAGAACCCCTCACTCTTAGGCTGGGACCTAAACTTTTTGCATCCTTCTCTTCTTTATCAGATAGGAAGTGATGCAAGGGATGATCCTTCCTTCCTTAATACAACACCATCAAGGCTGTATATGGAGAAATGCAAGAAGCCCTCCCTGAAAAAGCCGTGTGGGCAGGACAGCCCTGCACCTGCAAAGCTGCTCTTAACTAAACTGTAACTCTTGGATTCTGGTTACCATGTCTCAAGTATACAACAGATTCAGGCTCCCCTCACCTTCAGGCCTAATTTTTCAGGAGTGGTGTGCCCACTCCTAGACTGGGTATAGTGAAATACTGCCTTCCCCCCTCTAAGGCAATCCCTAATCCCCTCCACAGAAAGACTATTTCCTCTCTGTGCTCCACTTCTGTGAGGGCTGGTGTCAAGACCACAGCATCAACACCATCATTTCCATGTTAAGGGAAGGCAGAGGAACTGCCTCGTTTGTCAGTGAACCTGGAATCTATGTATCAGCACCTGTGCCAGCAGGGCTTAAGGGCAAGCACATAAAGTGCAGCTCTGCTACAGGGCACACAATAAGCTTTGAATGCTCACAACTGGACAAAATGTTTTCAGTCTATAATTTATTTACCAAAATTTTCAGTTTGGGTCAACCTGAAACTATTCACTGAATAGTTCTGAGTTATTTGGTGGTGGTGCTGGGGTCAGGGGAAGGTCTAGATAAACTCACAAAACAGGAGGAGGAGGAGATTGTTTCTCATTCACCCCGAAGGCCCACTGGGAGGGGCGCTGACAACCAGGATATCGTGTCATGCTTGCTCAGCTTCTCTCTCTGGCTCAATGAATACTTACGTGTTTTTTATAAAGGAAAATGGTCCAAGAGGAGAGGCTGATGGAATCTACTTTCCCAGGTCCTGATAAAATACATGACAACACAGCTCAGTAGTGAGAGCACTGTCCTGGGAGCTGAGAGATCTTACTACATATTACTACTCTGAAGCAAGGAGTATGTCCTGTAGCAGAGCCAGACTCTGTCTCCAGCTTGCAACAGCATTTCCAAAATAACTAGCAAACAGAGTATCATCTAATATTTCCACTTCCAGCCCTTACTGGTCTTACAGGGATCTGGGAGGAAGGCAAGGGAAATGGTCATATCCATGGCACTTATCTCCACATCTGCCCACCTTCTAGACTGGATGCAATTTCAACATGCAGAGTTTCAGTAGGGTGTGACCCATGATGATATCCATCCACCCCGGGAATATCCATCTCCCCATCAAATTCCACTTTCCAAACTCACTGGTGATCTGGCATTTCAGTTCCCTCCCATGAGAGTAAAGCATGACATAGACACAGATGTCAGAGAAGTGAACTCAGGCACAGGACGCGTCTCAGATGAGCTGACTGCCTAACTCCTTTCTCTCAGCAATACAGTTAACTCCATAGGTTTGAAGTGAAGGTTGCTAGGATGAACTGCTAGTGTTTCCAGCACTTGAACACTGGTGGCCTTTGCTCATTGTGACCTGTTTTCTAGTTAAAGCATACAGACCTCTACGGTCTAAGGTCTCTCTGTGGCACGCTAGCACGGGACCATCATTTTGCCTTGTTTTAAGCATACACCTGCATGTCCCTTCTAGAATCCAATGCCTGGCTAAATGTGTTGTTCAGTCAGCAGCAATAATTTCCAGGATTCTCAGACTGTATACTGCATAAAATGAGAGAGAAGGTGGGTAATATACAAGAACTGGGCACTGGAAACTTCAAGATCAGTTCCACAAAGATGCTAAAACTGAGCAATATACCTGGTAATCTCCACTGGCCATCCTGGCAGGCAAGCTGGCACTGTAAGCCTTGGCAACACCACCTGTCTGACTGCTGTTTGCTCGTAGGTATAAGAAGTCACCTGTGAGCAGGAAAATAAATTAGAAAACAATGACTTAATTAATCTAGCCACCAAGAAATGTCTGTTGATGGATGCTCACTTATACATGAGCACTTGATCATGGAAGAAACACGTCTCAAAATTAATCAATTTGACATTTTTCTTTTTCATGCTTTCTTAAAATCATTTATTGACAGTGTGCTGAAACCTGTGACAGGACACAATGCAAGCTGCATTAGGGCATTAGTGTGGATTTATCCTTGAGGCAGTATACTCCAGTGTACTGGATATCATGAAAAATTAGGGAAAATAGATTTGGGCAGGGTGGGAGTTGGGATCTCCACACCTCCACTGGAATGGTAGTGACCAAAACTTAAACAACATTTCTATGCTTTTATGACTCACAGGAAGAAGAGATGAAATTAGCAAAAATTCTCTACAGCTGTTATGCCTGTAACAGTAACGTTTTACCGAAATAGGCTGGGAATTAACTAGGCTTTTTTGCTGAGAAAAGAAGGTCTGCCAAGGTTCTCATGAGAGAAAAGGCGTGAGAGAGGGGAGTAACCATATTGGACTGTCCAGGTCTGTCTGTACTACAGAAAGAGTCACGTTACTACGCAGATTTTTGCCAATGTGACGGTACTAAGAGTTAGAGCAAATGAGCTGTTTATAGATGCTAAATTTTTCTAGGTTTAATCCAGACTACAGCTGTCACTATATGCACGTGGACATGTGTAGTCCAAATTAAAATTGGCTCCAGTCTGCATTAACTAATCCTCACTGAATGAGGATTAAAGTTAATGCAGATTAGGGCAGTCTGAACTAGGCAACTTAAATTGTATTAATTATGTACATATGGCAGTTATCTAGGGATTGCTGTTTCATAGATTTCACAGATTTCATAGATATTAGGGCTGGAAGGGACCTCAGACGATCATCGAGTCCAGCCCCCCACCTGAAGGGCAGGAAGTCAGCTGGGGTCATAGGATCCCAGCAAGATAAGCATCTAATTTGCTCTTGAAAGCGTTCAATGCAGGTGCTTGAACCACCTCTGATGGCAGGCTATTCCAGACCTTGGGGGCTTGGACAGTAAAGAAATTCTTCCTTATGTCCAGCCTGAAATGGTCTTGTAGTAGTTTATGACCATTCGACCTTGTCATCCCTTGGGGCGCTCTGGTGAACAAACGTTCCCCCAGATCCTGGTGGTCACCCCTGATAAACTTATAGGTGGCCATCAGATCACCCCTGAGCCTGCGCTTTTCCAGGCTAAAGAGTCCCATGGCTCTCAGCTTGTCGTCGTAAGGTCTGCTTTCCTTACCTCTGATCAAGCGCGTGGCTCTCCTCTGGACTCTCTCAAGCTTCTCCACATCCTTTTTGAATTGTGGAGCCCAAAACTGGATGCAATACTCCAGCTGCAGCCTCACAAGGCCGAGTACAGGGGGAGAAGGACATCCTGGGTTTTGCTTGAGAAGCATCTATGGATGCACGCCAGCATTTTGGTCGCTTTACTAGCCACAGCATCACATTGCAGGCTCGTGTCATCTTGTGGGTAATGTTGACCCCCAAGTCTCTTTCTTCCATAGTGCTAGCCAGTGTAGCACTGCCAAGCCTGTAAGGATGCTGCAGGTTTTTTTCCCCAAGGTGGAGAACCTTGCATTTTTCGGTGTTGAACACCATCAAGTTCTTGTCCGCCCATTTGCTGAGCTTGTCCAAGTCAGCCTGGATCACCCACCTGTCTTCTGGTGTGGATGCTTTGCCCCAAAGTTTGGTGTCATCGGTGAACTTGGCCAGTCCACTCCTGACTCCAGTGTCCACATCGTTAATGTTGTCCATGCCCACTACCAGATGCAGCAAGTGAGCACAGTTAGAATCACTGGGCATGTCTACACAAGATGCTTAATGGCAAGTTATCATAGCTTACTGTGAAGTAAGCACATGTGTCTATACATGCACATGCTTACTTCACAGTAAATCTCCCTAATCCCAAGTAAATTTGCTACCTGCAATGCAAGCAGCAAATTTACTTGGCAGTGGTAACAGCACCATAGCCCTCATGTAGACACATGGCCGGGAGTCAAAGCTGCTCCTGGTCAGTTGGGAGATAGCTCCCTGCTCCCAGGGCAGGCTCCGCTGCAGGAGCTTGGGCAGGGACCTGACAGCAAGGAGCTCCAAGCCCCTTGCTCCCAGATCACTTATCTCCCAGCCCCCACTGTACCATCATGACTGGGGAGCAGATGGCTGAAAGACCTTTATCTCCCAGCCCAAGATCTGCAACCATGGGACCTGGGCTGGGAGACATCTCCCAGCAACAGCTCGGCAACAGCAGGGCCGCTGCTGGAAAATGTTTATCTCCCAGCCTAAGCCCCACGGTCGTGAGCCCCACCAGCCACGTGGTCACAGACCTTAGGCTGAAATGACCATCTCCCAGCAGCAGCTCCACAGTTGTGGAGCCAGCACTGGGAGCGCCCTGCTGACAGAAGATGGGGAGCTTGTTCCCTGCCCAGCTCTGCAAGCGTGGAGCTGGAAGGGAAACAAACTCCCCAGCCTGTTCCTTTCCCCCCCACCCCCAACCACGCACTGTGCTCACAGAGCTGCAATTATGATTGCAGAGCAGGGGGTAGGAGCTCTCTGCATGGGGACAGTTCCCCACCCAGCCCGGAGCTGCCTGGGACCTGCCCTTTACTGGGATAGTTCCCAGCCAGAGCCAGTCTGCATGGGGACCTGGAGGTGGCCAGGGACTGTACTGTTTTGGGCAGCCCAGCCAGCTCTGGGCTGCACATGCAGACTCCCCTGCACAGCCTGGGGCTGGCTGGGAGCTGTTGTGGTCAGGGGAAAGTCCTAGCTCTGTGCCCCAATCAGGTAATCAAGGTATGGGGCTTAGAAAGAGCTGCAGGGAAGGTCCCAGCCCCCTGTCCCAATCTGCTAGTGGGATAGCTAGCAGAGAACTAGCTGCCCCACTGACAGATCAGGGCAGGGAGCTGGGACCTGCCCCGCCCCTCAAGCTCTTTCCAAACCCTATGTCCCAGACTGGGGAGCCAGGACCAGCAGCTCCCTGCTGCCATGGCAGGGGGACACTGTCCCTGCCTCAGAAGCAGACAGCCCCCTGGGGCCAGGAGATAGCTGTCTCCTGGCCAGGTGCTCCTTGCCAGCCTCTGGGCTAGCACCCACAGGGAGCCTGGAGCTCATGCCCAGGGGCGGCAGAGACACATTGCAGGGAACTGGGAGCAAATCTGCTCCCTAATCTTGTATGTGTAGACACCTACCCAAAAACCCATACTGTGCAGTAATTTACTGCACAGTAGATCTATGCTGGAGTAAATGTGTGTGTAGACATGCCCATAGAATCATAGAAAATTAGGGCTGGAAGGGTCCTCAGGAGGTGATTCTAGTCCAAACCCCTACTCAAAGCAAGAGCAGCCTCAACTAGATCATCCCACCCAGGGATTTGTTAAGCCGGGCCTTAAAAACCTCCAAGGATGGAGATTCTACCACCTCTCTAGATAACGTGTTCCAGGGCTTCATCACCCTCTTGGTGAGAGTTTTTCCTAATATCCAAACTAAATCTCCCTTCCTGCAACTTGAAACCATTACTCCTTATTCTGTCATCTGTCATCACTGAGAACAACTGAGTTTTGTGGCCCTGATTGTGAGTGGCAGGCAGGGAAGGATTTGCAAGGCATGCTATTTAGATTTCATAGACATTAGGGCTGGAAGGGACCTCGGGGGATCATCGAGTCCAGCCCCCTGCCCAAAGGGCAGGAAGTCAGCTGGGGTCATAGGATCCCAGCAAGATAAGCATCCAATTTACTCTTGAAGGTGTTCAGTGTAGGTGCTTGAACCACCTCCGCTGGCAGACTGATCCAGACCTTGGGGGCTCGGACAGTAAAGAAATTCTTCCTTATGTCCAGCCTGAAACGGTCTTGCAGGAGTTTGTGACCGTTCGACCTCGTCATCCCTTGGGGCGCTCTGGTGAACAGACGTTCCCCCAGATCCTGGTGGTCACCCCGATAAACTTATAGGTGGCCATCAGATCACCCGAGCCTGCGCTTTTCCAGGCTAAAGAGTCCCATGGCTCTCAGCCTGTCATCGTAAGATCTGTTTTCCTGACCTCTGATCATGCGTGTGGCTCTCCTCTGGACTCTCTCAAGCTTCTCCACATCCTTTTTGAATTGTGGAGCCCAAAACTGGACGCAGTACTCCAGCTGCGGCCTCACCAAGGCCGAGTACAAGGGGAGAATGACGTCCTGGGATTTGCTCGAGAAGCATCTATGGATGCACGCCAGCATTTTGGTCGCTTTACTAGCCGCAGCATCACATTGGAGGCTCATGTTCATCTTGTGGTCAATGATGACCCCCAAGTCTCTTTCTTCTGTAGTGCTAACCAACGTACCACTGCCGAGCCTATAAGGGTGCTGCAGGTTTTTCCTCCCAAGGTGGAGAACCTTGCATTTATCGGTGTTAAACACCATGAGGTTAATATCAAAATAAAAGTATGTTGTTATTTTCATACACAATATCGCTTCTGTTTTTTTCTTTTCATGGGTGGGTGAGCCAGCTGGTGGGGATCAGCCTTTCTGGTAAGGGAGATAAGGTGGGGTTTGCCCAAAGCAAGATCAAGCCCCCAGCCCAGTCTGGTAATTTTCCCCCACTGAAAAGCAGAGGTGGTATATTTAGATCCTGGCTTACTACAGCTCTCTCACCCCAGGGTCCAGGACATGAGGGCTTCCCCCCACCACCACTGAGACAGCTGCCAGCATAGCCCCTGCTGCCCCTCCCTGCGGGCTGGATATGGATGTTCCTCCAGAGTCAGACCAAGCCCAGAGCCCGTATGTCTGCATGCATGTCTGTGGGTGTGTGTTCATCGGTGAAAATACAAACAATACTGCTGTAAACAAAGACAAAAACACTTTTTTATTTAGATATTGAAAACAGTGAATGGTGTAACAAATACAGTTTGAGCCAGGAATGAGTCCCTGTTGTTCCCTGATTTACACAAGGGTCCAGCACCCCCTGCTGTCTGTACTGCAGAAATGAAGGAAAACCTCTCTGTTGATCAATGATCGTCTATTATTCTTTTTTTAATTGAAATTTGATTTGAACGGTATGATACTAATTGATTAACATGGTTTAGAAAATGGTGAGCATATCTACAAATGGGTGTCTGTCCACACAGACGGGAGAAAAACTGCTGACTGAAACAACCCTACCCTTGACAGAGAACCTGGAGCCAGAATAATTATTTTTGAAGTCTTATAGAGAGCCCAGTTGGGCTGAACTTTTCTGTGCTTAGCCAAGCTCACAGAAGGTTCTACCCTTCCCATGTCTACCTTCCAAGGTGACTGACACATGCTGATCTAGCCTCTTTTTTAACAGACGCCTTTTTGCCATCCTCTTTAGCAAGGAACGTGGCTTTCTTCCTGGGATCTTTTGCAGCAGCAGGATGTAGGCTGCCATGGTGGCCCTGCTTTACCTGTGGCAGGTTAGGGTGTTATGTCATGTGTTGTGTCAGGGTCAATTGTGTAGATTTGCTAAGAAGTTATAATATGTATTTGTATAGGATGGCCTAGATAGGGATGATCCTATTTTAGGCAGGGAGTTGGACTAGATTACCTCTGGAGATCCTTTCCAGTCCTGTTTCTCTATGATACTATGGAATCATAATTGAAAAACACAGTTTAAGCTTAGCTGCAACATAGTTCTAGCTAACAATGATTTCAAAGGTGATTTGGAAAAGGGGTACAAAGGGTTTTTGAAGACCATATTTGTGGATAGAGATGGACATACATAAGGAACCTACCTACAGTGTCTTGTAGGGCAGATCCTATGAATGAAGCTTCTTGTCTTGTGTCCACAAAGCTCATAATGGACCAAGGGGAAGCTGTAGGGTCTTTCAACGTCCAGCCGCAGGGATCCCGTTCAAAAGAACAGTGTGCTCCCTTGGGAAGACTGCCTGTGGGAAGAATTGGAAAAGGCTGGGAAACAGCAGAAATCCAAGCAGGGAAGAAAACTGTAAATTCAGTTACATTTTTTTAAATCATGGGAACTAGAGAGGTTATGCCAAGAGAAACTACAATGACTTATTAGTTCCTTTCCATGTTGTCACAACAAAAAACTGTAGTGGTCTTGGAGATCACATCTATTGTTATCAGAGATCCTGCATATATTTCTTATGCTAACTACACCAGAAAACTGTGGTAGCTAAGATTCCATAGTATAGCAAAGATTGTCAACTATTTTAAATAGTGATTACTGTATGTTACATCTGTCAATTGCTTGGGAGTCCCATAGACTACTTTAGTTGCTAGCTAATTTAGAAGTAATTTAAATTACATTATTTCATGTGGTGCACAGTAAACCTGTGAAATTCCCTATGATAGTAGGGGCCTCCAAAACTACACCTGTATTTTACAAAGACAATTTTATGTCCAGAAACATTGTGCTGATGCTAAAATAAGGGTGCTCATTGCTGCCAGATGATTGGGATTTGAGTCTGGAAGGAACACAACCCTCCCACTGCATGGATGTAGAAAGGAAGGCTTTCCCTTCCTCTGAAATAGCAGGAACTGCTATGGGCAGGCTGCCAAGCTTCACATACCAATAGTCTGAGCCAGTGTCTAAAATCTTGTATCCCTAATCCTAAAAGTGCATTAGCTATGGATATTCCAAGTCCTGATGTTCAGTTAAATGAAGATACATTAAATTAATTACACAGGCAAAATATCCAATTACTCTTTATAAGGAATCAATTTAATTTATTTCTCATTCCAAATTATTATACTTGATGGGTTGAGCAGAAAGGGATTTGTTTTTAAAATCTGTATCGATCTCATTTTGTGGCTTTTGTTGTGTATATTTTGTTAGATGAATCCCAGGTGCCTATTTTCTATGCTGATCCCAAGGGATGTATTGCAGATTAGCTATTTCCAGCTAGAGTTAGTAGATAGTATAGTGACCCACAGGCTGTACTTTTCCTAGGGAATTTCTAATGGTGACTGGAGATTAGATGGAGCCTCCATTTTGAGCTGCTAACATGACCTGACTGGCTGAGTCCCTTTGGCTAGCTAGCTTTTGTGGCAAGGTGCTTTGACTGCTGCATTTTGAATGACCAAAGAGGAACCATAGAAGGATCCCAATAGGGAGCAAGCTCCATACTTACCACACAAGGCTCCTTCATCCTCTTGTGCAGGACAGTCACTGTGAAAATCACAGACTTGCAGATGGCTTATGCAGTCCCCATGTAGGCAAGGGAAAGCAGGGCTCTCGTCATCCCTGGAAACACGTTGGCTTCCATTGTCTAAAGGGTTTACCAGAAAGAAAGCCCAGAGAGAGTTGTCAGCATAATGCCCAGGGCTAGGCTTTGGTTCAGCTGGTTCCTCAATCCCTCACGTGCCCCTGTCCCCTTCCTACCTTATAAAGGCAACATATGCCCCATCCCTATTAAAATATACATTTAATTTTTACGTTTGTGCCAGAAAGTCTTCAAGCGTATAACAACACAGAATAGGGAAAAAAAGTAACATGGTCCAGTGAACAATCACAAGGACAGCCTACAAAATGAAGCAAATCCTCCCCACCCTTGCAATAATAAACAACCATCTTGAAGCCCATCCAAACTAAACATTAAAATAAAAGTGCAATGTTCCAAAGGTGTGGAGCCTAGCTACAGATGGCTCTACCCGCTACTCTGTCAAGGCTATACCATGGGACTGTCAGCAGCTTCAATCAAACTGATAACAGATGTTGCTAAATCCAGTCCCCAAGGTAGATTCTACATCTTTTAAGAAGTGTGTGACCTAGAAGTGCATTCTTTGGATAACAGGGGATCTCTGCAGCTGCTAGTTCACCATTAGCATGGTATTTCCTTAGGGCGCTTGTGTTATCACGTGGACTTTATTTATTGCCCCCTCTTTCCTATTTCCCTCCCACCATTCCTTCATATTTCTTTGTACTTGCACTACATCCAAAACCACAGCCATCTTTATAACTCATCCTTCTTCACTTAAATCCCTTGAAGTTGCCTTCCACTGAATACTTTTTTTTTAATGTAATGCTTTGCACATGGAAAATATTTGAAATCTCTAGTACGGTCATGAAAATTGTGCCCAAAACTTAGAGGTTGCATGGAGGCAAAAAGCACATAAATCAAAGGAAATCTCTATGAGGATCAAAAACTCTTTTCACCTCTTTTTTTAAGGTAACAAAACCCACATTTCCATGGATACTTTTAAATTCAAGGCATCCTCGGCAGTGCTTCTTCCCAGCACCGCGAGGCATCATGCTAGTCCCTGAGAACAAGAAAGGGAAGCTGACAATGAGCCTGACTGGGTGAAAGGCTTTGCACAAACAGGCCCTGCCTCTGCGAGGAACGTGACTGAAGTCAGTGCAGCTCCACACACGTGCAGAGCTTGCTTTGTCCACATACCCTGCCACTCTGTAGCTTCACAGTCTATAAAGAAAATGTGAAACTCATGAATCTAGTTTCCTTCTCCCAGCATAGTGAAGTAGAGGAACAGAGAACAGGCCTGAAGGCCCCTTTCATCACATCCGGTGCTTGCAATATACTAAATAAAAAGCAGCACAGTGATAAAAAGAAAAACAAATTTCTGTTTGTTTCATTGATCTATAACAGAAATTCTCAACGTAGTGGTCCCATTCTCTCTTTCTTTGAGGCTGTGTGATGGAGGGCCCAGAAGTGTATTTCTGTTGGAATATGGGGTTTATGGTAAGGAAAAGATTGAGAACTGTCTTTTGACTTGTTAAATAAAGAAAATATTAAACTTTTGAAAACAACTTGGCCCAAATATTTAAAATGATGTTAGCAAGTGCTTCTGTCCCTGCTACATTCTTTGTTGCTAGTTTGTTTGCCCAACAATGAGGCAAGGCAGATCCCTTCTGAGAGGGATGGAAGCATGACTGCTTCAATATGGACATAATTTCTAAGGCTTTGACCTTTGGTCCTCCATTTAAAGAGAGTGATTTTTTAACTGAGTAGGTTGAGAGCTGTTTTTGTCTGTGAAGCACCCCTGCAAGTGTGGACTTCTTCCAGAACCCACTCAGCAAGTTTCATCAGCAGCTCTCCTTTTCTGACTACATTCGCTGCAGCTTTCCAAAGCTGGTGAGGTATGTTGGAACCTACCATAGAAGCAGTTCCTGAGCTGCAAAGAGCGCAATGCCAACAGCCCAGCCTCTTGTGCTCCACAATTTGAATACAGCAGGAAAATCTCAAAAGGTCTCTTCACTTGGCCAATCTCAGCCATCAAAACTTTCCACTTCACCCTATGGAAAAACAACAAACAGCTATCATGTAAGTTTGGAACATGTGGGAGCCCGAGGCATGTGCAGCTCAAAGTTTTTCCATTATGGCAAGGGAAAAAGTATCTATCAAGAGCAAAAAGAGGGATGAACAAGAACTCCAACAGAATGAATAATAGTTTGCAGCAACAGCATTATAGACTCAGCGTTCAAGATTTGAAAGTTCACCTTTCAAAGCTCTGTCTTGATGACAGTGATGATGATGATGAAGTAAGGGTCTACCATCCACTTGCAAGGACTCCTTAAATAGGATCTGAGCCTGTATTTTCAGCCAGTCTACTTTGGACATCTCCAAGATTTGCTTACCACGTATTTGATTATGCAATGTCTGTATTTGCAAACACAAATCAGACGATCAGCTGAGCAATCTCTGAATCTGTGAGAGCAAGGGCTGATTCTGAAGATGCTCAAAGTGGAGATGACCAGCCAAACATTTGATCCTAAATGCTTCTCACTTGTGTTTCTAACACTGAACATCCTTTTCTGTGTTTCTAGTCTTGGCAATTATAAGAAGTCCACTGCTACACTGGAATGCAAGTGCAGAAGACAGAAAACTGTGGATGACAAAGAAAATTATTTTCTCTCTTCTCCAACCTCCCCACAAATACAACATACCACATAGATAAAAGTCTCTACACTATAATCTTAGGAACACTTGTGGCAACTTACAGAAAGACTGATACAAGAGGCATCGATTTTTTAGGAGTAATATCTTTTATTGGACCAACTCCATGGTTGGGATAGATTGAAGCATTTTACATCAGGTTCCTGCTTTGCATTCAAAATTGTGTCTAAGCCTATCTCAACCATGCAGTTGGTTCAATAAAAGATATCACCCCCCCAAAATCCTGGCCTCCCGCATAAGTTCTGGAACATCATGGCTACAACCTCACTCCAACACTACCAGAAAAACTGATTGTCACGTGGGCCTGATTTTTAAAGGTTTTTAGGCACCTAAAGTACAGACAGATGTCCAGTGAGATAAGTGCCCAAATCCTAACTTATTCAGTGAGAGCTGAAAACCCCACAAGACAGGTGTTTTCATCTTTAGGCACCTAAATAGCTTTAAAAATCTGGCCCATGATACAACTTTCCTCCTGTTGCTAAACAGCATTAAAAGGCAGCTAAAATGCATGAGACTTCCCCAGTATTACTTTTCATCAAATAACTATCTGTGGTTGCCATGGAGATGTTACACCATTACTAATGGTCCATCTGTCTGATCATGAGTGGATGGGGAGACGGTCCCCACAACAGTGAATGGCAGACATCTCTTAACGTGTGCATTTCTTTGCTGCACACAATGAAAACTCAAGGGCTTGGGCCACAGACATGAAAAAACACTGCAAGTTTCCTGTGTTTCTAGGCTTATAATCTTCCTGATTTATGTCAGACTATGTTAATGGAATATCTACCCAATTAATTAATTAATTGGTTAATGAGTCTCTGACTAAACATTCTCTGGTAAAACGATGCTGCTTATTTTTCTCCATCTTTTCTTCTTATAACCTCCCTCCTCCCCTTCTGAGATTTATCTGCGTCTTACTTAAACCACTGCAGTCTTCTGGTCCTATTTGCTTCCCCTATCTCTGTTTCCCCTAAGTATGTCTCTAGCATTTCATCTCAAATCAGAGGGGTTTTTTGATACTGTAGGGTCGCTTTATTCAGTTTCAGAAATATCCAACACCAAAACACAATTGCATTACCACTGCTATATGGTAGAGTAACCAGGGACCTCCAGCAATGAGACATGATTGCTTAGCTTTCCTTTTATATTACACAATAGCCTCCAGGACTCTGCAGTACTGAGATAGCTATAAATGCATTATCTGTGTCATATCACAGCACAACATCCAAGACCATTCAGCACTGAAACATAACTGAATGACTTCCCCTATATTGTACAGTATACTATGTCCACTCTGTGTATTAGATCCCCCTGCTGAGAGACCCTGCACTGTTACCTCCACTGAACTGTAACATGCCTCCTATATCCCATAGCTCTGAGGCAGACAAGGTTCTTTGGGTAAATCTGATCGTTTATTAAACCAACTTAAATAGTTGGGGAAAAAATTTTTTTAGCAAGCTTTCAGGTTTAAAAACCTTTTATCAGGCTGAGGAAGCCTCTGCAGTTGGTGTGTGCTCTTCCTGGATGGAATGAATAGTGAAAAAGCCAGAGGCTGGTCTGCATGCAAGGCAGGCAGTCAGTGAAGATGTAAATTGAGGAGTCAGTGGGTGAGAGACAGGCTGGGTGGGGGGTGATGGGGGAGAAAAGGGGGATTAATGTAGCAGTTAAATAGTGGAGAGGTACCTGGGGAGTCAGATGTCAGGCAGGTTATAATGTATCATAAATCCAAAGTCTATATTTAGTCCATGATTTTTTGTATCTAGGAGGTTGATGAAGTGAAGTTCATAGGCTTGTCTCTGAGAAGTGTTTTGTAAATTCCCTTTGAGGATTAGAACTGAGAGACTGGAGAGAGAGTGGTTTTCTTGTGAGAAATGTGTCCCCACAGGTAATCGGGTACTCTTGTCTTTGATAGATTTCCAATGTACATTCATTCTGGTGCGCAGTTGTTGTTTGGTCTCTCCTACATATTTTCCATCAGAGCATTTGGTGCATTGGATGAAATATATTACATTTCTGGAGGTGCAGCTGTAAGGTGCAGGGATGCAACATCTCCACCACATTTCTTGTCATGGCATGGTCTGGATCCATTTGGTGTGTTCTGGGCCTTAGGAAGTTTGCTTTTGGGATGAGGTTAGTGAGGTTCAGTACTTGTTTGAAGGCTAACTAGAAATTAGAAATGCAAAACCTGCCAACACATTTTCACCACCCCCACAATTACTACACCCCACAACAGAGCCATCAGCATCCCTGCATCTTACAGCTGCATCTCCAGAAATGTAATACATCTCATCCAATGCATCAAATGCCCTGATGGAAAATACACAGGAGAGACTAAACAACAACTGTGCACCGGAATGAATGCACACTGGAAATCGATCAAAGACAAGAATAACCAATTACTTGTGGGGGAACATTTCTCACAAGAAAATCACTCTCTCTCCAATCTCTCAGTTCTAATCCTCAAAGGGAATTTACAAAACACCTGTCAGAGATAAGCCTATGAACTTCACTTCATCAAACTCCTGGATACAAAAAATCATGGAATAAATATAGACATTGGATTTATGATACATTATAACCTGCCTGACATCTGACTCCCCAGGTACCTCTCCACCAGTTAACTGCTACATTAATCCCCCTTTTCTCCCCCATCACCCCGCCAAACCTGTCTCTCACCCACTGACTCCTCAATTTACATCTTCACTGACTGCCTGCCTTGTATGCAGACCAGACTCTGGCTTCTTTACTATTCATTCCATCCAGGAAGAGCACACACCAACTGTAGACACTTCCTCAGCCTGACGAAGGGGTTTTAAACCCGAAAACTTGCTAAAAAATTTTCCCCAACTATTTAAGTTGGTCTTATAAAACATATCAGATTCACCCAAAGGATCTTGTCTGCCTATGTCCTTAGACCAACATGGCTACAACCTACACTCCCATAGCTCTGAGTCACACCTGCACTACCACTTTATATCACATCACAGCAGGGAGGAACCTTCAGCATTAAGTTATATTATCACCATTCTATATAACAGCAGATCATCCAAGAACCTCCAGCACTGAAACATTGCTGTACTCTCTCCATCATGCATTACAGTACCACTTCCAACAAGCTCTAGCACTGAGACCTGACTTCCATTAACTCCACTACACAGCATGGCAGTACTACACCCAGAATCTTCAAGAGTGATAAGTAGCTTTGCATTATGCAAAAAGAGGTACAATGTTCCACCTAAAAGCACTGCCCAGGAATTCTCTTGGTACAGACCCTCAGCTCCAATATCTAACTGCAGTGAGTTTTCCAATGCCATAAATAATGTACCTTCTTTGCTTGGTCCCGGGATCAAAAACAGAGGCTATTCAAAGCCAATTTAATTTTCGTAATGGAATCAGGAACAAAGCCTTTTGTATATAAAGCAGAAGATAGATCGTTGTAGCCGGCTTTCAGATAAGCCCAGCTTGGCAATACCTTTACTATCGATTTTATGTCAGGGCAGATCTCAGTAAATTGGCTAATATTACTACACGTCTAAACAGAGGCATTAAAGCTGCACACACACTTGGAGAAGCTGTCAGAGCCTTACACATCTCTGGGCAACTTGCAAACAAACAAAACATTTTTGGATCTGTAAAGAAACTGAATGCTCAGTGCAAGAGAACTCAATGACCTGTATGGCCCTGGTCATTTCTAGAGTTCATCAGTATTCTCAGCATTACAAAACTTCTGGCTCCTCTGTTTGCCTCTGTTAGGAAAAGGCCTCCCCACTTCTAAATAATCCTTTCTATTTAATGCCTGACCAGCTCCAGAAAAGAAACCTGCTGCTGGATCTGGAGAAATTATGCTTGAATACAAACAATAACAACTTCTTGTGTTAGAGTGAAAAGAGAGGGAACGTTCTTGTACTAGAGAAAGTGGCTGAGGGACCCTTGGGGACTGCCTCTGTCCTGCACCCAGAGCACTGCTGTGAAACACATCTTGCCCATTCACTCCTGCCCCATAGCCAGCAATTCCCAAAAAACAAAACAATGCAGCTACCATGGAGCAACCCTGAGTGCACGCTAATAAACACACCTGAGATATAGAGCTTAAGTGCACGTGCTCAGGGCTATCCTAAGGAGGCTACGAGTACACTGCCTTCTTTTTAAAGGACCCATGTGTGCACAACAGGCCAGGCCTTGCAATAGGCCTTCCAGGCATAGCACAGGCAGTGCAGACATGCCATTAATCATGCTTTATTAGGCAATGCCTAGACTCAGGCACATAGTCATGCAAAGCAAAAAAAATGCGTGGGCAGAAGGGTTTCCCACTAGCTACTGTTGTGTGAAAGATTGTGTGCATCAACTTAAAGTAACGCTGGTCCCAGTATTAATTTCTCCTTCTAACAGAAATAGCCCATAATACCCTGAATTTGGTTAGACAATGATCTCTGGGTAAACGAGGTATCTTCTAGTAGACCAACTAAATAGTTGGAAAAATTGTTCTTTGCAAGCTTGTGGGCACAAACACCCTTCTTCAGGCTTAGGGAGAGTCTGCTGGTGCTTGTGTGAATTTGGTTAGACACTTAGGTCAACGTTACATCCAAAGTGGTCACCTTACAGAAGCACTGCTACCAGTCCAGACAGTGGAGATGAGGGGAGCTGGTGTCTGGTGTTCTCCAGCCTCCTCTCTTCACTGTTCTCTTCCTGGAATGGTTTCACCAAAGATTGGTCTAAACTGTGGATAGGAACAAATGGACCAGCAGCTTCAGCACTACTAGTCTGATGATGAATCGCACTGATCAGAGAGGACAATACCATGACAAGGAGCACTTCTCTCCTGTGAATGGTACAAACCTAGGGAAAATACTCTGCTGACAGGTTCAGGAGGAGGAACTTAGTCAGGATAGGAGGCTTCTAGAGCCAGAAAGACAAAAGCCCAGTGAAGTGCTCCACTTGAACTGAGTGGGTTATGGCTTGGCAGCAGGGATGAGGATTGGTGGGAGAGGCTGAAGTCAGGTGTTTTGTGGTTCCTGCCTCCCTGAAAAAAACTGCAGTGCTAATTTTTTGCTGACATAAATCTCTAATTTTGCTTCAGCAATGTCCTGTGGTAGTGAGTTTCACTGGCTAGCTATATAAACTGAATACTGAATTCTATCCTACTCAACTGTTTGGTCCTTGCCCTTCTTTTTACTTCCAACTGTAAAGTAGCGCATGGAAGCAGACAAAAACATGGAAACAATCCCAAACCATCCAAAAATCCAATTCTTCAGCCTAGTCTCTCTCTTCCTGACAAGTGGTTGTGCTAGGTCTGAAGATACAACAGAGAAATTTGATCTTGGATCATGTATTGGGCAAGGAAAAGGTAAATCAATATGCAGTGAGTCGGTTTTGCACTATCACACACCCCAAATGTGTTTCATCCTGGGTCTGTGCAGATATTTTTTTTAAGTTTAATTATAAAGGGGGGAAAAAACCCAGACAATATTCATTTAAAGGTCTCCAATTCCAGCCCCTTTTTCTTGTTTCCAAAAATTTGAAACAGCCCAGAATTGCTGTCCATCTTTTAGATGCCCTTAAAACACATGCAATTATCCCAGCAATTATTTAATTATTCTTTTCATTAATCTAAGGTGTTAACATCAATGTCTTGGCCAAACTCCAGTTCAGCTAATTATCTTTTAACTACTTCAATACTACTGTAATTTTAATTAAAGATAATCCTAACTCCATCTCTTCAAACTGTTGGTTAGTATTCAAGCAGACTGTTAAACAGTTGCTTTGTTCCACTCCAGAGACAGCTGCATCTGAGTGATGGGTGGAGGGAATTACAGTGTATACCAAGTGACTAGATATTGTGGGTGCTGCTGTATCAATTAGGCTTTTAATACATTGAAATGGGTCTGAAATCTAGCCATGCTGGCCAGCAGGAACTGGCTACATTCTGGAAGTGGCAATCACAGTCCGGGCTGCAAGAATGACATTAGAAATTGACCTCTGAGAAAGTAACTGCTTCCCTGCTGCATCAGTAAGACGATATTATGAGTGGTACAGGCCTGCCTGGAAACAAAGGGAGCAGGAATTAAAAATAGGAAGCGAAAGGATCAGAGGCCTGACAATTAAACTTTTAAGTTAAACTGCTGACCAGAACAGGAGTCTTGGCTGGGTATATCCATGGCAACAAAAGGTAGCGCCAGGGAATCCAAGGGAAACAAGAGCAGGGATCTGTTGCTGGAAGTCTCCACAGAAGCTAATCAGGCATCATAAACTAAAAGCCTGCAGTGTACTTACCCCTGCTCGTAACAGGCAGGCAGGAGAAAAGAAAAATGAGCACAAGGAGGGCTCTAAATCAGTAGGCATGTAGGCCCTCCTCTCTTTTTTCTGCTGCACCTCAAAGAACCCTCTTGTTCCCCCTACCTTGTATATTCTAACACCTATGGGAATGACAAAACAAATGGAAGAAGATCAAAGAAAGGGAGATTCAGGTTAAGAGCCACGTTTACTTGATATTCTTGTCTGCCTGTTCTTCCTCTATCAGAATACCCCTGAACTCTGCCCAGGCTGGGATGATCCTGTGATACCATCTTGTTCTGAACATAAGTTGGCCTTTTTTCCGCCTCAGAAAGAACCATAATCAACTTACACACAGGTTGACCTATGTTTGGGACAGTGACCTGGCACAGCACCAAGAAGGAGACTTTGTTGTTTTTATGGGTGCCACGGGGGTCATCTACTCCATCATGATTACTGTGGCAAACTCAGCTCACGAGGGGAAGACACACAACAGCTGGGTGATCCAAATCACCACCTGAGTTCCTGGCGATCTCGCTGGTTTGCTTCACTGGAGTGGGAGATGGCAAGATAGGAACTCAGAAATCCTTGGAACCTGGTGTCAGGTAGAGGCATGCAGACGTCGGTCTCAACTACAGGCTGCCGGGAGCTAAGAAGCCTTGGGTCCCCACCTCTGGAACAGTCCATGTGGTGGGTCACCACTGGAGCCGCAGAGCCAGGAAACAGGGCACAGGTGAGCCGATAAGAAACTATGCAGGATTCACTTTGGAGCCTTGCCCATGTTTCATTGAAATTGGTCAAAACCAACACTGAAACATTTCTGATGCAACAAGTTAACATTTTCCAACAGAACACAGTTGTCAGAAAAAATTTATACACCTACCACTGTCCTTCTTCCCCATAGCTCCTCAAACATTAGACCATTTGAATTTGGGATTATTTACATTCAGGGTTTGGTTCTTCATGTCATAAGAAGTCTAAATCCAGAACTGCACTTCAAATCTGTCCTTTTGATAAGAGTCTGTCCCTGCTCAAACCTGTAAATAATTTCCATTACATTAAAAATATCAGCGTTGATCTGTATTGCTGTGGAATTTTAGGCTGAAGACAATATGATGAGCCTGGGGCAAAATTGCCGTTGGTATAGAGGATGCTTTTTTCTTATTTTAGAATTTGGAGGGGGGGGCAAGTTCTTTCCTTGGTTGATTCTACTGTTGCATTTTGCAAGAGAAGTAACAGTTCAAGGAAAAAGACATTTCCCTAAAATTGAGCCTGAAAATGAGGGGTTGACATATATGTGGGATCAACTTATACTCAAAACATTACAGTAGTTAAAAATACCTGAACAATGAAAACGTGACCTCTGTCACTATGATAAACCCCCGATGCTATTTAGAAAAATAAGCCCATTTCTGAAGCAGTATTTTGCACCCACAGATGTTTGGCATATCACCTCAGTACTAATGAGGGAGACACAGGGAAAAAACGGGGTAAATGTTTTGGAGGAATTGTAACCTACACTACATTATATGTTTTCTTCTGTGCCTACTCCATGGGGAATGAGTGTGACACAGTCATCAGTTTCAGAGCCTGGGTCTTTAGCTCTTTAAGTTCCTGTTTCAGTCCCAAGTGTTTGCAGACATAATGATCTTGAGAACAGAGAAGAACAGATGCTGTTAAAACCCAAAGCAGTGAAGAAACCAACCCTCAGTGCTAAGTCTAACTAGCCGCAGGCAGATGAACTTACCAGCCATCCTTTTCCTGTCCAACTCTCAGAGGGATGACTATCTCCTGGTTTGTGTCCATGTGCCGGACTTTGACTGTGAGTCCCTGGGGAACGGGAGCAGCTCCAGGTAAATATATGACCAGCTCCAGCATGCAGGACTCTGAGCTCCTGGGCAGGACAGGGCTACGTAGACTGAACTCACATCTATCCGAGGGCCTGTTAGCATTCAGGAGAAGAATGTCTCCGGCTGGAAAGGAGAAAAAAAGTGGAGAGAGAATATGAAAAGAGGAAAAGGGAGGGAGAAAGGACAAGAGAGAAGGAAATAATATAAATGAAAGGAGAATACATTTTTAAAAAGTGAAAGAAAAGGTTGAGTGAAAGAGCAGAGAAGAAAGGAGGAAAGCAGAGAAGAATCAAAGGGTAGTAAGAAAGAAAAAGGAGAGAGGATGTGATGGATAAAATGGTAGTTAGAAACCTACTTCAAACACAGATAAGAAAATTAATATAAGGGGTCATTTAGCTGTGTAGAGGGCCTGAGTATCATGAACACTCACCCTCTAGTTAGAGTGGCATTTTCTGATCTGGATGGGCATAAAACTAATTCATAAAGGGTTGGACTGGGTCCGTCTAAAGTCGATAAGAATTTTGTTAAAGATTTCAACAGGAGTGCAACTGTATTCAAAAGAACATAATGGTCATGGGCCATATCCTAAGACATGGTAAGTACTTGGGAGCCAACCACTAAAATCAAAGGGAGCTGCAAGTGCTGGGGAACTTGCAGGAAAGCCTTGCAGGATGATCAGTAATATGCTGATTGCTGCTGATTGTCCAGCAGGTTGAGTACAGATGTACTTCCCTTGAGCAGGCCTAGGACCTGCATATCCAAGTAGCCATACCAGGAGTGGTAGGACCATTGCATTTCTCAGGGTCTGGTTCTCTATGGTAACAGATACACTGCACGCTAAGGATACAAAATAAGTTATTTACCTTTATCATTGGGCCTTTGAGACTATATCCCCTGCATTTCGGATATGTGTGGCATAAAACCCTCCTGTTGTCAATATATCTTGCTTCATACCACACTACATTATGAGCAGGGCTGCCACACTGTAGGTGCTAGATATAGCTATATAATATTCTCAGTTCCAGTGTGTGAGACATGCACAAGAATAACTGATGGATTTTTTTATAATACATACAGTTCTTAGTGGGATGTCTTCTAGAATCTACAGTGGGACTCCATGTAGGCTGGTAAATTGAGTTCAGCAGTTTGAGAAGGTGAAGGGTGGCTGGTCACAGACATGTGTGTATGCACATTTGTATTCTTTTAGGAATGAACTAGAATTCTGCCTACCTTCTATGTCTCCAATGGATGAACTGTTCTCCAGAAGCTGTCGCTGCTCCTGTGGCACCAAGACACCCACTGAAGATGGTACCCAGTCTGGTTTTCTAGAAGCATCCACAGATGTTATCCAAGAGCAGCCTGACCCAATGTTACAAGAAGTTTCTGTAATACGAACCAGAGAGAAAACATTTTACAGCTGCCTTAACTAGCTCCAAGAAGGACATCAGTCCAAGATGCTAATAAGTAGATCTAATCAGTCTGGAACCACCTCTGTAAGATAGAAAGAATCAAAGGAAAGACCTGGAGATTCTGGTATACCTACACCACATAGAAGGTCCTCTTGAGGAAGGATATGCTACAACATGCCCTATCCACTGCTTCTACTCACATTCCCCAAACCAGAGATGCAGTGGTGAAGCCACTCAAGGGATGTCCCCCAAGACTGCTACACAGCATGCTGTTCTTGAGACCTTTCTGTCCAGACACAAGAGAGTACCTCTCCCCACAGCACATTTCTCTCTCACATTTCCAGATGTGGTGCATGCAACTCTACCTGAGAGTGCCAGGGGCATGGTGTGGACATTCTTTGTGGTGTGGACATCCAGCCAGAGAAGGTAAGGGACAACTCAGAAAAAAATGCCTGAACATCCTTGGCTGATGCAAACTGGTCTATTTTCACACTGGTGGTGCAATACTTGTTTAGGCTAGCTGAGCGCCTGACCTGCTTGCAAGTATAACGCTCAACAGGGAGACATCCAAGAGAACTGCACCAGCATGGAAGCAAGCCTGCATGAGGTAGAACAGAGGTCACTTTGGGAACAGGAATAATGGAGACAACCTCCTCTCCATGTGCAACAGAACTCCAAGACAAGAGGAGAGAAACCCTCCCAATGTGAACACTCCAGTCCATGTAGATTCAAAATGTTAAAGTATTCTGGCCCAGATATTTTTCATAACCAGATATTATAAACCTGAAAAGAATTAATTCACTGCTGCCTCATCAGTCTACTACAGTCTCCATGAAGGGACATCAGCTGCATAATTCTCTCCTACATACAAGGAGATGGAAAAATATGATGGGCTGATATTCCATCTGGGATATCTTTTTATTATTATCATTATAAATTAAAATTACCAGTGTACATGATATATATTTTATATATTTTAAGTATGCTATATAAATAATAACAACAACAGTAGTAGTAGTAGTAAATTACAGTAACAATTAAAGATCCCTGGGGCTCTGTGTGTGTGTATGACTGTATTTCATATATGCACGTAGTAAGAGAAGAAGTATTTCTATTTGAGAGTGCTGACATTCCGTATAAATAGCATCCTATTCACTGTTTTTCATGGAGAGATTCATTTCTAGGCAGAAAGGAAAACAGTTTTTATGGAAGGAATTAAGATTATTAGAGTAACAGCAACAGATGGGTGAACAGGTAAACAGAAGCAGAGCAAGACTCAAGCTTCTTAAATGCAAATCTTTTTTGCGTTTAAATCCCCAACCTTAACCATATATTAACTAAGAATTTCCTGTGGGAGGTCACTGTACTACAGGTAGTATTTACTGTACTATCCAGAGTAGATAAGCATCCATCATTTACAAATGAATTGTGCTAGAATTACATTTTAAAAACTAATTAAGACTGTAGGTGAATGCATGAAATGTACAGAATGTTAATATGCAACTATGTAACCCTGTGGTGCACCTCAAGTCGTGAATTCACACCCACTGATCAGCAGTTATACACTGGAGCCAGCAGTAGGACTGATCATGTTATTAATTGTTCACCTACTTGTTTAAGCAGGATAGAGAGTATATTCCCATTATCAGTAGCAGTAAATATATAAAGCACATATAGGCTGCATCTGGATAAGCGCGGCAGTGCGGTATGTGGCACCGCAAACACATCTGCAGCACCATATACGCACATTTAGATGTTCTCCATGCTGCAAAGACATGCTGCTCATTCACGTGCTGCTCCACCTTTTTTCCTTGCTTTTTTGACCCCAAATATCCAGGGACCCGGGGTTGAAAAAACCCATAGAAAAAGAAGGTGGAGCAACATATGAGCGAGCACTGTGCACTGCTCAAAAGCCAAGCCAAGCTGAGCCGGGCCGCCTGGAGCTGCACTGTGGTTGCTGGCCAGGCTCTGTGCAGCACAATTGCTGCTGCTGCAGCCCCCAGACCCTACCACTACTTGTCCCTGGGGAACCAAACATTCACGCTTGTCTGGATGCACCCTATAGTGTATTTTACATACACTTCTCTGCGTGTATGCAAAGAATACACAATGAAGACAATCTCTGAATCTATTGTGCTACAGTACTACATCTGAGACAGCTAACTGAAGATTCAGTAACAACAAATCCAAAACTATTTTCATAAAACATTTTTAAAGCCAATGTTTATGAAAAATTATTGCACTAAAAAGTCTTACCAACTCTTGAACATGCAATCACAGATATCAGAGCAAGTCAGTTCCTACCTTGAGATATACAGCCACGCAGCTATGTATTGTTTTGTTTTCATTTATCTGATCTAGATAATAAAGTAAATACAAGGGACACCTGCACAATGGCAAGCAAATGATTTTCCCAACTTGCTCCAGATGTACAAAGGTTCTGTGTTGGGAAGTTTCACTGTCTGAGAGAGGAGTAAGAAGCTTGTCTAGAAAATAGGAATTTGGATGCACCTGACATATGGGAAGGGCCTTCAAGGGCAATGGAGAAAGATGATCTGAGCTGAGGTGTGAGGGAAATGGAAAGGAATGTCTAGGATCATTTACACAGCAAGAAACAGTTTGATGTACGGTTGGATTGTTGGACAATGGTCATCCTGGAAGTAAAAGTGCATCTGCACTGCAACTGACACACTATGGCAACAGAGGTAGGAGCTAATTCCATAGCTGGTAACATGGAGCTGGGTGTGTGGCTTGGGAAACCACTCTTGGATCAGAGCAAGGGTCATTTCCCATGTATGGATCCCCTTGTTCTGCATAGGCCAGGAGATGCAGAAGCAGCCTCAGACCCAGCATGTATGCGTTCTGACCTCAAGGGCTAAATAGTATGGGGAACATGACATAAGTTTAGGATTTATTTGTAAGTGGGTTTTTCTACAGCTTGTCAAAGGCCCATGTCCTGCTTGGGGGCTAAGGGCAATATTGCTTCTATCGAGTCAGTGGTCTGTTTGCAAGGAACTATTGAGGAAGTGCTTTGGACAAGCCATTTGTGAGTTGCATCAATGTTTAAAAGTTGCAAGTGTAGCAGGCTCATCTTTCAGAGCTTGAGATCCTGCTGTTTTGATTAGTGGAGCCCATCCACCAATCAGGAGGCAGCAGGAGAAATAAAGTCACGCCCCTTTCCTGAGGGGAGGGGGAGAAGAGCTCCCCTGGACCTGATTGAAGACTGTAAACTGTCAGGTCCGGAGGACTGCAGGGGCGGAGCCCTGGAGCTGCGTGCCCAGCACGAGGGGCAGATGCAGCGAAGGACTCAAGAAGAGCGCAGCCAAGAAAAGCTGGGAGCTCTCCCCCAGCAGGCAATAGGCCCAAGGCTCCTGAAGCTGCCACTGGAGAAGCGGCCCTGGGAGCAGTGTGAGACTGCTTGGGCCCATGGTGGTGCACGGTTCAGTGCACGGAGCCCAGGCTTTGGGAGCCACAAGCAGCGGCTTGAGCCTGCAACCCCAGTAGGGCCTTGGGGCCTGCAGTGAGGTGGCTTAGGCCTCATCTCCCAGCAAGCCAGGTCCCACAGTGCGCAGGGCGGTGCATGGGCCCAAGCCTTGGGAGCCAGGGAGCAGTGGAGGTTGCTTGGGTTAGCCACCTGGCGTGAGGCTGACCCAGGGCATGGGCAAATAATAGTGCTGCAGCCTGAGACCCAGGAGCCAGCAGCAGTGGTGCAGGAGCTGAGCCCTCGGTGCCCAGACTGGGCACAGGGTGGAAAAGAGCCCTGTGGCGTAGGAGAGGCCTGGAGAGGCGCTCCAGCATAGGAGACCCCATTGAGCTGTGCCCTGAACACTGCCACCTGAGGGAGCGTGAGTTATTGGGCCCTTGGGTCCCACAGGGGACAGACATTTGGGGTTGGCAAACCCCAAGAAGGGGCTGAGTGAGCAGCCCCCCCCCACCTAGTCAAGACCCTAAGGGGAGGGGCCCCTGGTGCTTCCTGGACACCCCCCAAGGGACCCCATTGGAAGAAAGACTATCTTGTGCCATGGGTAAAGGGACTATATTAAGGCAATAGATGTTATGAAGATTGTTCATGTTTGCACTTTACATTTTGTGATTGAAATGTATTGTGATGTTGTAAATAGCATTATTTAGGGTTTGACCTTGGTTATTGGTTAGTGTTCACTGTGTAAATATATGTATATGATATTTAGTTTTATGTTTATGTACATTATAGCTTAATAAATTTAATATAGTTAAGAACTTTGGGCTTGGGTTAACTGTATAGGGGAAAGAGGGATCTGCTAAAAATTCTGGCATCCCTCTCACAGCATGCCTTCCTGCCTACCCATCCCATCCTATTGAGAATAGGGCACACCTTTGGGTATACCCAGGTTACACAAGCTAATGTAAAAACTGGGAACACTGAGGAGTTCTCTTTTTGTCTCCTTAAATCATTGTTCAAAACAAAACAAAAAAACAAAATCTGGAAACTCAACTTCGGAGGAATGGCATGAATCTTAGAGAGGGCTGAATTTAAGGTCAAGAAAAGAATGTATGATCCATAGAAAAAAATCCCACTGTGGTTAGCAGAAGAACCTCCATAAATATTAAATATTACCAGTCTGTGCTGCCTGGTTGTTCCCATGCGAGCATTCACACGCATATAATACAAATGTATCATGGACTTTGGATTTCCCTCCCTGTCAAATGCTGTATTGTAAAGCCCACCCCTTCCTGCCTCCCACGTGTGTTTGTCAAGGAGATCAGGGAGACAAACTTGTAGATGTTTGCTTTTAACATTCTGCAAGTAGGATATTGAGAACAGACACTTGCACTTTCTAATCTGACCTCCTCCATTTCCTAGGCTTGATTACCCCAACAGCCTGGTGTGTGGGCAATGTACAGAAATATTGCACAAGACCATTGCATGAAGCACTGTATAGAGATACTGCACAAGACCATCCCTGCCCCACAGAACAGAAAAGTGGTGAATGGCACAGAGAGAGGTACGCAGTGACTAATCCACAGTAGGTAAGGAACAGAACCAGATAGAGAACTGGGCTCTCCTGATGTATTACTCAACTGGCCAAGAAGTCCAGTGTCTAAGAGAGGGATCTATCAACCTGAAATGTGTGCGCACACAGGTACATATGCTCCCATGGCCTGCCTACACCTTGAAAAATTCCCATCTATCCATGTGCACATAAGGACACACAGGAAACATATTTATAATGTATTTTTTAAAGGCTTGGATGTGGAGCAGTGGGAATTTGCTTGGGGTAGTATGCCAGGAGAAATGCTGTGCAAAGGGAATTTAAAATGGTACATTGTGGAATGCATAACATATAGCTGCTCCCCTGCTTACATCCTTTCTGCAAAACACCTTTGTGAAGACTGCAAAGAGCGGAGCTCACTAACATGAAAAGATTAGCATTGCTCCCCACACAAAATCATCCAGAGAGATCACTAATATAAGAAGGGGTGGGTGAGGAGGGCACAAGCCCCAGGCACAGGTTAAGGTGGGGTGCTGGAACTGAAACTGGGGGATGCTGGAATCAAAACAGCTAAGCTGCTAGTCCAACAGCTATGAGCTTGGTCCATGTGAAGAGGAGCTGGGAGCTACACAGTGCTGTGAAGGAGGCTCTCTAGTCCTAGTAGATAAATATTGTGGGGAAAAGAAGCAGGGGGTGAAGACAAAGCATCCCTACTTCCTGCTGAACTAGGGGATTTATTTCCTCACTCAGAATGGCATTTGGCAGCATCTTTGGTGAAGCAGGGAGAGAGGTTTAACTCTTAGCTGGGAGATGCCTTCCCCCATTGGTGTCAGGACCCTAAAGCTGCCTTGACTCCAGTATGGTCTCTCTACAGAGCTGGAGCAACACAGCTGTCAGGACCTAAGAGCCCTCTCCCTTCACTGGTTGGGTCCTGAACACCACCCAGCCTCAAGTATTCCCTTGGGTGCCTCCCCCCAATATGCCCAGGGCAACAAAGGATCTGATTGAGATTGTACCTGGCCCCATCACTGTAGAATCTGAGCATCTCCTAAGCCTTCAAAATAGAATACTTTTCCCCATTCCATTTAGCAGCAAAAACAACTTGATTAATTTACAGATATGGGGGTTTCATGTCTTTATGTTTGGCTTTGCTAAGGAAACACGTTTAAATGAGCTCAGGTGAAATAAACAAATTGCCTTCCTTGAAAGAAATTCACATGATATGTGAGTTATGCATAGAAACAAGTTCCCTGAACAGAAAAGAAAGACAGAACTCTTTTTGATGCTAACAGTTAATGAATGTTCTACTAATGACGGCACACCCAAATCAAGTCAAGAGGAGAACTGTTTCTTGACAGACAACCATGAATTCTGTTGCAAGGATGCATTAATGAAATACTTCAGAGGGCATGTTGGAAACAGAAGATAGGGAAGTAGAGAGCACCAGCCAAAGAGGAATTACAATAATGCTTCTGACTTAAAAATATGATTCATTTTAAGGGTAAATATGTCCAGTTCTGGAGGGAACATCTGGCACTTGGTGGAGCACAACTTGAAGCTGCTTTGATCCAAATGATGGAAGCAAAGGGAGAAAGAAGAAGGCATCGTGCTGTAAACTTGGACTCCAATTCAGACAATGCATGGATCTGTGAAATTTGTAACAAGTTGTGTTGCTCCCAAATTGGGCTTGTTAGCCACAAGTGGATTCATCAGGCACCTCTGTTAGAAATGGAATATTGTTCGAAATGGAGTATTGTTAGAAATGCACAGCTTGCATCTTGCACCCGATAAGAAAGAAACACTGTCAAGGACTTTTTTCCTTGCCCAGGCTTGCCACAGCTTTTCTTATACTAAATCGCAGACTCTCCCCCAGCTTCTCCCTAGCCTTTCTCATGCAGATTACAGAAGCTGGAATTCAACTGACTGTGTCCTTGAAGGGGGGGGGTTTAAACTCTTGGTGACCTATAGTACTCTCTGAGCATGCTTAATTAGCTGATGCATATTTACCTCTCCGCCCTGCATACTTAAGTAGTTAATTATAATAGACATACGATGTATGTAGTGATGTAACCACATGTATGCTTGTATGAAACGGAAGTATGCTGTAAGAGTTCCTGTTTCTGCACACGTCCCCAGGAGGAAAAAGATAAATACAGCCTGCAAAATTCCTTGGTGGGTTCAGAGTAATCTGAGTTTTTGACTCTGCTCTGACCCTATTTGCAAATACACCTTTTGTGCCATCTAATGAGTGTGTGTCTGTGATTTTAGTGGCCTCCAGAGAAACGAACCACTTTAAGCATCACCTCTCTAAACCCCTTAAACATACACCATGATCCAGAGGATTGACGGTTGCCTTATTTATTATGTCCAGTTAACTCCACCAAGTGAGACATCAGCTCACTGAATGTAACCCTCACTTGAAAGGTAAAGCAAAGATGGAGTGACTTCTCCAGGGCACAAAAGCCCAGGCAGTGTATACGAAGACACTGAGCTGCCACACACCAGTCTCCCAGTCTCAGCCTTGCCAGTTTAAAGGAAATGAAAGGCAGATGCCAGTATGTTTGGAACCAGCTTTCCAAGACAATGGGTTTTATTAAAGTGCAAGGGAAGGACAGTTAATTGTTAACCTTTTTCCAAGCATATCACTTTCCTGAGCAGCTTCCTAAACTACTGAGACACAAAGAATGAACATAATATAAAGGAAAAAGAAGGATGAGAATGAAGGTGGGGAATCTACCGCATTTTCATGCATACCCCTCCCGCCCAATAAGACCCATAACCTTGTCTTTGGAAGGCAGAATGCAGAAAAAAAATATTTTACCAGCATCACAGCTTAAGGTTGGCTTTTTCATGGAGAACCTGTGTTGCAAAATGGCTGCCAACTTCTCTCTCGGCCAACAAACAGAGCAGCAACAAAAGGGTTAACACTGGATTCCACCCCCACCCCTCCTGCTTACTTGCTGCAGAGCAGCTCATCAGTTCTTTGCAATGCATCATTGTCCTGCTTCTATTCTGGCAAAGAAAATCCGGTTCTCCACTTGAGACTCATCTCACCCCGATTCTGGAGTGATTTTTGGGGAAAGGTGGGTGCAGTATGCAAGGAAATATGGTAATATAGGAGGAGACATACTGAACAAAAAAAAATAGCCATAGTCAGCAAAGGAAGCAATTTCAGTTGTCATAAAGCAGCCATGAGCAAATTCACCCTGCAAGAGTCCAGCCAACACTGACAGGACTCTTAAGTGAGGAGGTGCACATTGCAAGAATGGCAGGTGGCATTACGAGGATGTTGTTAGTAGGAAGTTCTCACCATGGGTGTCTTAGGCCACCAGCGATACTGTGGTTATCGGAAAAAGACTTCTCTGGAGCCTGAGCAGTAACAACATGCCTTTCCATTTCTTATCAAGAATCTCCCCATGTAGAAACCTTCCCTGCCATAAATTTTAACTAAGCAGAACCAAGGTGGGAGTGAGGATAGGAAATAATAAGGATATCAAGAAGCCTACTGAATACAGAGCTTTGGTATCACCACAAACACAAACCTTTGTAAATATCTCTACCTTTCTAGGAGCAGTTGGATTGTTTCCTTAACCCTCACAAACCTGGACATTTATTCAACTGTTTCTGGCACCATAGAAAACCCAGTTCATCTTAACTTTTTCATAGGCACTCTGCCCTGCTGGGTTTTGTAAGCTTTTGTATCCCGCTGACATGAAGTTTGTCTTTTATATGCTGACAAAATCAGCCCTATTAGGATTGGCTTCAGGAACTCAACATACTCAGCTTTGGCTGTTTTCAAAGTGTGTTGATGGAGAAGACGTTTTTCTTGTATTTTCTTTTTCTCAGAAAGAGGCAGTACCTTAAGGCTACCCTGGCCTGTTTGTGCATGTTCCATTTACAGCAGGAAAATCAGAAGCACAACTCTGTAGTAACCATAGACATGCATGGAGATAGAGATACTTCTTCAATCCTGCTTGAGAGAGAGAAAGGATTTAAGGACAGGAGTTGTAGTACCTGGACCCAGAGGCCTATCAGATGGTATCTTCCATTCTCTACCAGCAGACAGGCTTGGAGGGGGATTCAGCAAAGAAATGTTTTTCACATATGATCCAGAGCAGAGGGCCGCAACTGTAACAAAGCAACAATAAAAGGGGGAAAGTTTTAACATTTATCTACCTTAATCTAGGATTAAAATTCTTGGGGCTCCTATTATGTTAAAACACAAGCATCCACCCAGTCAAGCCCATGTTGGAGCAATACTATGCATACAAACTTGCCTTTATTATACAATGAGCAAAGACAGGTAATTAGCCCTGTTAACTAAAGTTAGGCAGATGTGCACCTTATAGACTTTATTATACAATGTCAATACAGTGCTTGTCCAGTGCTGTCTCCTCACAGTACTTACCACCTGAAAGATGAATATGCTACAGCAGTATAATTTACATTGCAACATCCTTTTTATTATATTTATTAGCTACAGTAGGCTGCTGACAGACATGGATTTTAACCACTTCTAAGGGGAAAGGAGGACTTACTGCTCAGGAGCATGCATCAGTGATGACCTTCTTATATGGCAACTGTATACCTGCCTGCCTACCATAGTATATAGATATATGCGTCTTCCTATACACACATGTACACAATGGTTAGGGACAGATATTACACATGAACCAGTTTAAGTGATCAGGAACTGGTTTAAACATGTAACAGAACAGACATTCAGTGCACATAAACCAGTTTCAAAATGGCTGAAACCGGTTTGAGATAAACCTGGTTGAATGTAGTATCAGACTTAACTGACTAAGTTCAAACTGGTTTATGCAATGTCTGTCCCAGACCCCTTCCTGGTTTAACTTAAACCTGAGTCCCTCAGTGTCCTGGCATGTTATCTGGGCTGGGCTCTCTGCTGCAGTCCAGCAGGCCTGGCCTTGCCCCGCTGCTCCCCATCCAAGCAGAGACAAGCAGGGACAGACAGGGGTGGGGGTCTGACCAGAGAGGGGTTTAATTACCCCCTCCCTATCCAACCAGCAGGGACCTGAAGGGGTTTATTCCGCCACTTGCCCCAAGCAGGTAGTGAGTGGGGTGGCAGTAGTCAGGATGGGCAGACTCGGCTGCAGTCCCCCAGGGACAGTGGAGGTAGAGAGGGAAATAACTCTCCTCCCTGCCCCTTCTGCTTCAGGGGCCATGCTGGCCTGCCCCTGCAGCAGCAAGGGAGCAGCACCCAGCAGACCTGGCTAGGGTCCCTGCCAGTGGGACAAGGACAGGGGAATTAAACCTCTCTCTGGCCAGTTCAGCCAAATCTACTGCCCAAGCGGGCCATGCCCCCCCAACCACAGCTTCCCTGCAGCTGAGAGCACACTCTAGTGCCTCCCCTGCTCCTGGCCTGAGCAACTGCAGGCATGTGCCCACATTTCCTCAGTCCACAAGGAATGTCTGTACTATTACAAATCAGTTCAACCTTAGCAGGATAGACTAACCTGCAAAGATTGAATCAATTCATCTGTCCCTGCCCAACAAGCATATGTAACTGTAGAAGCAACCTAGTACAAGGGAGAGGACACACTGACTCACTGGTTTTCTGGAAGTCACCAATGAACACTTTGTTCTTCACAGGCTGAGGTTCACAGTTCTGAAAGATTACTTAAGTAGTTTCACTGTAAAATGCTAAAAATGCTAAATCATGCTGATAAAAGCTTTCTAGTACACTACAAACAAAATATTTTTCTTTATTGCTATAAATTAAGTCCAACCTTAAGTAACGTTCCGAGCCAAAATGTTTTCAAAGCCAAACTTAAGTAGCGTCCTTTTATTTGCCTCATGCTAGTTTCTACCAGTGTCCCAGCTGCATGTGTTTTCTCTTCTCCAATGTTAATTAGTCTATAGTTAGCCACATTAGGCTGCCGACAGACATGGGTTTTAACCACTTCTAAAGGGAAGGAGGACTTACTGCTCAGGAGCATCCATCAGCTGTTCCAAATATAACTGATACATCTGTCTACTCCAATACCACTATAAGTGAATTAAAACCACCATAAGTCTGGACCTGAATAAAACAGATTTAGGCCACGGACAAATGCCATCTTTGAAACATTCCAAATGCCTTTGGAGTGCTTCAAAAGGTCAGCTGCACACCCTTTGAAGTGCTCCAAAAAGGCCAAAGTGCTCCAAAAGACTACCTGTTGAAATAAGGTACTATTTAGAAATGACTCCATTCAGTTTGTGTGCATACACTACAGAGCATGATAGGGGACCCCTGGGTCCTCCAGAATCCCAAAGTATTCCATTGCCTTCCTCCATACAGGGAGAACAGGACAAACTATTAGTGAGTACTGCCCTGCTGCTCCACCTCCACTCTCCCAGAGAACCCCTGCCATAGTCAAGAGACCCCTATACCCCCCTGTGCATCCCTTCTTCATGAAACCAGGAAACAGCTGCCCCCCACCCACCCACCCCCGGAGCCAGAGAACAGAACAGTTTACCCCAGTATAATTTGATACCCCTCTAATTGTTCCATCTGTCCTCATCCTTATTCATTCCTTCATACCATGTCAATCATAAATCCTTTTGTCATATCTATCCACCTCAAAGGCTATATATGCTTGCCATCTCCCCAAGAAAGGAGATAACTTATTGGTGTGCAACCAGTGCTGCATTAAAATGGATACGTGACTTCCATTTCAGAAGGTAGCACACAGAGCTTCCTAGCAGTGTACTGAGGCAGTGTTGATATGCCCTTTGTCTCCACAGATTAACAGCTGAGGATCCCATGATGTTCACACTATGTCCAAAATTTTCAAGGATCTTGGTTTTGGGGATCTCTGCTTGTGATATGGAGATTATCATAAAGAATGCAGGTGGTATTTCATGACAGTTATTGGTCTACCTACCTGTTCAACTATTTCAGAGCAATGCAAAAACTTTCCTTTATGGAACTTGACTTTTCAAGGAAACACAGAACCAAAAATATATCAAGGCTCATTCTGAGGGAAGAGATGGTTTGTTTTTTTTTAAATAAAACTATCAAGAGACAGATGGATAATAGAACAATCAAGTTCCTATTGAAAAACAAAACCCGGATCTCCAAATTTAAAAGACTTTTTACCTGGACAGGAGATCTCAAAGCCCTCTGGAAATCAGGAGCTCACAGCCAGCTTGTATTTTTGTACCTTGTGAGCTATCAATTTATGCTTACCTCCTATGTTCCTTAAATATTGCTGCTGCCTAAGAGTTTACTTCCCCGAAGGCTCTTTGTGAAGTTTGTCACTCACATGCTCTGATCTTAAAATATTTAGCTTCATGTACATTTTTGAAATAACATAAACATCATGGGATCCATGACATGTACAGAAGCCCAGTAGATGTCCTGCTCTAGACGCTTCTCTTGATAACATCTCATCATAGATCAGTGTTCCTGAAACTTACCCCCCTACAAACATCCCTGAGCTGCCCTTTATTTTTCCTACTAAATACAGAATTCCATTTATTCCAGGTCTGGATTATTGCTCTAGAGTGAGAAAAGAGCCAGAAAGAAGTCTGTGTGGAACTCAGTCTAATAAATTATATTATCCACCACTCACACATTCAGCAACATTCTGTTCTGTGCAGGCAGGAAGCCAGAGGAAGGTTCAGACACTCAGGCCCGGACATGTTTCCAACGTCCAACTCTGCGAACATGCTGTTTGCTGAGCTTGTGGCAGACAAGGTGGAAGAAAGACAGACGCTTTTGGAAAACTCACTGAGGCACAATTCATTTGGAGAAAAGAGGAAGAGTCATTTCAGTGACAGGTATAGGAGCTGCTCTATACTCTAACACAGGCTTTGATGGACTACAAGGAGGAGGAAGAGCAAATTTGTGTCCCAACAATTTTCTTTTCTAGTGAGTGCAGATCCCTGGTTTTTATCATGTACAGAATGACATACAATAGACAAAGCTATCCAAGAGATGCAGACCAAAGTTTTTCAAAACTTAATCCAGTTTGAACTCACATTTTACCTCTTACAGATCTCCTAATCTTTCAGTGCTTGTGGGTGTACATGATATCTACCCTACACAGAAACGAGCAGAAGGCATTATGCGCTCTCCTTCACTGCTAGTGACTTAGAAGATGTTTCCAGTAACCCAAGATAATGGCCCATTAAGTCACTCCCTGTAAGTGTGGATTGCAACACCAACAAAACCTCAGGGCCATCTCTTATTTACTGCCCCCCAAAATATCAAACGTAGAGCAGCAGTGGTACTAATTTGAGTTAAATGAAAGGTGGAAGGAAGACAAGAATGAAGCAAAGTTGTGATAATACACTGCAAAAGTCAAATCTGCCTTTAAAGCACATACAGGGATCAGCAAACAAGAGGGGAAATGTAAACATGTCCTCCTGTATCAAAGTAAAAACATGGGACCTTTCAACCTTTCAACACTGTGACACAAATCTATCACATCTATACTAGACTGCAATGTCCAGGAACCTCCAGCACTAAAATGCAACTCAAATTTTCTACTTTACCTTACAGAAAAAGCATGCAGGGATCTGTACAAGTTAGACACTGCATTTCTTGCCCTATACTTCAGCATAGTACAAAGGAACTTATGATGATGGTATGTCTTAAAGGTAAACTTACTGTACTTGGCAGCATACTCGTGCACACTCCATGCTGCTTTCCACAAGCTGCCTTATGACTTGAGGCAAATACCATCTGTGCACCAAACTCATTTGGCAAAAACACAAGCAAGGTCATTCTCAGTAATCACTCCTTAGCCCTGGACCTGCCTCCCCCTTGTGGTCCATCAAAGCCTGGGCCTAGACATTTTCTGGAAGTGTTTTAAAAGCTATTTATGTGGGCAGATCTTCAACAGGTCGGTTTAAGTTTTGGGGCGTTGTCTAGGGAGCTTGTTCTAGTACATGATTTTAGTTTAATATTTTTATCTTTGCAATCTGACTTTTATTATAACTTATAAGTCCCCCATGAACCTCTTTTAGCATATGAATATAAACCTAATACATAAATAAGTGCAGGATCACCCAGTTCTTTCCCTGTTATGAAAAAACATTCCTGACAGTATTTTCTAGTGCTTCATCCAGTCCAATTTTAAAAGGGCCACGCAATACAGTTTTCACCATTTCCGAGGAGAAAGGCTAGTCAGCAGACTAATGGATCAAGTGGTCATGAGGTTTTTCCTGATATCCAGTTTAACAATTTGCAGTTACTCCTAACAGTACCACTCAAAATAACAACCTCTTTCCCTCATTAGTATTAACAGCCTCCATTTATCACAGTTTTGCCTGATGAGAACCATTCACATATTCCCTTTCAGTTCATTGTTTAGTCAAGCTATACTTCTTTTTTTTTCTCATTTTAGTCAGTCCCTGTAGCCCTGCTCATTTGCCTCCTCTTCTCAACAGTCACATAACAAGCAGTCGGTGCCCAGGGCAAATTGCAAGAGAGCAGGGGAAAAGCAGGAGTAGGGGGAGGCAGTTCTGAGAGAGAAGAGGGGGTCTGTGGGTCTGAGAGCAGGGCTGGGGGGAGCAGCAAACTTACCCATGCTGGGAACTCCTAAACAATCCCCAGCTGAGCTGCTGCCACTGCCACATGCAGTGTCTACCCCGGCTGTTACTCTTCCAGCAACAGCAGCTGGGGACTGTACTGGAGATCCCAACAGGGGTACGCTGCCAGGGTACAGACTCTGTGGGAGTGAGGGGCAATTCTGGATCCCCAGTTAACCTGGCACCCAGGGTAATGTGCCCCTCTCACCCAGCCCTAGTTAAACTACTTCTCAAGACCCTTTCATTTGTTAATGTTTTTCTGATGATGTGGTAATGGAAAGTGGACGTAACATTTTGGGTACAGTTGTGCTAAAACTGTTTGTCTTTTTTGCGTGCATTGTGTTGATTTTGTTTATGGCAGAGGAAACTGCACTGATCTATTTTGCATCCATATGACCTTGGAAACCCATGTGTAATTTGCTGCTTGCTGCCACCCATCAGTCTTTTTCACGTGACTGATTGTCGGGTTTCTCCTTTCCATTGACAGTTATTTGCTTCGACTCTGCAAGGGCTCCACTGGGGTTTGACATTTTCTGCCCAAATTATTGCTCTTTTTCTGCCCAGATTATTGTCACTTTATTATTGCTCATTTTCTGCCCAGATTATTGTCACTTTTAGGTTTCTGCACCATTTTCCATAAATTTGGAAACTCCTTTTTTCTGCAGTTGTCAATAGTAAGCTGCTTACTTATCAGGAAAATGAATAGATTTATCCAGTTTAAAATCAGAGTGGACTATTGTAGTCACATATTCTGACTACCTACATGATACAGGCTACCTTGTATTGAGTCCTGTTTCAGGTTCCATAACACTATCTGCACTGGAGTACATCTTTTAGAAAAACAATGGAAAAGTTTCACTGCTTAGGCAATTATTATGATTAATTACCAAACACCGGTAAAAATATACATTTATTTCTGATCTATTTTTTTTTCCAGCTTCAGTGTTCAGTCATTAGTTCTTGTTGACCAGACTAAAGAACACACTCAGTCATCAAACCTCTAGTCTCCATCTAGAAGCTTAGAGATTGTAACAAAATTATCTTGTAAATTTCTCTTTGGTAAAATACACAGATTGAGTTTCTGGGATCTTTCAGAAACTCAGCTTGTTTTTCTCACACTTGACTCATTCTCATGGCTCTTCTCTCAACCCTTATCACTTTTCCATATTTTTGTAGAAGTGCTAATGCTAGGATTGTATTCAAAGAATGGACACAATACAATACACAATCTAGTATAATCTATGTGGTATTTTTCTATTTATTTGTACAAGGATTGCATTAGCTCTTTGGTCACAGTATCAGACTGTAAGATCATGTTAGCTGATTATACACCATGACCTCCAAATATTTTTCAGGACACTGCTTCCCAGAATTGACTCCTCCACACATGGACGGTATTCTTTGTTCCTAGATGTATGGCTTTACATTTGACCATGCTGAAACACATGTTACTTGTTTGTGCCCAGTTTACGTGCAATCCAGATCTTTCTGTATCAGTAACCAGTTCTCTTCATTATTAAACACTTCCCTAATCTTTGTGTCCTCCACAGAACTTTAGCAGTTTTAATAACATGTTCTCTTCCACATGGTTATGCAGAAGTATAGAGAGCTCCAGCTATACCTCAGAAAAAGTGCAGACCACTGGAGAGCAGGAGAGAGGATGGGGGAAGAGCCAAGGCACAAGCTACCCCTGGTGCCTTTTTTGCTGTCCCTCCCATATGCTACTGGGTGAGGAGCTGCATCCTACCATTACAAATATCCAGGTGGGGTGCCATTCTGTTCAACCCCTCTCCCCATACACTACTGGGAGCAGGCTGCCTGGCTTCTATGGCAGGGCTGTGTTTACCATAGCAAAGAGTCCCGGGCGTGGCATGGGGGTTATTCTGGTACCACTTCTAACTTGGTACCTTTTGAGGTCCCTTCCAGCTCTGCTTGTTACAATTTTATGACTTGTGATCATTAACAAAAATTCTAAATAGCCGAGAGGCTAGAACTGAGCCTTGTAGAATGCTACTAGAAACTTTAGGGGTGTACTTGGTAGCTGTGTTGGTCTGAGACAAAAAGACATATAAAAAACTAGAACTCTTGTTCCAAAATGATACTTTTTATTAGACCAACTGGCAAATGGCAAGAAAATTGTCCTTTTCTGCAAGCTTTTAGGATCAAAGTCCCTTCATCAGGCTCTGGGAAAAGTGTAGATGGTACAAGATGGTAAAAAGTCCCCATAGGTAGGAAATAAACTTCATTTTTGCACAGAGGGAGCTGAAGATCCAAGTCTGTCCCTCTGGGTCCATGAGTGTCTTTGTGAGCTGTGCTGAGTAGCTCTTTGATGTGTAGATCAAGTAGAATTCCTTCCCTGGAGGTGTCAGATGGCAGGCAGGGAGGCAAAAAAACTTCCTTGTTGTTCTGCAATGAAGTTTAAAATCCAAAATCGGCTGAAATTCAGCATCTTCCATGTTTCAGGGGTGTACTTGGTAGCCATGCTGGTCTGAGACAAAAAGACATACATTTTCTTGCCATTTTCCAGTTGGTCTAATAAAGGTATCATTTTGGAACCAAGAGTTCTAGTTTTTTGTATGACTAGAAACTTTAGGCAAGCATGGTTCTTTGGGTAAATCTGATAACTTATTAGACAAACTGAACAATGTGCTCCTGAAGCTGGAACTGCCTCATCACAACTGACTGGCGCGCCCAGTTTCAGAAGGGTACAGGAGCAAAGGGCTCCATGAACTCCTGAGGCTGGGAGCTAGATCAGCTGATCAACCTAGCCATGCATTCAATTTATGCCATGATTCGAACAAGCCAAGGTTATTATTACACATAGTTTGTAACAACTTTGTAATAATTCTGTAACTTCTGTAATAGGGTATGGTTGAGATTATTATTTTGTGTAATAATTTTGTGGTTTATTCCCTGTTTTATTGCGTCGTTAATTGAATGAACTTGTGGCCAGTTTACTATTTAAGACACGATTAATTGGTTAATCACGTCTGAAGTGTAACATCTACCAGGGGCCATATCAGCTAATTAGCTCAGAGCTGCATGAGCTTTTGTAGGAAACAACCTACTTTGTCAGATGTGTTTCTGGAAAGCTCAAGCTTGCAGTTAGCCTCAACAAAGAATCTGGACTTTTATGTGCTAATGGGAAAAGATCTATGGAGACCAGGTCTGAACAGACAACTGCACTCCTAAAACAGAGGAGACGAAGCCCCCACCCAGAAGCCCCCACCCACCCACACTGTCAGCCCTCTCTCTTTTTATGCTTAGATATTGAACATGAAAGAATAATATTGAACAACAACAAAAATAAAGCTGAATCTAAAGATTTACAAGTGCTTCATTCAACCAGGATGGCCAGAGATCAGGCAAGAAGTCACACCTGCTTCCCAAGAATAACTGAACTATCCAGATAAGATAAGCATGCAAGACAAGACCAGCCAAACCCCACTGCTTACATCACTAAGAACAGACCTCTCCAGAACACACTGGAGCCATTCTGGAATAGAACCACATCTGGAAAGCCAGAGATATAGGGTACTCAACCATGCACATATATCAAAGACTGGATAAGAAGATACACCATGTGCAGAGCACATGAGACAGCACTCCCAACAGACCAGAACAACATAGGAATGGACGCTCTGTGTACAAACTGCTTCATTATTGAAGGCTACACAGCAGGCTTCTGGGAACCGAGGCAAAATGTCAGACATTGCACTGACCAAAACAGCTAAATCAATAAGGCACTTCAGCAGGCCTGCTTTTCCTGTACAGAGTGGAATGGCCCCAGCAGCAGAGACTGAAGGATCTTACCTCAGAACACCCAAGAGACAGGGGGCTGAAGCATTTTTGGGGGACACCCCAGGCAGACTAGTCCTTGCTCTTAAGTAATATGAGGGGGATGTGAAAACAGTTCCCTCACTTCCCAGTGATATTAGGTAGGTATAGTTCTCTGTGGGGTTAATTGCCTTGCACTTCTCAGCTGATCTCATCAACCCAGTTTTTAATCCTTAGTAGCATCCCCTGCCCTTATCCCTTTTTGATCTATATAAAAATCCTTTTTTCCCCTACCAGTCCTTTCATAGCATAGTTTTTTATTTCTGACAAGTCATTGCCTACAAATACTCATGCCTTAGTAACTGAGGTTTCACTTTTTCCTTACTTAGTGTTGTAGCAGCAAATACTTCATTATCGTCACGTGATATCAATAACACTATTTGTTTTTTTCCCCATATCAAGTCAAAGTCCTCCCAAGCCTAATGGCCAATTGAATTATGTGATCAGGTATGTCAGTTTCTTCAGCCAACAGCACATACCCAAATGTGACTCCTCAGCTCAAATCACCAGGTACCTGCTACTCTTTACAGCTGTGCTTTTTCTGTGATCTCTCATTCAGGTTTCAGGCAACATGACAACATTTTTATCCAAATCAATTTTTTAATTACAGTTCAGAAGTAGTATGAAATCCAAGTACATGCATTCCTCTTATCTGCTAATTCTGTAGGCACACATATGTGCACGTACACACACACACACCCACACTCATGCTCAACCATATTAGCCCAGCAAGATTTATTTTTCTAGAATCCCAAGCTGTTTATTACTCATAGTTCTGTTATGCTTCTGATGATAAGGCAAAGGTTTTTCACCATGGCTGAGTTGCCTTAGCACTGCAGGGCGCATTTCTAGCTGACAGTGCTGTCCTACTAATATACACAAAATCAAATTAATAGACAGCAGAGAACTTCCTCAGTTTTGGGTACCTTTTAAGACACAAGGTACAGCTGTGTAAATACTATTTTTTCAGTTCTGAACAAAAAAATTAAGGAAAAAATAATTTTTAATCAAAGCAACACATTTTCATTTTTTTAAATAAATAAAACAAATAAAAAATAGATCCTGCAGTTAACTGAAACGTTCTATTTTCCTTTCAAATGTTTTATTTAAAAAATAAAATAAATATACCGTTCAAAGCAATGCATCCTTTCAAAAGTAAAAGAGAAACATTTCATTTAGAAAATCCTGAAATGAAATGAATAAAACACCACTTGGTGAAATTGACATGAATTTGCAAAAAATTTTAGTCTGATTCTGAATTATGTGACAACAATGTTTTGCCCCCCCCAAATATTGGTAGTTGTAATAAGGGGCGGACTGTTCTTAACGTGCAATATTTTACATCCTTATTCAAAGGTTTTACCTTAGATCTGGGTCTGTCTTGGATAGAAAGGCAGGTCAGTCACTGGCCATGAACAGACATTCAATTTCTCCTGGGGTAGTTGCTGCACTCCCAGAAGAAGCCATGAGTGTACAGATGATCAGGATTTTTTTCTCCCAGAGCAAAAACAGCTGCTCTGGAAGAAAACCTGGGAATAATCAGTGTTAAAACACTCTCAGGAGAGGTTTTTATCCTTCTGAGAGAAGCCATAGCACAGTCCTATAGCATCGCATGGTAACTTTCTTGCTCTCTCCACTGTGGAGACAGTGTGTCACTCACTCACTGGACTTTGCCGCTCAAACCAAACATGCCCCCTTCACGATTCTCACATTGTACTGCAGGGAGATTCTGAGCAGTCTGGGTCAGCCAATCAGGGCTGCCCTGTGGAATGCTGCCATCTGTTGTCAGGAAGACTGAGGGAGCCTGTAGGGCATCTTAATTTATGTGTACAGGGGTGTCCTGGCTGCACAGTGTCAGCACTGCAAGCTCTCTGCTCTTTAAGGGCTCACCAATCAAGTGTTTGTTTAGGCATCTCTGAGTAAGTTTTTCTACCAGGAGAACAAACCCTGAAGAATTCTCCCAGGTCACTGGAATGTGGATACATAGCCACTGTCTCTCATATTCATGAAAACACAGGAAAAGTATTTCCAATAATGAAATTAATTACTTCCAATGCCTGTTCAATATATCTTTATGAATCTACAAAAAGGGACCTATGGGCACAAGGGACACAACGGTGGGAGTCTACTACAGACCTCCCACTCAAAGTCCCGAGCTTGACCAGGAGTTCGCCCGGGAACTGACTGAGGCCGCTTGCTCCAGGACCTTGGTTGTCATGGGTGACTTCAATTACCCGGACATCTCATGGGAAGATCACTCAGCTAAATCTGAGCGGGCGCAAAGCTTTCTCTCGTGCGTGGGTGACCTCTACCTGACTCAAGAAGTCTATGGGCCAACGAGAGGCAAAGCGCTGCTTGACCTGGTACTGGCTACGGGGGACGACCTAATCGGCGACCTAGTGATTGATGGGAAGTTGGGTGACAGCGACCACGAGCTGATCACCTTCACCATCCGCCGTAAAGCTGGCAAGTCAGTCAGCAACACAGAAGTCCTTGACTTCAGAAAAGCCAACTTTGACAAGCTCAAGAGGCTAGTTGGTCAGGCCCTCAGGAACCATGACCCCAGGGAGATGGGAGTTCAAGAAGAGTGGTTGCTTCTCAAGGAAGCGATCCTCAGTGCACAAGCTAAATCTATTCCAACAGGGAGGAAAGGCAGCAAGAAGGCACAGCAGCCCCCCTGGCTCTCCAGAGACCTAGCGGACCTACTGTGGCTAAAAAGGAAAGCCTGCAAAGGATGGAGGACGGGATTCACCTCCAAGGAGGATTACTCCGCGCTGGTCCGGTCCTGCAGGGACCAAACCAGGAAAGCCAAGGCTGCAACTGAACTCCAACTAGCTTCAGGCATCAAGGACAACAAAAAGTCCTTTTTCAGATATGTGGGGAGCCAGAGGAAAAGCAAGGGCAATGTTGGACCCCTGCTAAACCAGATGGGGCAACTGACAACTGACGCCCAGGAAAAAGCCAACCTATTAAATAGGTAGTTTGCGTCAGTCTTTCATCAGTCACACGGGATGCCCATGCCTGCTATGGGCCAGGGAAATCTGGGTGAGGGGAATCCCCTACCCTCCATCAATGCTGACCTCGTGAAGGAACACCTTGAGAAGTTGGATACCTTCAAGTCAGCTGGCCCTGACAACCTGCACCCCAGGGTACTCAAGGAGCTGGCGAGCATCATAGCCCAGCCCCTGGCATGGATCTTTGAAAACTCCTGGCACTCTGGTGTAGTGCCCAAAGACTGGAAGAAGGCCAATGTGGTGCCAATCTTCAAGAAAGGGAGGAGAGTGGATCCGGCTAACTACAGGCCCATTAGCCTGACTTCTATCCTGGGGAAGATCTTAGAAAAGTTTATTAAGGAGGCCATCCTTGAGGGACTGGCCCAGGCTAACATTCTAAGGGACAGCCAGCATGGGTTTGTTGCGGGTAGGTCTTGTTTGACCAATCTCATTTCCTTCTATGACCAGGTGACCTATCACCTGGACAAGGGAGAAGAGATTGATGTCATATATCTTGACTTCAAAAAAGCTTTTGATCTGGTATCCCATGATCACCTCTTGGCCAAACTGCCCAGTTGTGGCCTTGCGTCCACCACAATCCGCTGGCTGGGAAATTGGCTTCATGGTCAGACCCAGAGGGTTGTGATTGATGGCAGTCACTCATCGTGGTGCCCTGTGACCAGTGGGGTCCCTCAAGGCTCTGTCCTGGGACCCATACTGTTCAACATCTTCATTAACGATGTGGACATTGGAGTTAGGAGTGGACTGGCCAAGTTCGCCGATGACACCAAACTTTGGGGCAAAGCATCCACGCCAGAAGATAGGCGGGTGATCCAGGCTGACCTGGACAAGCTCAGCAAATGGGCAGACAAGAACTTGATGGTGTTTAACACCGAAAAATGCAAGGTTCTCCACCTTGGGAGGAAAAACCTGCAGCACCCTTATAGGCTCGGCAGTGCTACGTTGGTTAGCACTACAGAAGAAAAAGACTTGGGGGTCATCATTGACCACAAGACGAGCATGAGCCTGCAATGCGATGCTGCGGCTAGTAAAGCGACCAAAAACCTGGCGTGCATCCATAGATGCTTCTCGAGCAAATCCCGGGACGTCATTCTCCCCTTGTACTCGGCCTTGGTGAGGCCACAGCTGGAGTACTGCGTCCAGTTTTGGGCTCCACAATTCAAAAAGGATGTGGAGAAGCTTGAGAGAGTCCAGAGGAGAGCCACGCGCATGATCAGAGGTCAGGAAAACAGATCTTACGATGACAGGCTGAGAGCCATGGGACTCTTTAGCCTGGAAAAGCACAGGCTCAGGGGTGATCTGATGGCCACCTATAAGTTTATCGGGGTGACCACCAGGATCTGGGGGAACGTCTGTTCACCAGAGCGCCCCAAGGGATGATGAGGTCGAATGGTCACAAACTCCTGCAAGACCGTTTCAGGCTGGACATAAGGAAGAATTTCTTTACTGTCCGAGCCCCCAAGGTCTGGAACAGTCTGCCAGCGGAGGTGGTTCAAGCACCTACATTGAACACCTTCAAGAGTAAATTGGATGCTTATCTTGCTGGGATCCTATAACCTCAGCTGACTTCCTGCCCTTTGGGAAGGGGGCTGGACTCGATGATCTCCCGAGGTCCCTTCCAGCCCTAATGTCTATGAAATCTATGAAAATCTTAGAAATAGGTTTGCTTATATTCTTCCACTTTAATCACAAAATCATAGAATCATAGAAAATTAGGGTTGGAAGAGAATTTAGAAGGTCATCTAGTCCAACCCCCTGCTCATAGCAGGACCATTCCCAACTAAATCATCCCAGCCAAGCCTTTGTTTAGCCAGGTCTTAAAAACCTCCCCATACTCTGACATAGGGTAAACTCTTGTTTCAGATCAGGGTTGGTTGGGATCCCCTGCAGCATGGGAAGAACGTACATGAAAGGATTTGACCTGCAGGAAGCCCTCCTCAATTAAACAGGCACTGGGCAACCAGCCTATTTCTTTTCAACAACTTAAACAGAGTCCTGATAGATAATCAGACAGTAGCCTTAGCTCAGTGAGGAGAAAAACCTTCATTCACCAGAGGTTACAATCCCCCAGCCCTTCAGGGAGCTGATAACAAAAGAATGTGTAAGTGCTCTGGTTTTAATAGCAACTCCCTGTCAGCACCAGGAAGGGTTGTACAAGAGGAGATAAGGGCCTGGTTTGTTTTTAACACAGGTGCATAGGTTCTGTAGATTATAGGTGTGAGCTCCTTCTGATAAGGGAGCTTCAAGCTTCTGAGAGAAGAGAGATGTATTCAAAGTCATCACCTGAACCCTTTCCTTTGTTACAGCACTGCTTTCCTGCAGGAGGGAGACAATAAAAACTTTTGCTGAATTTAAGCTTTCATCTTTTGTTATAGTCAAACAGCATAGAATCAGGCTTGAAATAATTTCACCTTTTGTTCTGCTAATACTCTGTAGAAAACGGAAGTCTAGAAAATGGAATTTTCCTAGGCTAAGTACAGACAGTCAAAAATCCCAAGGCTTCACAAGTTAGTCTGAGCTGCGTAGAATGAACTGATCAGCAAGTGAACAGACATTCATTTTTTATTCCGGAAATGCAGCCAAATGCTTGCAGTGGTCCAAGCCAGAAGCCAGGGGATGCTAGAACATGCCTCCGTGCTTGACTGGGAAAGACAATTTGCGCCAAGGCTAGCCCACCCATCCTGCAAGGAGGGGCTTGTAAGTGGAGGTGCAAAGCATCCTGGGATGCTAGGGGACTGTGAGGTAACTTGAATCTGGAGGGGATCTGGGACAGAAGTTCAATAAACTGATTTAAACTAAATGAATTAAGTCTGATACTACATCCATCCAGGTTTATCTTAAACTGGTTTTGGCCATTTTGAAAGCAGTTTATGTTTCAGTTCAACTTCAGTTGTGTTATAGATTTGAACTGGTTTCTGATCACTTTTACCAGTTTGTGTGTAACTTCTGCCCCTAGCCCTAGTGACAGGGGCTGCCTTACCTCAAAATGCACACAAACACATCTTATCAACTGTACAGCATTAAGTTCAGGCATCTGGATCTCAAGAAGATACTTGTATCTGTAGGCTTAACAAGTCCTTCATGCTTTGAAATCTATAAGACAATCTCAGCTTCTATTTTTAATAAAAAGCAGGTTCCCAGCTCTTCCTGTTGCAGAGAAAGCCCTGAATATATAAGTGGATCTCCAAGGTTGAAAGAATCTCTCTCAGAGCTTCCGTAGGTTGGATCAATAAGTTCAAAGCCAACAAAAGGATTTGGCCACACTAGCTGCAGTAACTATCGGGGCAAACCCTAAGACTGGCCTATAGGGTCCACAGACATATGACTCTGAGCTTCTCTCCTGTGAAGTAGACCCCCTGCATCTGGGCAAGGAGGATCTTTAGCTATCGGTACTGATGCCAATGCCAAGATAGGCTCCTTGCAAGGTAGGGTAGATTTGCACCTTATAGACTAACCGAAGTAGATGCCAGCCAATATCCTCAGCTGACTAGCTCCTCTAGTGAACAACCAGTGTGGCCTGCATGTACAAGTTAAGATGCCTGCAACTGTCTTAGTGACCTGGAGAATAAAGTATAAGACTGAAAGCTAGAGATTCCTGCATTCTCATCCTAGCTCTAATAATGATTACCTCTGAGTGTAGTCAATGAGGCATATATTGGACCACAGCAATAGTTCATTTAGACAAGGACCCTGACTCTTGTTTCATAGTATATATGGTCCTGCAGTGAGGCAGTGTCAGGGGAGAAACAGAACCCACAAGTTCCAATTCTCTTTCCTTTGTTCTAGGCAGTTTAAGAGACTCTGACAGAACAGGGTGTCAGTTTAGACCAGGTGTGTAGCTCCTGCTGGCAGACTGTGTCTGCATTGTCTTTCAAAAAAGAGTGGGCAGGTATCTTCGAGCAGCTTCAAAGAAGAGCCAGGAGGGGAAATGTATTTTGCTTCAAGGAAGACAGATTTTTAAAGCAGTTGAGCTCTTGTGTAACTATTTAGCAGTAAAAATTATCAACATGGTGTCCCTTCAGGCCAAATGATGGGTGTAGGGCTTCTCACTCCCTTTTAAAAAAGATATATATAAATACTGTGATAAGTGAATATTAAAAACCTCATAGATGCACATTGACACACTTTTCTGTCATCAATAATCTCTGATTTCAAGTAATTTACTTAAGATAGGTGGAGAAATAAACACAGGGGAAGGAAACAGAGAACTTGAAGCACATGAAACATCAAGCTAGGAGAAAGAAAAAAGGGAGGAACTCCTATTGCAAAGGACAGTTCAACTGCCTTACACTGCTGATGAAACTAGACAATAGAGGTAGTTAAAAATTTTATGAAGGAATGATTTCTGTCAGAAAATGCAGATGGATATTTTGACATCGAATGTTTTGTGGGAAGTACTGAGTTCACCAACATTTTCACATTAAATTATCAAAACATTTTACTTTGACCCAAATTCTTTATCAAAGCAAAGCTCTTCACCCAATGGTAATGGCACAGGTTGATAAATATTTCAGCGTATTTCATTTTGTGAAGCATTCCCAAATTTTGAGATATCCAATTTGGGATAAACTCAAGTGTCATAATCTCATTCAAACAAAATGGACATTGAGTTGCTTTGTCAACCATGCTGGACAGTAACACAACCCTATGGGTATGGCTATACATTGTCCCAGCATTTGCAGGGTGCTCCAAGTATTCCCTGCCCACCTACTTCCACTCACCTGTGCCAAACCCCAAAATGTAGCTGTTTTATCTCCCTTGAGGTGTCCTTCCACAAAGCCTGAAAGCACAGCAGCACCCCTCTTTCTCAGATCAGCCCTGATGTAGCTCCTCCCTATGTGAGGCTGTGATGACAATTCTTTGCCTTCTTAGGTTTCCCCTGTAACTAGGAAATTCCCGTTAGTTTTATATATTTATATAGCTGATTAAGTCAGCATTAAGTATACTTGGTGCTGCTGGTGTGACAAAAAGCAGCTTTACCAGGAACATACTCTGAAACCTCTCTCTTTGGGCCTGTTAGAAACAGGAAGTGGAGAGAGAATAGACTACAGTCCTCAATGGCAGAAGCCTGCCTAGAATTGAAGAGGGAAAAAAGACTGCATGGGATCCTAGTAAATGATCCCTATTTAGGCTACGGAAACACATTACACATAAACCAGTTTAAATGGTCAGAAACTGGTTTCAACCTGTAACAGAACAGATGTTCAGTGCACATAAACCAGTATGAAAATGGCTGAAACCAGTTTGCAATAAACCTGGTTAAATGTAGTATCAGACTTAACTGATTTGGCTCAAACTGGTTTATGCAATGTCTGTCCCAGGCCCCTTGTTGGTTTAAGATAAATCAGACTCCCCCCCTGCATCCAGACAGGCTGTCTTGCTGGGTGGGGCTTTCTGCTCCACAGCAGGGCTGGCCCCTCCCCTCTGCTGCCTCACTGGAGTTTGGTAATTTCTGCAGGCATCTGCCTGGCTTCTGCTCCCCGTTCCTCTCCCCCCTTGGTGCTAAGCAGGCATTCCCCCATCCTCCACAGACACCTCAGCATTTACTAGCAGACCACATGCTGGCTATAGTCTGTGCTGTGGAAGACAACAGAGGCAGACAGGCTTTTTGGAGCTATTCAACAGGTAGCTTAATGTCCTTCCTTGGAAACACTGTTTAAGAGCTGTTTGCTCCCCACTTTCCCCTCGCCACTCCCTGTGAAGCAGGAATCCTCCCTCCCCTCTGCCTTGTGGAGAAGGTATCTGTGTATTAGCTAGCAGACCACATACTGGGTCCATCAAAAGGCAGCTGGCAATGTCCCTCTGTTTTCTTAATGCAGCAATAAACACTGAGATAGAGGTGACACTGTTATCAGCACCCCCACCCCTGGCTTGCTTGCCTGTCAGTTTGCTGCAGACAGTATATAGAAGCAGACAGCAAGATTGAAAAGCTCTGTATCATCAACAGATGCATGCACTGCACACCCCCCCTCTGCCTCAGTGCTAACTGGGGGCTGGCAACACTTCCACAGTGACCCAGGAAAAGCCTGGGACTGCAGGCAGGCTTTGAGTTTACACCCCTCCCTAATCAGAGCCTCCTTCTGGGACCTGGATACACCCCACTCAACTCAGCTCGGCAAGGGAAGAGAGAGCTGCTCTAGCATCCTCCAGCTTCCAGCCTGAGCCACTTACAGGCATGTGCCTGAATTTCCGCAGTCCAGAGGGATTGTCTGTATGGTTGGACACTGGTTCAACCTAGCCAGGTTAGACTAACCTGCAAAGGTTGAATCAATTTAGCCTCAGGCTTTTTGAATGTCTGTCCCTAGCCCTTATGTTCCAGAGTAAAGCAAATCTACGACCATCTTTTGCTAGGTCTTTTCCACTCTACCATGAAGAAATATCCCTTTGGGGCCCCAAACTTAGTAGTCAGTTTAACTATCTGCGGGTGAGTGAAAGCTAAACTCAGCACTTGTATAAACCTACAAACACCTGCAGAATTATATTTACACTTAACAGTGACCCATAGTCTATCATGGTGGTATCCAAGCTAACCAAGAAACTACAGATAAACCAGTCTGCAGTGCCACCAGTCAGTTTACTGGATCCCAGAAACCTCTCAGTCAGATATCTGGCCAGGGCACTGTCTAGAGGCAGCAGCTATTCCCAGGTGGATAACCTTCATCTGTCTATACCCAATAGATAAAACAGTAGCTGAGACTCAAATGACCTGGGATCTAATCCTTGTTTTGTGCCTGGCATGCTCGGTGGATTTAGAAAAATTATGTAATCTCCCCAGACCTCAGTTTCCCCATCTGATAACTGGGGAGAGACACTTTCCTCCTTTGTAAAGTGATGTTTGATCTACAATCCTTAAAGAATGAGCTGATGTAATATGTTCTCATCATGTTGGACCATCTGCAGCATCTGATACCATTGAATGCTTCTGCTTCCCAGTATAATAAAGAGATACTTTAGCTTGGGGAGTGAAGAGAGGAAGTGACTGCCCATCTCTTGTGAACCCCATAGTATTTAAGAACTTTATTATCTTTTCTGACACAGCACCTTCTGCATTTTCTTCTCCCTGATAATCATAGATCTCTCTGTAAGAAGCTGGTGGTAAAATATTTAAGAAAGAGAACTCCCATTTGTTCCTGGTTTTTTCCTATGTATATTAATTGGACAGCATCTTTTTTAAGAAAAGCAGAAATCTCTCGCTACCCCTTGCTCCCATAACATCATAGTAGGCCCCAACTCCTTTTTTTAGTACTCACATGGAAAGTAAAGAAGGGACCAAAGAGTTCTGTGCAGTACTTGCAATTTTTGTTAGAGAAAGCGATCAGGATGTTGCATCTCCCTCCATTCTTTCCTCCTAACACAGTCCCAGAGGGCAAAACCCATCTCAGCCCCCAGAAGAGAAAGAGACAAGGCAAAAGTCAAGGAAATGTGTCAAGAGAAAGCCATACAAAATTCAAAAGTTTGTCACATTTCCAAAATGCCTGTTGCGTAAGAGCTAATATAAGATCATAATGCACATGTGGCAGTTAATTTCACTCCTCATATAGAGGTCTGTGTAGAAAATCAGGTAAAAGTATTATTTCTGTGAGAAAACTTAGGGCTATTCTGGTCCTGATCTTGGTCTGCTGAAGTCCCTATAGAATATGGCTAACATCCCTGAGTTTTGTGTCACATTGCCAAAAAATCTGAGGTCAGAAATGCCAATCAATCTACAGTGCAATCTGTATGTAGGGAGAAGTGCAAGAGCATCTGCAAAACATGATTGGTGCGACTGAAAAGAAAGTATCTCAATGTGCACTCGGCAATAAATTCAGGATGCAGAAGGCAAAGAGAATCATTAAAACCACATGAAATTCCTGATTATCCTCGGTCTGAGGCTAAAGCAAATCAGTTTGATGTAAACAGAATATTAACCCTTATTACTAGATTACTGTTGTACAACACACTGGGCAGTAATGTAATAAGACACTGTGAACTGCAGTTCTAGCATTGCAGGTAATGGACCACAATTCATGAGTGGCTCATTTCTGTTCATTTCTTTGACATATCAATTCAGACACACTATGCCAAGCCCTTACTATGCATAGTTAAATGGGTTAGCAGAAGAGTCAGTAAAAATAGTAAATAATTTGATTTTATAAAAGCCCTGGAAGATTCAAGTGGCTGATGCTTAATATTTTTATAGCAATCGCAACACACTATACAAAATTGTATTACATTTACTATTCTGGAGACACCTGGGAAAAGAATAATATCACAATGCCAAACGCTTAACAAGGGGCAAAGACACATGAACCCTGAAGTAGATGTAAAAAAAAAAGCAGTATGCTAGGAAACAAAAACAAAAATAACATGGATATCAACCAGTTATCTCACTGCAAGAAGTGGATGTTAGATTTCACACAGAAAGCAGCTAGTACTCTCCAACAGTAATAGCTATAGTACTTGCATCAAGGTCTTGAATCATAAATATTCCTCCAGTTAGCCCTACAGGAGGAATGGAAGACACTGAAAGTAAACCATACTCTGTGGGCATGTCTACAGGATAAACTTTCACTGCTCCAAACAGCCTGTTAGACACGGGCTGCCTCCTAAACCAGAGTAGTCTAGCCATATCCATTCAGTGGTGCAGACAGGCTGATTAGCTGCCCAACCAGGAGATCAGGGGAGAGAGCTGGGACCTGCCCCTCTTCCACAACTCCTTCCAAACCCTGTGCCTCAATCACCCTATTGGGGCATGGGCCTGGGAAAGAGCTGCTGGGGTGCGACCTGCCCCAGACTGGGACAGTTTCCAGCCAGCCCCGGGCTGCATGGGGAAGTCTGCACATGTAGCCCAGACCTGCCTGGGAACTGTCCCATTTCAGGCAGTTCTCAGCCAGCTCCAAGCTGCATAGGCAGACTTCTCCAGACACATCCCAGTAAGCCCCATGCTGGGCAGGGAACTTTCCCTGTGCAGGGACCCTCTGCCTCAGCTTCACAATTAGAGCCAGGGTGGAGAGACTGCAGCTCCCTGCCCCCAGGAGCTGCCTGCTCCTGGGGTGGGCTTTGGTGGCAGAGACAATGTCCCCCTGCCTAGGCAGCAAGAAGCTCCCAGCCCCAGCTCTGCAATTGCAGCTCCCTGGGGTAGGGAGCAACCCCTCAGCCCCTGCTCCACAATCACGGAGCTGGGGCCGGGAGCTCCTTGCTGCCAGGACAGGGGAGCATTGTCCCAGCCCAGGCTCCACCACCAGAGCCCATCCCAGCAGCCGGCAGTTCCTGGAGGAGGGATAAATCTCCCAGCTTCCACTTTGCAATCACAGAGCCGGGGCAGGGAGCTCCGTTACCGGCATAGGTGGACATTGTCCCAACCCAGGCTCCACCACTAGAGCCCGCCACAGCAACAGGCAGCTCCTGGGGGCAGGGAGCAATCTCTCACGCCCTGCTGCCCAACTGACCAGGAGCAAATTTGCCTTACTGGGTGCCTTATTTACCTTATGTAATGTGGCTTACTGGGTGTATCTGTACAAGATGATTTACTGCACAATAAGTGTATGCGTCTACACATGCACATGCTTATTACACAGTAAACTTCATTAATCATGAGTAAATCTGCTCTCTGCAAGTACTCCTTGAGCTGTTGGTGGAGGCTGCAGCTGGGGAGCTCTGTGGGATGGGCTGTTACAGACCCAAGAGTTCCTCCCATGGTGACACGTCACCGCAGGTGCCAGGCTGGGGTGGGGGCTCAGACAGGCCACCTGTGCTGCTGTGCACAGCACAGCTGCAGCCTAGGTCCTGGGGCATGATGATGGCTGTGAGTTGCCACATAAAGGGCATGGACTTGCAGGCACTCCCTGACCGACAACTGTGGTCAGTCACGGTGACCCACTGTGCCCGCAAGGTCTTGACCTTTATGTGGCACTGCCATGCTGACTGGTCGTGCCCGCACTCCTGCATCTGGCCTCACAGCCCCTCATAGATGTGGGAGTTGGAGCACCTGCCCTGCATAAACTGCCGCTGCACCTCCACCTTGCCCCACAGTGCCACAAGGTTGCCAGTCTCCTCCTGCGACCAGTTGAGGCCCTGTGTGACCAGCATGGGCATGGATGCCATCAGGGGTCCCGCAACAGTTCTTCGGACCTCCACGTGGCTGTCCCTGTGTTGCTGGGCCTCGGCAGCTGCCTGCACCACCCAGTGCAGGGGCACAGCATCGGACTGACAGCCACACAGTGAGGCAATGCCCCACAGCACCTGCAGGCTCCAGGCAGACTGACAGGGGTGGGCTGCAGGCAGCTGAACCTAGCCCTGGCAGCCAGAAGCTGCCAGCAGCTGGGCCTGGGTACTGGCAGTCCTGGACAGCATGGGCCCGGCAGCTGTGTAGCACTGTGGTGCGAAGCAGCAGCGCCGGGGTGCAGGCAGGATGGCACAACTGGCCTGAAGCCTGCATGGGGGAACACAGGGACCTGGAGTGGCCTCAGGCTCCCTGCACATGTGCCCCAGGGCTCCAAATGAGAGGCAGCCCAGCCCTAGGGCAAGAGAGGCTCTCAACCCAGAGCCCTGGGCCTGGCCTCAGGCTAACCCCTAGTGATGGGGCTGACCCGGGAGCAAATTTGTAGATGCATTTCTCAAGGACATCTAAAATCCTTTTGACAGAAGTAACACGTGCCCACCCAGACACAGCCAGTGAAAGATACTCGGAACAGGAGGTTCCAGGTAAGTCAACTAGGCTAGCATGGAAAGAACTGTCTCGAGGGGAGGAAGTGGCTGTGTGTCCAACAAAGCATCAGAGCTGAAAGACAGCAGTTACTGACACATGCCCAGTACAAGGCAGATATGTCCTCTGATCTGATAGCTCATCTCCCCCAACCTCTCAACTTTACCTTTCTATTCTCTATTTTATTATATTATTGTGCCACCTTGCTGTTGCTATTAGGTTTTGTTGTTTTAAAAGGGAAGATTGGGCCATAACCATTCATCTTAGTGGAAGCTGAACCCTTGCATCTGGCCAGGCCACTAGGTGCAACCAAAAAGAAAGTTCAATCTCTTATCATCCCCCCCTGTATATCAGTCAATTACTATTTCATGTAGTCTTTATCTCAGTTCAATTCACTGGCAGACTCCTTACACTATCCAGTAAGAATGCTAGTAAAGCTTGATTTATTCAATCAGTTTATCCAAACATCTCAAAGACTTTTCCAAAGGCCTGGGACCACGATTGTGCAGAGGTGGAGGCACAGAGTGCAGGACCTGCCCATGGTCACACACTGAACTAGTGGCATAGTCAGAGCAGTAGGTGATCAACAGGGATCCTGGTTTTCTCTGTTTAAAAATCCAACATGGGCTCTGCTCCATCTTCTGCTAGGCCGTGGAGGCACTGCCTGTGCCAGTCCAGCCAGCCTGCATCCCTGTGCCTGCTGTGGGCATAGATATCTGGGGGGCACATGCCCCCAAATGCATTGCCTATGCCCCCCCATATGCTGGCTATGCTCACCCCCATAGACTTACCCGTGGGGAGCTGTGGGAACTGCTCTCCACAATGCTACTTGGCTGCCATGTGTATGTGTGTCCACACATATGAATGTGGCCCCCTCTGCCTGTGAATGGCCTCCTCCTGCTCCCTGCAGTCCAAAGCAGCCCCTTGCAGGCTGCAACTCTGCCAGCCAGCAAGGGGAAACCCATGGTTTCCCACATTTTTCTCCTTTAAGGAGAAAATCCATGTTCTTCCATGGCAAGCAGAAAACCCAGATCCCTAGTGATCAAGGATTGAAACACAGTGTGAGTACAGATTAAACTGTTATCCAAATACTAGTATTTCTGTAACTGCATGGGAGTTGGGAAAATGACCAACTGTGATGTCTTATGTACATTTTCTGTTCCCTTGACTTTGCTTATACTAGTGTGAAAGTCATAGTTTACTTCAGGTTTTCAAAGGGATAAAGATTTTCAAAGACTAATTACTTCTAGGAGAGAAAAGATACCTTCTTTGTTTGATTTGTCATTTAATATTATGAAAAGGTTTTCTTTTAATAAATGAGAAGAGAATGTTTATTTTGAAGTCAACTCCTGGCTCCCTTGTGTGAGGCTCTTGGTTTTTGAGCCAAATAAAATGTCAAAAATGAAATCAAAGAAGCAATGCATGGTTCTACAGCACAGGCCAAAAAGGCAAGGCCTTGTCTCATTAAGGATCCTAGTCCCAATGTTCTGCCAGATACTGCATAAATTTAAGCTATTAAACCCATAGATGGGACTCTAAAAAAAGTGATAAATCCTTGTGTCCAGGGTTCGAATTACAGGGGAGCTCAGGGGGGCTAAACTCCCCCCCCCCTTCCCTAAGAAATGATAGCCCCCCAGTAAGATTTGAAAATCATAATCAGAGGGGTCTCCGATTGTATTAGGGCATTGTGATGGACAGCCCAATTTTTTTTGCAGGCCCCCACAAGAGTCATAGTGTAATTTAAACCCTGCTTGGTCCATGCCTTTCATAGATTTCATAGACATTAGGGCTGGAAGGAACCTCAGAAGATCACTGAGTCCAGCCCCCCGCCCAGAGGACAGGAAGTCAGCTGGGGTCATAGGATCCCAGCAAGATAAGCATCCAATATACTCCTGAAGGTGTTCAATGTAGATACTTGAACTACCTCCAATGGCAGGCTGTTCCAGACCTTGGGGGTTCAGACAGTAAAGAAATTCTTCCTTATGTCCAGCATGAAACGGTCTTGCAGGAGTTTGTGACCGTTCAACCTCGTTATCCCTTGGGGCGCTCTGGTGAACAAACGTTCCCCCAGATCCTGGTGGTCACCCCTGATAAACTTATAGGTGGCCATCAGATCACCCCTGAGCCTACGCTTTTCCAGGCTAAAGAGCCCCATGGCTCTCAGCCTGTCGTCGTAAGGTCTGTTTTCCTGACCTCTGATCATGCGCGTGGCTCTCCTCTGGTCTCTCTCAAGCTTCTCCACATCCTTTTTGAATTGTGGAGCCCAAAACTGGATGCAGTACTCCAGCTGCAGCCTCACCAAAGCTAAGTATAAGGGGAGAATGACGTCCCGGGATTTGCTTGAGAAGCATCTATGGATGCAAGCCAGCGTTTTGATCGCTTTACTAGCTGCAGCATCGCATTGCAGGCTCATGTTCATCTTGTGGTCAATGATGACCCCCAAGTCTCTTTCTTCCATAGTGCTAGCCAGCATAGCACTGCCGAGCCTATAAGGATGCTTCAGGTTTTTCTTCCCAAGGTGGAGAACCTTGCATTTTTCAGTGTTAAACACCATCAGGTTCTCATCCGCCCATTTGCTGAGCCTGTCCAGGATCACCCACCTGTTTCTGGTGTGGATGCTTTGCCCCAAAGTTTGGTGTCATCAGCGAATTTGGCCAGTCCACTTCTGACTCCGATGTCCACATCATTAATGAAGATGTTGAACAAAATGGGTCCAAAGACAGAGCCTTGGGGGACCCCACTAGTCACAGGACACCATGATGAGTGACTTCCATCAATTACTACCCTCTGGGTCCAACCACGGAGCCAATTTCCCAGCCAGCGGATCGTGGTGGACGCAAGGCCACAACTGGGCAGTCTGGCCAAGAGGTGATCATGGGATACCACATGAAAAGTTTTTTTGAAGTCAAGATATATGACATCAATCTCTTTTCCCTTGTCCAGGTGATAGGTCACTTGGTCGTAGAAGGAAGTGAGATTGGTCAAGTGAGACCAACCCACAACAAACCTGTGCTAGCTATCCCTTAGGATGTTGGTGCCAGCCAGTCCATTAAGGATGGCCTCTTTAATAAACTTTTCTAAGGTCTTCCCCAGGATAGGCGTCAGGCTGATGGGCCTATAGTTAGCCGGATCCACTTTCCTCCCTTTCTTGAAGATAGGGACCACATTGGCCTTCTTCCAGTCTTTAATAGAGATGTTTATATGAACTTTGGTAGAGACTCACAGCAGCAAGAATTTTTTGCACAGATATTCAGTGCCTAGGCACACGAGAAGTGTGGGAGACTGAGAGTGGGGTCCCACTGCTCTCTTGGAGTTACCCAGCATTCTTCATGTGGTTCTCTGCAGCTGTGACTTCCCCAGGGACTTAATGGTATACATTTCTGCATGGTGAGGAACTGAGACATTTGCTTCTAGTTGAATTAGCCATAACCCATTCTGAGCCCATATAATTTTTTGTATTGCTTGAATTAGAGGTGCACCGATACATCAGTCCAATATTGAATCAGTACGAATATAAAGAAAATTGGCTGTATCAAAAATCGCCCTGAAGTGGCCGATAATTTGGCCAATTAATGCCTGTGCCTGTGTGTAGCCGCAGTCCAGCATGCAAGCCACAAGGAGCACAGCTCAGCAGCATGGAGAGCTGCGTGCAGCTGGTAAGTCTGTTGTGGTAGAAGGGGAGGGGAGAGGAAAGGTAGGGGAGGAAAGGCAGCCCTGGTTCTTCCTGGCATGTGGGGGAAGGCAGGGGTTGAACTGGGGCTGAGCTGGGTGGGCGGCAGCAACACTGGGAACGGGGCTACGGAGGGGCTATGGCAAAACCTGGGGTGGCTGCAGCCCCCTCCATAGCCCCCCTCCCAGAACTGCCACCACCTGCCCAGAGCCGAGGCCCTGCCAAGAAAAGCCCAGTGCAGCCCCAGCTCCAGCCCACAGCTGCAGGCTGCCCGCCCTGCCCCATGCAGATCTGAGGGCACACGCCCCCCCCCCCCATGCCCTCCCGGGGTGTGCACAGTGGCAGGAGCATTCCCACCCCCTTGACAAGCTGCGGCTCTGTGTCGTGCCCCACACCACCCTGGCTGGGCAGTGCCTGCCCCTGCCCCCCCCCCTCACTGCAGGAGGTGTTGATCTGCACCCCCCATACCCCTTACCTCCCCCCTCCTCTTCCACCACAATAGACTTATCAGCTGCATGCAGCTGTATTGGAAATCAGATCGGTATCGGCTGATATGCATCCTTAAATATCAGCTCTTTGTATCAGCCCCCAAAATCTCTATCGGTGCACCCCTAGTTTGAATAGTTTCACTATTAGAAGTCAGGCTGAGCCTCAGCCACAAGCTTTCTCCTTTTTCCTACTGAGTATTGTTGTAGGCATATTATTAGATTCTAGGTTACAGCATTTTACCCATTCAACAAAATTATTATATATTTTACCCTTTCTAGTTGTATTATGCATCTTTTAATATTCTGTTATCCTAATCATAAAGGTATCTTCAAAAAGTCAGCTGCATATCGCTAAACAAATTGAGCCCAAGGCCAATAAAGTACCTTGCATATTCACATATTGCAATTAATAATAGATTATTTTTTTTAAGTCTCAGAAAGTTAGCCAAACATATACTTTTGCATGATAATATAACTGTGTCCCATAGTCAGTCAGACAAACATTGTCTTTAGAAAAATTCAGTCCTACACCCTCAGAGATTCAAAGCATGGAAGATAACCAATAATGTTCACTGGTGGCAAAACCAACTGCACAAACAATAAAAGGTAAACCTACATGATGGACTAGGGGAACCAAGGAATCAATAAGATTGTCGGAAACATTGCAGTCAGGATAGTAAAGACAGTAGTGTAGGAGCTCAGCCATGTGCCAGGGGCACAGGGGCAGCCTTGATCACACAGTTGCTGGGAAAAGTTGAATTTTTGTCCCTCCCTTTACCCCTGAGGTGCCTCATTTGTCCCAGGTGCCTCATTCCCCCTGCCCTTGCTACACCACTGGGTCATGTACAGATTGGCCAGATAAGCATTCTTAGATTGCACTAGGAAAACTCAAGCCAGTCAGATGCCATGCATACACTTAAGCATCCTGTTACTGAGTACCAAAATGACTTAAGCTTGCCTTGTATGCATCCCCATAGCTCTCAAAGTGGTAGACATTACAGGCAGACATGGTAGCGAGTGTATACTAGTTCTAGTCTTAATAGCAGAAGACATTCCTTGGCACAGAAATGCCTAGGACTTGACAAGTACATATCCATTTAGTCAGCCATACACTACATTAAAACAAACAAAATTTAACTAAAAGGTGATCAGAATGCATAAATACCTTTTTAAAACTGGCTTCAGGAGAGCTGGCTTCTATTTTTAACATTTCTACTAGCTTATTGTGTAACCTTGGAAATATCACTATTTTCATTACTGGGCCCCAATGAGTCAAGCACTGTACAAATGCATAAGACAACAGTCCCCATTCAAATGGTATAATCAAAACAAGGGGCAATAAGTAAATGTGCCAAACACTATGATGGCATGTAGGAACCAGCGGTAAGCATATGTGATCCCTTAGGTTACATATGTGCATAACTTCATAGTTCTGAAAGATTCAAATGGTCTTAAAAAAATAAATCACAGGAATATCAGCTATAAAAAAAATCAAATAATCAAAAAGATATTGCATACAACTGGAAGTGCTCCACATCAGTGCAAATAAGCACCACATAGAGGCCTCTGATTTGTAATACACAAGTAGGGCTCCCAAACAGAACTTTCAGCTTTTGCAGCTGTGCTATCAATTAAAGTTTAACCGAGCAGAAGACTGGATGCGGTGGCCGTGTATAGATACAGAACATCCTACGACTGAGAACTGCTGTTCTGGAAAAGAGACTTTTACTAGGGCTGGGCGAGGCTTTGGACAGAGCTTTGGATCTGAAGAAGCTTCAGACGCTTCAGGGTCCAAAGCAGCACACCCGGGTCGAAGCACTGCCTTGTTCAGCTTTCCAAAGCTTCAGAGCCGTCTCGGAGATCCGGCCATAGGGTATAATGGGGAAACAATAAAATATCTATAGCTTTGTTGGGTTTTGTCCAGTTTGGATGAAATTTTTAGGGGTGGTAGACTCTGCAGAGAGGATGAAGCCTGCCAAGTTTCAAGGAGGTCAGTGCAGACATTTGGGGGGAGCTGTACCCCAAATTCTTGAAAGCAAAACTCCTGTCACATCTATGTGTTACAACACAGGGGGGTCAAAACTGCAGGGGTGGTAGCTCTTGCTGAGGCCACAAAGCCTTCTAAGTTTCAAGAAGATAGATGCAGGGGCTTGGGGGGGAACTGCCCCTCAAGCTGCGGACAAGCAAAACTGGTGCCATGGGTGCTTGTGGGACTGACTGCCACCGTCTTGGGGCAGGGAGGGGCCTGGCTGCTAAGCTGCCGTGTTACCAGTTACCAATCAATCAATCATGATTCACTCAGAGGACTCAGGGACCAGCTCCATACACAGGACCTAGCTACTACATAACAACTTAAGGAACAGCAATTAGCACCTACAAAACCAGGCTAAGGAGAGGAAAGAACCAATACAATCAACTGCCCCAAGACAGAGATAGTCTTGGCACCAGTTTTGTCTGTCAGCAGCCAGAGGTGCAGGGCCCCAGAACCCCCCTACACCAATCTCCTCGACAGCTGGCAGACATCACAGCAGGGGCCACCATCCCTGCAGCTGTCACCCTGCTGCGCCTTAACACACACAGTGTTACCCATGGCATGAGTTTTGCTTGTCCACAGCCTGAGGTGAAGTTCTCCCCAAACCCCTGCATCTATCTCCTTGAAACTTGGCAACCCTGCCATTTTCACCCCCCTGTGGTGTACCACAGCCATGACATGCGTTTGGCTTTCAAGAATTTGGGGTACAGTTCCCCCCAAGCCCCTAAACCAATATTCTTGAAACTTGGCAGGTGTCATGCTCTCAGCAGAGGCTACCATCTCTGCAAGTTTAATCCAAATTGGACAAGAAACAACAGAGTTATAGATATTTCATTGATTCTCCATTATACCCTATGGCCAGATCTCCGAAGCAGCTCTGAAGCTTCAGAGCCACTTCAGCTAGATCGAGGTGGAAACCCAGTCCACAACTCCGGATCGGATCATGGCCATCCAAAGCAGCCGGATCCAAAGCCAAATCAGATCACTGCCGACTCACACAGGCCTAATTTTTACTGTCAGTTACACTCAGCAATGGTTACTATGTCCTGTAATGCTGCTTCTTTGGGTGCTGGTTTAGAGAGTACTCCCAGGCTGCTACCAAGTCTTGTGAGGGGAATCAGACCCTAACCCTCTAGCTGTTTGTGACAACTGACAATTTTAACTCTTAAATATGTTCATGAATGTATAATACCCCATAAACACAATACCTTGCTGCTGTCCTTGAGACACATTGCAGAGTCCCACCAGGCTTATTCAAAAAATACATTAAGAGTGCTTAAACAGAACTGAATTATTATTCGTATGTTATGCTATTAACAGGAACGGACCAAAGCGGCGTGCTCAAATCGCTACACCTTAGAGGAAACATTGCTGGGGAGCCCCCTGTGCTTCTGTGAGACACTCCATACACCCCAGCATCACAGCACTCACAAGCCCCTGCTACCTAGGGGTATGTAAAAAAACATGTAAAGCTGTGTCTATGTCCAAATTGCCAAATCTTTCCGAATCTCTCTGAATCGATTTGGAGGGTTCCGCGATTTGATTTGGGGAGATTAAAGAGTTTCCTGGTTCAATTTGTATTCTGAGATTCGGCCACCAAATCAAGATGAATCTCCGCTGAATCAAATCAGGGACCAAAGCTTCACACAGCCCTAACATGTACCATGTTGGATCAACACAGAAAAGATGATGCTACCATAGATATTTTTAACTCCTCTTCCTTTCCCTATGGATTTCCACTATAACAAAATGTCTGCTGCTAGACTGAAGAGCCTTCCATTTTCATGTTCTGTTCCCCCATAAGTGTTTGGCAGAAGGACAGGCTGGCACCTTAGAGACTAAATGGTTCAGAGAGACATGCACTTTCAGAGACTGTCAGCTACAGTCATGCTTCTGAACCAGCTGGTCTCTAAGTGATTCTCAACCAGGGTGGCCTGGTGTGCCTTGATATCCTTTCAAGGGCACTGTGGGGAGCCATGCTATGTTAGCACTTTGAGATGTGCAAAGATGATTCACAAGATAAACCAACAGGAGACTTGCTCTATTATTTTTCCATAGTCAAAAAGTAAGTGAAAACTAAGAGGATTGTATGTTTCATGGGGTGCCTCAGGTCTACCAACGGTTGACTTGAGTCTAAAAAATTTGATGTTACTGCTCTAAGATGCCACTCTGCCCTACCTTCTGCCTGACCTCAGACTAACAACACAGCTAACCACCTCTCTACATAAAGATGCTTAGACACTGATTACCTCTTACCCTTAAGCAAAATACATGGAGCACCGCAGGCCTTGTACTATAAGGCATAGATTCCCATTCTTCAGTCATTCTTGTGGCTCTTCTCTAAACACTCATCAATTCTTCAACATCCTTCATGTGTGGACATCAGAGAAGAATGCAGCATTCCTGCAGTGGTCACACTAACATGCTGATATGACCTCTCTACTACTTGATATTATTGCCTTACTTATACATCCAAGAGCCACACTGCTACTTGCATACTCATGCTCAGCTCAAATTCCCGTCTTCACCCCAAGAGTCATTCCTGATTCTAAGGATACGTTCTTCATTCTATAGCCGACAGTCTCTGTTCCTAAGTGAAGTCTTACCATCCTGAAGCTGATATTAGTTGTCTATGCTGAATCTAGAACGGTACAGCTCTTTCTATATCAGTGGCCTATCCTCTTTTGTTTTACCACTTCCCCAGTGCTTGTCACCTGGAACCTTTATTAGTCACGATGCCATGTTGTACTATGTTTACTTATCGGGTTACTGATAAAAATGATGATTAATATAAGGCCAAATATTAATCCTTATGGGACCCCCACAAGGGTCACCCCCTTTATGGCAATTTCCTTTTTTATAAATTACATATTACATATTTATTAAATTACATATTAAGGTTCATCCGTTAGTCAATATTTAATCTGTTTAATCTGTATTGATATTGTATTGTTCTAGTTTACAAATACAAATGTTGAGCAGTACCAAGTAAAAGGCCTTATAAAAGTCCAAATATACTACAGCAATATTATTATGCTGGAAGAGCATAAGCTTTTCTTTGGAATTTCCAATAACAAGAGTTAATGGTACAGAACGCTTGTCATCCATCTCTTTAAAAATACTCTGGGTGCATCCAGACAAGCACACATGTGCAGCTTGTGACACTGCAAAGCACACATGCCAAGAAAAGGCGACCCAGTGTCAAAAATACCCGCGCCAAAAAAAGCAGGGTGGCACACATGAATCCATTGCTCCGTTTTCCTGCTTTCCTTTTGATTCCCTTATGAATTTATAAAACTTTCTTTATTTGTATACAAATAAAAATGTATAAATGCTATATAAGAATGAAGGAAGTTTTATAAAACAAAAGTATATATATTGTGTTGCTATTTTCACTTCCCTTTTAAAACTTGTTTTAAAACAGGCTGTTTTTATGATGAGTTTAACTTCTTCTTGATGATATTGCCAGCTTTTAGTCATTTAGTAAAATATTTTAAATAGTTCCCTATCATTATTTACATTTTCTGTTTAAATTCATTTTTTTCAAGTAATTTGCCTCATAACTGGTTTCAATTTTGAGAAACTGTGTTTTAAAGTACCAAGTATATATTTCACAACCTCATTGCAAAGAACCCCTATGAGACCAGAAAGAAAGTTAATTGCAAGAACTTGTTCACTGTAATAGGACTAGTCAATTTGCTAATTATAATAATGGAAAAAAACAGTTACTGCTGTTCGGATTGTTCAGTATGAGGATTATTATAAGCAGGGTTTGTTATGGCAAGATTGTACAGAATATGACTGGTTGGACTTCATGGTTTCGCATAACAATCCAGACATGATCACCCCCGTTTCTGCAATTGCTAACTTTCAGTTTTGTGATCAGTTCCTCTTTATTTGATGTCACGTAAGCTATAATTTCTCTGTATGCATGCAAAGTTAGGAAACTGTCTACAATTTTAAGAAAATATTACTATATTTTAGTATCAACAGCATGACATTTCAAGGTGGCAGCTCCCTATGCTAACCCAGTTAACAGATCTTTTCAGATGTCAGATTTTTTTTTAGATGTTCAGATCTTTCTTCTTCCATTTCTATCTTCTCCCAAGTAAACATCTCATTTCCTTCCATAAGTAAACATCTCGTTCTTCCTCCCATACTGCCCTATTATGTAGATGGGTACTTAACTTATTCTACAAGGAAAAATCTATTGTAGCGAAACAAGTGAGAAAGCAGAAAAGAAGAAAGAAAAAGGAGGGAAAGAGGTTGGCACAAAAGACTGGTCTTCTGTCAGAAAGAGAATGATCTTTTTGCTGTATATGAGAATGGAATCCATGTTGCAGTATTATCCCCTCCAAGCTGTAAACAGGCAGTAAGAGACAAAAAAAAGCTTCTTATTTGTTGTGGTCATGTGACCCTCCCCATCCCCTTGTCAACAGACTGGAATGTGTTGCCATTTCTCATGCTGAATGATTAGTAATATCCCTCATACATTGCCTTGCAGAAGTGCTGAGTAGTCACATACTGCTCAACACTGAGCAGGGCCATGGACACATGCATGGGAAGTGCTAAGAAAACTGAAGTTGCCCCAAGGGAAAAAAAAATAAGCAAACCCTTTTCTGATCACATCTAAATCTGCCCTTACCCAGGAAATTTTACCGCAGTGCCAATCCAGGGTAATTTTTTCCCAGGACAAAGTAGCTCCCTCAGCTATATCCTGAAAGAAGCAGAACCTGGCTTAAGAGACAGGAAAAATCCCTTAAAAATACTAACATGAAAAGAGCTCATCGGACCCCAGCAGTCTTTCCTGCCCAAGTGCGGGGGGGCTGGACCTGACAATCTCGTAAGGTCCCTTGCAGCCCCTAACATCTATGAATTTGTGAACATGCAGGCAGTGCTCTCCTGAGCAAAACCGCCTCCAGTTTGAGCCCCATTTGTGAAAGACTGGTTTGTGCCCATAAACAAAGGCACCAGAAATACTTGACTCAGTTACCCTCAGGGAAAAATACAGTCAGTTCTGTTAAAAGGAAAAATAGTTCTCCCTCTTCCTCTAAAGACAACTTGCAGCTTTCTTTGGAGCTTTGTCCGTAATTCCTGCTGATAATGTTCATCACATGCCTGACAGGCCAAGAGAGACTTTCCCCTCCGCTGTGAGGGCAGTCCTTGTTCTGCCTGCTTTCCCTGAAGCCATAGCACATCTGACTGACAGCCCATCTCCCTTGCTTTTCTTAAACATTTTTAAGACACACTAGGATCTATATATATCCAGCATTCATTTCTGTTTCTCCTCTTAAAAACACACACACACAAAATCAAAGCTAATACTTGCCAGAGTGAGTTAACCCTTAGGAAACGGGCTAGTGTTTTGCACTTTGACTGGCTGGTTTCTGGGCCCTGGGAAAAGCCGAGCATACAGAAAAGGTGGGGTTTCTGACAGTTGGGAAAAGCAGTCAGGACAGAATACTTATACTAAGGAAGAGCCTTCCAGGAAACCCCACTTTTCTTTTGACTAAGTTGTCCATGTTCCCTGCTGGAACCCAATATACGAGAGGTAACTCCTTTCATGAAGACAAACTCAGAGTGGAAAATAGCTGGCAGCTCAGAGTGGCTTCATGGACAGAGGGTGGTGGACGGTGCTGACCCATGGACAGACATTCTTCCAGCACGTCAATGGGAAGACAGGGACCCTAGTGAAATCATATTAGAATTGAGGAAATGGTGCGGATAGCAGACAGGGAAGCAGAGTTTCTGCTAAATAATAAAAGAGAGAGAGAGAGAGAGAAAGGAAAAGAGGACTTCACACAACTTCTGTTCAACATGAAGCCCTAAGGATAAGTAAGAGTCCTAATATTCAGTTTAGATAAACCATCAAAACTTCAGATCCCAACTCACATCTGATCCCAAGTACTTTGAGCTTCCAGAAGTCCAAAAACTGTACTGGAAATCTGACTCTTTACTTCCAGTTGGGTTAATAATTCGCTAGCTGTGTCACTTTGACACTTCTATTTCTAGCTCTAATCAGAGTTTGGAAATTCAGGATTATGTGACACTGAAAAGAACAAAGAAATAAAATGCAAGACATGGGATGAGGGAGGAATTAACCACATTTTTTGAATTTCCAAAAGAAGCTCAGTTTGCATTTGGAAGGCAGGAGACCAAGGGTTGTTTCATGCAGAAGTGCTTGCCCACATACAATAGATTTGTGGATTTTCCCATCACCTTTAGCTCAACAGTGAACAAGATCGTCCTTTCCCTCAAAGTAAAATGGAAATATCACTATGGACAGGAGGATTTCAGTGACAATAACTTAACTGTCTTGCCAGCTTTCTCAACTGTTCAACGTGCAAGCTGAGATGTACTAAATGGATTTCTCCCCATGGCTTCTTCATACTGGAAAAACAAGGTCAGTGACCCCTTTACTCCGGTGAACTCTCACCTCTGTTGAAAGGGCTCAGCAACTATCCCAGGGGCATACCTGCTCTTTTAACCTCACTGAATCATGGGCTATAGGATCCAGGAGAAATTTCATTGATAGTATTAGAAAAAACCCAAATTCAGCTCTTTGAAAGATGCTATTCAAGTAATTGAATTTAAAGGAACAAGGAAGGTGAGGATGATTCCAATTTCCTCATGGCTTCAACCAATCAAGGCAGTTGGCTGTAAAATATATGGTAGGCATTTCATTTCCTCACTGATAGCACTGGTATGCAAGACAAATTACATACAAAATTTAAAAGCAGCCCTTTAGAAATTATGTGAAAGTCAATTCCCTTTCAGCATGTTCCATTTAATGGAAAGCATCTTGTCTTGAGGGAGAAAGCTATTTAAGCTAAGCAACGAGACCTGGTTTAGGGAGACCAAGCTGAAAAGAAAGAGTTATGGTCTTACTTTTCAATATTACTGTTTCCAAAAAATTAGGCAGAGGATTCCTTAGTAAGTTTTTCCTTTGTTTCAACTCTTCAGCTGATTTCACAAAGTCTATAGCTCTCCGCTCAGGATACAGACTATGATTTTTAGCCATAGTGCAGTATTTATGTAGTGTCTCAATGTGCTTTGCAAAAACCCAGCAGAAAAGAGGTTGCAGACAATAATAAAGGCATGCTGAACAGGAATTCTGCTAAGAGACATGGGGGCACTGACAGAAGTGATATTTGCAAGCAATAGGCCCCTTGAAAGCACTCGTCAGCTGCACCCTGACAGAAGCGTATGGCTTCCCTTTAAAAGTGCCATATCATGGAATAAATTAAACCTTATTTAATGAGAGTTCAGATGAAGGTGCTCCAAAGTGGAGTGCCTTCATTAACTTCTGTTAGTCCCTGTACTGATCAGGATTGGGCTGATGCAGCCCAGCCCTGTCCTCGGTGCTGTCTGCAGGATTAGTGGTGGGGAAGGGAGACAAGGGAGCACCAGTCTGAGGTCTGCCCAGCCTGCGCTGGGGGAGGCGGAATGAACTGGACCTTGGGCATCTCCAATCCACCTGCCCTCCCCCACTCCAGGGCAGGCTGGACAAACCCTAGACCAGAGCTCCCTCCCTTCCCTTCCCCCTTCCCATTCTGAAGACAACACTGGAGCTGGGGGAAGGGTTGGGCATTAGGGGAGAGATGCTGCAGAGATGTGCAGCTCCTCCTGGATCAGCTCCAAAGTGGAACTCAATCCCCCACTCTCCCAAACCAACAGCAAACATTTGTTGGGTTGGGTGGCAGGGGGGAGTTTGCTGTATCTCATGATGTTTTCTGTGAAGCCTCATGAGTTACAGTAGGGAGCTGCATGTCTGTCAGCACCCTAAGTTGTATCATCTGACTCCAGTAACAACCTGGGTCAGGATAAGAATAGGCATGGTACCACCGATTTAAAGAGGTAAACTATATTATCTCATTTAAATTAAATATAAATAAAAGGTTATATTAAATAATAGCAACTAACTAAGCAATGCAATCATTAGCTACACAGTAAAATAGAGACAGAAAAATCAGGGCAGCTAATTACCTGGACAAAGGAGAAGAGGTTGATATCATCTACTTGGACTTCAGAAAAGCCTTTGACTTGGTCTCCCATGAAAAAAAAATCCTTAGATGCAGGGGTAGCAGTGGACATAGTCTTCCTGGACTTTTGGAAGGCCTTCGACACCGTCTCTCACCCCATTCTCATTAAGAAACTGGGGGACTGTGGTGTCAACACCCACACAATCAAATGGGTCACCAACTGGCTGGAGGGCTGCACCCAGAGAGTGGCGGTGGATGGGTCATTTTCCACCTGGAGGGATGTGGGCACTGGGGTCCCCCAGGACTCGGTCCTTGGGCCCGCACTGTTCAACATCTTCATCAGTGACTTGGACAAGGGGGTAAAAAGCACCCTGTTCAAATTTGCTGATGACACTAAGATGTGGGGGGATGTGGGCATGCTAGAAGGGAGGAATAGGCTGCAATTGGACTTAGACAGGTTACAGGGGTGGGCGGACGAGAATAGGATGGGATTCAACCCCGACAAGTGCAAAGTGATGCACCTGGGGAGGAAGAACCAGCACCATACCTACAGGCTGGGGAACTCCCTTCTTGTCAGTACAGAGGCAGAAAAGGATCTTGGAGTCATCACTGATGGCAAGATGAACATGGGCCGGCAGTGTGGGGATGCAGTTAGGAAGGCCAACTGTACCTTGTCAGCAATCCACAGATGCATCTCAAGCAGGTCCAAGGAAGTGATCCTCCCCCTCTATGCAGCACTGGTCAGGCCACAGTTGGAGTACTGCATCCAGTTCTGGGCGCCGCGCTTCAAGAGGGATGTGGACAACATGGAGAGGGTCCAGAGGAGGGCCACTCCCATGATCGGGGGCAGCAGGGCAGGCCCTATGAGGAGAGGCTATGGGACCTGAACCTGTTCAGCCTCCACAAGAGAAGGCTGAGGGGGGATCTAGTGGCCTGTTACAAACTAGTCAGAGGGGACCAGCAGGCACTGGGGGAGTCCCTGTTCCCCCGTGCACTACCAGGAGTGACTAGGAATAATGGTCACAAGATGGCAGAGGGTAGATTCAGGCTAGATATCAGGAGGCGCTACTTCAGTGTCAGGGCAGCTAGGATCTGGAACCAACTTCCAAGAGAAGTGGTGCTGGCTCCTACCCTGGGGATGTTTAAGAGGAGGCTGGATGCACACCTTGCTGGAGTTGTTTGACCCCAGTATTCTTTCCTGCCACAGCAGGGGGTCAGACTCGATGATCTGCTCAGGTCCCTTCTGACCCTACAATCTATGAAACTATAAGTCCTCATGGTTAAACTGGGGAACTGCAGCCTCAACTTCACAGTCCAATGGCTCAGGAATTAGGAGCCAGAGAGTGATAGCCAATGGAGCCATGCCAACATGGTGCATGGTGACCAGTGGCGTCCCCCAGAGCTCCATACTTGGACCAATACTCTTTAACATATTTATAAACTATCTGGATTCAGGTATCAGAAGAAGACTGGCTAAATTCACTGATGACATCAAACTATGGGGAAGTGTGGTCACACTAGAGTATAGGCTGGAAATTCAGGCCGACCTGGACAGGGTTGCAAGGTGGGCATTCAACACTGAGAAATGCAAGGTGCTCCACCTTGGGGGGGAAAAAATCCACACTATATTTATAGGCTCAGCAGTGCTACACTCACTGGCACCGTGACCAAAAGGTGACCACAAGATGAACATGAGCCATGAATGCAATGCTGCAGCTGGCAAAGCAAACAAAAACCTGGCTTACATCTATCAATGTATCTCAAGCAAGACCAAGGAAGTCATTCTTCCACTGTACTTGGCCTTGGTGAGGCCACAGCTGGAGTACTGCATCCAGGTCTGGGCTCTGCACTTTAAGAAGAATGTGGAGAAACTTGAGAGAGTCCAAAGGAGAGCCACATGCATGATCAGAGGGCAAGAGAACAAGTCTTATGAGAAAAGTCTGTGAGGCATGGGACTCTTCAGCTTGGAGAAGCAAAGGCTCAGGGGGGACCTGGTGGCAGCCTGTAAGTATATAAGGGGTATGCACCAGAAACTGGAAGAACATCTGTTTACCAGGGCACCCCAAGGGAAGACAAGATCTAACGGTCACAAACTCTGGGAAAACCATTTTAGGCTGGATGTAAGAATAAGCTTCTTTAACTTCCAAGTCCCAGAGTCTGGAACAGACTCTCCTCAGAAGTGGTGCAAGCACCTATGCTAGACATCTTTAAAATACACTTGGATGCTTATCTTGCTGGGATCATTTAACCCCCACAGACTTCCTGCCCCTTGGGCAGGGGGATGGACCTGAAGATCCTGCGAGGTCCCTTCCAGCCCTAATGTCTATGAAATCTTTGAAATCACAACCCTCTAATCTGCTTCCTACTAGATGGTGAATACTATCTCCAAACTCTCACAGCCACATCTCCAGTGAACATTTAATTCCATGGAAAAGGCTCGGCGACTGTCTCAAGGGCACTCCTGCTCACTAAACCATAAGCAAAGCCATTATTGGTTTCAGAAAGAACCAAATTCAGTTCTCTGGAAGAAACCACTCTAGTAACTAAGTTTATAGGAAAAGGAAGAATTGAGGATGATTCCAATATTCTTATAGCACCAACCAGGGCAACTGACTAAAAAGAACAATTTTCACAGCGCTTCTTTGTGAGTATACTTGGCTGCTGAAGTAGATTGGTCACCAGTAGTCTGCAGACCTGATTCTTTCCGCCTTGTACTTAATATCATTGAAACTACTAACAAAACGTCACATTTGTCCCAGGATAAACCATCTTATTCTGGAATAAAGTGCAACTGTTCAGATGCCCATGCCCATTGTCTGAGAATAAATCCTAAAACGGTTCATAGGATAAGAAGCATTAACAGTTAATTGTGGGACATCTCAAAGCATGGTTATCCCAGAATTGCATCATTAAATCAGTGGCAAAAAAGTGGCAATGCATTCAGCCACTCACTACACCTTAATTCAAAGGGTGATGTATATACACGCCAATCCGGGGATATTTCTGTTCTGGGACAGACACAGGCACAATCTTTCTAGGGACAAATGTAATGATTGTTCCTAGGCATACACAGGCCCCAGAAGCATGCAGCTGAGAACAGCATTATTTTATAGCTGTTTTCCTTTGGTGTACAAAACCACACAAACTGAAGCATCAGGCCCAATGTTATGGCCCCCAGGGGTTGTTTTAGTGCCAGTGGTTATGCATTATTGTTATTTTAGTGCCTGTGGGTTTGCATTATTACTTCTCTCAGCAGCATTCTGGCTATTGTCAAGAAACAGAAAACAAATGTGTTTTGATTGGTTGTATTTAGATATTTTATATTTTCTCTGTAGCATGAGTCTGTGTGCAAATGACTCTCATTTCCTGTTTAATATTCCATCTTCTCTCCCATTTGCAATGGGATAACTGTTTGGCTTTCGTGTTGTGGCATTTCTTCTGCCCTAGCTTTCTAAGCATGCTGCCCTTTCGAAACTATTGCAGGATTAACTGACTGGCTAAGGAAGCTTGTTAAATGTGGATTTTTTTACGTCTCCATTCTGAGTCTATGAAATAGTAAACCTAAAAAAAAAAAAAAAAAAATCACTGAGTTGTCTTACAATAATTCCAGAAGTGTGAAATGTGCATCTTTGGAATTTATCACATATTTCTCTTTTGTTGTTTTCCTGGTAACTCATTTGACTGGATGGTAAAAGCTTGAGGTCTCACGTGTAAACTGATATGTCAGACTTGCTGAAGTGAGCCACTTGAGGTTTATGAGCTATTACTACTTAGTAACTCATCTAGACTCTCATAAGTAGTGATTTACAATATATGGTTTCATTGCTGCTTGAGGTATCATGCAACATATGAGAAATGAGTGCTTCAAAGAAATGGACCAAGTAGTTTTCAAATATCTTAACTAATATTCTCTTCGTTCTCAAGCTTCTCACCTCTCTTGGAATTTAAAAGAATAAAGAAGTTGTACGTACTTCTTCCTGATTTTACTTAAAAGAATTACCAAGCACATATTAAGGTTAAGCAGGAAAATTATTACGGCTAAACTGTTATAACTTCACTAAACTAGTTAAAATCGAACTATAATCAAATCAAGGTCACAATGGAGTTTGAATCTACAAATCAATGCATTAACAATTATGATGTATTAAGCCATAAAATCATGAAATCACTGAGTTAATGCAGTAGGTAATCAAATCAAATGGTAAGGTTAACATAAGAGAATTGTTTTCATTAATACTGAAGCAGGATATTGAAGATGATGGATGATTTCCTTGAATCTAAAGCCATTCATAGATGTTAGATTTTTCTAGATTTAATCCAGACTACATCTGCATGTGTAGTTCAAATTAAAATTGGCTCCAGTCCAAATGAACTAATCCTCATTGAATGTGGATTAAGTTAATGGAGATGAGGGTAGTTTAAATTAGGCAATTTAAACTGTATTAATTAACATGTATATACAGCATTACTTTTAGGAAAAACAGTCTTTAGGAACTCAGATAAACAGATTAGCATTGCAAATATCAGTCTCAACAAGGGAACCTTAATTGGGTTAATAACAATAGAGGCTATCGGGCACAAATAACACTTTTACAAAGTCAAATGTGCCAACAACAGGTCAATTAGAGTTCCTGGAACACCAATTAGATAACTGCAACAATGTAGCTCTGCTTACACAGGTTTATTATCACCTCCTAGTTACTTCCTATCTCTGTTAAGGGTTGTCAAATGTATAGACAGGGCCAGGAGGGCCATTTGGCCCTCGCCTCTCATTCACGGCGGGCCTCAAATTTAGACTTTTAACGTTATCTCCAAATGAAGTTATACACACAGACACAGATATACACTGACAGGATTGAAAGAAGAAGACGTTCGACATACAACTTTAAACTTGTGTCCCATTACTGGGCCACACCCTCTGTAGTGCACTATGAATTAGTATTTTTTTTAATATACCGGGAGCCTCAAAAAATGGAAGTGGCCTGCACCTCTCTCAACTGCTGAGAGGGCCTGCGTATAGACTGCGTATAGCCAAACCGCCCTGCTTTGAGGGTCAATGATCAATCATCACCTATTAACCCTTAATAGAAATTTGATATGATCTGTGTGATGCAAACCAGTTAATATTGTTTTGAAAATGCTGATCATGTTTACAAATGGCCTAAAATAGGAACAAAGTTTTTAATCCACAGCCATGTCCTCATGAAGGCTGTGATTGTCCAATCTTGAAGTTTTAGAACCTTGACTGATGGCTGAACCAGGCTGTATGGAGAACTTGACTTGCCTAGTCTCAGGCAATCTCAGTGCTCTTACAATAGCTGTTATTCTACCCTTCTTGACACTCGCTTCACATGCAAAAGCACAGCACTTACAAAATGTCTTAAAAGAGGCAATTACTGAACTAGGCTTAAACCTTACAGCAGGTGCTCAGAGTAAGAGCCCTGATGGCAGTAATTTACATGATGGACTTGAGGCTGAAGATTTACTTGAAGGAAACTATCAGTGGCACAGTGTCATACATGCTATGCACATTAGTGTTTCCATCCCTTCAACAAAAACAGAGATACATTGTAATTTGATGGCTTTGCTACATTAAAACCTTTAAAATCCGTGACTGTATTTAGTAATAGAATAGCTTCATCCAAAATGCCATATGGGTATCCTAGACAGTAACAGACTAGTCAGATTACTATAGACAATGAAAAGGGACTTCATTTTCTGTGTCCCCAGTGGTCTGTCCAAAGTAAAGAGGTAAGGCACTTCTTTTAGGTGGTGGTTCTGCAAGAGAGAATTTTTCTACCACATGGTCTTGACCTTCATAAGGTATAATCACACTTACTCAAGCTCAGTAACCATCTTTGTAGTTCTAGGGCAGAAAACTTTGTAGTTCTCTCAGAGTGTGCAGGATTTAACTTATAGCCTACAGAACAGACTATAGTCTTCACTCACACACATATTTCCCATACATTTCCATATATCCTGTCAGCATTTCTTAAGATATATTTTCCTAATAAATATTACATTTGCATCATTTCAGGATAAATTCCATTTAACTGCAGACAATTAAAATCTACCAGGCCCAGCTTCTATTCAGACTTCTTTCACACAGAGCTCGCTGCTACAGAAATCAGAAAAGCATTCAGCTAATAAAAGGTAATCATTCCCATTTAATTCAAATGGGCCTGGCTCCTACATTGAACCAAGACAATTGGGCATCTCATGTGGTTTCCTAAACCTACTACAGATTTCACACTTTGAGGCATATATTGGATGGTAGCATTTGGGCCTGACAAAATTAGACATCTCAGGAGGCTCTGTTCTTACATGTCTTAGTACCAAAATGGGCACTGTAGATTAACTGTGGGATTTTCAACATAGTGCTATATGACATTTTGACATAATACCCTGAGTCTAGATTCACATAATATGCAGCAATTTAATAACCCTAGACACATTAAGCTGTTATGCTTGGAAGCATTTTTATCTTTTCCTCTTGGCCATCCATCTAAAATTACGTTCTCAGTTTGTAGCTAGTTTAGATCATTTTGTTTTTCTTTGTCCGATTTTCCTACGAACGGATCCTGGTAGAATTATATGGACTTCAAGCCCTTCTTCCTGAAGTCCCTGGCTCTCTCTTATTTGGTATGTACATTTTTAAAAGCTCTTTATTTGCACTGTCTATTTAATAAACATTTTGTCAAGTTGTGATCATTTTCTGCAGTGCAACTGGTATTCTGGTTTCTGTCATACAGCTTTCTATAGAGTATGGGCTACTGCTGTCTTAACTGATTTCTTTCCAGAAACAGTACCAATCAAAAACTTTTGACAATTCCCGCCCCTCCACCGTCCAGGCATAGTTCCTTTTGTTTTAGACAGTGCTTCTTTAGAAGATGACATCCTTGAATAATCTTATACAACGGCCTTCACCTTGAGATCCTAAACTTTGCTGATTTCAAAAGGTTCCAGTTCTCTCTCTCATATATAAAGGGGCCAGCGGTAAGGATGGAGTGGGATGGCAGAGTGACGCCATGATGGTGGGGATGGAGGGGATGGAGTGGGAGGTGAGGCCAACGCCACTGGCCTTGCCCCCCTCCTCCCCCAGCTCTGTACCTTGGAGGCAGCAGCAGTGCAGGGTGCTGGCGGAGGGGGACGGAGGGAACAGCAGGGACAGCTTCCACACACCCCTCCCCCGGCTCCTGGGAGGCAGTGGCAGGGCAGGGTGGCGGGTGGCAATGCTCCATCCCCACCCCCTCCCCATCATTCTTGATGGGCAATTCACTAGTGCTTCTATAACAATTACAAAAATACTATTACCATTTACATCAGTTATGTCAAAAGCATTCTGTATTCTTCTGAATGGCATTGTGAGTGGAGCCTTTAGTGAAGATAAGTTAAAGATGAATTTGTTTAAATACATGAATGTGCACATACACCTAATTCCTACTTGTTTTAGGGCCTTTCTATACAACTACCTCTATTTTATTTTAAATCATACCACACTGCTCACAATTTTTCTGTTCCAGTTCAACTCTTATTTGGCATACAGAGGAACAGAGTACAGCCTTACTTTGCATTCTTCCTTGAAGCCCCAGTCAGTAGATGATCAACTGCCACTTAGTTCTTACCTAGATTCTCAAAAATATGGGGCAAGATTGTTTGGAGCATTGCAGAAGCTGAAGCAATTTCATGTATTAACCAAAAGGGCAGGCTACTGCAGACTTTTGTACTTTTTCTAGCAAGTAGTGCACAGTAAAACACTTATCTAAAACTACTTTTATTTACAGAAATCTGGACACAACTACCTGTTCCCATGAAGAAATAATTGAATTTGATGGTTTTATTTTAACATGCTGGAGCCAAACACTGTGTGTACAGATATGGTTAACAGATGAGTTTCAGAGGGAGGTTGGAGTGGAAGTATGGTTACAGCCATTTAGGTTAGGAGGGCTTAAGCAGACAGGGTTGGGGTCAATCCAAGCCCAGGAAAACCAGACCCAGAGATATGGCTTGAACTATAGGTCCCCGGGATTCTTTGTGGGCTAGCTTTGAGGAAAGCGGGGAAAAAGAGCTACAATGTTAAGGCCATTTTGCCCAAAGCCAGCATGGTTAGAGAAAGGGAATGGCTTTGTTACCTGATATGCTCCCAGAACCACTGAAAAAAGCTCCAGGGAGATTGTAGAAGGGTCTGGTCTGGGTGCAGCTGGGAGAAGGATCAACTTCCCCATAGAGGAGAGCCCAGCAGAACTGACTGACGCTATAGGATGAGTTGCACTTAAAAAGCTGCAGAAAGTGGTACGCTCAGTGTGACTGTAAAGTGGGGAAAATCCTCATGGCATCTGGGAAAGCTTGGCCTGTGCACAAGGTGAAGATTCTCACCCCAAATGGTCCTTGCACTATTGAAAGAGATGATTTTGTCATCAGGTTTCCATGGAGGGTTTCATGGGTTACGTTACAGATTGTGGCCTAATGCCTATGGGTATAAATATGACTTGTTTGTATCCTCTTGTTATAATGAGGTACTCTGGGGGGAAACTGAGTCACCAGTCACACACCCATACCCCCTCCCAAGAAGGGTTACACAGGTATCTATAGAGCCATGTGGATCATGGCCAGAGAGCAGATATGAACAATGATGGGAAAACTATTGTGACCTACCTTGGACATGTTATGTTTTCTATTTGGCCAAATGACAGAAGAGATTTTTAGTGCAAAAAGTGTGAATATACCCAAGGAAAAGATACATGAACCAGAAACATAAATTTCAAAGCTGTGGAGCATCCAAGAGAAAATTATGATTTCTTGGAAACACAGACTTTTCAAAACAAACAGATCCTGAAGTTGCTGTCCCAAGGGGAAGGATCAGAGATAAGGAAACTAGAGTCAAGAGGAAAAAAAGTAGGAGATGGGCAATCTGGACCCAACCCCTCCCCCAAACCTCCACCTCACTAAAAGAACTGAACTTGTTATGCCCTTGGAGAATCAACAATAGGAGAACACATCTTGGTAAAAACAGAACTAAAAACTACAGGGAAAGTTCCTGATAGACATTTTTGTGTCATAAAGCAAGCAGCCATCAAGACAGGTTCATTAACAATCCTGAGAAAGCAAGCAGTGATCATCAGCAGCAGCTCAATATTAGATGAGTAGACAGCAAGACTGGGCATGTTTATGAACTGGCATATCATCCATGTTAATGCCATGGGATCCTGTAGAACTGCACAGGTTGCAGAAGATTTCAAGAACCTGAAATAGACCTAAGGCTCAAGGTATCTTTTCAGAGATCATTTCAGTCCAACAGATCTAAAAAGGCAGAAAATACAGGTTGGGGGCAGAAAATACAGTAACAATGGCATAGTGCATTGAACATGTAGATGTACCCTGTGGCAAGGTATTTAGAAGAATTTGCAATTTTGTTAACTAACACTAAACGAAGATAATCCTGAAGAGATAAATGCAGTATAAACTCAACCACTGTGTCCTGACAAAAATTGGAAAGAGAAGGAGAGAGAAGAGAAGACTTTTTTTATTTGCTTATATACCACAGGTAGGCATGCAGGAGGAATCAGAAATTCTCAAGAATGAGAAAATGGAATCTAATAGCCATTTATGAGACTTGGTGGGATTATTTGCATGGAAGAATGTTAAAAAAATACTCATCATAACTCATTTAAGAAGAATTTTTCCTTTTCTGTGTCGTTGCTACTTTGCAGTAGTGTCAGAAATTACCTGTGTGGCACCACAGCTATGCAGTAACAGCACTTACTATGCAGTCATTTAGTACCTGCTTAAGCAAGTATTAAAGGACTATGCAGTAACAACTGCACAGTCTGGCACACATGTAAACGCTCCCTGTGATAAGGTATTTAGCAGAATTTGCAGATTTATTGGAATTTGACAGGGCTGTGCTGTGAGCACTTCTGCTGTGGCTTTGAACTTGTGACTTCTGAGCTGTTGACCAGATGCCTTAGATCCTGCCTGCTCGCACTTAGCAAGAATGAAATGGATAAAGAGCAGTGTGGAGAGGACTGACATCCTACATTAAAGATAGTATTACCTTTTAAAATTATTGGCAACTCATAACTATGGGATTTGAATGCACATGGATCTACTTGCTAACTAGCAGGAGGGGTACTACTGTGTATCTGTTACAGACCTCCAAATAGAAGGCAAATGATGAAGTTTCTCCTTAAGCATTCATCTGTAAAGTGTAGATAGGAAAAAGTGTTATGAGAAATTTCAGTTTGGAGATCTATGCTGAAGGTTCCACATCACCATCGGTAAGTCTTCATTAGAGTTTCTAAAAATCACAGGGTTTTTTTAAAAAAAAAATATTGCCCCCGGCATGAAGCAAGTATTTTGGACCTTAAATATGACCAACAAATATGAATTAATCGCTGGGCTGGAAGTTGGTAATTACCTACTGACTTCATGTCATGTTGTGATTGCACCCAATATCAACAAAAAAAAAATAGTGCCAACTGATAACTTCTCCCTCTCTCTCAATGCTTCAAACAGAAGAATTTTCCAAAGCTGAGGAACAGTATGAGCAAAAATGACTGGAAGAAAACTGTGAGCTCTTGGGGAAAAAAAGCTATAAAGCTATGACCTGACATGGCTTTATAGTCATGATATATGTATTTCATGGAAACTAAAATATATATATAAGGAAACTGAAATTCTTCAGGGATAAGAACAAGAAAGAATACTTTAAGTGTGCTAAGAAGAAGAAAAAATCCTAACACTGTTATAGGATCAATACTAGATCAAGGCAGTCAAATGTCCTTCAAGCCTAATGCCTTATAAGGCTAGTATGGTTAAGGCACACAAGGGAGTGACATGGCTGGCCTGGCACCATGTCCAGATGCTTGACAGCTTAGCCCAAATGGCCACATAGTGAAGTTACAACTGGGGCAACCTTTGGTATAAGTTCAGAGCAGGACTGAGCTTGTGCCTCCAGTGCCACAGCAAGACACATTAACAGTTCTGTCCCCTACCTACTACTAGACAGCCATTGGTAAGTCTGATGCTAGAATACTTTGTACTGTCTTTTGTTCTTAAAAAGCTGCTACAATTGGAACATTTACAAAGAAGAGCTTTCAAAACAACTTGAAGACTGGAAAGAAATGGCTTGTGAGAGATAAAGAGCTTGATCTAACAGGATTCATTCAAAAAAAAACTGAGAGAAGGTTTGATTATGGTGCACGAATATCTTCACAGGGAGAAGTCTTGTCTCTAAAAGCACATTGCATTTATTTATTGCTCATGTCGCAAAGCAATCTCATGTAGCACCTTGCTTTGTCAAAAATTGCATTTGTATATATGAGTTTCCTCTGAAAGAGCTGTATACGTACATATGTCTGCTTTACTTTTGTGTTTCTTTAAATGGAAAATAGCACATTCATGCAAAAGTGGTTGCTTCTTGGGCTGGAGACCTTTGCATTGTACTGTGGTTTCCTGGCTATATAATAAATAAATCTGACCCCTACAATTCATTTACTCTGCTGCAAACTTCATGCCTTGGTAGACATTTTGAGTTAGATGTTCTTATTAACACAGAGATTTGAGTAAAATATCTCCTTACCTTTCAATGCTAAGCCCGTTTTCCACAATAACCTTGCTTTCACCTAGTTACCATCACTCACACTGCAGATATTTCAGTTTCTAACTAATCTGTCTGTCACTAGTTTAAATTCACCTGACTGCATCATATCTGTAATATAATGGTCAACTGTCTTGCTTTGCAGCTGGTTCCTTGCAAAGAACATGGCTTTCCCAACTGATATTTTTGCATGGATCAGTGTGTACTTAAAATGTTTGCTGTCCTGTTTCTGCACCCACTGCAACATATTGTAGATCTACAGTGCCTTGTGGCTTGTCACCTGCAGCAACATGGAGGATTTCATCCTCTCTGATGGTGAAAATCCTCTATCTTTTTATTAGCACCTGTCTCCAGGAAAATGTGGAAGTGCTGCAGATACCTATTTTAAGCTCGGCCAAATTCCTTTCCAGACTGAGGAGTCCAGTAACTTGATTTGGTATGTTTATGACAAAACCGAGTTATTTTATAACTCAGGGTATATGATGAAAAAGATGTGTTGCACAATAATGTTGTTAAGGGAATAAACTTTATTTCCTGGCAATAATCATGTGATGGAGCAATAAAAGATTAACATTCTAAGTCACGTGTGATATAGGCCAGTATTCGGTAACTCCTGTGACTACTGTAAAGCCTTGGCAGAAGGTGTAACAATTTACCACATCACAAAATCAGGCAACTGATTATGTGTGGAGAGGTCAGTGGTAGGGAAAACATTAGAAGTGTTCATGAAAATGTTATGGGGGAAATCTGAGTGCAAAAGTAGTCATGGAGCCAAAGGAGACCAAGTCAGAGGGAGCTGCCTCAGTAAACTAAGGGTTCCTACATGTACTGGTGGAGTAGATGAGGGGCTAGTCCTAGACTCTTGTTCTTGCTTTCAGTCACTGATTGTGCATTTTACATTAGATAGCCATTAAAAACAGAAATAATCCTGGGAAAATGAACTGGACCACGGGACACTTCTCCCATAGAGGGTGTCCTAATCTCAAATTCTTGTTGACTCTTTTTCTCACCTCATGTATCTTCCACTCTTGACTGCTCAGGAGGACTGCACAAAAAGTGGGCACTACCACCACTAGCTGCTGTGGATTCCCTAGCTTCAGAAGTGCAGTATGAGGCAGTCTTTGCACGTGACTTAGTGTTGTAAATTGTCAGTGAATGGAGATGCATACTGGATAGCTTGAGAGAGGCGGGGGTACACAGCTAAGTACAACAGCATTTCCTGTAGATTATCTCAAAGCAAGTCCAAGTTGTTTGAGTCACATACCACTCTTCATTTTTTGTACAGTGATTATCAACCAGAGTGCTATGGCACCCCAGGGTGCCTTAAGATCCTTTCAAGTGTTCCACGGGATGCCACACAAACAAGATTTACAAACATGATTTGTAAGATAAACCCAGAGATTTCCAATAGAAATCCAAGCTGTAGTCCTCCTGAGTTCTTTGCAACAGTAAAAACTGCTGTTATTCTTCTGTACCCAAAAAATGAGTGAAAACTAAGAGCTAACATTTTCTGATGGATGCCTCAAGCCTATCCAGAGGTGCCTTGAGTCTAAAAAGGTTGGGAAACACTGACTTAAACCTGTAAATATGAATCACCCTTAAGTTTCTCTGAAGTTTCTCCAGTGGCTCTATGGGAGTACTAGATGCCTACCCATTTAATTTTGAATCTCCCTCCTGGGCCCTACGTTTAAAAGATGAGCATTGGAGTGGCTACTTTTAGACACATCCAGAGATCATCTGAATCCTGGTTTATTGTAATACAATACTACTAACATGAAAAGAAGGTGGTCCATCAACATCAAAGCTGTGATCACTGATGGAGTGTGAGGATTCCAAGGCAAAAAAATTATTGTTAAAATAACTCAGTCAACGTAAGTAATATAGCCCTTTCACTTGCCAACTGTGTTTGCTGAAAGACAGCCTTCTTACTGATTGAAAGAAGTTATAGAAACACACCTCACAGAAGCTCTCAGTTAAATCAGGAAACTTCTCTTGGCAAGGAAAGAGACTGGGAAAACAGCATGTTGGTTACCACAACCAAAAAAAAGGACACATAGAATAAAGAGATGGAAAATTAAAGAGCACTCCTTCATCAGCAATCAGAAATAGGGCTGGAATTGGTTGACACATGTCACCAAAGAGCAGAAACAGCTTACAAAAAGTTTACATGTCACAGCACAGTGGCAGAAAGGTGCTGACAAAGAGGTCCTTTATTTTCTAATCCTGTCCCTGGATCCTTTCCGCTCCTGTTAATAGCAGTCCAGTAGGGGTAGAATCCCTGCAGGAGTGCATACAGAAAATCTAGGATAAAATGTCAGCTATTGTTCAAGTGCACCAGGACAAGGGGTGGGAAAAGGGAATAAGAAGTCACTGTCTTCCCTCTGTGTTCCTGAGACAGTAGCCAGTCCCAAATGGAAGGATTTTAGCATCTGTCAAAGCATAAACTACCCAAAGACCATGGTGTAGCAGAGCAATGAGCTGGGCACTGCATCTATCCCTCAGCCCTGACTGTGCCCACCCCATGGCATGGCAGGGAATTCAGGAACTGCCGGTTGCTGGGTGGGGAGAAAACTCAGCCCAGAGCAGATCCTAAGGAGGCCTGGGAAAACCCTACACAAGCGCACTCACCTGAAGGTACGACAACGAGACAGAGGGTGAAAAGGCCAGTCAATTCGTTACCTAGCATCTGGAAGGAAAAATAAAGGCAACTGTCTCTGACTGAAAGCAAGAGGCAAGAGGGAGTGGAGGCTCCCAGCTGCAACGCTCTCAGATGTGGTGAGTGGGGCAGATGGCTCCAGGCTTTTCTGTTATTATATATTTCTGTTACACCGGTGGATGTGGAGAAAGTGTAGGAGTGGTGGAGCTCCCAGCCAGGGGTCCTCTGTTTAAACACACAGGGCAACAAAACCAGCAAATCCAGCCAGCCCTTAAAGGAACAAACCCCAGTTTGGATGGTAACTATGGTAAGTGATTAATTCTACCTGTGGGAGCATTCCATGTGATAACGGTGAACTGCCTCCTATTACATGAATTAAACTTCCATCAAGTCGTGATGGGTGAGAATGACAAAAGGTGGCACCTATAGGACAATCCTGGTCATGGTACTAGCCAGGCCTGGGCACCTACCCCTGATGCGCCCACACATGGACTGGACAGGAAGGAAAGTTTAAGGTCTAACTCAGCATCTGTCTACGAAATCTCCCGAACTCCCACATTCACATTTATGCAGAGGATCATAGAGGGAATAACTCTAACTTAGAAACAATTGAAAAACTGGACTGCACCAGTGCTGACCTGATCCAATCCAAAACACACCTTTTCCCTGTCTGATTGAGAGGCATGCTTCAGTCTCTGAGTTTCATGCTGTAAATGCGCAAATCACATAAAACCCTTAACACCAGCGTGAAATCAGCACAAGAGCATCAAAGAACAAGGAACACAGAATAAGTGTCTGCAAGGAACAAAGACTCTTGGGAAAGTTTCCTTCTCCCTTTCAGACCATGACTGAATTGATTAGCCCTTAAAGAACAAGATGGTACCAACAAAGAAGACTATTAGAAAGAACCCCTCCCACCAGTTCTGAGCTTCTCTGTCACAGGCTCAAGAAAATGCTGCTGCCAACTGACTTTTTTTTTTTTACTGGATTTACGTTATAAGTGCCTGCAGGATATAAAAAGAGAGATACCAAAACACACAGATTTCTTGCAGCTCAACCCCATCCTTTCTATTTTCGTTTGCCTCTAGGAAGAAGCAATCTTTTACTAGAGTAGGACACTGCAAGGCATGGCACACAGTGGCTGCTGGACTCTAAATCCATTCCACTGCTGATTGATAGTTAGAGACCACATGAGAGACAGCATATCGCATTATCATTCCCCACAAAATGCAGTCCCTTGTTGAAATACATTATTGGAGGTCCAGAAAAGTGTCCCATTACAGCAAAAAAATCTTCAGCCACCACTATCATTGTGCAGCTGGAGATTTTAAGAGGGGAGTAATTTCCCCATTAAAAAAAAACTTATTGGTATATATGAAGCAAGAAATCAAACCACCCCTCTGGGCCAAACTGTGAGCTAGCCGATATAGCTACACAGGGTGGGCAGGAAGTGTAACGTTTTCCCTGTGTCCCCCAAATGGGCTACAGTGCATGGCAAGTCACAACAAAGGGGCACAAGCAACATTGGATGCTACTTCCCGTTCCATACAAGTGAGCAGGCTGAGACAGGACCCAAGGTAAAGCCTTGTCTCTTCTCTGTCAATGCACCAGTCAGTGTTTGTTGGGGTAAATATGTGGTGCTAGAGGGCTGGCACATCTTGTTTCCATCATGGCACTAGGGGAAAGCACAGACAGAACAGTAATTAATTCATGGCTTGAACCTTATTCTGCTCTGGGTGCCTTAAATTTGTCTTTAAACTCCCACAGTTTTCACTACCCACACTTGGGAGATGGACACAAACAGGCAGATCTAGAATTTTGAAGAGGGGGGAGCACAAGGTGAGGTGCATCATCATATATAGAAACAATACATTTTTCTCCAGTTAAAATTAAATTAGAAGCTTTAATAATGTGCCAGGGACCTAGAACTATATTATTCAGTTTAAGATTGAAGCACAAATAAATATAACCTCATTAGAATGAGTTACAAACACTCTGCAGGCATGAACAATGTGTGTCCCCAGTGGCTGGGAGGGAAGGGGCAGTGCTGGCGGCAGCAGGGGAGCGCTGACCAGCGGTCAGCAACCATCCACAGATGCCGCCGGCAGTGGCGGCGGCGGCCAGCAGCAACCACTGACCACCTGCAGACGCCACTGGCAGTGTCAGCGGTGGGGGTGGGGAATGGTGAGTGGCGATCACCTGCAGGCACCGCTGACCATGTCAGCCGCGCCTTTTTATAGGGGGTGCACCACCATGCTCAAAGAGTGCACGTGCACCCCCTAACATCACCAATGTCTGCAGGGCTGTGAAATAGGAGCTTTATTACCAGGAGCAGCTAACAGATAGCGGAATTGCAGAACAAAGGATAGCTTGATTGGAGAAGATTCAAGACTATTAAAAAGGAGAGGCTTGTTAACATCTGTGTAATGAAGAGTTTAGAAGGGATCCAGTAAGATTATAATGAGCCATGGAGTCAATCAGCTTCCTCAGCACTGCCTGACTAGAAATGCTCCTGCCACTGCCAGGCAGTTGGTTTTAAACTTTGAGTGCAAGGGTACAAGTGTACCAGTGCATCCCCCACCCCTACCCACCCTGGATACACCCCTGGACATGCACTGTGTGAACAATCAAGGTTTCCTTGTTATACTGGCTCCATTATATCCAGGGAACCTGTCTACGTCAAAACACCTGTGCTTTTAAAATCATGTTTGGACTTTGGCTGGTCATCCACAGTTGGATTTTACCCTTTCAACTATAAATAATCTGCAACTGGGGCTGCAATTAACAGATTAATTCTGCAAAAGATTCAAATCCATATTTTAAAAGCACTGTGGATAAGATTGTCAAAAGCCCCCATTCTTCTTCCTTTGGTACTCCTCAGTCCTTCCCAGGATAGTGGAGGCTCAAACAATGCAAAAAACTTCATGTTGGTATTTTGTCAGTACCGACCATGGCCCTCAGCGAGACCAGTGGAATGAAGTGCTTTCTTACAGGAGCACATTACAAATTACTGCTGTCTCCATTCCAGCTCCATCAAACAGCATGAACTATCCTGTGTCAGGTGAGAGTCAAGCATTTTGTTAAACACTCATCACTGCAATAGCCAAGCATTTAGTTCAGCATTTAAAAAGGGCAATGCAATACTTTCATAGACTGCATAGACATCAGGGCTGGAAGGGACCTCGGGAGATCATCGAGTCCAGCCCCCTGCCCAATGGGCAGGAAGTCAGCTTATCTAACTTGGTCCATAGACAAGAGAGATTGTTACCACTGGAAGGAGGCAGGCTGTTTTATGAAAAAGGATGTTTGAGAGTTTGCAGCTTCCTCTGTGTAACAACAGCCCTGGCCAAAAGGTACAGCTTGTATTTTGCTGCAAAAGATGAGACCTTGGCTCAGCATGCACTCTTCTGAGAGGGAATGCCATAGCCAAGAACACTCATTATAAATGCACCTTAGGAATTTACCCTGGACTCTGGCAGTCGTAGTATCCCTGCATATTGGTGTATCTTGGGAGGGCTGGGCAGACACTCATAAATGGAGGAAATTGCACCCGTGTCCTGGACCACTTGACAGATCAAGACTAGGAATTGAAAGGGAAGCTGAAATTTGATGGAAAGTCAGCATGGATCTTAGAGCACTGGTGCCTTCCTGTCAGGAGGCAAGCTGTAGTATGCTGGTCCCAATGAAATGGGGGCCAAACTAGTGCTGGTAAGGGGGAATCCCAGTCTCTTTGCCATCACTGTGATCTTCCTCAGAGTAGTTCCTCGTCAATCCCAAGAGAGCATCTATCATCACAGTCTTCCTCGCAGCACTGGCTGGAAATCCCACTGTCAGCTATTGCAGAGAAATGCCTTCAACATTGCCAGACAAAACTCCAGCACTGTGCATACCAGTGCCAGCTGAGACTCCCAATGCAGGCTTCCTAACAGCTGTGTCTGTCAATGCCAGCTGGATTCCAGTGCAGTAAAACAATCAAACAAGCACTCAGAGGAGACTAAGAAATTGGAATGCAAGACTGAACAACATTTCCAGCAGGGGGTTTAACAATTTGACAGCCAAGACTTCAACTTTTCTCTTGCATCATGGCCAGGCGCCATGCTGGCATAAGCAGCGTTTGCCTCCAACCATTCACGCACTAAGCAGTTTGTACCTTCTTCTTTTTCTTTTTAAATACTTCTGTTTTTCTTTATGCTGCCAAGAATCTGGGCTTAAAATTTAAAGGGATGAAGGCACTATTGCTCTGACTTCTTTTAAAGTTCCAGCCAGCTCTGACTTAAGAGAAGTAAAAGGGGAAGAGGTATATGCATAAACTCCCAATCCAAGGATGTCCAAAAGTACGCAAGAGTAGAGTTAAGCTTAATTTATTAGAGACTTCCTTGTCTCATCATACGCATTTCAAATCACAAAGGAAAGCAGAGGGCAACAAAGCTAGATACAACCACTAGAAAGCAGGGGACTTGAGAAAGCAGAAGAGGTCTGTTCTGCAGACAGAGGTGAAGCAAGTTCGGACAAAAGGCTCCAAAAACTTTCAAAATGAAATCACTGCAGAATGACGGTGATTCCCAGTCATTGGCTTGACCAGAGCAGGGAGATTCCTCAATTGCACTGAAAAACACTTGCCTCTTTTATGTGACATTCAGTAGCCTGATTTTACCTAGAAGGCCAACCGTAGCAGTTTTAACTGTGTCCTTGCTTTTCCTGCTATTAAAGCTGTGTAAATTCCTGTGCGTCCAGACAAAACCATGCCCTAAAGATTAATGTAGTATCATAAATGGCAGTTAGGCAGAACCGGCAGGACATATGGCATGTTACCACTGAGGTGAGTGAAGATGTCATGATTGCTGCTGTCTGCTATCCAGAAGGCACAGCATGCCATGGTGCACGTCAGAAGGCAGCAACAGAAACCTGTGGCTATGTGAAGGGACAAAGAGCTGTTTTTAACCTCTCCACAGGTGTTGTCATTAAAATGTGTTTGAAAGTCCATCTCAGTAACAGAGTATTCATGGCAAAATAAAAATGACTGATACATATTTTCAAAAGCAAATAGCCAAATATGTTTAAACTTGGAGTTCAGGGAACTGGGTTCGTTCCTATTGTTCTAGATGGTGTACACCATAATGAGAATGATGTACATTATATATCTGTCAGAAGACCAAAAAGTGCTTTGCAAATGTAATGATTTACAGTTCACAACACCCTTGTGAGGTAGATGACCTTGTCCCTATTTTCTGAAATGGGAAAGTTGAGGCACTAAGGCTGAAAGACTTGCTCCCAGTCACAAAGAAGACAAAGGCAGACCTGGGAACCAAATCCCAGAATCCTGATTCCTGTTTCTACATTATAGACAGTGGGTGTGTCCATACATACAATTAATGCAAAGCAATAAACTCCAGAGCAGTCTGAGCTGGACTAAACTACTCCTGGGAGCAATGTTTACAGGTGTACCTGGGATAGCAGCAATCTGAACTGGAGTAGAGCAGGCCCAGGCTGGCAGGGGGCACAGGGGGTCAGCCCTGGGCTCTGGGTGGCAGCGTTGGGTAGCAGAGGGGCTGGCTGGGGCACAAGGGTGCTGAAAATGTAGACTTGTGTGGCTAAGCAGCAGGCAGGAGTCTGGCCCCTGGCTGCCTGGACTGACTGGGTGCATTTATGCCTATGGTCAGCATCCACATGTGTGTTTAACTGAAGTAAATTACCCTGGTATAAGATAGTACTGTCCTCAATAGTCTATCTTATGCCAGCATAAATTAGTTTACTGAGGCCTAATACTGTCACACAATTTGGTCAGTGACACGTTACTCTGCAGCTAATTAGTCTACTTTACAGTAAAGCGCATGTGTAGACACAGCCAGTAAGTAGTTCTGCCTTCCATTTTACTTGGCCTTGTAGATAATACCAGCAAGGAAAGGCTGATATTAAAGTCTGTCCTGCACATGCTTTGTGGAATACTTTCAGATCAGTACAACTGCAAGAATTAAACATTTTCAGGACTGCCAGTTCCCAGATTCTAGCTTTACTCCTACAATATTTGATGTTTTTCTTAAAGGTCCAGTTCCTGGAGTCATGTAATTTCATGACCGTCACACCCTGCATTTCTAAATGAAGTACCGGGGCCTGCCGAAGCTGCTTTCCCATGGCTCTTTATGCTACCATTTGAATTCTGCAGAGCTCAACACCTAACCAAGGTAAGTTCTGTTCTCTGCTTCTAGTCAACTTCACTTCTTGGTTCTGATGTGTTTGTATGTCCAGTAACTGAGAGGAATATTTAAAGTATTTGTATGTAGTTAACATATTTATAAAAAAAGAAAAAAAATCCAAACCCACAAACTTGACAGCATTTCTCTGTACACTAGAGTCTATAAAACACTTTGTTTACCAAACCTAAGCCGAGGCTCAAAAATATTTGGTTGTCTCTCTGATAGAAGATAAACCTAATCCTGCCCTGTGTTTCATAAAAACAGTATCAAGCCCACCTTCACTTAGCAGCCTGTCCATGGCTTGAGTCAAAGCCTAAAGCAGCCGCCTATCTCAGCCAATGTCCCTTTCCTTAGGGCTCTATGAGGTAGGGTACATTTGCTGTTTCTCTGTATTGATTTAAAAATTAAAGCCAATTATAACGATAGGGGCAAAAATCCAGAATTCTCTGTCCACTGAAGTTAATGGGAGTCTTGCTGTTGACTTTTATGGAAGCAAGTTTTATTTTTTTTTGCGGGGGGGGGGAGGTTTAATATTCTTGATGACATTAAAACTGATTGTGGGAAATTAGTGCATCTGTCAGCAAGTTCTGTATTTGGACTGTGTTTCCCCAAAATGGAATGGAAGAGAAAGGAGAAATCATTAGCTGATTAAACAGTGGGAGAATTTGTTCCTGAAAAAGAACTGCACCTCTTCCCCATACTACTGCCAGGATTTTGATGAATGTGAATATACATACATTATATGTAAATATGTATACACATAGATTTTTTTTTGCTTTCATTTTCATAATCTTTTGAAAATGTCAGAGCTCTGTATAGAATCATGTAACAGGGACCCTGCCCCATTACTAAGAAAAGGGAGCAAACCCCCAGGGCCTGCTGGTCAGTCAAGCCCCCAGGTACAGACTCAAGGGTGGAAAAGACTCTAGTAAATACTTAGCACAGAGCCAGCAGTGACAGCAACATCAGCGTCCAGGAGCTTGCATAGAAACAGTGCATGGCCCAGCAGCAAGGGACCTCCGTGAGACTGCTCCAGCAAACCAAATCAGAAAGCACCTGCGGGAGCTCAGGGAAGCAGGTGACCAGCAGGGGTCAGGGCTAGTAAGTCATATAAACACAGGCCCTGAGCCAGAGGAGGGCAGTCTGGCCCTGGAGACCAACAAGGAAAAAGCCCTACAGAAGACTGCCTGCTTGGGAAGCCAGAGAAAGGTCCTGCTTTCCCAGGAAGAGGCTGTTAAGGAGCTCATGTTTGGCTGAGAAGGAGATACAGTTCAGATGGAGGATTTCAGACAGCCAGTGTGCTGGGGAGTTAAGTTGGAGCCAGTGGCCTAGAGCAGAGAAGAGTTCAGGACCAGAGGGCCCAGAGCCAGGCGGAAGCAGGGCCCAAGGAGGGCTGGGACAGGGCTGGGACCCAGAAGCCAGGTCTGATGCAGTGGGACTAGACTATGGGAACCAAAAAGAGATAAAGGGGGCTGAGGCAGGAAAGGCCAAGTCCTGACAAGGATATGAAGTGGTCTGGTGTCAGGTTTAGGGCCAAGTGCACCAAAACATGTAATGAGCCTGTAACAGGGGGCCTGCTCGGGGCTAACTTCCCAGTGACCCACCCACCTGTTCCTGAGCTAATCGCCCACCTTCTCTCCTGCCACACCTTGTTGTTAATTATTTAATTGATCTTAAAAAAGCAGGAGGCTGCCCATTTCTTGCCCTGATGCCAGGGGGTGCTATCTGCAGTTCCGTTCCTCCCCTACACTGTAGCCCAAGCTTCACAGATGGCATCCAGATGTTCTCAACAGTCACCGGCCCCATGCTGGGCCCCCTAATCCTAATGTTGAACCCCTCTATGATCCCTCCATTCCGGTGGCCTAATCCACCTTCATCCTGGGCAGCATAGCTCCCTGAACTGCTTCCCCTTTGGGTGTGGTCCCCCGGGACCTTTGGCCCAATTCCAGGCCAGTCGGAACCCCAGGCCCTCGGCTCTTGGGTGTTCCTCGTGGTGGGTCCCTGGCCCTTCGGCCCTTCTGGTCCTGGCCCCAGTATGGACCAGTCAGGGGAAGTCCAGACAGGTGTGAGTCTATGGTCTCACTCTTTCTCCAGGGGTCCACCCTCCAGACCCTACAAAGGGGTGACCCACCCAGTTGTGAGGGCTAGGGGGTAAGGTGCCCCGACCAACCTTTCACTGGGGTGGTAACTGGCCTGGTACTTCCTGGGGGCTCCCACGCCACTGAGAGCCCCACAAGGCCACCCACTTCTGGCAGGGTGCAGTTTTAGGTCACGCCCAGGACCAGGAGCCTCCTGACCATCCCCTACAGCTCCTGCCCTTACCTCCAAATGATACCAGCAGCCCTCCAGCCAAGCAAAGTTGTTGCCTGGCCCCCAGCAGCAGAACTGCCGTGTTTATATGGGCAGCCCCAGATCCAAAATGGCTGCCCTCATCAGGCACCTGGCGGCTGCTAGCTCCAGGCCCTTAAAGTGGCAGGCACAACCAGAGCCCTGCCATAGAGCCCATGAGCCAGAGAGTGAGACCAGGTTTGGAAAGCCCAGAGGCAGCCTCCTTTTCTTTAAAGGATTATAACATTAAGGTGTACCAGGAGAGGAAAGGGGAGAGTGACCAAGTTGGGCAGACCAAGCAAGGGCTGAGAAGCCAGCAGGGGACATCAGTGGCACCCCCTGAGACAAGCACCTTGTTACAGACCTGAATCAGAAGTCACAAATTTCACTAGAGACTACTCATGGGGAACTTCTGGCTGGAACCGCAAGACAGTCTTGGAAATCCCATAAGGAAGCCCATATTAAAGACATGTCCAACCATTTGTGCAGACTTCAGAGGTTTTAAGTAGTTCCAGTAAATGACCAAGAAGTATCTGAATGCTTGAGAGCTTAACTACACTTTGGCTGAACTTTAAACTTCAAATTTACTCACCACCAGTCTCATGAGCCCTCAGAAATGAAATGAAGAGTCTTCAGTTCTACATTTTAAGCTCTACATTATCTGATATAAAATGTCCTACAATGTAGTTGGAAATGGCAAGCACTGGAAACCTCATTTCCTTTCTTGTTTCTCCTGCTCAGTTCTCTGTGACAGTCACAAAATAGTACTGTCCCTTAAATAATTAACTATAATTAATAATTAACACTATCTAGCAGTAATGGATATAACGCATATGGCAAATGCACTGAAACAGGAATAAATGCTACTCCTACTGAAGACTAAAACCCAGCATTTAACTAAAGTTGTCCTAAAAATGTTACTTAAAATCAATATTTGGTTAATTTTACAAGTGATAGCTGGTACAGTCACAAATGATAGTGAAATCAGTGTAGGTGATGTAGCAAGGTGGATGGAACCTATAATAATCATTTTAGCACATTCCCAGCAAGATAAATGTCCAATTGACTCTTAAAAGAGTCCAGAGTAGGTGCTTGCACCACATCTGGGGGGAGTCTGTTCCAGGCCTTGGGGGCTTGGACAGTAAAGAAGTTCTTCCTTATGTCCAGCCTGAAATGGTCTTGGAGGAGTTTGTGACCTTCTGACCTTGTCACCACATGAGGCACTCTGGTGAACAGGCGTTCCCCCAGATCCTGATGCACACCCCTTATACACTTATAGGCAGCCACCAGGTCCCCCCTGAGCTTGTACTTTTCCAGGCTGAAGAGTCCCATAGCTCTCAGCCTCTCATCATAAGGCCTGTTTTCCTGCCCTCTGATCATGCACATGGCTTTCCTCTGGACTCAAGATCTCAAGCTTCTCCACATCCTTTTAAAATTGTGGAGCCCAGAATTGGATTCAGTACTCCAGCTGTGGCCTCACCAAGGATGAGGAGGATGACATCCTGGGATTTGCTAGAGAAGCATCTATGGATGCAAGCCAGAGCCAGCTCTCTTTGCTGGCTGCAACATCACATTGGTGGCTCATATTAATCTTGTGGTTAATCATGACCCCCCAGGTCCCTTTCAGCTGTGGTGCTAGAAAGTGTAACACTGCCGAGCCTATAAGCATGCTGCAGTTTTTTCTTCCTAAGGTAGAGTACCTTGCATTTTTCGATGTTGAAAGCCATCAGGTTTTGGCCACCCATTTTCCGAGCCTGTCAAGGTCAGCCTGGATGACCATCCTGTCCTTGGGTGTGGACGCTTTACCCCAAAGTTTGGTGTCAGGTTGAAATGGTAAAATTTGCACTGCTAGCACAGTGAGGGGACCAGATTAGGAAAGTGAGATCAGAGCTGGGGGAAGTGGACTGGAGCAGACAGTGAGTATGGTTCTGTAACCCCTGGTCTGTCAAGGCCTGCTGCTTTGCCGTCCCCAGTCAAGGCTGGTGGGAGCCTCAGCTGGAACCAGGAGACCAGGGATCTCATACCATCTCCCCTACTGGAATTGGGAGACCAGATGTGGAGAAGTGTTTAGGGATTGGAGGCTGGAGAGGTGGGGGTTCAGGAGGGGAGTGAGGACACACAGGGCTCACAGTCTCTCAGTTCCATAGGGGGCACGCTGGAAAAGTGGAGGTGGATCAGACAGGAGGGCACTCCTCACTGATATAGTGCCCTGCTTTCTCCCCAAGGAAAGGGAAAGCTGAGCACTATGGGATGCTGGACTTGGGAGTCCCCTATTGCAACTTCATACATAACCTGAAGCCCCTTTTTCCTTCAGAGTCCCTTTTAGAAAGCTTCAAAGGACCTGTATGTCTGTATGGCTCAGGCTTTGAAGGGCAGCTTCAAGTGTTGTGTAGATCCATACCTTGAGAAAGGTATGCAGGTTGGGAATTATAGTTAGACAGTTCTTATTGTCACTGTTTAAAATGAAGTGTTGTGTAAGCATGAGATTGTCTCATGATTTTGTTGAGAATGTTTGCATACCTTATTTTTGTGTTTCCATCCTTTTGGACATTTTTTTGTATTGTGCTTGGTTTTAACCTCAGTTTTTAATTTCCTAAAATATCAGTATTTGCAGGTTACTTTATTGTTTTCACATGATGATATCCTTTAGTTTTCCCCCTAGCTAACTTAATACGTATGTGCTATTTTCACTTTAGGTTTACCAACTTCTTATTTGGGACTTCCCTTTGTTTGCATATCAAAGCTTGACTATCAAAATGGCACAAAACCTTGCTGGTTTGTAGAGTTAGAACCTACATCTCTGCATTTGTAATGTATTTAAAGTGTGTAATTTGCAACAGGAACACTTTCATGGTTTATAAATACTTTGAGATTTGCTTTATATAAATTATAAGCGCTGCATGATTGTAGCTTATAACCACCACAGGAACCTGGACAGTATTTAAAATCTCTGATCTAAGCTTCCCTTAACTCCATGATAATTACTAATTCAGCCATGGATGTTAAGAAATCAGTAGACATTCTGAAGTGTGCAAAAAAATCATAGAAAATTAGTGTTGGAAGGAACCTCAGGAGTCCAACCCCCTCCTCAAAGCAGGGCCATCTTCAACTAAATCTTTCCAGCCAGGGCTTTGTCAAGCCAGATCTTAGAAACCTCCAAGGATGGAGATTCCACTACCTGTCTAGGTAACTTTTTCCAAGGCTTCACTACCCTCCTAGAAAGTTTTTCCTAATATCCAACTTACAGCTCCCTTGCTGCAACTTGAGACCATTGCTCCTTGTTCTGTCATTTGTTATCACTGAGCACAGTCTAGCTCCATCCTGTTTGGACCCCCATTCAGGTAGTTAAAGGCTGCTATCAAATCCTCCCTCAGTCTTCTCTTCTGCAGACTAAATAAACACAGTTCCCTCAGCCTCTGATAAGTCATATTCCCTAGCCCCCAAAACCATTTTCATTGCTCTCCGCTGGACTCTTTCAAACTCGTTCCAAACAACCTTTCTATAGTGGGAGGCTCAAAACTGAACACAGTACTCCGGGTATGGCCTCACTGGAGCAGAACAGAGGGGAATAATTACTTCCCTCGATCTGCTTGCAGTGCTCCTACTAATGCATGCATTATACTAACCAAACTCCCTAAAGTCCACAATGCTGTCTGTTCCTTCAAAGTCCATTAGATGTTTGGCAGACAGTACATTTCTGGATGAATTGGACAAGCAGTTATGAACTTCCTCATTGTGAACTAAAACATTTAAGACACTCAAATTTAAGAAAGATAATCTTGAACATTAGAAACCAGCAAAGATCCAAGATTATCAGAAGCATTTCAAACTTACCTAACCAACTTTTAACTAACAAGTGAACAAAAAGCGGTGGAATACTTTTCCACATGAGTTCTCATTTTTCCAAGTGTGATATTTCTGAAATGTTTGCCATTTTACCTAAAAAAATAAAAAATAAAAAAAAATAAAAAAACCAAGAACAAGAACAAACCCTTCACATCTCCAACCAGAGGCCCTACCAAGTCTCCACTAGTAAAGACAGATAGAGGATATTTGATTGATCCTCACTCCCCTGCCTCCATGCTTAGCACCTTTTTGTGTGTGTGTGTCCTGAAATTGAGTGAAAAGTCATCTTTGCAAGATATACTTTGTTTCTTTAATCCAATCATGGGGCTGGCATCCTGGCTGTTTAGGTGGATGTAAATTGTTTAAGTGCAATAAAAATTCAGCTCTTGAGTACCCTGCACAGCACACATGCACTTAGCCTTTCTTTCCCATTTTTCCCTTATTCTTATAAAAGTACTTTCTTTTTTAATATACCACTTATTTTCTTTGCTTGTGGGGTAGAGGACAGATTTTCCACTATCCTGTTCCTGTTTTCCAAGAGAATGTTGAAAACAAACTTGCTGTGCAATTTTTTCCTGTAATGGAATGCACTTCTGTCACTAGTCTTGGGACCTGGAAAAACATGCAGTTAATCTTAATGAAAAGGAACTAAAACATTTCTTATATTTTGGCTCCAGGGCCCCCTCTACACATTCCAGGTATTACACAATTTAGTGGTTAACTGCACAATTAACTGAGATCAGGTACACATGCAAAGTACCTATCACAATATAAATAGATCCAGCCAGCTCTAAAGTTAAACCTTGAAAATGTATACTAACTTTAGAGCTGGTTGCTATCCAGGTTTAATTTGCCCATGTCGCAGGGTCTCCCCTGTGGATGGGAGCTACATCATCTGACTGGGCTTCCAGCTGCAGGGGTGAACCATGCCCAGCTGGGGCTGGGAATCTTGCCACCAAGGGGAATCTCAGCCCCAGCAGCACCCACCAGTTGTGAACTGGGCCCTGCATCAGGCTCTACATTGTAGAGCCCCAGCACAGCCCCACATTGCTAAGACCCAGGGTCCCACAGCTGCAGATGCTGGGTCCTGGCAGCCATGGGTTACACTACAATTTCCCAGCTGCAGGGGTGCATGGGGTGCCCCCATGGCTGGGAGATCACATCTACTACAGTCTCCTAGCTGAAGGTGCCTGAAATGCCCTGGGACTGCAAGACCACAGCAGCTGTGATCTCCCAGCTGTAGGGGTACTCCACGTACCTCCAGGGCTGGGAGATTGCAGCAGCTGCATCTCCCAGCTGTGGGGGTGCATGGGATGTGCTCACAACTGGGAGCCCCTCAGTTTAGGAGGCTCCCAACTGTAGGAGCTTGCTTCTTGCTGTTGCAGGGGGATCCTGATCCTAGGCTCCCCGTGCACCAGCAATAAGGTGGTATGATGGGATCTATTGTGCGATCGTACAATCATGCTCCTGCCAGGGAAAAAGGCGTGATTGTGTGCATCGTGTATTAGATCCTACAACACCTTTACCTGCACATGTAGAAGGGCCCTAAGAATAAGGAAAATGTTTCTAGTTATCAACAATATATTGACTGATTAGCAACCTAGGTAGCTGTATCAGGGGGTGTTCCCAGGGCCAGTTAGATGTTGCCCCGCCCACCTGTTTCTGGGCTAACCACCCACCTCTCTCATTGGCCACATCTTGATACAAAATTATGGTGTTAATTAGACAGGAGGCTGCCCATTCCCAGCCCTGATGCCAGGGGGTGTTACCTGCAGCTCCAAACCTCCCCTACACTGCAGCCCATGCCTCACAGATAACATTTCAGTTCTTAACATCTGCAGCCCCACATTGGGTCCCATAACCCTCCAGTCGGGACCCCTCCAATCAGGTGGCCTACCCCACCCTCATTCTGAGCTGCCTAGCTCCCTGAACTCTTCCCCCTCTCAGGTGTGGCTCCCCCCCGGGACCTTTAGCCACACAAGCCCTGGCCTCACTTCCAAGGCCAGTTGTAACCCAAGGTCCTTGACTCTGGGCATCCCTCAGTGGGCCCCTGGCCCCAGCTCTTCTGGTCCTGGCCCCAGTATTGATCAGTCGAGGGTGCCTCAAGTTAGGCTTCTGAGCATCTAGCCCACTTTCTCAAACAGGTCCACCTTCTCAGCTCTACTATGGGGTTACCCACCCGGTTGTGGTGGCTGGAGTTATTAAGGTGCCCCGACCCACCTTTTACTGGGGTGGTAACTGGCCTGGCATTTCCTGCGGGCTCCCATGCCACTAGGATCCCCACCAGGCCACCCATCCTTGGCAGAGTGCAGTTTGAGGTTGTGCCCAGGACCAAGAGCCTCCTAGCCATCCCTATAAGCTCTTGCCCTTACCACCTGGTTGTTTCTGCTGCAGCTCAGCCAGGCAGTGTTTGTGCCTCCACTGGCAGCAGCAGACTGCAGCCTTTATATATTAAGTTCTCAAGATGGCTGCCACCATCAGGTACTTGCTGGATGCCTGATCCAGCCCAACAGTGCCCTGCCGCAGTAGCCTATGGACCACCAAGTAATTTATGTTAGCCATTTTTAGGTAAAATGGCAGGGGGCTGGACTTGATGATCTTCCAAGGTGCCTTCCAGCCCTAATGTTTATGAAATCTATTAAATAATTTGTATGGTATGCAGAAGTAGTCAGTGTGTATATAGAGAAGTTGACACCTTAAACTCCACATACTCTCATGCAGTCTCATTCCCTGTATCTTCATACACACATTGTATGGTGGGAGGGTTCACATTATTTCCAAGGTGGTAGGGACGGGGTGAGGTGACAGCCCACATGGCATGCATCCCCTGTGGCATGCAACATGCCCAGTGTGCATCCTGGCACCTGCAACCAGTTCAATGTGCACCCCCGGCCATGTGAAGTTGGACAGTTCTGTCAAACATCATTCCCAGCTGAAATGCTACAGAATAAGGAATCTGAGTTACTGCCAACTTTATATCTGTGATGCTCATAACAGATATGGGTATGTATGGAAAATGCACAACCTAAGTTGGGATATGTAGGCTTCAAGAGGTACTTCCTGTAATCTGTATTTCCATATTTCCTCATTTTTTATCAATTGTAATTTTCTGATTTTTTTCTTAATTCCAGTTTTTTTAACATGATCACTGACTAGCTGATCAACAATTTTTCATCCAGATTTTTCAGTGAAGTTAGGGAAGCTATTGACCAAAGTGTCTGTGAACGAGTTTCTTGTTTTTCCATTAGTTTTAGCCTAAAAAGAACATATAGATTCATAACTCTACCTCCTTTACGGGGTCTTATTTAGCTTAAGAATTCGTATAGAGCTAAAATCACCCTTTCTCTGTTATCCTAGTGTCTATTGTAGATCTTCCTTCTCTGTCTACAGTTTATTGAATAACTAGCTCCACTTCTCTTTATTCTACATTAATCCAATTTCGTTTCTCTCTCTGTCAACCCACTGCTTAGTGTGGGTCTGATTATATACACTGTTAAGGCTGGGCTCTTCCACCAGCCCTGGTGATTTAGTGAGGCAAAATGCTCATTTTGGATTTCATGGAGCATGACTGTTTTATCACCTATTAGGGAGGTGCACTCCATTCTGGGTCCATCTGTTTCACTAGTGACCAAAGAGGGTTCACTCATCTTTGCTGCATTTGCAAAGGCTTCTGCTCCAGGGTTGAGAGTATAATGAACCCCCGTGCACAGGGTCTGAGGGAACAAAATAAAGCTGCACTCTCTCCCCTTGTGCACACATAAAAGGTCCTGACAACAATTTGACAGTTGGGTTCTTCACTGCCCTGCAGCATGCACAGCTCTGCTATCAGACCTGGCACCTAATCCTCCTAATCCTCTGTCACCTGCAGCCCTGCTGCCATACCTGCTGCTCATTAGAGCTCTCAAGTCTCTGCCTTCCCATTCAGGCCTTCTGTTATACCTGCCACAGGTCCCACTGAATGCACGGATTCCTTTCCGTTTTAATTTCTAAGCCCAACAGGTTCCATCATGTGAACTGACAAAAAGCCTAAAGCAACAACAATGTGGGATATGTTCCAGGAGGAGGGAAGGGTCAGGGAGAGGAACAAATAAAGGAAGAACAGGAGGGAGTACAATTTCCAGAGAAGTAACTGATACTCAGATACAGGAAAGGGCAATGAGCCTGATCTAATTAATTAATTAACTTATTTTTCTGCTCCGATTGAAGCACTTGCACAAAAATCATGCCTGCTCTTGCAACTAAATACCTTGAGCAATATTCAGCTGGTGTATATATGTGTTACTCTGTTCACATCAACCTAGCCTTGGCTTCCCTCTCCATTCATTTCTGATTCCAGGAGGCCTGTCTGTCTCCCCGCAGTGATGTTTCTCTCTCTCTTTTAAAAAACATCTTTAAAAAAGTGCAAGTGGTCTGTGTTCCTATTCTTGTTTTCCTGACAACCTGAAAAAGCGTTGCTGCAATCCAGCATTGAGTTACAAATTCAGAGAACAGCCGCTAATATAATTAATCTTAGGACAAGCTCTTCCGCCCAAAATATTGTTTAAGGTTTTGTCCAAGGCAGAGCTCAGAGTGCACAATCAGATACAATCAGGCAAATGAGCCATCTTTTCAATTCACCAACATTAAAAACAAGGCTCACATTGACCTAACATGACCACTTTTAACAAGCATCAGCAAACTGTAAAGTACAAAATTCATGCTAAATTGAACTAAACCGAGGGTATCAAACGTTAGGCTCACAAGATGAAACCAGCTTGCAAAACTTTTCTGGGGCTTCCAGAGGGGCTGGAGTCTGCCACTAATTTATCAGCTATGGAGCCCTGCTGGGCATGTGCGTGGGCAGCAGGGTGGGGCTGAGAACGGCAGTGCTAACTGCTGCTTACATGTTGCCACCGCTGGATGCAGCCCATGAGGTTCCCTGAAGTCTGGAGGCAGCGAGGATGTGCAGGTAAGTTTGACCCCACCCCCCACTCTAACTAAATGTTTTGTCTAACCCAAACTAAACTCTTTCGTTTGGATCTGAGCACTCAAGGCTTTCAATTTCCAGCTTTCCTCCCACACAATGCAAATCATTTGGCAAAACCAAGACAGATTCCCAAAATATTTCACTGTCACCAAACCTTCATTTTTTGCCAACAGTTTTGGCTGACAAATCTCACCCACACACAGCACGTAATGCATACCAGTATACACACACTGTATAATTCTGCTCATGTACAAACAACTCAGATCTCTGCACTTTCATACAGATGCAGGATGCAGTTAGGGTGTGTTGTTTGTTGTGCTGTTGGACTGGGATATCGTTTGCCTTGAATCTCCCAATTTCTAATTGAGTCCCAAGACCCATATGGTAGCAATGAAATGAAGAGAGGAGGACAGACAGATAGTCTTTGCCTCCTGTAGTTACTGAGACAGTATGTATCCTCAGGGAGAAGACGGTCTTTAAAGTAACAGTGCACATGACCTTTTACTTGTTCCATATGTCTTCCAGTCTTGACTTGAGTGATGTTCCCTTGGTGCATGAAACTGAATGGGAATTTCTGTCCACTCCTTCCCAAGGTTTTCCAAATAACAGAATTTCTGTCTAGGTCTAGCTAGCCTGACCTTTTCTACTGCACTTCAGAGGCACCATAGCCTCCCCAGTGTTTATGCCTAACAAGTCTATCCATTCCCACTTTAGGGGGTGTCCTTAATCTCCATCAACTCCCTGATTTCCAATTGTGTAGTAGTGCCGGTACCAAGAACCTCAGGATGGGCACTGTACCTGCAGATATACTGTCTTCTTACAGTAAGAGAGCTTGGATCCTCCTCCTGCAGGATGTTTTACAGGATCTCTTATTGGAGCTATCCTGGCCATAAATAAATGTCACAAAACTACTTCCCTATCTTTGTGAGGGGCAGCACAGAGACTGCCATGACAGAGCTGATAAAAAGAAGCCTGTTCCATAATAAGCTAAACAAGCAGGTGGCTCCTTTCCCCATTCCAGTCATAGCATATTTCCCTTGGTTATAGATATCTGAACAATCTACCATGGAGCAAAAGAAGGTGGGGCTTTACCATGCATCAGTTGTTCCAGTCACTGCCCAAGTGCACACTCTTACCCTGTAGGAAGTGCCCTCTCACTAAACTGCTATGATTTGTCTTATACCTAGCAGTAGCTGAGTATGGTAAAGACCTTCCACTTTTGAGCTAAGAGTAAATTGTTCCTATGTCCCTCTCTTTCCAAGGGAAGAAAAGAGATGCCTAAGCATCTAGGCAAGGGACAGACATTCAAAAAGCCTGAGCTTGAATTGATTCAATCTTTGCAGGTTAGTCTAACCTGCTAGGCTAAATCAGTTTTGTAACCAGACATACTGCACAGAAAAGCAGGCACATGCCTGCAGTGTCACATGCCAAAAGCTGGGGGGCACTAGAGGAGCCCTCCCATCCCTTCCACAGAACTGAGCTGAGGGGGGACCTGGCCAGACCACCAGGATGCTTTGATTAGCCCAGCAGGGAATTGATAACAGTGTTTATCACCCCTAACTCAGTGTTTATTACCTCATTAAGAAAACAACACAGGGACGTTATCAGCTACCTGTTGATTCAGTACAGACCTTAGCCAGCATGTATGTGGTCTGGTAGCTAATACACAGACACCTCCTTAGCAAGGCAGAGGGGAGGGGGGAATTCCTGCTGTGCAGGGAGTGGTGAGGGGGCTGGAGCATGTGCTGGAGCTGCAGCCAGCTAGAGGCCAGCCCTGCTGTGGAGCAGAGAGCCCTGCCAGCCCAGAGAGCATGCTGGGATACTGGGGGTGTCTGGTTTAGCTTAAACCAGCAAAGGGTCTGGGACAGACATTGCTTAAGCTGGTTTGAGCCAAATCAGTTAAGTCTGATACTAAATTCAACCAGGTTTATCTCAAACCATTTTCAAACTGATTTATGTGCAATAAACATCTGTTGTTACAGGTTTAAACCAGTTTCTGATCACTTAAGTCAGTTTATGTGTAATGTCTGTCCCTACCCCTAGATACTGTTGATGCTAAGGAAAGGACTTGTCTACATGAGAAAATCGCAGTTTACTTAACTAAAACAAGGCACTCAACCTGAAATGTGTTCACGTACATTTGCTAAGCAATTCTGAACTAACCTGGTTTAAATGTACACTGTAGAACAAACCAGGGCAATCTTCTCATGTAGGCAAACCTAAAAAAGGAGAATGTAAATCTCTTTGGTTCCTGGGAGTAGAAGGTTACAAAGTGAACACAGACTGACAGAAGATGCCTGAATACAGTACTTTGTGACACCCAGTATTGTTCTAATGTTTCATGAGTGAGTACATAACTGGACAGACTGCTCATCTATATATCCCTGAAAAATTTCTCTTGTCTGAGATTTTCCATGAGCAATCCCCATCCCATAAGAATTTTCATTGCAAATATTAGAAGACTTTGAAAATAGGAATTTGAATGAATTGTTTCCAGCATCTTTAACTATACCCAATAAGCAAGCATTCCTTCTGTCCTAAAGCCACTGTGTGTTGGATGGTATGATCATGGCCCAGTGGTTTGCTATAAAGGAGAGATTCTGAGTCTTCAGTTTGAGCTGTCTGAGAAGTACAACAACTGGTCAACAATTGTACAACAACTGCTTGATAAAAATCCAGGAGGGAACCTGTTAACATGCAAACCATGACACTGATGATGAAAAAATGAGATTGTTTTCATAACAAACACCCTATTTGTTTTTACCTTGGTGGTGTTTTAAGTACCCCTCGGAGGGACAAAAAACAGAATTTCTACAGGGCTGGCTAATGCAGCTCCATATCAGCTCCTGGTCTGACACTGTCTTCCCCCACCTTTCTGGGCTTTTGTGTAGTTTTCTGGTTGTCTTTGTACATTTGTGTTTTTACCCCCCACAGGCCTCAATTGCTGCCCAGCAAATAACATAATTTGAAAAAATGTAAAGCGTCACAAGAAAGGGATACTGAAATGGCCAATCTAAGGCAGTACTCATAAGAACAAGTATTTCAGCCAGGGAGACACAAAAAAGAAATATGGACCTGGAATGCTGTTCACTGCCAGGGATCAGGCCAGTTAAATAAAGTAGGAAAAAGCTGCTAGGGTGGCTGCTTTAACAGAAATTGATTGCAACAATTCCCTGACCCTTGGCCAAATAGGCCTTAAAAGAACTGGCTTAGCCAGCAAAGCAAATCAGCCCTTTCTAAAGTACAGGACAGCAGCTATGGGGTTAAACAACTGTGTCTAAATCTTTTCTTGTATGGTTAAGAATGTTTTGGTGCATGGTACCACAGAGATTGTAAAATGAATGTTTATTTTCCTTCAGCTTCTTATTTGCATCCTCTAAAACACACCATCTTTATCTCATCTCTTTCTAATTCAGCCATGCTCTGGACTGCAGTCCTAGGGAACCAACATGTGTTGTAAGAAAAGTTAGATGTAATCTCACATGCAAATGCTAATCATACCACCAAAAGCCAGCACTGAAATTACACTTGGTGACTCTTGATCAGATCCCAGGCAACCGCAAAAATTGGGGCTCCCAAAAGTCTGGGCAAAACACACCCACTCAGCTTACATGGGATAGACTTCTCTTGTGACAACTTAATGTAAATCAGTGTCCTCAGAGTGGGAACATCAGTGCACAAACAGCCAAGTACAAAGAACTCTGGATTGGGCCATCACTTCACAAGCAAAATTCCTTATTCAAGTAAGTGATTAAATCTGCCTAAAAAATTAGATTCCAGCTTGCCCAAAAGAACTAGGAACATACATTCTTTCAGCATTTGGCCAGAGATGGAGGAAACCTAACTGCTCCCTGCAGCAGCAAAACACAGCTCCCCCAATGGAAGTCATATTAGGCATCAGGCAGAAAGACAAAAATCTTTAAGTAAATGTTAAAATTAGAGTTGTTACATGGCCTGGTAGAGATCTTAGCCAAAGGGACAAGATGTTGTCACTTACTTAATTTCTGGCTGTAGTACTGAAACCTCAGCACTGTATGAAGTTGAGCATGTCTTGGCAGAGACTCTTAGTGCCTTTTCCTTTCTGGCTTCTGTGACCTGCTGAAAGTATGCCCCAGTCCTGCCTCCCTTTGCCTCACTGCTCCCTGTCTGAACCATTCCTACTTCCCAACTTTTCTCCATTACTGCAGTTTCTCTCCGCATGCCTCCTTTCTCTCCCAGCCTACTGTTATTTCATTCCTCTAACTGCAGGTCAAAACCAAGGCTGACAATAACAAATAGTGATGAAAAGGCTCCCTTCAAAAATCAGCCTGAACACCACTCCGTGAATGAGAAGTGTTAAACTCTGTCTACCATAACTGTAATATCTTTCCTCACCCACATAAACTATGAACCTAACCTCTCTTCCCCACACCAAGCATCTTCTATAAGATGTTCCCTCTCTGACAAACCATCTCCTCTACTTCCATCCTAAAAGTATCCACTATCTCCCCTTCATCAGCCCAAAAGATTCTCTTTGTTCCCTCTAGACAGAGACAAAGAAAGCAATTTATTATAGGACCTAAGTAGGATTGAAGTGTTACTGTCTATTTCATTTTAAATCTTTGGAGAATACCAGTCTGTTTCTAGATAAAGCCCTCACTCAGCAACAACCCTCCTAAAACTACAAATCACCCCAGAATTTAGTGAACAAAATCCACTCAACATCAGAAGTAGTCTTCTAAAGTTAGAACAGCTCTGTGTGCTTGATACCCCCCCATCCCTCATTTTTTTTTACTGTATATTTTTTAAGGGGAAAAGGAAAATGAGAAAAATAAATAACTCTGTGTCTCTTGGTGTAAGAGGAACTGTGCCACAAGGAGGTGAAAAATAAGTTACTTACCCAGCATGATGATCCACAGGAACATCTGGGCAGGACTGAACAGATATGATAGACAATCCATGACTTTGCTGGGTCCTGGATGCTTCTTGTTCTGTGTGCTTCTTCCAGCGCTGACCTCTCTTTTTCTCTCTGGCTCTGCAAAAGCACTGATGTTAACGCTTGGACTCTTGCTGGCTTATAGAAGAATTCCCACCTCCTGCTCAGGGAGGCTCTTATGGGTCCTAAAACCCTCACTGTTCCTGTTTCCTCCCTGCCCCCCTCCCACCTGGTACATTCAGCTACAGAGAGATCAGCAGATCCAAGAAGCAGAAATTGTATCAGTTATTAATACATCGATCTAAACATTTTAAAAACTTTAGGATTCAACTGGAAGTGCTGAGTTCAGCATCTTATTAGGTATCTTCCTTTCTTTGTCTCTCTCATCCTGCAGCTGCTTTGATACAACTTCTCTACTTCCCAAACACATGCACATGCACATTCTCTGGACCACATTCTGGCAATGTAAAATGAACTCCCTAGATTTAAGTGTCCTTCCGCTGGCACTTGTATGAGAGAGGAATTATCTACAATAAGGTAGATATGTTTACACTCAGCTAGATTCCCAAAAGGTCCATACATCCATTTACCTGTGTTCAAAGCAGTTTAAAATAGTGTACCTTGTACAATGGAGACCTGGAGGTGTGTATGCTGAGGGTAGTTCTCAACTTTTGTAGACTCAAGGCACTCCTTGATAGCCTTAAGGCACCCTCAGAAAACATCATCTCTTAGTTTTTACTTGTCTTTTTACTAGACTCCCTTAGCTGCCATCAGAAAAATAACAGAACAATTCTTCTGTTGCAAAGACCTCAGAAAGACCAAAACAGGTCAGAATGTTTTTAACATGGATGCATGGCAGGCACCCTGTGGCACCCTTGAAAGGATCTCAAGATACACTGTATGGTATAGATGCTTTACCATACACCTATCTTACATCTTCCTTGTAATTCCTTTACTTGCCAAATCCATTTTTTCTTCTGTATTGAGTTACACAAATTTAGTCTGACTTAGATCCACTTAGATGTCAGGCTTGTCTGCACAGAGAGTTTAACTAGCAATGGCCATCCCAGAATAGCAATTCCTGATTAACTCCCTTTGTAAGAGACCTCAGATGTGAGACTGTCATATTCCAAGTTAGCTTCACCTTCTTCCAAGGTGAGTGAAGCCAGTTTTGAAATAGGCATTCTTATTCCAGATTAAAAACTTCCATACAGGGTGCATCTATATATACACACCTTACTGCAGTTTGCTAATTAGCTCCACAGTAAAGCATCACAGTCTATACATGCACCCGTATCAGGGCACAGTAAACTAATTAACTCCACCGTAGAATAGTACTATCTGAGACAAGTACTATCCTATGGTGTAGTTACATGAGATCAAACGCATGTGTAGATTGTGACTGAGGCTGGCTGGGACATGAGGGTGCTACAGTGTGTAGGCTGCCTGCTGGCTAGTCCTGCACTGTAGCACCCTAGTACCCCAGCCAGCCCTCTGCCACCCAGAGCCTGAGGTTGACTCCCCCGAGCTCCCACTCCAGGTCAGCTGCTCCTGGCTGCAGCATCTTCACATGCATCCAGGATGGTCTCAGGAGCATGGGAAGATCCTGCGCCCAGGAGCAGCTGACTCCAGCACAGACTGCTCAAATGTTTATCAGAGAGCTTTAATTGTATGTGTAGACATGCCCACAGAGAATTAATTGGGAATAGCAATTCTACTTTACATTTCTATCCTACCATAATCTGCATTAACTTCCCTGTGAAGATAATTTCTCTGTAGAGCAAATTCAGAGGGATGCTTGATCATTTGAGGCAGGTGTAAGTTACAGATTGGCAATGGGTGTGAGGTTTTCTAAAGTTAAAAGAGTTCTGAGCAGAACATTGTACATGCTGAAGGGGATGGAAATTCCATCCATGAGACTCCTATTTAACCTGGAGGGGTATCAAATCACTTCAGTAGACAGGTCTAAATTCCAGCTTTAATTATGAACCACGGGCTAGGATTTAAAAATAACACTCCATAATGCCCTCAGTTCACAGTGTATCTTCCACTGATATCAACGGGAAAATTTTTAAAAAAGGATGGAATCTGGCCTTTATGCAGTAATGAAAATTGTTGTCTTGCTTATTTGTCCAGGATCTTCTTCACATTTGGCAGAGTTATGGAGATCTCTGAGTATAGCCTAAATTTCTTGAAAGAAGAACAATTCAAGAGAGGCCCTGACCATCACAGCTCCATGCCTGCATTAGTGCTCCATTTCTAAAATTATAGTCACAAGAAAGATAAAACCAGTTATTTATAAAGAACATTTATTGTGATCAGTGGCCAATTCATATCTTAGCTGCCATCAGTTTTTACCCTAAAATCCTATTAATTTTATTAGGAGTGTAAAGTGTGGAAAAATGTTACAGCATGGTCCTATAACAGAATGGATGCTAATAAAGAAGGCCTCTATCAGATTTCTTAGCCCTCACTGATTTCTGAACACCAAGTATTATCATTAGCAAAACAAAAATTTTCCCTGAGAAGAGCAGTTAAAATCCTACTGGAAGTGAAACTTTCTCAAATGTGTAGGACAGCTGAAGAAGGTTTAAATAATACTTCCCTGTGTATCTGTCCCAGCAATAGGTAAGAAGAAGTATTTCATCTTTTCCATAGTTTTCAGTTAATTTGGGCAGAAGGTGTTAAATATAAAATACTTTAAAGAAATCTGAGGTATCATAAACTTCATGTAAAAATATAACATATGAGAGAGATCTTTTTACAAAAAGTACAAAATAGAAGAACAGAAGAATTTGAGTCAGATTCTGGCTGGTTCCATAGGCATCTATACAGGTTGCAAACAGAATTTAGATGCTGAATTGCCAAAGAACAATCCACACCGGCCCCAAAGCAATCCACGCTGGCCACACATTAGGTGCCCAGTTTCATTCACTGCTTCCATTTTAAAGCTATGCAGTTTGATCACTTACGTCATGTGCCCCTAAAGGGAGGCAACCCAAGCACAGGAGCTTCTCTTAAGCATGCCTAACTTACACCCACAGAACTGAAGTCAGTTTAAAAAAACGGCCACCTTGGATGATGGTGCCCATCTCTCACACATTAACCTAGAATTCAGAGAGCACCTACCCAGGAAGTGAGACCTGCATTCTAGAGCCTCCTCAACTGCCTCTCACTTCCCAGAAGAGTGCCCTAGAATAGAATGGATTGTATAGGGCACCTTCCACTCCTTTAAGTTGGCCCACTGGATAGCTAAGAATCCAAGAGCCATAGGGCCACGAGCATATGCAAGAGGCAGTGTGAATCTATAGTCCTGGAGCTAGGGTACTCAGCTGGGAAGAGACAACCCTGTGTTTTGGTTTCTACTATCAGAACTGTCCTGCATCTTATATTAGATGTTCATTGATTAAAAACAGAAGTAACTGTGGGAGAAGGATTGACTATTTACAGGCACAGTATCTACTGGAAGATCTAGAAACAACCTTTGACAAAGCAATTAGAATTTGTCAGGTAAAGTAAGCCACTCAGTCAAAGTGAAAAGTGCTCTGCCCTTGAAGACCTGGGGGAGAATTAAAAGTACTGCAAGCAAAGAGACTGGAGACATGTGCGTGGGCCTCCTGAACCAGAAGTACAAAAAGCAGTACAGGGAGCTGTATACGCTGTGGCAAAGTCAAACCAAGTCCCAGCATTTGGAAGAGGATGCAAAATCAGCAGTGGATTCCCACACTTAGCAAGAATTTGCAGTGCCAGCAACGTGTGAACAGCATCAACAAGGAGGATGACAAGAGTACAATGTTGGACTAAATAAGGAACTGGGAAAGATACACTTTGGGTGTGTCTACACATGCTTTTATGCTTGGCTAAACGTAATGTGCATTAGTCTAATGCACATTAAAGTGATTTAGGCACACATCCACATGCTAATGCACATTAACATGCACATGCTAATGCACATTAACATGGGTGGGTGGACCAACCCGGGACTAAAGTTAATCCCAAATCAATAGACACACACCATGTTAATGTACATTAGCACATCAACATGTTCACTAATGTGATTTTACTATTTAAGGTGAATAAGCTTAAATCACCATTTTTAAGGCACATTATGGGCATACACATGTAGACATGCACCCTTAGTGCGCCTTAAATCAAGCTAATGTGCATTAAATGTGCATGTGTAGACACGCTCTTTGTGAGCACTCATTACTGAGTTGAAAGCATGTCAAACTCTTGATTTCTCCAAGACACTGTACTCCTTGGAGGAGCAAGGGATGTAACAACTGAAGAGAACATATTTGGGACATCTTTCAGGAAACACAGGAATTCTCAACACAGTACAGAAAAGAGTTGGAAGAGTCCAACACTTGACAGTTCCCACCCCTTCCCATTACACTTTTACAGGTATAAGTGATCCAAAACCGGTTCTATACCTGGAGCAGAAGAGAAGTTAAGCACACAGTCTGGTTTAAAAATAGTGAAACCTGGTCTAAGATTTTCTCTCCTCCAAAGGGTGAACGTGTGTTCTGTTCACTACTGATCTAAACTACACCAGTTACAGAAAACCACATACCTTGGGCTTTGTGAAAGTTTGTACCTAGCCCATGTGAGAAGAAAAACTAGCAGAGGAGGTAGATCACTGATACTGAAGGAAAAAAAGATAGAAACTTTTTCTCTACACATAGACCCAAAAGAATTAAATCTGTAACAGGGAACATTGTCCACTACCTATATGTGAAGAAACCTTTGGGGAAATAGTTGATGCCAAATATTTTCTATGCTTGATGTGTCAGCAGAGTTCTGGCAGGTGCCCTTAAAAAAACAATCAACATTTCTCTGTATATTCAACACTCCCTATGGGAGATAACTTTACCACATACTGCCAAGTTGTTTCACAGGAAAATGCAACAAAATGTTGATGGTACCAATGTCTACATAGATGACATTTTGATACAGGCAAAAACAGGAAATTGTCACTACAGGCTCTCTGAAGCTTTAGATAAGATGAGAGCTGAAGCTAAGGCTTTAAAGCTAAGCAAATAAAAATGTGGTGTAATGGAAACAACCTTATTGGGAGAAAAAAAATCAGCATTGAAAGAGACATGGTTGATGACATTCAGGTGGAGAGGTACAAGGAGTCCATTGGGAAAATTACATCTAATCTAGGCTGCCCAAACAAGCAGCCTAAGAGTGTAAGAGTAAGATGTCATCCAATGCATTTGGGATACAATCCTTAACAAATAGTTTGAGAACCTGAAGGAGTAAAAGGCCCTAGGGCTAAGGTGTTGTGATATTCTCTGACACCTCCAGCCACTGTCTTCTTACAACAGTATGGTCAAAATTCAAGATCAGTAGCTGGTATACTTTATGGGAGCAAACAAAAAACAAATGTCAGCATGCTTGAAGAGAAAAGAAAACTTTGGCCTTAGTCCATGACTATAAAAAGCTTCATGTCTATTTATGAAAGACCTGTGTTAGCTGAAACTGACCATAAGCTGCTTATTGCCAATGTCAAAAGAGGTATGGCAAATAGCAGAGATTTTTTTCAGCTGCCAATGTAGGATTTGCAAATTGCACAAAAACCTAGGACATGTGATGGTTGCAGAGACCCTGTCTAAGAGAACCTTTAACACAAGTGTAGTAGATACAAGTCTACAGCCAGCTTATATATAAAAATCCCTGTCTGGTTTTAGACAAAATATGGATTGTGACTACCACAGCTGCTGCTGAAGATGTGACCTTACAGAACAGTAATCAAGGTTATTTCTGAAACATAGTCAGGAAAGTATGTTTCCAGTCCCTACTATCAGTTTAAGCAAGAGTTCTTAGTCCTAGATGGGATTTTTTTAAAGCATCCAGAGACCCAAGGACATGTCTATACTGCCAACTTAACATGCAAGGTAGTTTCATGATAAAACACACTGAGCTGTTTCCTTCGCATAACCTCCTGAACCAGAAGTAATGTAGCTGCATTTGCACGGTGATGCAGAAGGGTTTGTGAGCTCCACTCAGAGATGGAATTATCAAGGGCATAGCAACATGGAAATGCAGCTAAATGACTTTAAATTCAGGAGAAAAGGCCCAGGAAACTGGCAGGTCTTAGCAAGGCACTGCCCCTTACAGTAAGTTAACAATATAGATATTAGGCCTGTGTGAAACAGCTAGTATTCGCTTTGGATTCAGATTCGGGGAAAGTGATTCAATTTGTTGGTTCGAATCACTGTCCTGATTCCATTTGGCCAAATCAGCCAGGCCAGGCCCATCCCCCACCCCTCTCCCCGCCCAGCAATGACTGCCCTGCCCGCTCCAGCTCCCAGCACTAGAGGAAAAAAAAGTTCTGGCTCAGCAGGTGCTGCTGGGTGGGGGATCCCTGCTGTCCCATGCTGCATGGGGGACTCTGCATGAGCTCCCTCCTCCCTCCTCTCTGCTCCCCCAGCCCTCCCATGGGCCAGCTCCAGCCCTGTAAGAAAAAAAAAAACCTGAAGAAACCCCGGGACTCACTGCTCCTGCTGGCGGAGGGCGATCCCCGGTGCCCCCCACCATGTGAGGGGGGGCTCTGCACGATCCCGCAAAGCCCTGAGGCTGCACAGGGAGCAGTGAGTCCTGGGGCTTTTCTTGGCTTTTTATTTTTCTTATAGAGCCAGAGCCCTGGCATGGGGGGCAATTAGGGGGGAGGGTCCAGGGGTGCAGGGGGGCAGGGTAGAGGAGCCTCATGCAGAGCCTCCCATGCAGTGGGGGACAGTGGGGGGCATTGGGGATCGCCCCCCCCAGCCCAGTAGCACCCGGTGAGCACAGGGTCTTTTCTTTAAAGTATGGAGCTGGGGCGGGCAGGGGCAGCCAAGGGGGGTTGGGGGAGCGGGCAGGGGTCAGGGAGGCTGGCAGGGGTCCCCCCATGGTCCTCTCCTCCAGCCCTCACCTCCCCTGCTTCTAGTACTTACCAGCTTGGAGTGGCTGCAGCTCCCTGCTGCAGCCACCAGGGACTGCCCGAATCATCAAATCTCTCCAAATCATTGCCAAGGATTCAGAGAGCTTTGAATTGATTCAGACCTTTAAATTGTTCCCTGATTGGATTTGGATTCGTAGATTCAGCCCCCAAATCAGCCCGAATCTCATCTGAATCAAATCACCCCCCCAATACTTTGCACAGTACTAAGAGACATGTCCATAGGTGTTACAAGAAGTATGGATAACTGAAAGTAATTTAGGGTGTAAAAAGTCTAAGACTCATGTTGGAGGTTTTTACAGTGGTCTCAAATGAACATTGAGAAGCTATTAACATCTACATGACAAAAATATAGGCCAAGTTAAGCAAAAGATTCCCTATGGATGGCATAGGAAAAAATGGACCCCTGGAGCAGCATAGGTATACTTTTTTTTTTAATCATGTCAGTTGGAAAAAATACATACTATTCTCACCTGCATGAAAGAGCCCTGCTAGAAGATACTACAGCTGAACTGGCAATTATGCATAAAAATCCAAGTTCATGAGTACCAACCCAGACATGTCTACATGACCAGTGCCCATCTCAGATTCTCCTGCTGTAGTGAAGAAATTAATCCCTGTAGTCCTAGCAGGTGACAAAACAAACATGAAAGGTTTAACTGGTTTAAACATACTTTTCAGAAAAATAATACAAAATTCCCCACCTCTCACTTTTCTTCAAAATTAAACCAAACAGGTTCTCTCTTCCAGGGATACACAGCCGCAGAAGAACCTCCTTTTGGCATAAAACGTCCATTATTATATTCTCCCCTTAACATGAGTCACTTCCATATCTTAATCCTGGTGGTTTAGACTCCTTCTTAACAGTTTGACATTACAACTTGATATAGTCAACGTAAGCCCTTAGCAGATGTTACACTTAAGACATGTTTAACCAGTTAATCATGTTTTAAGTAGTAACTCAGTCACATGTTAGTGCAATTAATAGCATGGTAAATCAAGGAATGAGCCACAACGTTATTACACAAAACATGTATAATAACTTTATGGCTGGTTCCCATTGTGCCTTAAATAGAACTTGTGGCCAGGCATCAGCTGATCGGGGCTCCCAGTCTCAGGGGTGCGTAGGAGCCTTTGACTCTGATGAGCTCCTAGATTTCATAGACATTGGGGCTGGAAGGAAACTTGTGAGATCGCTGGTTCCAGACCCCTGCCCAAAGGGCAGGAAGTCAGCTGGGGTCAGATGACCCCAGCAACATGAGGAAGCAGGCATTTCTTATGCCAGGTCTGGGGGAAGTCTGTTCCAGACTCTGAAGTCTCAGACGATAAAGAAGTTTTTCCTAATGTCCAGCCTAAAATGACCTTCCAGCAGTTTGTGACCATTAGACTGTGTCTTCCCTTGGGGTGCCCTGGTAAATAGACACTCTCCCAGTTGCTGACTCACACCCCTTATATACTTACAGGCTGCCACCAAGTCCCCCTGAGCCTTCTCTTCTCCAGGCTGAAGAATCCCATGCCTCTCAGCCTCTCATGATACAGCCTGCCCTCTTAACCTCTAATCATACATGTGGCTCTCCTCTGGACTCTCTCAAGCTTCTCCATGTCCTTTCTAAAGTGTGGAGCACAAAATTGGATGCAGTACTCCAGCTGCAGCTTCACCAAAGCCCAGTAAAGCAGAAGGGTGACTTCTTGGGTCTTGCATCAGTAAACACAATCCAGAGTTTTATTTGCTTTGCCAGCTGCAGCATTGCGTTGGTGGCTCATATTCATCCTGTGATCAATCATGACCCCCAAGTCTCTTTCGGTCATGGTGCTAATGAGTATAGCACTGCCGAGCCTATAAGTATGATGCGGGTTCTTTCTCCTGAGCTGGAGCACCTTGCTGTGCTGAATATCATCAGGATTTGATCTGCCTACCTTGCTAGCCTGGCCAAGTCAGCCTGAATCCCCAGCCTATCCTCTAGCGTGACTGCACTTCCCCATAATTTAATGTCATCTGTAAACTTAGCCAGTCCGCTTCTGACACCTGAATCCAGATAATTTATGAATAAATTAAAAACTACTGGGGGACACCACTGGTCACCATGTGCCACATTGACTTGATTCCATCAACTATCACTCTCTGGGTCCAACCATGGAGCCAGTTCCTCAACCATTGGACCATAAGGTTGTCGAGGCTACAGTTCCCCAATTTTACCATGAGGACATCATGGGAGACTAATCAAAGGCTTTTTTGAAATCCAAGTATATGACATCAACCACTTCTCCCTTATATAGGAGAGGAAATGAGGTTGATCAGGCAAGACCTACTCGCAATGAAGCCATGTTGGTTATCTCTCAGAATTTTGCCTTCTGTTAGCCTGTTGTTGATGGATTCTTTAATAATTTTTTCCAAGATCATTCCAGGGATTGAGGTCAAACTGATTGGCCTGTAGTTCTCTGGATCTTCCTTCCTTTCTTAAAGATAGGTACCACATTGGCCCTCTTCTGATCTTCTGGAACCTCTCCCAAATGCCATGTGTTCTCAAATATATTCACCGTTGGTTGTGCTATGATGTCAACCAGCTCTTTTAGCACTCGGGTGCATTCCGTCTGGGCCAGCTGACTTGTGGATGTCCAGCCTCTCAAGGTGTTCCCTCACAAAATCTTTGCCAATTACAGGTGTATGATCTCCCTTACCCTGGTAATCCTGCTTCTTGTCAGGCAGGGTGATCCCCTTGAGCTAGCAGAAACCCAACACAAAGTAATTGTTGAGAAGATTAGCTTTTTCCTAGCTGTCATTTGGTTCAGTAGGGGTCCAGTGTTTTTTTTCTGACTTCCCACATATTTGAAGAAGGACTTTTTATTGTCCTTGATTCCCATAGCCATAGCCAGTCTGTTTGGTTTCAGCCTTCGCTTTTCTGGTCTGCTCCCTACAGGTGCGGGCCAGTGCTGCACAATCCTCCTTAGTGGTGTTTCCCGGGTTCCATCCCTTATGAGCTTCTCTTTTTATATTCAGGAGGTCCATGAGTTCTCTATTGAGCCAAGGGGGTCTCCCAGCCCTTTTGTTACCTTTCCTACAGGCTGGAATGGACTTCCCTTGTACTTTTAGGATCATATCCTTAAGGAAAGACCACTCATCATGGAATCCCCTCCCAGATTGTGATTTCTCAGGGCCTTAACAAACAATCTCCTGAGTTTGTGGAAATCAGCTTTCCTAAAGTCAAGGATTTTTGCAATGCTGACTGATTTGCCAGCTTTGCAATGGACTGAGAAAGTGATCAACTCGTGATCACTGTCACCTAGCTTCCCTTTGATCCTCAGGTCACTCACTAGATCATCCCCTTTGGCCAGACCCAGATCCAGCAGTGCCTTACCTCTTGTAAGCCCATAGGCTCCTTGAGACAGATAGAGCTCATCAGTGCAAGTGACGAAGCTTTGCAACCAATCAGATTTGGCTGAATGTTTTTCCCATGACTTGTCAGGGTGGTTCAAGTCACCCATGATGACCATGCACCAAGAGCATTCAGCCTCTGCCAGTTTCCTAGAGAGTGTGTGGTCAAGCCCCTCCTCCTGGTTAGGAAATCTGCAATAGACTCCTACAGTTATATTCCCTTTATCACGTTCTCCCCATACTTTCACCAGAAGGTCTCTAGTCGCCCTCCTTGGGTGCCAATCTCTGCTTGTAGGGAAGTGTACTACTCCTTCAAATAGAAAGCTAGACCCCTGCCCTTCCTTGCAACATGATCCCTCCTGTACAAAATATAGCCATCTATACCTGTGGTTCAGTCATAGGTGGAGTCCCACCAGGGATCTGTTATCCCTATGAGATCATATTCATCTTTGCTTAGCAAAAGAGTCACTTCTTCCTGTTTCTTCCCCATGCTCCTGGCATTTGGGTACAGACAGCTAAGACTGCCATCAGAAGCTCTAGGCTTCCCTGTGCAATTAGAAGAATCCTGTCCATGGGCTGGGATATGAGTAAGTACCCTTGTGTTATCTGACCTCCTGATTCTGTGGTTGTCACTTCTTGGGCTTGCACTGGTGATTGTCCTCTCATCCCCCAGCAATCTTACATTAAAGCCCTGCCAAGCAGGTCAGCCATTTTGGCAGAGAAAAGCTTCCTTCCCATTGGAGTGAGATGGAGGCTGTTCCTTCCCAACAAACTACTGCCTCTCTTGATTTGATTAATCCAAATGCATACCAATGCAAAAGGTTTCGATATGCCACACTGAGCCCTGCAGCTTTCAGACCCAGAGCACTGGCATTGGTCCAATGGCTTCTAAGGCACATCGCAGCTTTCCATGTGTTGGGGTGGAAAAAAAAGAAATGTCTCACACCCACCAGGAACCCACAGGCCTGGACTCTCAACCTTTGCGTTGGTAGCCCAGCAAACAAAGCACTGAGCCAGAGAACACATGCTAGAGCCCCTGCTTCCCACCCTCATGGCCTACACCAGGCCCACACACACATACAGACAGATGAACATACACATAAAAAAAATAAAAATTGAAAACCCTGAGCAGATGGCCCTCTGCCAAGCAAGGCAGCTGCAAATCCCCCTTTTCCCTCACAGGATGATGCCAAACCCCAGAGATACAAAGCAAGCTTTCACGCCTGCTGGCTCTTTCACTTCTCAGGCCTCAACAGTCTCAGCTGCCCCCAAATTGAAAAGTAAACAAACAATACATTTTACCCCACCCAGTTCCCCTTCCTCAGAGACGCTGTGAATGCTCCAATTCAAGCACGTGCCAAAATCAGGGCCTTGGTTGAAACCCAAAGTTTCCAGGACCAGAGCCCTGGCACTGGTCTGATAGCTTCTGTGGCCCATTGCAGCTTACCATGTGTCAAGGTGAAAGAAAGAAATGTCTCACACCTACCCGGAACCCACAGCCCCGCAACCACACTTGAACTCACAACCTTTGCTTTGGTAGCGCAGCAAACAAAGCTCTGAGCCAGGGAACAAGCCCAGAACCCGCCATGTCCGAAACTCCTGGCCTACACACACATATACATACCAAGGAACACCACTACACACCATTTAAACAAAATATAAAGAAAGAATGAAATAAAGAAAAATTTAAAACCCAGAGCAGACAGCCCTCAGCCAAGCAAAAAGAAGCCACAGGCAGCTGTAAACATCCCCTTTTCCCCCTCACAGCATGATGCCAAACCCCAGAAATACAAAGCAAGTCTTCATACCAGCTGGCTCCTTCACTTCTCAGGCTTGAACAGACTCAGCAGCCCCAAAATTGGAAAACAAAACTAAAACATTTTCATAGATTTATAGACGTTAGGACTGGAAGGGACCTTGTGAGATCATTGGGTCCACCCCCTACCCAAGGGGCATTAAGTCAGTTGGGTCAAAGGATCCCAGCAAGATAAGCATCCAAATGTATCTTAGAAGTGTTCAAAGTAAGGGTTCGCACCACCTCTGGTGGGAGTCTATTCCAGGCCTTGGGGGCTTGGACAGTAAAGAAGTTTTTCCTTATGTCCAGCCTAAAACGGTCTTGCAGTAGTTTGTGACAGCTGGACCTAGTCATACCTTAGTGTGCTCTGGCAAACAGGTGATCCCCCAGATCCTGATGTACATCCCTTATGTACTTATAGGCTGCCACCAAGTCCCCCTGAGCCTGTGCTTCTCCAGGCTGAGGAGCCCCATAGCTCGCAGCCTTTCTTCATAAAGCCTGTTCTCCTGCCCTCTGATCATGCATGTGGCTCTCCTCTGGACTCTGTCAAGCTTCTCCACATCCTTCCTGAATTGTGGAGCCTAGAATTGGATGCAGTACTCCAGCGGTGGCCTCACCAAGGCCGAGTACAGCGGGAGGATGACATCCTGGGGCTTGCTCGAGATGCATGGGTAGATGTAAGCCAGAGTTTTGTTCGCTTTGCCAGCTGTGGTATCGCATTGGTGGCTCATGTTCATCTTGTGGTCAATCATGACCCCCAAGTCTCTTTCAGTCATGGTGCTAGCAAGTGTAGCATTGCCAAGCTGATAAGTGTGTTGCAGGGGTTTTTTTCCTGAGGTGGAGCACCTTGCATTTCTCTGTATTGAATTCCATCAGGTTTTCATCCACCCATCTTGCAAGCCTATCAAGGTTGGTCTGGATCACCAACCTATCCTCAAGTGTGGACACTCTTCCCCAAAGTTTGGTGTCATCAGCGAACTTAGCCAGTCTGCTTCTGACACCAGAGTCCAGATCATTTATGAAAACATTAAAGAGTAGAGGTCAGAGAACAGTCCTGGGGTACACCACTAGTCACTGTGTGCCATGTTGATTCAGTTTAGTCAACTACCACTCTCTGGGTCCAATCTCAGAGCCAATTCCCCAACCATTGGACTGTGGAGTAGTTGAGGCCACAGGTGCCCAATTTTTCCATGAGGACATCATCGGACACCAGGTCAAAGGCCCTCTTTCAATCTTTAGGTACTTTGCCCAAGTGCCACGAGTTCTCAAATATGCTTGCCGGTGGCTGAGCTATGATGTCTGCCAGTTCCTTTAGCATTTTTGGGTGCAATCTATTTGGACCAGCTGATTTGTGGGGGGTCCAGACTCTCAGGATGCTCCTTCATAAGATCCACACCAACGGTGGGCATATATTCATCCTCGCCCTGGTCATCCTGCATCATGTTAGGCAGGGTGATCCCTTCGGGCTAGTAAAAAACTGACACAAAGTAATCATTATGTAGTTTGGCTTTTTCCTGGGTGTCGGTAGTCAGCTGCCCCAACTGGTTTAGCAGGGGTCCAACGTTGCCCTTGTTTTTCTTTTGACTCCCCACATATCTGAAGAAGGACTTTTTATTGTTCTTGATTCATGTAGCCAGTTGGAGTTCAGCTGCAGCCTTGGCTTTCCTAGTTTGCTCCCTACAGGTGTGGACCAGTGCAGAATAGTCCTCCTTTGTGGTGTCTCCTGTCTTCCAAAAGCCTCTCTTTTTAGACATAGGAGGTCCATAAGTTCCCTGTTGAGCCAAGGGGGGTGCTGAGCCCTTTTACCACCTTTTCTATGGGTTGGGATGGACTCTCCTTGTGCTTCTAGGACCACTTCCTTAAGGAGCAACCACTCGTCATGAACTCCCCTCCCTGTGGAATTATGGCCTCTCAGGGCTGCAGGAACAAGCGTCCTGAGCTTATGAAAGTCAGCTTTCCTAAAGTCTGCTTTCCTACTGGATTGTTGGCTGACTTGCCAGCTTTGCAATGGACAGTGAAAGTGATCAACTTGTGGTCACTGTCACCCAGCTTCCCTTTGATTCTTAGGTCACTGATTAGATCATCCCCTTTGGCCAGTACCAGGTCCAGCAGCACCTTTCCTCTTGTTGGCCAACACATATCCATGGAGGATCATGCTGTTTATGTCTTTCCTTCCTGAAAACTAACCATTAATACTCATCCTTTGCTTTCTATCTTGGACCCAATTTCTAATCCACAAGTGGATGTTCTCTGTAATTTCATGACTACCTTAGTTAAAAGCCTCTGATGGGGGACCGTGTCAAATGCCTTTTGGAAGTCCAAATATACTATGTCAGCTGGATTGCCCTGATCCACCTGTTTACTACACCCTCAAGGAACTCTAGTAGGTTGGTGAGGCATGATTTCCCTTTGACAAATCTGTGTTGATTCCTCCCCAGCAAGTCATGTTTACCCATGTGCTGAACAATTATATTATTATTAGCTAACTGCCTGTCAAGAATGATGAGAGGGACAGCAGGGACAGAGCGCTGCTACCCACCACCTGCATCACTTCCACCTCCCAGGGTCACCAGCTTATAGCTCCCTGAGTCCCCTCTAGTGCCTTTTTTAAATATAGGAAGCACATTAGCAACCCCCTTCAATCCTCTGGAACTGAGGCTGTTTTTAGTGATAGTTTGCTACTGTTTAGTTCAGTACTGCTCAATCTTTTTGCCTGGCAGGCCAGATTGACAGTGCCCAGTCCATCTGTGGGCTGGATCCAACCAGTGTTCCCAAGCCAGTGCCTGGGCGGGCACAGTGGGTACCATCTGGCTGTGTGGAGTGGGGAGGGAGGCAGGCTGGTCCCAACACACTCCCCACAGGGGAAAGGAGTTTGACTTGGCCACATGGAGAGGGAAGCGGGTGTGGTTTGGCTCTGTTGAAGGGGAAAAAGGGGCATGCCCCTGCCCTGCAGAGGGGAGGGGATGTGGCCAGGCTCCAAACCAGCCTTGAGGGGAGGGAAAGGGGCATGGCATGGTCCTCTGGGGTAAGGGGGCATAGGCAGGCTCCAACTCAGCCCTACAGGGAGGAAAGGGGGTATTGCCTGGCCCTAATCCACAAGGTGGGGAAAGTGTGGCCCAGCTCCATGGGGGAAGGGATTGCAGCCCAGCCTGCCATGCAGGGCTTGGGGTTTAGGAATTTGTCAGGGGAAATGTTGCCATATGGCCACTGCTCCCCTGCTACCAAATTTCCTGATCCATGGGGAGCCCCATGGGCCAGATGCAAGGTTTCCATGGACTGCATTTGACCCACAGGCCACAGGTTGAGCACCCTTGATTTAGTTTCCTCTACAACCCCATATATTGAAACCTCAATTTGGGTCAGCTCTATTGACTTGTCCCTGGAGAGGGGTGGATCTGGTGTCAGAATTTCCCTAACACCTTCCATAGTGAAGACAGATGCAATGAATGCATTTAGTTTCTGTAGGAATGGAAATAGAGGTGTGGATCTAGGAGACCTGCTCTATAAAAATGGATTATGAGGGACAGGGAAGTTTGGGGCAGAAGTTACTTCCTCTAGCTATTAGTAAGGTAACTGAACTTCAGAAAGGGGTAGGGAATTCAGACACACTCCTGTTCTCACTGTTTCCTATTGGCTAGCTTTTGGCAGCTCCCTGCTTAGTATGCTGGTTGTTCTGAATCTCATTTTGAGATACCTAACTTACCCATCTTACTGGCCATGTCTACATGAGATGCCGACTCTGCAGTAGCTCATTACTACTATGCAGTAATGTTGTGTGGCAGGAAGTGTGACACAATGCTACTGTGCAGGAGTAACAGTAACTCCGGTTACTGTGCAATCGTTTAGTAGTTGTTTATATAAATACTAAGTGACTGCACAGTAAAGACTGCACAGCCAGCATCTTGTGTAGATGTGGCTACAGAATAGCAGCTAGCACTGGTTCTTGAAGCCATTATTGGGGTATCATGGTCCCTAACTTGTAATTGCATAAGCCCTTAATTGGATCTAGCCCAAAATATAAAAAGAAGAGACTATCAGTTACTGAATATAAGAAAATAGGGTTAGAGTAAGTTATTTTTTGTAGCTTCCCCATTTTATCCCACACAAATCATGTTCTGTGTTTAGGGGGAAGTTTCCAGTTGCCTCCTCTACTGTATAGTCACTATGTTGCAATGACTTCCTCTCCTATAAGGAGGGTGGATGGGGCTTGTTATTGATGAGCCAGAGATGAATATTGTTGTCTCTCTCCATTTCAGACTTCCATTCTTCAGAAAGGTGAAAACATGGTCTACATAGATCTCCAAGCCCATAAATGGGGGAAACGTCAAATGGGTTCAAGAAATTATTATTAATGCAAATTATTGATATGCATTCTTATAATGTTAGGCCATGGTGATCTTGTTTGCAGCTTTACTGAATTTTAAGATCTACCTTCAATTATTTGTATATCAGTTGTGCTTACAAAATATACTATTATATGTTTATGGCTTTTTGGTTGCTTGTTTTATTGGCTGAGAAGTTCACGCTGATTAAAGAAACTCCAGGAAGGTTTCTGATTTCTATCACCCAACGCTAAGTGTCAGCTGGGATAACTCTTCCATCTTCCTTTAATTTTCTATACTACTTCCTTTTAGGCTACATTCTGGAAACTGTACTTAAAACACTGGTTGTTAGGGTTTCTGCTTTGTAGAGAGCATCTGAGAGATTTGTACAGGAATCTGTAAATGTACTACAAAAGACAGATTACAAAGTTAGCAACTATTTGTTCAAGAATTAAACAAATCACCAAGCTTGTCTCCTCATAGAACAAGGCTCAGCTCAATATAAAACACGATCTTTATCCCAAGAAAACATTTTTTTTAAAATATTTATGTTTTAAAAAGAGCCCTGACTTTAACCGAATGTAAGAATATTCTGACTGGGAGAAAAGAGAAATGTAAGACTGAATTATCATAGCTTTAAAATGTGTCATAAATCAGGTTTTATTCCATTTGTTGCAAAACAAGAAAACCCCTCAGATTTAAACCCATTCAAAAGGTGCTAAAGATTTTCTTATATGAGAAAATACTTTTGTGTACTCTAAGGCCTTCAAATTTCAACACAACGTTAATGGTTGGAATGATTTAGAGAACATGTTCATCACTTCTGCCTAAAACATATTTCCTGTCAGTGGTGTAAACAGGACTGGAAAATGTTTATGTCTTTTTAAATATGTGTGATGACAAGCCTTTTCTGAGATGTATAGTAGCAACTATAATATACCTTAACAAGGGTATCAAGAAATTATAGGAATAGCATAATTTATGTACAACATAGCATGGTTATTTAATACTAGCAAACTGCTTGTCAAGAATGATGGGGGGGGGAGGAGGAGGAAGTGGGCAGGGACAAAGCACTGCTACCCACCACCCCACACCGCTGCTGCCTCCCAGGAGCAGAAAGGGTGGGGGGGAAGCTTGCCCCACCATCCCCCTCTGCCACCACCTCCAAGTGGTGGCCTCGCCCTTCCCCCCACCCCCCTGCCCTGCTCCTTGGAGACTGTGGCGGTGCGAGGTGGTGGTGGTGTAGTGCTGGCCTTGTCCTCCTGCTACAATCCCCTCCATCTCTGCCATCATGACAGCACTCTGCCTTGTGTGTCCGTTTGTGTGGAGCACTCTGATTGGTTGTTTCAGTAAGCTTTGTGATTGGCTGCCAAGACAACCAGAGTGCTCCAAGAGCATTATGGCCAGACAGACAGACATACAGACAGATGAGCTAAGCCCTATGTCGATCGATCAATAGCTAGATAGATAGAGGGGATGTAGCAGGAGGACAAGGCCAGTACTAAACTATTATATATATATAATAAAATTATATATATAAATACAACTCATTTAAGTACAGAATATTTATAGTTGTAGAATTGTATTCTTATCTAGCAGTGTTTAAGAAACTTTCTTAGCTAGATTCAGAATGACAAAACTCACCTCTTCAAAAGCTTTGGAAAAAAAGGTGATGACTTCAATGACTGTTTGAGCTTAAAGGTTCTGGGTGGGTGCATCTTTACCTTTGTACACAGATGTAAAGAACACAGGGATCCAGAGTGAACAGAGATGCCACTACATCAGGATAGCTACATACATTAGTTGGATAGTACAATGTCTCACCAATAGGTGGTGATGAAACAGTATATAGACTGTTACCCAGGGTAATCCACACCTGTATGATTTACACCCCTGATTCTTTCGGGTGTAAAACTGGATTCAGAGGTAAAATATGGTATAAATAATCTGTCCACTCCATTTTATTGGCATGTAAAGGCTGATTATATCAACTATATTTTCCTCCAATCCCTCTGTTTAAGAAATAATTAAAAAGGCTATTTTGAGAGCTGGGAGAGTATTATATACAAAGTAAGATAGTTTGAACATATTTTAAACTAATCTTCAACTGCTTTTAAGCTCTAATTAAACTAAATGGCTATTATAAAAAGAACTTTATAAAGAGAATTAAAAAAACCCTACAAATCTAACTTTAAAGCTGTTCCAAGATTTTCCCATACGAATAAAGAGAACTAACTATATGCTGCACATACATACGTTAGACTGTAAATTCAGGCATAAATATATGCATTAAAGAGACTGCATATTCATGAGCTGACGATGTGACCAAAACATACCAAATGACAGTATAAATGCAATGAAAAGTTGCCAACAACTAATTCTGAATGCAGTCAAGCCTGAAAAAGATGCGTTTTTCCCCCCTTCCATGACTTCATAGATGGATGTGGTTATAAAGGTCTTTTGGATTGTCCTAATGACTATATCTTTTCATGTCCCAAAATTTACATCACAGATCTGCCTGTCCATCAGATAACTAGGAAGAAGAATACAGAACAAAAATTGCAACCCAACATAAAAATAGAGCAGCTGTCACAAATTGGCATTGATCCTGCAATGCATGCCATTACTGAGACTCCATCATTGTAAGAGGAAACTATAAAGGACTGCCAGGAATTAGATTTAATATGTTTTTATCATAATTTGAATGATATAGTGAGCTACTGTTTTTTTTAAATATTAACAGCTTCTTCAGGTAAACAACATGATTTTTCTGGTAAGAAGACACGATTAAATTTTGGCAAGCAAGGAAAGGGAAAAAACGTAGAACAATTCTGAAGATCCTTGATATTCATCGACTTTTCAGTCTCTTGACAACCACTTGAACAGGTTATTGTAGTAACCAATTTAAATACTTGCCTGGTTTCATAGTATTTAGGAACATAAGACCAGAAGGGGCCTCCTCATTTATCCAAGGATTCCTCTAAATTGCCACTTCCAGTACTCACATACATCTACAAGGTACAAAACCAACGATACCAAAAGCATTCTACAGCAAGTCATAAATAAATAAAAAGGAGATGAGGGTACCGCCAATGCCCTGCCACTGCAGTGACAGGGAAGTAATTGGTTAATACATGCTCAGAAGCTCCTAGGATGTGGACCATGCCTACATGCCAGAGGAAGGCAAAAGCCCCCCACTCCAAGTATCAGATCTGTCTAATTACCAGCAAGCTTTCAGCATACCCCAGCCAAAAACACCCAACCTTAAGTGTGGTCATTTTCCAGTACTTCAGAAGAAGGGGCAAAAAAACATATAAAAGCTAGTTGTATTCATAAGGGGGAAAGAATCCTCCCTGGCTCAACAAAGCCATCAGCAAAAACCCCAGAAGCATGAAACTACCAGACACCCAACACACCTCTGCCTCAACCTGAGGAGTGCAAATGCATAATTCCACAACCCACTTGGGCTGATGGTTGACATAATAAATCCCTCCCCTATTCCTATATAATAAGGGGCTTAGTCTGTTTGTCTGTAATGGTCTTGGAGCACTCTGATTGGTTAGTGAAACAACCAATCAGAGTGTGGCACACCACCATGACTGCAGGGCCAGAGGGGTGGACAAGGCCAACAGTGCTAGCAATGGTGGTGGCACAGGGTGCCAGCGGAGGGAGATAGAGGTGATACTGGGGCAAGCTTCCCCCTCCCTGCCCCCCATGCTCCTGGGAGGCGACGGCAGCACAGGGTGGTGGGTAGTGGTGCTCCATCCCCACCCACACCCTCCCTCCCCCATCATTCTTGACAGGCAATTGGCTAGTTATATCATCATTTACAAAAACTTATTAATACAGGTTTCTTACTCCCATCCTTCTGCTTGGAGGACCATGCCAAAAACTTTACTTCTCTGATACAAATCTTCTGAGTTCCCCCATGTGACTGTTTCTGGCCTTGAGCCATCTGATCTTGTGTTGGTCTTTTTTTTTTTTTTCCCCCCCCCGAGAAGCAGGGCGGGGGGCAGAAGTCCATCCCCTTCTCTAAGGGTCCCTCTACACATGCAAGTAAAGGTGCAATAGGATCTAATGAACGATCCACACAATCATGCCTCCTGCCATGCTTGACATCCAGGGAAGGAGGCATGATTGTGGGATTGCACATTAGATCCCATCATGCCTTATCACCAGCGCAGGGGGAGCCTGGGATCATGATACCAAGCTCCTACTTCCACCATGACTGCAAGCCCTCCAGCAGATGGGATTTAGCAGGGCTCACAGTGGGAGCAGCATTCTGCACACCGTCCCCGCTGCCAGCCCCACAGCCAACATGGGCTGCAGGGCTCACAGTGCAGGCGGCACCAGGAATGCTGCCCCTTTTGCACACATCATTGGCTGTTGGGCTTGTAGCAGAGGCTACAGGGAAAATGCTACCACCATTGTGAGCCTCATGAGGTATAGGTTTTTCAGCAGCAGCAGTGTTCCCCCACACTGCCCCCACTGCACGCCCTACAACCCATGTGACTGTGGGGCTCATAGTACCCGCAGCACAAGAGAATGCTGCTGCTGCTGCAAGCCTTGTTGGCTGCGGGGCTGGTGGGGTCCCCTCAGGTAATGGGGCTCTCAGACACAGGGGAGCACTTGACCATGCATTCAATCAATAGCATGATTAGAACAAGCTACAAAATTATTACACATTTGTGTGGGATAACTTTATAAAACTTATTGCTTGTTTTTTCATGCCATTAATTAGCTGAATGTATAGCTGGGTCACTACTTAAGTTGTGATTACTTGATTAATCATGTCTTAAGTGAAACATGTAGAAGGAACCCAATATATACCCCATGAATATAACTAATAAATAATAATATCCCCTCTCAATCTCCCCTTCGTTAAGCCAAACATGCCAAGATCTTTAATCTTTCATAAGCAAAATGTCTCCACATTCTCTTGATTCAGTGAGCTTTTTTTGCACCTGTTCCAATTTAAATTAATCATTTTGGAACAACAATGACCAGAACTGCACACAATAGTCTATATGGTGGTTATCCACAAGAAACCAAACAGTATTTACCAACCTTTAAATGAATTTCTTTGCCCATCTATAAACTGTTTTAGTTATCTATAATACTCTGAGACAAGAATCATTACTAATTTGTGGAACGAAGTATTTTGGTCCCTCTCAAAGGTGGACACATAGTTAAAGATACAATTTCTGTTGAAAGCTTTCCGCAAAGAGACATCATACAAAAGAGACCAGAACATAGGTATTTGTTGTTTATTGCATGTGTTCCGTTTTTTCCAGTTCTAATCATTTTTCTTTATTTAATGCTAAAATGTTCATACTTCATAACTGTATTTTGCTGGTCTTTAAGTATGGTGTCACACAAGGCATGGCAGGAAGCTAGTGACTAATACAGTGAGAGTCATGTTTCTGAACTGGCATTAAAAAAAGATATTTGTTAAGCTTTGGCCCCTGGCATTGCTCATTTCCCTAGATTATAAGTTCTGTGTAATTTTTTAGGTAAGATTACGTGACAAGTGTCTGAATCAGATCTTTCTGCCACATCTGTATATAGGAGTTACATTTGCCCACCATCATAAAGTACTGTGAGAACTTGGAAGACAGGGATTATTTAACTGCAAAAATATTTTCAGGTGCTGTTTTGCACCATTTGGGTACCTACCGCCTCCAAATAAGTGACAGAAACCAGTGAAGGAATGCAAAGGAAAAAAAGAACCACATCCTCTCAATATGCTAACACTGCTTGAGTGTGGTCACATGTACCCAGGATAAAAAAAAAAAAAATGTGTATAAACATAAAAAGCTGTAATTATTATTATTATTTCAAAAGTTTGCATGGCACACAACCAAAAGCAATAGCAGCTGTTGTGTCTAATTATCTATAAATGTAGGCTTGGAATTTTATTAATGGCCAAATGGTGTATTGCACCGCGTTGATTCTACAATAACGAATCCTCCCCTTTGGGAGACTGAAGCCAAGGACACACAGGCAGGTTAACCAATGGCTATTTGAACCATCCTGATCCAAAAAAGCTGCAAAGACACAATACAGCCCATAAAATTGGTTTAGCCTGGTTTAGCCTGAACCCAACAGTGGCAGATTTTCCCCTGAAAAAAAAAAAAAAAAACAGAATCAATTTCCTCATGCTCTCAAAAGCCTACCTCAGACCTGCAGCCTGCTTGTTTGTGCACAGCTGCTGTAGGAGGATTTGTTTCAGATTTGTGCCTTCAGCTTCACCTCTGCGTTCATAGTTTCATAGATGTTAGGGGCTGGAAAAGACCTCACAGCTCATTGGGTCCAGCCCCCCTGCGCTCGGTCAGGAAAGACTACTGGATGCATCCATTGCCAGACTGGCCTTTGAAAAAGGTTGCTTTATCTGCAGTTATCACAGATCAGGTCTCCTCTTTCTTGCAGCCCAGAAAGAACTTCTCTCATGTGACTGAACCACATAAAGTACCAGTATTTATCAGTTTTAGCAACTGTTTTTTTGAGATATTCTAAGTCTTGGAGTTAAATTTTCTCTCTTTCCTTTTCCCTAAGATGTGGTATCCTCTCTCTGCTTCCCCAGTTCTCATCTGGCCATGTCACACCTTGTTTATCATTCTCTTCTCCCTTCCTCAGTTACTCTCTTCTCCACTTTCTCCATTTCTTGCTTGTTCCTCTAGTTTTCACAACTTGTTTCTCCTCTTCTCCCCAAATTCTTCCTCTTTACTAATCCACATTGGTGATGCATAGGGCGTGCATGTGGGTGCACCCCCTGAAAGAAGCACTGCCAACACTGCTGGCGGCACCCCCCACTCCCGACACCGCTGGTGATGTCTGCAGGCAGTCACCCATCGCCACTGGTTGCTGCTGACACTGCTAGCAGCATCTGTGGATGGTCACCAACCACTGATTGGCACTCGCCACCCTCCCTTCCCCCACACTGCCGTAGCCACCTGTGGGAGCTCCCCGCTCGCTGCCATCATGCCACTGCCACCGCCACTTGTGGGCACTCATTGTGCCCCTCCAGCCTCTGGGGGCATGTGTCATTCATGCTAATCCATGTCACTCCTCTTCTCTGTTCTACTCCTCCTGTCATTGAACCCTTTCCAGCTTCTCTTCTCACCACCACCCCCCGCATAATGGTTCCTTTTCTTTTCACCCCTCCCCAATGTCGTCTTCTTACTCATCTTGATACTTCCTCTTTTTTCTTTCCATCACCTTTTTTATCTTTTTCTTAATCCAGCATCTCTCCTTCCCTTTATATCTTTACCAAAACTCACATCACTCCTTTCTACTTTTCTTCTACATCTGTCTGTCTGGGTTAAAAGCAACTGGAAGATAACTTATCAGCAGGGATCCTGATTTTCCCCTGATAAAAAAAAAATGCAGATTCTGCGTACTGGTGCAGTGCGTGGCACCATATATTTGGTGCACAGTTGTAAGATGCACTGTTCATACACAGTTTATGAGATACCATCCCTGATGCATGGATCAACTGAGGCTTGGCTGTCAATTCCGGTTTCTTACACTATGGTGCGTTGCCATCTACCTTCCCCCAACACTGAATCTCCCTTTCAGCCCTTCCTGTGAAGGCAGAGACAGCAAAGCACAACCCTCTGAGGGCCAGCAATAAAGAGTCAAGCCCTGGGAGTATAGTAACAGGATAGTGGCTGTTAGAAGATAGAATGAATACAGAGAACACCACTATAGTTCATGAGTAATAGGCACAGCAAAATACTTCTTGGGAACAGCAATATAAACAGTTGCCTTTTGCTGGACCTCTCTGATCTTATTGAGTGTAGGACAGGGTGGCACCAGAGTGTGGACTTTTGTCAGGCCCTGAATGGAATGAAGCTGCAAGGTCCCCTGCAGTCACAGCAAATTCACTATACAAGGTCACCAAGGCACGTAACACTTACTGGGTTGTAAAAATTAATTACCTGATAGTTCTAATGATTAATGCCAGTGTATTGAAAGTTACCTGCAATTACAGATGAAGGTTCTCCTTTAGCAGAGTGTCTGTGTGCGCATCTAGGGAAGAATTATTTCTCTTCTTACCCAGATCACTCTTAACATATGCACCTGCTGCTCATTAGAGTGCCTTCCTGTATTTATCACTGCCAGCAGATTCTCTCTTGAAATTGGCTTTCATGTAAGATCTGTAGGGAGAGAAACATGGTTTTTGGATAAAATCCCATGAAATTGGATTCATCAGCTGGCTCTGTTCCATCCCCAACTGTTTGTTCTGTTTCTCCACCTGCAAGCTTTTCCCTTTCTCGCATTCAAGATACCAGGCATTTGCAACAGATCACGTTTAGCCACTTTCTTATCCTAACTACCATTTAGGATTCTACTTCAGGAATACCAGACTTGTGCTGCTCCTTCAGGCCTGAGACATCTTAAAAAACAGCAACTCCTAAAAAGGGCATTAAGGTTATCCACAGAAGAGTGTGCATAAATTCATCACAACTTTGATTTTGCATCCACTTAGGTTTGCTACAAAATTCATTCTTGATGCAACTGCTCTACAATCAATAGGGCTGCACCAGGTTTGTCATAGCTGGCTTCTTTTCTATACTTAGTCGGTAAGTGAACAGTGTTGGAGCTAGAAGGAATCAATGGTACTGACCATCTGCCACTTTTTTCAGCAGTAACAGAGGCTGGAGGGAAATGGTTCTCAGAAAGGAAATATGACTATGATTTATTATAATATATGCTTTGCAAATATACTTACATATAAAACACTGTAAAATAATCCATTAAACATCACACTTCACACTAGCCTTATATTGGTAAGCTAGAACACGTGTGTAAGCTTCCTGTTTCTACAGATAGGGACAATGAGCTGTAGAGACATCAAATAACTCTCTCAGGTTCATAATACAAACTGATGAAGGAACAAAGAAGAGAATCCAAAAGTCCAGGCTTCCAATCCCCACCTCCACGCTTCTCTCTGTTAGCATCTTATGCTGCTATCCATCACCACAACTTGCATGCAAAGAAAATGCCAATAGCAAAGTCTTTCATGGAAGTTTAATGGAGTCTCTACGTTATTTCTTATTATTATTTGGGGCAAAAACTCTGCTTGGGATATGACTTTTGTTTGCCTGACTGATTGGTCGGTGTCTAGAGTTTATCTGAATAAGAGGGTGGTATCAGAATTACACATGTCATTCGTATGACAGAAAAGCAGCCCATAACTTCATTTATTGCCTGTTTTCTAATTTATACTCAGCAAAATCATAACTGGCATATGGAATATTTAGTACCTACCAGATCATCTGGCAATGAATAAAATAATTCTGCTTCTCCAAACTGTTTTCATTGGGTGAGGGCAGTGATGCTTTTAAAAAATCTGTTTTGGAGCAGCACAATGATGCCGAAAGCCATCCTTCAGCAGCATTTTCTCTTTAAACTCCAATTCTGAATATTTTAGAAGTTTGGCAATACAAGTTATCATTTCATTAAAAGTCTCTGAAAGTGATTCACTATTTTAAAAAACACATTTTTAATTAAAACTGAGACACTGGCATAATCAAGAGAAAAATATTAGCATTTAGTTATATAAGCTTTTTTCTCATTTCAGAATTGAAAATATAACTGTCCCTAAAGAGGCTTGACTGAGTTTAGAGGCTGTACTAAATAATCTCTAGTCATTGTCTAGTCATTTTCTACTACAGGATATTGTATAACTTCCAAATAGCACACTGCTGCAAAAGAGGATTGTTTTATAAACTGATGCACAACAGAAAACAAGGTGGCACATCAATGTAGCCTTAAAATGAGGATGGGAGTAAAAGGGATTCTAAAAATTACATCTTTTTAATTAGCATATCTAATCCCAGTTTATTCTACAGCTGCTAAACTAATAATTTAAATGGATGAACATAGCAATTTAGGTCATCACCTTGAAAACAAGATGTACATTTTCATTAGGAAGATAAATTAGCCAGTGTAACCAGTAACCAAAAGATGTGATAAATTCTCCTTCACCCAGTATAAATCAATCAAAATTAGATGTCTTTTTAAAGCTAATTTCTAGCTCAACCACAAGTTACTGTGCTGGATGTATTACATAGGTCAGATAGGATGTTATTGTGATCCATGTGGTCTTAAAATTTATGAGGCAACCCAACCCTTTGCTCACTTCACCGTTTCTTTTTGGTACAGCGAGTCAAATCTAGGTTCTTGGAGCTTCCTGGCAGAACACTTCTATGGCAGGGAGCATGGGGAGCCAGATGTCCTGAAATTTCAGAAATTCTGGAGTCCCCAGCCCAGGGCAGTCTGCATGCTTAGGATCCCATGGAGCCATCAACTTGGAAGCCCATTCCAGTACTTTCTGACTGCCTGCTGCAGAGTGGGAAGCCACAGAAGCTCTCAGAGTTTCCAGATTCCTGGAAGTTTTGGCTTCCATCCTAGAATAGACCAGGAACTCCAAGGGCTTCAAAGCCCAAGATCAAACTGAGAATCACCAAGAGGTGACCTGGAAACCCTGGTGTAAGGAATGACTGTCCAGGAGTCATGGAAGATGAAAGCCTTGAAGTCACTGATACCAGGGCAGTCTACATGGTTGAGCTGCCCCAGCACTGCAAATGCTGGAAAGCCCAAGCTTCTTTAGTGGCCTGTTAGGAAACTGAGCAGGACATGCCTGCAATTTGGCTAAAGTTCTTTGAACCTGAAATCTCTCCATGAAGCATTCCAGGTTCTTCAAACTAGCATCTTTCAATGAAATGCTTACATTGAGAAATTCCTAGCCAGCCCTACCCCTACCTTAGATGGTCCTTTTTCTAGCGGGGGACGACAACTTAGCAATTGATCCATGAATTAAGCCCTGCGTCCTCTCCGAGTGCCACTCCAACCTTTTTCCCCTGGCCAATAAGAAGCTCTCCTTTCTGCTCCCTGCCCAATCTGATGCTCTGCTACTGTAATTCCTACTCCCACCCCAATCTGCTTCATGCTCCACACAGAGGCTGCCCATGCCACTTGTGGCACTCATGCCTCAGGTTGGCCACCCCTGTTCTAGCAGGTCCAGATTCTTCATCCTCAGCTGGCAAAAATGCCAACTCTCCAGGAGCACGAATAACATTTCAGATTCCTCAAACTGAGTGTCACAGGGCGGGGGCCCAAGAGTGGCTGTGATCTCTCCTGGAGCCCCCTACCGTGTCAAGTGGGTGTCTACGCACCCTCGTTATCTCGCCCACCATGTCTTGCTGGAAAATATTATAAGAGGGAGGCTGCCTTTTACCCTCTTGCACTGTACCCTTTTGCGTACTCCTGCCGGTACCCCATCTCCTGATGATTCAGTGCACTCCTGCTACAGGGCTACGCGTGGCTCCTACCACCCCTAATACCACGCTCCAAGCCTCTCAGTTGTCCCGGACATTGTTGTGCCTATGATCTTTCCTTAGCGGCCCTCTACTGGGGCTCCTACCCGTATGCTCGCCCTTCTCCTGGGGCTCCTTGTTCCCATATGCCTTCCCTGGGGCTTCTACTCAGTCTCTCGCCCTCTCCGGGCTTTTTCTCACTCCTGCACTGGGGCCTGTGTGTGCCCTCCCTGGGGCCTATCCCGATCCAAATGCTAAATCGCCCTCCCTGGGGCTCTACTCGTGCCCGCGCCCACACTGGGGCCTTGCTCACGGGATTCCCACCCACACTGAGGCATACGTGCCTCATGCTCGGGGCTCAGGTGGCCATAGCTGTGCCTGGCCCCCAGACCCACCTTCCCAGGTCACTCACCTGCACTGGGCTCCTCGGCCCACTTGACACTACCCCACTGGGGCCAGGGTCTATGCAACCCCCAAAACACAGCACCCTCTCTGGCACCAGGAACCCCCACACTACTGGGGAGCTCCCCTGAGGGCTCCTCCAACCCCTACAGCCTCTCTCAGTCCTCCAGTGTAACAACAACCAAAACCATAAGCCGTAGGCTATACAGCCATAGGCTGTAGCACAAAAACCCAACTCAAACGCTAATCTCCTGGCTTAAAATGTAAACCCAAAGCCCTCTGGCTCATCATTATTTCCATCCCTGCCAGGGCTTCTCTACCAGGTATTCCCAACCCATGAAGTGTTCTAGTCATCAGGCCTCCTACCTCTGCCTACTCCCAGCAAAGCACTGCCACTGCCGGAACAGAACTGCCTACTTAGCCTCAGCCCCAGCTGTTTATATGGGCCAGGCCCTGCCCCCTTCCAGTCAGCTGACCTCTGTGGTTGCCCCAGCAACCCACACCTGTCCTTCTTTAGAAACAGGCACTTCAGTGCCTGCGACACTGAGGAATCCCAGATTTTACCAGCTAGGGAAGAGGAGTAAGTGAAGGGCTCCACAAAGACCAAGATTGGAAGAAGAGGCAGACATTTCTCTTTGAACAGAATTGTGGGAGCTACTGTCTTTTGTGCTCTCTATCACTACCATAAGTGCACTCTATTACCAACCCAGTGGTCTTGACTTTTGGATCCTCCCACAGTGGGCTTGTCCTGGGACACCAGGGAGCAAAAGCTGGCTTTGTGCTTTCTTTGTGGCCTCTGTGCCCTAGACCCGTTTGTTGGAACAGCTCAGAAGTTTCTTTATCTCATGTCTGGCTGCCCATTGCTCCAAGAGGTCATTTTTGCATCTGCAAACAGCTGGAGTGCTATATTCACACATACTCCCTCTCCTCTTGTCTATTTTTCCTGTGCTAGGAGCTCTGACAAGGGCTGGCAGAGAGCTTTTCTAGACCTCTGTACCAGTAGAAGATGTATAAAAAAGTAACAGGTCCTTTTCTGCTCTAGAATTATTCAGCAATACAGGACGAAAATATGATAAATCTTTTCATTTTCTGTACCTGGGGAATGCAGGTCCTTTTCTATTGCTGTTCCCAGGTAAAAGGGCTGACACCAAATGTAGTTAGAGCAGATATTAGAAGCACATCTCTAAATTTGGTTCCAGATCTACAAATTTTGAGGGGCTAGGTGCAGACATTCAAAAACCTAAGGCAGAATCAATCTAGGTTATATGGTTTTCTGTAAGCAGTGTAGTTTAGATGAGGAGCAAACAGAACATACATTCGCCCTTTGGTGGGAGGAGCAAATCTTAGATTAAGTTCTGCCATTTTTATACCAGTCTGTGTGCACCAAACTTCTGTTCTGTGATGGCTATAGACCAATTTTGTCTACCAGACAGGTATAGCTCAGTTTCTGACCACTTATACTGGTAAAAGTGTAATATCTGCATCTGGCCACAGTGCAGTTATAACACAACCTACAGTTGTGGTTCAGGCATCCCCTTGAGACTGAGGCCTGTATGCTGCTTTGAAGATAGTTCATTATGGTCCTTCTGAATATACTGGATTTGTTTTGTCAGTGCATTTGTTTCTAGCCAGTTCTGTTTCATGATCTCTCACCAGGCTGAGTGGAGAATAATTTATTCTTTGTTGCAGCAGGGCACTAGGGACTCCCCAGCAGTGGAGGGCGGTTCCTGGTGCCAGAGAGGGTGCTGTGTTTTAGGGTGTCCTGACCCTGGCCCCAGTGTGGGCGTAGGCAAGAAGCCCAGGGGGCATAGGACCCTAGAAGGGGTCCGGGGCCAGGTAAGGCTGAGGCCGCCTGAACCCCAATTGGGAGAAGCCCAGTGGGTGTAGGACCCAAGGAAGGGGTCTGGGGCCAGGTAAGGCTGAGGCCGCCTGAGCCCCCGTCGGGGGCGGGACGAGCGCTGCGGGAGACCGGCCCCAGTTGGGGGCGGGGTGAGCGCCGTGGGAGACGGGCCCTGGGACAGTAAGGCACCATGGCAAGGAAGGCAGCCTCCCATTAAAGATATTTACCAGCAAGACGTGGCAGGCAAGAGAGGGTGCATTTGGGACCTGATTTGGCACAGTAGGTAGAGGCGCTAGGGGAGGTAAAAGCAAGAAAATGACCTCCTCCTTTTAAAACTTCATCCCAGCAACCCGCCCAAACACAAGGCAGCAGGTAGGACTGCGAGGCAGCCCAGCCACGGGCTCTAGACAGCCACAGCAGAGGTGAGGAGGGGCATGCGCACAGCAAGGTTCATAGCCTGGCTCAGGAATCACTGGCTTCCCAGCGTAGCAGGCAAGTATCAATCTATTCTGTGAAGGGGAAGAGGGGCAGGGAAGGGGTAGATCGGGGCTCCAGCAGGGGGAGGGAGTGGAATGGGGGCATGGCCTGGGGGAGTTGGGGGCTCTGCCAGGCTGGGTGGTTGGACAGTTGGGGCCTGGGTGGCTCATCCAGCGGCATGGGGGGCGGGGGGAGGAGGGGAAGGAGGCTCCTGTCACCATGCATTTCTAGTGGGGGCCCAGGGGACACATGCTCCCCCATCTGTGCACGAGGTGGGGGAAGCCTCTGCTGCACTTTGCTCCCTGCTGCAGCTGCCCTGGGAGTGATGCAGTGCTATATGCCTGCTGCTGCTGGGCTGTACTGTGCTTACTGCCTGCCCTGCAGCAGGATGCACATGGCATGATGCGGCTCTTGGGGCAACTGCAGCACGGAGCGGGATGTGGTGCATAGTGGTACCCACCTCCACCCCACCCACAGATGGAGGGGTGCATTCCCCCTGGGCCTCCACTGGGGTGCATGCAGCAGCAGGAGCCCCCCTTACCTCTGGATGAGGCACCCAAGCTCTGGCTGTCCCGCCCCCTAGCCTAGCCAGGGCACCACTTGCCCTGGCCCCTGGCTCTGCCCCACTCTGTCCCTCCCCACTGGGGCCTCAATCTGCCCTCCCTGCCCACAGCCTTTTCCCCACAGACTTACCTGCAGGGGGGCTGTGTGCACATGCATGCGCACATGTGCTCAGCCTCCCTCAAATAATTTTTTTCTCCCTTCACCTCTGGTCTCATTGTGAAAATGAGGATGGTACTGTGACCAGAGCACAGGACTGAGGTCCTGAACACACAACATGTTTGGATTTAGTACAAATGGTCTTTATACCAGTATGAAAAAGGAGTGGACACAGAAAATATATCTGGCACTTGTGTGGTTCACTGAAAGCCAGGATAGAATTACCTATGAGTGCTATATTAGTAAGAATATATTAGCATGTACTGCATGAAATTATTAATTGACTATCTCTTCCAGATCCCAGCAGAATATATCTTGTACAGCAGTATAAATGTAACTTACTTGGATGTAAAACATCCTTTGTGCCTAGGTCAGTGATTCTCAACCATAGCATCCTGTTGTGGTCTTTCTGAGTTTTGGCAACAGAAGACTTGCTCTATTAATTTTCTGTAGTCAAAACATGCTGGCATTTTCTAGGGAGTGCCTTGAGTCTAATAAAATTGATAACAACTGACCTAGGTCCTGAATCGGGCAAACATGGATTCCCAGACATACCTTAAACTGCTTCAGCTCTCAGCTCCAAGCCTTTTTCAAGCAACACTTGATCCAAAATGCTCTCTCATCTTTAGTTTTCCTTAGGACCATGTTTTAAGTGCTCATTCAGGTGGTGTCTAGTGCTTCCTTAATACCTTCTCTCTGTTTCTTTGGTCTTTCAGAAAACAGTAATCAGAACCATGTGCCTTGGTTTTGGGTGGTGACAGGTAATTTCATAAAGGAACTTAACTGCTGCTTACAAACCCTAAAAGGAAGGGTAGTGGTTATATTTTACTTATAACAAAAATAGAATTATTAGTAGGCAACAAAACTTAGATTTTTGCATATTTGCAATGATGTAATTTTTAGTTGATGGGTATGAGAAATCCTATTCTAATGCATCTTTTATGAAGATTTCATTCCAAATATGGAAAAATACACATTTTTACTGGGTGAAACATGTTGCCCATTGTCCCACATTGGGCTATATGTTCCCTTTGCCTGGGAATTCCCTTGGATTCCTCACTACCCCAACACCTTCTTGCCAGGACCTGGATCCCAACACAGGGGAGCATGGGATCCAGGAAACCCTGGCACCTCATGCCCCATTCAGGGATCCATCCCAACATGTGCATGCCTTAATTTAAGCAAAGGTTGGTGTAGGTCCCAGCCAAGAGACATGGAGCAGTGCAGGACCTAGGGAACTCCTGGCATCCCAGGTCTCCATGCTCAGACCTACACTGATGCAAGTTTCTCATGGAGGTAGGGGTTATCATGGGTCCTGTGCTACCCCACACTTCCTTGCCAGAACCTGCACTGCCCCATGCCTCTGCATGAAGCACAAATCAACATGGAACCTGGCACAAGTCCCAGCATGGAGGCTCAGGGCTGCTCACTTCCCAGCAGAGGCATGAGACACCAAGGATTCCCCGAGTCCTGTGCCTCCACACCAGAACCCATATGGGCTTCCCCTACTTAGGGAGATGTGCCCTCGGATATCCCAGAATGGGATATCCATGGGCACTCAGAAATTCAATCAGGGAACTCCTGACTTTCTCTACTTACAGAGAAGCACCCTGACATTCCCTGGGGCATGTTGCTCTAAACAGGGAAAGCCTGACAGGTGCTTCTGAGGCTTAAGGGACCTTATCCTGCCTGGGAATTCCCAGTGTGCAGGATCAGGCCCCTCAAATCCCCAGAGGACTTGCTTGGGGCAGCTCCAGGAGAGTGCAGGCAGTTCCAGGCTGCCCATACTCTCCTGCCACAGAACAAATAGATACTCACTACAATAACGCAGCACTATAACACTATCTTTTGTCATGTCATCAATGTGGTAGGGACGTCTATTTTTTCACCATTTGTGAATATGATGTCAGGTATCCAGGTTGTAGCCGTATTGTCTAGAGGAAAAGGCAATCGGGAATCATAGTAGAGATGATGTCTTTTAGGAGACCAACAAGATTTTTGTAAAAAAAATTCTTTAATTGCAAGCTTTCAGTTTGCCCAGAAGAGTTTTCCATCTATTGACTCCTATGTGAAACCCTATAAAACATGAACTTTTCATTTCTACCGAGAACTTCTATAATCTTTTCTCCAATGCCTGACGAAGGTTGTATGTGCCTGAAAGCTTGCAATTAAAGATTTTTTGCAAAAAAAAAAATCTCGTTGGTCTCATAAAAGATATCATCTGTGCTATGAGTCCTAAATGTCAAATAGTGTATGTTTCTACTAATTATATTAAGAGGCACTTTGTGGACCATCTTTCAAGTATTTTTCAAGAGTTCTAATAGATAGCTTCAGTCAGGTCTCTTCTGAGATCATAATTGTCCACTTCATATACAAATGCCATTAGCATTCTTTCTAAACTCTCATTCTTTAGTGACTTTATATTCTATGGTCTGTGTTTAAATTAAATACTCAAGCATGAAACAAGAGAACAATGACTGTATGCATTATATGAAAAAGCATGAGAGATTCACTCATTTCACCCAGTTAAAAAAAGTGGAAGTTCAAGTGCAGAAAGGTTACAGTCAAATTATTAAACTTGGCTATGTAAACCCAGGAAATGTCACATAAAGATCAGTGGAGGCTATGAATGCTCCACACCTCTGAAAATTAAACTATTCCCATCCTAGTAGGGATTTGGATACTTAACTTTAAGCACCTGAGCTTGAAATTGTCTCAGTGACACAGTAAGTCAGTGTCACAGGCAGGAGGAAATTGAAGATCTCCAGTTTCCTAAGTGGATGCGTTGCTCATTAAATGATACTGTCTACTCAGAAATGTCAATAATCAAGCAATGTGTTACAATCAATTGATCAGTCACTAATCCTCATGTCTCCAAATATAAGCTTTCCAGTCAACTGCATTTTGACCACAGGGATCCACTCTTATTATAGCTATTGTGTGTTCTGTGCATCTTCCATGTAGAAATACTATGGGCCCAAGTTAGATTTCATTCAATGCATAAGAGAAGTATATTGCATGCAACAGAAATTCATTATGTGAAAAAACAGATCCCCAGTACAGTTCCAAGAAAAGAAGTTTTTTTCTTTTGTTAGGAAGGATCTTTCTATGTTGGCCTGTTCGTCACTTGGAGACTGAAACAATTATCTCTATGGGTTCTCTCCACAGTTCTAGTTAAGACTGATATAATGATATCTTTTGCTATGATTATCATGCATGGCTTGATAACAGAACTGCATATAAAAAGGAAAACTATTACAGAAGACTGGCTCTCCCTAAAATAGTATTTCTAAGCTGATGCTGTGCTCAATTAGCTTGCTGCTTGAAGGGTTATGCATGCTGTTATTTTAGACCATAACAGTAAAAGTCTGGCTTCTGTGGGTTTGAAATGTCAAGTCTTTCTACCAAACATCTGAGATACTAGTTCTGTCATACAGTCATATAAATCCTGTTCTTCAGCAAGGTTCAAAATTAACTGGACACTATACCACGGTAATTTGGAAACATGGGCACCCCCTAAACCTTGGGAGCATCTTTCCCCTTTGTCCAACTCCGTAGAGCAGTGATTTTCAACCCATTGTCCATGGACTCCTAGGGATCCATGAAACGCATCTAGGGGGACCATGAAAGGAGGCTACAAAGATGGTGGCCCTGCCAGAAGGCGAAGCACCACCAGTGGTGCTGCTTCTCCAGCTCCTCCTGTGGCCAGAGGTCTCCTGAGTGCTATCAGGGAGCAGCCCAGCACCAGCAGGCACAGCATGGCTGGGCAGCCCCACCTCATCCTGCTGCCACCATCTTGGCTGGGATGATATTATTGAGGATCGTCCTGCTTTGAACAGGGGGCTGGAGTAGATGACTTCTTGAGGTCCCTTCTAACTTTAATTTTCTACGATTTTATGATTCTATGACCCATCGGCACTGCAACCCCACAGCCCCTCCACTTGCCTGACGATACCTTTTCCAGTTTGTAGACTGATATGTGTGTGTGCATGCATCAGACAGACAGATGGACAAAGAGTGCGTACCAGTTTGGATGGAATTTCCGTAGGGAAAATTGGTAGCGTCTTGAATATGGAAATCTTTATTTGGAGCAACAAGAACAGCACATATTTTTGTGAAAGGTTTAGTCCCAAAAAACTCATGGGAGGTCACCAGCAAAAGACTGGTGGTGTATATAGATATCTACAAGCTCAGTCTGTGCCCTGACATTTCATTTTCACCCAGAACATCTACTACATGTGAAGAGAGGGCTTGACAGAGCAATCTGGGGGAAACCCTGGGTGAATGGTTGTCTGTGTATTCAGGGGACTGTACCTGATGGCTTTCATCAAGAAGCTTCAACTCTGGTTTTCTCAAGTAAGAGAAAACAACTCTGACACATTCAAAACCCTTGACAGCTTTTTGGCTGGAGAGTGATGTGAAATGCAAAATCAAGGAATGACACTGGAGAGTGATGTGAAATGCAAAATCAAGGAATGCTTGCTGGCGCTCAAATCTCAGTTTCGCCAGTACTTTCCTGAAATGGGCAATGTGAATTAGTGGATACACAACCCCTTTGTAACAGACTGTATCTCTAGGTCCAGTCTAACAGCTAAAGAAGAGCAATTACTCGAGTTATCCTTTTTCAAGCTCAACCATCTCATTAGAACCGACAACAAAACAAAATCGACAACAAAACAGTGACTTCACAAAACTGTATTATCGTTATTGTTGTCACTGATATTTTTTATTTTTAATACAACAGTTTGTCAACAATTATCTACTTATATTCACTACATACACAATAGATTTCTAAAAGGGTCTGAGCCTCCATTCAAAAATGTTTAAGGGTCCATGAATGAAAAAAAAGATTGAAAACCACTGCCCTAGAGGCATCTTAGTGGATAACTAGAATGATTAGAGGCATTCCTGCTGGATTTTATTAACTTATAGGAAATATAATTTTTCTTCATCATAGGTTTTACTTATTTAACTGCCTGCATACAGTGGATTGATGTACTGTCGGATCCTTCACGAAGATCCTTAACCCAATAAGTAAAAGTCCAGACCACAACATTAAGTCCCAAACAGTACTATTCAGCCAGATTCAATTAAGGTTTCTTTATCTTCCTGACAACTGACAAACTGATGCTAGCTTTATGAAACCCACAAGAGAATGGGTAGGAAACTGAAGCCACATAGCACTGGCTTCCTATGTCAAAAGACCCCAAACCTGTCCCCGGATAAAAAAAAAACATGAAGATGAAGTTAAGTCTAAAAGCATAAGCAGACAGACAGACAGAAAGAGAAAGATGAGAATAATGGCAGCTGCTGTCATCCTTAAGGCACATGGGATCAAAATAGATAGCACAGCCTGCAATGATTAAAAAAATTAATCAATTTATAGAAAAAGTAGCACTCAAGTATCCTGGGTTACACATTTTGGCAGTGAAAGAATGTTACACATGAACTAATATGACATTTAACAGCTTCCATACTCCCTTTAGAATCAGGAATTTCTTTGACAATTGAGATAATTGACACATGCAAATATTATTATTTAATTCTGAGATACTTTAATGTTAATCCATAAATATAAACTCATTCAGGAATAAGATTTTAAGTGTTAAAAGCTGGACATTTCATACAAAACTTTAAATGTTCATTATTATTCTATGCTGTCATTGTTATCTCTATTGAAGCCAAAAGACCAGATTTTATCCTGTGTATTTGCACTGAACAGGAATGCAAAGGACCAGAAGTAGAATCTGTCCTTTTAACCTGCCCTTGATTCACTAGTGTTTAGTGGCTACTTTATGTTAAATGGCTACAGCAAACGGAAGTAGGACAGTTGCATGCTGCTACCCAACTCCTCACCAGGAGAATAACTAAATAACTGTGATGTAGGACACCACCGTAGGAACCACAAAACTTCCTGTACTGGTTCGATATCCCTCTTCTCCTGTCCTGGAGACCCTGACATGCTGTGGAGGGCTTAGGGCAGAAGTGGATGGGGTAAGGGTCCAACATCTGCCCGTTTCCTGTCAAAAGCCTTGACAGACCCAGAATCAGGGAGACTTGAGCTATCTTTTCTCAATCCTTGCACTGACCTTATTGCAGGCAGAAGCAAATACCCTCCCCTCAGTGTGGGGCAGGGGTAGGGGGCAGCACAATGGAAGGGCCCAGACCTGGGCCACCACACAAACACAAGTCTGAGGTAGTGAGGAACCAGACATCATAACTGCCTCATCATCCCTGCCTTTCATATGTAGCCCTTCTCATTGCCTGACTGGGTACCACTAATAACTTGGATCACACTTGTCCAACCTGTGGCCCACAGGCAACAGACAGCCTGCAAGGGGTTAACTTACAGCCCACTGTCCCCTACTCAACTACTGCACCCTCCCCACACCACCCCCCACTGCTCCTTCTACTGCTGCTGCCATCTCTCTGCTCCCCCTTCCTCCTCTGGCTTCCATTTCCTGCCCCTGTGGACAGGGTAGTGGGGCCTGTGGAAGCCCAGGGAGCCCCCAAAGCCCCTGCAGTGGGAGGGCCTGCCAATCCACACAGCTGCCAGCTGGTGACAAGTTTGACAGCTCTGCCTTGTGTTCCAACACTGGGTTCAATAAACACCGATATGCTTGAATGAGGGGAACAAACTTTAAATGTGTAGACAAGTCTCTGAAGTCCTTTAGTTTCTCAGTTAGAAAAGTTAGACATTCAAAAATCAGCAGAACCGGATGAACCGCAGGAGAGGGCGTGGGAGGGCACGAGACCCTGCCTGGGACCCCCCCAGAGTAGTCAGTCCCAGCCGTAGCCAGCCTACCAGAGGCATGACACGGATGGGCACGCGCCGCACCCTGAGGGTCCCCTCGGGCTCTGCGGCCCCCCCATTGGGCACCTCAGAGACGGCCACCCAGATGGAGCCCATGGTTCCGGGCTCCACACAGACGGAGCCCCTGGCTCTTGGCTGCGGGGGCTGCCTGTCCCTTTTTCAGGCTCCAGGGCCCGGGAGCATGACCACCTCCCCTTGCGGGGTCTGCTCCCTACTGGGGTCTCTGGTGCGCCAGCTGGAGGAGCTCCAGGCCACAGTCCAGAGACTGCGTGCCATCAGGGACTGCGAGCAGGAGATAGACTCCTACTGCCAGGCCCTTCTCCCCCGGGAACCGCAGGGTAGAGCACCGTCTCCCTCCACAACTAAGGAGGACTATGGGACCTCCCGCTCTGCCCAGTCAGGGGCATGGACTAAGGTGGTCAAGGGCCCAAAGGCCTGCCACACCAAGGCCCCTCTCTCGCCGGAGCTTAGCAACAGGTTCGCACCTCTTGCAGCCCCAGCAGAGCCTGCTCAGTTGCCAGCTCCCGCAGGCAACCCAGGCTCAACCACAGCTACTGCCCCCGCTCTCCCCAAGTCAAACCGTAAGGTGTTTGTTGTGGGAGACTCCATCCTGCGGGGGACTGAGGGGGCAATCTGCCGACCCGACCCCTTAGCCCGGGAAGTCTGCTGCTTCCCGGGGGCCCGCATCTGAGACATTGCAGAGAGGATCCCACAGCTCCTCCGGCCCACAGACCACTACCCCATGCTCCTTATTCACGTGGGCACCAATGACATGGCTCGGAGCACCCCCAGCCAGGTCATGAGGCGCTACAGGGATTTGGGAGCGGGGCTTAGGGATCTGGGAGCTCAGGTGGTGTTTTCGTCGATCCTCCCAGTCTCGGGCTATGGGCTGAGGAGGGAGAGGAGGATCCACGCAGTGAACCAAAGACTGCAGAGCTGGTGTCATTGGGAAGGCTTTGGCTTCCATGACCACAACCCGCTCTTTGGCGAGAGAGGCAGCGAGCTGCTGGGAAGAGATGGCCTCCACCTCTCTCCCCTGGGGAGGAGGCTCTTCTCAGCCAGGCTGGCTGACCTGCTCCACCAGGCTTTAAACTAAGCCCGCTGGGGGATGGGGGGACTACTGCCACTGCTGGCCTGCTGAGCGACCCTTGCAAAGCCAGCAAACCAAGGCACGCAAGGGGGCCCACCCCTGCCCCAGCCCTGGCACAATCTGTGGGCAAGGCAAGACCCCCCAAGGAGACACTTGCCTGCCTGTACATTAATGCCAGGAGCCTGGGCAACAAGCAGGAGGAGCTCATCCTCCTGCTCAGTGCAAAGAATTATGATGTCTTTGGGATAACGGAGACCTGGTGGGACTCCACCCATGACTGGACCACGGGTATAGAGGGCTATACCCTGTACAGGAGGGATCGTGCTGACAAAAGGGGCAGGGGTGTAGCTCTCTATGTGAAGGAAAGCTACATGTCCCTGCAAGCTGACGTTGGTGACCAGCATGGACAGCTAGAGACCCTCTGGGTAAAAATTCATGGGGAATACAGCACAGGGGACACAACGGTGGGAGTCTACTACAGACCTCCCACTCAAAGTCCCGAGCTTGACCAGGAGTTCGCCCGGGAACTGACTGAGGCCGCTTGCTCCAGGACCTTGGTTGTCATGGGTGACTTCAATTACCCGGACATCTCGTGGGAAGATCACTCAGCTAAATCTGAGCGGGCGCAAAGCTTTCTCTCGTGCGTGGATGACCTCTACCTGACCCAAGAAGTCTATGGGCCAACGAGAGGCAAAGCGCTGCTCGACCTGGTACTGGCTACGGGGGATGACCTAATCGTCGACCTAGTGATTGATGGGAAGTTGGGTGACAGCGACCACGAGCTGATCACCTTCACCATCCGCCATAAAGCTGGCAAGTCAGTCAGCAACACAGAAGTCCTTGACTTCAGAAAAGCCGACTTTGACAAGCTCAAGAGGCTAGTCGGTCAGGCCCTCAGGGACCATGACCCCAGGGAGATGGGAGTTCAAGAAGAGTGGTTGCTCCTCAAGGAAGCGATCCTCAATGCACAAGCTAAATCTATTCCAACAGGGAGGAAAGGCAGCAAGAAGGCACAGCAGCCCTCCTGGCTCTCCAGAGACCTAGCGGACCTCCTGTGACTAAAAAGGAAAGCCTGCAAAGGATGGAGGACGGGATTCACCTCCAAGGAGGATTACGCCGCGCTGGTCCGGTCCTGCAGGGACCAAACCAGGAAAGCCAAGGCTGCAGCTGAACTCCAACCAGCTTCAGGCATCAAGGACAACAAAAAGTCGTTTTTCAGATATGTGGGGAGCCGGAGGAAAAGCAAGGGCAATGTTGGACCCCTGTTAAACCAGATGGGGCAACTGACAACTGACGCCCAGGAAAAAGCCAACCTATTAAATAGGTACTTAGCGTCAGTCTTTCATCAGTCCCATGGGACGCCCATGCCTGCTATGGGACAGGGAGATCCGGGTGATGGGGATCCCCTACCCTCCATAAATGCTGACCTTGTGAAGGAACACCTTGAAAAGCTGGATACCTTCAAGTCAGCCAGCCCTGACAATCTGCACCCCAGGGTACTCAAGGAGCTGGCGAGCGTCATAGCCCAGCCCCTGGCACGGATCTTTGAAAACTCCTGGCGCTCTGGTGTAGTGCCCGAAGACTGGAAGAAGGCCAACGTGGTACCGATCTTCAAGAAAGGGAGGAGAATGGATCCGGCTAACTACAGGCCCATTAGCCTGACTTCTATCCTGGGGAAGATCTTAGAAAAGTTTATTAAGGAGGCCATCCTTGAGGGACTGGCCCAGGCTAACATCCTAAGGGATAGCCAGCACGGATTTGTTGCAGGTAGGTCTTGTTTGACCAATCTCATTTCCTTCTATGACCAGGTGACCTATCACCTGGACAAGGGAGAAGAGATTGATGTCATATATCTTGACTTCAAAAAAGCTTTTGATCTGGTATCCCATGATCACCTCTTGGCCAAACTGCCCAGTTGTGGCCTTGGCTCCACCACGATCCGCTGGCTGGGAAACTGGCTCCGTGGTCGGACCCAGAGGGTTGTAATTGATGGCAGTCACTCATCGTGGTGCCCTGTGACCAGTGGGGTCCCTCAAGGCTCTGTCCTTGGACCCATACTGTTCAACATCTTCATTAATGAGGTGGACATTGGAGTCAGGAGTGGACTGGCCAAGTTCGCCGATGACACCAAACTTTGGGGAAAAGCATCCACGCCAGAAGATAGGCGAGTGATCCAGGCTGACCTGGACAAGCTCAGCAAATGGGCAGACGAGAACCTGATGGTATTTAACACCAAAAAATGCAAGGTTCTCCACCTTGGGAGGAAAAACCTGCAGCTTCCTTATAGGCTCGGCAGTGCTACGTTGGATAGCACTACAGAAGAAAGAGACTTGGGGGTCATCATTGACCACAAGATGAACATGAGCCTGCAATGCAATGCTGTGGCTAGTAAAGCGACCAAAACGCTGGCGTGCATCCATAGATGCTTCTCAAGCAAATCCCGGGACGTCATTCTCCCCTTGTACTCGGCCTTGGTGAGGCCGCAGCTGGAGTACTGCGTCCAGTTTTGGGCTCCACAATTCAAAAAGGATGTGGAGAAGCTTGAGAGAGTCCAGAGGAGAGCCACGCACATGATCAGAGGTCAGGAAAACAGATCTTACGATGACAGGCTGAGAGCCATGGGACTCTTTAGCCTGGAAAAGCATAGGCTCAGGGATGATCTGATGGCCACCTATAAGTTTATCAGGGGTGACCACCAGGATCTGGGGGAACGTCTGTTCACCAGAGCACCCCAAGGGATGACGAGGTCGAACGGTCACAAACTCCTGCAAGACCATTTCATGCTGGACAGAAGGAAGAATGTCTTTACTGTCTGAGTCCCCAAGGTCTGGAACAGTCTGCCAGCGGAGGTGGTTCAAACACCTACATTGAACACCTTCAAGAGTAAATTGGATGCTTATCTTGCTGGGATCCTATGACCCCAGCTGACTTCCTGCCCTTTGGGCAGGGGGCTGGACTCGATCTCCCGAGGTCCCTTCCAGCCCTAATGTCTATGAAATCTATGAAATCTATGAAACTTCATCTGAGAGTGCTGAAGCAGCTGGCTGAACCATCATGGGACCTCTGATATAACTCTTGCAAAGTTCATGGTGCTTGGGGGAGGTCCCTGAAGACTGGAAGAGGGCCAGTGTTATGTCCATCTTCAAGAAGGGGAGGAGAGAGGACCTGGGCAACTGTAGGCCAATTAGCCTAACTGCTATCTCAGGGAAAATCCTGGAAATATTTATCAAGGAGTCTATGTGCAATACACTTGCAGAAGGTAGGATTCTAAATGACAGCCAGCATGGGTTCATTGCAGGCAGGTCTTGTCTTACCAATCTCATCTCCTTCTATGACCACGTAACTTGCCACCTGGATAAGAGAAAGGAGGTCAACATTGTATACCTAGACTTCCAAAAGGCCTTTGATCTGGTATCCTATAATGTTCTCATGGGAAAGCTGGAGGCTTGTGGGCTTAACTGCTCGACAGTTAGGTGGGAAGAAGCTGGTTGTGGGGAAGGACCCAAAGAGTTCTAATGAACAGATCAGTATTGTCCGGGTGAGAAGTGGCCAGTAGTGTTCCTCAGGGGTCTGTGCATGGTCCAGTGCTTTTCAATATCTTTATCAATGATTTGGATATGGGGGTAAAGAACTCACTGGCCAAGTTCATGGATGACACCAAATTATGGGGGAGCGTGGTCGTGCTTGGAAATAGGCTGCAGATATAGGCAAACCTAGACAGGCTGGCAGGTTGGGCAGATTGGAACCAGATGAAGTTCAATATTGAGAAGTGTAAAGTGCTCCATATGGGGACGAACAATCCCCAACATACTTACAGGCTCAGTGGCGCCAAACTGACTAGCACTATGACTGAAAGGGGCCTAGGGGTAATAATATCATGAACATGAGCCATCAGTTCGATGCTGTAGCCAGCAGGGCAAACAATACCCTGGCATGCATCAACTGATTCATGTCAAGCAAAACGAAGGAAGTGTTTCTTCTGCTCTACTTAGCATTAATGAGATCGCAGCTGGAGTACTGCATCCAGTTCTAGGTGCTGCACTTCACCAAGGACGTGGAAAAGCTTGAGAGTCCAGGCAAGGCTGAGGGACTTGGGTCACCTGTATGATCAGAGACTTGCAAGGAAAGGCTGAGGGACTTGGGTCTCTTCAGCCTAAAAAACAGAAGGCTGAGAGGGGACTTGGTAGCAGCTTACCACTATATCTATATCGGGGGAATACATCAGGGGGTCAGCGAACAACTGTTCACCAGGGCGCCCTTGGGGAAAACCAGGAATAATGGCCACAAACTCCTGGAAGACCGTTTCAGGCTTAACACTAGGAAAAACTTCTTCCAGTTTTCAGTTAGGGTTTCAAGACTGTGGAATAAGCTCCCTCCAGAGGTGGTGCAATCACCTACCCTGGAAATCTTTATGAAGAGACCGGATGGTCACCTCGCTGGGGTCACCTGACCTCAGTTGTCTTTCATGTCTAGTGCAAGGGGACTTGACCTGATGATCTTGCAAGGTCCCTTCCAGCCCCTTACAATTTATGGATCTATGAATAGTGAAATAATTTAACTGAGGGACCACCCTCTGTAGTCTAAATAAGGGAGTATCTCCAAACTACCACCTCCATCACATTTTCCGTCTTAACAACAACTACACAATCACACCCATCTACACAAGTGTGTCTTTACTTTACCTACTTCTGCCATCTTGCAGGAAGATAGTGGACAGGATCCCAAAGAGAACATTTACAACCTAATCCTATTTGGAGTGAAAACCCTGATAAAGCTCCCATTTACTTCAGCGAGAGCAAAACTGGAGAAAATTAGAAGAGTTGGAAGTGGAGACTAAACACAGAGCTAGATCACATACATGATATTTAATGTTTCTATTTTATTTGGTTTGGATGCTGACATTAAAACAGGCAGTTCCATTCTTGTTTGCCAGAGTTGTGCTTTCTGGTGTTCACGTGCTTACAAAATCCCATGACGCTGTGTTTGAGTTTCCCATCCTTGTAAGGAATTATCTCAATTTTTTAAAGTCTCTTTATAGGGGACATATTTGGAGAAGGTGTTTCAGGGCACCACTGCTGGATGACCCCAAGGTTTCCATCTCTGATTGGCTCTGCACTCCCCCTCTTTCACATACCTGACACACCTTGATGTTAAATAATTTGGGAAGGTTGCCTCACCCAGAGAAGATGGGGTGGATTTAAAGCCAGGTGTCACTGCCTCATCCTTATCCACGTCATTGCTGTCAAAGGTTGGGTCCAGGCCCCCTCCCAGGACCTCAGCATTACTGACTGCAAGGTCCCTCTCTGCCAGTCCTAATTGTGTCAAGCCCAGAACCGTCAGCTCCACAAGCCAACGAATCAACCTCTAGGCCAGGTCTATCAGCTCTCAGCCTACACTGCCCTGGCAAGTCCCAAGCCTTGAAACCAGCGCTTACAGCCCATTGATAAACAATTACAGCAGAGTCCCTCTTTTCAGTTCTCTGCTGTGTAGCCTCAACATTGCCCTTTTTAACTGTGCCTATTCCACTGGTTGTAAAAAACAGATTTTTAACAAACCGTACTGCCCTCTGGACCACCAAACAAAGTAGCAAACATAAAATATTGCCCCCCTTGGGTCCAAAAGATAACAATGGAGAAAAACCAAAGCTTTCCATGATCAATACATCTGCAGGTCCATTCCCAATGTACCCTGGGGCACTGCTGGCTAGCTTCTGGGGTCTCTCTCCTCTCCCCACCAAGGGCAGTCAGTCTTGGCTCCACTGCCAGGCCTCTTCTCTCCCCACTGGCAGCTGAAGATCAGCTTTTATGCCTCCAGGCCCTTTCCCCTTTCTGGTCACCTGCCCCGTCCCCATCAGGCCAGAGCAGGAGGTCCTTGTCTCCAGGAGGGATGGGCCTGCAGCTTGTTCCCAGCTGCATCTCTTCACCCCTCCTGACTCAAAAGGTCCTCACCTTAAAAGAACCTAGCCTTGCTGCTCTGTCCTACATTCTCTCTCCACTATTGGGGGTGAAAACCCAGATTACAAAAGTCATCAGGATTATTCACATTAGTGTTCATCAAACCTCTTGCTTAATGAAAAAGAATTCTCCTGCCTTAAATTAGGTGTCAGTTTTCTCTCAAGCTTCTTATCAAACATTGCCTCCTAATCAGTTCAGGCTGCTCATAATAGCTCCAATCCTGCACTTCAGAAGTTAATTGGAGTTTTGCCGTTGACATAAATGGGCATTGGATCAGATCTCGTTAGGCTCTATGAATAGAACTATCTTAACCCAAGGAAATACACATGGAAAACTATATGCCTTTAATTCATCTTCACATGCAGGTCATGCAAGACCAGCAAGCCGTTTTTCCAATGTACTTTAACAATCTGGCTACTAGATGGGATCAAAATGGCTTGGTCAGCATTTAGAATGAGTCTAAAATGATATTTAGGGTAAACCCTGAGGTTCTCTTCAACCATCCTGAACCACATACACCTCACTTCCCCTTCCCTTATCATATCTGCAGCTGGATGAAAGCTTTCCACATTGTGCTGCTTATTTCTTGAGCCTGGTGCTATGATACAGTATATATTGCAGGTTCCCTTCTGAAGCCCTTCTAGGAATCAATGTAAAGACTACTTTTCACTTTTTTCTTGGCTAGTCTCTACTTATGAGCAGTTGAGAAGAAGTGGAGTGCAAAAGAGCCAGAAGTCAAGAAGAAACCCTGGGAAAGTCTCCAGTGGACTTCCTTTTCTCAGGATCTACATTACATGTGTGCACTGCAGGAAACTGAGAGTTGAGGTGAGTAAAAATGGGACTGTTCTCAGACCCAGAAGCATAGGCAGATTCAGGATTTTTAAAAAGGAGGGTCGGGAACAACTACTGGTATTGAAGGGGTGGCTGCACTCCCTAGCCCCAACCTCCCCTCCACTGTGGTAGTCAGGGCATGCCATGGAAGCAGGAGTTGAGAACTGTTTTAAAAGGGGAAACTTGCTTATCATCATCACTATCCCAGCTACTCCATCCAGCTCCAGCCAAGGCTGCAGGGGAGTGGCTACATGGGATGCCAGGCTTGGCTAAAGACAGTAGTGGTATCAAGAGGGTTACCCCTTCCTGTACCTGCTCCCAGACTGGCAGAGAACATCCAGAGAAACCAGACAGAGAAGGAGAACCAGCCTGCTGCTATTACCACTGTTGTTGCTGTCCCTGGCTGAGCCCAGCTCTCTGCACATCCTGGCTAGAGCAGGGCAGAAGCAGCTCAGCAGCAGCAGGCAGGGAGGAGGGGAATGAGAGGGGAAGGAGTAGAGCTGGGGGGGTGGTATCCTTACCTGCTTTGGGGACTCTAAAGAGATGCCCCTTGCTGCTACTCCCACAAAGTGGTCTGAAAGAGGGGTTTAACCATGCTACTGAATCCCCTTTGGAGCCATCCTTGCCCAAAAGTTCAGTAGATCTTCCAGGGTCAACTCATACCAGGGGTCAAACCAAGGGCTGACAGCAGTGGTTCTCAAATGGGTTGCCATGAGTCCCCCTCTTACCCCAGTAGTGCCACAGAGGAAGCTGGGAAAGACTACCCCATTCACACTCCTGCTACATTAGGGCCTTGATCAGCCTAAAGCAGGAAGGAACTGACTCAGCCATAGCCCATCATGGTCCAGCTCCTCCCATGCTCCACCTGGAAACAAGCACATGGGACAGTTCCACCCATGTGCCTCTGCCTCTGTTTCCAGGACGAGCCTAGGAGGAGTCAAACTGGGAAGGGGTACCTAGCACAAAGCAACTCCTGCCTACTTTAGGCTGATCACAATTCTAATGCAGCAGGAGTGTGTGCACATGCCACCGTCCTTTCTAGGCTGGAGATGCAGCAGACATACAAGGCAATTTTATCAAGAGGCAGCAAGAGCGGGTTATGAAGTACTGAGGCAAGAGAAAGCACCACTAACAGTGGTTCTCAACTGGGGATGCCGCCATATTCAAAAAAGTTGTGGAGGGATGCCCTGACTCTACTGTTAACCAGAGTGAGAACATTGGTTTACAGTATAGTTGGTTGGCAGACATGGGCATGAGGATAACCTTATGGTCAATCATCACTATCAATGTAGATATAATCTTTATATCATTTTTCACATACAGCTAGGTCAGAGCTCCTGGAGAATCCTTGTTATTTCAAGTGATGGATGCCTGCTGTTTTGGACGAGAAAAATCTGAATTCTATTCCTAATGTCATTAGGGAATTCTGAGTGGCCAGACTCTGCAGCATAATGCCCAACCTGAAGTCCTATACATTGGCTGTAGTACCAATAGCTCAAATCCTGCTCGTAGCAACAGTTGTGCAACCCTTTAACTCAGATAAGTTATGTGAGCATGAATGATAACAGAATTGATGCCATGACTGCTTTCATCTGGGTTAGGGCCCTAAATTACCTTTGGTGACTTATCTGCTATGTTCTTCCTAACAGGGTAAGGTAAACTGAGAATAGAGCTCTTGCTGAGGGCACAGAAAATCCTTGGACAGACTTCATAGCTTAGAGAATGCCTGAATTCTCCTTTCAGTTGTTTACTTTAGGAGCAATTCCACTGAAGCCAAGAGAGTTACTTTGAAACAGGTCAAGATGGAGCTGTGTCTTCTGCTGTGTCAGTAAGGACAGAGGAAAGAAGGCCACTGTTTTGAACACTGGTGTGTTCTCTCTTAGTAAACAGGGGTGGGCGGATGAGAACAGGATGGGATTCAACACTGACAAGTGCAAGTTGCTGCACCTGGGGAGGAAGAACTGGCACCATACCTACAGGCTGGGGAACTCCCTTCTCGTCAGTGCAGAGGCAGAAAAGGATCTTGGAGTCATCGTTGATGCCAAGGTGAACATGGACTGACAGTGTGGGGATGCGATCAGGAAGGCCAACCGCACCTTGTCATGCATCCACAGATGCATCTCAAGCAGGTCCAAGGAGGTGATCTTCTCCCTCTATGCAGCATTGGTCAGGCCACAGCTGGAGTACTGCATCCAGTTCTGGGCGCCGCACTTCAAGAGGGATGTGGACAACATGGAGAGGGTCCAGAGGAGGGCCACTCACATGATCAGGGGGCAGCAGGGCAGGCCCTACGAGGAGAGGCTACAGGACCTGAACCTGTTCAGCCTCCACAAGAGAAGGCTGAGGAGGGATGTAGTGGCCTGTTACAAACTAGTCAGAGGGGACAAGCAGGCATTGAGGGAGTCTCTGTTCCCTTGAGCACTACCAGGAGTGACCAGGAATAACGGTCAGAAGCTGGCAGAGGGTAGATGCAGGCTAGATATCAGGAGGTGCTACTTCACTGTCAGGGCTGGGGCAGTGGGATCTGGAACCAACTTCCAAGAGAAGTGGTGCTGGCTCCTACCCTGGGGATCTTTAAGAGGAGGCTAGATGAACACCTTGCTGGGGTCGTTTGACCCCACTACTCTTTCCTGCCATGGCAGGGGGTCGGACTCGATGATCTGCTCAGGTCCCTTCCGACCGGACTAACTATGAAACTATGAATATTAAAGACAGGGGTCACAAACACCTGGTCCCCTGCAACAGATCCAGACCACAAGGCTCCTTGCAGGCTGGATCCAGAAGCAGCCAAGGTGATAGGTGAGCAACATCAGAGAGCTATGGGGATTAATGAGGCCATCACTGTCCTCTGCTGGCAACATGCATTCCTGATGGGGCTTGATACGCTGGATTTTGGCAGTGGGCCCTGCCTCTGCTCACCCTGCCCCCCTAGGATATCTGCAGGCCAGATGACATCTCTGCAGGCTAGAGTTGGCCCACAGGTCATATATTTGATGCACTTGCTCTATAAAATAAGCACCCTCTCTTGCCATCTCTTCTTATGCATAGTCCCACTAAAATGAATTAAATTATTTGTGAAGGGGTAGGAGTTCCAGGATTCAATGTCACAGTTGTATGCCACGGCATATTAGTATACTCACAACTTCTATGGTTTTCTTTCTTTACTTTTGACATGTTCCAAATGCAGATATGAGCTAGAGTTAAAGACAATACAAAGATAGCTGAGCTACCATGGAAGTTATTTTGAGATATTATAACATGCTGTGCCATTTTTAAAACATCCCATTTCACAATCATCTCTAGATTTCTTGTTTAGTTTCTTTAGACGGACAAAGCTATAGCCTGTCTATGATCAGAGCCTCTTTTTGCGACTTAGGTACAGAATTAAGGGACAGTTACAATTCCCTTACTGATTACCCTCTTGTATACCAAATCAAGATACAGTTTAACAACTAATGCCCCTAATTCTATTACAGAGCTATATAAATAGGATCATTTTGGGAAATGCTTTGCCATTTTTAAAACATCCCATTTCACAATCATCTCTAGATTTCTCATTTAGTTTCTTTAGACAGACACAAATCAGAAGCAGGTTGTCTTGAATTTGCTAAGGTCTCCAAAATTTCTCTTTGTTTATACCAATATTTATATGTAGTTTAATTTGATCAATATTTTCTGATTGTTTTTATTCTAATTTATTAGTTTCACTGAGACTTTGGGAACTGGACTGAACTGGTTTTTCTATGGCTTTGGAAGATGCCAATTAACAGGGGTCTACATCCTTGTGAAAATGACAAGTCTGGAAGAGAAGTCTTTTTGTCTTTTCCCCTCACCATCCAAGAACGCTACTGCAATGTCCTGTGTCTTTTACTTGCAGACCAGGCTAGCTGTAACATCCATAAAGGTTCACCCTGAAACCAACTTTGGGGCCTTCTGTGCTAGCCACATTTCTGCAGCTTAACGTAAGTCCCTCAAAAATGATCAGGGCTTACTTACAACAGGTCATCTTGGTGGTAGATTCCTTCTTCTCCTGCGTTCCTGTATTGATAGCTCATAGCAATTGAACTCCCACTTTCATTTCTTTTCTGCGCATAACATACCTTTTGCCTTTACCACATTCAGCTAACGAAGAAATATTATTATTTCAATCGGATTCTAACTGACTACACACAATACAATTTTTATCAAGAGGCAAGATATCAGTTGTTACTTCTAGTTCAGGGGTAGGCAAGATTTTTTGGCTGGAGTGCCAAAAAAACTACAATGTCTACCTTGGAAGGTGCCGGAGTGCTGACACGCTGGAGCCCGGAGCAGCTGTTTGCAGCCTCCCAGCTGCAGCCGGCCCACAGAGCCCGGTCTGCTTGCAGCCTCCCAGCCACCTGCTGGGAGCAGCCTCGGCTCCATGGCTGGCAGCAGCTGCTTAGAGCCCGAGCTGGCAGTGGAGCACCGAGCAAAATGGCCTTGCATGCCATGCTCGGCATGCATGCCAGGGATTGCTGACCCCTGTTCTAGCTGCTATTGAGTGCTTTCTAAAAAGCAGCTATTGACACACAGCCTGACCTAGCCTAACATCAGTGGCCTTGATAAACACATTCTTATTCTGCTTTTCCAAGCTACTGATTATGATTTAAATACAAGGTTTTTGATTATGGATTAAGTTTCTTGATTATTGATTGTATATCATCTCAAACACATATATAACACAACCCAAAATATAATATGCGCCTTGTTTTTGAAAGACAGAAGGAAGAAAAAAAAGATCTTTCCTTGTAGCAAGTAATTGAATAGCAACAGCTAACAAGCAAAGCCTGAGCATTGTTCTGCTTCCTGTAATATGAATAACACGTGTTCCCGGAGGCTGGGGGTGCACAGTGACTGCTTACATGCGGCGGCGAGCAGGGAGCTCCCACAGGCAGCCATGGCGGTGTCAGCAGGAGGGGCGAGCGCCAACCGGCAGTTGGCGACCGCCCACATCTGCCGTCTGCAGTGTTACAGTGGGGGTGGCAAGCAGCGACTGCCCACAGGCACCGCCAGCAGCAGTGGCAGTGGTCAATCACAGGGTATGCAAGTGCACCTGCGTGCACCCACTACACTTTGCCAATGCCCTTTAGCTGCATGATGAAGTTTTTATTTCCACTTTTGTTTGTAACCAGCAAAAACTGCTTTTTGCTGTATTTTTCATGCACTGCAATTTCCAGCAGCTAGTTTTCTGGGGGAAAAGGTGCATGAAGCATATAAGAAAATACGATACTGCTCATAATTTAGGCTTTCCTAGGTCCACAATCTGCACCTGTCAGTGTGGTCCATCAGCCACTATGTCCATAGCCTACAACTGTAATAGTAATAAAACATCAATCTTTCTGGATCATGATGCATCCATAAAAGGTAACCAGGACCTTTGACACATACACCGAAGCAAGAGAATGGAGGAGTGGAGTTTGCCCAGACTTTTCATCCCCCTTTTAGATCATATCCAAAGCCCAGACCAAATCCAGGCATTCAGTGCCTCAACATCTGTTAGCTAGATGCCCATGAGAGAATTGAATCTGGGCCTCCCGCATAGCAAACAAGAAGCCTACCTCTGAACCACAACAGCAGGCTAGTAGTAAATGATACTGATTGTAAATAATCAGTGTTGCATCATCCAACAAAATGGAATTGCCAACACCTGAAAATCCAGGGGCCCCATCTGTACAAGATCCTTTTAGCCCAGTGCATCACAGCCTGTTGGGTACTGGGCATTGTTTGCCATTGAGGTGTTTGTGGAAGAAGGTTTGGATCCATTGCCATGCATCCACCTGTATCTCAGAAGGAACCTTGGGCTCACCTTCCCAGAACGCCAGCTTGTTCACAAATGGATGCATTGTGGCCTCATATGCTGGGAAGAAGGGGGTTACATAAAACAAACATGATTTAAAGAAAAAAATAGTGTCTAGTTTAAACTGCCACAGTCCCAAAGAAGATTTTTCCTAGGACTTAACACAGGTACTGTACATTTTGGAATCTAATTTGAAGCAAATTAGGGTGGTCAAAGCTCTGTGGGCCTCAGGCAGGTTATGGTATTCTGCAACACAACCTGCAGCCATATTCAGTCAACAGGCAAGCTGCAGCTCACAGACTATGAAGTATGCAGGATCAGTAGTCTCCAAATAGCTCTTGAGCCAACTAGAAAATTCCAGGCTGGGGCCAGTATTCTCCAGAGACTAATTCTCTTATTAAGAGGAAAGTTCATAAAAATTCTATTTATGAAAAGTAGATGTTGCTGTAGTGTTCCTGCAAAAATGCAGTGCAGCTCTTTAATGAGAAGGTTTAAAGCTGCCCTGTATTCAAATAGTGGAAGAAAAGAAGCAGAGAACAAAAAAAAATGAAGGTGACCCACACTCACCTTGTTTCTTCCTGAGTGAGGCTTGTATTTAGGCACAATTCAAAGAAGACAGTCTTCAGAACTAGGAGTCTCTGCACCTATATTGTAATGTCTTTAAAATATCTCTTCTATGTATTTTTCCACTGAATAACTGAAGAAGAGACTGGAATCCAAACTAGGTTAGATCCAGCACATATTGGAACAAGAGTTTTAATCCGTGAGCTTGGACTAAGCTAGACATGCTATAATACCAACTCCAGGACAAAGCTAACAGAATTCCCCTGGTTCTCACCTGCTTGAACACCTAAGATGCATCATTAATGACCTCCAACCCCTCCAGGAAAAGGATGACTGTCTCAAGGTAGCCTTTGGGATGAGCTTTAGTTCAAAGTGCCCCGCTGCCATTTTTCAGTGCAGGGACACTGATACATGCAACACTCAGGTACTTTTAATTTCATAGAGATTAGTGCTGAAAGGGACCTCAAAGATCATCAAGTCCAGCCCCCTGCCCCAGGGGCAGGAAGTCAGCTAGGGTCAAAGGACCCCCAGCAAGATAAGCATCCAAGAGTTTCTTGAATAAGTCCAGAATAGGTGCCTGCACCACATCTGGAGGGAGTCTATTCCAGGTCTTGGAGGCTTGGACTGTAAATAAATTTATTCTTACGTCCAGCCTAAAATGGTCTTGTAGGAGTTTATGACCGTTGGTCCTTGTTTTTCCTTGGGGCACTCTGGTGAACAGACATTCCCCCAGATCCTGATGTACACCCCTTGTGTACTAACAGGCAGCCACCAGGTCCCCCCTGAGCCTGCGTTTTTCCAGACTGAAGAGTCCCATGGCTCTCAGCCTCTCTTCATAAGGCCTATTCTCTTGCCCTCTTATCATGCATGTGGCTCTCCTCTGGACTCTCTCAAGCTTCTCAACATCCTTCTTGAATTGCGGAGCCCAGAGTTGGATGCAGTACTCCAGCTGCGGTCTCACCAAGGCTGAGTACAGCGGAAGGATGACATCCTGAGATTTACTTGAGAAGCATCTATAGATGCAAGCCAGGGTTTTGTTTGCTTTACCAGCTGTGGCATCACATTGGTGGCTCACATTCATCTTGTGGTCAATCATGATGCCCAAGTCTCTTTCAGCCTATGGACTTACTACTCCTTTGCTTTTCTCTCCTAGCACAGCCCCCTTCCTCTCTCCCCCCCACCATTTTATTTTAATTTCTCTTGCTTTCGTATACTCTGCTTTCTGAATGTCTTTTCACAGTACCTGATAAAATGAACTTTGGTTCAAAAAGCTTCTATTCTCTCTCTCTCTCTGTATATATGTATATAATCTTATTTAGTTAATCAATTAAGGTGTATATCTAGCCTGCCTCCTGATATTCAATAGTTACCAATTCTTTACATTCATCTCGAGTTGCACTGTATTATTCTGTTCTAGTAACTAACTTAGATACTTAATAACCCCTTATCACTGATTTTAAGAGCCTCAAAATGTTTAGTGTATTATCTTTTAAAACCCCTTGGAGTTGGGAAACTAAGGCAGAGAGGCCAAGTGACTTGCCTGAGGTCATAAGACGCATCTGTGGTAGAGCAGGGAAGTGGGGATCATAAGTTAAGGTACTACTATTGTACCAACCTTTTTCCCTGCTTGGGACATAGCATTCAAATCACTGATGATGTTGACAGTCCTGGAGAACATTGTCCTATATTTAGCTACTGCAGATCAACAGAGCAGTTGGCAATAGCAATGCAAGCTTCCTCTTGTCCTGTTGCGGTACCTCAATCTTCATACAGAGAAAATTCTTCTAGAGAGTGTGTGGGGACTCCACCTCCAAAGCTGTTCAGTCCTTGGCCCCCACGCTGACACTAACAACAGTACTGCCAAATTAGTAACTGTTTTAGCATAATGGCTGTCTGGTCACATGGTCTAATACAGGCTAGGCAGAACCCAACAATTCATTTTCACTCAGGAAGTCCTTGTTATTTGAAAGATAATGGGTCCTAGCTTACTCAAACTCTGAATAATTCTCTTCCACCTTGTAATCAACAGTGCCATTCACCAGAGCATGTGGTGTTGCTGTCGTCCACAGGAATGTTGGTCAATTGCTGAGCCAGATTCTAGAGGGTCCTCAGTAGTTCTCGCCTGCCATGACTTCACTGGAAAAAATGTATTTAGTAGAGAGGAAGATATATGCTCCATCCCTCCTGGTCCCCTCCTTCAATCCTCCCATCAATCTTCCCGTTTTGGGGCTCCGCCTCCTCTACATCCCACCTAACACCAACCAATGATGTTGAGTCCCAGTCTTCTGGGTTTGGTCACAGTGTTGGTATGTGTCTTGACCGTTTGAAACAGTATGCCGTGTATGGATGTCAGTTAGCCTCACTGTGGTCTTGCCTCAGTGGGGCTGATCTAGCCTCTACCTGACCCCAGGTTACCTTGTCTCCCAATGTCGGTTTCAATTCTCCTTGATTGCTGCAGCCGAGTCATGGACGGCTGTCTCTTCTTCTCTCTGCAGGTTCCTGATAAGCCCAATCTGGCTGGGAGACGTCAGGAATCCACATGTCTATTTCAGGTAAGTACTGCTGCTCTTCTGGGCCTGGAGTTTGTCTCAAAATCTCCTCTCAGGGCTGCCACCACTTTCCTCCTTTGGGGCCAAGCTCTCTGTTGGGCCGCTGAGTGCCCACAGGGGAGCTCACTTCTGGTCCTCCAGGCTTCCTTTCTGTTGGGGCTTTTATCCCCAGTTCTGTGGACTGGCCAGCGAATTGGCACTGTCAAGTAGCCATAAAATGCAACCACACCGATACGGAAGCTGATCCTGGCTCCCCCTGGCTCAGCTGTTTCTTTGTTGGGTTTTTTCTTTTGCTGTGGCACTTTCCCTAGTTGTGGTTCCACACCCTCTGGTCCCTCAGCTCAGCGCGGTCTCATGCCGGCTCTGTTTGGGTTCCACCCCGGGTAAGTTCCCTTCTGGGGTTTTATATTTGTAACACACCTGCTTCCCTGGTCAAAGTTACTACTTTTTCCACTTCTAAGAGAGGGAATAGCTTCCTAGTGAATAGTCTCACTAATATACCAAGAGAGGGGATGCCTTTCCAGCATCAAAGAGATGGGTACAACCCTGCCCTTGGTTTTCTTGTCTTAGTTTTGTCTTCTTTTAGCTGGTAGGGCTGTGGAAAGCTTCAGCCCGATTTGATTCAGCAGATATTTGGCACAATTCAGTGGCTGAATCTGCAAATCTGAATTGAATCAGAGGACCCTTTAATCTCTCCAAATCAAATCAGAACCCTCCGAATCAATTCAGAGAGATTTGGAAAGATTTGGCAATTCAGACATAGAGACAGCTTTAAATGTTGTTTCTACATACCTTTAGGTAGCAGGGGCTCATGAACACTGCGATGCTGGGGCTCATGGAGTGTCCCACAGTAGCATGGGGGGCTCCCCAGCACGCATGGCAGCACGCCTGGAAGTGGACCAGAAACACTTCTGGTCCACTTCTGGGTCTGCCAGAGAGTGCACTGGGGGCCCCCTCACTTCCCTCTTGCTTGGTGACTGGTGCCTCCTGGGTCTGTGGGGGGGTTCCCCTGCAGCCGATTGCCAAGCCGGGAGGGCATGGGGGGCCCCTCAGCACACTTCTCAGCAGACCCAGAAGTGGACCAGAAGTACTTCTGGTCCACTTCCTGGTTCACTGCCAAGCACATGGAGGGCCCCCCCACACACACACTCCTGTGGGATGCTCTATGCACCCCAGCATCACAGCAATCACAAGCCACGCCTGCTACCTCAAGGTAAAACTTTTTTCTACATAAAGTTGTGTTTATGTCCAAATTGCTGATTCTCTGAATCAGCATCGAATCTTCAGATTTGGATTCGGCCTAATCGAATAGGGACAGTGATCCAAATCAACTAATTGAATCACTGTCCCCAATCTGGGCTGAATCTGAATCAAATAGGGCCTGCTTAGCACACCCCTATTAGCTGGCTCTATCCTATTCTCTCTAGTGCCCAATCCCATGCTAACCTGTACAGCACTATATACTCTAACTTGCTTGCCCATCTGAGTTGTATTTATTCTGGTTTTACAGCCTTTAAATACAACAGTGATGCATAATTAATCAGCCCTTCATCTTTGCTGCTGCGGCGATCGAGCTGGGAGATTTAATAAAGCACAAAAGCCACAGTGATTCATTAAAGGGAAGATGTGACTTTTAGAATCTTAAGTCATTCAGTGTGGATTTAACGCTTTGAAGCCCCCTGAAGTTCAAATTCTCTCCACAAGAAAGGCCCTGGAAAAGGTTATTATTATTTTGCTAGGAAAGAAAATACCTTATCAGGGCATTCATAGCAGTGTCTTTCCTGCCTCCCCTCTGGTCACCTTCCCCTTCTGATTACTGTCTACATCAAAAGGTGAATGCACTGTGTGCAGAAAGAGGAAGTAACAATGGCATTTCAATCATTTGTAGCATATGTAATCTGAATGACACCGTCTTGAGTTATGCTCCTTTATTTGGCAGGTGTAATGATGGGACAGACCAGGAATGTGGGAGCTAGTTTTAAATAAAGGATCCATTGAAATGACTCACGTTGCCATGTGATTAGGTCAAAATAAGAGGTTTGCAAATGCCACCATCCTCTTCAGACCCCTCCTTGCTGCACCTCCTCCTGTCAGTTGCAGCAACACATTTAGTACTTCTCAATAGGTGTTCGCAGTGCATGTGGACCAAAACATGCCACATTAGATGAGCGTATGGCTCTGGGGATTGCTAAAGGGCTTCCAAGGTTTTTGCTCCCATGTTCTGGATTTCAGTCTAACACAGGTTTGTAACAACTAACAGTTAATTCTATCTGCAGCTGTTTGGCCCATGCAAAATAGAAGTAAGCAGTACAGCCCAATTCCCAGGGCACAAAAGCCCATGTTCCCCAAATTAGGACCCATATGAGGATAAGCAGGAGCCAAAGACTAAATGGGATGGAGCATGAATTAGCCTTTCACCCTCAGAAATGGTCCTTCCAAATTAATGCTAGGGCCACTAGCAGGCCAGCATGAAACTCCTTTTTTAACCGTAGTCACATAACAAAAATACTCAGAATGTTACTCCTATTTCTAGCAAGAAACTCTATCAAATGTCTTTTGGACATAACTCACTACAACCCACTCTTTAAGCCTTTTATCCATACTTTGGCAGGAGCAGCCAAATGAAAGTTAGGATAGATTTGCGCCTTTTAGACTAACCAAAACAAATATATTCAGCTTGATGTAAAAGGTGGTATAAGTTCTACTCCCTAAGAACACACAACCAGCTTCCCCTTAGTTTACTTAACTCACTGCAAAAAAGTATAAGGAGCCTTTGTCAGTACCAACTAGAAAGTATAAGATGTATTTTAGAGAAGCCTTCAAAAAGCCTTTTTCAGCTCTCCAGCTTGTAAATCACATCAGCTTAGCCTTTCTTGTATAACTGTAGCATAAGTTTAAGTAAGTCTAAGGGATCTAATTCAGTGTAAGAAGCACAAGTAGAAGAGGACTTCCTCCTTACACCCACAAGCATGCACACACACTTAGAAATAAGAAACACTGCCTTTACTGCCCTTGGCCATCCTATTTCATGTTCCCAGATTGACTCTATAGATCCTATTATTTGAATTATTATTATTAAAACCAATTATGTGGTGCTATAAATTCATACCATGATTTACAGACCTACCCTGAACAAGTTTATAGATTAAGACAGACAGTTCATGCAAATACAAGACCCAAAACAGCAATCCAGACAAGTGAGGGCATGGAGGGATTATTAGAGAGAAAATGAGGTGGCAAACATCTCTGGGAGAAGTCTATTAAAGGGAGGAAAGTATCTAGTAGATAGAAAAAGGGAGAGTCTTCTGAGAGTAAGAGACAGCATGATGGAAGACACAAAGACAGGAATGAAGTTAGCTGTGAGGCTGGTGGATGTGGAAGTATGAAGCATGAAACACAGGAAGGAGTAATGCAGATTCTGCCCTTGCTGGTTATCAAAGTAGAGTGCCATCTAGGATTGGAGACCATTTTGTTACAGGACACAAATAACCTGTAAAATTTGCTGCGAAGAAGTGACCCATGGGCTGGGAAGCACATGGAGAACCACGGCAATATGGAAGTATGTTTTTTTGTGCATTTTTTTTAAAGCATCGAGTTTTAGAGGAACAGAGGTGTATTGGCAGTGATGCTAGAACAGAGAGCAATGTTGAGAACAAACAGGTTGGTCCTCGGGCCTGCACTGTTCAACATCTTCACCAGTGATTTGGAAGAGGGGGTAAAAAGCACCCTGTTCAAATTTGCTGATGACACTAAGATGTAGGGGGATGTGGGCATGTTAGAAGGAAGGAATAGGCTACAATCGGATCTAGACAGGTTACAGGGGTGGGCAGACGAGAATAGGATGGGATTCAACACTGACAAGTGCAAGGTGCTGCACCTGGGGAGGAAGAACTGGCACCATACCTACAGGCTGGGGAACTCCCTTCTCGTCAGTGCAGAGGCAGAAAAGGATCTTGGAGTCATCATTGATGCCAAGGTGAACATGGGCCGGCAGTGTGGGGATGCAGTCAGGAAGGCCAGCCATGCCTTGTCATGCATCCACAGATACATCTCAAGCAGGTCCAAAGAGGTGATCCTCCCCCTCTATGCAGCACTGGTCAGGCTGCAGCTATAGTACTGCGTCCAGTTCTGGGTGCCGCACTTCAAGAGGGATGTGGACAACATGGAGAGGGTCCAGAGGAGGGCCACCAGCATGATCAGGGGGCAGCAGGGCAGGCCCTACGAGGAGAGGCTATGGGACCTGAACCTATTCAGCCTCCACAAGAGAAGGCTGATGGGGGATCTAGTGGCCTGTTACAAACTAGTCAGAGGGGACCAGCAGGCATTGGGGGGAGTCCCTGTTCCCCCGAGCACTACCAGGAGTGACTAGAAATAATAGTCACAAGCTAGTCACAAGCTGGCAGAGGGTAGATTGAGACTGGACATCAGGAGGCGCTACTTCCCTGTCAGGGCGGCTAGGATCTGGAACCAACTTCCAAGCAAAGTGGTGCTGGCTCCTACCCTGGGGGTCTTTAAGACAAAGCTAGACAATCACCTTGCTGGGGTTGTTTGACCCCAGTACTCTTTCCTGCCATGGCAGGGGGTCAGACTTGATGATCTGTGCTCAGGTCCCTTCCAAGCCTACTAACTGTGAAACTATGGAAGGTGCAGACACTAAAGGTACCTCCTGTGAAAAAGTCTTGTTGTTCTCTTAAAGAAGCAGATTCTCCTTGACTTACAAAGAAACTGTTGTTATATCATCTTCCCTCTGAGAGTTGCTTGCAACCAGGTTCCTCATTAATAATTCAGCCAGTTTACCCACATAAGACATCCACATAAAAACCTTACAGAGCAGCTTCCTCCCCTGCCAACCCATTTGCTGCTGGGTACTCATGAACGCACAGGTGCCCATGTCCCTTTGGTACCACAGCCATAGGGACAGAAAAAGTTACACATAAGTGATCAGAAACTGGTTTAAACCTGTAACAAAACACAAATTCAATACACATAAACCAGTTTCAAAATGGCCCTAACGGGTTTGAGATAAACCTGGTTGAATGTAGTTTCAGTCTTAACTAATCTGGGTCAAACTGGTTTATGGAACCTTCTATCCCAGACCACTTCTTGGTTTAAGTTAAATCAGAGTTCCCTAGCATCCCAGGATGCTTTTCAGCCCTGGGCTGGGTCAGGCTGGGCTGTCTGCCCCAGAGAGCAGGGCTGGCCCTGCCCCTCTCCTCCCTAGTCAGATCACTATCACTGCTCCCGCTGGCAGAAAAAGGGATAGGGGACCTCAGGCACAGCAACATCTGCCGGGCTTCCCCCAGCCCCACATTCCCTCACTGCTAAAGCAGGGATCCCCCTCCCACATCATGGACCCCAGCTGCATGGGCCCTAGCCAGCATCTGGTCACAATCATGCCACCCCTATGCTAGCTAATGCCAAGAGGTGTCTGTATGTGTGTGTCTCCAATTTCACTGGAACAAAGGCAGACACAGCAGTGTCCACTTAGGGCTTTTGGAGCTAATCAACAGGTCAGCTGGTAATGTCCCTCCATTCCTTCCTTGGAAAAACTGGTTTAAGAGCTTGAACTAATGGGAGAGGCTTTTGTTTTCTTGATGGGATGATAAACTTTATATTATCAGCTCCCTGCTGGCTGGTTTGCCTGTCAGTTTGCTGCAGACAGTATGAAGAAGCATGGAGAGGGAATATGAAAAGCTCAGTATCATTAATGCACTCCACACAAGCAGTCCTCCTTCCCCCCCCCCATCTTGGCTCAGAGTACTAGTTGGGGGCTAGGGTTTGGCAACACCCTGACCCCTTGAGCACCCTGACAAAGCCTGGCAAGGGCTGCTTTCCCCTTCCCCTCCAAGCACACTCCAGCTGGGGCTGCAGGCAGGGTGGGTGTTTAAACTGCTCCCTTAATCAGAGCATGCTGCTGGGGCCTGGCCACACTCCCCACCCCCAGCCCAGCACTGTGGAAGGGAAGGGAAGGGAAGGGAAGGGAAGGCTACTCTAACACTCCCCCTCTCCCCAGCAGCTGCTGCAGGCATGTGCCTTTATTTCCTGATACAAAAGTGAATGTCTATCCATTTGCAAATCAGTTCAAGCTCTGCAGGTTATACTAACCTGCAAAGATTGAATCAGTTTAGGCTTAGGCTTTTTTAATGTCTGTCCCTAGCCATGAAGACTAGAGAGTGTTTTGCGCTCTGTCCAGCAAACACTTACAAAGTGGCTGCTCCTCAGCCATGAATAACACTACAGTAAATAAAACCGTTTTATTTTGCACTGGACCTTTAACACTACATTCCAACACTTTATGAGCTTTCTGCCCTACTCTACCTTGTTTTTAGCTTGATGCTTCCTTTTAATTCTATTTACCTTTTGCCTTGTCTTTGATTTTTTGGAGTGCACAAAACAGGCAGAGAAGTGCTGAGTGAAATTGATTAGGCTCTGGACAGTAGTTGGGCTAAAGTACAGGACACAAGCTTTCCCCTACTCCCACTTTCAACAAAGATAATGAAAGCTTCCTTTGCCTCTCCTTCAATCTATTTTAACCACTAGACCCCAAGGTGAGCCAATCCAAAGAGACCTCCTGGGAAGAGCAGAAATTAAAGAAAAGTGAGGCAGCAGCAGCATGTTAAAAATATCCAAGCAGCCAAGAATTTAATAAATAGAGAAAAGAAACAACTTCACTCAGCACTTCTCTGCCTGTTTTGTTCACTCCACAAAATCAGAGACAAGGCAAAAGGTAAACAGAACAAAAGGCAAGCGCATCAGGCTGAAAACAAGGCAGACCAAACTTTTAGAGTTTTATATTCAGCAACTGCTGATTGGTATTGGCAGATTGTTTGCTGGTTTTTAACCTCAGGGTGAAATTCCAGGTGGCTGGATCTCCCTTGCCCTTTCTCCCATTTTGTACCAGGGAGACTTCAGTAAAACAACTCCCGATTTACAGCTGTGTGACTTAGAGAATCAGGCATAGAGATACAGCATGCGAGAGAGACAGAGACATTCTTAGCCTCAAATGTAGCCAATTAACAGGATGTCCCAAAGCCTTTCACAGCATGGACTACATTTTAATAGAGAAATGTCTCCCGTCTTCCTCTCTTACCACTACATGGACTGCCTTTTCTTCTGTTGGGAATCTAACATCCCTCAACAAATGCTTATGGCAGAGGGTGGGGAGTGAGACTAGGAATGTATTAAGTGTTTATTTATGCCACATAGCAAATGCTAGCAAGGAGGAGAAGCCAGCAAGCACCAGGTGGCCAGCTCACTCCCTGGGGGCTACCAGCAAGTGCCCTGTCACCTGCCCAGGACTGACCCCACTGCTCATAGCTTAGGAACCATTGCACTAGGATAAGAGGCAAACAGGCACAGAGGAAGAACGTAACTGCAACCTAGAAGGTTAACCTCTCACCACTACTTCATCCCTGGACACTGCCCCCAGCCAGGCACTCAAGAAGCAGTAGCAGGGGAAAGAAAGCTGCTGAAGAAGGAGTCTTCAATGATCTCATTCAGATATTCTCATCAAGCTCCAACTTTTTTTTGCTGATGAAAACTCACACTGGCTTGAGGAATATTTAAGTAGTTCAAGCAAAACAACAATACCACAAGAGAGACTAAAAGCTTCCGCTTCAGAATACCATATAACTGGGGCCCTTTATTCATGTGGCCAGAAGATGGAATTAGCACTACGCCCCCTACTTCTTGGCTGAGCGTCCTTACCATCCAGTCTGGAGGGACTGGATGTATTCAGATCAGCTGGACCAGACGATCTCCACCCTAGAGTATTGAGGGAATTGGCTGGAGTCATTGCGGAACCCCGGCACAGCTTTACCAGCACTCATGGTGCTCTGGTGTGATGCCAGAGGACTGGAAGAGGGGCAACGTGGTTCCCAGCTTCAAAAAGGGGAGGAAGGAGGACCCGGGAAACTATAGGCCAGTTAGTCTTACCTCAATCCTAGGCAAGCTTTTTGAGAAAATGATTCTGGTGCATATCCACGAGAGGCCAGCAGGGGAGATTATGCTTAGGGGCAACCAACACGGGTTCATTAGAGGCAGGTCCTGTCAGACCAACCTGGTGGCTTTCTACGACCAGGTCACCAAATCCTTAGATGCAGGGGTAGCAGTGGACATAGTCTTCCTAGACTTTCGGAAGGCCTTCGACACCGTCTCTCACCCCATTCTCATTAAGAAACTGGGGGACTGTGGTGTCAACACCTACACAGTCAAATGGGTCACCAGCTGACTGGAGGGCCGCACCCAGAGAGTGGTGGTGGATGGGTCATTTTCGACCTGGGGGGATGTGGGCAGTGGGGTTCCTCAGGGCTCAGTCCTCGGGCCTGCACTGTTCAACATCTTCATCAGTGACTTGGACAAGGGGGTAAAAAGCACTCTGTTCAAATTTTGCTGATGACACTAAGATGTGGGGGGATGTGGGCATGCTAGAAGGGAGGACTAGGCTGCAATCGGACCTAGACAGGTTACAGGGGTGGGTGGATGGGATTCAACCCTGACAAGTGCAAAGTGATGCACCTGGGGAGGAACAACTGGCACCATACCTACAGGCTGGGGAACTCCCCTCTTGTCAGTACAGAGGCAGAGAAGGATCTTGGAGTCATCACTGATACCAAGATGAACATGGGCCGACAGTGTGGGGATGCAGTCAGGAAGGCCAACCGCACCTTGTCATGCATCCACAGATGCATCTCAAGCAGGTGCAAAGAGGTGATCCTCCCCCTCTATGCGGCACTGGTCAGGCCACAGCTGGAGTACTGCATCCAGTTCTGGGCGCCGCACTTCAGGAGGGATGTGGACAGCATTGAGAGGGTCCAAAGGAGGGCCATTTGCATGATCCAAGGACAGCAGGGCAGACCCTATGAGGAGAGGCTACAGGACCTGAACCTGTTCAGCCTCCACAAGAAAAGGCTGAGGGGGGGATCTAGTGGCCTGTTACAAACTAGTCAGGGGGGACCAGCAGGCACTGGGGGAGTCCCTGTTCCCCTGAGCACTACCAGGAGTGACTAGAAATAACAGTTGCAAGCTGGCAGAGGGTAGATTCAGGCTAGACATCAGGAGGCGCTACTTCACTGTCAGGGTGGCCAGGATCTGGAACCAAGTTCCAAGAGAAGTGGTGCTGGCTCCTACCCTAGGTGTCTTTAAGAGGAGGCTAGATGAACACCTTGCTGTGTTTGTTTGACCCCAGTACTCTTTCCTGCCATGTTAGGGGGTCGGACTCGATGATCCACTCAGTTCCCTTCCGAGCCTAGAAACTATGAAACTATGAAACCATGGGGCTATTGAGTAAAAGGGGGGGCCCAGCCCAATTGCTTGAGGTTTCCATTTCTCTGTTCTTTCTTACAAATGTCTGAAACTGGAGTATTCTACCTGGGGGTGAAGGAAATAGCCCGTTCATTCTGAAATGAAGATTTTGGGTTTCCATTTCAGCAAAAACAAAACAAAAGCCCACAAAAGCAAGCAAACTTATTTCAGGTATTTTCCTCACCCTTTCCACTACCACCATTTTACACTTTTCGTTTCAGTTGCTGAGCCAAAATGCAATTGTTTGTGTAGTTCTGAACACCTCTTCTCTCGTAATCCATCCCCACTGCTTGCCAGTTACATGAGTCTCATGCGCTGTGCACGTTTACTGTGCACTGAATGCAAGGACAGAGTAGCAAAGTTACTGCTTCCACACAAAGTGCTCACTGACTTTGGTAGACAAGTTATACCATTTGTAATTTGTGTGCTGTGCAGCTCATGAGGTAATCAAGTCACCTAGGTACAACTATGAGAAGAGGGTGAAGGAAGGAGGAAAAATAAAGCTAATCAGCAGTGCTTTTACCTAAAGACTCTTTGGTGCTATTAGTAGCCTTAATCTGGGACCGGGTTGCAAGTCAGAAAGGCCTCATGAAAAGAGGGACGTGTGTGTGGGTAAGACCTTCCTACTGCATTGGGTTTGAGGTGTCCAGTGAGATAGAAGTCAACCTAACACTAACTAATCACAAGTGACACAAGGAAAAATTGAAAAAGCCAAATATTTTTCCTGTTGCTGTAATAATTAGGTTGCTGTCAAGTCAGGACTTTTTCCACAGCCAGCTACTCAAGCAGTACTGGTCTTAGGCACCAACTGCCAATGGATATCCATAAGCAGCTATCAACAAGCTAGAAGCATGGTTAGAACTTGTCAGCGGCTCTGAATCACCCATCAAAAACTCTGGACCTGTGGAAGGAGAAAGATGTTATGTATGCTATGCACTCTGCTCTGAGCTAAGCCCCACACATGCCCAGAAGAGGCAGAGCATCACTTCAAACTGACTTGCCCAATGTGGCTAGTGGGTGCTGAGCACCCATTATTTTATTTATTTATTTTTTTTGGTGCGTGCTTGAGCCCCAGAGCACCTATGACCTCAGAGCCAGTGACTTTGCTTTGTCCAGCAGTCCAGGATGTGCCACATGTCAGGCTGCTGGTACCTTCAATAATAGCAATCAAGAGGGACAAAACAGGGAAGGAAGCAAAACATTCCAGCCAAGATTTAGGAATGTGGCAGTCTGACATGAGGAAGGCTTTGAAGACTTTTAAACCTGTTTCACTTGCAATGCAGACAAATTGCTTCCACTTTTTCCTACAAAGTAACTAGGGGCAGGTTGAAGAAAAGAAACAATGTTAATGGGATTTTGCATCAGCTGAAAGAGCTTTGCCCTAAAGTGCAGCAGTCTGACTGCTAACAGCAGAGCCATTGGAACTGAGAGGTCAGCAGATTCACCACCGTCATTCGTTTTTCTAAAAGCTAAGGAGCGACTGGTCCAGCATCCCTTTTATTTGCTATTTTGAATCGTTTCCAACTCCACTCAGGAGGAGGCATGGAATCAACACGTCTTCCATGGAGCAGAGCAGAAAGCCCCCACTCAGGCACTTTGTGGGGGGGGATCACAATTCCATTAGCCCTTTCCTTGAGACAGCAATTTGTGTGGTGGCATCCCACGTGAGACTGCCATGTAGTTCCACAGGAGGAAAGTTTTGCCTGACTTGCAGCTCTGCACTAAGGGGAGTGCCTGAGACTTGACAGCTGCCAATTTCAATCTCCTCTTTGCCATTTACCTTGCTCCTGCTTTCTAAAATGAAGTTACAGCAGTGCTAAACGGATGTGCTGAATGCAGTCTCTGGAGACCAGGGAGTGCTGATTGGATGGGTTGCCCTCTCTCACTGTTTCAGTGCCAAACGCTGTCGTTGCAACTTTTCTTTTTCCCTTCTTCCCCACAAGGCATTAACAGCTTATTTCATTTTTTACACAGGTGATTCCTTTGGAATGCTCCCATAAATGGTCAACACTTGACTATTTCCTAAGCTCTAGAAGTTTAAATTAGTATTTTTCCCCATTGCACTATGTGCTATGTTTTCCCATTGCTCCCCTACTAAGTAAGTTCACTAAGGAAAAGGATGAAACTACAAGGGCCACAATTCCAATATCCCAGGCTGTCTATAGACACCCATGGCCTTGTCACTCTCAAGAAGCACCACCTGGACCTAAACCAATGTTTTGCTGATAAGATGGCCATTTCCTCCTACAGGACAAAAATAACATGATTTGTTAAAATGGCAGCCATATCCTGTGCTTCAACTCAGCCTACCCCAATGTCCCACCACAGTCATCATTCAGGACTCAGAGAAAGGTAAGATAAGTAAAGGCCTTAAGACTTGACTCATAATAATTCATTATCAAAATCCTTCTAGGCAGTGGACCAAATCCTGAAGTCCTCAATGGAGGTCTACTCAGTCCTTTCTCAGACACTCATCCACTGATGGCAATGGGAGCTTGCCTGATGGAGGTAGTGGATGTTCCATCCTTCTCCAGGTCATCCTATAGGAACATGGGACCATAACAGTGGTGCCCCATCCATCTGGCCTACAGGGTTGGATGATTGGCTCAAGGCCAGTCCATGAACCAGTACACAGGGTCACTCCACAATTAGATCATGCCCACATACAGACCCCACATGTAAAACTGGGCACAGACTTCCCCTAGGGGCTGGCTCCATGATCCAGCTCAATCCAGTGCACAGGACCATGTCATCTGGGCTGCAGGGCTCTCCAGAGGTGCATTAAGGCAACTGTACCTCAGGCAGTTACAATGCATGGGGCAGAACCAGCTGCTGCCAAGCTGATGGAAGCAACACAGTTAGCTGCCATAGTGATGTCCAGGGCTGTTATCCCAGTTGACTCCCTCTCTGTTATGCTACTAGGGCTTTTCATAGATCTGGAAATTTGGTGGCAGGATTGCATCAATTAATGTTGCCAGCGTTCCCCTGTCACCAATTTCCCAACCCATGGGGAGCCCCACAGGCTGGCTGACCTGGCTCCATGGGCTGGATCCAGCCCACTGGCCATAGGTTGAGCACCACTTGTCTACAGCACTAGCAAGGACACCCTGGGTCACTGAATTCTGTGACCTCATATTTCATGCATTATGTCATATGTTTGTAAAGCAAAACAAACTCTTCCCACTATCTAGCAAATGACAGTACTCTTATTGTTTTTAGGAACATTAAAGAATAGTAAGAAATTTAAAGAAACAGAGGTAAAGCCAAGCTACAAAACTTAAATCTACATTTGAAGCACCCCTATGTTCCAGAAAGTTTCAGGTTTCAGATTTACTCACCCCATGTCAAAGACAAGTGCCATTTGTAAAATTCAGGGCAATTTTCCCCACATCCCCTACCACCCGCCTTTTCTTTTTCTCAGAAATAGACACCTCTTCCGGGACTCACTGGCTTGAAGAGATGAGAAAGATTAGGATAGAGATGCTTCCTGCTGTCTCTGCTACTGGCAGTTTTTGGGATCCTTCTAGATTCCAGACTAAAACCTAGAAAATTCCTAATAGAATTAAGTCTGAGGGAATAAAGTATGAGTTCAGAGAAGTAAGACCCTGGCTTCAGCAGAGTGCTTGTACCACAGGAATGTCAGAAGCTGAAATGGTGCAGAAGTCCCAACACCCAGCCAGTCTGAATGAGGCTTACACATGTATGGCAGGAGCAAGTGGGCATCATGGTAAATGCAGACTCCAGGCAGGAGTATGTGGCTGCAAGAGCATGGAGACAAATAAGGTTGTCCTAGGAACAGGCAAAACAGGCAGCAGAATTTGTAAGCATGGCAGGGATAAGGACAGATGGTTGTCATGGAGGGGAAGGTGGATTGCATTGCATTTACTAAGATAGCCAGCCAGACACAAGCAGGACGGGCAGGATCCCCGTCAGAAAGGAGAAAGTAAAAGAAGATAGAATAAAAGTGAGCAGACATGCACATGGAGCAGGGAGAAAGAGTCCAGATGACCCAAAAATACATTGTTCAGATCCCTGACAGAGTTTTTAGTCTAACGGGGTTTAGAATTAAAATTTTGGTTTGGCCTATTCCAATAGAGAGACCAGTGGCCATATTTAGACCTGGATCTTGATGCACACTGTTCCACTCTGATCTAGAGGATTAGGGCAGATGCATCTCTAGCAGTTATGTGGCAGGAGTTGGCAGGACAGGTAGGCATGCACCCAGGGAAGGTCAGGTACCTATTAGGCCAGGGGTGGGTAAAATGACGGATCTGGCCAGCAGCTGGACTATTTCCCTGCAGCCTCCGTCCCATGGCTGGGGCTGGTCTCCATGGAAACCTGAGCTCCAGCTGCCTGTGAAAGCGCAAGGCTGGGGTTGCCAAGGACACCAGCTCTAGTCCTGCTGGCAGGGCACATGGTAGAGTAGGGCAGGGGCTTCTCCAGAGCTGCTGGGATCTTGCAATGGGGGCAGCTTGCTTTGGCGCAGGGACATGCAGGCAGGGGATCCCAGTTCTGCCCCTGCTCCAGACCAGGCTGTCACCACTGCAAGGAGCTGGGAAAAAGCCATGCTCCCCTGCCTGAGCACCCCTGCCCAGAGCATGCAGGCTATAGATCGCAGCTCTGCCCTGGCTCCAGAGCAAGTTGCCCCCATTGCAAGATCCTAGGAGCTCTGGAGCAGCCCTCTGCCAGGGTGGCTAAGGCTGGTCTCCACAGCAGCCGCAGCCTTGTGCTGCAGCTGGGGTCTCCGTGGAGACGGGGCCCAGCCATGTGCAGGGGCAACTGGGAAATGGAGTACGCTGCTGACTGGAGAGGGCCAGCAGGCCAGATTTTGCCTGTCCCTGATCTAGGCACACTGGACACATAACAGGAGCAGGTATGAGGACTACAAATTTTGAGTTTTCTACTGAAACCTAGATGGTGTAGAAACAAATGTCCATGAGATGTAATGCTGACACAGAGGCCAGCATGATCAGAAACCTACCCATTTCCTCTTTTTCTCTGATCTCTTTAATTTACATGAGAGGGCACTACAGAGAGAATAAAGCATGCAAAAACAGAGAGGGCTTCACAGGTCAGAAATCCTAAAACACCTCCTCCATTTTAGTAGTACATCTAGAAATTACTCTGTAATCCCTTCACAGCTGTAACCCCTTGAAGTGTCAGCCTCAAGATTAGAGCCTAAACACAGTGATGGGCATTCAGGTAATACCTCAGATACTGGAGATCGTCCATTCCCATGCCAACATTTTAAAGTCCCATGTCTTAGGTATAGTAACTCAGCAATCAAGCCATTAAAGGAACAGCATTAGGTTCTTGCATTTATTTTAAAGCAAAACCTATACATGTTTAAAAGCCAAGTGGGCTGAAACCAGGAGGCTCAGAAATGGCACATGTAATTTTTAATACTGAGGGAAATCAGGGGAAAGAGGGACCTGGTGTTTTGTAAAATCTGTGTGTTTGTTTTTAATTTAAAGTTTCGGGTTTCACAATGCTTCCTCATCGACCCAATTTTATTATAAATTTACATGATCTTCCACCCCCAAGAGGAATATAATTAAAAAAGTGTGTATTTCCAGCTGATTTGAAACTTGGGTTATGCAAGGAAAAGTAAAGAAATTCTTGTGTTCTTCTTCTAAGACAACTCAGCAAAGACTGGCCCAAATTACAAATTTTAGAGCTGAGCTTTCACAGTGATCAGAACATATTTCTGTCATGAGGAAAATAAAATTCTGTATTGCTACAGGCACATTTCACATAAGGACTCGCACATTGTCAGTACTACATACAACTCAAGCATCACAAGTTGAATTTTCTACTAATTCTAGAAATTCCCACTGAGACTTCTGCCATCCCAAAGAACTAAGAAATAATTATGCTTTCTCATTACTGGAAAAATGGTTCAATGCAAACACTTAATGCTAACATGAGGAAACACAAATCTGGATTCTATAAACTCCCCTCAACACCAGGGCTGAATTAACCCTTTAGTGGGCCCTAGGCAAACAAGCTTGTAGGCCCCTACTTTTTTTTCACTCAATTATAATATGTAAAATAAGCACAACTGGGACCGTAGGCATGTGCCTATTTTGTCTCTGCGTTAATTCGGCCTTGCTCAACACACAATTCCCTATTCCCCTCTGAATGTTAGTTCTTCAGTTTCAATTTTATAGAGAAAATCAGGATACATAAAAGAGATGGCCTTATTGAATCAGTGCTGTTAAAAATTCCTTCCCGGTCAGCCATGTGATAGTGTGTCATTAGAGTAGGATGATCAGAATGTACTGTCAAGCACACCATGAAGTCATGTCTGATTAGTGTTTTGCCTTGAAGCTGTGGACGCCATTCTCTTTTTCCTAAAGCAGCGAGGGAAGTTAATTCTATGAGTCATGGTGGTAAATTTATGGTGTCTGAGGTTCCAAAATAGGAGGTTAATTAATAGAAAAAGAAAAAGGAATGGGTGAAAGAAGCAACAATGACAGTGACACTGAGACACACACTTTGTGGGGCTGTGTCTGAATACAAAAAAAAAAGAGAACTTGTGTCTCAAACTGCAGACTGCTCCACTGTGGAGGCCACTTGTTAAACTCAGAACTGAACACCTCTCTGAGGACAAGGTAGGTCTACTCAGAACCATTCAATAACCTCTCTCTGAGATCCCCAATTATTCTTCTTCAAGCCTTAGTTAAAGATCTATTCCCGTCTTGCTGATCTAGCCTTCCTCCCCACCAACACACACAGACAAGCCTGCCTGCCCCCATGGCTTCTCAACAGATTTTATTTTCTCCCTCCTATGAGTTTCATTTCGGGTCCAGCTTCTGACGGTAAATATATTATGAAAAGACAATACCCCATGTATTTCTTTTCTCCTTTCTCCAATGTTGGGATTTCCAAACTATCTTAAGGGAATTCAGCACCCACATTCTATTCCAATACAGCGTCCTTATACTCTTTTGAAAATCTTCACTTTCACTTTTATATGTGTTTGTCAGAAATTTAAAGTTAAAAGTACATCAAGTACATCTACATTAAGGACTTTATTTATCTACGGTCCTCTCTATATACGGGATTGAAAAGTTTGGCCTGCCGCAAGTAGCAGAGCTATACCTCACTAGTAGAAGCACTGAAGAGAGGCAACCATAGAGCCCACATACACATAAATATCAAATAGACTAATATACAATTGATTTCAAACAAATCACCAAAATATTGCATTTCATTGCCACTGAATTACACAACCTCTAGAGTCTCCTGCCATCATGCGTATGCAGTCACATCACAAAGAAATGCCTAGGCATATATCATCATTTTCCCACCTCCTTTTGCACTCTTTCATCACATAAATACTGTCTCATATACTTCAACAAAGTCAGACATTTATCAGAGATACTCCACAAAAGACACAGCAGCACAGTTAATAACCACACAATATGATGTAGAAGCCAGAGAGCGTTAACAGACACACTTCTCTGAGAAAACACTTCAAAACACATAATAATAAAGGTATAACAAAGAAAAGGAGGGAAGACTGCCCATAATGCCTTGCGGACACCTCTCAGTCCAGGTCTGTTATGAGCAAAGAAATGTGACAAGTGCAAAGTTGAGGTAGCTGAAAAATGTTGATTTCCATAAATGTTCTACCAAAACAGGGACAGGGGGTTTTTTCCCCCCTGAAAATTCTCATAAAAATTACTGGGGTCCAAACCCTTCGTTTCCTGACTAAAGAGAATCTGAAATGCCTTGCTGTTCTAGGAAACTCCATTTCTACATGCAGTAGATTTTGTAGGTTTAGGTTATATTTTTTTAAAAAAAGGCAAACCCAGGACTTACATTGTAAACAAAAGCAAACCAAAGGTTTTGCAGGCCATACTGCCTGAGTCACAGTCTGGTGCGCACAGTGCACATTTTCAGTAGGAAATTCTCTGAATCTCATTTCCGAGGCCTTAGCTTAGAGAGAAGTCATTAAGCTCTAATTAATGACTCTGGGAGCTAGAGGGATCCGCTATGGTTTCCATTAGGTTGGAGACTAAAATGTCAGCCCAGCGTGGGCATTAGACAGAACCTGGCACCTTGCCAAACACAGGCTTGGCAGCTGGTATGGACATACTCACTAACCCCTGAAATCCCTTTCTCCAGAGGAAAACATGCCGCTTTCCACTCTTCCTCTGTGACTGACAATTCCTGTAAATAATCTAGCAGGTACTTTCCCACCACTATGGATGAACTGAAGCAAAATGATGGAAGGGATCAGTGCCACAGCAGTGCAATTTGGTGCCCAGGGCAAAGCCCGCAGTGGCAGCCCACCCTCACCCCGTACACAGACCCGGGTGGCACCCCACCATGTTTGCCTGGGAGTGTTGCAGCAGCAGGAGATGCGCCCATCCCCTGCCCCCCCTCAAACAAGTCACTTACAGCTTTGTCCTGCACCCTGGCCCAGCTGGGCAGCACCTGTTGGCACCCCATCTCTTCGGCGCCTAGGGCAGGCGCCCCACTCGCCCCCCTCTTGCTATGGCACTGGAAGGGATGGCATTACCCAGTAGATCCACAATCCCCAAAGCACAAGAAAAGAAAGTAGCATCCCCAGACAGAAAGCTCCAGGCTCCAGAGAGAAACAGAGCTGTTAGGAACTACCAGATCAGATGCACAGACCAGCCCCACACACCAGAGCCAGCATGTAGTGCTGGTCCAGTGCAGGCATCTCATGCAGTGCACACCCTGGACAAGCCCTGAGTGCTCCATACAACACACATTGGCTCCAGTCCAGGGCTCACAAAAGGCAAATGCTGCACATGGTGCCTGCACCAGATCAGCCCCGTGCCCTGGCTCTGGCATATAGGTCCAGTCTGTGGACCTGATCCTAACCAGCCCCAGAGTCAGTGCACAAGGCTGATCCAGGTTGGAACCACATGAAGCATGCATACCAGACCAGCTCCCTGTGTTGCATGCAGCACCTGTGGTACAAGGTCTAGCCCCATGCACTGCATTCAGTGCATGTCAGACTGCTTCTGTGCTCCATGTACATTGCACCAGGTCTGGTGCATGCCTCAAGCAGTGGGCAGGATCAGTCTGAGACCCATGGGCTGGATCTCAGGGCTCCACAGGGCAAATCAGTCTTGTGGTCTATATTGTTGACATCCCTGGCTGAGAGGATTTGTACCTTTCAGCCATACTAGAAGCACCCTAAATTACTCAGCCTGCAAGACTTTATGGGAACCCACAGAGTGTGTGGGAGTCAGAGGAACATAATGCCTAGAGCACCAATAGTGCTTGCCTTCACATTCATCATACACAAAACATGCTACAGGGCACTGAGAGATGATTCACATACTACAACCATCACAGCAATATCTTACAGCAGGGCCAGTTACAGGACTGACCTACGTAACTGATGCCAAGTTAGTGATTCAAGTCTATAGCCCAGTCTGTGCCCTCCCTATGAGGGGTTTAGGTAGACAGTAATGAGAAGGCGGCAAATGCTGTACTATTTTTCTCTACAAGTAAAACTTGTCACACTGGCAGCATTCCCACCCCAGCAGTTAATAAACAGCCTCTGAAACCTCTTATCCGATGATAACATGATCAAACAATCCAAGTTGGAGTCCTGGATGCTGCTGACTCACTACCTACAACTGTAAAAGCCAAGGACTACTAAATGGGATAAGCACACTCCAAAGAGGTTGGGAAACACTAGCCCTTTGTGGAATGGCAATGCATGCCTTTCCCAAGAGCCTGCAGTGATACTCTGACTACATATGCAGTTACTATCATTTTGTGCATTAACTGGATAGTTGTGTGTGCATGTGCACGGGAACAGTTGGATGTGGAGCTGGTAATCTGGACGTATAGTTAATCATCTTGTACTCACCATTACACTCATTCCAAAACAAATCAGGCACACTGTTGATCATGCCTTCTGCATGCATGCAACTGTTTTCCTGACTTTGCAAATTATATCTGGACAAGCCTACCAGCATTACCCAGCAAACCAGGATCAATGCCAGGAACAGAACTCAAAACTCCCAACTTTCAGTCCTCTGCTTTAGGATCACTTTATCTCAGAAAACAAGACATGACCCCAAAGCCATGAGATCAAGTTAAAGTTCAGGAAACTTAAAATAATAAATGTGGGATATTTCTTATTTGCCTTCCAGGTTTTGAGTCAGAACATCTGTTTTCTAGCCACAGCTGTGTATGTCCTTTGAAAGGTAATTCCACACTCCATGCCTGCAGGAGAGTAGTCCAGCTGGCCAACCATGGGACAGATCCAGCTTTCAGCAGAATTGGACCTGGCCTACCCAACATTATATAGTGAACTCCAAATCAGCTCTGCAAGTGCTAGCTCCAGAAGTAAAACCAAAATAACCAGGCATATACTAATTAGCTTTACTGAGAAGCCAAGCTAATTAACCCAGGTGGCAACACTGTGTAAATGGCATTATACTGCTGCTTTTAGAACTAGTCCATGCAGAGCTAGCTTGGTGTCTGCAGCATGCCCAGCAAATGGAGCATGAGGAAGGGAGTCAACCATGAGAGAGAGAAGGGCTGTGTGATCATGAATGGAGTAGGAAAAAAGTGAACTTTGAGACTGTGTAGGGAGTCAGAGAGCAGTGGGACTGCAGATAGGGTTGAGGAGTAGGGATATTGCACCAAGGGCATGGGTGGTTTTGGCTAAAGTGCCATTTCATAGATTTCATAGACATTAGGGCTGGAAGGGACCTCAGGGAGATCGAGTCCAGCCCCCTGCCCAAAGGGCAGGAAGTCAGCTGGGGTCATAGGATCCCAGCAAGATAAGCATCCAATTTACTCTTGAAGGTGTTCAATGTAGGTGCTTGAACCACCTCCACTGGCAGACTGTTCCAGACCTTGGGGGCTCGGACAGTAAAGAAATTCTTCCTTATGTCCAGCCTGAAAAGGTCTTGCAGGAGTTTGTGACTGTTCGACCTCGTCATCCCTTGGGGTGCTCTGGTGAACAAACGTTCCCCCAGATCCTGGTGGTCACCCCTGATAAACTTACAGGTGGCCATCAGATCACCCCTGAGCCTACGCTTTTCCAGGCTAAAGAGTCCCATGGCTCTCAGCCTGTCATCATAAGATCTGTTTTCCTGACCTCTGATCATGCGTGTGGCTCTCCTCTGGACTCTCTCAAGCATCTCCACATCCTTTTTGAATTGTGGAGCCCAAAACTGGATGCAGTACTCCAGCTGCGGCCTCACCAAGGCCGAGTACAAGGGGAGAATGACGTCCTGGGATTTGCTCGAGAAGCATCTATGGATGCAAGCCAGTGTTTTGGTCGCTTTACTAGCCGCAGCATCGCATTGCAGGCTCATGTTCATCTTGTGGTCAATGATGACCCCCAAGTCTTTTTCTTCTGTAGCGCTATCCAACGTAGCACGGCCGAGCCTATAAGGAAGGTGCAGGTTTTTCCTCCCAAGGTGGAGAACCTTGCATTTTTCGGTGTTAAACACCATCAGGTTCTCATCTGCCCATTTGCTGAGCTTGTCCAAGTCAGCCTGGATCACCCGCCTACCTTCTGGCATGGATGCTTTGCCCCAAAGTTTGGTGTCATCAGCGAACTTGGCAAGTCCACTCCTGACTCCAATGTCCACATCATTAATGAAGATGTTGAACAGTATGGGTCCAAGGACAGAGCCTTGAGGGACCCCACTGGTCACAGGGCACCACAATGAGTGACTGCCATCAATTACAACACTCTGGGTCCGACCATGGAGCCAGTTTCCCAGCCAGCGGATTGTGGTGGAGCCAAGGCCACAACTGGGCAGTTTGGCCAAGAGGTGATCATGGGATACCAGATCAAAAGCTTTTTTGAAGTCAAGATATATGACATCAGTCTCTTCTCCCTTGTCCAGGTGATAGGTCACCTGGTCATAGATGGAAATGAGATTGGTCAAACAAGACCTACCTGCAACAAACCCGTGCTGGCTATCCCTTAGGATGTTAGCCTGGGCCAGTCCATCAAGGATGGCCTCCTTAATAAACTTTTCTAAGATCTTCCCCAGGATAGAAGTCAGGCTAATGGGCCTGTAGTTAGCCGGATCCATTCTCCTCCCTTTCTTGAAGATCGGCACCACATTGGCCTTCTTCCAGTCTTCGGGCACTACACCAGAGTGCCACGAGTTTTCAAAGATCCTTGCCAGGGGCTGGGCTATGATGCTCGCCAGCTCCTTGAGTACCCTGGGGTGCAGATTGTCAGGGCCGGCTGACTTGAAGGATCCAGCTTCTCAAGATGTTCCTTCACGAGGTCAACATTTATGGAGGGTAGGGGATCCCCATCACCCGGATCTCCCTGTCCCATAGCAGGCATGGGCGTCCCATGGGACAGATGAAAGACTAATAACAAAGTACCTATTTAATAGGTTGACTTTTTCCTGGGCGTCAGTTGTCAGTTGCCCGATCTGGTTTAGCAGGGGTCCAACATTGCCCTTGCTTTTCCTCCGGCTTCCCACGTATCTGAAAAAGGACTTTTTGTTGTCCTTGATGCTTGAAGCTAGTTGGAGTTCAGCTGCAGCCTTGGCTTTCCTGGTTTGCTCCTGGTTCACAGCACACCTCCCTCCACAAATGGAGATATAGTGCCAGAGGCCATTTCTCCCCTTCCCCACGACACCCTGCAAAGCTCATTTGGTACAAGCCAATAGCCCTTGGGGTGGAAAGGGTGCAACACAACCTACTGAACCATGGGCTGGAGGAAGTAAAGGGTCTTGGCACTAGCTCACAATGCAAATAAGCAGGGTGCCTGGCAGTGTCACTAGGGAGATGCCCCCTGTAGAGCAGAAAGGGAAACACCTCTCTCCATCAACCACTTGATCGCATAGTTGTGCTGGCCCAACTCTGTGCAACAAGAACACCCTGGGCAGGGCGGGTGTGAAGAGGGGGGAGAATTTGCTATCCAGTGCCTGAATAAACTACTGTAATACATTCAGGCTTATGTTTGTCAAGAAGGTAGACAGTTTTGACTCAGGCTGTGTCTGTACAGTGCAATGCAGGACTGTGTGGAAACTAGATATGAACAAATCCACTCAGGTAACTAACAATATGAGCACCACTCCACCTATGCTACTATACCCTGCTTCTCAGCAGGGCTATACTGCTGCCAGTACCCAACCTAACTACTTCAGAGTGCTTCACTCTTCTTTGTAGCCATAACCTTCACTTCCTTATGATCTTTGTAACTTCCCTCTACCCCCGCCACCCACATCATAGGGCATGAAAGAAGTATCAAGTATTAACTTTGGCTGCATAGAAATGGATTGTAGCTTGGATGAAGTTTATATATTGAGTTCTTCCAATGCCTTGTGGCTCCAAATTCTGTATGTATGCATGCATGTAGTATGAAAAAGACAAATGGATTAGCAGAAGGTCAGACCAGATGACCTCCAAGGCTTCTTTCTGCCATATGACTATGTCAGTAGGGAAGAACTCTTTCCTTCACACCATCATTCCAATCCTAAATAGCAAAACAATTGGGTAAAACATTTTGAACTTAGGCACAGCCAATCCATTTGTTTCCCCTCAGTGGATTATTTGCATACAATACTCAGCAGCAGCAGAACAGAATAGATTCATTAAATGGCTAAATATTTCTCAAGTGCAAAGCACTATTTGCCTTAACCCACAGAAAAATAATATTTCCTTATTCTTAGCCATGTTCTCTGTAGTCACTTGTGTCTGCCCTAGAAGTGAAAACCATCATAGTTTGAGAAATATTTTGAAACTTGCAGGCTAAGTGTTGTGCCCTAACATGATGTAGGGTATGTGCCAAAGGAAGGCATCGTTCAGCTTCATTTATTTCAATTATTTCTCTGCCATCACCTTCCTCTCTTAGCTACTGCTGAAAATAAGCCTGGAGAACAAGAATGGGCCAGCAGGGATACTGCACAATTAGCTATCAGATATGCACACAAAAATGGCAAGCTGGTGTCCGCTGGCAATGCAAACAGATGTTGAATAGAAGAGAGCTGTGGGGAATAAGGCAGAGTGATTGCAATAATCAAGGCAGCCAGAGGAACTGCCCCAGTACTGACAGCCACTCATTCAAATAAAACCCAATTACATTTTTGATAGAAAGTTTAGCCTGACAGGAGGTGTGAAAGGCTTTTGGAACTGGATTTCTGGTGATCATGTGAGGATAGGAGTAAGTGAATGAGAGCAGAGGAGAAAAAAGGAGGAAAAGAGCAAAACAGCATGTGAGCTGCTTGGCACTTGGACAATTTTAGGGAGTGCAGGCAACTCTGGGAGCAGCCTGGATTGTTTGGAATAGAGCTTTAAAAAGGAATGGGCATATCTGCCTGGGCTGAATGAGAACTGAGCTGAGCTTCTGCCCAAAATTCAAACCAAACCTTTGGAAATGTTTGGCAAAGTTTAGCTTTGTGTGGTAGAGTCATGGAGTTCAGCTCCACAACCAGGAGCAAACCAACCTCAAGTTCAGTGGATTTGGGATCCATTGTTCTGGTTTAGGCCCATCTCAGAGCAGGGGCAGGCAAGTATTTTGAGTAGAGGGCCACTTACTGAGTTTTGGCAAGCCATCGAGGGCCGCATGACAGGAACCCAGGGGTAGATACATAATAATTTTCTAAATTTTTAGGGGCCCCATGGGCCGGATAGAATGGCCTGGTGGGCCATATACGGCCCACAGGCTGCATCTTGCCCACCCCTGCCTTAGAGAGATTTTTGAGAAATATCCATGATGATTTATATCCCAACATGCAGCATAGATAAGAACCCTCCGTTCTGGACATTTAAGTGGAGCTTACAAGGTTAGCCTGCTGCTTGTTTGATCTATCAATCAGCTGCCAGTTGTGTGTGCAGGTCTTTGCCTTTTACAGGCTGTTTCAATACTGCCTTCTTGCTGGGCCTGGGACCACTGCCAAGAAACAAGTCCCATTTTACATCCAAGCCAGCAGTTAGGCAGCATAGACAGCTCAGAGCAGGGATGGGCAAAATACAGCCTGCTAGGCAACTCCATCCAGTCCGTGGGCACTGGGCACCCATCAGTTAATTCTACCCTGCCTCGCCCGTGTACCTCACTCCCACCTTTGTGCGTGCAAGGTCCCGGCCCAGCACAGCCAACACACAGCTTCTGGGCATGGCTGCTGCTGCCACTATTGCAGGCACCGGGGAACTATTCAACTTCTCCAGCCTCCAGCAGCATCTCTGTCTCTCTGCTGCAGCACTCAGTCTAGGCAGCAGGTAGGGAAGTGGCAGGAGGAGCTGTGTCAGGGAGCATGGGGCTGGGGCCAGGGCTGGCAAGAGCACAGAGCCTGCACCCAGTGGACAGCAAAAGCATGGAGCTTGGGTGGGCAGGGTGTGGGTGTGAGGGAAGGTGGGGGGACCCCTCTACAGCACACAGCCCCCACTGCTGGTGGCGGCAGCAGCTGGGGGGCCCTTGGGGTGCTCATAGTCCTTGCAAGGGCTTCTGCCTGGCGGCACACAGCTCCAGCCAGAGCAGCACATGGCAGTAAGAAGCAAAGCTAAGTAGGCCTACCTGCATCAGACCCCTGTGGCACACCTGGAGCTCCCAGCACTTGCATGCCACCAGGAGGAAGGATGGTGCATGATGGAGTTGACTGCCTTGCCCGCCATGTGCAACTGCCAGGACTCTAGTAGAAGTGGCAAGGAGCCCTACCCTCTGACTTTGTAGTGGTAGAGAGCAGGAAAGGCAGCCATCTCCATTATATGGGGCTTCCCTCAAGTGCTGGGAGCTGCACACGCATGGCGGGGGGTCCCACATGATAGAGGCAGGCCAGCTTGGCTGCACTCCTTGCCACCACATGCAACTGTGGAACTGCATGCTGCCAGGCAGCAGTGCCTGTGTGGGCCACAAGCACCCTGAGTGTCCCCACCTGATGCTACTGCTGCTGCCACCAGCGGTGGGAGCTATATGCAGGGAAGCTATGTGGGGAGGAATGTGGAGGAGGTCCCCACACCCTTGCCCCACACACCACAAACCCCACATACCCTGCCCCCACAACTCCCCCATATACACACATCCTGCAACATACCCTACACCCCTAGACACAGCCACACCCCCTCACAAGCCCCATACACACCCCACACCATATCCTACACACAATATACAAGAGTAAGACTTTATTTTTGAGCTATTATGCAATCGCTTCTAGATACACCACACAAACACAAATCATGACAAAAATATTTTTCATAATAAAATTAAAATATATTATAGTAGGTGTTTGACTTTTAGTGCATGATTTGGTTTTGTTCTGGTTCAGATGGCAACCTCCACCTCCCTAAAGGAGTACTTCCGGGGGCAAGGAGAGGTACTGCTGGTGGCGAAGTTTACTATGCAGTAAGCACATGCATCTACACATACACACACTTACTGCACAGTAAACCTCACTAATAATGAATATATTTGCTACCTAAAAATGCAAATAATAAAATTTAGTTGCAATTACTTACTGTGCAGTAGTACACTAGCACAGTTGCGCAGTATATCTGCTCCCAGTCAGCTGGCCAACACGTGGCAAGAGATTGTTCCCTGGCCCTGGGAGCTGCCTGCTGCTGGGGTAAGCTCTGTGACTGGAGCCCAGGTGGGGACTATGTCCTCCTGCCCTGGCAGCAGGGAGCTCCAAGGCCCAACGCTCTGAGAACACGATCAGAGAGCAGAGGCTGGGAGATCCTTATCTCCCAGTGCCAGCTCTGTGACCACCGAGCTGGTGCTAGGAGATCCTCATCTCCCAGCACCAGCTCCACAACTGTGAGGCCAGCGCTGGGAGATCCTTATCTCCTAGTGCTGGCCCCCGCAGTTGCAAAGCTGGCATTGGGAGATAAGGATGTTTCAGCACCAGCCCTGCAACTGGAGAGCTGGCACTGGAAGCTCCCTGCTGGCAGGGGCTGGGGAACCTGTTCTCTGCTCAGCTCTGTGATCACAGAGCTGGGTTGGGAACAGGCTCCCCAGTCTGTTTCCCACCAGCTCTGTGATCGCAAAGTTGCGCAGGGAACAGGCTCTCCAGCCCCACCCCATGATCATAGAGCAGGGGCGGAGAACTGTCCTGGTCAGGCCCCGTGCCCTGATCAGGTGATCAAGGCACAGGACTTGGAAAGAGCTGCAGGGGTGGGTTAGGTCCCAGCCCTCTGCCCCCATCTGCCAGTAGGGCAGCTAGCAGGAGCCAGGGCCAGAAGCTCCCTTCTGCAGGTGCAGGAAGACATAGTCCCCACCCCAGCAGCAGGCAGCTCCACGGGGGGGTGTACGGTGCAATGTCCAAGCCCTGACAAGGAGACAGCTGTCTCCTGCCATGGTGCTCCCTGCCAGCCCCGGACTAGCACCCAGGGAGATCCCAGAACTCCCTCCGCTGGTGGCAGGGACCCATTGCAGGGCCGCAGGAAGTGGAAGCAGTTTGCTGCTAGTAACAGCAAATCTGCTCCCACTTTCCTGCATGTGTAGACACCTGTCCAGGAGCATTTACTCACAAGTAAGTGCTCCCATATCAAAAGTATATGTAGACCCACCCACTGAGAACTGGCAATATAATCATGTGAATTCAATCTGTTATAGCTACTAATGTGTCCAGTACAGTAGACCCCAATTAGAGGTGATAGCTGCACTGCACATGACCTGAAGTGCCCCATGCACTTCACCACTGGGAGCCATCAGTCTCAGGAGACCATGTAGATGGCGCCTTTGGTGCGTTACCAGGTACCACCACAACTTGAGTGGCTGAGAAGTTCGATGCACAACAAGCAGACCCTTAGCAAGTCACACATACAAACTCAGTTGAGCTTGCACTAGCATGCTGAGTACTATTTTGTCTTGCCTGCCTCTGATGCCTCTTCTTTAGCTCATCATTGACCCTTTCCACCTTGAAGCAATGTAAGCCCTGCTTCACAGCAGCTTTCCAGTTGCAGCGGTCCAAAACCATCAATTCCTAGTGTTAGCCATTGCACTTAAGGCTATACAATAAAAGGACTGAGACTTAGGTTTCATCTCCACACAAACTGAACTGGATTCACTGAATGTATAATATTAAAGCAGAACAGTTTTGCAGATGTAAACTCTCCTGTTAGCTTAAATCTGGCCTACACGGATTTAACCTTGTGCCTGTTTGGACTTTTCTATGTCAGAAAGTTGCACTGGTTTAACTTAAAATTGTGCAACCCCTTGTTATTTCAGTTAAAGAACGGTAATTTGCTATTTCTCTTGAAAAGATTCCTGACAGACACCAAGCCACAATTATCCTAGTTTAAACTGAAATGAGATAGTTCATTCAGCCTTTTGCACAAGCAACAGTTTTAAATTACAATTTTAGTTATAACAATCTAAGTTCCTTGGGTATACAAACCTTTATAGGTAGGAACTTAAACTTATGTAAAACAGATTTGAATTGATCTAAGAGTATATACAGGCATACACAGATGTACTGACTTAACCTCACATGTTTTAATCCCCCCACCTACATGTGTCAGAGTTTGTTTTTTAGGACTTCTTCACTCATAGGCACTGAGTGTTGGCTGCAGCCAAGGCTGGAGATTATAACTGGGGTGTGACAGTGCTCCTGGTGAGACTAAAACCTGGAGGTTCCTAGCTAGAGGGGCTTCGCCATCTGCTCAGGGTCAGATTTATCACCATATTTGGGGTCAGGAAGAAATTTTACCCTATGGTCATATTGGTAAATATTTTGGCAGGGTTTGCCTTCCTGTGTTAGCAGGGGGTTGTAATCCTCTTCCTGCAAGCTCTCAAGCACATATTAACCACCTTTGCAGCAGCAGGATGTTGGCTGCTGTGGTTCCCCTGCTTTACCTGTGCCAGGGTAACTAGGTACATTCGCTAAGCTTGCTTGGGTGTTCCCCATTCCACTGTTTTCTCAAGCAAAGCTATCTGCTGGCAAACAGGCCTGTCAGCTGTTATGCTTGGAGAGAAAGGGTTGGGGCAGGTTGTTTGCCTGTGTATCTATGAGAACTTTAGTATGGTTTAGGCCAGGTGAGACAGGTCTGTTTCATTCACATTGCTCTAAGGTCCTTGTGCTGGGGTGCTTGGCTTTTTGATTAGCCTCAATAGCACAACAATGTCATGTAGAGATACCTGAGCTCCCTCTACACAAGCAAGCTCCTGAACCAGGGGCAGGATAACCATATTAGTACAGTGCTGCACCCAGGCTAATGCACTCTGCTTCTTAGCTAATGGGCAGCACTCTATATTAAAACACTACTACTTTGTTTTGAATTTTTAAGGATTCAGAACACAAACATCTTTAATGCCCATGGATCAGCGTGCTAATTAGCAAAGCCTCAAAGCAAACACTGGTCTAGGTCTATTACAGACCATCTAATTGGACAAGAAAGCTGCATGAATTACTCCTTCTGCACTTCTCCTTGGTGTGGGAAAAAGAAAAAAAAATTTATGAGGGAATGTATGCAGGACATCCTGTGCAGCTAGTAGTAAAACACTGACTTTCTATATCATCATCTTCTTTGACTTTTAACACAAAAGGCATTGCACACAACAGAAGGTAATTATTTTGAACTTGTTATGTTGGATAAAGATGAATTAAACATGGAAGTGAAAGTTGATAGTTGCCAGATGTTTATTACCCAAGTACCTCTAATATGGGCAAACAGAAAGGAGTCCCAATTGGCAACATATACAGATACATAAGGATTCCAAAGGGATGATTTCCCAAAACCAAGAAAAATTATAAGTTAAATTAATTGGTGCGGAAAATATTAGACAGAAAAATGTGAATGAAAACTTGGATTTCTTAAAACAGGGGTTTTTGTGTGGGCAGAAAACCTTGATTCATCAATCATGGAAAAGAATAACACTAGCTAAAATCCATACCAGGTTCAGTGGCAAGATGAAGGGAGCAATTAGAAATGGGAAAAAAATGCATAAATGGAAAAAAGGGAACCAGATGTCAATCCATAAAAGTTAAACGTTATAAAGTATAGAAAATAAATAAAGGGAGCTAAATATATCAAGGAAAAGGCCATGGCTCAGGACTAAGAACTATAAAAAGGAAAATTTAACTATACTAGGAACAAAAGAGATTGTAGGAATAGTATACATTCATTACTTAATGGAGATGACTTAGGTGTTAATAATGATGCATAAAATGCAGAAATAAATATTTCTACTCTATATTTGGCAAGAAGCAGGAAGATATATTTGTATTATATGAGAATGATGAAGTACTTTCAAGTCCATTAGTGATTAAAGGACAGTATATTACATGAGAAAAATGGAAGTGCTTTGCAATCTGTCAGTGATTAAGAGGATATTAAACAATATCTACCATGGATAAGCCTTCTTTGCCAGCTAATTTGTACCCAAGACTCTTAAAAGAGCTGGCTGAGATTTTTGCCTTCCTGCTCTTCATTTTTGTGTAAGCTTAGAATACCAGAGGGATTCCAAATGACTGGAAGGAAGCTAATGTGGTATCCATATTAAAAAAGAACAAATTGAATGATTTGGTAAATAGCGACCAATGAGCCTGACATCAATCCTAGGCAAAATACTGGAAAAGTTGATATGGGATTTAATTAACAATTACAGGAATATAATTAATACTACTCACCATGCTCAGACAAGTCCAATTCATTGTTTGATGGGATTACAAGTCTGATTGATAAAAATAAACTGAGTAGATGTGGAATATCTTAGACTTTTATAAGACTTTTGATGCAATTCTATATGATGTTGTATAATGCACGTTTTATTTAGAATGTCATTAAGGCACATGTTAAAACAACTAAGAACTGGCTAACTGACAGACTTCAACCTGTAGCTGTCCATGCTCAATCATCACTGAATGGGGAGGTTCCATGGGAACTGGTACACAGCTGGATGCTCTTCAACATTTTTATCTGTGATTTTCAACTATAGAGAACTGATTTGATCACTGTACTAGGATATCAGTGCTGACAGTAGCATGGAGTTTTAGTGACTACACTGGGCCCCATGGCCTTCGTTTTATGACTCTGGTTTTTATGGCTAACTAGCTAATGAATGAAGTTGGACAAATTCAAGTAAGAAATCAGGAATGAATTCATTTATTTATTTATTTTTTAATCTGTAAGGGCACTCAACTACCAGAACAAATTACCAAGAAAAGTGGTAAAAGTCATCAAATCAAGACCATATGTTTTTCCTGAAAGATGGGCATTAGCTAGGCTTAATTTAGGGTTACTTGGGTAAAATTCTAGGGAGAGTGACATGCAAGAGATCAGATTATCTAATGTAATGATCACCTCTGGCCTCAAACACTAGGAACTGACTAATCTACGTCCTGTTGCGTTGCTGTGTCTTTTCTCCTTCATTTCAGGAGTTTCTCTTGCAGTTCACTAGTTCCATTACCTTTACGCTGGCACATTGTAAAAGCAGAAAACATGCTGTCCTTGGTCCTCTTTTTCAACTGAGATATTCACCATATATTCTGCAGGTATCAGGTAAATTTTGAATGGCTGACGACCTGAAAAAATTGAAGTTTGTAATAAAATCTGAAGCTAGATGAGTTGTCCACTGTTTCAGATTTCATTATGAATTTTTCATAAAATTCTCCTTATATTCTATCTGTTCTCATGGAATCTACTCTGAGGACACAAATTCAGGATTAAAACCACCACAGAATTAAAAGACCCACCTTCTTTTCTCTGAAATAGTTCAATGGCCTTGTTTACTTCAATACTGATTTAAGTTAGGTACAGAAAATATTGAAACATATGAAAGAACAGCTTATGTTCAATTCATTAAGTATTTGAATATTTTCCCACAAAAAGAGACTCACTTTCCATTTTTTAAACCAAAAAAATATCTTTACCATTTCAAAACTATGTTAATCTGAATCAAGGAAATAACAGGAACAAAAAACTGAAAGATCAGAAAGACCACAGACTTTCTAAAACATTAATAATGGGAGACTAGCTAACTACGTAGTTCTTAACTGGTCAAATATGACTGCAGGACATGATTGCCAGGTAATTGATTGACACTTTCAAATGATTACTTCTTGGAACAACTAGTTCTGGAGTACACAAGGTTACTCTTGACTAAGCACGTCAGTGCTAAACAACATACAGGGACTGATTCATAGAGAAAGAACAGTTGAGCCATTTTGGGAAGATCCACACTGCTTCTACAGCACTTCAGAGCACTGCTGAGAAACATGCCTCACCCACTCCAGCTCCATGTATGCCAAACCCAGAAGTTAAGAGGTGAAGCCTCAAGACAGCTGGAGACATGGAGACAGAGTTCAAGAATGGGGGGGAGCAGCTAAGGGTGGCTTCACTGCTTTGTTTCTGGGTTTAGTAGGAACAGAGCAACTGTGGACTGGGGAGGTTGTTTATCAGTAGCACTCAAGCACACCACAGAAGCAGTAAAGACTTCAGTAAATCTAAAATTAAAAGACTATTACCAATAGCTTTAGTGCAGGAGCCAGAAACTTACAGCCCATGAAGTCAGTTTATCTGCCTCGCATTGCTGGAGGGCTTCTACAGTGTTTTGGTAGTGGGGGACCTTACATAGGCGATTAACGCATGGGCATATGGGGCCCTCGCCAATCAGAGACCTCTGCGTGCCTGGGGTTCTGCAGGAAATAACAGGTTTCCCCTTGCAGGGGGCAGCATTTGGGGCTGCTGGGAGCAAGACACAGGGGGCACCATGTGCCTGCACATAGCTTCACACATACACATGGCCTGGAACACAGCTGGGCAACATGGAGGGCAGCTCCCTGCAGGTAAGTATATGCGGGGGGAAGGTGTGTGAGAGGGGCAGATTGAGGTCCCCATGGTGAGAGGGAGTGGGCCAGGGGCTGGGGGCATTGCCCAACCAGAGGTGCATGTGACTTGAGGCCAGGGCAGGGAGTGGGATGGTGGCTCCCCACCACTGCCCGCACCCCCAAGGGGAGGCATGGGGGGCATGTGCCTCTCCCCAAGATTTGTGCATGGGGCAGATGTGGGCTGCCCGCTGCAGACTCGAGGCTCTTCACTCTGCTGCCTTTGCCCCAGGGACCCCATGCCAGCTGTGCATCCCCTGTCCACCTGACAGCAGTGCAAGTGGCAAGATGTCTCCCACTGCTGGGTGGGCAGGGATGCACAGTCGGCACAGGGTCCCCGGCCAAAGGCAGCAAAGTGGAGAGCCCCAAGCCCACAGTGGGCAGCCTGCATCTACGCTTGCCCCACTCAGCTCTGCTTGGCTCTGGCTTGTGGCTGGGGGGAGCAGGGAGAAGAGGGGGACCCCAGCCAGGTCCACCTAGATTTCCCCACCTTTGTCAGCAGTAGCACCAGAAGGGAAAGAGGCCCCTCCCCCCGCTGGAGCCCAGGGCCCCAGTAAATCTTAATCCATCACTGGGACTGCCTATGTGGTGGCTGGACAGCAACAGGGGTGGGTTTGGGAGCAGTGACTTCAGCTCCAGTTCTGACTCCAGCAGTACTGGTAAAAATGTTGCTGACCTCTGCCTCAATATCATTACCAAAAACCAGCACAGGTAATTTAAAATATTTCCTTATAAAGTCAGGAAATGAAAATGTTTAGAAAGAGCATTGAGGACTCCTGGGCATCAGAAGGCACCATGAGGCTAAAACCTTAGTGGGATTTTAAAATTGTTGATGTGAACAACAAGAATGTCAATTGCTACATTAGAGAGGACAAAAAGATTAAAAGATATGTATTTAAAATAATCCCTCATGATTCATTTTATAATCCACCCACCCATAAGTGCTTGGAGTAAGAAGAAACCTTCCCTACAGGGAAATTATTATGGAATGGCCCATTATTAGGCTTTTATATATCTTTCCCTGATAGGCATTGTCATACTGCATCAGCTATCTTCATGCCTTTCTAAGAAAATATTCTCACTCAGACTAATCAAGCATTGAATGATTAGTTTGAGTGAGAATACTTTTCCTCTTTTTTTCTATTGCTTCCCCAGTGTAGACGCTTTGCTCTCTAATGAGACTGTTACCGGTGTGTGCAGGTTTGTACATGAAAGCAACAGAGGCAATCATGCATGAGCTCATGTTTGTGTCAAACAGCATGAATAAGTGCACAAACAGCATTGACCTGTCAGCATGCAAGGGCATCGTACATTTGCTGGGTTACACATCCATGTCTCAGAGGAATCAGAATAGGTTTGAATACTAGAAGCATCTTTTCGATCACTGATTTTTTTTTATTTCATTGTTTTGCTACAATTGACCCATCCAATCCTTCCCAATAAGCTTCCCCAGACAGGAACCGAGTCTGACCACTGGTGATGCTATCATTGTCATATGACATTTCTCAAGCAAGGGCTGAATATACCAGATCTGGGTTCACTGCCAGCCACTAAATGGCCTAGGTGTTCATCTTGGTGCTTTCTATTCTGGAGGGGTGTGAACCCAGCATGCATATGGTTGAAGTTTTTTGGCTTTCCAGTTGTGGGGACTCTAAGGTCACATGCCTTAGCAGCTCAATAGTGTATCTGCTCCCTACTGCTCTAACTCATGGTTCCAGAAAGACTGTTGGGAAGCTGAACAGAGCCTTATCTATGAAGTAGATTGAAAATGTCTCACTATGGGAAATATTTGACTCTGTAGCCTAGTAAAGACAATCTAAGTCAATCAGGTACATCACTAGTTGGGATTTTTAAAGATGATGTGGTAGAGGAAAGAAAGCAGTATGCTGGTATGGGAAGGTTATGGAAGAGGATTGTAAAATGGCCTATACAGCAGTGGATTAGATATAGTTTTGGATCACTGCTAGTATCAATCTGCTCTCCCCCTTGCTCCATCTGTCTCAGGTAAATAGAAAACCATGGGGGCTTGCACGGGCAGATCCAGGATATTGTAAAGGAGGTTATGAGAGCAGCAACCAGTGCTACAGGAGTGGCCCCCTCCCATGTTCCCAGTACTCTCTCCCTTCCCCGCAGGGCAGGCAAACACCACCCTGGGAGCAGCAACCAGGGATTTTTTAAAGTCCCCAAATCAGGTAAGAATTCTGCCCCCTGGTTTCAGCACCCCCTCCCCTTCTTCCCATTTCTGCCTACCCCTCTGTCTGCCACTGGTATTATTCCGGGCTGACCCAGGGCTTGGGGGCACCCCAGAACTAGTCTTGCCCTGCTCCCACAGTGTGGTGAGCCAGACTCAGCAGGGGACAGCAATGGCAGCTGGCAAGTTCCCTCCTCTCCCACCTTGCTGGTCCTGAGCTGGCAGGGAACATCCATGGGATCAGGTAGAGAGGATGAACCTGTCTACTGCTGCTCCTGCCCCCAAGTGAGCCTGGCTGAAGCAGCAGAAGAGCTGCTTTTCAGCTCTCTCCTACCACTTCTGGGTAGGGAAGAGAAGAGCAGGGAGAAACAGAAGCACCTTCTAGCTCCCTTGTCCTCACCACAGCTCCCTTCCAGGTAGAAGCTGTGCTCGCACAGCAACTGGGGAGCAGAGGGCCAGGAGAAGTAGTGGCACCATGGGCACAGCTCCTAGCCAGAAAGGAGCTGCACCAGGGCTGAGAAGCTAGAAGCTGCTTCTACACTGCTACTTCTCCTCCCTGTCCCTAACTCTCCTCTACAGACCCTAGCCCCGCACAGCTCCCCACCATCTGAAAACTGAGCTCACACTGCAAGTAGAAGCAGTGACAGCACAGGCACAAATCCCAGATGTGTAGTTCCTGTAAGGGCACAGGCTCCCCTGCTGTTGATGCATTGCTGAAAATACCTGGCCTGTATTGGACTGGAACCAGGTTGTTCTGGCCCATGGCTTGAACAAAGTTGTCAGCCCCTGATCCAAGTCATTTGAGCTGCATTAAAAATCCTTCCCCATAAGTTCTCTCAGTTTCTCCTTCCCTTCATACTGTACTTTTAACCTACCAGACTAGTGATACCTTACCCTAGCTATGGCCTTTTAACACATTAGCCCACATCCCTTCCTTCATATTTTTTCTGTATTCCTGACCACAGAAATCCCTGTACATCTATTGCACAAGTAAGAGATAGTCATTTATCTGTAAATGTCTTCATAAACATTAGGAAAGAGTAATTAACTGCTTCCAACATAATAGAAATTCTTGTTTTCAACTTTTTTTCCCCACTCCAATGGGGGGTTTACTTTTTTATGATGCACCAACGGGTCAGTGGGCTTCACCATGTGCAGCCTTAATGAACTGTCTGTTCTTCATTAAAAGCTGTTAATGACAACGATAATGGCACTAATTAGACTGCATGCAAACATCCACATGCTTGGATTGCTCTGGAACTACAGGCAGCAAAGGTCCAAATGAACCCAGCTGCTGCACATGCCAGAGAGAAGATGCAAATAATCAGTATCAATCAGGTTCTTCAAAGCAGATGCCCCGGGACCAGTGTGAATCAGGTTCTTCTGTCTCTCTTTCTATTACTGCTTTCCTGCCTCCTGTTTGTCACTGAAAACATTTTAAAAGCTAACATATTTTAGCTTCTTCATTTACTCTCATTCTTCCCTTTTTCTCTTTCTTCTCTTGCCCAACCCAGCCATCTTCCCTTCTAGGCCTTTCACAGTGGTGGGGAGGTGGAGAAACACCAGAAGAATGCTGTGAGTGCCTGCGTACCATGACACTTGTCTGGAAGGGGCCTAAAAGGAAGCATAACCCACAATGAAATCAGGAAACAAGTCATAAATCCATCATCCACTGGCTGTTTCACTTTGATAAGGCACCTTTTCTGCTTCTTGTGTACTCTCTGGGAATGAGGATAACTCTTTGATTGATTGTGTGAGTTTATTTAAAGAATTAATGCTTGGAGAATCTGGATGAAAAGCATCTGTAACTGCAAATGATTAATAAAATAACACAGGTTTCCTTTTACTGTGGCAGTGATTTCCAAACCACACTTTATAATCCAAATAATTAAACTCCACAGGAGATTGCTCCACAGAACCCACTGTTACAACACGGGGGCCTTGTGCATCAAAGACTGGATTAGGAATCTCAGGAGACTTAGGTTGTACTCCACTGGCTCTGCCACTGACCTACTACTTAATCTTGACCATGTCCCTTCCAGCCTCTGCCTGTAACATGGGGATAGTGATATTGATCTTTTCTTAACTATTCTGAGATCTGCTGAAGAGGAATGCTAGCAGAGTCAGGTAGGAGGTGGGAAGATTCTGAAACCAAACTTTTGTAAAGAAAGTTTGATTAAAGACACAATTACTCTGTTATGGAAGCCAGTGCTTCATCTATTGCTGCAAGGTTATTACTACATAAGGATCGGGAGAACTCCAAATAAATGTTTAGTAGACATTAATCTCAAAAGGATTTTCACTCAACAAGGATACTCCTCCAGAGAGAGTGTTCACACTTTTGAAAGAGCCACCCAGATACCATGTGAAGCACTGCTGCAGTACAAAAAGAAAATCCCCATGAATCACACACCATTAGTTATGACTTACCATCTTTCACTGGAACCAATACAGAAAATCCACAAACATTTACAACCCATATTAGAAGACGACCCAATTCTTAAAGAGATCTTTCCAGAATCACCCATCCTAGCCTCTAAACAGACACCAAACCTTACCAATCTCATCCCCAGAAGTAAGCTTCCTATGACTCAAAGCGCACCAAATGGATCCAGACCAAGCCAGGACAGAAAAAATGTAAAACCTGCCAAAACTTCTCCGCCACTCCCAGGATAACTACACCCCACAACAGAACCATCACCATTCCTGGATCTTATACCTGCACCTCCAGAAATTTAATGCATCTCATCCAGTGCACTGAATGACCTGCTGGAAAATACATAAGAGAAATCAAATGACAAAACTGCATACCAAAATGAACACACACCAAAAATCTAAAGACAAAAATACCGAATTACCTGTGGGTACACATTTCTCACAAGACAACCACTCTCTCTCCAATGTCTGTTCTAATCCTCAAAGGGAATTTACAAAATACCTTTCATAGATAAGCCTATGAACTTCACTTCATAAATCTACTGCATACAAAAAAATCATGGACTAAATACAAACATTGGATTTATGGCACACTATAACCTGCCTGCCATGCAATAACCCCAGATAACCCCTCTATATTTTACCAGCTACATTCTATCATCAGGTCAACATTCCCTTCTTCCTTGTCCGTGCCCTCCCTATCTACCTGTCTCACACCTACGGTCTCCCATGGCCTCTGATATTCCCTGCCACACAATTGTATTTTTATAGACCTGCATTTTGCATATTGGCTTCTAGTCCACCCAGGAGAGCACAAAAACACCAGTAGACTCTCCCTATGCCTGAAGAAGCTTGTTTGTGCCTGAAAGCTTGTAAAGAACATTTTTTTCCAACTAAGAGTTGGTCTCATAAAAGATATCACATTAACCCAAAGAACCTTGTCTGCCTGGATATTAAGTAATTGGAGATGGCTTGCTTTCCTCCCCTCAGGGGTCATCAGCTTCACAAATGCAAGAAACATCACTTGGATCGCAACACTCATCATTTCAAATTCAAACACCCAGTGAATGGTCAGGCCAGACCTCTGTAATCTGGTCATCCCCAGGGGAAAATTGTCATTCCATTCAGGCAGAGAGGAAAACTTTCAGGCTTGTGCTCACTAGACTTATTTTATGTTAATTGATTAGCAGTTAACTGCAGGTATTTAGCCTGCTTGTAAAGGCTAGGAGATATTTTTTTCTTTATCAAAGTGTTCAGCTAAGGGTAAGAGTGAAAGAATCACCCTCTTCTGCCAGCAAAAATTCTGGAAACAGATAGCAGTTGCTAGCACCAAGCCACAAGAGTGCATTCATGTCCTGGTTGTTTTGCCAGGTCTTCACAGCTTTTCTGTGGCAGTTGTGTTGCCAGAAGGTAAGAAACACCCCAATAAAGCAGGAGATGCTGAAGAGACTGCTACAATGAGCAAAAGGCACAGGCCTTCTGCCTGTGGTAAGGTGGCAACAGAAGTCTTGCTCTAAGTGGTGGACTTCTGATAGCAGACAGTGGGATTCTGAAACTGCAGAGGGTGTTGAGTGTGGATATGTGATGGACTATGGGCTTTACTGTAATATTTTTGTTTTAACTGTGTTCATATTGCTATAATGGTGCATGCCTCAGTTTACCTTGTTAGCCTGTACACAAGGAATGACAGGTTAAACCAGGAGATTGTCAGCATCAACAGACTTGAATAGTTGTATTGATGCTTCAGGTGAGCTTGGTACTCATGCTTTGGAGGACATGCCTCTGGAGGCCTCTGAAAAAGACTGAGGGCACAGACAAAAGTGACAATTTTTACCCTATCTAGCCACAGAAAAAGGGTTGTAGCTGTGACCAAAAAAGTGCACATCTGCAGACAGCTTAAAAAATGGCTGATTGGGTAAAAATCTGACCCCTTACTGTTTGAGGTATCAAATGAAGATGTTTCAAAATGTAGTGTCTTCTGTAACTTGTGTCTGCCCAGCTCCCACTCTGGCACTGTTTACAGAATGGGAGGGGGGAAAGGGAGTGGAGAGAGTTCAGTCTGGGGTTTTTTCAGCCCCCTCCAGAGAGTTGGATGGGTGTACTGGAGCCCTCACACCACCCCATGAGGTTGGGGAGTTACAGCTGAGAACTGCACTTCTGTCTGCACCCTGAGATAAGCATGAAAATGGATGGAGCAGCAAGTAAACCTGAGAGCAAAAGACAGTCTAAAGACAGATACTGGGGGAGAAGCTCGGAGGCTGGGGAGCTGGACAGGCCAGAGAAAGAAGAGCTGAGTAACTTTAGGGGTGCTCTGGACTGTGCAAACTCGACTGGGGGCAGAGGGACTGCTTAAGTTTTGAAGAAGGCAGAGAACCTCTGGCTCAGTGGCTTTTTCCACAGCAAATGCCTTTACTGAAGCTGTTTTCTCTGTTTTGCTGCTGTGAACTTCAGGTTGCACTTGTTTTCCCTAACAAGAGATAGAATTGGAAGCTAGCTCTGAATTAGGACCATGGGCAACCAGGGAGGATTGGAGACACAAAGCCAGGATTGCAGAATGGTACAGCTGTGCAAAATTTCAGCAGCCATTTCATTTCTGAGGTGTTTCAGCCTGTTTTGGCACCTGAAACACTGAATCTGAAACAAAACAGAAGGCTTTGAAACACCTCCGCAATGAAACCATCTGAAACATTTCAGAAACGTTTGGGATGTTTTAGAAGCGCCCCCTGGGAATAGTCCTGCACAGCCTTGCTGCTCTCCTTTTAAAGTGCTGGGAGGCTGGATCTGGGTTGGGGTTGGGGATGGGGATGGGGAGGGCAGCCATGGGGATTCTCCTGCAGCCCCTCTGCTGGGGCAGAGGCAGGCACAGCTGCTCCAGCTGACTGCTGGAGCCACCCCAGCTCCCAGACAGCATGCGGTGCCCTGCCACGCCATAGTGGACTCACGCCATAGGGCAGCTGCCACACAGGGTGCCAAGTGGGGTGGGCAATCCCTGCTGCCACCCACTGACCCACACTGCACAGGGGGGCTCTGCTACAAGCCCTCATCACCACTCCTGCAGCCAGTGAGTGCGGGGCTTTTTTATTATTATTTATTTATTTATTTATTAAGTACTGGGAGGCTGGGCCCAGACAGGGGATGGGACCGGGCAGGGCAGTTATGGGGGCTTCTCCCATGGCTTCCCCCACTTGGGCAGAGGCAGGCACAGCTGGAGGAGCCATGGGTGAACCTGCAGCTGCCTGGCTTTGCCTGTCTCTCCCCAGTCAATCCAAATCTCTAAAACAGCATTAAAACTCCAAAACAGATTTGGCCAAATCAAAATGGAACAGTGATCCAAAACACTAAAATGAATCACTGTCCTCTGAAACGGCCAAATCTGAAACTGAAACAAAACATAGCCATTTCACACAGCTCTACAGAATGGGAAGGAGCCTGGGCTCCTCCCTCCTCTAGCGTCAGGGGATTCTCTGAGAGACTAGACAAGACCATGGTGATCCCAAGCAAGAACCCTCTTGGTGGGGGGACTCCATGATGGGATGTACTGAGGATCTGCTGCAAAACTTGAGTTCTGTTCTGTAGACTTGGCTGGCAATACCACAAGAAGGGTCTGATAGAGGAATCCAGGTGGGGAGGGCCAACTTGTTTGGCTAGCTGGCCTCAGGCACACATGACAAGTTGTTCGATTTCAGCTTTGCACATGCTGTTGTTTTCCACTGCCTGACTCATTCTAATTTTGTAACAAATTACCTCTTTCCAGAAGATGATCTTTAGCTGGACTAGGAGCATTTTCTTAATACCATAATAACTCACAAACAAGCACAACTTAAAAAAAAATCCTAAAGTGATCAAAACTGCTTTTTTGCAACACTCTTTCAGAAACATCCAACATTGAGACACTATTAATGTCTCTTCTATATTAAAAGCTAATATATAAGAACCTCCAGAACTGAGATGCAAGTGCATTGCTTTAACTATACAAAACATCTGGGAATCTCTAGCACCAAAACATAGCTGTGTCCCTTGTCTTATTCCACAGCACAGCAGTACTGGAAATGTCCAAGATGGAAAGACAATTCTTGTACAGTGTATTCACTATAACAGAGCACAGCATCCACAAATTATCAGTGCCAGCTGAGAATTGTTCAGATGGGTTAAACATACATCAACTAACACTTTCCCTGTTTAAGTATGAAATACATAAATAAGGCCAGTTACAAATGATAGATAAAATTAACAGTCCAAATTACAGAACTCCAAGCAATAAGACTATGAGAAAAAAAGACTATCTTCAAAGAGGTTGGTGGCAGTTTTGTCTCAATGTCACATGTAAGTGGCCTGAATTTCCAAGTATATTAATCTGCCCTCTACAGCTCCCAATTATTTGTCCAGAATTTTTGCAAAATCAGGCCATACAACTTCTAAGTCAATGCTTTCAATATCTTATCTATATCTTATCTCCCCTTCCCTACTTCAGCTTGTTCCCACAACTACATCCATCTTTACTGTGGTTTCTTTTTTCTCTAGTTAGATGTAATAAACTGGTTTTTCTCTCCTGATGCAACGCATTACAGAGCAAGTTGAAAGAGGTTATCAGGGAGGGCACTATTACTGCACAATGACCCATGAAGGTTGTGCTCCAAAAAGGGAAAGCAGTATATGAGAATCATTTATTTCTCTGAAAAGGCTATCTATGTCAAAATACAGACCTCTTTCTGTAAGGGATTAATTTTTTTTAAAGAGTTTTGTGGCTTGATTTCAATTTCCTCCTGAGCAAGCAGGAAAAAGTTGCTATTTGGTGTGCACCAAAGAACTTGGTGCCTTTTAAAGAACATACACAGCAAACAGTGCCAAGTTGCTAGTCTCATAAACACTAGTGGCCAGGTGTCAGAGAGGCTGGCAAAGTTAACAACTAATAGAGAGAATACATCCTGTGCTTTAACAGGACCAGGGAATATGCACAAAGTAGGTAAATTAAACAGCCATTTCAACTACATTTTAAAATCTACCCTAAAACAAAGTGACATTTCCTCAATTCTGCTCCCAAAAGACTAGAGTCCGTATCATAAGAGGAACTTGTATTTTAAGCAGATTTTGCTCACGAAGGGGCCCAGCATGAGCTGGTGTGGAATATGAATCGTTTTCGCACCACAGCTGAGAATAGCACCCCCAGGCCAGGATGGAAGAACTGGTGAGGAAGGACATAGTGCAGCTAGAGCTTACCCTGAATAGTTAAAATAACTTGAACTGACTCATAGTTATTATACTTTAAGCTGAAACTTAAACAAACTGAGCAGTAATGAGCCTAGTAAGGACTTGAATGGGAAGATCTTCAAGGAAAACATATTATAGAAATCATTGGGAAGCAGGGCTGGAAGGCACCAGAGGTCATCTAGTCCAAAGCCCTGCCTGAGGTAGGATTATCCCTGTTCAAGCCATTCTATACAAATCCAGAAACTGACCTCTTAGTAAAACTGCTATCAACCCGAACACAACACAAGACATAACACCCTAACCTGCCACAGGGAAAGCAGGTAATACTTTACCATATGGTATTAGTGGTTCAATACGTGGAACTAATCCAAAGCTCTAACCTGGTGGTAGGTGATATACTGTGTTGCTGAAGATGCCATATTTTGAATGAAATTTAAATCTGAAGTGGTCTTGTTTGCTTGTTATCATCAAAGAACCTAGGGCCCTGTACAGTTCTCTGCCATACCATTTTTACACTGGTCATACCAATTAAGAAAAAAAAAAAAGGAGTTGTATCAACATAACATTGGTCTTACAGGGTGGAGAATCAGGCCATTTTTGCAAGATTAGGTGTGCTAACTGAAGCCAGATTCCAGCTTGGTTAATTAAATCTTCCTAGAGGAGAACTTGTCTATATCAGAAACACAATCCTGTTTACATTCAGACATAGCTTCTTCTTTAAGAGCCTGCACAGCCTATCCCCATGCTACCTGTCATCTCTCATTGACTACTAAATGGGCAGCTTCTGCCTCTAAACAGGAACCAAAACACCTCACACACTCCTTCAAGTCCCTCCTTAAAACTCTCATTGTCACAATGCTCATGAAAATAATGGCTAATGTGAGGGTATTAACACACTAGTGCCACTGCCCATGAGACTGGCCAACATTGTCTCTCGTCTTCTTGGACTGTCTCTCTGTTTCCTCTCGTCTATAGACCAGCTTAGCTTGTAAGTTCTTTGCAACAGGGACCATCCCTTTGTTCTGTGTTTGAACAGTACCTACCACAGTGAGGTGCTTGTCCATGACTAGGGCTCTTGGCCACTACAATAAGACAAATAATTAATAATGAATTAATGAGTGATCCAGCATCCACAGTACATGTGGGCCCTGTCTCAGCCAGTCAAGGAACTGTGCCACACACCGTGCTCTCTCTTCCCCCAGCCCACCACTTGCCTGGTCTGGGACACACACACACACAACACATAGCATCTGCTCAAGCTGTTCCCGGACCTGCATGTAGTGCCAGTAGGTGGCCAGGGGGAGCTTGTGACCTGACAGGCTTGTCCCTGGAAGGACTGGCAATTAACTTGAATGGCCCTCTGTTAAACTTACAGATGTACACAGCAGTGTCTCAGGGCTGGAAAGGGAAGGAAGGGAGAGAGGGTAGAAGAAGGGAGGACAACGCCAGAGCCTTTTGTAGAAATGTGTTCTTCCAGGCAAAACTGTCTGTTTACTTTCTCACAGCCTAGTGGTTACAGCACATGCCCAGGAGGTGAAATAAATGGTCCACGCAGGCAAAGTAGAGATCTGAGCCAGGTCTCCATATTCTGAGTGATTCCCTTAGCCCCTAGGCTTTGGAATAATAAGAACATAAGAGATGCCGTACTCGGTCAGATCACAGGTCCATCTAGCTCAGTATCCTGCATCTCACAGGGACACAAAGTGGATGCTGAGGGGAAGAGTATATCTATCTATATTTAGAGGGAGAGAAAGTATTTCTAGATTGACCTGTCACCTGTTCCTCTTCCTGTACAGCTTCCAGCATTTAGAAGCCTAGGAAGTCTGAATTGATACGTTGCACCCTTAACAAAAGGGAAGCACTGACACTACCATGAAGCAGACTAAGAAAATCTAGCCTAGCTCCATTTTTCCCCCAGATAAAAATCACTTGCTGAATTCAATTCAAATTTGTAAATAGTCAAGAGATGCTCAGAACAGCATTTTTAGTCACTTTATTATTCATCTTAAAAAACAAAATCAAAAACAAACAAAAAAACAATCCTCCCCCAGCTCTACTCAGTTTCTCACTCAAACTGGAAATAATTCCTTTCCTGCAGCCTTTTTACCATCTTGGTTTTTTAGAATGTAATCTTTTCAAGGGCAGGAAATGTCTTTTACTAAGTGTATGTGCAGGATTTACCACTGCAAGGTCCTGATTCTGCCTAGAGTTTTTAGGTTCTACTGTAATGAATATGCACACATATTATACACTATACACACACACGTGTGTATGTATGTGTGTATATATATATATATGTATGTATGTATGTATGTATGTATAAATAGATATAGATAACTCTATGTCTATCTATATAGATAGCCATCTATATCTATATATGTAGGTTCCAATGTATATTTACTACCATAGAACTGAGAACTCAAGTTGAAATCAGGATGTTGCAGTGCTAAATCCTGCACATACACTTAGTAAAAGACATTTCCTGCCCTTGAAAAGATTACATTCTAAATAGAGGGAGGGAGCTGACCAAATCCTGTGATTTAAATATATCTGAAGAGTGTGTGTGTGTGTGTGTGTGTGTGTGTGTGTGTGTGTGTGTGTGCACGCGCACATGTAAATCCAGATTAATTAAATGAAAACAAAGCAGCTTTCATCCCCATTAGTACAATACTGAAGGTCGCACCCTTTAAAACAGAAACAATGGAAAAAGTTACAATTCCAAGAGCAAAGCTAACATGATGCCAATGTTGTATGACTTGTGATGTATCACTTTTTGAAAAAAAAAAATGCATTACATCTCATATTTAATTGGAAAAAAAAATGACTATTACAAGTGTGCCAAGCTATGAAGTTAACAGGGTTTTGGGGAAATAGTGCTGGCTCTACTGTTTAGATCTGAACTGTCACAAAGTTCAGATATACTTAAATCACAGGATTTTGTCAGCTCCCTCCTGCTAATAGGGACTTGCCAATCCTGCTTGCTTAAAAGATATTTCTGGTCTTGAAGAGAGTGTAATCCTTCCCCAGGGGCTAAGCAGAACTAAAGAACAAAGGTTCCCAATATGAGCAAGGGCAGACGATTCATAATCTATTATAACGGGATAGTGCTGCCTCCAAGACATTCCAGTTGAGCTCTGTGTTCTCCCTCTCCCCTGTATCCAGTTGCTGGGTTCATCTTCAAGAAAGGAAGGAGGGGGAGGAAGGAAACTGCTGAAAAATGCATGTGCCAGCTTAGCTAAGAAATGGACAGCGTCTTTTCATTTCTCTTCTCTTTGCTGCATAAACAGGCCAATCATGGAGTCAGCAGCCACCGCAATTTCTGAATCAATATTTATAAAGCCCTTCTCCAACTCCTATTTCATGCCTCATTGGCCACACAACATCCACTCTGAGCAAGCTGGAGAATCCTGACCTTGCTGATGATGAAGTGGTTGCTTGAGGAGAAAAGGTCCCCCCCTCAGCCAGCAATCATAAAGCATGGGAACATCCCCAGTGGAACTGCACGTTACTCTTCACTCCACCCCCCACCCCACCTTTTATCTTCTCTCTCCCCACAATAGTAGCCTTTGCTCTGGGCCTTGAATGTTGACCTTCATTAAAAATTCTAAATAAGCTGCTTGTTCAACAGTGACAGCCAAACTGTGTAAAGGGGGACATTAAAGCCGTGGATACCCCAGGGGGGAAAATAGCTTTGCCCATACTTTTCATGACACAGAGGATTGATTCACAGTGATTCCATCAAATAAAAATAATGGCAGCAGTTACGAGGCACAGAAAGACAGAAAGAAATGGTGGGTATAGACTTGGGACTGCTGGAATACCTCATGAAGCACCATGGACTAAATTACAAAGGGCAGCACTGCCCGAGGGACCCTGTCTGAACACTACAGAGCAACATCTGAAAATCAGATTACACAAACCAAACATAGGTCCAGAGACATCTGACAAGATACAAGTTTCCCTGCAAACTAAGAGAAAACTTTTAAAAGGTTATTATTTTACAGATTGTTAAAGATGTGATGCAGTAGGTATTTATTAAACCAACACTGCCTGCAAACACAATGGGAGGCATCGAGAGCACCACCATGAAAACCTGATTTGTAGCACGAGGGCAGACAATACTACCCTCTTCAGTACTCAGATGCACCACCCTTTCAGTCGATACACTGTGGGAGAATCAGCCAGGCACTCTTTTCTTAAGTCTCCAAAGCAAATAAGAAACTCCTTTGTCTTCCTCGCTGGTGACCCATCCACTCCCCTTCCCTTCTTGCCCCAAACCATCACTGCCACTATCTCCCCAGCCTGGGGACAAGTCCTGGGGGAGGCTCCAGAGTTGCTTCTGCCCACTCCAGCTGAGCTCAGCCAGGGATAGCAGCAGCAGTAGCAGTAGGTCTCCCTCCCTGGTGCCTCCCCTCAGGGTTCCCTGCCAGGCCAGGAGTGGGCACAGCAGAATGAAACCTGCCCACCACCACTCCTGTCGCTAGCCAAGCTTGGCTGTACATGCAGCCCAGCTGCAGTGGAGCAGGAACAGTTCTGGAGTCCTCTCCCCTGCCCCCCAGTTCATTCCTGGGGACAGTGGCAAAAGGTGAATGAGAAAGGAGGAGAGGAAACATGCCACTAAGTATAGAGGTGGGGTGCAGCCACCCCTGCAGTGCAAGTTGCTGCTCCCCTGCCCCCCCTTTCCAACATCCTGGATCCGCTTGTCAATAATAAACAGATTTACGAGGATATATCATAGACACTGCAACTGGGCATGCCTATGGCTATCTGTGATGCCACATAAAGCAACTGGAGGTCAAATAAAAAACTGCTATGGCAGGTATTAAAATAAAATACAGCTGTTAATGAGGGAGGAGGTTGGGGGAATGGGAAATATAGATCCCACCTTTATGCAAGCAAAATAGGAACATACTTCTTTGTACAAATGGCATTTAGACTTCCAGTTTGCTGTAAGTCCCATACTGTGCATTTCCAGTAGGGATGCACCAATAGAGATTTTTTGGGCCAATACTAATGGCCAATTTTTAAGGACCCATATCAGCCAGTACCAATCCTATTGCTGATATGCGGCCCGGCAGCTAGGAGAGCAGCATCTGGCTGGTAATTTGGTTGTGGGGGAAGGGGCAGGCAGAGAGAAGGGGGCGGTGTACAGATCGAGGGATGGAGGGACTAGGACTGGGGCTGGGACAGCTGCATGGGAAACTGGTGCCACCTTAGTCAGGGAGGCCCCATGTCCTCCCTGCAACCAGTCCTACCAACCAGGTGGGGAGATCCCCCACAGCTGATCTGACTGCCCTGGTGGGGTGGGGGTGGGGGGAGTGTCTCCCAGCAGCCAGTCCCACCAACCAGGGGCAGTGCTCCCACAGCCAATCCTGCGATGGCTGATCACTGCAGCCGCTTCCAGGAGTGCCTGCAGCAATTGGCTGGTGCTTGCAGGGTGGGGCACTGGCACCCCTGCCTGTTCCCTCCCCTCCCCCTGCCTATCACCTAAGCAGTGAGCACAGCTGGACAGAGGGTGCACCAGTGCTCTCAGGGGATGCACGTGCACCCCCTACATCCCAGGAAAAAGGTGCTATTTAAGCATGTTTAATTTTTCCTGTCAGTACTCCTAGTTCTTTAACACAGTTCTGCTGCTCATTCTCTGAGTTTCCTCTATATGCATTATCAGCACCTTTCTGGGGCAGAGACTACTGTGCACTGTATTCTAAGTATAGTATGCTCTGCCTTATGTCAATACAAGTTTTGTCACTGACTCCATTTGGGAGTTGGCTCAAACCTCAAGTTGGAATCTACTACTACTAAATGTTCAGGGGCTATCACCTTCATGGCCAGTTATAGGAAGCCTGTATATAGGTAGTTAACCTTTCCCCTCCCCCCCCAAAAAAACCCCCCTCAAACGGTGCAAGTCAGATGTTACAATGAGCCCTCCTGCCAGATAAGGTCTCTTTCACCATTACTGCTTTTTGAGTTTATTTCTCCACATAAGCCTGTCTTTCATGTTATTTTTCCCACCGCATTCTACTCTATTAAGTTCTGTTTCAAGACTCCTCCTTTGTGTTTATCTTATGTTTACTTTGTCTTCTACATTAGCAGCATCAGTGAAATTACTCCATGTGCTTTTTCTTTTTTGGATCCTAAATAAAACAGACTCAGAGCTAACATCTGTATCTGTCCCTTGACTATTTCGCCTTAGCTTGGCTGCCTCATTTTCCTGCATACATGCTTCTTTGGCTCCTTTTCTGTCCATGTGACAGAACGCTTATCCAAACCAACTTGAATTCATTTTTCCATTTAGAACTCACAAGTTGTTACAAAATACTTTAGTAGGCAGAGTCCAAAATATATGGCATATTTGGCATTGCTTTCAACCAATACATTACAGTCAAATTAAAGCAACCATGTCTCCCAATGTGCGTACACAGAGATAGACAGAGTGTCTTTGGCCCCAGTCATGGCCAATGACTTGCCTACTCAAAGTCTTATGGACTTAAACGTAACTCTCACAAGAGAAATACATTGTGGTTAGAGCTCTACACAAGCCTGGAGACTATCAGTTTAAACTTGGCTGCAATTGTGCTGCTTTATCTAATTAAAGATCTGCATTAAAATATACCATTTAGAAAGCCTGCAGACTGTTAACCATTTGGTCTGCTCGAACATGACTTGGATAGTGTTAAACTGGCAGCAATGGCTCTCTCAAGATATGTCCACAGGGTTATTTAGGGTCACCTCCCATCAGCCCAAGCAAAGTGAATCATAGAATCATAGAAATAGGGTTGGAAGGGACCTTGTAGATCTTCACGTCTGACCCCCCGCCAGAGCAGGAGAAAAACTGGGCTCAAGTGACTCCAGCCAGGTAGGCATCAAGCCTCTTCTTAAAGACCCCCAAGGTAGGAGCCAGCACCACTTCCCTTGGAAGTTGGTTCCAGATCCTAGCCACCCTAACTGTGAAGTAGTTCTTATGGATGTCTAATCTAAACCTACTCTCCAACAACTTGGGGCTGTTATTCCTTGTTATGCCAGGGGGCGCTAGGGGAAACAAGGTCTCTCCCAAACCCTTCTGGTCCCCCCTAGTGAGTTTATAGACAGTCACCAGGTCCCCCCTCAGCCTTCTCTTGTGAAGGCTGAATAGGTTCAGGTCCCACAGTCTCTCATTGTAGGGTCTGCTCTGTCTTCCCCGGATCATGCGGATGGCGCTCCTCTGGACCCTCTCAATGTTGTCCACATACCTCCTGAAGTGGGGCACACAGAACTGGACACAGTACTCCAGCTGTGGCCTGACCAGTGTTGCATAGAGGGGGAGGATCACCTCCTTGGCCCTACTTGAGATGCACCTGTGGATGCACGACAAGGTCCGGTTAGCCCTGCCAACTGTGACCTCGCATTGTCAGCCCATGTTCATCTTGGAGTCAATAATGACTCCAAGTTCCCTTTCTGCCTCTGTGCTCTCAAGAAGGGAGTTTCCTATCTTATAAGTGTGCTGCTGGTTACTACTGCCCAAGTGCAGCACCCTGTACTTGTCAGTATTGAAACACATCCTGTTTTTGTTAGCCCACCCCTGTAACCTATCCAGGTCTTGCTGCAGTCTTTCCCTCCCTACTAGTGTGCTCACCTCACCCCAAATTTTGGTATCATCAGTGAATTTAAACAGGTTGCTTTTCACCCCGTCATCCAAATTGCTGATAAAGAACTTGAACAGCGTGGGCCCAAGGACCGAGCCCTGGAAGACTCCGCTGCCCACTTCCCCCCAAGTCGAATATGACCCATCCACCACTACCCTCTGAGTATGACCCTTCAGTCAATCTGCAATCCATCTGACTGTGTAGGCATCAATGCCACAGCCGCCTAGTTTTTTTTAATGAGGATGGGGTGGGAGACTGTGTCAAAGGCCTTGCTGAAGTCCAGAAAGACTACGTCCACGGCAACAGCTGCATCCAATGCTTTTGTGACCTGATCATAAAAGGCAGTCAGGTTGGTCTGACATAATCTGCCCCTAATGAAACCGTGCTGGCTGCCCTTGAGCATCATCCCTGAAGCTGGCCCATTGCAGATGTGCTCCTTGATGATCTTCTCAAAGAGTTTCCCTAGGATTGAGGTAAGACTGATGGGCCTATAGTTGCCTGGGTCCTCCCTCCTCCCTTTTTTAAAGATGGGGACCACGTTGGCCATCTTCCAATCATCTGGCACCTGGCCCAAACAGCACAAGCACTCGTAAAGCCATGCCAAGGGCCCTGCAATAACCCCTGCTAGCTCCCTCAACACCCTGGGGTAAACCTCCCCACTCCTATGACTACTTTACCTTGCGGCCAGCACCAATCATCTACCTGCACTTCCTCCTCCTGGAGTAAAGTCTTTCTAGGAATCAGTCTGCAATTACTGACTTCCGAGCTTGGCTCCAATTATGGGTAGCAGAGGTAGAGAGTAGAGTGCAGAAGGGCTAAATCAGAAGGAATTGTGGGATTGTTGCCAGTGTGTTTACAACTTGCAACACCTGGATTAGTTCCAGAAATGCTGCAATGAGGGATGTGCCAGGAGAGGAACAGGGGTGAGGTCACCCTCCAACCATGAAGTCTAAAGTATCATCCAGGACTGGCCTGGACTCCTGCCAGAAGTCAAGCTTACAGATGCTCATGATCATCAGGTAGGCCTCTGAGAGGGACCTTAAGAGCTACTGCATTTATTACTATGGATATAGCCTCTGTGGTTCCCACAGCCAAAGCACAGGAATACTGGTGCTTCCCGATCTACTAAACCTACTCCTCACTGATGCTACCTGGCAATGCATGAACCAGTCAAACCTGCTTCTACAAAATTAGAAAGTCTAATTTGCATAAACTAGGAGTTGGCAACTATGGTTCATGGGCCACATCCAGCCTGGAAAAAGCTGGGGCTTCAGTGGCAGTGGGGGCCTACTTATGTCATACTGTGGTGAGGAAAAGCAGCAGCAGCAGAAGTGGCTGGGTCCTAGCACCAGCCTTCCTTGGACCCAAACTGGGCTGTTCCTGCCCAGTCACACAACATTGCCAAGCACTGGCACAGACCTATCCAGCTGGGAGCCGTGGAAGGTAAAGGAAGGTCACGTGTTTTGTACACAGGACTTGGAGATCTAGATTCTAACCCCAACTTTGTCACTTACCTTCAAGTGAGCATTTGAACAAATTGCATCACGTAACTAATTTATTCCTCAATGTCCCCAGCTGTAAAATGAGGGACAAAAATAACAACAACCTACTTCAGGATTGTACATTAGACTGAACTCATCAATGTTTATAACTTTCTTTGAGACCCATTAGTGAAGACTGGCATGGCAGTACAAAGTAATAAGGTAGAAGAAATCTCTTTGCTGTTGGTTATTGTTGTTCTAAACGTTTATGATTTGATTGCCAGTGTAGAAAGCTTCTTGAGCAAGTTTGCTGATGAGATGAAACTGGGAAGGACTGTGAACTCATTGGAGGATGCAAGCACAATTCAAAAGGATCTCAACAGATTGGAAAGTTGGGCTAGAGCTAACAGGATGAAGTTCAAAAGCAAGGTGCTACACCTCGGAAAGAATAATCAAAAACACAAATGCAAAATGCATGACACCTAGCTAGATGCCAGCTCTATACATTAGTACTTGGTAAGATCACAGACTTAATACAAGTCTGCAGCGCACTGCAGCTGCACAAAAGATGAAGTGGTCATAGGATGCATCAATAGAAGCATTAGGTTTGCATCATGAGAGGTGATGGTTGCGTCTACTCAGAACTGATTAGGCCTCATCTGGAGTATTGTGTGAAGTTCCAGGCTCCACATTTTAAAAAAAGGACAAGAAGTTAGAGAGGGTCCAGAGACAGGCAACAAAGATAATCAAGGGCTTGGAAAGCAAGTCATACGAGGAGAGGCTGAAGGAGCTACACATTTTTAGCCTGTGGAAAAGGCATTTAAGAGGGGACATTACAGCAGTCTTCAAATACTTGAAGAGCTATCATAAACAAGAGAGAAAGCACCTTTTCTCTCTTGCTGCAGAAAGTAGGATGTGAGCCAATGGCTTGAAATTTCACCAAAGTAAATTTAGATTGGATATCCAGAAAAGCTTCTTCACTGTAAGAATAGCGAGGCAGCGGAATAGACTGCCTAGGAAAGTTGCAGACTCTCCATCACTGGAGGTGTTCAGAAACAGGCTGGATAGCCACTGGTCAGGAATGATCTATGCACAGCTGTGCCTATGTTCTACCGTGGGTATTTCCCATGCTTCTGGGCTTTGCTGGTTGCTCATACCCCCCTCTTTTCCTGGTGTATTTCAAGGTATTTTTAAGGCTTCCCAGCAGCATTGGTTGTTGGCTACTCCTGAGGCTGCGGACTTTAACTGGGGTATACCAATGCTCCTGCTGGAACCAAAGCTGGAGGTTCCTAGCTAGAGGATCTTGCCCCTCCACTCAGGGTCAGACCAACCACCATATTTGAGGTCAGGAAGGAATTTTAGCCCATGGCCAGACTGGTATGGACTGTGGGGGTTTTGGCCTTTCTCTGCAGTGGGGCATGTGGCACTCTGTCCAGAACCTCTTGAGCATATATTGACAATATTTCATACAAGCAGGACACTACCTGCCATGGTTTTCCTGCTTACCTGTGGCAAGTTAAGGTGCTAGATCTATGTTGCATCAGGGTTGATGGTAGTCTTATGCAGTTTAGATTATAGTTGTATGGGATCGTTTGGATAGGGACGGTCCTGCCCCAGGTAGTGGGGGTTGGACAAGATGACCTCTGGAAGTCCCTTCCAGCCCTACTTCTCTACAATGCTATGACTGCATTAAGAAACAAACCTTTTAGAATATTTCCCCAGTGCAATAAAACAAAGAAAGGAAGCAAACTCTTTTAAAGAGGAGTGTCTGTTTGGGAAACAGAACATTGTGCAGGCAGTGGAAACCTGAAGGGTTCCTTCTGAGTTTCCTGTGTCCACACCATGGGACTCTTGGTCACAAAGGTGCTCCTGTGAAAACAACCCTTGAAGACCAAATTTTTTTTCCAGAGGAGTTAGAGACCACAGCTGATGGACACCCCAGCCAATTAAAAGTTGCGGGGGGGGGGGGTTGTTTTGTTTTTTAGGGTTTTAAGTCTTCACTCATTCCTACTTATCTGAAAGTATTTATTTCCTATGATATCCCATTATAAAGCTCATGGATTACAACTGGCTGTCACTTGTCACCCAAATAAGGCTGAGTTTGAGCTTTACCACAGTCCTAATTCAAAGAGAACAGCATGACCACATCACAATTCACCATTTATGAAGACGTCAGTGAGGAGGTTACACAGGCTGCCAGTTGGCCATGTGACTACAGCATCTTAAATAGCTTTCAAATCAAATCATGGGTAATAATATTTTGGTGACTCAAAAGAAAAAAGCCTTTGTCTCCGAAATTAAGATCTTCTGATTTCAATTTGATCTCTTGCTGCTGAAATGAACCACTTAAAGTTCAGATGATGGGTGGCAATTTCCTATCTGGGATTATTTAGAGCATCGTAATCAGTTGATTGACATATTTGGCACATTTCAGATTCCTTATGAATTTTTAAAAAGGAGAGCATTTTCCTTTCCCCTTTTTTCAACCTCCCCACCATGAAGTCCTGCCTAAATACTGACATGTCAGTGATTATTTGGACTGATTGTACAGTTTAATAAAATCCTAGCCAAGTACATAGAATATGGAAATAGTGGCAGAAAGGAAGAAGGTAAAGAAAGGAAGAATGAAGGATGATAAGAGAAGAGAGAAGGAGACATGGACAGATGGGCATATAAGTGATGGTATAAGGAGGTGAAGAGAGCAAAGTGACACACAAGGAAAGAAAAAGCATAAGATTCACCAAAACAATATAACCACAAGAAACTAAGGGAATAAAATCAGTAGTAAGATAACCAGGTGTCCCAACAGAAAGGCATGAAGGAACAAAACATTAATGTTAGAACATCAGCACCATGCACTGAGATAGCTTAACCTCGTGTAAGAGTGGCAAAAATTTCGAGGTAATAGGGACAGTAATACGCGCTCATAGTAGCCACCCAGAATTAATTTGCCAGGAGGACTGATCCAAATCCAATGGTATCTTGTGCTCTTCCACAGCCAATCCATGATGGTTCAGAGGAAAGTAAGAACACACAATACCCGAGATAGCACTATGTGCTGGAAGTAGAGAACTTCCTAAAGAGAATTCTACTGAAGATCCGTTCCAGGTAACATGAAACCCACTCTTATTCCACCATCTCTCATCCTAAAAACATAACCAATGGAAAAATAAAAAGCAATATGAAAAGGTGTTGCAAGCTACAAGCAAAGCAGTAACAAGAACAGGTATGGATGTTCCAAACAACACCTTCACCTCCCAAGCACATACCTTTACTGACTGAACTCAACTAGTAGGAAGACCTTGCAGACCCATTATCCTAGATATGTCTGTGGGACACACATGCACAAAAGCTAGTGAATCACAAAGCACTAGAAACTGTGATGTAATGGCTTATAAACCCACTGCCATTTAAAGGATATACTGTAACCACAACTATTATATTAAGGCATACTGAGGGATATTCGCAGAGTGGAGGCCACACACTGGTGGATGAGACCACTCAGACAAAACACCAGGAACTAGACACCCTGCTGAATACTGCAGGAATTAATTGCTTTTCAGCAGAAAATGGTCATGGGCATAGTAGTGTTTGAGTGAAGAAATATCCCTTTTACTATTTCAGGACTACCACAGAAACCGATACAGCAGAGGAATACATCAGGATAAAAATCATGGGATATCCTTTTCAGTGGGAAACAGTAGGGAGAAACCCCCCTCCTCCATGTTCATTTATACTCCTGATAACACAAATTGTCTTCTAAAATAAAGCAGCCAGATCAGAGGACAGCAGGTCCTTAGATGCAAGTTCATGATCTTTCAGATAAGATATAAAACTGAGGTCCTGACCTTGTGCAGTCATTAAAGATCTCATAACGCTTTTTATAAAGCAGGGTTGTTAATCCCAGTGGTCTGGAAACAATGCAATTTAGAGAGCCACCTAAATCATCTTCATAGATTCAAATGAATATGGCATTCTTCTCTACTCCCAGAGCTAAAGTATTATATGGTATTTCTGTGTGCTGTAATACACTACTGCCCTGCTCCTGTCTAGGTCAGCATTAAATGAAGCAATCTTTGTCTATTCACTCCCTGCCATTCTCACAGGAGTGTTATAAGACTTAGTATTTTGTAAAGGGCATTTAGATAAATAGTGACATGGATGAGAAAAAGCAATATTAAAAAACATTTTTATCTTCACAAATCCTCTCCATGTTGGGGTCAGATGGAATGCTTAATGAAAAACTAAAAGAATATTTTTTTCCCCTTTTCAGTGAATAATCCTTCCTGAGAATATTCAGAGAAGGGAGGGCAAGGACTGAGACAACTTGATGTTTCCTGAATAATAAGCATTAAATATGCCTTTTACTAGAACCCTAAGAGAAAGATGATGATGATGATGATGAAACTCAAGGGATTTGAAACCAGTCTTCCAAAAAGGACATGATTCATTGTCTACTGTTAAAGGAAATGGGCCAAATCCATCTAAGGAGTAATTTCATTCTAGTCAAAAGTTCTACAAAAATGACTTTGGTCTAATGTGTATTACTCACCTTAGAGACCACCTCACAGATGGCACCACCTCCATGAAAACAGCTTATTTGATGTGGATTGTTTATAAACATGGCTCATGGATGGCCAGATGAGCAAAAGCAATCAGTGAAGACCCTAGCTGGGCTAGCTGGGAAGGCCTGAGATCCCAAAATACACAACAGCAGGCTCCCAGGGGGCTGAAAAACTTTGTGCCATAAATCAACAATATCAAAAATAACATTTTCAGGATAGTCATAGCCTGATTTATGGAAGACATGAAATATGGATGTAATGAAGCAGGAAGGGTTTTATTCCAATTAATGTGCAGAAGGGCATCCACATTCATCACTAGAAGCATTAACTTGTTAAGATCACTAGATGTCTGCATACAAAACTTCTTGTTCCAAACATTTACTTAGCATTCACAGAAAAGACCAGTATTCTAAATTAAACTCTTCTGACCTTCCTGTCTGCAAAAGCAGATATACTTTTTATGTACCATTCCAGAATCAGATTGACAAGCACATTCGTTAGGGCTGTGTGAAACACCATCATTTTGTTTTGATGTCCATTTTGCCATTTCAAAGGGACAGTGTTTTGTTTCGTCATTTCATTTTGAAGTACTGCCCTATTTTGTTTAGGCGAAACGTTGAAAGTTTTGACCATAGGCTATAATGGGGAATCATGAAAATGCTTAAACCATTGTCATTTCTTGCCTGATTTGGATGCAAATTGCAGGGATGGTAGCCCCATCTGAAGGCAAGAAGCCTGCCAAGTTTCAAGAAGATAGGTGCAGAGGTTTCTCAGAAACTGCACCTCAAAGTCTTGAAAGCAAAACTTGCCAGCAGCCTCCTGTCATCTGGCACACAAATCCAGGGGCTCACACTCCGGGAGGGCTGCGAGGCTGTGCAGAACTCCTCCCAGGGGCCTGGATCTGCACCAGATGAGAGGAGGCTGCTGCCTCGGTGTAGGCTGCACCCAGCCTTGGTCTTAGTGCTGGGGAAGACAGATGCTGCTGCTGGCCCCAGGCAGCTGCAGCAGCCTCCTGTCATCCAGGTGCAGATCCAGGGGCTTGCACCCACAGGAGGAGTCCGGAACAGCCCCACATCCCTGCAGGAGGTGAGCCCCCCTGGATCTGCACTGGATGACAGGAGGCTGCTACCTGGGACCAGTGCTGGATGCAGCTTGCGCCCAGTGCGGCTCCACGGAGCTCAGCCCGGTGGCAGGAGACAGAGCACAGCCCTGGCTCTGCCTGCCTCCCACCGCTGGGCTGCGCTCCAAGTGGCTCCACAGCCCCATGAAGCTCAATCCAGTAGTGGGAGATGGAGCGCAGCGCTGGGTTTGCCCACCTCCCACCACTGGGCTGAGCTCCATGGGGCTGGCGGAGCCAATTGGAGCGCAGCCCAGCAGCAGGAAGCAGACAGAGCCAGTGCTGTGCTCCACTAGCCCCACAAAGCGCAGCTTGGCAGCGGGAGATGGGGAGAGCCAGGGCTGTGGTCCCCACTGGGCTGAGTTACATGGGGCTTTGGAGCCACGCGGAGCATAGCCCTGGCTCTCCCCTGCCTCCCACCACTGGGCTGCTTTGAAAACTGAAACATTTTGAAACTTTCAAATGAGTGCCCTCATTTCATTTCAAAGCTGTTTCAATGCTGTTTCATTTCAATTTCACTGTTTTGAGCTTGAAACACATCAAAACAGCTTCAAAATGAAACACTCAGCAAAATTTCTCACAGTCCTAATGTTTGTTTACTGAAGAAAGGCTTGCCTGTGTGTGCTTGCAATCCTTTCATTTAATGGCCATTTTAACCTTTCCCAAGCACAGGGCTCTATAATACTGTTATTGAACTCTGTAAGCATTTTGTTACTTCACTGGGTAGGAGGAGGAGATCCAGGCCAGGCAGAGGAGTAGCTATGAGGCGTGTTCTTTTGTATATGACCTGCACTCTCCAGAATGTAATGTCTGAGCTTCTTTAACCCAGCAAATGTGTTTGAGTTCATCATTTTCCTAGGCTTCACAACAAACTTATCCCCAAAAGCCTTACTGTCAGGATTAGATTCACAAGCCAATAAGAGGTCAGCAAGATAGATTCAGGAAGCAAGCTGCTCCCCAATTCTAAGACTGTATCAGTGATGAGCATGCAGGACTAGAGTGCTTGGGCTTTATCATAAGGCATTTAATTTTATCTCTGGGACTCACTGGGAAAAATTCTATCCTCCTCTCATAGTTCCAGGAAGCATATCCCAGGTAAACAGTTTCATGCTGTTGTCTTCCTTCTTGATTTCACATAGGGGACTGAACGAGATCATCAAAACAAAGACTGGCACACAAAATGCACCAGAGACAGTCAAGAACATCTGGTTTCCAGTATGCGGTAAGAAGAGCAATTGAGCTTTGCGTTACTGGTTTGGTACAACTAGTTGGAGCAATGTGTGGCTACTGCAAATGAAGACAGAACTAAACCATTAACTGTATTTACCACACCAAGAATGCTGTGCCTATGCTAGTTAAATTCTTATCACGTACCATCTACAGTTTCCAAAAAGCGTTCTCACCATTTGCTTTTAAAATATTTCTAGAGAGGAAGGAGATGCTTCCACAAAATGGTCAACAGCTCAGCAGTTGGGGCACTCATCTGGGTCTTTGATATGCCAGGTGTCTGTCCTAACTACTAGGTTACGTGCAATTTTGGGGTGAAACTCTCTCTCCAGCATTCACCAGAAATTGTATTTCTGGACTCAAAAAAAACCTCCCTGACAAAAATTTCACCAAAACTGGTACACATCCTCAAACTGGCATTTTTCCACAGAAATGCAGACTTCCCAGCCAGCTGTAGCTCTACTGTGTTTTCCATCTGCAGCCAGTATTAGGAATAGACAAAACAAGCAGTGGTAGAAGACTGTAGGTAAGGAACAGCGACTTAGAAGTTAAAGAAGGAAAAGTTCAGTTTACACATTGAGAACCGTGTCTTATCCGATGTTCCCTATAAGGTGTAGCAATCCGTGAGCGCAGCACCTTGGTCCATTCCCGTTAATAGCATAACAAACATATGACCACTTGAATAGTAATTGAGTTCTGCTTAAGCACTCTTATGTATTGTTTGAATAAGCCTGGGGGGACTCTGTAATGTGTCTCAAGGACAGCAGCAAGATATTGTGTTTATGGGGTATTATACATTCATGAACAGATTTAAGAGTTAAAATTGTCAATTGTCACAAACAGCTAGAGTTAGGGTCTGATTCCCCTCACACAAAATCAGATGCTAGCATAACCTCAGTACCTGAGTGTGTACTGATGAAGAAATTCCTATAGGAACTTGCATATTAAATTAAACAGCTTTACCCAAACATTGTGCCCAAGAAAAGTAAAGTAAAGAAAGCAGTAAAAGAGTTCTGTGCACCACTAGAAGTCACGTGAACTGCTTACATGCAATGGGTTTCCTTCTATGGTGTTTATAGGCCCATATTTTCTTTTCATCTATGTCTTCATAAATCAGCAGTGACTTAATTCAAAAAACTTGTATGAGAGGGAAATCACATGCAGGGCTGACCCACAATCTTTGGGGACTGCCCGATTCCTCCCTGGGGCTGAGGCTGGGGCCGGGATGGGAGCAGAGCCGGGAATTCCTCCCCTGCTTGGCTGATAACTAAATGAATGTCCCAGCATACTGGATGGAGTGGAAGAGGTGGTGGCCAGAATTTCCAGCTGTAACAAGGTAAAAAAAAAAACAGTCAGGGCAGTTCCCTGACACCATGAGGAGGCACTCTGCCCTAGCCCCCATCCCCACCCCCACTTCGCCTTGGGGAGGAGCCGCTGCCTGAGGAGCAAGGGTCCCTCCAAGGTGCGTGCGTGCGCAGCTGCGCACAATTTAAAAGCTTGCCGCACATCAACTTTTTCATGCCACACACCTGCCCGGAGAGGTGCTACTGCCTGAGGAGTGACGAGTTTGTCTCTGGTAAGTGTCCCACACCGTCCCCAATGCCTCCACTGTGCTCCACAGCCAGCTCCTCTCCAGGTGGGTGCGCGGCCTTAAAAAGTTGATGCGCGGCAAGATTTTAAATTGTGTGTGGCTGCGCATGCCTTGGAGGGAACCTTGCTTATCTATGAAGGGGAATGCCCCCAAAGCAGGAGGTAGAGGAATCATCCCTACCAGTGAAAGTAATGGGTTAATTCACAAGGTATTTCTGCAAAATGTACAAAGTCAGACTGCATTACACACTCAGCTGTCTCTTCTGGTCCCACCACCTATGATACCAAGAGCTTGAATTTTCCATCTCCAGTGGTGGTTACCTATGCTCACTTTGAGTGCAAGCAGGGTCCTTGAGCAACTTCTAGTGCCCTACTTTCTACTCTGAACTTTTTTGCTGAGCTTCAACATACAGCTTTAAAGTGTGCATCTTGCCGATAAGATCTCATTGCAAACTAGCATGGTAAGCAAGTCCAAGCTTCCCTGCATAAATATTTCAAAGGTACATGAGACATTAAACAAACACGCTCTGTTCACTCTCCACACGTCTTTCCCTTTTCCTCCACCCCCTCCATTCAGAGCAAACACAGGGGAAGTGGTGCCAGTTTTTCTCCTAATAGCTCCAGTGACCTGAGCGTGATGGAAGATGAGGGAGCCTTCTGATCCCCTGTCTAGTGGAAGATGGAAACCACAGAGGATAAATACTAGATCTATTACTTATGCTGTCTTCCACCTTGTAGGGGCAGCTGACATTTTGTAAGGCAGCTGGCAGAGCACGGTAGAGAAGAAATATGGGAAACTTCAGGGAAACTTATTGTTCAAAACTTGTATTTTTTTACTGAATAAAAGGACTGTGAATGTAGGAGGAGGTTGTTCTTTGTGAATAACTTTAGCAGCACAGCACAACAGGACAACTCTTCACAGTTGCCATGCAATTCAATTGCACCTTCATTGCCTGAAGGAAGATACAACAGCAGCAAGCTATGGGATAGCTTGGGCAGGGGGCTGGACTCGATGATCTTCCAAGGTCCCTTCCAGCCCTAATGTCTATGAATCTATGAATAACAAAAAATGAAATGCCAGAAATTCAAAAATCTACATTTTCAAGGGGGCAGAGCATATCAAAGAACACCCTGAATCTGAGGATAATGGACAGCCTCAAACAGTGCTAATAATCTACATTCAGGTCCCTTCAGGAAGTCTCCATGCATTTTGCAAGCCGCTAGCTTTTACTGGAGAAAACCATATCTATCTAACCATGAAAGGCAAACCCATTCAGTATCCCATCCTTGGTTACTCTGAAAGCAGACTGACCTGATCGATGAGCAGCATAAGCAATGTCAAGTTTCAGCATACAACCTGCCTGACATGTTTGTGTCACCTGTATGGCATTTGGAATCTAAGCTTTTAAAAATAAGTTCTGGCCATGCCAATTGCAAAGAAAAATTTCCAAAGTGAAACAGTGCACAAGCTGATGCACTAATGTCTGCCACAGTCTTCCAAAATAGTCTGCAAACAGACTGACAGTAATTGATTCCATCAGATGTAAACTCCCATGTCCCCCATTCACAAACTGGAGTGTTAGCTTTAAAGCTTAATGATGACACCGGCATTGTCAACTTTACCTTTTTAATTGCTGAGAAAGAGAGCGAAGCCAACAGGTGAGGAACTGGAAGTTGCTGCAGGGAAGGAAATGAAAATGGTAAAATGGAGAGACAGGAAAAGGAAAGAAAATCAAGAGAAAGAAGATAGAGAAGGAGAAGGGAAACCAGAGTGGAAACAGTGAAGGTCACAAAAGTGAGCATGTGTTCCCACTAATGCAAAACAAACAAGGGACTTTAATACCCAAAAGCTGAGTTTCCATTAGAATTCTTTGACTTTTACAGTTCACCGTTTATCAAGATCCTGCTTGACAGCTCTGTTATTTCCCCATTCTCACAAACAATATCTGAAAACTACAGGTAACACCAGTGCTAAAGTTTAGTGCCCAAATCTGGAGGAGCAGGAAGGCAGGGGAGGAAAAGGGGGGGGAAGAGGGGTGTCATAATCCAAATCTTCCTAGATCTGCACAGAACCTCACAGGCTCACAGCATTCTCAGAAACTGTCCTATGACTTCAATCTAGTAAAGACTTCTGTCCAGGTTTGGGTCATGAAAGGGGATGCTGGTTCTAGGCTACTCATCTGAGAATCCTCTTATTCTTAACAAGCACCATTTCCCTTTTTAGAAGGCAGAAAGTAACCCCAGAAAAGGAAACTGCTTTCAATACCACAATACTTTTTTCTAAGACGAGCAAGCCTGCAGCCTGTCGAGGGGTAGTATCAAGAGAAATCCCCTAAAAGGAGGTTACACATGCACATTCCTCACCAGGATCAAAAGTAGCTAATTCTTTCTGATTTAATGATCCAATAGCCACTGCCCAACATCTGAGCCCTGCAACTGAAGAACAATCATTTGCTGCAATCCACAATGCTCATTCACACCACAAGATCCTTGATGGCCGGGTTTCAATTCCTGTTACCTAAATTATACATCTCTATCTTTGTTGGATTGGTCTGGACCTCATGACTGAGAACATCTGCTCTCCATGTCAAACACCCCTGCTACAGGTCTAAGCTGAGTCCAGTAACCCAATCTCTCTGCACATACACCAATTCTCCACACTGCACAGCATCTTCCCAAGCAGCCTGTTTAGACATCTGTGACCCGAAATGGCAGTGTTTGAGCACCTTAATGGATTGACCACAGGGTGGGACAATGGACTGCCATAAGGCCTGTGTAATCACTCTTACTGTCACATCTCAGAGCCAGGGAGTCCAGGATCTTGGTTGAGTCACCCATCATGGTGAGGATGCATGTTGCCTCATTGTGGCTTGCCTCCACTTTTAAGTGGGTCTGATGCTACCACTTCCAAGTAATGGAATAAAGTTAGAGAGATTACCTGTCTCCTGCATTGCCCTATGCACATGTAAACCTGATAGCTGTTAATCCACTGTACAATTCAGTTTAGCTCCATCCACTAAAACCTCCAACAAATGTTCATCTCCCTCCTCTCCCTGCAGTCCCCCTGCCTCTAAGGTGGGCCCATTGCCTCAGTTGCTGGAGTTTCCTGCAGTGGACTATCCTAGTTAAAAGTCAAGACAACACTGTCATTTTGGACCATGCCTAACATCTTCTGAATATCATCAGGTCCTGGCTCTGGATCCAGGTTTCCATCTTCCTCAGGCTTGCAAGGTTCCTCATTGGCCTGGTGTGTCTGGAAATAACCTATCCAATTCTGTCTCCATCAGGTGTTTCTTGTTTCAATGTAGTCAGCAACCTGGATACAGCATACACACTAGTGTTGCTCTGGCCAGATCTGAATTCCCTAGTGAAAGCGTAGCTGAGTAGTCTCAACATCAGCACTTTTCCAGTGCACCTAATCTGGCTGAGTGGACGCAAGCCAGAGGTGTCAGTAAACACAACAAAGCAGGCAGCTACCAGGCAGCTTTTAAACTTCTCAGTAATGGCCCAACACCAGGCCAGGAATTCTAATTCAAAGGAACTATTGTGTTCATTTTTCCATTCTCATCTTTTCAGTCTGTAACTCACATTTGAAATCATCCTGTCCTGCATGCCATGCTCTTGGGAAAGTGTAACACCCCAAGTGTAGCACTGATTGCTAGCATCCCTGCACAAACTGAAAGTGAAGATGTAACCTTGAGTAGGTTAGCTTCTCTGCCAACACCAGCACAAGCACCAGCTGTTCCAAATTGTCCTGGTAGCCTGCAATCTCTGGGATTCATAGGATATTTTTGGGCAGCCCTCTCCACAAAGAGCCCTTATATCTCTTTAATAAAAACATGTAGCATTTGCCAAACCTCATCTTACACTGTGGCTGGTCTTTGCCATGTCCTGACATCCTGAATTTTCTCTGGGTCAGGAAGAGTCCCTCCTACAGAGACCAAGATATGCCATTCCCCACCCTTCTCTAGTCAATACTTGGGAAGTTTGATTTTCAATCACAGATGGGTTGATTGTCTGAACACTTCATATTAATATTCACAGTGCTCCCCAAGTGTCTTTGAATGGATGATTGATGTCCATTTTTCAAACTGTTTTTTCACCAATGCTCCAACAGCCCAACTGTACATGGTGAATTGTAAAAACATTACAAATTCATACAATGAGCCCCTTGGATGGGATAATTGCATTTCCGTTGCACCTCTGGAACCACTAGCATCTATCTATAGCTCCTAGCCAGGCCAATAGTGAAGAATAGGGAGGTAAATTCCAGGAAGGTAAACAGCTTCTTTATATTAACGAGGCATTTCCAGTTCTTGTGCATCACTAACTATAGTTCCCCACCCTTCTTCAGGACAACAGGAGTTATCCACAGGCTGTAGCTTTCTCTGGTCATATCTGGTTATGATGTCTACTGAAGCATGTGGAACCAGTCAAAACCTCTCAGAATGGGACAATGTTGGCAACTACTTTAGTGTAGAAGGTGAGTGGGCCACCCAAAATTACCCCAACGTTTTGGAAAAGCAGCACTCTCCCCCCACCCCGAATCAGAACTTTCTCTGTTTTTTAGTATTTTGTGTATTATCTATCTCTACTATTGCAACCAGACCTCTTCACAACTGTTACTAACGCTGCTTTGCAGAGCAACAAGAACATTTCCAGTATCCATTTCCTCCATAAGTCCTATATCTGTTCAATTTGAAGAGTCTGAATGACTTCTTGCAGGGTTATTCCTCCTCAGACTGGGGTTTGTAAAGAATCCACATGTCCGACTTGCTCTTAAAATATGCACAAGGACATTAGCTAACCAAAAAATGGAAGGGGCAGTAAACATGGCACACCCTCGCTTACTGGACTTCAAAGGTCTTGTTTGTTGCAACGAGTAACTTTGAAAACAACTCTCTGCAGATGGTCCCCCATTAAGGAAAAGAAAGGCAATTTTTGAGAACTAGAGCAAAGGCTGACAAATTGCCATAAAATCATTTGCACGAGGATCAGCTCTGTGAATACAGAAGTTATATGAGCATCTGCAGGGCTGAAAGAAAATACGTTTTCCCCCCAAATCTGATTATGAGGCTTGAGCACTTCCTACATGAGAAATGAGAGATTTGTGCAAAGGACTTCTAACTGGGGAAAACACAAGGGCTAAGATTGATAAGCATTTTTGCTCCATTTCATACCTGAGCATTTGTATCCCTCTTATGTAGTGATAATTTTAAATCTGACTATCATGATTTTGTATCCAACACCACTATTAGTGTATTTACCCAAATCCAAGATGACTTCAAATTTAAGACAGCCCCTCAATAAGAAGATTCCATATATGGAAATTTATAAATGTTGTAATTTTCCATTTACAGAATTTAATTATTGACAGGTCATCTTCAATTTGACACCCCCTCCCCCCACTAAGTGGGGAAAGGAGAAAGGAAGACAAAGAAGCAAGCAGCCTGACCCCTGCCCCTTGCCTGCCCATCGACTCCTTGTCCCCCCTGCCATCTGCTCCCTATAGCCTCTGCCCTCCAGTTGATGGTGCCCCTGCAGTCTTGGCCCCTACTTGCCCCGCAGCAATCTCTGCCTCTCCCCACCACATACCAGAGCTGGTGCCATCACTGCCACTGCTGTGTGGCTGGCCAGGCCTGGTCAGAGCTGCCCTGCACTTTGTGCTCCCATCAAGAATGGAGTCAAAGCTATACCTGATGGTTAGTGCAAGGGAGGCACTGAGGCTGCAAGGGGGGCAGGGAGCAGGGGAGGCAGCTGCTGTGGCTCCAACTCTGACCCCAGGGTGGGGCTGAAGTCAGAGCAGCATCCCTGACCCTGCTAGTGCCCCTCCCTCCTACATCCACCCCCTGTTCCTTGTACTCAAAACCAAGACAAGGGGCTCCCCCCAAGCTGAATGGGGAAATAATCTGGTCTTGGATTCAAGTGAATACAGTATAATAATTTGCCTAGCTGCCATGGCCTGTGTTATTTGCATATAATTAAGAACCATGTGCGTTTTCCGTGACAATAAAAAAAACAAACCACAAATTCTCTGATAACCACCCCCTCGAAAAAAAGTATGTATTTGGGCTTAGTCCATCTGTTTGTCCATAAAGCTCTTTAAAAGAGAATAGCTTGAAAGCTGTTAGAAATGGAACATTTGTGTCTTCAGAGAAGTTTCTTTGCTAAATCTTAGCATTTGTTTAGTGACCAAGTCAGGATGATCCCAACTTCCAGAATTGGGGAAAAAAGAGTCAGGGGCCAGAGCTGTTTCTACTGATCTCATCCCAGGAGGGCACCGGGAGCCTGATGTGGCAGGGACGGCAGAGGGAGGGGCAAGCTGAGGAAAAGTAGAAGCTGGGCAGAAGTGCGAGACAGTGGGCAAGCAGCAGTGGGTGACCAGTGGTGGCCCCGTCCCAAGCCCTGAACAGGGAAGGAGGCGCCCAGGGGCAGCGCAAAGGAAGTCCTGGGGCATGGGCGGCTGTTGCGAAGCACGGAGCCCGCCTACCTTTGCCCTTGCCCAGCAAAGAGGAGCACAGATGGTGGATGCGTGGCAGCATGGGCGGGTCTGCCTCTAGCCCGCTGGATGAGAGCAAGTACAGGAAGGGACTGGTATCTTCAAAATGTTCAGCCTATTTTATTTGTTTTATAAATATTTATTGAATAAAAAGTAAATCTACTTGTGTGTTTTTGTTATTTGAAATTCATCTCATTCTTGATGGGTTTTTTATATATATATATATAAAAAAAAAAACACAATGTTTTACTGATCTATTTACAATGTCAAAGCAATTGGGAATTGCTACCAGTACCTCAATCACTATAATAAAATAAACTCTACGTACCTATACATTTTGGTATTTGATCTGGGGGTTTTTATCATGGAAAAATCAGCGCTCCCCCTGCCCCCTTAGCTAACCAGGACAGGTCCAGACCCCTCACTACCAAGTCACAGCTCCTGAGGCTCTGCTGGTGCTCCCACCCCCACCCCCAGCCCTGTCAGAGGGATCCTGCCCACTGGGCTATGGAGGCCCTGGGGGAGGGCAGCAGGGAGAGGAGCCTGAGCCCACAGCAGGCAGCCCACCTCCACCTGGACATTGCGGCTCCAGACCACAAGCCTCATGCACCTCCCAGCTGGGCAGCAGCCACAGCCCCAGCCCCACACAACTCCCTGCATCCCTCCCTATGGAGGCCTCAATCCCACCCCACCAGACTTACCTGCAGGAGCTGCTCTTCCAGCTGCCTGACAGGCATGTACATGCGCATGGCACCCCCTGCCTGACCACCCTCCTCCTGCTGCCCCTAGCAGACTGGAACTCTGCCATCCTGCAGAAAGCTCCTTGCAAAAGAGCAAAATCTACATGTTTCTGTTAAAATGAAAAAGCTGTGTTTATCTCAGGTAAAAGGGGAAACCCAGAGTTTTTTCTGGTTTTCCAGTGAAAATCTGGAATTTAGATTTCTTACACTGAAATTTGTCTTAAGATTTCTCCCTCCCACCTAGATTTTCTGCCATGTTGGTTCCAAGTACATGGCATAGTGCAGTCAGATAATGCCTGGGGCACTTGTACCCTCACTGGGAGCTGAAACCAAAACAGGAGACAGGGACTAGTTCACTAAGGGGGTTCCTAACCCAGAGATTTGCAGGGTGTCCTGTCAAGGAGATCAATAAACTACCACTCCTGCCATGCAATGGGCTACAGGAAGGGAATGACATATCATGAGGAAAAGGTGAGCCACTTACACACGGGATGCTATTTCCACCCCTTTAAAAAGTGCCAACAAAGATATTCGTAACAACTCAAACACCCACTACCCCAGTCCCCAAGCTTGTATAATGAGCACAATGGATAAATTCTACAATAAAATTTGTAAAGTGAGTCTTATCACCAGCCACCAGAGCAGGTCAGCTGCAGATCTGAATGTATACAGTAACTTCTTAAATGTCACCTGCAAAGCGGTTCTGGAAAAACTAACGAGGTGGGGAGGGGAGGGGAGTTGTTCATTTTTGTCGTTAAAAAAATCCCCTCCCTTTAAAATAACATTTCCATACCACTAGAGTTGAGCGCTAGCCTATACCTGTCCTCACCTTTTGTTCAGATCATGTATTGCTGTCTTCCAATACGCCCTGTTCCCAGAACTCTCAAGGTTAGCTTCTACGGCTCACGAGGTAGGTAACTGCTGGGGCTTGGATGACCCCAAGTATTTGTCAGCCAGCTTTGACCAGAAAGTGATTTTTCCTTCCCCTGATATTAAAAAATAGAGCATTACGATTTTCCCTTTACCCTCTAATTAAAGAGTTACCAAGCAAAACATTGTTCTGGGTTAGGATGATTTCATTTACAGAACCCTGATTTTAAACCAAGGTCTTATTTCAGATGTATATGCAGAAACAGCAAGGTGCCCACTTTTTTGGAGAACCTTTAAGCTTTTGGTAACAGCAGATTTTGTTAAGAATTTAAAATCATTGAGTTAACCTACCCATCTGTTGATTTGTCTGTCTGTCCAACTTTTGCTTCCCTTCTTTCCTGTTTCTTTTTTTTTTTAAATTTCTTACACCACAATAACCACTTCTCCTTTGTTATCTGGACAAGGATTAAACTGGATTAACAAAACCAGCACATGTTGTCCTCATTTAAAAACTGCACTGAGCTCCAGTTTAAATTTCCATTTACTGTACCAATGTGTCTTTCCAAAGCGTTCTCTCTTTGTTGGCAAAGCACTGATTGATCCTTACCAACCAATCAACACTAAAAGGTTTTAAAAACTTTAAAGGAAGCTCAGTGAGAGCTCACAGCAGCCCAAGAAACGCACCTAATTTTATTCTACTTTCCTCAAACTAATGTTGCAATCCAGAGGGATTAGGTTGAAACTAAATTAAGCAGCGCCCTCTAGCGTGCCCTGCAAACAGAAAAGCCAAATGAAACTACTACTCAAAGCCTTAAGAGTCATGCAAAAATCTAGAACTCATTTCCAAAATTATACCTTTTATTAGACCAACTGAGAAATTTCAAAAAAATTACCTTTTTCTGCAAGCTTTCAGGCTCACACGCCCTTCATTAGGCTCAGAGAAAGTTTGAGATGGTAAAAAAATCCCCATATGTAGGAAATAAATTTCATTTCTGCACAGAGAAAGCAGAAGCTGGAAATCTGGGGGACTTTTTACCACCTTGAACTTTCCCTGAGCCTGATGAAGGGCGTGCGAGTCCAAAAGCTTGCAGAAAAAGATTGGGTTTTTTTGCAATTTCTCAGTTGATCTAATACAAGGTATCATCTATGAAATAAAGAGATCTAGATGTTTACATTTTTTTTTGTCTCAGACCAATATGGCTACCAAATACATCCCTCTAAAAATAGTCAGCCATTTTAAGGTTTTATTAAAATGGTCAAAGGTGAGTCATGGCTTTTTGACAATCATGATGAACAGTTAGGATATTCTGCATGTTCTCTATGAGTGTATGAACTCTAAAATCATCAGGCCTCTCTTCCTTTATGCTTGCTGATTCCAAGTACACTGTCTCCAAAATTAACTAGATATTCCTCGGGAGCAAGTGCTGGCAGGCTGAAGAACTACTGGAGGCAGAAGCGGGCTTTGAAGAACCCAGCAAATACTCTGACCCACTTTTTACAACAAAGACCACTAGAAATCACTGGGTCTGGCTGCAAGTACATCATCAGCATAGACAACCCCACCTCTCCCATCTTTCATCTCAGTGATATCTACTCACTGCAGAAAACAAGTAGTGGTCTCAAATACAATCTCTGCCAAGGTAACCAACACTTTAATTCACACATATAGCCACCTGCTGCTAGAGGCAGGGAAGTCACAGTTGTGACATGCCTACAGCATAACATTAAAGCAATTCTGGAATGAAAGGAGGCACTGAAGTAAAAATGTTTTATAGAAATTAAGTCTAACAGCATTCTTGTGAGATCAGCTTATATTTACCTCATTCATTTTGTCCATTTATCTTCTGAGGTTTCTCCCTTCCATATTGTAATCTTCTCCTCTTGCCTTCTCATTTCACTTCACTCTATTGGTGTATGCTTAACAGTAGCAACAGTTCTCACTGGCTCAACCCCATTTTCCAAAACAGCCATAGACATGCTTAGGTATTAGGATGTTATACAAGCCTCACTTTACTACTACTACTAGTAAAAGAAAAGAATACATATAAATAAATATTCTTTTTTGGATGAACTAATACACCAAATCAGTCTGGAAGTATCTTATGTATTACAAACTAGTGCTTTGAAGGATAACTGCAGGATACAATTATTTAATGGATGTTGCAGTATTTAAAGGCTGGGCATGATCTCTGACTTGTAAGCTTCACCAGCTCTTTCTGGATGTGATAAATGTTTGAGTACACAATGATGTACTAAGGAAAGTTGCATGTTTTATAATTATATTATTCTTTATTGGCTATAAAACCCAATTTCCTCCCTTTCTTTACAATCCCCTGAAATTGTAAGCTGCCTTATATGAAACAGAAAGATGTTATACTTCACATTGAACAAATATTAACTTATTATAGTCCTTATAAAACCCATCAGGCAGTTGAGAATGATTATCTCCATTTCACATATTGGAAATGTACAGAGAGATTAAAATGTAAATTTTTCCAAAGTGCCCACTAATTTTGGGTGTAAACCTTCAACATCAAGGACTTGCCTTTTAGGACTCAACTTCAGCTCCCTGTGATTTCAGCTGCAATTAGGGACTCTCAGAAGCTCTGAAAATCGGGTCCTCTCTAGTTGAGCCCACCTGATTAGTCCACAAGATGCCCTGCTTCCAAGTCAAAGGCACACAGATCATTAGAAATTATTGCTTCATAGTGGTCATATGTTCCTACAAGGAGGAATCCACAGAGAGCTGAATCAAGGCTATGAATGTTTTCAATAGTGTGTAGTAGTCCCAACGTACTATTATTCATAGGTAAGCAACAGCACCACTCAAACCCAAATATAAAGATAAAGAAATGAAAGGAAAGAGCACCCCCTCATGTCTCCAAACCTAGAGAACTATAAATATTTATTCACAGCTTTTGTATAATCCAAAATGCCACTCCGCACAGAACAATGGGCTGCAAGGGATTTGGCAACAAGAGGCTGGAACAGCAGTGTACTACCGAGATATGTCACTCACCAACTCAATTATCTAATGGGTTATTAGCAGCCCTTAAATCTCCTAATTTTTCCTGAAATACTGCTCCTGGGTCTCTTGCCATCTTGAAAAGATTTCAATAAAACTTTTAATCACAGCAAGCACATTTAAGAGAAAAAAAATCAATATTGGTCATTTCTTGCATTTCTGACCATGAGCTATTGATTTTCAGCTGTTAACATTTTAAAGACACAATAGAAAAAGGATTAAAAGAAAATGGATTAAAATAGAAACCCTGGCACTGTCCAGATCCCACTTTTATTTCAAGTGGAAAAAATATGAAGAACCAGAGAACTTTGGCTTTCTAGTAACTTGTGAGAGACTGGAACAACCTGCACAATCTTTCGCCTAAAGGTTCCTGGCATAAATTCAATTGAAGCTGGTAGCAAACTGCAGTCATCAGGAGCCGATTACTGGTCATGGGCCTGCATGAAATGCATTAGGTATCTACCAGAGAGTGAACTGAGACAACCCTCTCTGACCATGCCACTGGAGCAGCAGATGGGGATTTAAGTCTCAATGAAGGTAAGCATTTTCCCACGTCCCTTCCCCTCAAAAGCACATCTCCTCTCCCCTGCACTTCTCTATCTCATTTCCCCCTCTCCTACCTGCCCTTGGGACAGCACCTGGGGGAGGGGAGGTCCTGCCCACTCCAGGTGGACTGCACAGGAGTTGTGCTCAGCCCAGATCACAGCAGCTGCAGCACACAGTCATGTTCTTTCTCCTGCCTGTTCCCTACAGGTGTTCCCTGCCAGCCCAAGAGCAGGCACATGGAGGGGAAACATGCCCCTCGGCCATTGCCACTGCTGTCCCTGGTAAGTGTGGCCCCTGTGCAGCCCAGCTGGAGCTGGCAGGAGCTCATCTCACCCCCAAGACAGCATCTGGCAGTGGCAGGCAGGAGTGGGTGGGAAATAGGAAAGGTGGGAAGGGAGAAACGCTTACTTGCTTTGGGACTTAAGTCCTTGACAGTTGCTGCTCCTGCAGTGCTGCCTGCCTGCCCCAGCTGGAGGAGGGGGGAATGGAACAAGGAGGAAGAGAAGGATGGGGGTAGGGGGTGCAGCCACCCTGCAGCACCAGTCCATGCAACTGTGCCCCCTGCCCCGTGTAAAATCTTAGATCAAGTTCTGCAAGCAGCACATTATAAAATTCTCCATTACCATTAGCATCAGGGGAGAAGTCAAGACAGAAACAGGGTATGCAGGGGAACTCAGCATGGTCTGTGCCTAATCTGCTGTGTAGATAAATGTAGGTTTTTAATCTTCAGGGCTGTCACAATCCAGCACCTTCCAAGAAAGATAATTCACTTTTAAACATGTTAAAGAAAAAAAGTCTGAGCAAGCTCCAAGAATGAATGTTCCAAAACAAGGTTTGTTGGTTATAAAAAACCTGGCCCTGAAAAACATGACAGGACAGAATGGAAATCTTCAGGATAGTAAGCACCAACTCCTGTGAGACTCCCTTGGGTAGCAGGTACTCTCCCTGATCATTTTTAGATCACCATACTGCCCCACTACACAAGATGTTTAGAATGAGGATGTGTATCCATGAGCCACTTTAAGGCTTAAACTTCTTTGTCAAGCCTTAAATTCTATTCTCTTTCTCTCAAGAGAAAAGATGATCAATGTAGTTCCCAGTCAAACAGATACTTATTTTTTTCTTATAGGAAACAGCTGCAGCTGCCAAACATCCTGTCCTCCAGAGAGATAATATTTTAATCTTGTTATCCTTAACGAAATTAAGAGAGAAAAGAACACAACTAAAATGGGATGATGCGCACAGAGACATGGTTTCTACGTGATGAAGCATCACTTCCTCATAGGTATGACACAGTACAACGTAAGACTTATGTATGAAGCACCCAGATCACCTTCCTGGAGAGGCTGCTGGTGATAAAGGACAATTTGACACAATCCACTTCTTCCCTCCTTCCCTGAAGCCTACAGAGAGAAATCCTGCAAAGTTCAAGACACAGAAAAGTTAAGAGGTTCTTGTTTAAAAAGTAAGAATTGGTAACAGATACCACATTCAGAAAGTGTACCTTCCAGTGTGAGGTTTGACCAATTTTTCCCACTTCATTTAGTTTATTAAACCAGCTGTGCTTACACTTTACCATGAAGACATTCCTCTTGCTCTGCAGTAGCCACAGATCCCCGAGATGTTCCAGTATGAGACACACCTAACACCATATGCATTTCATTCATAATATTACATGTGTTCAGAGTGTCCTGCTTCCTCTTCCGTTTGCTGACATGCCAGGGATGCTCAAGAAACACATCACACACAATAAGTCTACTTAAAATTTTTCACTGGTTTGGAGACGACAGCCCCTCTTACTTTTAACCACCTAAACCCTTCCATTGCAGGAATGCTTTGCTATGGTGATGTGCTCTCATTGAGCTCTTTCTTGGTTACCATTTGCAGGTATTTTAGTCTCAAGGGAGGGAGCTCTTCATAAAGTTCAAAGCCCAAAGGGCACTCTGAATTCAGCAGTTTGTAATAGAGAAGATGCTTTTTCAATACCTGAAGAAAGAAACAGACATTAAGCGTGGCTCACACAAGGTGAAAATCCAGAACTGTTTTTACATCCCACTTGTTGCACATTGTCCAGCTGCTCTAAGGTGTTCAACACCACAGAACCAAATGTCTGTAGGTCCTGAGCTTCTTCCTAGAAGAGTTACCATCTTCACCTATGCTCTACCTGTCTGAGATTTCCCCATTTGCCTACAGCTCCTCACCTACCACCCATGTCCATTTCCTTCCCCTGTCAGCATTCAAATTAGGGCATAACTGGGATGCAGGAACCTACCTTACATGATGGGTGCAGAGGGCCAAATATGCCATTTATTATGACCCAACTGATATATACTGCATGGCCCTTTACAACCAAGAAGGGTAATACGAGACAGGTCTTTGTAAAGGCATCATCAGGGAAAGGGATAGAACATATGAACAAATGTTATACATTAGGAGTTTGATGTGATCTGTGCGATGTGACTTTTTCCAGTTTAATTATGTATCAAGAAGACTGGCCACCTGCTGGCCTCCTGCGCATGGGTGACTGGAAACTTTTCTGGGATTTCTGAACAAAAATACTGTTCATGCCAAATTCATGGATACAGAGAGAAGGAAATCCAACTCAGTCTCACAGCAGGTGTCTGCCCATAAATGAATTGCAGGGTAGGCTGCACAAGGGTATCAGATGCTGGGTTTTTAGGCATTACAAGCCAAAACCCTGGTATTAAGGCTCCACTTGATCAAATTAGCAGCAATCCACTTCTAATCCATCAAGTTTGGATAAACAGGGAATCCACTAGGCCAGAGATTCAGATTTGGCCAACAGCAGCAAAACTCATCTCCCATCAGCATACAGTGGCTAGAAAGGAGCCTACCTCATCCACTAAAAGCCAGGTCTTTCTCAACATACTTTTCCGAGCAGCATCAGCCTCCTAGGAACAAGACACAGATGCTCAGCTTAATGCAAAAGAAAGCTTAAGACAAGCACATTTTTCCTTCAGTGCTACTGGGGGAGTACCCCTATTGTTATGCTGCACCATGCAGCAGTGGGTTCTATGGAAAGAGTTGTTCAGTATGTCATAACTGTGGTCCCATTTCTCTCCTTCTTCCCCAAGTCATTAACTTTTTGGAGGCAGATGGGTCAATAAGGTCACTCAAATTCACTGCTGAAACCCTAACTCTTGTCTCCTGGCACATCAGCTATCAGGCTTGCATAATATTACATACAATAGAGAGGAGCGTATCTAATGGTTAGAGCATGGACTTTTGGGTTCTGTTCCTTATTGACTTGACTAACCAAGTCACTCAGTTTGCCATATATATCATTCCACCCTTCTGGACAATGGATATAGTATTTACTGACCTGGAGTGCTATGAAGAGGTTTGTTAACATTTGTGCAGCACCACAGTAGTCAGCGGATAAAAAATACCACATGTGCGTGGTACTGCAATAAATAGAGAGCAACTCCTATTTGAGGATTTCAAACAGCTGAACAGTCCTAATGACACTCTCATGAGGAAAGAATTACTTCCATTATGCAAAGAAGCAAAGAGAGGCACAGAGTGGTTAACTGGTCATACAACATGTCTATAGCAGATCTGGATCTGAAGCCTGAGCACCTAGCTTTTTAACTAAAACTATCCAGTACAAACCTGTGTCGTGCTGCCCTGAGAGTAAATGAAGCTGTTCACATGAGCCACAGCCACAACATAAAGGATTGGGCACCAGCTGGGGCGCAGCACACCAGTGACCAGTGTTCGGAAATACAGTCTCAGGAGGTTCAGGCTGTCCTCAGGAGGGGAGATGTATTGCTCCAGAGGCACAGGAAACTGCAACAGAGCCAAAAAAAAAAAAAAAAGCAATATCACCCTACCTCCTTTCCAGAGGATCTTCAAATACCTCCTCAGCTGAGACGCAAAGTATTCCATTAGATACAATATACTCAGAAAGGGACAAAAGATAAATGTACAATATGACCATTAATGTTATTCCTCAAATTTCAAACTTCATAGTCTTGCTGTAAGCTAAAATGTCACTGGAACTTTGCCTTCTGTATAAGGAATTCTTTCTTTTCTCACCTATAATTTAAAAGGTAGATGAAACAGCTTTGCTAACACTTTTCTAAGCAAAATTCATTTCAAGTGGTGACAAAGCATGGAAAACACCACCATAACCAGTCAATATTTTGGAAGTGAATTAGCATGTAAAAATAAGGGGTCATAATGAAGACTGTTCTGTAACTTTCTCTACTTTCTTTCCATGTATTCTGCAATTTTGGGACTGTTGAATCCATACTTTACCACAGTACTGGCATCTGGAATCAGAGCCTTGATTTAAAAAAATAAATAAATAAAGGTTAACATTTAGCTAACTGTTTTAGTAGAAACAAAATTTAGTGTGCTCATCTCACAATCTTAATACCACTCCACAGTGTGAAATGTCCCCAACTGCTCGCTCCCCTGGCAAAAAACCTCCAACTTCCCTCAATAAACTTAGTCAGAAAATCTGAGTTGTCAATATAAAATAACTTGATATACAGAACACTGAAGATAGTGGGAGAGCATAAGAGAAACTGAAATCAATATAAAAAATAAACCCAAAGGTCCAGTGCAGATTGTATTACTCAGCTCCCTATTGAATTGTTATAAATAAATAGATAAATAAAACTACCTCTAATTTTGTGGTTTGATTAGAACTGCCACAGGACTTCCAGTCTGCTGTAGTAGAGCAATACAGACTCCAGGAACCCTGCTGCAGACGTTAGGTCCAGTTTGTTATGGAGTACCCAGGCCCTAGACTACAACAGATGCTACTGGCAACTGATATAATAGCCTATAATTGAAGGAATGCTGGTTTCAGCCCACGTGACATTTTAAGTTCCACATATTGGACTTTCTTCAGAAAGAATGAAGAACTTGTCACCACTAAGGGAGTGTAATTGCTACACAGGGAAAAAAAAGAGCCAGGATGAGTCCAGTTTCAGAAAGGAAAAAGTAGGAATGCACCAACAGAGATTTTGGGGGCTCAATATCAATAGCCAATTTTTAAGGAGGCATAACGGCTGATACCAATCCAATTTCCAATACAGCTGTGTGTAGCTGGTAAGTCCCTTATGGTAGAAAGGGGTGGGGGGTCGGAGGGAAGCAGCATGGGGGGCAGATCAATGCCCCCCTGCCGTGAGGGAGTGAGACAGGGCAGACACTGTCCAGCTGGGGCAGAGCAGGACACGGGACAAAGCTGTGGTTTGTCTAGGGGGTGGTGTAGGGGGGGAGGCTCCTGCCACTGCTTGCACCCTGGGAGGACATGGGGGGGAGAGGGCATGTGCCCCTAGATCTGTGCAGGGCAGGCTGCAGCTGCAGGCTGGAGCCAGGACTGTGCTTGTTTTTTCTCAGTGGGGGCTGGGCTTGGGGCAGGCGGTAGCAGCGGCACTGGGAGGGGGAGCTATGGGGTGGTGGCACTGGGAGGGGCTACAGCCCAGCACTACGACCGCCCACCCCAAGCCCAGCCCCCACCAAGAGGAGCCCGGCACAGCCCCAGCTCCAGCCCACAGCTGCAGCCTGTCCACCCTACAGAGATCTGGGGGCACATCACTGCCCCCCTGGGGTGCAAGCAGCAGCAAGAGCCACCCCCCCCCACACGAGCTGTGGCTCCAATCCACACCCTGCCCTGCCTGGGCAGTACTTGCCTCTGTCCACTCCCTCCCTCCCTCACCATGGGGGGCATTGATCTGCCCCCCCCCACACCCCTTCCCTCCCCCTCCTCTTCCACAACAGACTTACCAGCTGCACACAGCTCTCCATCCTGCCAGGCTCTGCCCCTCACCACCTATGTGCTGCACTGCAGCTGTGTACACACAGAGGCATTTATCAGCCAAATTATTGGCTGCGTTGGGCTGATTTCCAATGTAGCTAATTTTCTTTATATTGGTGCCAATCTGATATTGGACCAGTGTATCAGTGCACCTTTACGAAACAGTCATAAAGGATATAGTATTCCATTCACTGGAATAAAGTGACATGCCAAGCAGCCTACAATCCAAGAGTTACCTGTTGGAATGACACTCCCAGAGCCCTCAGGATGCTCACATGCTCCCCAAAAACAGCCAGCCGGAGCTGTACACTGAAGCGCCTCTGAAGAGGGAGAAGAACAAAGGCTCCAAAAAGGGGATCCCCAAAGGAGACACCTTCAAATTGCTCCAAGAGGCTGATATAGAGGTCATGGAAGGAAGCCAAGCCAGGGAGAGGAGCATCCAGTTGCAGAGAATCCAGGGCCTTCGGTTGGCAGTAGAGAGACAGAAGGGCAGCAGTATAACAATGGACAGGTCCTTCTAGGAACAAATCTCCTCCTGTTAGGAAGATGCACATAAGCCGTGCAAGTTTGGCAGCAGCTGGTATACTTTCAAGTATCCTGGCACGCCAGGTTTCCAGAAGCAGGACCCATTGCAGATTCCGGGTCACAGTGTTCACTAAATCAGGTGGAAGAGTGTTGAGTACAACCCCCTGCGTCTCTGCACTAGTCACTTTGTTGTAGAGGCTGATAAGGGGAAAAAATGGCCAGTCAGAGGGTAGAATGGGTCCTCTGACCTGAGGAAGCAGCATGGATTGGATGAGGCAAGTCCGACCTTGGTAAGCAGCCTGGGAACGGACAAGAGAAGGCTCCAAGTGAACAAAATGAGAGAGGTAGCAGGTTCGGATGAAAGGCAGATGCTGGTATGATTCTCCCAGCAGAACACCACGGCTGGGCTTGGGAAAAACTGCTGCCACTGAGCCAGGCTGCACCAGCCTTGCTCTTGCACCCAGATGAAGGATATCAGAGAAATCAGCAGCCACTGGCCCTCCAGCTTTCCCTTCTCTGCAAAAGACACACAAATGTAGCAAACATTGGTACATAAACCAACATAAAAATCAGATGTTGAGCTTCTATTAACTCCCTCCCAGTTGCCTATGTTATCCCAGGACAAGGAGCATTAGACTGCACGGCACCACTGACCCCACCTATGCTTTCAAGTTGGAACAGCACAACAATGCTGCCAGGAAGCTAATCTTGTCGGCATCCCAGGTGCCGCCAGCAGGAAGTTCCCATAGCTATTTTTCTTAGCTAGCAATGGCAGAGCACTGCAAGTGGGAGCCAATGCAGCTTGGAAACTCGATGCTGGGGTACCTGCTGTCACCATTTGGTTAAGGAGATGCCGCACTTACCCACAGGCTGTCAGGAGCTCAACGCGAGATAAAACACACTACAAGATACCTATGTGCACTGGCTGAACAATACTAGCTATATGACTTTTCAGCTGACACCAACAATAAATCATTAAAAAGGTATGGCCTAGTTACTAGAATATAGGTCTGGGGAAAACAACCCTTCTCCCCCGCTCCCCACCCCACCAGCTCTGATCTCAGCAGAGACTGACTCCTTCTACAGGCTCGGATACCTTATCTGTTAGGTGAAGCTAACTGAGAAGGCTTTTGTGAGAAGCAGTAGTGCCAGTTTAACACACCGAGCAAGAAAAAAAAATGGAGATGTGTCCAGCCTTCTCCAGGGAAGTACCCTGGGTGGTCTAAGGCAAATTACAATTAGGACAGATTTCCATCCGTTTCCTAGATATTACTAAATCTTGACTCAGCATTGATGCCACATTGCTCTTAAGAATGAAGACACACGACTGATTTCCTGTTGAGGCTGTTGGCATAGCAGGACACCTGCTACTGACAGGAGACAACAAGCAACTGATCTTATTTCTCTCATCCCTATGCCAGAGACAAGTCTGCAGGTCAGGTCATGCCCCTGGCCCTCACCAAAGGTCCTGTAGCAGGGGCATAGATGGTGCACACCTTTAGCACAGGCTTTATATTAAAGGCTGAAAATCTGACTAGAAAAGTAAACTTGTAGCAAAGTAAAAGCTTCTTTCTTTCCCAAACAAATTTCTCCATATACCAGCCTAGAAAGAAATTAGATTCTTAAAGAAAAAAATGCAAAGCTTACGGAATAAATTCTGGATTAAACGCAAGACCCAAGAGGAGCTCATGAGCCAGATGCTCACTCCCTGGCAACAAACAGCTTAACAACGCCATAGCAACGCAGTGATGGAGAGAGGCATGCTGGGCATACTCTGAACAAGTGCCTGCCTGCACAGGAAACAAAAACCCAACAAGTGAGAACATGGTGACAATTCTTAGCAAGACAGTCACAGGAAGTCAGAGGGCAGACAGCTGGAATGGGGATCTCTCTGTGGATATCAGATGTAAAATCAGAATGAGGTTCTCACCTGGATATGTTTCCCTTCCACTTCTGGTCATAAACTATTCTGTACTTTGCTAAATAGGCTGCTGTGTTCTAGCTCAGAGGTGGCGGGGGCGGTTAGAAGTATATAAAAAGATTCTATCAAAGTTTGTAAAGCATTTTGAGGTCTAAACTCTGCATTCGTGGTCCAAAAAATCAACTGAACAAAATTCAACACAGACATACAAAATCCTGCACTTGGGACAAAACAACTGCAGACAAATACAGACTAAGGGACAATTGGCTTTGCTGCAGTACTGCAGAGAATGACCTGGAGGTTACAGTAGATCAGCAGCTTAATAGAAGCCAACAGTGAGCTCTTGTTACAAAAAAAAAAAAAGGCCAACAGCATATTGGGTTGTCAGCAGCAACAGGAGAATCACTTGCAAATCAAGGGAAGTGATCCTTCCACTCTATTCAGTACTAGTGAGGCCTCATAAAGGATGTGGACAATTGAGAAAGAGTCCAGCAGAGAGCAACAATGATTAGACGCTTGGGAAGTACGACTTCTGAGGAAAGGCTGAAAAAACTAAGACTACTTAAGTCTAAAGAAGAAAAGACTTGGTAGGGGCTGGGGGAGGTGTTAACAACAGTCTTCAAATACCTGAAAGGTAGTTATAAAGAGGGTGGCTAAACTATTCTCTGTAACTGTAAGAGACAAGGCTAGAAAAAAAGGTCTCAAATTGAGCAGGGGAAATTTAGGTTGGAGATTAAGAGCTTTCTCACTATGAGGGCAGTTAAAAATTAGAACAGGCTAACCACAGAGGCTGTAGAATCTTCATCCTTGGAAATTTTCAAGAACAGGTTAGGAAGATACCTGCCCGAGATAATTTAGTCATGGCTGACCCTGCCTTTAGCAGGGGATTAGAGTAAATGACCTCTTGAGGTTGCTTTCTAGCCCTATTTTCTATTAGGCTACAATTACTAAGTGCAGGATGATGATGGGTATGTGAGCTGGGGAGTCAGGAAATGAACATCAGGAAAGACAAAGACCAATTGATTCAAAGGGTCCGGTGTCTGCTGAATGTGTTAACTGGAAAGGGAATCAGGGTTAGACTAATCAAAGGGATGAGAATGAATAAAGTGTTAAAAGGGTTACCATTTTCTGGGCCAATGCTAACACAAAGTACTGCAGATGGTATTCATGCCGCAAGATCCAGGCAGATGAGGGAGTTACAGAGGGTGGTCCTTTGGCCCAGCTGTGGCACAGATAATCTTTCAGACCTTTGAAATTCAGCACACAGAAGTACTGTAGGAGAACCAGAAACAGGCAAATACAATTATCATCATCCCATTCAGGGGAAATATGAATCTTAGCAATATCTTCCACCTTGCATCCCCTTCCTTTCCTCAAAGAATAGCCACAAGCTCTTCTGGACAAGCATGCTTATAATCCAAAGGTGACCTGAAAAAAACTCTCCTTCTTCCCCAGGGCAATGAGAAGGTCTCTATCTCCGAACTTCTCATTCTCCGCCACGCTATATGCAGTATCCACTCACAGATAAGCCTCTTTTTATGCATCATTTGTGCATCTGTTCACCGCTTCAAAAGGAGGCACCAGTGCTATTCTCCAAGAAAATGTAGTTCCAAGGAGCTGAGCAAAATAATTTCAGCATAAAACCAGACAGCAGCCTTGAGAAGAGCTTGTACCAGCTCTCTCTCTCAAAGAACTGCTTTGGTAGTTTTGGTATTGCTCACTCCATACATATTTGTGTTCACTCACTGTCACTGCATCTAGTCACAGAAAGCCTTGGTTTCCTAACTTTATCTCCAAGGCCCCAACACAAAACAAATATCTGAACATCGTATTCTCTTGTGCTAAAGTCTTATGCCAAGTGCCTTTGTATATGAACAAAAACTCACAGCCAATTAGTATTCACCAATATAATGGCTCTCTGAACAGGAAACTCTGTCCAGTACTCAACCTAAATGCTTATTTAAATTTCACTGGGATATTCTTCACATTATACCTCCTTCAACAACCCCTCTCTTCCTCCACAATCTTTAACCTTTCAGACACTTAGCTATGTTCCACATCTTAGCCATTGTTAAGGAAATCAATAAATAATTCCCTCTTCTAGCCTTTCCCTACAAATCAGTCCCTTGAGCAATGTGACTGTTTTTCTTACATTGCCAAGCTACTTTCAGCTGCTCATTTTTGTTTGTATAGTGTGCATCCCAGGACTAAGTATATCAGAAGCAAGATCTTGCTACTTCTGAACTTAGAGGGTTCTCCTTACCACTTTGTTTTACCTTTAGCCAAAACCCCCCAACTGTTGAGTATAAACAATCCTACTAATGTCACCCGTACAGCATTTAGATACAGGCCCTCCCCTCCCTCCCAACCAAGCTCATATTCAAGTGGAGTTCCTAGTAACAAGCCAATACTAACCTTGCTGACCAGGCTTTTGTGGATTTGGGTGATACTGTTGATGAGGAAAAGAAGAGCAGTAATGAAGGGAAAAGGTGACTTTGAGCCAGCTAAACTCATAGGGGGTTTGCCTCCAGTGCAACTCAAAGATACAATGCTGCAGACAGATTCTGGTGCCGGGGAACAAGACGAGGGATTGCATAGAGCAGAACACGGCCTGTGTGAATAAAGACAGATCAGATCAACAGCACTCATTTCACTGACGGCTTTCATGGCAAATTACAGATTAAAAGCTCCCATCTCAGAAATGTTTGTACAATCAACTGTAGCCACAGAGACTTTCAAGGTTTGTGTGTACACAGTCTCTAGCATCACAAGCTCCTCAGTAGAGCAGCTAACAACCATTTCAATACAAATTAACACGTTGGCTCTAACAAATTTCAGTTTTTGATTAACTGGTCATAAATTTCAGGAACATAAAGGAGACCAAGCTCTTATATTGTGCTACTCTTATCCTGTGCTTTTATTCAAAACTACTGGACCATAGATAACCAAAGAAACCACAGCTTTTCCACACACAGACCTAATCCAAATCACCAGCATTGGCCAATAAGAACATTTAAAATGAAAATACCTATGTAAAGAGTAAGAAGCCAACCCTGTATCTAAAAGACTAGAGTGTATTAAAACATAGGAGTTTTCAGTGTCCTCTTATACATCCATGTTGTGCAAGAAGTGTTGAAATTCAGGATTCTCTCACACTTTTAAAATAGATCTCTGCCTGTAGGACTATTAAGAAAGGCTCTTTGTACACTGCCAACCATGCCAGCCTGACAGGTCATGAGTACACTGAAAGATATACTCAAAAGGAATGGCTAAGCTTTGTGCTTCCAGTACAATAAAAGAGAGCAGCCAGTCACCTAACCTTCAGTAACCATGGGTCTGGTGTATAGGTGCCCAGTAGTGTAACAAGGGGTGGGTGAGCAGGGTACTACCACTGGGCACCAGTTTAGAGGGGGCACAACTGGTCTACCAGCAACAGCAAGAGTCAGGTGGGCAGGCTGTACCATGGCAGTACAAGCCAGGAATTTTGGAGTCCCTGAGGCAAATAAGACTTCCCCCCACCCACTACCAACCCCTCTCCTTCCAATCTCCAACAGAGTTTTGTCCAGGGCACAAACCTTGCTAGTTGCACCTCTGCAGGTGCCTCAGGCACAACAAGATCACAATCTTTTAAATTAAAAGCAGATACTAGGACATGTCCTTCACTGTGCTATAGCCAAGAACACAAAAGTCAGGGCAATCAAAACTGCACTCTAGTTCCTCTATTTAAAAAAGTAATGGGGAAGGAGGGCAGGTCATGGTTTACATGGACAGCAAAGGGCCACACAGTTACTACAGAGTAACTGTTCTTTCTTTAAAGGGTTGCCTACATGCATTTCACTTTGGTGATCCACAAGCAGGACACCTGAAACAAGGAGCGAGTGCTCTGAGTCTACTGTGCATGTGTCAGTCTCCAGTCTCTTGCTGGGAAGAGGCGAGAGAAAAGCACTAAGCTGCATACATGTGGAGGGACCTTCCACCAATCTAATGGACAGGGTTCTATCAGGAACAATATGTCCATATCATGTCTGGTGAGTAAACACACCAAAATAAACCACCTAAGCATGCAGCTGCAGTCTGACGCATGTTAGAGAGGTCATTTTGTGAGGTTCCCCTCACCCCCCCTTTTCTGAGCATGTCACATAGTTCAGAAATGAGACTGCATGTAGCTTGTCAACCTGCTTAGTTCCCTGTCCTGGTATGGTTTTTACCTGAGCACATCCCACATGCTGTGCAAGGCTGGCTGGCTAAGGAGAGGCAGCAGCACCTCAGATGTCAAATGCTCCAGTTCCTCCAAGCAATCGATTGGATTTAGTGATGGCTGCAGAAAACATGGGGTGGGGGAGAGGATTAAAAAAAAGGTATGTATGGAGGCAGTCAGAAAAAAAGTGAACAGTCTCTTTGAACAATCTCTCCTCAGGGAAGAGACTGCTTCACTTGCCTTTCTTCCTTTTTGTTTAACAGCTCTTTTCCTGCACGCACATTTTGCGCAGTCATAACACTATAGTTTAGAGTAGGTGTCTACAGGTAAATAAACCTCCCCTAGCTCCAGAGACATCCCCACGTAGTGGCCTGTCCATTAACCACAAAGAAACTAAGCAAGGCTACCTGGGTTCATAAACAAAGGCCCGGGATTACAACACAACAAAGGGCTAACAACTGCTCTGGGAATTTTCAACACAGTGTTATCCAGGACGTCAGAATCAGCAGCACACAGCAAGATCAGCTAAGCCACTGAGACCCAACTAAAAAATACCATGTAGGAGCACTGCATGGAGAACTTCATACTGTAAATCTAAGGTTTTAGTGGATCCTTCCCTCACTAAGACATGTTCAAACGTTATGAGAACATATCTTTTTATTTTGCCAGAATGCAATCTGATTAGGCCCACAGGAAGCAAGTGAAAACCCTCTCCAGAAAGAGGCTCGACTTATAATTTCAAGTTAAGTGGACATGCTGCCATCCTCAGTTCTGGATTTTAGGGTAGGAATGGCCTGAGAAATTCTGGATAACCACTATCCTAGGGTTACTACATGGGATTTTTTTTTTACCTTCTAATTCACACACTTTGTAAATATTTTTAACATATTAGTAGTATGCTATTGAGGTAAAACCACCTTTGTATCAGCACACCCCCCCTCACAATATTTTGCTTTCTTGAATTTAGAATTCAAAAATCTAAGAAGTGATTGGCACCATCCAGTCTTCCTTGGATAGTCACAGAAGTCCAGTAATAAATATTAGGCTATAAGCTGCTAGAGTCACTAGTTCAAACCCAGCACCCAAGTAGCACTAGATCAAAGTTGTTTCTCTCTCCTGGCTCTTTGTGGTCTACTTGACAAGAGCTAGCAATCTCCATGGAGCTCCTCATGGGCTAGCTTCTACATCACCACAACTAGTGCTAAAGCATGCTTATTTTGGGAAGTCTCAGAAGAGGTAGAAAGGTCTCAATTGTCAGACGCACAAAATTATCCCCAACCCTCAGAGGTGGTTCTTCCAAGTCAGGGCTGAGGCACGTTGGCAGGGTAGTACAAGAAAGCTTAGGTTTGGGTGCCAATGATGCATTGATTCTGGGGACAGATATCAGCCTTACTTTCATAAGCCTGATGCTTTTCATCTTCAGAAAATTGTGCTTAAAGATGACCATATACCATGCTAATAATTGGGTTCCTGCCTCTATCTGCTATACACAGTCCTGATAAGACAAACGCACCCATTTTCACTGTGCAGACACTTCCAAGTCAGACAGGAAAATATTCAACAACTATATGCAGTCACTACAATCTGCAAGGGATACTGAGTATTCAGCATGCTAATTGCCTGCATTTTAGATGCTGTCCAGTCTCGATTTCAGAGCTGGTAATCAGAATCCAGCTCTCAGTGCCCTGTTGGTTAGAGTTCTATCTTCTCTTGTTTCAACCGATTCAGGCTGGACATAAGGAAGAACTTCTTCACTGTCTAAGTTCCCAAGGTTTGGAATAGACTGCCACCGGAGGTGGTTCAAACACTCTGAATGCCTTCAAGACACATTTGAATGCTTATCTTGCTGGGATCCTATGATCCCTGCTGACTTCCTGCCCATGGGGCAGGGGGCTGAACTCAATGATCTTCCAGGGTCCCTTTCAGCCCAAAAGTCTATGAAATCCATGAAGCTCTCATTTAGGAATTAAGAAGGTGTTTTTGTTTTTTGGGTTTTTGTTTTCGTTTTTTGGGGGGGGGGGGGGGGGGTTCAAAGGCCTTACCTGTTGGCTGCAAACACTATAATAAACTCCAAAGTAGATGACATATGCTGTTGTAAGAGGCTGGAGAGCCTGCCAAGTTTCTAGTTGGGATATTTCCTGGAAAGATCTCCTCAGACTGGTCTCAAGGAAAGGTCGCAGGCCTGACACATGACTCCAGGTCACTGGTGGAGGCGGAATCTGCTCCCCATCTTGTGGGCCACTGTTGCAACATAACAGAAAGTGAAATGGCGAAGGGGAATTTCTCTGCAAGAGTTGGATTCTCCAAACATCATGATTAAAAATGCATGTTTCCATTGCATTCAGTCTCACAAAGAAAGGGCACAGAAGGATAGCCACTAGGGAAAAACATCAGCTCACCAAGCTACTTTAAGACAGTCCAGCCAAATTGATCTCTGGACATACACAGTCATTATATGAGCCTGTCCCTTTAGTCACAGCTTTTTTAACTGCTTATGCACGCTGAGCAGGTGCTTTTATGAAAACATCCACAACAGTTCTAAGAATTCTAACTAATTTAAAACCTGGCAGTGCATTTCAAAGGTTGTAACCCATTACCTTGCACTTACCTACTGCATCTCACCTGCCATCCCCCAGTTTGCATAGATCAGAGTGGAGCTCCTCACTTTCTTGCAACAAAAATAATTGTGTCTTCAGCAAATTCTATTGTCTACTTCATCCTCCCAGGAGTGATAAAGATTAAGATACTGGACTCAATATTGATCCCTTGGGAAACATGTTTTTAATTTTGTTCCAGTATGAGAATTAGCTACTTACTCCCACTCTGCCTTATACAAAAGAAGGGGAGATAGACAGCAAGAGTCTGATACTTACTACAATAAGTGAGTGTGGTAAAGAATGCACAGGAGTGGGGAAGAAACATTAAACTTACACAATAAACCTTACTGAAAAGTGTCAGGTGGGAGATGAATCACAGCAGATGGGATAGTGCTAACAGTTTGTTTTATTCGTGTTGTGGAACTTGAATATATGTCTTAAAGGTGTTTTATACCCAAAACATTTGCAAACGAGAATACTTTAAAGTGACATTGTCAAATTAGCTCTGTATACCTGATTACTTCAGCTGCAAGATGTGCTTCCCTCTGTTGCTGAAAGACTTAATAGTGAAGAGATACCTAAAATATATTTTGCTTTCCACCATTTATGCCGGGTCCTTTCGGTGCCTTGCTCAGTTCAGACAACAAAAAAAGGCAAGAAAGTTTCACTCTGTTCCTGCATCCTGGGTTCCTGGTTCAGCATTGTTTTATTTGAGTCTCCACTATTTAAAGGGAATGATTAAACCCAATAAAGGCCCTCACACCAGCTTTTCATTCACATAAAAATCACCATGGAAAGAGGACTATTTACACTGAGTTTTTATGATGCGGTGCAAAGGTCTTTTATTAGCTACACCTGTTTCCCCTCATCCCTCCCTCTCGCATTTGTTATTTTTAAAACTGTAATTGTTGATTGCCAGTGGAAATTTATTTCTGCACAAGGTGACCTTCAGGATGGAGAAGCAAGGGACAGTATCCTGGTCCGCGTTAGGAAACTACTTTAGTGATGCATTTTTTATATTCCGTTGGCTTAAACACAGAAGTATCAGACAGAAGATATATTTGCTTCGTTGCTAAACTGGACATACATTCCCCATCACAAGTTACTGTCTCCCTCCTTTTCCATGTCACATCAAATGTTCTGGCTAACCTGCTTAAGCCTATTCTCTTGGTAGGGTGATCTCATGCATGTGCACGTACACATATACAGAAAACCATGAGCTCCTCAGCAGAATTACCATATCAGAAGAGGACACCCTTATGGCCAGAGATCCTGTTGTCTCCTTTGTATTTTGCACTGACAAGATGCTGAAGAAAACCCCTATGAAATATGATTGCTAAGATTGTCACTGTTTGAATATAAACTATACAAAATGACAGAGGACAAAAGAAAGGAGAGATAGAATAAAGAAGAAATAACATCAGTGTTTCCAAGAGGACACTGAGACAATGCAAGATGACAGAAATGGTGGGGTCTACCTGCTTAGCTGGGCCTGCAGCTCTGCTGTGCAGCTTGCTGTCTGAGTAACATGGGTAAGCAGAGTGATCACAGCTGCTGCTCGCTGGATGGAAAGCTGAAACATGGGGCTGTTTTCCTGGGAACTGCTTTGTAGGTGAGGTAGGGACTGGAGAATCCTCACCAACATGGGGTAGAGATCCCTGCAGGTGGTGAAGGAAGAAATGAAAGGGTAAACAGGGGAACAACAGAACAAAGTGGAACGTTGTTCCAAGCTCTGCAGATTGAGACCCCTCTATTAGCTCAAAGCACTTCCAAGACTGACATGAATGGTGTCTTAAAAAAAAACAAAGTTTTTGCATCACATGCATTGCTTTGTTATTTAATGAGCTAATTAGCAGAGACGACCCTCGCCATTCACGGGATATACGTTCTCGTATCCCCTGATAATGGTGAAATCCGCGAATAAGGCACTGCGTTCATGAACTCAGTGCTCCCAGCGGCTGGGGAGGGTGCATTCTGTCTGCACTGCTTTTAGTGTGTGTGCTGCTGCTTGATGCAGCTCTCTCTCAAGGCTGCAAAGGCTTTTACCTGGGTGCGTTACAAAAACCGTGCTGCCAGATGTCATGAATGCATGGATCACTCAGATTACAGAAAGAATCTGCATCCAGCAATGAAAAAGGGAACTAAACAGGGAAAACTCAAGGAATAATCTGGAGACTTTAAAATGTGGCTACTGCAGAATCACAACCAATACCAATTAAGCACTAGACAGGAAAATCTGACACAGCTGTCAGAGCAGCAGATAGTATGTTCCAATTGTTAAATGTGAATGAGCCAAGAACAATTCAAATGTAACAAAACCCTTCAAGTGTAAACCTGGATAGAGCAGTGTTAAAGGTGGAGCAGCTTCATTCTTAGCTCATTCACACATAAAAATTAGAAGCTGTAGCTCTTTTTGAAAGTTTCAAATGTACTTGTGTTCACACCTAGAAAAGCAGTAACAGGATGCTAGTAATTAAATAAGGAATCTCACAGAGGGTCAGAAAAAGTTAAGGACACAGCATGCAAGTCTCTGGATGCTGAGGTTTCACTGGATCATAAGGAAAGGAAATTCCACAAATCCCTGCTTTTACCCCTCAGAAAAAGGAAGTTCACTGTCTTCGTTAAAAAGACATCCCATTTGGGTTTGGCCCATACCTGTAGAGATCACAAGCCTGACCATATCCAGCAGCCACTGCCCATAGCCGAAAAGCCTCAGTACTTAGCCTGATGGCTTCTTCTCTCTGCAGAGGAAGGTCTTGAGGATCCTCAGCTATAAACCGGCTCAGACGACTTTTTAGCTCAAATTTATTAAGCTGCAAAGAATAAGCAGACAATGAAGTAAACCGAATTCTTGAGGATTGGATCACAAGAGCCTCATAGTCCTATTCAGCCTAGTCTAAACTTCCCTCAAAATCGCTGTAACATTCATATCTAAATTCTTCTTTTGTTCAATATTAAGTTTTATTTCCAAAGAATCAATACATGATAAATGGACGCTAGGATCATGTCATGGAGTAACTGGAAGCAACCTACTGTCAGACTCTAACAGTCTATAGCAATGGTCTCCAACCTTTTTAAGTAGATCACCTTTGGCATTTAAAAGCAACCCAAGATCTACCATGCACTGCCCCCTCCTCCCCAACCCAGCAGGTAAGCCTATGGGGAGGGAAGGGGGGGCAGATCAAGGCAGAGGGAGAAAAAATTATTTGGGGGCATGCCCCCCAGCAGGTAAGTCCCAACTGGCCAGAGCCCCACTCAACTTGCCCCTGCTCCTGCCTCTGCAGCACTGTCCCTCACCACAGGGGCCTCCACCTCGCCCCTGTCCATTCCCTCCCCCACAGACTAATCTGCTAGGCTGAAGCATGCACACGTATGCATGAGGGCACTCAGTCCCACACCCCAGCCTTGGATCAACACCAAGAGGCTCCGAGAACTACAACAAGCATTCCAAAATCCACTGACTGGTGACTATTGGTCCATAGCAACTGGTTATTCTTTTATTTTTTTAATTTTTTTTAACCTGTTCATAAATTAACCTTGAATACAAAGTGAACTTTTTTTTCTTTTTGTACTGAGTGGCTGTCAGTACATTTTAGTTGTTTTTTAACCATAAAAAAGTAGCTCTGGAAGGCACCTCAGGAGGTCATCTATTTCAATCCCCTGCTTGACGAAAACCATCTGTATCTAAGCCTGCTTAGGCATGTGTTGTCTCTACCCCTTTCTTAAAAATGTCAGTAACAACCCTCACACATACAACTACCAGACAGAGTGTTGAAACTATAAAAATCACCTTTTACTTGCCATAGATAAAGCAAGGGATGAGGGCACTATCAATAACCTGCCACTGGAAGGAGGAAGTAGCTTGTTAAAACATGCTCAAGACATACAATAGACTGATATCCCCTGTTACAAGAGTAGGCAAAAACCATCCACAGTCCATGCTGATCTGACCATACAGTAAAATTCCTTCCCAATTTCAAATGTGGTAATCAATCTGACCATAAGCAAGGCCCTCTAGCCAGGAAATGCAATACTTTACATCCATTGTACTACTTTACTGGATGATGGAATTTCACTTTCTTTGGAAATGTTCTGGTTTAGTGAACAGTAAGGTTCCTCAGCCTTCACAGACTCTGAGGATAAGTTACACCCTTTAACTATTGGATATTTGTCCTCAAACAGAAAAAGGTCTAGAGTGTGGGAAAAAGGAAACAAATCTTCTAGGGGAAGGACATGTTATATTCTTTATATCATGACTATTTCATTGCGATACATGGACATGCTGTAGAGCATTTATTTACATTCAAGTTCATACAGAGCAATATGAAAATGAATGTACTAATGTATCAAGCTGGATTTTTAAGTGACCCCTGCAGATCATGGGACAAAGCATGACATTTTGAATGCTAAGACTTTTCATGCTGTTTCCATGGCTTGATGGTCTGACACCTAAACGCTTGCAACATGCCACACTAGGATGCTCCAAGTAACAAGATTGACACTAGGGTAGATGACCATGGGATACAGTGAGAGCTCTGAGAAGAGCTAGCCTGCAGAGTTTAGATTTGTACATGCTTGAGAACACATGGATATATACACACATACTGTCCATTACTCACATACATAATACTTCATTTTATTGCATAGAGGTTAGAGTTCTCTTGTTGAAAAGGGAAATTTCCTCGATGGTGATTTATTAGGTACTATTAAAAATGCTACATTCAAAACAGTTGGAGGACACAGAGATGGAGTCTTACTCTGGTCCTATTTGAAAAGCTTTTCTGTCACTGCAGTAACATGGCAGTGATATTGTCTGAGTCTCCCCTGCTTTTCTGTGGTCTGTTCTCACAACATAGTTGTGGAGTTGAAAAGGCCAATTTTTTAGCCTCTTGGGATAAGTCATCACCTGTAATCACAGGGAACTGGATTCAATGGCCCGTGAGGACCTTTTCAGTCCTAGGTTCCTAGAGGCATTATTCCTCTTCATTGTGAAGTTGCATCTGAATCAGCCTGCTCGAAACAACTCTCTCTACCTACCCCCAAGCTTTGGTGAAGTTTAGATCCAATTCTGCAGTTTAGATCCATGGCTAATTCTTCCTCTACCTTTGTGCAGAAAAACAGGCACAAAGAATCAGGACTTCTGCCTGTGCCCCTTGTGGTCACAAAAGCAATGTCAAGTCACAATCACTTACCAGTCTGGCTGCTGCATTCCTGCCTCCAGATGCCAAGACTCTAATGAACTTCATGGCAGTGGCACAAGCTACTCCATGAAGGCTGTTAAGCAGCTGCCCTTGTTCAGCCACCTGGGGATCCCACCGGGTAGGGAGAAACTCTCTAACAATGGTCTCAATCAGCCGAGGACAGTCCAGAAGCTGCAGAAAACAGCCAGTAGCAGAGACAACCACTCAGTAGGGGAAACAGTTCAAGCAATCAGATGGTTAGTATATTGAGAGTCTCCCTCTCCTCTCTCCATTTCTTGCTCCTTCCCCTATGAGCCCCTGCACAACTGGACTGTTACCTGAATGCATGCTTCAGAGGAATGCCTTGCTACACGGGTAAGAATATCCAGAATGTCCAGCACCACTGAGGGGACGGGTCGCACTACCTCAAGGATGTACCTCAGCCGGTGAAGGATTCTGGTCTTCAAAAGTCCCTGGAAGACAAGGGGAAAGAAAAAGCCTCTTTATACTCCTAACACTTACTCTGGACAAATTGTTTCTCCTGAAGCCACTGGGAGGTGGGGGGAAATCCTTTTTAGTTTTTCATTTTCGAGGAAAAGAATTTTAAATCACTTTTTAGAGCAAAAGGAGAACACTGTTAAGAATCACCAGCATGGAGGCAAACAAGTAAAAAAATCTGGCTAAGGGCCCTGCCACATGTTCAAATTAAAGATGATTATAAATCAGGTATACAGTTGTTGCACGTTTTCAAGCACTAACTCTGTAGCTGGTTGCCTCTTTTTATAACTGGATGGACATTTTTATAGCATGATAATTACTTTGCACATGTCACTGGTCTAAATGTATTGTGTAATTAACCAGTGAATTGTGTAATATATGTACTATTTGGCGACCCCAATCTTCCATTCTGGTTCAGATCAGTTTAAAGGAAAACCAAACCCTCCTGCTTCAGGACACCACTGAACAATGAGGAATAGGAAAAAACTTTCCTCATAACAGACAGATATGAAATGATGTGCCCAAAAAGGTTCTAGCATCTCTTCCTGAACCGTAAAGGACCAGTAACTGGTCCACCTAGCCCAGTAAATGGTCTCTATCACTGGCTGGTATCAGATGTCAGAGGCAAATGAAAGAAGCAGAGAATGGACAATTACCTCCTTTTTGTAGGTACAAAAATGGGGACACAGACAGAGATGAGGTGCCTTTTTCAGGGATGAACAATAGGAAGTCAGTCAGTGGCAGAGCCGGGAAGCAAAATTCAATTTACAGGAATAGGTTCATTCATTTCTGGATACTGGTATTAGGAATGTCCTTTTTATTTCTTGGAGTGTGTTAAAATCTTGGTACAGTAATTTGTTCTGGCATTTAATAAAAACACACTTACAATAAGAATAGGAAGATCCAACTTCTAAATATTAAAGAGTTAACAAAGAGCCCCTTAATTTCCACATGAAGCAGTATCTTTTGCTTTCTCCTCACACAGGAATACAGCCCTTAGGGTTTGGATTTTTTTGTTTGTTTACAGACCTGCTAAACCATTAAACACTCTGTAATTGAAGAAGGAGACCTGGCGCTATCTTACACAAATGGCCAGGATCACAGCAGCACCAGAGCTGTTCTAAGAATTAATGTGCATTTTAGATGCATCAAAGTATTCAGAAAGAGGTTTCACAAATCAAATGTGCCATTACATGTTGCACTTCAGCAGCCTGTGAAATGGGCATCTAGCTCATTAAAGATCAGAACTGCCTAATGCAGATCTTTTCTCAAAAGCCCCTGCCAGTCAGTGCCACAATCCCAGGCTTGGCTGAGTTCAGCATGTTTTTAAAAAATTGCTTTGGTTTAAATTTCCCCCCTGCCAAGCACCCTTGGTTATCCACTGTATCAGCCAAAAAACAGGCGCTGCCTGGATGTTTACACTGCAGAACGTTAGAGAACTTTATCCTAAGTCTCCCCTGACCTCAGGCTACTCACAATGTAAGATTCAAAACCAAAAAAAGTGTGTTTGGGGGATCTGGCTATTATACTGACCTATAAGTTTAGCTTCCTGAATTCTAAACCAGAAAACGATTTCTCCTCAGCTATTATTACTGCATTTCAGGGGTGGGCAATTATTTGGGCCCACAGGCTACATAGGGAGTTTTGCTGGGCTAGGTCAGCACCTCATTTTCCCCCTGCAACAGCTCACCAAAACTTCCCATGTGGGATGGGGCCATGGGTGGGCAGAGAGCTGCGTTCAGGAGCGGGATGAGCAGGCAAGGCCAGCACCACGAGGTAGGGTCACAGGGTGATGACAGCGCAGGCAGAGCTGTAATCCACTGCCTGCACGCTCCTGCGACAAGTGCGGGTTCCATGGGCAGGGTCATGCAGGGAGCGGATCATGGTTTTGCTCTGGCCCCTCACTATCAACACCCCAAGATCCCAGCCCCAGATGTAGCTCCCTGCCTGACCTGCTGCCCACCTGGCTGTGCACCCTGCCTACACAGGTCCAGGCCAGTGCTGCAATCTGCTCCTTGCAAGTCCCTGCCTACAGAACCAGAGTTCTACCCAAGCCTTGGCCCCACAATGTCACCACCCTGCAATCCCAGGGGTGTTATCCACCCACAGGCTGGGAGCTTTGTGAGCAGATACGCCAAGGCAGACGGTATAGGGCCACAGGTGGGCAGGGAGCCGTGTCCAGGGCCAGACCCCCAATCTTGGGATGGTGACAGCGCAGCACCAGGGCCAGGGCAAAGTCATGATCTGCTCCTTGCACACCCCTACCCACAGAACTTGTGCCCATCACAGGGGCACATGGGAAGTGGATTGCAGCTCTGCCCCAGGCCCCATCTCCACACTGTCACTGTCCCAAAATCCCAGGGTCTCCCTGGTACCTTTCATCTCAGTCCTAGATGCTGCTCCCTGGCCATCTGCAACCCTATCCCAGCCACCCAGCTAACTGTTCCGCCCACGTGGGCTCCCTCCCCAGTGCTGGGTGCAGGGCAGATGGGCCAGGGTGCCTCCCACATTGCCTGCCCTCTCTGCCTTTTGTTCCCCGCCATCTTGCTCCCCTGCTACCTGCCTCCTGCACCTCCATATCTATCCCCTACCACTTGCCCCCCACATGCCCTCTGCCCCCCCATACCTGACCCTGATCTCTACCGCCTGCTCTTCCCTAGTGCCTGCCCCCAACCCCCTGCCCTGCCTTACCACCTGTCTTTCCCCCCCACTTGCCTGTGCCTGACCTTTGCCACTTGTTCCCACCTGTGCCTGACCCCTACTTCCTGCACTCCCCACTCCTGCTACTTACCTTCCACTTCTCTGCTCTGGTTCCAGGGCAGTTAGCAGCAGTTGCCCTAGCCTAGCCCAGCTGGGCAGCAGCAGCAGCAGCAGCTCTGGGCCCAGGCAAGTCAAGGCTGGAGGGGCCAAAGCTGGAGCTGGAGCAGAAAATACATAGAGGAGGAAGGACGGGGACAGCAAGCATGGTTTCCTCTGTGCTCTGCCCAAGCCACACAGGCAGGTCACCTCTATGTGCCCTCCCACCCACACAAGCCATCCCACCTACCCTGAGCCTATACTTGAATCCAAGACAAGCTTTTGTACCCCATGTTGTGGACAAGAGGGGCCCTTATCTTGGATTCAAGTAAATATGGTAAACATTTGTGTTATGCTGCAATTAGGAACCTATGTGACCACAGCAGACAAAAGTGGTTGTGCTATTATCACCTGGACAGATCACTTTAAAATGACAAAACTGACTGTATTCTTAGGTCTCAACTTGGAGATAAAGCAAATCAAATGGCAATACACATTGACATTGAAGGGATTTAACTGCAAAATGCAACTATAAAAAGGAAAGTGGGTGGTTTCAACTTAGGTGATATGCAGCATCAGTAAAGATGACACCTTGGTAACTGATGCTGCAGAAACATCCACTGGAATGCACTATACCAATCCAGCTATGTAGAGCTCGCTCTAGCTTCAATTCCCTGCATATACATATACACCCACTCTTGTGGAGATCTCTAACCATTAGAGGATGCGTATACTGACATTCTGAATACAAAGTAAAAGAGCTTAACCCACTCAAGTCTGTTTGCAACATTTTAGAAAATCTGAAGAGAAAAGGAAAATAAAAGTCAGAGATGCACTTGTCTCCATTTCCCACACTCTGGTTCAAGAACACTGTATGACATATTGGTCATCAACCAAACCACAACCATAACTGGAAAAACTACTTCTCCAATAATGGATGGCAGCAACACAACACCAAAAAGCCAGGGCAGAGTTATGCCACTTGTTAAAAATATCCTATTTAATATACTACTTGGTAAAAACTTTAGCAGGATACATAGCCTTACTGTACAGAGATTCAAGCCAGAGCTTTGACTTTACCTTTATGACGTCATACTGGGCCACATCTGGATCTGGTCTGATTTCATCCTTTGACTTTTTTCCTGGACTCTTTTCCATCATTTCTTCTTCTTCCTCCTCCTCTTCCTCCTCATTAGGGATGAAGGGAAACACAGCCATCCCCTGGTACCATGAGAAAGTCCAGTCAAGGTACTTCTGTTAAGAAAAGAAAAGCAGGTGTAATATATTTTGACAAAGAAAGGCTGGAAAAGGTAAATATTTTTAGAAGTGCTTTGAAATACAAACCAACTCACCCAAAAATAGGAACAAGGAATTGTGGCATGTTTACAAAGCTCACATCTCAGATGAGAGCACCTAGTGATGCCACCCACTGAAATAAAAGCATTTTAAATAGGGAGCAAGAGAGTAATTAATTGCTTGTCTAGTAATTGAACACAGAAAGTCAGTTTTCTTGGTCCTATTCTTGTCTCTGTCACAGTATTGACCATTGGTAGGTGACCTAAAAGAACACTGTTAATAATAATTACTAAATTGGCTCTTTAAAGTTTTTTGTTGAATTTTTGAACCTCTCAATGTGGGCAATAAAAACACTAGAGAGTTTTCATCTCAGGTTCTAAACAACACTGCTATATTCGGTCTTCCAGCACTGCAGGGAAAGTGTTACATCCATACCAGAAAATGCTTTTTTTTTCCAAATGAAAACCGAGTTTGAGGCTTGTACTACTTGATGATTTCTACGACTTAGTTTGTCAGTCAGTCAAATGACATTAGTTACTGGTCTCACAAGGTGATGACTGAGCTGAGTACTTGTTTGTAAGTGCTTGAAAAATTTTGGGTGAAAGTCACAATAGCTCAAACTATTAAGGGGCACAAAAAAGTAATGTGGAAAAGGCTAAAGTTGAAGGCAACTCAGTGACATAGTTACAAATGAGGAGGTTTGGAGAGTGGGCTAGGACTTCAGGAAACTGGTATTCCATTCTTACATTTAGGAGTCAAAAAGTTCTAGATAAAGGAAAACATTACCAAGACCCCAGAAAAAATGTGTGTAAGGACAACAAACTGACCCAAAAGCATGAAGAGGGAACAAGAGAAAATGGAGGGAGGAAAGGATCTAGTATGCCAACTGTGTTGGGATAAGGCACAATGGAGAAGGCATACGGCTGCCAATCCACAGGCTGGAACAGTAGCACCACAATAAAAAGCTGGATGCCACTGAATTCACAAGTCAAATTAAATAAAATTAATTCAAAGAATCTGGCTAAATAGGGGGCATGAATTATATGGACTATGCGATTGCCAAGGGAGACTCTCAGTAGTCCTGAGCTAAATGTAAGGAAAGGTAGAAATAGTCCGAAAGCTAGGAAAACATTTTGTCCAAAGAAATCTATTAGATAGAGAAAAAGGCTCCCATGGGACAGCAGAAGCTCTACTGCTTACAGTTAAGCTGAACAAAGTATGAGAACAGTACTGTGTTGGTGTTAATGCTTGGTTGACCACCAAAACGTGGTCCAAGTGACTTACTTGGTCTTTTCTTTGCAATTCCCACACCCAAGTCAGAATCAATCCAGCATGGAAATCTCTTTCTCTCTCACCTCATCATCAGGAGACACCAGCAGTGCATGGAGGGCATGGATGGAGGCTGCAATTACATTATCCACTGGGTCATCCAAGGAGAAGCGCAGCAAGAAGAGGAAACCAGCATCAAGCAGCAAGCGCAGAACACTACCTTTCAGGGAGGAGACAAACTCCCCTGCCTTGGCCTGAAAGACATGCCATCCACCTCCTCAGTGTCAAAGATAATAAGGTACATGGAAACACACCTTAAATCGCTACTTATACTGAAAGTACAGGAAGCAGAGGCAATCTGAGCAGGGTGCAAAGCCTGGGGCAAATCAGCCCATGTGGGGTCCTGCCTCCACTCCAATCCTGGACCCAAAGAAGTTGTTGTTGCCTGGCACAAGGGGCAGTGGGGTGGTGAGACACAGACAACCAAGCAGCTGGACACGCCACCACCACTCCGCCCAGCTCCATCGGGCCCCCCAAAGCATGGGGCCTGGAGAGGTCACCCCGATTCATGCCCCAAGGATGGCTCTGACAGAAAGAGCAAGAAAATGCTTTATCTTCTATTTCTTATTCCTTTCCCTTCATTTTGGTAGGTGAACAACTCCTTTTTCCTCACCCCAAAGAACAAATCTTTTGATTGAGTGTAAATAAGGGGAATACTATCTTTAAATTGACTCTCTGCTGGTACATGAGCATCAAGAGATTTACAGTCATTTAAAATCTTTCATAAGCTCTAGAAGGGAACCAAATAGCATCATGACATTCACAAATGATGGAAATTCTGGACCTACCATCTCCTGACCCAACCAGGCCAACATCATTATATCATAACTTCTGTGTGTCAGGCACTGTAGGAGGAAACATGAGCACTTTCCCTAGAAATCAGGTAGGCAGGTGTGCTGCTTTCCATTAAAGCAGACATTCATTTCACCTTCTGGTGCTGGCAATGTTGTTTTACAAGTAGGATGGTTCATTCTCACCTCCCACAGAACAAGCATGTCACTGACTTGGCTCAGGCAACAGAAGTGAAAGGGTCAGTGCATCAACAACAGGTTTGTCACACACTGACAACAAAACAGCTTAATGCAGATGAAGCCCTGGACCCACCTCCCTTCCCCCAAGCAGGAAATATGACCCTACTAAACAGCCCTTTTGAACAGCTTCTGATGATACTTGATGCTCAGTTCTCCCATAGTCAAGTTCTCCTGAGCTTCAGGTCTGGTCCAGTCCCCATGGTGATTAGAGCAGCCATGCATCCACAGCTACCCAGTCAGGTAGGAAGGAAAACTGAGCCAGGAATTGGTCCTGCCAACTAGGCACTACTAAGGAGCTCCCCTTCCTAAGGGGAATCCTCTGCTGAAGATGCCTGGCTAACATCTATATGCTTTGTGCTGCCCACACAAAGGAGAATAAGTACATCATACCCAGGACTCTGTGCCTTGATACTACCAGGAGTATAAATAAGAGGGAAATTTCCACACACTATTTGCTCACCTTTTGAACAATACAGCCCAGTACCTGCAGTGCCAACGTCCTCTGCTGAATGACCTGACTGCGGGACAAATGGAAGAGCTCTTGGAGGGAGTAGCCAGCCCTCTAAATGAGGGAAAAAGAAAAACGAACAAACACAGCAAAACCAACAACAGATAAAATAAGCTATTTAAAGCACAGCTCATTCCAAAAATGTTATGTAGCATGTGGAACTAACTGCACTGCAAAGTTGTGAGTAATGCTTTATGCAAATTACTGAAGAGATTCTACCTCATGTAACCAGTTACAGACAGTCTATATCTTTATAGGTAAAACAGTGTGCAGGTGAAGATGTTCATTTTCTTTTGCAACTATCTATACTGTCAAAAGGTGAAAGCATTAATGAAGTTTAAGAAAAAAACTTTTGCATCTTCAAAAAACAACAAGTTGAGCCAATCTGTTATGACTTCTCCTCTGGAGTCCTTACTGAACAGAGAGTCATTTGCCTATGAACTCTTAGGTGTCCACACTAGAAAGCCTTGACATAAAAAGAATCTTAAGAATTAAACATGGAAATTCAAGTAATATTCTTGTCTTGACATTTACTCTTTATTCTGGTCTGTACTTACTTCTGCTTCTTCTCCATGATGATGTAGGCCCAAATGAGTAGGTAAGTCTATATCTGGAGGAATCAAGTCTCCCTTCAAACTAAACCTGGCTAGCATTCCCTGAGAGAGGAGAGAGAGAGGGAGAGAGAGAGAGATTACTTTTACTGCCTTCCACTCCCATCCACCTCCTAAATCCTTCTTCCTCAAAATAGTTACATGCTCTTGGCTCACAAACTTCCCAAAACCTAAACTCACAGGTTGCTTACAAATGTGGGAAAAAAATCCCACACACAAAACAAAACAGCACCTTAAGATCGGTACACCCCTGCATCGAGCACAGCACATGCCCAGAAGAGGCACTGCATTAGTTAGACCTGGATTGTCCAACAATCTGTATAGATCAGCTCCTTCAACAGAGCTTGTTGGCACTTCCATCTAATAGCTGATTGAATCAGCTATTACATAAAGAAGTGCTAAAAAGCCCTGGTGAAGGGCCCAATCTATACAGATGCTGTGAAACTGGGTCAAACTAACACGCTGCCTCTTTCAGTAAAGCGCTTCGGCGAGGGGGCCCCCTCACCTGTTAGTACCCACAAAGTTCAAAGTTACTTCTCTTGATCCTACTTAGCCTTCTTCCTTAACTTTCACAGTTTTTTCCCAAATATTCCAGTTCCCATAAACTTATTTCCCAGACATCTCAAAATCATTAAAAACTGAAGTCCTACCTCAACTCCAGATTAATCCCCGTTTATCTGTACACAGTACTGTGGAAGAGCTAAAACAGGATGAATACAGTAACCAGATTCTCATGTTACATGAAACAAGTTAGTCTCCCCCATGAAAGATCTGGAGAAATGCCACTGTTGGCATCACTTTGCTTGAAGAACAGAAGACTCACTTCTCAGCAATATTAGTCTTTGGAGACTTCACAAACACGAACCACACATCCCACAAACAACCAAAATAAGAAAAATAACACTTTCTATTTTCTGAACCTTTTTAGTTCTCCTCTGACGAGGATGGGGCAGATCCTTCATCCACTCCAACTTCTCAAACTCCACATTATCCATGTGGACCCATTCCTTCTTGGGCTTCACAGGAAGGTCATCTTTTGAACGGTAGGAAAAAAACAGAAGCATTACCCTTCCTTGGCATAAAGGCAAACACTGTTGCAACATACTTGGTTCTGAGAGTATTTAAAACACAGGTTTCATATACAGTAAGAAGCAACCATCTACAAATTGACTCTTTGTCGGTGCATAAACATCAAAAGATTTACAGGGGTGTAGATTGTAGCCATGTAGGTGTAAGGACACTGGATTTACCCAAAAACCTTGTCTGCCTATCTCTTTTATAAAAAAGAAACATCTATCCAGGAGAGAGATCAGATTTACCCAAAAAAACTTGTTTGTCAAAAGATTTAATCTTTTACAAGATATAAGAAAGGAAATAAACAGCATTGTAATAGTATTCACAGATTATGCTAATTTGGGAGGAGCTGAACATCAGGCAGGACAGAAAAGACAGAGTTGACTAGAAACAGAAAGTCAAATGAAGCTTTAAAAAAATGCAAGCCAACATCAACTAGGGGGGAAATCTGAAATAAGCAGGTAAAAGCTAGAAAGCAGTGATGCTAAAGGGGCGAAGAGATGAGATTGGAGAGCAAGTTATTGGCCTGCCATGAAATGTAGTAAATAAGAAGGTCAGCATGGTTTTGGACTGCATGTATAAAGGCACCATGTCACAGGGCAGAGAAGTAATGGCTCCCTACTTGATACAACTACAACAACTGAAACACTGTGCAGTTCTGGACACTGCATTAAAGGCTGAAATGATCTACTTTTGAGGAAAGATTAAAAGGGTTAGAAATACACATGGTTTGGCTCATCAGCAACTCAGTAGATTGCTTGAAAGTACGGGTGTGCAAAACGGGCCATATTTGATTTGGATTCAGCCTGAATCAGGGATAGTGATTGGATTTGTTGATTCAGATCACTGTCTTTGGTTCAATTCAGTCAAATCCAAATCTGAAGATTCTCTGCTGATTCAAAAAATCAGTGATTCGGCCATAGACAGCCTTAAAGGTTTTTTCTACATACCTCGAGGCACCAGGCATGGCTCATGAACACTGCAATGCTGAGGCAGATGGAGCAGCTCACAGGAGCGCAGGGGGGTCCACGTGCTCAGTGGCAAACCCAGAAGTGGACCAGAAGTACTTCCGGTCCACTTCTGGGTCCACCGGGGGGTGCATGGAGGGCCCCCCAACTCAGCATGTTCCCCCCAGACCCAGGAGGCACCAGTCACCAAGACACAGGGGTGGGAGGGGTCCTGCGTGCTCCCCAGCAGACCCAGTAGTGAACTGGAAGTGCTTCTGGTCCACTTCTGGGTCTGCTGCCAAGCGTGCTGGGGACCCTCCCGCACTCTTGTGGGACGCTCCATCCGCCCCAGCACTGCAGCATTCATGTGCTACCTGCTACCTTCAGATATGTAGAAAAACCATTTAAAGCTATGTCTATGTCCGAATGTAACTGGATCCTGAATTAACTGCAGACAAACGTATGAGAGAAAGCTATCACATGCTGGCTGGGAACAGATGAGATAACAAGTCTTTGCCACACCTAGATTCTATCAGAGAAGCCATACGCGCTCATATATTATGGCTACTCAGCTGGAGCAAGCACTTTGACCAGAAGACTGAGGGCTTACCAAAAGAGAAGGAACACGGTTCCTATGAGAACAAAACAAGATTGGGACTTGAAGATGTTGTTTACAAGGTTGCTGCTAAACCCGATGCCCTGGAGCTCAAGGAACAATAGGTCACACGGAAATCCCATTTCCTGCAGATTTGACCTGAAACCTAACAGGTTCCTTTTCTGGTTTATTAACCTTCAAAAAGAGCTTCCATTTTTTCTAGGATGCAGCCACACACTCATGATCAATGTAGAACGGACTCAGGCAACGAACCAAGCACAGAGCTATTTACCCCAGCCAGAAAACTGTTCCACACAACTCCAGCCAAAGGCTCAGCATGAATTCTAATTGAAGAAAAAAAGCATCTGAAATGTAAGAGGGGATTGTTTGTGGGTGGGGTGTGAAACAAGAGGAAGTAAAATCAGCAGAAAACTGAAATCTATTGACATTTCTAATTCAACAATTTGTTTTCTCCCTCTCAATTAATCACTAAGTTGATAGGGTTGATTTAATCGCACTATGAATAGAATTACAAATGCTACTGACAGACTCTAACATTACAATCTTGTCAACAGGAAAAGACGAATATATATTCCAAGTCATCAGCAGATTGTTCAATTACTGAGAAATCCCTTTACAGAAAACACAAGCTGGCAGTTTGAATGCAGCATATGTACATAACTTTTCCAGCCTTACAATACATTAAGGGTTATAAAACTCTCTCTTTCTCTCCCCTCATCCCCTCCCAGCTCCCCTTTACAGAGCCAAGAGGTATATTTTTGTCTGATGGGATTACAAAGGGCTGGGCAAACAGCTCAGCATCAACTTGGTTAGAAACTGAAGCCTTTTACTTAATGGAGGAGGAGGTTTTTGCCCTACTTTAGAATGGAACCCAACTGTCCTCTCCCCCGTGGAATTCAGAATTAGCGCTCCCACTGCTTTATTCGCAATGAATTTACTTTATGGCATCAGCAGTAGCAACTTCCTAATACTAAGTGCTAATGCAAAATGAATACTTTACATCCCCTGCTAAGCATGACATGCTGCATGCATAACCCCAGGCAGCTGGGAATGCCTCACTGATTTTTATAATTGCTCTCCTGTTCTTCCTCTCTTTGCTGTATCAAGTCTTCTACAGAAACTCCACTTTCTATTCCAATTTGGTCTTCTAAGAAGAACACAGGATCTCCCCCTCCTACACCTCTCCCAAGATGTGAACTCCTGAATATCATACTAATCCCAAGAGCTTCATTACAATCTTGGCTAACCTTTAAAGATCCCAATACTGAACACCCAATTTCTGCTAGTGCTTGGCACGAAGGTGAGAAAAAAACCTGGGCTACATAACAGGATGCTCCTATGCACTCAATTATTCTGAAATTGAAGAGCTAAAAATAGCCCTTTTGATTACGGCTGATGGAAGTCAAGAACCGGAGCGAAATAAAACTGTTACAGAAAAACAAGCTGAAGAACTGCAGGGTGAGGGTTTTCCTTCAGCAGAAACTAATCAGTTTTCCTTCCCCCAACCTTCCTCCCCACACGCGCACACACCTCTCTCTTCAAGGAAATGGCAAATGCTGTTGTTATCTCACCAAAACACACTGCTGAAATCCAGGAGCGATTCAAAGATCTCATTAGGCAGCCTGCACGATGCACGGGAGCACAAAGAACACATCAGAAGAGAAGTTCAAGAGATGGAGACAGCAAGGGGAGAACATAAAATGGGAAAAGTAGGCTAGCAAGGGAGAGACAAACAACTAGAGCTGAGGGAAGGGAGAAAACACTGGCAATGTGACAGAGAAAGGTAAAAGAGGGGAAAAAGGAGAGGAGGAGGGGGCTGGGAATAGAAGCCCAAGGGAAAAGAGCTGCTATTGTCTAAGTGAATGCAACACTAATATAAGGGTCCTGGAAATGCCTCTTTATCAAGATGACAGGGATAACATGCAGTAGCTGCACAAGCTTCCCCACAGTATTGTAACATTAACCTATGGCAAGCAGGTATTTCAGTCTCCATGCTCATTCATGTCTTCTTGCAGTATGGCTGGACATAATGAGACAATGTGCTAATCCTTTGCCTGTCCACTATAACCTCAGGGGAGACCCACCAACTCAAGAGAAATAGGAATAGGCATTAGAACCAAAGGCGACTGGTGGGCTCACAAATCCCGTAACAGCACAATGGGCCTGCACACCACCTCTGCTGAGGTTAAGGCTGTCCTGGGCTAAGACTAAGTTCAGGGTACCTATTCTGTGCTGGCAGTCTGGCAGCTCCAGGCACCATCAACTTCCTGCTGACCTTGGTGGCCACTCACTGCCTTTTACACACAATGGTGAGAAATGATTAGGAGTAGAGAAGACAGAGATTTACTCCAACCTCCAGTTCCATGTCTCCTTTCTACAGGGAAAAGGAAGACAAGGAGACTTGCACCCCTTCCTTTCTGTGAAAGGAAGGAAAACCGAGACTTTACAAATGCCCTTATCACCACACAGAAGAGAAAAGGTAAAGGATCTTTTGTGGGGTATGGACAGAAGAAAGACATAGATACACTGGATGGTGGAGAATCAGGAATAAAAGTTAAGATAGCATTATGGGATGCCCCTTAAAGCACCGCTTAAAGAGAAGCCCACAGGAGCGGGCCAAAATAACCTAATTCCAAAATATCTGCTGACCTAGAGGGGTAAACATCTCAGTGGGAATCTGTGGAAGAGGCTACAGGGGAGGTGGAAGCCTCACTGGTGTCCCATGGGGCACCTGAGAGGCCCCTGGCTGAGCCCCTGTAATAAGACCAGTGGGATGGAGGCTTAGCAAAGGTCTGGGGGCAGCCTCCCTCTTAATTTATTATCCATCAAGGTGTGGTAGGCCAGACAGTGGAGTGCCCTAGGGGTGGCCACCCCTGTGACTCCGATGTGTTACAGAATCTCATATTGCCAAGATAATCATTTATACAGGTTGGGGAACTCCCCTCTTGCCAGCACGGAGACGGAAAAGGATCTTGGAGTCGTCATTGACTCCACGATGAACATGGGCCGGCAGTGTGGGGAGGCAGTCAAGAAGGCCAATCGTACCCTGTCATGCATCCACAGATGCATCTCGAGCAGGTCCAGGGAGGTGATCCTCCCCCTCTATGCGGCACTGGTCAGGCCGCAGCTGGAGTACTGCGTCCAGTTCTGGGCGCCACACTTCAAGAGGGACGTGGACAATATGGAAAGAGTCCAGAGGAGGGCCACTCGTATGATCGGGGTCAGCAGGGCAGGCCTTATGAGGATAGGCTACGGGACCTGAACCTGTTTAGCCTCCACAAGAGAAGGCTAAGGGGGGACCTTGTGGCCTGCTACAAACTGGTCAGGGGGGATCAGCAGGTATTGGGGGAGTCCCTGTTCCCCCGTGCGCTGCCAGGAGTGACCAGGAATAACGGTCACAAACTGGCGGAGGGTAAGTTTAGATTAGATATTAGGAGGCGCTACTTCACAGTCAGGGTGGCTAGGGCCTGGAACCAGCTTCCAAGGGAAGTGGTGCAGGCTCCTAGCCTGGGGATTTTTAAAAGGAAGTTAGATGAGCACCTTGCCGGGGTCATCTGACCCCGGTGCTCTTTCCTGCTAAGGCAGGGGGTCGGACTAGATGATCTACCTAGGTCCCTTCCGACTCTAGCTACTATGAAACTATGAAACCAAGAAACTGCATCCCTGCCCCAGGAGCTTCACCTCCTCATTTGATCTTCAAGAACCAGCCTTTGTAATGCAAAATAAAGCAAACTGGGAAAAGCATGCTTCTCTTACCTCATTCACATCACAGAAGGGCGAAGAAGCTCATGGAATAAAATGCTTTTCTTCTCACAAATTTCAGACCGACTTCTGACATTTCACTGGGGCCTTTATAACAGCAGTTTATGTAGAATACCACCCTTTTAATACAGCTTAGCTGTTTCTTTTCAACCCAAAATTTGACACACTTAAGAACCTCCAGCCAAACTCAAATTTGGGCAATTAACACACTACCACAGAACTCCATGCCAACATGATTCAGATGCCAGGCAAGCTTTGCCACAGAATTTGGTCATCAAGGACACATTTTGCTACCTGTGATTCCCGTTCCTGTGTCCTTTTCAACCCCTGTGGTCTCCTCCATGCCTGACCTCTCCATGGAAGACGCTTTCACAGTTTCCTCTGCACCATGCTGGGACTCAGGCCCAGATTCTTGGCGTCCAGGATCCTCCGGTCCCTCCTGTTCTGTGAATAATTCTTTCTTCTCACCTCCATCAGCTACATGTTTTGATTTTAAGAAAGCAACTAAATTGGGATCTGTGAAAAATGAGACAGCAGAACAGTGACATTAACTCTCACATTACTTGTTGAGTCCAGCTCCTATTGTTCTTCCCAGGTCCAAACACCCTTATTTCTTTCGCTATTTGCCAAATCACTTGCCAAAACTTTGCAAACTGAGATACTCACAGCTTTATAACTTCCTGATCATCTAAGTTTGGCAAAACTGGGTGCAGAGGTGATAAATGGACAGAATTGATAAATGTCAAGGCAAAGCAGTGACCTAAACTGTTTATTTTCCCGAAATGCAAATGTAAACTGCCATTTTTCCCCTTTGTTACTAAAAAGGGGGTTATACATTATGGAGAAAATTCTGCTATCTTGTCCATGAGGCAACCTCAGATCTGGCTTTCTACCCTTTTCCCAGCACATCATTATGAGCATTACATGAATACAAAGAACAGAGCATCATAATAAGAATTATTCATCTTCTAATGAATGAGCCACAATAAAACTTCAATTCAAATTCTGAGTCCTAATTCAGGGGACTTCTTATTCTGTTTGGACTAGCTGATTATCCCTCTTAACTATGGTTCACTCAGCTCCCAGAGAATAAAAATGGATGCTCTCTTCACGATTTGGAGAAGGAGGAAAGTGTCTGGAGGACAGAACCTTTTGTGGCTTAAATAGAGGCCAGTCAAGAGATCCCAGCTCTATTCCAATCTCTGCTATGGACCCACCATGTAGGCTTTTGCAGGCCTCTCACCTCTGTAAAATGGGGACTGTGACAGTCATGTTCCTTTTAGGAGCGTGGCAAGATTCAACTCCCTGTATGCTTGTAAGTGCAGAGATTGCCCCATAGAAGGTAGCAGAGATGAAAGAACTCATTATTAGAAAACAGCCATGACGCTGGTTACTGTACTTGGCCAAATCAAAGATGACTAAATTTAAGATACAGGTGGGTATTCTCTTCTTTTCTACCAGTGAGCGGAAGTGGAAGACAGCATAAGACGCGCATAGCAGAGACCAACTGGTGGCTTCGGGAATGGTGTCCTGAGGTGGGCTTTGGCTTCCTTGACAACGACCTGCACATCACGACAAGAGACATGCTCGGGTGCGATGGGCTCCACCTTTCCCCTAAAGGTAAGCATGTGTTCTCTTCCAGGTTGGCGGATCTCCTCCACTGGGCATTAAACAAGGTTTGTCAGAGGAAGGGGAAGACAAGGGAGGAGGAAGCCTTGGACCACTAAACCAAGCAGCACTCACAAGTACAGCCCAGCTTAGACAGACGAGCAGAACATATACACAGGTAAGCAACAGGGGCCAGGGCAATGCTGCGATTAGGTGGCCAGTGCACACATCCACAGGAGGCCTCAAATGCCTCTACACAAACGCTCGTAGTATGGGGAAACAAGCAGGAGGAACTTACCCTCCTGCTAGCTGACACCAACCCAGACATAGTGGGGCTCACGGAAACATGGTGGGACCTAACGCATGACTGGGCGGTGAATGGCAAGGGCTATAGGCTGTACAGGAGGGACAGGACAGGAAGGAAAGGCGGGGGTGTGGTGCTCTACATTAAGGAGGAATACACATCCCCAGCAGGTAGCACAGAGTCCGAGGAGGGGCACACGGAAGTGTTCTGGGTTAGAATACAAGGCAGTCGAGGGGAAAGGGACTTAACAGTGGGGGTCTACTACAGACCACCCAACCAAGGGGAAGAGCTAGACCAGGAATTCGTAAGTCAGCTCACGGAGGTAGTTAGGTCGAAGGACGTGGTCATCATGGGGGACCTGAGCTTTCCAGACATCTGCTGGGAAGAGCAGTCAGCCAGGTCTCAGCGCTCACATAGGTTCCTAGCCCAAATGCAGGACCTCCATCTAACCCAGGAGGTGCACAGCCCCACCAGGGGAGACGCCTTGTTGGACCTGGTGCTGGCCACCAGCGATGACCTGGTGAGGGGGCTACGGGTGTTCGACCACCTGGGCGACAGTGATCATTGCCTGCTGGAATTCACCATCCAGCGCAAGGTGGCAAAGGCCTACAGCAAGGCAACAGCCTTAGATTTTAGGAGGGCAAACTTCAATGAACTAAAAAGAATAGTCGGAGAAGCACTGAGGTCCCGGAAGGGAGAGCAGTCAAGTGTCCAAGGAGAATGGTCGCTCCTTAAGGAGACAATCCTCCAAGCCCAAAGGGAGGTAATCCCAACACGGATCAAAGGGAGCACAAGGGCACACAAGCCCCCATAGCTCACCAAAAGCATCCAGGAACGTCTCCTAGCCAAAAGGGAGGCGCACACCCAATGGAAGGGAAGGGGTATCACCAGGGAGGATTATACTGCAGTTGCTCGGGGATGCAGGGGGGCAGTCAGGAAGGCCAAGGCGGAGATGGAACTGGGACTAGCTTCCCAGATCAAGGACAACAAGAAGTCTTTTTTTAAATACAGAGGGGGCAAAAAGAAGGTTCCGGGTAACGTGGGGCCCCTGCAAGACATGCTAGGAAATTTGGTCTTCACATCAGATGACAAAGCTAACCTATTTAACAACTTCTTTGCCTCCATTTTCCTGAGCAGAGACCGGATCAGCCCCCCAACCGGGCTCCCCTTAGGCCCCAGGGGAGGCACACCCAGGCCAAGGGTCAGGGAGGATCTAGTCAGGGAACTTCTGGAGGGACTGTATGTACTTAAAATCAGCTGGTCCGGACGATCACCACCCCAGAGTGCTGAGGGAATTAGCAGAGGTCATTGCAGGACCCCTGGCATGGCTTTACGAGCACTCATGGTGCTCTGGTGTGGTGCCAGAGGGCTGGAAGAGGGCCAATGTGGTTCCCATCTTCAAAAAAGGGAGGAAGGAGGATGCAGGGAAATATAGGCCAGTTAGTCTTACCTCGATCCTGGGTAAGCTTTTTGAGAAAATTATTCTGGCACATATCCACGAGGGGCCAGCAGGGGAGATTATGCTTAGGGGCAACCAACATGGGTTCATTAGAGGCAGGTCCTGTCAGACCAACCTGGTGGCCTTCTACGACCAGGTCACCAAATCCTTAGATGCAGAGGTAGCAGTGGACATAGTCTTTCTGGACTTTTGGAAGGCTTTTGACACTGTCTCTCACCCCATTTTCATTAAGAAACTGGGGGACTGTGGTGTCGACACCCACACAGTCAAATGGGTTCCCAACTGACTGCAGGGCTGCACCCAGAGAGTGCTGGTGGATGGGTCATTTTCGACCTGGAGGGATGTGGGCAGTGGGGTCCCCCAGGGCTCAGGCCCACACTGCTCAACATCTTCATCAGTGACTTGGACGAGGGGATAAAAAGCACCCTGTTCAAATTTGCTAATGACACTAAGATGTGGGCGCATGAGAAGGAAGGAATAGGCTACAATCGGACCTAGACAGGTTACATGGGTGGGCAGATGAGAATAGGATGGGATTCAACACAGACAAGTGCAAAGTGATGCACCGGGGGAGGAAGAACCAGCACCGTACCTCCAGGTTGGGGAACTCCCTTCTCGCCAGTGCTGAGGCAGAAAAGGATCTTGGAGTCATCACTGATGCCAAGATTAATATGGGCAGGCAGTGTGGGGATGCAGTCAGGAAGGCCAACCGCACCTTGTCATGCATCCACAGATGCATCTCAAGCAGGTCCAGGGAGGTGATCCTCCCCCTCTATGCGGCACTGGTCAGGCCACAGCTGGAGTACTGGGTCCAGTTCTGGGCACTGCACTTCAGAGGGGATGTGGACAACATGGAGAGGGTCCAGAGGAGGCCACTCGCATGATCAGGGGGCAGCAGGGCAGGCCCTACGAGGAGAGGCTACAGGACCTGAACCTGTTCAGCCTCCAAAAGAGAAGGCTGAGGGGGGATCTAGTGGCCTGTTACAAACTAGTCAGAGGGAACCAGCAGGCATTGGGGGAGTCCCTGTTCCCCCGTACACTACCAGAAGTGACTAGGAATAATTGTCACAAGCTGGCAGAGGGTAGATTCACGCTAGATATCACAAGGCACTACTTCCCTGTCAGGGCGGCTAGGATCTGGAACCAAGTTCCAAGAGAAGTGGTGCTGACTCGTAACCTGGGGGCCTTTAAGACAAGGCTTGACAAGGTGATTACCTTGCTGGGGTCATTTGACCCCAGTACACTTTCCTGCCATGGCAGGGGGTCAGACTTGATGATCTGCTCATGTCCCTTCCGACCCTACTAACTATGAAACCATGAAGATGACTCCCCAGTAACTAGGTTCTATACATGGAAAATTGTTTTAGTTCTCCATGTATAAAATCAAATTATTGAAGGGTGCCAAATGTGTACCCCCCACCACTGCAGAATGGAAAACAGTGGCATGGAGCAGCTGGCGGGGGAAACAGTAATTGGGGGCTAAGTGGCCTGACCCCTGCCCCTGCACCGCTCCCCACACCTTTCCCCCTGCAGTCCCTCCATCACTTGCCCCCCTGCTCCCTGTCCCCCAGGTCAATGCACCCCACCACTTGCCCTCCCTTCTTCCCCTGCCACTTGCCCCCCACCATACCTCCACCCTGGCACCTGCCCACCCCACCCCTTCACCTAAGTGCCTTGTCCCCCACTGCCTCTGCCCTCCACCACTTGCAGGGCTCCAGCCTCACACACAGAGGGCAAGGTAGCTCTCGCCCTGATCAGGCCATGCAGCAGCCACTGTGGTGGCAGCAGCTCCATCCCAGTACTAGAACCCAGGTCAGACTGCTGCCACTCCTACCAAGCAGGAGCAACCATGTGCTCTGTGCCCTAGGCTGAAGACAGAGAGTAAGCAGAGGCTCCAGGTGGGCAGGCAGTGGGGAGAGAGGGCCGGAATGGGGTGGGGGAGGAAAGGGGCAACAGGGTAGGCTGTGGCTCTGACTGACTCCAACCCCAGGTCAGGGTCAGAATCAGTTTTGAAGCTACAACTCCTACCACCACCCCCCTAGTCTTGCATCCAAGACAAGGTGGAACAACTTCATCTTGGGTTCAAGTAATTATGATTTCATAGACATCAGGGGTGGAAGGGACCTCAGGGAGATCATCGAGTCCAGCCCCCTGCCCAAAGGGCAGGAAGTCAACTGGGGTCATAGGATCCCAGCAAGATAAGCATCCAATTTATTCTTGAAGGTGTTCAATGTAGGTGTTTGAACCACCTCCGCTGGCAGACTGTTCCAGACCTTGGGGGCTCAGACAGTAAAGAAATTCTTCCTTATGTCCAGCATGAAACGGTCTTGCAGGAGTTTGTGACCGTTCGACCTCGTCATCCCTTGGGGCGCTCTGGTGAACAAACGTTCCCCCAGATCCTGGTGGTCACCCCTGATAAACTTATAGGTGGCCATCAGATCACCCCTGAGCCTACGCTTTCCCAGGCTAAAGAGTCCCATACGTCTCTCAGCCTATCATCGTAAGATCTGTTTTCCTGACCTCTGATCATGCACGTGGCTCTCCTCTGGACTCTCTCAAGCTTCTCCACATCCTTTTTGAATTGTGGAGCCCAAAACTGGATGCAATACTCCAGCTGCAGCCTCACCAAGGCCGAGTACAAGGGGAGAATGACGTCCCGGGATTTGCTTGAGAAGCATCTATGGATGCAAGCCAGTGTTTTGGTCGCTTTACTAGCCACAGCATCGCATTGCAGGCTCATGTTCATCTTGTGGTCAACGATGACCCCCAAGTCTCTTTCTTCTGTAGTGCTATCCAACGTAGCACTGCCGAGCCTATAAGGGTGCTGCAGGTTTTTCCTCCCAAGGTGGAGAACCTTGCATTTTTCGGTGTTAAACACCATCAGGTTCTCATCTGCCCATTTGCTGAGCTTGTCCAGGTCAGCCTGGATCACTCGCCTATCTTCTGGCGTGGATGCTTTGCCCCAAAGTTTGGTGCCATTGGCGAACTTGGCCAGTCCACTCCTGACTCCAATGTCCACATCATTAATGAAGATGTTGAACAGTATGGGTCCAAGGACAGAGCCTTGAGGGACCCCACTGGTCACAGGGCACCACGATGAGTGACTGCCATCAATTACAACCCTCTGGGTCCGACCACGGAGCCAGTTTCCCAGCCAGTGGATCGTGGTGGAGCCAAGGCCACAACTGGGCAGTTTGGCCAAGAGGTGATCATGGGATGCCAGATCAAAAGCTTTTTTGAAGACAAGATATATGACATCAATCTCTTCTCCCTTGTCCAGGTGATAGGTCACCTGGTCGTAGAAGGAAATGAGATTGGTCAAACAAGACCTACCCGCAACAAACCCGTGCTGGCTATCCCTTAGGATGTTAGCCTGGGCCAGTCCATCAAGGATGGCCTCCTTAATAAACTTTTCTAAGATCTTCCCCAGGATAGAAGTCAGGCTAATGGGCCTGTAGGTAGCCGGATCCACTCTCCTCCCTTTCTTGAAGATTGGCACCACGTTGGCCTTCTTCCAGTTTTCGGGCACTACACCAGAGCGCCAGGAGTTTTCAAAGATCCATGCCAGGGGCTGGGCTATGACGCTCACCAGCTCCTTGAGTACCCTGGGGTGCAGATTGTCAGGGCCGGCTGACTTGAAGGTATCCAGCTTCTCAAGGTGTTCCTTCACGAGGTCAGCATTTATGGAGGGTAGGGAATCCCCATCACCCGGATCTCCCTGTCCCATAGCAGGCATGGGCGTCCCATGGGACTGATGAAAGACTGACGCAAAGTACCTATTTAATAGGTTGGCTTTTTCCTGGGCGTCAGTTGTCAGTTGCCCCATCTGGTTTAGCAGGGGTCCAACGTTGCCCTTGCTTTTCCTCCGGCTCCCCACATAGCTGAAAAAGGACTTTTTGTTGTCCTTGATGCCTGAAGCTAGTTGGAGTTCAGTTGCAGCCTTGGCTTTCCTGGTTTGGTCCCTGCAGGACCGGACCAGTGCAGAATAATCCTCCTTGGAGGTGAGTCCTGTCCTCCATCCTTTGCAGGCTTTCCTTTTTAGCCGCAGGAGGTCCGCTAAGTTCCTGGAGAGCCAGGAGGGCTGCTGTGCCTTCTTGCTGCCTTTCCTCCGTGTTGGAATAGATTTAGCTTGTGCATTCAGGATCGCTTCCTTGAGGAGCAACCACTCTTCTCGAACTCCCATCTCCCTGGGGTCATGGTCCCTAAGGGCCTGACCGACAAGCCTCTTCAGCTTGTCAAAGTCGGCTTTTCTGAAGTCAAGGACTTCTGTGTTGCTGACTGACTTGCCAGCTTTACGGCAGATGGTGAAGGTGATCAGCTCGTGGTCGCTGTCACCCAGCTTCCCATCGATCACTAGGTCGCCAGTTAGGTCGTCCCCCATAGCCAGTACCAGGTCGAGCCCATAGACTTCTTGAGTCAGGTAGAGGTCATCCACGCACAAGAGAAAGCTTTGCGACTGCTCAGATTTTGCTGAGTGATCTTCCCACGAGATGTCCGGGTAATTGAAGTCACCCATGACAACCAAGGTCCTGGAGCAAGCGGCCTCAGTCAGTTCCCGGGCGAACTCCTGGTCAAGCTCGGGACTTTGAGTGGGAGGTCTGTAGTAGACTCCCACCATTGTGTCCCCTGTGCCGTATTCCCCACGAATTTTTACCCAGAGGGTCTCTAGCTGTCCATGCTGGTCGCCAACATCAGCCTGCAGGGACATGTAGCTTTCCTTCACATAGAGAGCTACACCCCCGCCCCTTTTGTCAACACGATCTCTCCTGTACAGGGTATAGCCCTCTATACCTGTGGTCCAGTCATGGGTGGAGTCCCACCAGGTCTCCGTTATCCCAATGATATCATAATTCTTTGCACTGAGCAGGAGGATGAGCTCCTCCTGCTTGTTGCCCAGGCTCCTGGCATTAGTGTAGAGGCAGGCAAGCGTCTCCTTGGGGGCTCTTTCCTTGCCCACAGATTGTGCCAGGGCTGGGCTCCCTTAAGTGCCTTGGTCTGCTGGTTTTGCAAGGGTTGCTCAGCAGGCCAGCAGTGGCAGTAGTCCCCCCATCCCCCAGCGGGCTTAGTTTAAAGCCTGGTGGAGCAGGTCAGCCAGCCTGGCTGAGAAGAGCCTCCTCCCCAGGGGGGAGAGGTGGAGGCCATCTCTTCCCAGCAGCTCGCTGCCTCTCTCACCAAAGAGCGGGCTGTGGTCATGGAAGCCAAAGCCTTCCCGATGACACCAGCTCCGCAGTCTTTGGTTCACTGCGTGGATCCTCCTCTCCCTCCTCAGCCCATAGCCCGAGACTGGGAGGATCGACGAAAACACCACCTGAGCTCCCAGACCCCTAAGCCCCGCTCCCAAATCCCTGTAGCGCCTCATGACCTGGCTGGGGTGCTCCAAGCCGTGTCACTGGTGCCCACGTGAATAAGGAGCATGGGGTAGTGGTCTGTAGGCCGGAGGAGCTGTGGGATCCTCTCCGCAACGTCTCGGATGCGGGCCCCCGGGAAGCAGCAGACTTCCCGGGCTAAGGGGTCGGGGCAGCAGATCGCCCCCTCAGTCCCCTGCAGGATGGAGTCTCCCACAACAAACACCTTTCGCTTTGTCTTAAGGAGAGCGGGGGCAGTAGCTGTGGTTGAGCCTGGGTTGCCTGCGGGATATTTAGTCTATGACGGAAGATAACACAAGTTATCTGGAAAATCTCTGTAATCTGGAGATAGATCACTAAACAGATAAATGTACTCCATGCTTTGGTTCTCATAAAAAGAAAGAAGTAAAAGCTGGGTTATCGTGAGCTACCCCACACCCATAGTTACAACAACCTCTCTTATACACATACACACACAGAGTCTGAAATCTCTGTCGGTGAGGGATCACTCCAGGCCAACACTTATTACAACTCCCATGCTTTTCCTGAGTGCAAGCCAAGTCATGCTTTAAGCACTTCCCTGTACACAAAGACAAGGCTGCATTAGTCACTGAGAGTCACTTGCATAAATATTATTCACAAGACACGGATTATGCCAACCTGGAGGCAGCAAGTCATAACTGGGTTATGCCTCTTCAGAATCCCCACAGGTAGATTCAGTACAGATAACTGCAAAGGTTTTCCAAACCCAGAAAGGCTGCACAGCATGTTTGGGCTTGGAAGCCTTGCAATGTTCACATGTACTTCATCCCTTTTGTCTGCCCCACAGAGAGCCCAAATATCCAGGTTCTTCATAAACACCAAGCATAATTTTTAGTGCAAAAATCAATCTATGAATTCTTCCAGTTTTGTTCCCTTAATTCCAGAATTAAAAGCTCTGGTGATTTTATCCTACATGGTGCATAGGTAGATACTGTTTTTATTCCAGAACTGAGCAATCCTTTTTAAAACATTGCAAGTCTTTTGCCTCCATAAAATCAGGAGGGTTCTGAGGTGGGAGTTTACCATATCAGTCGCACAAAGAAAGCATTTTCTTTCATATGCCTTTGTTAAAAACATTTTAATTGCCTGAAATTTGAATAGCTCAGCTCCCTGAGTCGATGGTGCTTCCAGCAATTTTGGCTGCAATTATTTACTTGCCCCTCTGTAGTCTGTCCAACACTTCTAACAACCACCAGTATGGAAGAGCCACACATACATGCTCACATGTAGGATTCCTTAGGCTAAATCCATGCTGACCTAGGAATCTCAAGAACCAGTTAGAGGCCTAAAGTCAATGTTTAAGCAACAGGAAATTCCTCAAAACCCAGTCTAAGCTGACACCTAACCTGGTAGGCACCTGCATCCCAAGTTTCTGCTGCAGGGCACGTACAAGATCATATCATTTTTCACCATCAAGCTACTCAGTGCCCTAGCAGAATTCTTAGATTAGATGTTCTACAGCCACTTCACATGCACTGCTGGATCCAACAGACACTTCCAGAGCCCTGGCCAAAAGACAGCCCAGGATGAGACTAGCTCATGTGCACACACTTCAACAGCCCATCTGGCAGGCGAGAAACCTCTTTTCAAATCCCTACCTTGCCCAGTTCATAGCAAGGACTTGAATCCAAAACTCCCAAACCCCAGACATGTCCTCTAACCTCCAAGCTCCCGAGTTGTCTGGGCTGAGTCTCTCAGCCTCTGCTGCTGAAACTGCACAAAGAGCTAAACACCTCATTATCTTTGTGGACTTCAGCCCACCCATCCCCTGCATTTTCTATCACTTCACTTGAGCACCTGTCCACTTACGTTTCTGCTTCTCTTTTTCACAAAATTTTCCTGCACATTTAAGGGAACTGCGGACACCTACCTTGGAGCTCTGAATTCAACAAGGTGGCAGGGACACCTGGAAGATGGTGCAGTACCGAAGCCCCTTTGTGCATTTAGCCCATAGTGTACATACCTAGCTGAGCCAGCAGCTTCTTCTGTTCCTGCAGAATCTCTTCCTGGGACATGGACTGTAACCTGTCTAGGTTCTCCTGATGGATGGTCTGTGCTTCCTGCTCACTCTTGAAGCTTCTAAGACCCTCTCCAGTTATAATACAAGGTCGCTGAGTGCTCACAAAATTACCAGGTTTATCTAGAAGATTCAGAAATTAGAACTATTAGTGATGTAAATGTCTCCAGCATTATTCATTCATAGAGCCTCTCTCTTCAGGAATGATTAGGTTAGGACCTCAGGAATGATTCTTTGTTCGGTTAAGTGGCCCAACCAAAATAGAATTTTTTTTCATTTCAAATTCAACCAAACATGAAAAATTTTGGTCTTCCATTTTGTCCTAAAGCAAAAAGCAAAGCAATGAAAATGAAGGGTTAGACATGGGCACCATTCAGAAAAAACAGGAGCTGTAGGAGATGTGGACTGAAAGTAGTGTCCTCTAACTCAATAGCCCTTTAGCAGAGGCACTTGCCTGGGACAGGAGGGATCTGGGTTCATTTCTTCTGCCAAAAACAACCTGAACCCGCTTAACTAACCACTGAGCTATAGGGCATCCAGGAGTGGGGTTCTTCTCAGGCCCTCATGTTAAAGCTGTTCCACATTGGATGAAGTAATTAAATTTTGTTGGGCCAACAGAATGAGAATAACTCTGTAGCCTGATAGTCAGCACGCTTACCCAGGAAACCCAGGTTCCAGCACCTGCTCTACTGAATATACACAGGTTACAGAGGACACATTTAAAAGCTGGTATCAGGCACTAACAGATGCAAGTCTGCTAAAGAGATGCAATTGTCTTTAAAGTTTAGGGGCTGCTGATCCAGTTACTTCCTGTTCCTAGACAGACAAGGCAAATGTGTCAAAGGACTCCATCAGATGGCTCACAGGAAACCAAGTCTCCTCTCTGACTGCCTCCACAGGATATTTTATAAAGAAAGGTTCATTCTACTTCACCCTTGCAGCAGTACAAAATTCTCATTTTAAGTAGGCATTTAATTAGGTCCTCACACTGGTCCATGGGCCACTCTGCAAACAACTTTCAGGGATTTAACCTTTTTCATCTGCTCCTTGAAGTCTCTTAAAACATCTCCAAAAGTGCAAACTGGAATTTCAGTAAGCATCATACCTGGGACAGACAGAAGCCCTATGACTCACGTTTCTCTGCACTGTGTACTGGCCCCTCCTTTACAGATCCACCCATCTGCTGCATGGCACTAGGAACTGTTAATTCTGTGTGCATACATCTCATCTCAACAGCAGGTGGAGCTGTCACAGCCTCTTCAGCAGCTCTCCTAGCCGCTATCTTCTGTGCAAAGATACTTTTCCTTCCAGACGCCAACCTCACCTAAAGGATTAGATAAGATGCCACATTAAACACTACTTCTCCAGACTCCCCCACATTCCCATTATAGGCAATGCACATTTCAAAAAGAAAAAACCTCAGACCAGAGTTTGGGCTGTGACCTTTATTGAGAAAAGCACTGGAACTAACCCTCCCTCTTTGGTACAAGTAAGATGGTTTTCCATTTTATTGCTAAGTTAGGACAAAACGTATATGTTATTTGCTGCCTAGAGAGGCCAGAGGGTTTAATTATAGCTAACCAAAAAGCAGATACACCTAAGCAGCAGTGCAAACAATAGCTCAAGCTCTCCTGCAAAACCAAAACCCTGCTTATTTGAATGTTTTATATAAGTCAGAATAAATAGGGTTGCACTGTTCTCACCACAGGCTCCAAACAGGCTTCTTACAAGATTACCGGACTGGTGAAAAGATTTACACAGTATGAAGTGGGTGAAGGATGCTAAAATAATCCTGGTTAAATTAATGCACTGCTCATGCTAAACAAGGGCAAGGCTCTGTACTTCTAACTGATACACAAGGAATCCATGCTTGCAATGCACTGAAAATGCCCACATCTCCTGCCTAGTGGTGGAAGAAGAGTGTCTAAGAAATGGCAGCCAGAATATTTAAAACAAAACTGTAAACATCTGTTTCCATTCAATGCCATATGTATAGAAACAAATGTGGTCATTTATTCAATTTGCTCCTTTTTAACAGCCTTCTTGAAAATATGCCATCTCTTCAGATGCACCAGTTCAATCAATCATGTCATTTCCCAGGGTAATGAATCCTACTCTCACTTAGTGTTGTTCCCTTAGCCAGCAGCTCCTGATATTGTAAACATTAGGCAGACAGAACCTGCCATACCTCCAGGTTCTCATTTTGAAAACAAGGTCTAGGTATAAACAAATCAAAACTTCATAAAACTGCAACACACACCAATGCAAGTGCATCCAGGACACCTCTCAGAGCAAGTGTCAGCCCCTGGGGAACTGGGTACAAACCCTATAGGTATTCAAGTCTAATTAACCTGATATGGTTCTTTTTCTGATTAAAGAGCAAGACAAAACAGGCTCTTTCTTGTGGTTAGAGATAAAGATCTGGTTTCCCTTCACTTTCACAACAAACAGCTCCAAGGGAGCTCCCTCTTTTTCAATGGAGGGGAATTCAATCACATTTAATTGTAGGATATAAAGCACCTTCCTGACTCCAGTTTGGCAGGACAGCACTGTCCTGTACTGAGGAAGAAATTCCATAGCCATGCAGAGTCAGTTCCCAGTCCCCAGCACATGGTGAGGCTTCATATAGCACTTAACAAGGATGGTGAGGAACAGATAGGTTGTCAGTGGGGACAAACCTTTTGGGTAGACATGTCGTGGCACTCTTCCCAAATGCCACTCTGATTCCCCACCCCTGCCCAGTCTGCTTCCTGTCCTGTGCTCCCTCCCTGATCTGATGCTCTGCTTTCTGCTCCCTGCCTTATCTGCTGTTGTGCTGCCTGCTCCCTCCCCAGTCAACCACATGTCACACACACAGACTGCCCATGCTACCTGTGGCATCCATGTCACAGGTTGGCCAAACCTGAGTTCATTTTTTTACCTCACTTTTTACTTCAGAGCGATGAAATGTCCTAGGAAATGGGTCTCCAGTGGGCACTGGCATGGTCACAGCTGCTGTGCTTGTGTCTCGTTCCTGAGCAAAAAAACCACAGGGAACTAGAGAAACCATACAAACATGCACAAGAATATTTGAACTATTTAATATCTGAATGTTAGGACAACAAGCCTCAGGACAGACTCTAGCACAGGGACAACACCCTTTAACCCCACCTTCTTTCTTGGCTTTAAAAAAACCAAAACATAGAACATAGGATGAGAGTAAGACGCACAATGATTTTGCTGAAGACTACTGTGATGTGTTGATCGTGGCTCTCCAGTATATCTGCTGAATCCTCACCAAAGTGGACAGAGGCATTTTTTAACTTGGTCTTCTTTGGAGGGGCTGGTGTTAAGGCTGGGGGTTCATCAGGAAAATCTAAGGCAAAAACAACAAAAACAAACTAAAGAAACCCTATGTACAGTTCCAAGCTATGCATAATCCACAGCAACTTTCTTTGCAGGGGGGTTGGTATGCAAAACAAGGAATGTCATTCAGGTATTTTATTATGTCTGAACAAGATAATGGATAAAGAAGATCCAGTCGCTCTGGGTAATAGAAAGTATGAATTTGTGCGCTCAAGGATTTTATTAGAGGCATCAAGACTTTTTTAGAGCTGTGTAAGGACGGACGGGCACCGGGGGAGCAAGGGAAGGATATGGGCGCTAGAGCAATGTTCACATGAGATGAGGCAAAATACTGAAGGAGCTCTGTTCTTCAAGCAGCAGCACAAGTGTAGGATTATGAGGGCCAAGATTCTATTCCCAGCTCTGCTAGTGACTTTCTCTGTGACCCCGAGTGTTACTCCACTGACATACAAGTGGTCTGACTCAACTGCAAGGGCCAAAATCAGAATCTATCCTGAGCCAGGGAGTAGTGGTCAGGGTTACCCACCAATAGACAGAAACCCAAGACATTAAGCAAAAATCAGGAGAAAAAGCTGAAAACACACTGAAACACAAGTGTTGAGCAGCTTGCAACCCATCACCACAACTGGGCTTACATAGGGGTTTTCCTGCAGCTGTCAACCAACAGGATGGTGTGCAGGCATACAGAGCCTGATAAAGCTCAGCTGGCCAATCAAACCAGGCGGAGCTCCTTGTTACACCTCCTGAACACTAAGCAAGTCAATGCCTCAGCTTCTCCATCTATAAAATGGGGACAATATTTCCCTACCCTACCAAGGGTTATAAGATTTAATCAGCGCTGTTAAGAAATCACCTTGAGCTTCTTAAATTGTTAAACAGTCTGTAGAATTAAACAGTCTCTATGAATCTATGGCTCAGGTCATCTGACCCCAGGACATTTTCCTGCCTAGGCAGGGGGTCAGACTCAATTACCTGTTAAGGTCCCTTCCAACCCTAGCATCTATGAATCTGTGAATTGGTATAACTGTTATTGGTATAAGCTAATGGTATTACAGAAGGGAATGAATAACAAGCTGGATGCTGGCTAGGACTGCATACAGACCTAAACCTCAGCGGTACTGAGGAAAAGGTCTGAATAAGGATAAAACAGCTGGTGTTATGCTAATGAGACCACTGATGTAGTTACAATGAATACAAGCCAAAAAAAAGTCCTGCTGAATTGAGAATAGATCTGGAGATGCTACAGATAGCAAAGGATTGTGTTTAACATCAAAGTGGGGCAGAGACCACTCCAGTGGCTGTACACAAAGGCAAATGAAATCAGACAAGTCACTTAAGAGTGCTTCCCTGAAGATATGGAAAAATAAATGAAGAGTTCTACTAGGAGGATATGAAAGGCTAGGGGAAAGCAGGTGGACAGTTAGGATAAGGAAGGCAGTGAAGGGATAAAGCAAGTCATGTGCTGACATACGGCAGGGTGGAGGATTATGATGGTTATCCTCAGGAAGGCATCTAGAACAATATGACGTAACTAAGAAGAAAGTTACCATCCAGCATCACCACATCCTTGCTGTTCTGCACTGGGGGTCTCCCATCATCTCCACTCCCTGAATCCCCTCTCCTCTTGTCCGCTTTCTTCACAACTTTCGCTGCTGGGAACGCCCTGGCTGCCAGGAACTGGTTCTGGAACTGCAGCAGGTCTGCCTCAGACTCCCCAGGCTTGGGTCTTGACAACATCGTGTTTTCTTGCTCTCTCGGCCTGCCCTAAGACTTCTACATAGGAACATAAGGCTATAGGAATGAGAGAGGCCTCCTGGGACACTATGTCCAGCCCCCTACGTTAACAAGCAACCAAAAGGGTCCATAAAATCATCTGCTCTGATGCCTTTAACATATCATCTGCAAGCGCATTATAAAAAACACAAACCCCTTAACCTGCCGCAGACGAGCAGCAGAGGACACAAGGGTAGTACCAATGTCTTGCCCTTGGAATGGCAGGGAATCCATTTTGAATCATCTGAGTATATATTAACCTAACAAGAGGACTGTGCCCCATGGTACAGGAAGAGGCAACAAAAAATAAAAACCCACATACAGTTTTGCCAATCTGCCTTGAAGGAAAATTCCTTCTTGGCCTCAAATCTGACAAATCAGTTCAATACTGAGTGCAAGAACAAGATGCACACCTTCCCTACCCCAGATGCCCAAATGATTTCTAAATATGGGTAAATGGCACCACGGCACCCCAGTAAAACTCCCACCTTCAGCTATGGTCAATGTCCAATGATTCAAAGGAATATAAACAGCAGTAACCAAATAATGCCCTGACATGAGGAAAAGCGGGAGGGAAGGAAGGAGGAAAATTCTTCCTGGCCTCAAAACAGGCAACCAGAAGCAACCATGAAGCATGGGAGTTTACTAGACATCTCCCGCACAGAAAGGTTTCCTTTCAGCCCAATCCTAGGAATAGCAAATACCTGATGCCACTTCTTGCTCTAGGAATACCCCATCCTATGGTACTGTACTTTCCATCAACTCTTCAAGCTCCATCATGAAGCAATTCAGGTTTCTTACCCTGACCACTTTGCTTTGAGTCTACATTCGTCTGTGATCAGTTTTTATCCATTTGACCTTGCACTGGTACTTAAGTAGCACCAGTACTTCCTTCCCAACATTCACCTGACCAATGTATTCACAGAGGAATTATATCCCTTCTCATGCTCTGTTTTGCTGTTCTAAAAGTAAACTCTATTAATCCCCTCCCATAAAGTAAGTTCTCCATTCTCTTAACCTTCCTAGCAGCCCTTCTTTAGACCTATTCTAGTTTAAATTAATTGATTTTTAACATCAGTGATCAGTGCACTGTATTCTAAATGGGGCCTACTGCCTTGTACAGTACTTCCTTGCCTCTACTAAAAACACCCTGCCTAATACATCTCAGCATAGTGTTGCCTCTCTCACATCTGAATACCACTGGTAGCCCATGATCATTCTATGATCAAGCAGTACACTCAAGTCCATCTCTTCCTCTGTTGGCTATACTCTATGAGGCCCCATCTTATTCCTCTATACCATGCACAGGGCACCTGGAACACACTCAGATTATCAGATACTTGGATTATGGGGGGCGGGGAGAGGAAGAGAACAAGCAACTGCTTTTGACATGCCTAGCTCTCCCACATTCCTGAACATACTCCAGCACCACCAAGGCAAGGTCTCAGAAATCATCCCTGGGTACCAATCCTCTCACCAGAAATTCAAATGAATAGTTTACCTTGACTTTTTTTTTTTTTTTAACCAGGCAACATGTTAAACAAGCCAACAGCTGCTCGCCAGTCACCTGTGAGGAAGAAAAAAAAACATACATCACACCAGCAAATGTGGACAGCCAACAGGCCTGATATTGCTCTTTCAGGATGTTAAAATACAAGTTTGCATGTTGTCTTGATTATGGAAACAAGTAAAAGCATTTAGTTCAAGAGGGTGCAGTTACTTCCGGCCCTACAATTGGCAAGTGATTATGAAGAAGATACAAACAAATGCAAAATCCCCAATTTGGGATCATTAGGCATTTATCTCAACCCATTTCATAGCATCTTCATAGGATCCCACCATTATCCTCCCACCACTGGTAGAAGAGCCACTTGTACAGTTCCTGCAAAATGGAAAATACCCCGTACCTCTGTGCCTTGTCTACATGCCATCTTACCCAAAAAGGTCACTTTCCTTACCTATTCCTCCTCACTTTGCCCCATCTCTATCATTGGCCCTCTACATGTGATTCAACTGATTCATTCTATAATCTCTTGACACCAGTAGTTTATACTATGTACTGTCTTGTCTGTAACTCCAAAATGACTGGGGAGACTGCATATAGGGAGAACATGAAAAGAAACAGTTTAACTCACTTTATATTTGTGATCTAATTTGGATTACTTAGATGACCTCTGTGGTATCTATGGGAAGGAAATAGACAGAGTACCCTGACAAATTCACCCAGATATAATGCCACAGATTTCAGTGCAGGGATCCAGACAGGTTCCCACTGCTCTCATCAAAAGGCCTATATAATTGCAGTCACCATGCAGGAGGCAAGTCTAAGACTCTCTCTGTTCTTCTCTTCTTTATCGAAGGAGAGGTAAGAGGAGAAGAAAGCAAAAACAGACTCAGGTACCTCTCTTTAAGTATCCTATAGAAGGCAGGTTTTCCAGAGCTTCTAGGGACACACGGATGCCATTCATTTCAGTGACAGTTATACCTACTCTGACAAGGATACCCCTTTGTTTAATGACTATCCAAGAATTTAAGGTACCTAATACCCAAGCTTGAAAATAATGGCCTCAATGCTTGTGAAAGTTACTAATTACACAACCCTAGGGGTGACTCTTCTATACATGCCAAGATCAGGTGCTGCAAAGACAGAAGCAAGGTGAAGTTCATGCTCCTCTGGCCACAGAAGCTTCTCAAGGGGCAAGAAGAGAGTTGCTTGGCTTCTCTACCAAGACTGCCAACAGTGATCTCAATGACTGTCCACCAAGGGGAAATGACTGGGCACCTGAGAGATAACACTGTATCACACACTCTTAGTAAACACAGAGGAAGATTTTTATAGTATCACAAAGTCCTGGAGGAGGAGGAAGAGTTGTTTGGGGGATTGTTTTTCCAGAGAAAAGGCAGCATGTTCCCCTGAGCCCAGATTCCCTCCAGCCACCCTGCAACACTTACAACTTTTTTAGATGCTCCTTTCTTATGTAGTTCACAGCAGAAGCACACTTACTTGACGTTTATTTCTGGAGCTCTCTGCCTCAGCGGGGCTGCAATAATCACATCTCAATTGATTGGTCTCCCCTTTGATATGCATAAGCAGCATCAAATGACATCAGAAACCTAGTGCTTCATACTGTCAGAAGGGTTTCAAAGCCTAAATGATGATGATTCTGGCTTTATCAGAATAAACTGATGGGTTTATAATCAGACTGGACTGCTAATTCCCCTCCAACAAATCTCTCACCAATTCCTCCATCCTTACCCTTTCTTCAAAACAGATTTGTCCATGACGTCTACCTACTTTACCCATTATTCACATCATCTGAAAATAAACAGGATGACAGAGGAGCTTTCATCATGTTGAACACTGACTGGGGTGGGAAGCCAGCAATAAGGACACTGGAGGCTAATTGTTCCAGGCATCCCACTTACTTGAGACCTACTTCCATCCGCATTATTGCTGGGTCAAGAAACAAATATGATGCATCCAGGCTCTTCCATCTGATATGTTTGTAGTATGAATAAGTTTGATTGGCAGGCACTATTCTCTATTATGGACATAGCCATTTACTTCTAAACTGCCTAAAGGGGTTAGTTTACAGTATAACTTACATGGCTATCTCAAAGAGAGGCCCCCATGATCAGAAAAGGTATCCTAGCAAGCACTCTAGTGCTGTGAATTTTCAACAAGTTAAATGAATAAAGGATATCAAACAAGAATGCACTTTTTGTAGAAAACAATGATTAAATCGAGGCTTCCTGACCAGTGATTTAAATTTATTTGATTTAAATCAAATCTGCCCCGCTATGCCACATCCACACTACAAAGTGAATAGATAATGGCGACAGGACATGGCTTAACCTTGTACCTCCTGATATCCTGAACAGAGATTGCCAACTTAGGATATATGCTCCCCCTTACACATATGACTATAAGGGCTAAGTGTGGATGGACAACAACATGGGCACCTACATGCACTAGAACACACGCAGGGGTGTGCACAGCATAGCGGCAGGAGCCGTCTCCCCTTCCTGTGCCCCTGCAGACGAGCCACAGCTCCATCCCATGCCCTGCCTCAGCTGTGCAGCGCCTGCCCCAAGCCCTGCCCCAGCCCTACTCCCTCCCTCACCACAGGGGCCTCAATCTGGCCCCCCATGCCCCTTCCCCTCCCCCACAACAAACTTACCATCCAGACACTGCTCTTCAAGCTGCTGGGCTGTGTATCAGAAATCAGATCAGTATCAGCCAATATGCCTTCTTAAAAATTAGCTATCAGTATCAATCCCAAAACTCTATCATTGCACCCCTAGTAACAAACCGTGGCTAATCTTTTCTAAGTGTAGAACTCCAGCAACCCTATCTATTCTACGGGGATAACCAAAAGAACGTGCACAGAGGTAGAGGTGCACCAATATACTGGTTGCTTATCAGATCGGCACCAATAAAAGGAAAATTAACATTATCGGCTTTTTTTGGCCAATGTAGCTGATAATGTTCATTGATAAATACATCTTCTGGCCAGGGCCCCTGGACACCATGTGCATGCATGCAGCTGCATGCACGCATGTGGCTAGGAATGCAGTCAGGTAGCGTGTAGAGCAGCGCCATACAGGTAAATCTGTGGAGGGGAAAAGGTGTGGGAAAGGGGAGGGAGAGCAGATTGAGGCCCCCAAGGTGACAGGGGATGAGGTAGGGGGTGCTGCCCAGCCAAGGTGGTGAATGGGACCTGGGGCCAGGGTGGGGAGTGGGACAGAGCCACAGGCAGCTTATCCAGGGGATCTGTGTCCCGGCACTTAAGAACGGCAGCAGGGTGCTTGAACTAAAGCTTGTCTAATGAGCTTTAGCTGAAGTGCTGATGCCACCATTGTTAAGTGTGGACACGCTTTTAACTGAAGCTGAGCTCACCCGGGTGAGGGCAGATGTGGACTGCCCAATGTGGGCTCAGGGCTCTCTGCTCTGCTGCCTTTGCCCTGGGAACCCTGCACTGGCTGCCCATCCCCTACCCACCCAGCAGCTCCAGGCCTGGCCTGGATCCATGCAGTGTGTTTGGAGCCATGGGAATTTTGCTTCCAATTATGAGACTGGCAAGGTTCAGTGCTTGTTTAAAGCACCCATCCTAGTCTTTAAACAAGCACTGAACCTTGCCAAATCTCATCACCAGAAGAAAACTTCCTATAGCCCAAAGCACACTGAAAAGAGCCAGACCAGGCCCAGACAAGAAATGTAAAACCTCCAATACATCTCCACCACTCTCACAATAACTACATCTCACAACAGAACCATCGCCATTCTTGGATCTTATACCTGCACCTCCAGAAATGCAATACATCTCATCCAATGCACTGAATGCCCTGATGGAAAATACAAAGGGAAAACCAAACAACTATGTACCAGAATGAACACACAACAAAAATGTATCAGACAAAAATACCCAATTACCTGTGGGTGCTCACTTCTCACAAGAGAACCATTCTCTCAGTTCTAATCCTCAAAGGGAATTTACCAAACACCTTTCATAGATATGCCTACGAACTTCCCTCCATAAATCTACCAGATACAAAAAATCATGAACTAAATATAGACATAAGACTTATAGGGTGTTAGGCAGGTTATAATATGCCATAACCCCAGGTAAGCGCTCTACATTTTACCAGCTACATTCTATGACCAGGTCAACATCCATCCCGTCCCCCCACACCTGTCTCACACATATTGTTCCCCATGGCCTCTGATCATCACTGCCACACATTTACATTTTTACAGGCCTGCATTTTGCATATTGGCTTCTATTCGATCCAGGAAAGCACACAAAACAACAGCAGACTCTCCCTATGCCTGAAGAAAGGTGTTTGTACCTGAAAGCTTGCAAAGAACAATTTTTCCAACTATTTTGTCGGTCTGGTAGAAGGATATCACATTTACCCAAAGAACCTTGAATGCAGTTTTGTTAGAATTTGGGGAAAGACAAAAAAAATTAGAGGTGTACAGGTACATTGGTCCGATATCGGATTGGCACTGATATACAGAAAATTGTCTGCATTGGAAATGGGCTTGATATGGTTAACAATTTGGCCGATCAATGGCCCATGCATGCGCAGCCACGGCACAGCACATAAGCAGCACAGCCCGACAGCTTGAAGAGTAGTGTCCAGCTGGTAAACACGTTGTGGTAGAAAGGGAGGGGGAAGGAAAGGGGCATGAGGGGGTGCTCATTAAGGACGCCCGCAGTGAGGGAGTGGGGCTGGGATAGGCTAAGACAAGATAGAGCCACGGCTCATCCAGTGAGGGGGGGCAGCTCCTGATGCTGCATGCTGCTCATCCAGTGCTCGCCCGTTCATCCAGCGGCTCCTGCCACCATTCCCACCACTCATCCAGGAGGGCATGGGAGGAAAGCATATGCCCCCAGATCCGCGCAGGGAAGGACTGGGGCCACACCGGGCTGTGCTCATGGTGGGCAGTGGCGGCACTGGGAGCAGGAAAGGGAGGCTGCAGCTACCCCAAAATTCACTGTAGCCCCCCCCATAGGGCCACTCCCAGCACCACCTGCCCCCAGCACAGGCCTGGCCCCACCCACCCCACACATAGCAGGTGGCACATGCCTCTGCCCACCACCCTCCCAGATGAGCAGCAGGAACTGCCGGATGACCAAGCAAGTGGCAGACAAACCGCCAGATGAGCAGCTCCCGGACAAGCAGTATGCAGCAGTGAGAGCAGTTTCTGCCGTCCTCCTGGATAAGCCACAGCTTCCTTCCACGCCTGCCCCACCCAGGCAGCACTTGCCCAAGCCTCAGCCCCACTCCCTCCCTCACCATGGGGAGCTGTGATCTGCCTTTCCCTCCCCCATCCCCTTCCACCCACAACAGACTTACCAGCTGGATGCAACTGTATTGGAACTTGTATCGGTATCAGCCGATATGCCTCCTTAAAAACTGGCTATCGGTATCAGCCCCAAAAACCTCTATCGATGCACCCCTAATAAAAATATATTTACAGTAAAGGCATGCAAGTGTTCCTTGGCAAGAAAGGTTAATTATTACAACAATGAGCTAACTGGACTCTTAAGGCATCTCAAGACCCATCACTGAGCCAAGGCTGAGATCATCCTCCAACTGAGGGACTGCTGACAATAGGCTGGAGTGCTGCAGCTGTTACAGCCCATCCATGAATATCAAACATGTAAGAACCAATGTGCTTTTCTCTTGGTGATTCAGCTTACTCAACGATCACTTCCAAAACCCACACTGGTGGTTTTGAGAGGCGAGGTGTTTTTATGTGGTAACTTTTATTGGACCAACTGCATTGTTGAGAGACACACTGGACAAGCTTTGTTGAGAGACACTGCACAAAGTGTGACCTGAAGGGCATCTTGTACTTTTCCAACACCCCTCCCAACAATACAACGGATCTAATAAAAGAAATCTCCAAAAGACTCTCTCACTTCTCAGACTCACAGGCGTTTGGGAAGCAACTGTGGATTAAACACTGCAGCTGGGAGGAAAGCATGGGACTGCCTTCACAGTGACACAGCAACGCTTGGGGCGATGCTGCAGCTAGTGCAGCTCTTTAAAAAAACAAATGGGCAAGTACTTAATGATGTGGTCAAGGCCCCTGCCAGGCGATGCGTATATCATGCAATGCACTCCTCATGCAAGAAGTTTGGCCCGGCCCTCCCGTGCAAAATAATTATCATGCCATAAAAATGCCCAGACAGTCACGTGCAACATCTGGAGAGCTGGTTTCCCTCAAAAATGCCCAGACAGTCACGTACAACATCTGGAGAGCTGGTTTCCCTCAAAAATGCCCAGACAGTCACGTGCAACATCTGGAGAGCTGGTTTCCCTCCAGCTTCCCCGTGGACGGGAGGCGGGACCCGACACCGAGGGCACAGAGCGGCCCCCATGGCAACCCGCCCGCTCCGCACCGCGGCCAGAGCCGCACGGGCGACCCCGCCCCTGCAGTGAAAGCCTTCCCCTGCACCCCGCGAGGCAGCCCAGCACCCGCTGACGGCTGCCGCCTCCCGCCCCGCGGGGGGGTAGGGTGGAGCCAACCCGGCTCCGGCGGCCGCCCCGACGCCTCACCTGAGCGCCGCTTCCGCCAGCCCACGTGGAAACCGCTTCCGCCCATAGCAGGCGTCACGTCCGCCCGCTCGCCGGCGCCACGCCCCTTTCTGTGTCCCCACCTTCGAACGCCGCGGAGGAGAGGAAGGGGCGGAGTCCGGGCCGTGGGGCGGGGCGCCCTGCGTGGCCCAGCCGCCCGGGGGGAGTTTGTAGCACAAGTGGGGCCCGCTGCTGCCCTGCAGGGATCTTTGCAAACTTTGACCCAAAGGCCACTGAACCTGCAGCTCCTCCCCTGCAAAGGACAATGTCTGACTGCCCTGGGAGGGACTGACGCTTGCTCCCTGGGCTGGATTGGCTGAGGGCAAGTGACAAGACAAGGATAAAATCCTTCCAGACCCCCTTCTGGAGCTGATCTGCTGCCTTGGCGTCTTGTCTGCTTGCCTGCTAGGGAACCCACCCAAGCTGCTGCTTTGGGTGCTGGAGCATGAATTCAGGGAGAGAGGAAGTTCATGTCAGACATGCAAGTGTTGGTGGTTTCACTGGTAGAATTCCTGCTTGCCATGCCAGGTGTCTGGGTTCAGTTCCTAGCCAGTACAAGTGCTCCAGGTGATTTGTTGACATATCTTCACAGCCTAAGGTTCTTCTTAATAAAGATGCTCAATTCAAAATCTGTCATTTCTTGATGTCAAAAAAATTAGGTTTTTAAATGGAAACATGACAGAATGGGTCTGTGTATTTTCCCCCTCTATTCAGCATTGATGAGGTCACAGCTGGAGTACTGTGTTCATTTCTGGGCACCACACTTTGGGAAGGATGTGGATAAACTCAAAAAGGTGAAGAGAAGAGCCTCCCCTATGAGGAGATATTCCAGGAACTGGATTTCTTCAGTCTGAGCAAGAGAAGACTGAGCAGTGACTTGATAGCTGCCTACAAGTATGTCAAGGGTGAACACACCAAGACCTAGGGGAACAACTTTTCAGAAAGGCACCTTCATGGAGGACAAAGACCAATGGGCACAAGGAAAGGAAAGAGTTAAGTTGGACATTAGGAAAAACTTTTTTCCATAAGGGTGTCTAGAATCTGGAACACACTCCCAACAGGCGTGGTGCAGTCACCATCCTTGGAGGTGTACAAGAGGCGGCTGGACAAGCACCTTGTTGAACTTGTTTGAGCCCAATAAGCTCCTGGGCTGGATGATCTTACATGTCCCTTCCAGTCCTTTGACTCTATGATTCTATGAGAATAATGTCAGATGCATCAAAACGATGAAGCCAACCCTGCAGCCCCAGGAGCCGGCAAAAGAGCCAAGAGGAACTTCCCACTTCTATATAGAAAATCATAGGGGTGGGGTCACAAACCAGTGGTCCAAAGAGAGGGAACAGGTGAAAGATAAAAGAACATAGACAACCTTAATTTCTCCCCCCGGGCCAGACACAGGTATGGGCGAACTGGGCAGCCTCCTGCGGCCCAGACAGAAAGGGGGCCCAAAAATGGTAATTTTAATTATTATTATCATTATCTCTAGCAAGGGGCTGCCCTGAGCCACCAAGAGTCTAGGTACGGGGCTGTTCTCCCCCTGCCCCCACACGTCCCGAGGTGCCCCCAAACAAGCCTTTAGTCCCAGAGTGCTCAAACAGCAGCCTGCAGCTGCCCCCAAGTCTGAGTCCAGCTCCTTCCGTCCCCAGAGTCCTTGCTGCTGAAGCCGATGGGATCCCCAGGTTCACTGTGTACTCCTTGTGTGGGGCTGACTAGGTTCCATGTACAGGCTGCTCTTTCTTCTTCTTACTCCAGCCTCATGCTTACTCTCCGAGCCTTGCTTCCTTTTCCTTTTACCACAGCCCACACCCCCCAGGGGTTTCTGGGAGTCTTAGTCCAAATACGCAGTTATCACAGCTCTGCAGACTGGTTCCACCTGCTGCTACACATATTACTCATTGCACCATTGAGTGCTCTTAGGCCTTGGAATATGCCAATTCTCTCATACAGTCAGTCTCTCCAAGCAGAGATTGGAGGCACAAGCTTAGTTTCTGGATGAATTTATAAAATTAGTTTTAAAATTATGCAAATTACAATCTGTTGCTTTCCCTTTTATCGTCAGGGGATGCTGGCATGCATCAAGCTGCAAATACCGAAGGAGAAAGGGTGCCTATAAAAATATAACTGGAACAGGCTATTCATATAGGTCCCAAAATTAGCAATGAAAAAAGGATGGAGCAGCTGTTGCTACCTGCAAAATGCATAGCTATAATCACTGTCATTAGTACTGATGCCTATAAACCTTTCAGCTTTTTCACTTAGTAGGTCTATTGTGTGGGTGTGATTATAGGTCTAAATTAAAGGGCTTCTATCAGGGATGCTCAGGGTGTGTCCTAAAGTGTGAATGCAAATAATGGCACCCCACTGTGCTCCTCACAATCACCTTCTCCCTCCAAGGTGTAGTCCAGGTCACTTGTGGGTTATTATTCTTTTCATTTCTCAAGAAGGGTAATATTACAAGCAAATACTGCAGTGGGGTAGAATTATTTTATTTTTACTTCAAACATATAAATCTATACATAAAAAAAATCAAGCTTCTCTAAGGAAGCTGGCTGATCCTTCATGTCACAGATGTAGGCTACTTCCTCACCTAGAACCCAAGTCAGGATGAACAGATTTTGAATGGGCAGACCTTCCTTCTTCCTCCTTTTGAGCTGTCTTTTGAGTCTTCCAAGGGGCCATGCTACCTTTAAGAATGGCAAAGCAAAGACTGGTCCATTATCATTCTTTGGGGGTTTTAATTTATTTTTAAGGAGTGGAAACCATAGAATATAGCCTTCTGAGACTTGCCAGTTAGAAAAAGAGGACATATAATTTTGATTCTTACCCAATATTCCGAGACTTTAACCCTCTTAGTCCTAACACATGCGTTTTCTGGTCTTACATCTGATTCTGACGTAAGACCATCATGGTTGCTGACCTTTGCATTTTGAGCAATTATTAATAATACACTGATATATGTAGTTAGTCCTTACATAAGGGAAAAATTAAATAGCTTCTTCCTACTTGCGTAAATTTGTAAAAAAGGTAGGAACCCCAAACCACTTGGAGCTTCTCTAATGCTTTCCTGTCAGAGTGCAACTTTTCTGCAGGTATAGCTGTACTTAGCATATGAAAATAAATGAAAGGTGAGCTTTATTCAAGGAGAGCAGCATGCTTCTGAGAACTGAACTGGAAAAGTCAGGCCCTTACCGTTACTTTGTAAATTCCTAGATTCTGCTATCTTGGAGCTGAGAAAATGGTGGAGAGAGGAGGGAGAAGGGGATGGGGAGGGGAGCATTTCTTTTTTTGGTGCATATATTTTTTAAAAATAATTCTTTAAGTTGCTTGGAATTAAACCTGTGGGGCCTATTTAAAAAATGTAGCCAAGGCCACAGTCTGATATTGCCCTCAACAGGCTTCAGATTATGCCTCTACTTCAACTGAAATTAGGAAGCAAAATCATAACTAGAGAAAAATCTGCAGAGAACAAAAGGGATGGTATGAAGTATAAAGGTACTGCCTCTGGAAATCGAGTTCCATAGTCTACGATGACTAGTATATATTGGTATCTGGCGCTGCACTTCAGCAATGGTCCAGCGATGTCTAATGCAATCTGGTCAAATGGCCCTTCTAATACAGGTTTCAGGATTAAAGGGGCTGGTTTAGGTTGAATCAGGGAAGCCTTCTGACAGACTGAGCATGGTAACTTAACAGTAATAAGTAATTTTCATCTCTTGATTTCTCTTCCTCCTTTTGAACATATTCTGAGAATTACACCAAGTGACAGGTACTGAAGGCATGAAATAGGGCAGCTGCTATAATACTTTCTGTCAGGTACAAAAATATACTCAGTATTTAATTATTAATTACTCCTAGATAAAAAGATTTCCTTGCAAAGCTGCCAGAGTTGTATGTGCCTGCTTCATCCCCTCATTAATTTTTATGACTGGTTTTAATAATACACTCAAATATGCTATATTTAGTCCATACTCTATTAATAAATCATACCCATGCATCTTTATATTTATCCTGTAATTTAAGTACCAACTTACCTGTGTGCATCTTTTAAGTAATTCTAGCTTTAAAAGTGTCCCTGCAGGGTAGTTGCAGTAGTCATCAGATGTAAAACAATTAAATATTCCTTACTTCAATTTAAAGAAAGCCATCATGTGAGATCTGAAAGACTCCTTCCTCCTTGTCATGATTCCTGATGACTTCCATTGCTAGCTGTACCTCACAACAAGCCACCAGTTTAACACCTTTTTCTGGTGTTAAAGTCTATTCATTTCACAATCCAGAGATGGACATGACAGTATTTCCCTAAGGCCACTTGCTTTCCCACTATTTTGTGTCACAGGAAAGAGCAAAATGTCAGAGACTGCACAGTTATGGGCTCAGAAAATTTGCGAAGGGGAAAAGCAGCAGGTATGCTGCATGTCCACTCAAAGTCTTTCTGTCATAGATGTGTCACTTGGTCAAAAAGGTGAAAAGGGCTGCCTGAAAGGAAGATGATTGAGGAAACAGCTACTCCCACTACTGTGTTCTCCTGCAAAAAAGGTGGAATTTTATGTCACAACATACATCAATAAATTGCCCTCAATGCTATGCCCATGATCCTGTGATGTGAGCTGAAGTTGTCAGGAACAGCAGAAGTCAATATCTCATACAAATGGTCAGCACTTTGCAGAAGCAACTTATACATAAATCATGTTCTTGGCAAAGTCCGACCCGATCCTATAAAGCACACTAACACATATAAAGTAACACACAGAAGCAGTCCCAGTGAAACAACAGGGACTACTATGCTGAAAGTTACACATATGCATATATTTTGGGGTTGTTGGCTATTGATCTTAGGACATGGGCAGACAAGGTTACTTGGGTAAATGTGATATTTTTTATTAGACCAATTGAGTAGTTGGAAAAATTGTTTTTTACAAGCTTTCGGGCACAAGCACCCTTCCTGAGGCATAGGGAGAGTCTGATGCTGTTTGTCTATATATACATATGCATAAAGGCACAGCTAGACCACAAAGAATCAATGACAGCTTTGTTGCCAGTGATAAACAGTAAGAGACAAATGGGACCAATGGATATGTATATATCCAGATAGACTTAGATAGCCACCAACAGGACTCTAGATGGCTACTAGATCCTAGTGTAGATCTCTTGCTTACTTGGGTATTGGAAACACATGGCTATGCATTAATACCAGTCCGATAGAACGTAGACTGCTGTGGACTCTAAAGCTCATGTATGTGTAACTGAAGTATTGGATACCATAGTACTTGAGCAATTTATCAGCGATCTGGATAACAACTCTCAACAATGGGTCCAGAGGCATCGGCCACAGTCATCTGAAAAGGCCCTAAAGATTGCTGAGGCCTTTACTGAAGCAGAAAGCATGATGGGTAAGGAGAAGTGGCCGAAAATGTGGTCTCCTATAGGCCACAGAGTCAGAGAGGGAGCAGCAGGGCCTGCAAAGTCCAACCCAGAGGGCTGCAGAGAGATGACCAATGTTATACCTGTGGGGAACCGAGGCATAGGGCCCAAAAATGTCCTCGAGCCCAAGGGGACTTGTGGCAGAGTGACCTTAGGGGTGCCGTGACCTCCCCTAGTGCCCCTATCTACCATGCCAAATTGGGTCCCGAATGCACCCTCTATCTCGCCTGCCATGTCTTGCTGGCAAATATATAAGGGAGGCTGCCCTCCTGCCCTCCTTGGCATGGTGCCTGCCTTGCTGTACTGGGGCTCTGCCCAATTGCCCACATGCGCCCTCATGGGTGCCCCCTCGCTTTCCTCGTGGTCCTCGCCACACCGGGGCCTGTCTCCCGCGGCCCTCGTAGCCCGCACTGGGGCCTTGCCCTTATACTGTCGCCCGCTCTGGGCCTGCCTCTGTACCGCTGCCCGCTCCGGGCCTTGCCTCTGTACCACTGCCTGCTCTGGGCCTTGCCTCTGTACCGCCGCCCGCACCGGGGCCTGTCTAGTGCTCCCACCCGCACCGGGGCCTGTCTTGCACTCCCACCGCCAACCAGGGCCTGTGCCTCGTGCTCCCCACGCTCTCGCCCCCAACCGGGGCCTGTGCCTCGCACTCCCGACGCTCTTCCCCCCAACCAGGGCCTGTGCCTTGTGCTCCCCGCCCGCACTGGGGCCTGGCTTACGCTTCTCGCACTCCCTGCCCACACTGGGGCCTTGCTCGCGCTTCTCGTGCTCCCCGCCCGCACTGGGGCCTCGCTCGCGCTTCTCACGCTCCCCGCCCACACTGGGGCCTCTGCTCGCGCTTCTCACGCTCCCTGCCCGCACTGGGGCCTCTGCTCGCGCTTCTCACGCTCCCTGCCCGCACTGGGGCCTCTGCTCGCGCTTCTCGCGCTCCCATAATTGGGGCTCAGGTGGCCTTGGCCTTACCTGGCCCCCAGACCCCCTTCCTGGGGTCTTACACCCACTGGGCTCCTCACAACGGGGCTCAGGCGGCCTCAGCCTTAGCTGGCCCCCTGGGCTCGTCCCGATAATCGCCCACACTGGGGCCGGGGTCGGGACACCCCAAAACGCAGCGCCCTCTCCAGCACCAGGAACCCCCCACGCTACTGGGGAGTTCCTGTGAGGCCTCCTCCACCCCTACAGCCTCGCCCAGTCCTCCAGTATAACAACAACCACAAAAACGAAACCTCACACTCCAAAACCGAAAACACGAAGCCCCTTGGCCATAACACAAATCTTAAGCCACCCTGGCTATCCTCTGTCCATTTCCCTGTCAGGGTCCTCTTCACCCCGTATGACCATCCCAACACTGCTCAAGCCATCCGGCTTCCTTACTATGTCAACCCTGCTTACTCCAGCAGAGCTCCTGCTCCTCAGGCTGCCAGAGGGGATCTGACTCTGGCCTGAACCTGGCTTGTTTATAAAGGCCAGGCCCTGCCTCCTTCTGGTCAGCTGACCTAATTGGTTGCCCTAGCAACCCACACCTTTTGCTGCCCTGGTGAGTGGCAGCTGGCCCATATTACCATTATCAGTAGCAGGCACCTTAGTGCCCTGCTACAGGACTGTACATGGGAAAGACCATCATAGTAAGAGAAGAAGTAACTAAATCAGAGCCTATGGATTGTAGCTTTGGTTCTGTGGCTGGGTGACACCTATCTTGCCTGACAGTTCTGGTGATTATCAAAGGCCGGGTGTACCAGGTCATAATAGACATTGGTTGCGCCCAGACTCTGGTCAGAGCCACCCTGATCACTGCAAGGCAAGTATCACCAAGCTCCCTGACACAGGTGATATGCATACATGGGGACAACCAAGTATACCAGAGAAGAAAACTACAATTGATGGTGCTGGGCAAAACCCATGAACTCCAGTGGGACTGACACATCGTCTGCCATCCCCGTGATATGCAGAAAGGATTGGCCTGAACTTAAGATCATCTTGACAATGACAGACAGTATGGCATCCATCAAGCAAGAGCAGCCCAAAGTCACAGGGGGAATGGTGGAACATGGAGATGAGAAACCCCACAAAAACAGTGACAATGGAGTGTGGCCAATTTGAAAGAGACCAAACAGAGGGGAAAGCATTTCAGAACATCTATGAAGGCCGTGTAACCCTCTGGAATGAGGGACAGTTCTGACCAATGGCTCTGAAAGATCACAAAAAGCGGGTGTTGGGTACCCCTTGGGGTCTTTCGAATTCCAGTGAATGCCCTTCAGTCTACGTGGGGCCACCACCACCTTTCAATGGCTGATGGACAAGATATTGATCCCATACCAGAGTGTGGCAGCATATCTATCATAATCTTCTTGAATGACTGGCCATAGCACTTGAACGACTTGAAGGCAGTACTAACAGACCTGAAGGCAGCAGGTTTAACAGCCAGCTAAAAAAAGTGTCAGTTGGGTAAGAAAGAAACCAAGTATTTGGGCTTCTTTGTGGGCCAGGGGAGAGTCTAGCCAGTGATCCACAAGGTGGAGGCCCTGCAGTCCTATAGTCCATCAAGGACCCGAAAACAAGTCAAATCTTCTATAGCACTGGCCAATCATTATAGAAAACTTATCCCTCACTTCTCCCAAGTCATGGCATCCTTGACAGACTTAACGAAAGGTCAACAGGGTAAGGAAATTCGGTGGATGCAAGAAGCACAAAGGTCATTTGAACAAGTCAAGAGGGTTTTGTGCGGGGAATCCATTTTGTTTATGCCAGGTTTTAGCCAACCATTCATCCTGGAAATGGATGCCTTGGGAACAGCCCTAGGAGCAGTGTTAACATAAGGAATCAACAGAGGGGCTAGACCTACAGCTTGTGTGAGCTGAAAACTGCTGAAACAAATATGATAGGCAACAATTGAGAGGGAATGCTTGGCCATTAACTGGGGTGTAGAACTGTTCCAATACTACCTCTTGGGTCAGGAGTCTACATTAGTAACCAATTGTGCGCCCCACAAATGGTTACAGACTAGCAAATCAGATAATGAACAGATCATGAGGTGGGCATTTTCCTTACAGCCTTATCGATTCAAAATAGAATACAGGCCAGGCAAAAAGAAAGTTGTGGTAGATTTTCGTTCCTGGCAGCACATGGACAACATATAGTCAAACCCAGAGAGAGATGGAGAAAGAAAGAACACCAAGGGAGTAAAAATCCTGCAGCTAAGTAAACATCCAAGAGATGCCAGCAGCTTAAAGTGGGGGGACATATGTGATAGAGTAAGGGAAAAGGAGCAGGAAACAAACTTGTTCACAACCTACCCTTTACTGGAGCAAGTCCTGAAGCCTGCCAGTGAACAGGATCCAATGCCCAAGGCAATGAGGAGCAAGTCCTTTCCTCCTCTGCCATGAGGGACTAGGGCCAAAGCCAATACTCTTGGTCCCGCCAGGGCTCAGCCTGAGCTGGCTCCAAATGGAGAGCGTCCTCTTCTGGGGCAAAGGACTAACTGGTCCATCCCCATAATTGGACCCACTGGAGAGTGGGGTCAGGGCTGCATTGACACCCCAGGGGAAGCCCTGGGTGGAACCTGGGGGACGCCTGGGAATTTGGCTGTAGTGAGGACTTTCCCCAGCTAGCAGGTTCCCCCTTACCTGCAGGAGCCAGGAACAGCAGCACCAGAAGTACCTGACCCTGGCCAGCTGGAGCATCGCAGAGGCAACTACAAAAGTGAGATGAGCAGGAGAGTGAGCAGCCTTGGAGAAGAAGCTGAGCGAGCACTAAGGACTGGTGAGGGGCAGCAATTCTACCCACATTTTTGTATATTTGTTCTAAATAGACTCTTAGGCCTCCCAGGAAGCACTCTGGCTCCAGCATGGAGATTGAGTGCCACTTGAAGTGCTCCCAGCCTGATCTTGGGCTCCAGAACTAGAAAGACATGGAGGTTTGTGGAGGGAGTGTAGGGGTGGAGGAGCCCCTAATAGGCCCTGAGCCCCTTAGGCCCTGGACAGTGTTTTTTGGGATTGAGGAGACTGGGTCCTCCCTTGTGGGTTGTTGCGTCCAAGGGGAGAAAATACACCCTCATCCAACAAGGCATCATAGAGACAGCAACATCACGCTTCTCTGTTGGTGGACTCCATGTATTAAAGTGAGCCAAGTGGACAAGCACTACCACCCCTAGCAGAATAAGAAGATCCCAGGACAAGAATTCTCCAGTTCAACAACAAGTTGTGGTGGGTGGGTCTGGAGTTGGGGCCTGAACATCCTATCAGGGTTTTCTAACAGGCAAATGGCTGAGCACAACTGTACCCTGGTACAGTCTGCTAGCAATATTTTAAGTCAACCTTCTGCTTTTAAAAAGCCCACATCTATGCCCATTTAAACATATGAATGGGGATTTGTGGATTTAAAAAAAACCACAATATTTGCTTAGCTCTACCAATGCATCTGCCAAGCATTATGTTGGCTCCCAAGAATGAGTGTGGGATTTCCTCTTTGTTGTTTCTTTTATCGATTTCTTGTTGTTTTATCAGGCAACAAGGAAATAATGCAAACCTTCAAAAGCTAAAGAGATTATTTCTAAAGTGGTCTATAACATGTATTCTCATTGTACTAAAATGGCTATTCCCCAGCCACCCTGCACGAAAATAAAATCCAGTTAGAAAAGAGGTTTTATTCCCAATGCCAGCCCGCAGCTTTGATTCCTGAGAGTTGACCCCCTTGGAAACTAGAAGGTGCTGTCAAGCATATTGGTTTCTTATCAAGCATATTGGTTTCTTATGTTCTATACATTATAATTCAAGCATTACATCTGAGGAGTATCACAGGTGAAACTTACAGTTTGCACAGGTGGCAAATGCAATACACATCAGTGCACGGAATTACTAATGGAAGAAATCTGGGAACTGGCCATTAAAAGTCATGCTACTGACTGGCAAAATACCCTAGAGATGCTTCTGAAGTTGAGTTTCTCATGGGCTAAGAGACTTTCCCTCACTGCTGGTGTTTTTGGACCTGTCTGTCAAAACTGTGGGTTATTTAGAAAACATGGTTAGGTATTTTGTGGCTGATTTTTAAGGAACCCTGCTAAATGCCTAAGTCTGAAATGTTACAGATTTTAAATGGTTGCAAGCTTCAGGCTTTCTCCTTATATCAGTTTATTCTCTTGGGGGATCTCTCAGAGAACTAGTCATTTTGGAGGCCCTCCAGGATTTCTCCCCATTCTCTTCTTGAGACTCTCTCCGAGAGTCCGTGAGATTTAAAGACTTTAAAGGGTCCCAACTGAAAAAAACCCTTCAGTTTGCACTGGCTGTCTGTGGAGACGTTTGAGTGGAAGCCCATTACACCCTCCAAGAGCAGAAGACCCCCGGAAGACCCTCTGACGGACCCTGACCCCACCAGCACAGAATTGGGAGGTAAGCAGGGACCACAGCAGGTAGGCAGGAGCAAGCAGCGGTGGGTGGCAGCTGAGTCAAGCTGAGGAGGGCTAAGCTCGAGACAGTACAAAGACGGGTCACTTGTATGATTAGAGGCCTGGAAAACAGGCCCTATGAGGAGAGACTCTGGGAACTGGGCCTGTTCAGTCTGAGTAAGAGAAAGCTAAGAGGTGACTTGATAGCTACCTACAAGTACATCAGGGGTGAGAATCAGGGGGGAGCATCATCAGGGGAACAACTTTTCAGGAAGACACCTCAAGAGAGGATGAGGACCAATGGGCACAAGCTAAAAGAGGGAAAATTTAGGCTGGACATAAGAAAAAACTTTTTTTCCGTAAGGGTTACCAGAATCTGGAACACACTTCCAGCAGAGGTAGTGCAGTCAAGATGAGGCTGGATAAGCACCTTGTTAAGATTGTCCCAATAACTTCCTGCCCATGGCAGGGGACCAGACTTGATGATCTTTCAGGTACCTTCCAGTCCTTTGATTCTATGATTCTTCTCATCTTCTCTTGCATCACAGCAATTCTTGAGCTCACTGGAGTAATTAAGAGTCCTCAGCACTGTTCCTTCCATAATCCATCAGACTATGCCACTCAGAGTATAAACCAGAGTGGCCTGAGAGGAGCCAATTTCTGCTGTGGTCTGAATCCAGGGAGCTGAGTAGCAAACGTAGATCCCCAGTGTGACAGCCGCAAAACTTAGTATTTAATGCTCTTTAGCTTTGCTAATGTTATCAGCTCTACTAAACGTTTTGCCTCAGTTGCTCATTAGGCACAGCTGATTTAAGAGACCTGCTACAATGGAGTGCAATCACACAAAGTGGACTACACTTGTTCATCTTTGAGAATACAGTGGGCTCATAGAATCATAGAATCGTAGAAAGTTAGGGTTGGAAGGGACCTCAGGAGGTCATCTAGTCCAACCCCCCATTCAAATCAGGACCAGCCCCAACTGAATAATTCCAAGTAAAACTTTGTCTGGCCGGGTTTTGAAAACCTACAAGGATGGAGGTTCCACCACCTCTCTGGGTAACCTGTTCCAGTGCTTTACTACCCTCCTAGTGAGAAAAATCTTCCTAATACCTAACCTAAATTTCCTTCCTGCAACTTGAGACCATTGCTCCTTGTTTTGTGATCTGCCACCACCGAGAACAGTTTAGCCCCATCCTCTTTCGAACACCCCTTCAGGTACTTGAAGGCTGTTATTAAATCCCTTCTCAGTCTCCTCTTCTCTAGATTAAATAAGCTCAGTTCCTTCAGTCTTTCTTCATAAGTCATGTCCCCCAGTCCCCTCACCATTTTTTATCACTCTCCACTGGATTCTCTCCAATTTGTCCAAATCCTTTCCGAGTGGGGGGCCCAAAACTGAATGCAATACTCCAAATGTGGCTTCACCAGTGCTGAATAAAGGGGAAAAATCACTTCCCTTGGCCTACTGGCAACACACCGACCAGTGCAGACCAGTATGCCATTAGCTTTCTTGCAACCAGGGCACACTGCTGGCTCATATTCAGCTTATTGTCCACTGTAACCCCCAGGTCCTTTTTTGCAGAGCTGCTGCACTGCCAGTCAGCCCCCAGCCTGTACTGGTGCATGGGATTGTTCTGTCCTAAGTGCAGGACTTTGCACTTGTCCTTGTTGGACCTCATGAGATTCCTTTTGGCCCAGTCCTCCAATTTATTTAGGTCACTCTGAATCCTAGCCCTACCCTGCAGCATATCTACTACTCCCCCCAGTTGTGATGGGCAACTGTGTCTCCTCCTCATGGGCACTCACACATGGAGACTTACAAGCCCCAAAACACCTTCCATTCTGCTTGACATGCATGTTAGTCTGCTTAGGGACAATGTGTGATACTGTGGACTCCAACAACAGTTAATTGGTGATGTGCATCTGTATCACTGATGCACATAATGCCATCAACTTTATTTCTGATACTAGAAAAGATAGCAGCTGAATGCAAAACAACTGGCTAGAAACACAAGCTAGAGAACATGGAGGGGCTGGTAGGAAACGAGAAATTTGTTTAAGAAACTGCCAAAGTTATACTATATGACCATAAATGGTATCTGCTGTCTATTCCTTTATGTAGGGCACTTTCTCAGGATGCTGCTGGATTTTTCATTGCCTCATGACCACCCAAATAATGACAGTAAATGCCTTTTTCCATTTTCTAGTGTGCAGGAAACACTTCTTTCCTGCTAGATGCAGACCTAGCCATGATGATCTACATATTCCTCACATCAGAAATGAAGTACCATTACACACTATACTTGACAAGTAAAAGAAGGGTCATAGAGAAACTCCAGCAGGTTCAAAATTAGAATTAGGAAGACATTTTCCTTATAGTGTTACAGTGGTGGGAGCAGCAGATAACATAGTCCTTCTAACCACATGTTGCTTTAGTCTGTGTAATTCTGTTAGAGCCCTGAATGCTCAGATGTCTGTAAGATTAAATAGTGCCTTTTAATCTCATTTTATTACTAAGGGATATTCTATTTAAAAAGTCTGTTTGGCAGTGAACTGCTCTGAAGTCTGGCATATTGCCTTCAAGAGAAATACAAGCAGCAGTCACTGCCCTGCTTTCTTCCCATGGGACAGTCTTGGGAACACTCCAAGCTGCCAACTTGGCTACAGGATGGTATTAGCCAGATGGCTGTTTCTGCATTGGAAACCTTGAACCATGGTCATCCCTAGTGTAACTCTGCTGAGGTCAGTGGATGAATTTGGCCTCTGATGTTTAGTTTGGGATTGTTTTTAGCTAGAGCACACTGTATAATCCACATAATCAGCATCTCCCCCCTCAAATGAAAAACTGGGGATGAATATTCACTCTCCCAGACAGGTCCACTGGGTTTTGGTGCCTGGAGCCATGTGCCTGTAAACTGTTCCTCTGGTGAGACATTTTGTTTAGGATCCCCATTTGTTACTAGCACCGTTGGCTCTGCTCAATTTTTTTCATGCAGAAGCATCAATTTAGTTTTACTCTGATTGTTCTTGGTGCTCATAAAATGTGTTTTGAGAGGCATGGTCCAGAGAGGTGGAAGTGAAAGGAGAATCAGGGTGTGAGTAGATGTTAGAACCAAAGAAGGGTAGGCAAAGAAGAATGAGGAGATGGACTAGAAGTGTGCAGGGGGTGATAAGGGAAGAAGAGAGGGATGGCAGGGTGAAAGAGAAGGTAGAGTTTCTATGACCAGTAAAGAGGGAAAGATAAAATGAAAGAGAAATGCAGATGCTGGAAGTGATAAAAGAGGGCATTCTACACCCTCCAGAATGGACAGGGAAGGTATCATCATGGACCTTAGTTCTCCCTGGGCAATGGCTGCCCGGTCATTCAAAGTCTCAGATATACAGTGTCTTATTACAATTACGATTAAATTCTAAGCCAAAAAACTTAGAATTTAGAACTTTGCAAGGAAGATACCTTGTTGCCTGTCAACCTGACTGAAATCTCCAAGTTCATTTTACACAAGTCATTGAAAAACCATTAGTGCACAACCCAATGATCTTATGCCTTTCCCAATTCTTTACACTTATAAAGCTCCTCACCATTCAGAATAGTTAATGTTGGGGTTGGAAAATCCCTTATCAGCAATGCATCCCTTATCATTGCCAGCCCATTAGAAAATAGAAACTTTGCAAACTAAGAGGGAATACTGTCTTTGTCCTCTTTTGCTCCAAAAAGGCAGCAAATCACAAGCAACCAGAGAATGTAATCCCTGTCCTGATAAATTATTTATGTCCCCCTTCAGCTTTTTACTTCCTAAAAGGATATCAAAGCTCATTTTGTAAATGGTCCAGACAGATCCTCTTTGGCTGTGTCCACAGTTTGATTCACAAATACTGCACTAAGTGATAATATTGAAGCTATGTCCTTTTACTTTTACACTTTATAAAGTGTAAGTGACATGTTCTGGGTTATAGTCTCATAAGCAGATATAAGTTAAGGAAACTCCAATATCACCCAAATAGATTTTTTTTAACAACTAAGAAAATAAATAGCATATTCATTTCTACACTGGGGCCTGAGCCAAAGTCTATTGATGTCAAGGGAGAGACTCTCATTGACTTTAAACAGCTATCAACCAGTTCCTATAGCAGACAACCATAAAGCAATTATCCTAGGATAATGTGACTTACTTAATATTTAACAACAATGTCTCTCATCCACCCTGATCCCAACATACCTATTTACCTAAGTAACTGTATCACCTGTCCATATGAGAATTATTCTGCCCACTGCTGAAATGCAGCCACCTCCAGGGCAGAATTGGCAGATGTTTAACAGTGCCAGGAAAGTTCACACAGCTATTCCAGGGAGGAATAATTTTAAATGATTATAATGTAATTACTCAAGTCAGCATTTCTCCAGGAAAGAATAGTAAAGACCCCTTTTTTGATAAAGTGCTGCAGGAGCTCCAATAGTCATGTCATCAAGACCCCAATTTTCTGTCTCATCTGCAAGACTGTCACATAAGCTCCCACATGCAGATTGACTTAGAACAGTGCAACAGCTTTGCAAATATATCCCCAGTACTCACTAACTAAGGTATAAAACCATATGCTGCCTGATACATTGTGAAATGGCCCTCCCCATGCTTAGAGGAACATTTTAATTGACTCATGCTCTGTATTAATGCTCTCAGAAAAACTGGGTTGTTTCTAACCTTACATTAACCATGGATACAGATTGCACCAATCTCTCATTAGTCTGAAAGAGGGAGCATCAGTGAAAATGCATTTTGGATTTTATTTTCCTAGTTTTGTAAAAAAAGAGGGTAACTAGGCATTGAACCCAGACAGTAGGAATTGAACTTTAGGGTAAAGCATGAGTTCTGGGTGTCTACCTGTGGTGTTTCTCGCATTTTAGATGCATTCTCTCTGTCTCTGTCTCTCTCTATATATACATATAATTATAATTATTCATAACTAATGTCTGTTAGGAAAGACGGAAAGGCTTATAAAGAACAAAAATAGCCCCTTCAGGCAGATAGCACCAGTGACACTGATCCTCTGTATTTATGGAACTGCAGAATGAGCTTCTTTGCATGGATTTTGTACTGCCTAGAATTTAAGCTTTCATTTTTTCTGTCCCTTCTGGGTCAGAAGACAACCTTGATAACTTAAAGTAAATGCAGTCAGTCTGCAGCCAGGGAGGCAGACACAAAGCACCAAGTGGAGGTACTCTGCCTGTCTTCAAGCTTCATTATCAAATCAGTAACCGTCCTTTTCTCCTTTTAGACCTCAGTTCTGTTCTTTGTTCTTTAGGCTTTACCCATGCTTTGGTTCAAGTGCAACAACTAGAGTACTGACAGCACTTAATGATGTGCCATGTACCCAAAGCCTATGCTTTCCCCAAACTGGGCTTAGGTTTGAAATCCCAACTCATACTTCACCTCTCCTTAGTAGTCTTTGGAGTCAGCTTGCAAACATCCTCCAATGAGCCTGTTTAGAGTCAACATCTATTCAACAACAAATACTAAGGATCTGTGGAACTGTGAGTGAGTCAAAAGTTTCATACTTTGGTATGAAACTTGGTGCAGTCTTGGTGGAAGACTGCACCAAGCCACAATGGGCAGGTTCTTGCTTAGTATAGGTGCATATTCAATACCTGTAGGCAAAGAATGGGTGGGGGACATTGAACATCCTCATTCCTGATATCCACGGTAATGGGCTCCACTGCTTGAGTAGTTTCTCATTCCCATTTGCCTGACCAGTTCAGAACGATTTGATCTTTCCTCCTGCCTTCTATCAGGCAACTTTCTGCCTCACTTCATCTTTTTTCCTTCAGTGACCCTGGTACATTTAGTTTCTGCAAATTAACTTTTGGGCGCTCCCATATAATTCACTCAAAGTACCTCAACACACAGGTCTAATGGTTACCATGTTCCTTTAACCACAATACTTCTCACTTCCCCAGGCAATTTTCCATACATCATTTTATATTACTATATATAACCAGTGAAAGAGTCTACACACATACACACACACCATGCACACACCAGCCAAACCCAGTTTTTAACCCCCCTACACAAGTGGTCAGCAACATCTTTTGGTGTCAGGCTGGAATGACAGCGCAGGGCCAAGCCGGCCCAGACTAGGACCCAGCCTCTGCTGCCACTGCTTCCCCCGCTGCTTGGTCATGACACAGGTGAAGCTCCCTGGCTGTAGCACAGCCAAGCCCCTAGCTGCCAAATGCCATTGAAGCCCCCACCACTGGAATGCTGCCAAAGCCCCTGGTTCGATGGGCTAGCTCTGATAGCTCTGCAGGCCAAATCTGGGCCATAGGGCAGAGATTGTCAACCCTTGCTCTATACATTTCCTGCAGCTGGCAGCTCTCATTTCCTTTCACATGGTCTGCAGGAAGGGAGCATGGCATTATAACTGTTTCTGTCCTACACCTACTTATATGTTTCCTCCATTGATAAGGCTGTGCTTTTCACACTTCCTATCACAGACTGGCATGAGCAAAAACCAGGCTACTTTTCACCTGGACATCCAGCCAAACAAGGATCCTGCCAGGGAAGGAAAAGGTACCTGGGACTATAAAGCGATCAGGCATATCCATAAGCTGTAGTTGTTAAAAAGAAATGTCCACAAAGTTAATCAGACCTAGTTCTAGATAGGTCTTCCCCTCTTGGAAAATCCCTCCTGAGTGAAGGGTCCAGCAAGGATAAAACAGTTCCACCTCATATCTGTCCTTCCAGCAACATCTTTTTACAAGCAGAGGAAGCATGAAAGTAGACCTTGACCCCGACTGAATGAATCCCCTTAAAACACTTTATTCAGTCAGATACCAACAAGGCTAAAAAACTCCAGCATACTCTGGGCTCCTTGCTTTTTGTTATGCAAGCATATTCATGCACTAAGCTCCAGGATCTTCGTGGCCATGTACAGTGACAGCAACCAGCTACTTTAATCTGGTGTGGGCTCTTGTTGAGCCTGTTGCAGTATTACAAAGAAAGGGGACACGAGAGGGCTGGACTTGAGAATTCAGAAGCTAAGGCAGAAGTATGCATTCACTCACCTCTGAAAGACTTTGAAAAGCATTTAGGAATATATCTCTCCAAAGCATATGGGGAAAAACAGATCAAATGAGATGAATCTCACAAGGCAGAGAGGGTAATGAAACATGAAGCAAACATGCAGAGAGAAGATGGTGCAGCATAACATTCATGGTCAGCATGCGGGCAGGTAATGAATGAATGCACTGAGCTCAGGATGCAGAGAGGGGGAAGAAATATTAACAAGGTGGAGAGTTTGCAGGAGGCTGCAGTTGTGGAGAGGGATGGGGAGCTGTTGGAAACAAATGTGAACAAAAGAGGCTAAGGAATTGGGGAGCTTTGGAGAGGGGGAAGGGAGAAGGGAAAGAGAAAAAAGCTGATAAGGGGTTCAATTCCTTTGGAAGGTGTATTGGTGAAGAGAGAGGTGATGGACACTTAAGTCATGTTGGCTAAGGAATGAAGTGCACTGGCCCTGAGAAGAGAAGACCAATGCTGGGGCTTGTCTGGTTATTGTTGGGGGGAGAGGGGGAAGGTTTGTGACCCCCAAAGTCAGGCATGGGCTCTTCATGGAAAACATTTTAATACCACTGTAAGCAGCAGATGCTTTGTTCACCTTTGATCTCCTGGGCATCGAGGCAGCCTGGAACAGCTCACACAGACACACGGCAAAGACACAATGCAAAGGCTTGGGCTGAGTTTTCCACCTCCCAAAGAGGACCAGGCTCTCCTCCCCTCGCTCCGGGATGGACTAACGGGGCTGGGAGGCGCCGTGCACAGGGACGCTCTGCTGCCCAGCAGGACATGAGAAACAGCTACTTGCTTTCTGTGCCACACTGACTTTGCACTGGGACGACTCCTTCACACTCCACGGTGGTTTCCAGGTGTCACACGAAGAAGTTTGTTCTTTGTTATTTTTTTCTGGGCATGCATTTAGGGCTTTGTTAGAAGCCTGCACGAGAGAGACACCTCCGCCCCCCCCCCCGCCGTCCCGTCCCAAGGACGGGTTTTACGGTTGGTCTTAGGGTGAAAGGTGTGAGCTGCTGTGGATAGGAAGAGTCCAAGTTGGCAGGCACCAGCTCCACTGCAGAGTTGTGGACTGCAAAGGCTGAGGATTTATTGACAGGGAGCGCAGGCAGGGAGGCTGCACCGGCAGAGGGAGAGGGGCTGGTGCTGTTGGCAAAGCAGCCCCTTCATCTCTGAGAGCTGCCTTTGTTCTCTCTGCTTTTTGATCCCTAAAGTTACCCATCAGCTGCAGGATTTCAGTCATTGCCAAGGACGCATTCCCCCCCAGCTGGGAGGCACTTTCCCGAAGTGCAGCTTCTGGCTTATGCTGCTAAGGCAGACCTGCAACATGAAGGGGCAGTGAGAGACTTGAGCACCCCCCCGGCCCCCTCCTGCCTCTGGGGTGTGAAGTGCGGCGGTGGGGACCAGACAAGGAGATCCTGTAGCTCCTGCAGGACCAGAGAACTGCTCTGAAGATGGGGAGACGCCTGCTGTGCCAAAGCTTCCTTCCAGGGGCAGAAACCCCGTTGTTTTGCCGGGAGAAGGAACTTTGAAATCCCGTTGCTCCTGGGGTTTATTTTGCGTGCGGGGGCGTTGAGAGCCCTGTAATGGCAAAGGATGTCTTCGGAGGTGGATACAGAACCAGCTGCTGAAACATCTGCAAATACCCCCCAGGAAAGAACACCTGCATCTGCAGATGCTCGAGAGGAGGTGAGCAATCAAGGGCACGTCTGTATCTGTCTGCGCGGGGGGGTAGTGTGTGTGTGTATGTGTATGCGTGTGTGTAGTGTGTGTGCGTGTATGTGTGTGTGTATTCAGAGACAGCTCTGTGGATGGAAGCACATACTCACTGTGTGCAAACACAATAGGACAGTGAGCAGTAGGGTTTCCTAAATTGAACTCTGCAGGGGAAAAGCGGACTGTATGCAGGACTCGATCACTTGCAGCATTTCGTGTTTACTAAGCTGAACCGGCTCCAACAAACGCAGTCTTTGAGACTGAAAAAAACATTGACCAAACCCCCCTCCCAAAATAAAACCCAACCCAAGCCCCCTTGGTGCATTTCAGAGCCAGAAAAAGCAATCCCAGAGAATGTCATTAGCTGGCACTGCTGAAATCTGCCCAACTCGATCTGTCTGATGCTGACGGTGAATGCAAAGGAGAGGGAATAAAATAAGTAAATGTGATGCAGCCCAGCTGGGGGGTTTTGCCTTCCCATCGCTGTGGCAGTAACCAGTCCCTGGTATAAATGGACCAGTCGGGTCAGGGAGATCTAATCTAATCCATCCCTATACAGTAGACAATAGCCTCATCAACGCACAGCAGGTCCAGGGTGCAAGGCTGTCCCTATGACGGCATAGGATTTACCCACCACCATATCCACAGGTCCAGGGAGCCGCGGACAGGGCTGTATCCCTCCCAAAAGAGCAACACAGGATCACTCAGCACTGCCCAGTGCTCTTTGGCAGACACTGACTACATCCAGGTGCTCGTTGATACGTGGGATTCTCTTCAGCTCCGTGGAGCAAGCCTGTGCTCTCATATAAGGAAGTCAGAAGTTAGTGCTCTGCAGTTGTCTGGCGGACATGACAATTGATCTCTTTCCTAACCGTTGGCTGCTGCAGTTTCATGGACCAAATCAGTGTTTGCAGACGGAATCACAACCCAGCCTGCAAATGTTTCAGCACCTCTTGCTGTGATCAGACTTAACCCTGTATACTAGGCGGAACAAGCATTGCCAACTTTCATGCTTGCTGATCAGCTTGTGTTAGGCTTGTATATGTAATGGTGTGCTCTACATGAGTGCAGCAGATACCATTCTGGGGAGACACTAAAAACATGAAGGAGCTATAAAAAAATTCCTAAAATCAGATGACAGAAAACCCCAAAGCCATACGCTATACCCTGGTGTTATTGTTGTTAGGACATGACAGCGACAATGGCATGATTTATTTGGTGAGCGAAAAGCCAACCAGAAAGCTTAAAAAATAAGTATTTTAGCTTTAAGTGGAAGTATGCATTCATATAATACATGTCTGAATCCTGAAGTCCTTTCTCTAACAGAACTCACCAAATTGTTAGGTGGGCAAAATTCTGACTGAATTTCAAGATTTGGCCTAGAAAGATGTTCCCAGATGATCTCTTCCAATTAATTAGTATTGCATCAGTGTTGACATAATATCAACTCTGGAGCCATTGGTTGAAACAGATTCAATTGTATTTCTCAAGGGTTGTAAATGGAAGTGTCAGAGCATCCTTTGTTGCAATAGGTTTGGGGCTAACCAACCCCATAATTGAGACATTTAAACTTTTTCCACTTAGTGTAGTATTTGTAGTACTTTTTTTGTTTCATAGGTTTGCCATCTGCATTCTATGATACACATCATGGAGGTAAACAAAGGTTTAAAGTAGTGTGAACTTAAAAGCAATTTTAAACACTCCCAGGGGCAGAGATATGGTCATAAGTATTCAGGAGTAAAAAAGGAACTCTAAAAATGAAAATGGGGGATACAAGCTAACAGTCACACTTCCAGAGGCTACTGGTAGTATTGATGAAGCTATGTCAGCGGTCAACAGTCATGTCATCCTCTCCTTCAAAAACAGCAGCCTTTTCCAAGACTAAATTAAGTTCCAGTGTTGTTAGAGTAAAACATAATAAAAGCCCAACACTTTAAAATAATATATGGCATACAGTTGACATTTCTGCTTATGCTAAAACTTTTGGTGTCAAGACAATGGTGTTTTCAATGTGTGGCTTCAAGTACTTCATCCTCATAGTCAATCACTTTTCAATCTGTGTGACATAGTTTACCATTATATGTCTCCTCTTATTTCAGTATACATTTGTTGATATTACTAGAACTCCCTGATGTAATTAAGGCTGTGCAGAAGACCTGTAGATGGTCAGGGCTGGAAAGGACTTTTTGATTTATTTAGTCTATGTCCATGAATCACAGAAGGTTTTCTAAAATATTAATCTCACCATAAAAATGTCTAACTTATTCTTGAACACTTCTGAAGATGAGGGCAGTTGATCTCTGAACAGAGAAAGTTATGTCACGCTTGACTCATCCCTACTCTTAGCTTTTATTTCTAGTTCAATACAAATGTTTCTATGTTTAATTTTAGATGATAACCCCTTGCCTTACTACTCTAATCTCATGTAATTTAGTTTTTTCCTCTCACCTCTGCCATCACCATGTAAATACAGTTTCTGTGTAGAGTTTTCAGGGGGCACATCTATATGTGCAAATAATCCAGAAGCAGTTTACTCTCAAGTGAACTACTGGAGAGTAAACTCTTCCAGGCACATGTCTACACATGCAGGGATGTGGGAGCAGATCTGCTGCTCCTAGCAGCGGACTGCTCCTGCTCCCTGTAGCCCAGCAACAGGCCCCTGCAGCAGCAAGGGGAGCTCTAGGTTCCTTCTGGGTGCTAGTCCAGGGGCCAGAAGACAGCTGGCTCCTGGCAGGGGCTGAGACATTGCTCCCTGTCCCTGGGAACTGCCTGCTGCCAGGGTGGGCTCCACTACTGGAGCCAGGGTGGGTTCAATGTCCCCCTGCCCCGGCAGCAGGGAGCTCTCAGGTCCTGCCTTGTGATCGCAGGGCCCAAGCTGGGAGTTCCTTGTCTCCCAATGGTAGCTCCACAGTCCTGGGGCTGGCACTGGGATATCCTTCTCTCCCAGCCTGAGTCCCGCAATTGTGGGACCTAGGCTGGGGGATCCTTATCTCTCAGAGCCAGCTCCACAGTTGACAGGCTGGCACTGGGAGATCCTTCTCTCCCAGCCTAAGTCCTGCAGTTGTGGGAGTCCTGCAGTTGTGGGACCAAGGCTGGGAGATAAGGATCTCCCAGCCTGAGCCCCACAACTGTAGGACTCTGGCTGGGAAATAAAAATCTCCCAGAACCAGCCCCGCAACCACAGAGCAGGGGCTGGGAGCTCCCTGCTTCCGGGGCAGGGGGACATTGTCCCCATCAGGGCTCTGGTGGCAGAACCTGCCCCAGAAGCAGGCAGCTCCCAGGAACAGGGAGCAATCTCCTGCCCCCTGCTGCCCAGCTGACCTGGAGTACATTTGCTCCTGGTGAGGCACTACTACACAGTAAGTAATCTCAAGTAAATTTGCTGCTTGCATTTGCAGGCAGCAAATTTACTTGTGATTAGAGTCAATTACTATGCAGTAAGTATCTGCATGTGTAGATGTGGACATTTATTGCACAGTAATTAGCTCTACTGCACAGTAAAGTGTCTTGTATAGATGCACCCAGGCTTCCTCTTAAGTTCCTGCTATTCCCTGGCTGTTTTCCTATTATTCATATCATTTATGGGTTCCGTTATCATTATAAACCATACAAGAAAAGTCTTAATGGAAATTCTTTTTATTAACCCCCATCCTTCAACAAACAAAGTACAAGTTTCTCTCATTTTATGCGAGTTCTGTATGTGCGAATTTGCTCTTATGCAATGACTCTTTTTATACCAAAAATATGTTATATAAGAGATAAATTCACTCTTATGCAGTCAGTGTGGTGGAAGCCCCCAGTCAGCTGCTTGTGTAGTGCATTGTGGGAATGAGGCGTACCAAAATATAGTCTCCTGTGTGGATCTGTGCTCCTCGCTCATTGTCCGTGACATGTGTTTCTGTAGTTGCCATCCCCATTATGGCTTCTAACTGTCCCGCTATCTTATCTCCTCCCCCTCTCCCTGGTCCACCAGTGATGTGGAGTCTGATACTGAAGATCCTTCACCACCCTCTCTTTACACCAACTAAACATTCACCACCACCCTGTACTTGTGTGTACTATCTGCTGTTGGCGAGTACCAAAATTGTCTCATAAAAGTGGTAGAAATGGGTCTGGGGGTCAGTACAGTCAAGGTCTTGGAATGCATCCCTATTGTTACATTGTAAAGTGAGTTTCCTTTATGCAAATTCCACTTATGCGCCATTTTCCAGGAATGCATATACAGCATAAAGTGAGGGAAACCTGTAAAATCCCAAGCTAGTAGCAGAATAGATGTTTGGAGCAGCTACTACTAAATACATGCTTTTTAAAACAAGACAGAAAAACATCAGTTTATTTTCTGGTTACCAATTCTGGAACTGATTCTGTACTATGAAGACCAACAGGAGCTTCACTGCTGATTTCATCGTGTTGAGGGGAAAGCTCAAAAACATTAGATCACGATTCTGCATTTTGCCTGAGATACTGACAACTTCAGCAGCATGACTGGGATCTAACATACTGCATTGTTTTAAGGATTAACAATGCCATTAAGTATTACAGATTTTTAAGAAGTGACTCCTGAATGGTCTTGTTTAGTCAAGGAGGAAGAAATTATTTTACAGCTATTTCAAGGAGTAACTTGATACATATGTGGATTATCTAGCATGTTTTTCCTTCTGATTTACCTTATTTCTTGACCATCTCCCTGCTAGGACCCTATATTAGCTTATAACATTGAAGTGCTAGCTGGCCATGTTTCTGCTGAGAGACAGGCCCATTCCTGGTATAAATAGCTGACTTCCATATAGACACACAAGCTTACACCATTTGAGGATCTGGTCCTAAATATCATCTCCCTTGTAAAAGCTTAATTGGAAATTTTGTTTCAGTAAATTAGATTTTATGAACAAACTAGTCATTTATACTTCCAAAGCTACATAATCACCAAGGAAAGCAGAAACCAGCAGGTAGCTGACATTTTGAAATATTTGTTTGTCTTATCTATGCCTGCTGATTTTAAAAAGTGATTGTCCAAGGCTGTTCTCAACTTGTCTTTTGCATTTGAGAACTTAAATTGGGTGCAAAAACATTTAAGCTAAGCTGTCCAAATAAGAGAGAAATACAAGAAGCCGTTGGTAGATGCTACTGAAATCTGCTGCAAGCAGGCTGTGTGACATTCATAGATGTTGCAGATAAAAGAGACTTCTAAGTCACCTCATCCATCTCTCACTGCCAGTGCAGGAACATGAACAGAGCTTATTTCAAAAAGTGCCATTTACAGTCATGACAGCTTCATTTAAAAACTTTGCTTGTTTGTGAGCTGCAGGCACTGTCACACACATATACCACACACTCTTCACCAGCATGTTGGGTGACGCTTTCCTCTTGTATACTGATTTTTTACATACATCACACGCTCCTTCCCCCCTCCAAAAAACATGGTTTGGAAATTAGAGTGAGCATTATCTGTGAGAAAAACAGTAAGAGCAGTTTCTGCCAGTGTTGGGCAAGCAGCAGAACAATAAGCAGGCTCAGCTCTCTAGCTCCTGCTGCTCACTTACTACAAGAAACAATCTTTTTTTCTTCATTCTGCCTTTCAGAAACAAGGTGTATAAGATGTGTTATATGCAAGAAAATATGGTACATAAATGGTCAATCCACATAACACACTTTCCATTGAGGGGGTTATTAGAATTCCAGTCTCCTGCTTTTTTAATTACTTATTAGTTATGTATATCACAACCTTCTTTCCAGACACATGTGGGCTTCGCAACCTCATTTAAACACTGCACTGATGTTAACAATCTTTTCACTGCTTTGAGAACACTTAAGCATAAGGTCAACTCTTTTATTCCCCAGAACTTTTTAGACCTGGCATCCTTGTGGTTCCCCCTAAATCGAGATTGCCTGTGAACAGGGTCATACTCGTAAGTGGGAAGGTGGCCAGAAGGTGAGGAAATTAAACAAAGGTCACCTCATAGAGTTTGTGTGAGATCTCCCTTGCCACAGGAAGGTTCATGGGACCTCCAGAGTAACTTGGGATGCAATTTCCCAAATATACAGTGACAGAGACCCTGTCTAGCTGCACAGACAGACCTTTTCTCCTGCTACCTTCCTGTCCTGCTCCTTCTCCTGAAGGAGATGTGCTGTCAAGGGATAAGCGGCTTAAATGAACAAAAATTTTAAACCATGAAGAGAGAGGTAAGTACAGCCTCCAGAAAGCCATAGACTCATGCTGCAGCCCCTGACCAAAGAGGTTACGTGGTCCGAGTTCTAGGTTGTACTTCTGCTGCGCAGCATTTCGGGGTCTCAGTGTCAGCATGCTTGGTTGTAAATAGTTGCTGTAAATACTTCTGTAAGTAGAGCATCTAGACGCTCTTTTGCCCCAAGGAAGATGGCAGTCATAGTCTGGCACCAAGCCACAGAGACTCCCCTCTGTTTGGTTCCCCATAATGTGTTTCATAGTTTCATAGTTTCTAGGGTCGGAAGGGACCTGAGCAGATCATCGAGTCTGACCCCCTGCCGTGGCAGGAAAGAGTACTGGGGTCAAACTACCCCAGCAAGGTGTGCATCTAGCCTCCTCTTAAACACCCCCAGGGTAGGAGCCTGCACCACTTCTCTTGGAAGTTGGTTCCAGATCCTGGCCACCCTGACTGTGAAGTAGCGCCTCCTGATATCTAGCCTAAATCTACCCTCTGCCAGCTTGTGACCGTTATTTTTAGTCACTCCTGGTGGTGCTCGGGGGAACAGGGACTCCCCCAGTGCCTGCTGGTCCCCCCTGACTAGTTTGTAACAGGCCACTAGATCCCCCCTCAGCCTTCTCTTGTGGAGACTGAACAGGTTCAGGTCCTGTAGCCTGTCCTCGTAGGGCCTGCCCTGCTGCCCCCGATCATGCGAGTGGCCCTCCTCTGGATCCTCTCCATGTTGTCCACATCCCTCCTGAAGTGCAGCACCCAGAACTGGATCCAGTACTCCAGCTATGGCCTGACCAGTGCCGCATAGAGGGGGAGGATCACCTCCTTGGACCTGCTTGAGATGCATCTGTGGATGCATGACAAGGTGTGGTTGGCCTTCCTGACTATATCCCCACACTGCCTGCCCATATTAATCTTGGCATCAATGAGGACTCCAAGATCCTTTTCTGCCTCAGCACTGATGAGAAGGGAGTTCCCCAACCTGTAGGTATGGTGCTGGTTCTTCCTCCCCAGGTGCATCACTTTGCACTTGTTGGTGTTGAATCCCATCCTATTCTCATCTGCGCACCCCTGTAACCTGTCTAGGTCTGATTGCAGCCTATTCCTCCCTTCTAGCATGCCCACATCCCCCCACATCTTAGTGTCATCAGCAAATTTGAACAGGGTGCTATTTACCCCTTCGTTCAAGTCACTGATGAAGATGTTGAACAGTGCGGGCCTGAGGACTGAGCCCTGGGCGACCCTGCTGCCCACATCCCTCCAGGTTGAATATGACCCATCCACCCCCACTCTCTGGGTGCGGCCCTCCAGCCAGTTGGCAACCCATTTGACTGTGTGGGTGTCAACACCACAGTCCCCCAGTTTCTTAATGAGAATGGGGTGAGAGACAGTGTTGAAGGCCTTCCGAAAGTCCAGGAAGACTATGTCCACTGCTACCCCTGCATGTAAGGATTTGGTGACCTGGTCGTAGAAGGCCACCAGGTTGGTCTGACAGGACCTGCTGCTAATGAATCCATGTTGATTGGTCCTAAACATAATCTCCCCTGCTGGCCCCTCATGGATGTGCACCAGAATCATTTTCTCAAAAAGCTTACCCAGGATCGAGGTAAGACTAACTGGCCTATAGTTTTCCAGGCCCTCCTTCCTCCCCTTTTTGAAGACGGGAACCACATTGGCCCTCTTCCAGTCCTCTGGCACCACACCAGAGCACCACGAGTGCTTGTAAAGCCATGCCAGGGGTCCTGCAATGACCTCAACCCATTCCCTCAGTGCTCTAGGTTGGAGATTGTCCGGACCAGCTGATTTGAATACATCCAGTTGCTCCAGAAGTTCCCTAACTAGTTCCTCATTAACCCTTGGTCTAGGTACGCCTCCCCTGGGGCCTGAGGGGGGCCCAGTGGAAGGAAGTGGCCGTTCTGGTCCCTGCTTAGGAAAAAGAAGGCAAAGAAATCGTTAAATATGTTGGCTTTGTTGTCTGGTGCGACGACCAAATTTCCTAGCATGTCCTGCAAGGGCCCCACATTACCCAGAACCTTCTTTTTGCCCCCTGTGTATTTAAAAAAGGACTTCTTGTTGTCCTTGATCCAGGAAGCTAGTCCCAGTTTCATCTCTGCCTTGTCCTTCCTGACTGCCCCCCCGCATCCCTGAGCAATCGAAGTATAGCCCTTCCTGGTAATGGCCCCTCCCTTCCATTGGGTGTGCGCTTCTCTTTTAGCAAGGAGACATTCCCGGATGCTTTTGGTGAGCCATGGGGACTTGTGTGCCCTCGTGCTCCCTTTGATCCGTGTTGGGATTACCTCCCTTTGGGCTTGGAGGATTGTCTCCTTAAGGAGAAACCACTCTCCTTGGACACCTGGCTCCCCTCCCCTCCGGGAGCTCAGTGCTTCCCTAACTATTCTTCTTAGCTCATTGAAGTTTACCCTCCTGAAATCTAGGGCTGCTGCCTTGCTGCAGGCCTTTGCCACCTTGCGCTGGATGGTGAATTCCAGCAGGCAATGATCACTGTCGCCCAGGTGGTCGAACACCCGTAGCCCCCTCACCAGGTCATCGCTGGTGGCCAGCACCAGGTCCAACAAGGCGTCTCCCCTGGTGGGGCTGTGCACCTCCTGGGTTAGATGGAGGTCCTGCATTTGGGATAGGAACCTACGTGAGCGCTGAGACCTGGCTGACTGCTCTTCCCAGCAGATGTCTGGAAAGCTGAGGTCCCCCATGATGACCATGTCCTTTGACCTAACTACCTCCGTGAGCTGACTTACGAATTCCTGGTCTAGCTCTTCCCCTTGGTTGGGTGGTCCGTAGTAGACCCCCACCGTTAAGTCTTTTTCCCCTTGACTGCCTTGTATTCTAATGCAAAGCACTTCAGAGTGCCCCTCCTCTGATTCCTTGCTAATTGACGAGGATGTGTATTCCTCTTATAATGGAGTGCCACACCCCCACCTTTCCTTCCTGTCCTGTCCCTCCTGTACAGCCTGTAGCCCTTGCCATTCACCGCCCAGTCATGCGTTAGGTCCCACCATGTTTCAGTGATCCCCACTGTGTCCGGGTTGGTGTCAGCTAGCAGGAGGGTAAGTTCCTCCTGCTTGTTTCCCATGCTACAAACATTTGTGTAGAGGCATTTCAGGCCTCCTGTAGATGTGTGCACTGGCCCCCTACTCTCAGCATTACCCTGGCCCCTGTCGCTTACCTGTGTATATGTTCCGCTCGTTGGTCTAGGCTGGGCTGTACTTGTGGGTGTTGCTTGGTCTGGCAGTCCAATGTTTCCTCCGCCCTCATCTTCCCCTTCCCCTGATGAGCCATTTGACTGGGTGAGTGTTAGCCCCTGGGTTAGAATTATTCTAATATTATAAAAGCATTAGTCTGTCTGTCTGTAACACTTTATTCACACTCTGATTGGTTATGTGAAACAACCAATCAGAGTGTGAGTGTTCAGATGGGAGCTGCACCACTGTGAAGGTGGCAACGGAGTAGGGGGCGAGGCCATGGGAGCTGGCCTCATCCCCCTGCAGACTGAGGCAACAGTGGTGACGGATGGATGGGGGGGCAAGGCCCCAGCTCCGGCCTGAAGCAGCAGGGGGGGAGAGGGAGAACAGGCATGGCCCTGGCTCAGCCTGGTCTGACCCAAAGCAGTGGTGGGGGGGGAAACCAGCCCCAGCCCAAAGCGGCAAGGGGAGCCTTGGCCCTGGCCCTGCCCCAACCCCGGCCCCGGCCCTGGCCTGAAGCGGTGGAGGTGAGGTGGGAAATGGCCCCGAGGGGCGAGGAGGGGATCAGCCCCAGCCTGACCCAACCCCAGCTTGACCTGAAGTGGTGGAGGGGAGCGGGGGAGCACCTGGCCTGAAGCGGCAGGGGTGGAGCTGGGGAGTGGCCCCGGCCCAGCCTGGTGGGTGGGGAGTGGCGGGGCGAATGCAGACCTCTGTCCCCACCCATCATTCTTGACGGGCAGCTTGCTGGTAGCTTTACAACAGTTTTGTTGCAAGTGTGGCTGACTGCGCTTGAAGAGGTGAGAGGTTCTGAGAGCTGAGGGAAAAAAGGAGTGGTCTCAGGGAGGACAGGGAGCAATAAAGCAGAGTGGTCTGGAGCAGGGTGGTCTGCTGTGCTCTTTGGAAAGCCAGCACTCTTGACACTCCTCCTTGAACAGGAAAACACTCCCACTTGGAGCAAAGAAGGAGCTCTCTCAGGTGGAGGTGCTACAGATTGCCAGGGAAGCCAAGGACAAAGAGGTGTCCCTGGGGGACTTCAGGAGAGGGAAATCAGACACAGCTTCTTTCTGAGACAGCTTCCCCTCAAAAGGGGTGTGATCTGTGACCTGGCACCTAAAGCTGACTTGGCTTTGTCCCCTTAGTGGCATATTTTACTTAAGGGCTGAAACCATCTCACTTTCATAAGTTTTATTTTATGTTTTAGTTTGTCCTTGGTCCTCCTGTTGCAGCCAGTTTGTTAGCCAGGTGCTATCCCACCCTGCTTTGCATCCTTTCAAAAGCTCTGGTCACCTTTGCCCTGGGATTAGTGTCCAACCAGACACAACCTTCTCCCTTTAAATACTGACAGGAGGCTCTAGAGGCAAGGTCTGTGAGATACTTGAATGTGTTTATGAGAATCTGAGGTTGAACTTTTTTTTTTTGAATCTATGGTTCCCGACTGATTTACACTTTTATTTTATGCCCACATGACATTCTGTGTCAGCCAGTGTGGTGGTGGCAGTCTTACCTGCACCAGTGACTTGGGTCATCTTGTTTCTCACTACACTCAGGCTGAATACAACAAGGACTTTTGCTGGGCACCTTCCCTATACTTTCTTCTTTTCAACATCCAAGACCACTTTGTGTGCGTTCTTGAGGATACCTGCTCCAGCCTGTTTTACCAGCAGCTGGAACTGTGCAATGGTCTTCAATCTCCTTATGCTCCAGGGAGAGGCAGATACAGCAGACCCTGAACATGAATCACCAAAACCAGGCTATCTATGGCTTCACTGCTGTCTAAATGGCTTAAAGGAGCCCCGGAACAGAGTCAGCAAAGTCACTACAAGGGACAGAACATTAAGCAATGATACAAATAATCCAGAGGCCAGATGCTGTTCAAAGACCTTACAATAGTTCCTTATCATGATGACTTTGAAAGGATGCTGTCTATGGACAGCAGTATCAGGGCACACTTCACGGCTGGGTCTGGTACTGACCTGGATGAGGCCTGCATCAGTGACATGGCAGACTGTGAGAGCAAGGTGATCCCAGAAAGCCAAGACCAGAATCCCAGCTACTCATCTCTGCGTTCCAGGGAGGAACTGGAGGCCCCTCCAGTTGGTAAAACCCAACTCACCTCAGCTCAGTGCCCTGCAAGCCAGCCTGCCACCCTCAAATCCAGCCCCATCAACAGTGGAGATGCAGCCAATGGTAGTAAGTGTGCATGCTTTTTGGATCAGCCTGCATTTATTTATGTTGCTGACCTTTGGCAGGGTCATCTGGGTCAGATACAGGCAGTGTTCATTCTGCAACCATCTCACAAACTCTCCCTTCTTCTGCCTCCTGAAGAGGCTGACTGCCAAGGCTTGTGGGCAAAGCATTGACTGGTCTAGGTAGGTGGCTACCTGTCGTTGTCTCAGACACTCTGAGAGCTGGTTCCAATGCATGGCTGCTGCCCTCCCCCTTCCAGGAAAACCAGACTCAAAACGGAGAAGTAATTCATCCAGTGATGCACTTCTGGTTGTTAAATAGCTTTTATGGGATTATGAGCATAATAACATCAGCAAGAAACAGAATTTCACTCCATCATAGACTCACTAATGCAGACCTGTGTCTGCATACACACATGCTGTTAACACCACCTCAAGCCCTAAAAAGCTATTTCCAGAGAGCAAAAGCATGCTTGCTGTCCAGTCACTCTAAGCTGGTATTTATAGCTCCATGGACCTGGATCGTATAAACTAGCACTTGAAATGCAGGTAGCATTACACCCAAGCTTTAACTTTGCCAGAGAGGGCTGGCTTGTCCCTGGTTTCCAGATAAGTAGCCATCCCTTCCCTTCCCTGAAGGTCCCCTGGGTCACCATCCTAGTGAATGGCATGAAGGCATACCTTGCAGGGTTCCCCTTAGCCTTTTCAAAACAATATTTATGCTGTCCTTACACCACACAGGCTAGAGTTGTGTCCCCCAGAGTTTAGACTGCCTTTGAAACTACAAGAAAAATCACCAACATGGTGCCCTGCTTTCCATCTCAGGCCACCCCCACTGCTGGTGCTTGCTGGTTCTGGGGACTGAGTGGTGCACGTGCAAGGGTGGAATAATGAATCAGAGAGAAGTCCCACTCTCCTGTCCTCCCCACACTCTGAAGCATCTGAGCGCTTACCCAGGGCTAGTCAGGGACAGGATCATGGTTCCCCAAAAATGTCAGGAGAGTCATGGTTGTATCCAAGAAACTGTGGGGAGACTGAGGCTTTATCTCTGAAACAGATGAGAACAAGGACAACATTTACCGTATTTCTCACCCTCTAGGCTTGGCACCTGCATCTCAAGTACATCACACTCACAAGTGCTGACAGCAGCCAAGCACCTAGCAAATACAGAAGGAAAGAGAAGATGCTGGGGGAGCTGGCAGATTCCTCTGACACCTGTGGAGAGGTGGTAAAGCAGGCATGAAAACTGGTTGGGAAGAGCCTGGCAGTCTTCACAGTTGATACAGAGGCCATTTCAGTGGGCACAATCTGCAGGAACATCCAGTTTGAGATGCAAATGCAATCCTCCTTAGTAGAAGATACAGTCTACGAGATGCCACTGCTTGAGTCAATGAAACAGCTGCAGCACTTAGCTTCCTCTGGTATAATGAACACCTACTCCTCTACTGAACTGATATGACCCCAGCAGAGCTGCACTCACTGAATATAGAGCAGGCACTGGAGAACACTTTATTCTGGTATTTTTTTGTATGCTACCTCCATGTCAGCTTTTAATGCCTGTCAGTCCAGCTCTCAGGCACCTCAGCCTTATGACAGTCAGTCAGTGCAACAGTCAGTCTGTCCTCAGCAGCAGTGATTGTTGCCTCATTTTGAAGGGCCCTTTGCCTGCATGCTATTCATTACTTATAAATACTTTTGAACATGTACATAGTTTCCAACCTTTCACTCACATTCTACTCCTGTGGGTTATAGCACCTTTCCCTGCTTTCACATTCCTAAGGCCCTGTTGCACTTCATTTTCCCTATGCCTAAGATTTGAAGTTTACTCCAGTTTGTGCTCTCTGGTTTTGCATTTGTTCTGACAATAAAATACATTTTTTTTAGTTCAAAAAGTTTGCTGTTCTTTTCATGTTACTGTAACGGGGCCCCTACCCATTACTTAGAAGGGGAAGCAAACCCTGAGCCAGACAAGCCCCCAGGTGCCGACTTAAGGATGGAAAAGACTCACATGAACACTTACTACAGAGCCAACAGCAACAGCAACATCAGGGGCTGGGGGCTTGCAGAGAAACACCACAGGGCTCAGCAGCAAGGGACCTCCCTACTCCAAAAAACCGTATCAGAAAACACTTGTAGCAGTGTTGCCAAGTCTCATGAAAAAAAAAAGCAACACTGCCTTTAAAAACAAGTTCAAAATAAGCCCATTCCATTTCAAAGAGAGGGTAGTGGGGGTGCTTATCAACACATGACTCTCAAAAAACTAAAGCAACTTTTAACAAAAGCCCAATTCTGCTTATTATAAGTGGACTTGGCAACACTTACTTGTAGCAGCTCAGGGAGACAGGTGACCAGTAAGGGGAGAAGCCAGGGAGTCATATAAAGGCAGGCCCTAAGCCAGAGAGGGGGTAGTCTGGCCCTGGAGACTGAAGAGGGAAGAGCCTTACAGCGACCTGCCTGCTAAGGAGAGCCAGAGGGAAGTTGTTTTCCTGGGAAGAGTCCTTAAAGGAACTGATGTCTTATGGCGAAGTAGATGCTGTTCAGACAGAAGATTTTAGACAGGCAATGGGCTGGAGTATTAAATTGAAGCTAATGGGCTAATGTTTCAGCTTGTGTTTTGTTTGGTGGTTTGTAGATGAGATTGTGCGAGGTGGTCTGGAGGTCCCATTAGTGCTCCAGGGGAACATGATTACCTTGAATCACACCAGCTAAGTGCCCACAGGCTCTCTCTGTCCAAGCAAGCCAGTGAGCTCACTATTACAAGACAGGCAGTGGAAAGAGCACAAAAGTAACGTGCAAAAACATCTATCACTGGTATTCCCCAGACAAAAAGGGCTGCAAGCAAGCAGCGCTGTAGTCATGCATGTGTTGCAGGAGTATACAGTTATGTTCACACATGCTACTCATTGTAGGTGCCAGTGGCCACTCTTTGTCAGTTGAGATTTTCCTGTTGTTTGCTGCTGACAATTGGTCATGGCTCTGATTGCTCAAACTATTAAGCAGATTTTTCAGATGTTGCTTACAAACTCAGTTAGGCCCTCATCTTTGCTCTTGCTAATGTTGGGCAAAATACAGCACACCATCAAAATTCTGGAAAAGGACTGTGTGGTGTCTCCAGCTAGCCACCAAATGGGTGCACAGCCTGGTCTAGACCCACCTAAGGGCATAGGCACCGTCATCCTGCAGCTGCTCTTTTCCTTTCTGCAATCAAGGTGCCCAATATAAAGGCTTCACTGGCCATGGAAGCAACAGGTGGGCAGGGCTATCAAATGCCTATGGAAGGGAAATAGTAGCACTTAACTGTGGAGAATGGTACTAGCAAACCTTCCCTTCCTTGTCAGCAAAACTGAGGTGGAGTTGATGAAAATCTGTATACCATGTACATTTCTGGACCATTTCCCTTCTCCCTGCGGCATGATGAAGGAAAAAAACATTTCCCACTAATGAACTCTGAGGCCTGGTGGAGAGGAATAGAGAACTGGAATGTGCATTCATCCATTTCCTCAATGCAGCTGGGAAACTCCTTGCATAGAAAAGCATCAGTAATCTCCTGGGCATTCACAAGCTATAGGAAATGTGGGGCCAGCACCATTTTGATGGTTGTGATCACCTCAGACTTTGTAGCGACAGCAATAGCTTCACCCACACCAAAGCTCTCTCCCTACCCTGTCTCTTTTGCAACCCCTTTCCCACTCTCCTGGGTTGAGCAGATGGCTGGGGAATGCTTTCCCCAGCCTGCAGCAACCATCTTGTTGCAACAAAATGTCATGATATAGTTGGTTGTTGGGGAACTCCCCAGCAAGTGGCCATATCCTGGCACTGTATTGCAAATCAGTTTTAATTAAAATCACTTAATTTCATGATTTTTACAAAAAAATGCAAAATCATAATTAAAACCAGTTCCTAGTGATAATACAGTAAACAAGCCTCACAGTTATTCCAGATACCATGTGTAAGAACTGTCTGGCTCATTTGTATCATGTTAAATTGAAGGTGTGGCCAGTTATGGCTGGCCCATAGATTTCATAGATTTCATAGACATTAGGGCTGGAAGGGACCTCGGGAGATCATCGAGTCCAGCCCCCTGCCCAAAGGGCAGGAAGTCAGCTGGGGTCATAGGATCCCAGCAAGATAAGCATCCAATTTACTCTTGAAGGTGTTCAACCACCTCCGCTGGCAGACTGTTCCAGACCTTGGGGGCTCAGACAGTAAAGAAATTCTTCCTTATGTCTAGCCTGAAACGGTCTTGCAGGAGTTTGTGACTGTTCAACCTCGTCATCCCTTGGGGCGCTCTGGTGAACAGACGTTCCCCCAGATCCTGGTGGTCACCCCTGATAAACTTATAGGTGGCCATCAGATCACCCCTGAGCCTGCACTTTTCCAGGCTGAAGAGTCCCATGGCTCTCAGCCTGTCATCATAAGATCTGTTTTCCTGACCTCTGATCATGTGCGTGGCTCTCCTCTGGACTCTCTCAAGCTTCTCCACATCCTTTTTGAATTGTGGAGCCCAAAACTGGACGCAGTACTCCAGCTGCGGCCTCACCAAGGCCGAGTACAAGGGGAGAATGACGTCCCGGGATTTGCTTGAGAAGCATCTATGGATGCACGCCAGCATTTTGGTGGCTTTACTAGCCGCAGCATCGCATTGCAGGCTCATGTTCATCTTGTGGTCAATGATGACCCCCAAGTCCTTTTCTTCTGTAGTGCTAACCAACGTAGCACTGCCGAGCCTATAAGGGTGCTGCAGGTTTTTCCTCCCAAGGTGGAGAACCTTGCATTTTTCGGTGTTAAACACCATCAGGTTCTCATCTGCCCATTTGCTGAGCTTGTCCAGGTCAGCCTGGATCACCCGCCTATCTTCTGGCGTGGATGCTTTGCCCCAAAGTTTGGTGTCATCGGCGAACTTGGCCAGTCCACTCCTAACTCCAATGTCCACATCGTTAATGAAGATGTTGAACAGTATGGGTCCCAGGACAGAGCCTTGAGGGACCCCACTGGTCACAGGGCACCATGATGAGTGACTGCCATCAATCACAACCCTCTGGGTCCGACCACGAAGCCAATTTCCCAGCCAGCGGATCGTGGTGGAGCCAAGGCCACAACTGGGCAGTTTGGCCAAGAGGTGATCATGGGATACCAGATCAAAAGCTTTTTTGAAGTCAAGATATATGACATCAATCTCTTCTCCCTTGTCCAGGTGATAGGTCACCTGGTCATAGAAGGAAATAAGATTGGTCAAACAAGACCTACCCGCAAACAAACCCGTGCTGGCTGTCCCTTAGAATGTTAGCCTGGGCCAGTGCCTCAAGGATGGCCTCCTTAATAAACTTTTCTAAGATCTTCCCCAGGATAGAAGTCAGGCTAATGGGCCTGTAGTTAGCCGGATCCACTCTCCTCCCTTTCTTGAAGATCGGCACCACGTTGGCCTTCTTCCAGTCTTCTGGCACTACACCAGAGCACCAGGAGTTTTCAAAGATCCATGCCAGGGGCTGGGCTATGATGCTCGCCAGCTCCTTGAGTACCCTGGGGTGCAGGTTGTCAGGGCCAGCTGACTTGAAGGTATCCAGCTTCTCAAGGTGTTCCTTCACGAGGTCAGCATTGATGGAGGGTAGGGGATTCCCCTCACCCAGATTTCCCTGTCCCATAGCAGGCATGGGCATCCCGTGTGACTGATGAAAGACTGACGCAAAGTACCTATTTAATAGGTTGGCTTTTTCCTGGGCGTCAGTTGTCAGTTGCCCCATCTGGTTTAGCAGGGGTCCAGCATTGCCCTTGCTTTTCCTCCGGCTCCCCACATACCTGAAAAAGGACTTTTTGTTGTCCTTGATGCCTGAAGCTAGTTGGAGTTCAGCTGCAGCCTTGGCTTTCCTGGTTTGGTCCCTGCAGGACCGGACCAGCGCGGAGTAATCCTCCTTGGAGGTGAATCCCGTCCTCCATCCTTTGCAGGCTTTCCTTTTTAGCCACAGTAGGTCCGCTAGGTCTCTGGAGAGCCAGGGGGGCTGCTGTGCCTTCTTGCTGCCTTTCCTCCATGTTGGAATAGATTTAGCTTGTGCACTGAGGATCGCTTCCTTGAGAAGCAACCACTCTTCTTGAACTCCCATCTCCCTGGGGTCATGGTCCCTGAGGGCCTGACCAACTAGCCTCTTGAGCTTGTCAAAGTCGGCTTTTCTGAAGTCAAGGACTTCTGTGTTGCTGACTGACTTGCCAGCTTTACGGCGGATGGTGAAGGTGATCAGCTCGTGGTCACTGTCACCCAACTTCCCATCAATCACTAGGTCGCCGATTAGGTCGTCCCCTGTAGCCAGTACCAGGTCGAGCAGCGCTTTGCCTCTCGTTGGCCCATAGACTTCTTGAGTCAGGTGGAGGTCACCCACGCACGAGAGAAAGCTTTGCGCCCTCTCAGATTTAGCTGAGTGATCTTCCCACGAGATGTCCGGGTAATTGAAGTCACCCATGACAACCAAGGTCCTGGAGCAAGTGGCCTCAGTCAGTTCCCGGGCGAACTCCTGGTCAAGCTCGGGACTTTGAGTGGGAGGTCTGTAGTAGACTCCCACCGTTGTGTCCCCTGTGCCGAATTCCCCACGAATTTTTACCCAGAGGGTCTCTAGCTGTCCATGCTGGTCGCCAACATCAGCTTGCGGGGACATGTAGCTTTCCTTCACATAGAGAGCTACACCCCCGCCCCTTTTGTCAACACGATCCCTCCTGTATAGGGTATAGCTGTCTATACCCGTGGTCCAGATCCCAATGGTTAGATAAGTGTTGGGATCCATCATGGGCCAACCCAGTCAGGCATATGGTCAAATAGGGGATCCCTGGACTTTGGATCCCCTATTTGACCATCAGAAGCAGATTAGGGATCCAGTGAGCCCAATGTCATGGAGAATGTCTCCAATCTCAGGGTCACTGCACCCCAAACCTTAAAAAACTGCATGTGCAGCTGGCCTGGACATGTGGTTTTCTGATATCCTCATGACTGGGAACCCTGGGATTGAGGAGCATCTTCCCAATCCCAAGGTCCCCATGCACTACAGATGTTAGAAAACTGGGTGTACAGCCCAGCTGCACACAAAGGTCCCAATACAACAGGACCTGGGATTAGGGAGAACCTCCCTGATCCTGCAGTCCCTATGTGCCAGGACTGATAAAAAATATACTTTACCCATCCCAGCTCACGGGGATCCCAGGATCAGGTTGCGGCAGGGGTCCCCATGCACTATAACCAGTAAAACCATGTGTGTCACAGCAGCCCAGTCCCAAGGTCCCTGTACATGGGGATGAATGGGTGCTGCCCAACTTGGGTTTTGACAATCAGCTGACTGACAGCTAAACTGGGATTGGACTGGAGCTGATTCCAGACCCCAGTTTAGTCTCAGCCCTAGCTAGCAATCAGCTCATTGTGGGTACCTGGCTTTCAACATGCTGGTATATGACAAGCCCAGAATCATGATATTAGGCTCCTCCCCATCTGGCAAGTCAGGTTTGAGATCTAATCCCCAATCCCAGAATCATGTGTTCTGCCATGCATGTGTAGCCTGGCAGGAGACACAACTGCTGGGATTGGGGTCAGATCCCATCATGCCTTAAAATGAATATCTCTCAGAGGCCCAAGACTTCAACAGAGGAAATTTCTGTTTAGCAGTGTGCTGCTAGTGCCTCTTCAGTTCCAGCCATTTGGATTTTCTTTCAGAAGAGTGTTGTGGGGGAGGCTTTGCTGAGGACCTCACTCAGAAAATGGTCTGGGAAACTAGTGGACTGGACTACAGTATCAGCATTGCTCTGATGCCTGAAAAGCTACTGTATTTTCTCACATATAACATGCACCCTGTTTTTGGAAGGCCCCAACAATGGGAGAAAAATTTCACCATGCAATATGGGTAGGTACCAGAAGTCTGGGTCTTTTGGGGTTCAGGGCTGCATGCTGGGGCTGGGGCCCAATCTGGCACATAGACTCTGGAGCCATGGGTCAGAACTGGAGCCTGATCCAGCACACTGGTGCTGGTGGGGCCCAATTTGGCATGTCAGTGCTGGAGCTGCATGTTGGGTCCATCTCTGCACACTGGCCACATGGGACTGGGCCATGCACCAACTCTGAGTTGGTTTTGGAGCCACTTGGTGGGTTGCACCCAACATGCTAGTTCTGACCGCAGACCAACCCAGCACACCATCCTGATCTGGCACATGATTGGGGAAGGGATTTGCTGGAGGAAAGGGAGCCCTTTTCCTTGCATATAATGTGCATCTGCAGCAGGTTTTGAAGGAAAAGGAGTGGGTTGCATGTGAGAAAATATGGTAACTATCATAATAAACCACATTTGTTGCTTCACCAGCTTGACTCATTTAGGATTAATCAACTTGGAATAACGGCCACAAGTTGATCAGGCTAGACATCAGGAGGCACTACTTCACAGTCAGGGTAGCTAGGATCTGGAACCGACTTCCAAGGGAAGTGGTGCTTGCTCCTACCCTGGGGGTCTTCAAAAGGAGGCTAGACAATCAGCTTGCTAGGGTCATTTGATCCCAGCATTCTTTCCTGCCCATGGCAGGGGGTCGGACTTGATGATCTGCTCAGGTCCCTTCTGACCCTATCAACTATGAAACTTCATGCCCTCCAGTTGACTTTCAAAATGCTCCCAAACAAAGCAGTCATTTTAAAACTACAAGATAGTAAAAAAATTACAACATAAGATTCAAAGGAACTTATACATGAGGTGTGTTAAGTACATATCACAGTGATATGGTTACATTGACTTCATGGGATCTATGCCAGCTTATTCCAATTGAGGAGGTGGCATGTCATTTTAAATGGGTCAGACTGAATTACATTTATTGTAACTGCTGTGTGACAATGGAAAGGAATAACTGCTATTTACTCAGTACTCAGAGGAGCAGTGAATCATCTGAGTGGATCACATCCAGCATTGCAGTATCAGTATGACCTTTGTGGAAAGCCTCATTTCCCAGCCATGAATTATCCTGGCTTATCAACCTTGAAGTAGTCTCACAATGGGCAAAAATGAAGACTGTAAATGATTCTTCAAGCCAGTTTTGGACTCCCAAGCATCCTCTTTGTATTTGCTTTCCTCTATGGAAACACATCAGAGGCACCATCCTTTGACAACCCTCTATCAAATAAGGAGGAATTAGACCTTTCTCCCTTTGGTGCCTTTCAAGGCTTCTCTGCTCAGCTGAAGTTGTTGTTAAAGGGTGTCATAAGATCCATCTTTCCAGGGAGCAGAACATGACACTTCTGTGGCACTCCCAACATTTGCCTATTTCAATGGCAGGGACCAAGACTTTGTCCTTAGAGTGGCTGTATATTGATCTTTTCTGTACTAGAACCCTGCTAGCCAGTTTGGTTTGAGACGCATGGATCATAGAATCATAAAAAAGTCGGGCTAGAAGGGACCTTGAGAGGTCATCTAGTTCAACCCCCAAACAGGATACTGTGAGTTTTCTTGTCATCATTTTTGTGCCTTTCAAAAGAAAATAGCTAAGATTTTTCTTCTGACCAGGACTGGAGAAATTGCAAAAGAGTTTCTCAAGACTGAAAAATTCTGAAGGACATGTAGAGTGTGGTACAAGTTTTAGGTTTCTAATAAATGATAGTATTCTGCCACTGACAGTTAGTGTAGCAGTCTTAACATGATGACAAGCCACGGACATTAAGATGTATTCAGTCATTATGGCAACACTACTGTAACACCAGAGTTACGGTCATTTTTTCACCTAAAGCTTAAATTTTCTGAGGAATTTCAAGAAGCTTAGTTAATTGCTTCCCAAGTGATAACCGGTGAATAAATAATTAGCCCACAAAAGAGTTCACATTCTCAGTGATTTTTCTGTTCCATCTAGCTTGAAAGTTACAAAATGTAAAAAGTCAAAATATTACACATAGTAAGAGCTTGAAGGGGTCTTTGCAATGATAGAATTGGGTTTTTTTTATTAAAAAAGTTATTGTGGCATGACAGCAGAACTGTTAGCTTATGCGGCAGTTTGCTGAAAGACACCAGAATTTATGATGACTGCAGTCTTCTAGAAAGCAGCAGCTGTTTGTTCAGCATGGCTGGGCACCCTGTGAAAGTAGGCGCTGCTAGGTTTGAAGTTCTTTATCTTAGAATCGCAGGGAAACCAAAACCCACTACGTTGTCTGTGATTAAGGTTGTTCTGTACCCAACGGAACTAAAGCGAATCCACCAAAAGAATGAACAAGAAGTAGATACATCCAGTCACTTAACACAATACACCTTCTGTCCTTGCTCCTTAAGACACAGCCCCCACCACTAGCACAACCATCCTGTTGCTATATAGACAACACCTGCCACAATCTTCTCTTTACCCCATCAGGAATAGCAGCCTTCTGGCATGCTTGTAAAGTGGGGTTGCCTAGCTGCTGTTTTCTGCAGGTGGGTTTTGTTCCCTGAGGACCTTCCCAACCAGCCCTGCTGGCTTCACAGCCTTTGCCCAGGAAACAAACAAACAAACAAAATCAAACACATCTGCCCTGTTCCAGGCACTAGGAAAGAGCTCTTTGGTTTGACCACAGCATAGCAGCCCCGTCCATTCTTGGTAGGATGCTTGTTTTGCATGCTGCTTGCTTCCTGCTTGCAAACTGTTCTCCCACCATTTTTTGCCCCTCTACTCTCTCCCTTGGGGTTTCAAACTCCAAGAGGGATATTCCCTCATTATCCAAATGCCGTGCAACTGGGCTGTCTCAGCAAGGTTGACTGTTCCCCTCTTAAAGAAACAGACCACCTTGTTACATCCCCCTTCCCCAAACATGAGAGTTTGATATTAGAGGTATGAGCAGAAAAGTGGGTAGGTGGAAAGGCAGGGAGAAGTATGGTTCCTCATAGTGCTAGAGGATTAAGCAGGAAGTGTTGGAAGTCTGTCATCGCTCCTGAAGCAGAGTTAAGGTTGTGATGAGTTGTCTGATATGTGGTGGTGGTTCTAGCAGTGGGTATATGCATCTCTGAGAGGAGTAGAGGGCAGGTACTGATAAACATCTTAATCTTCTATTTCTGTGGTACTGTGTTAGGTATGTGATATACAAAGTTACATACAGTACTTTATAGTGCAGTGGTCTCCAAAGTGGGGTGCACGCAGCTCAGGGGGTGTGCAAGACGATCCATTGGGGTGCAGGAAGAAAATATTAGAACTTCTATTTCTGTTTCTACAAATATAGATATATTGGGGGTGCGTGCTCAAAAATTTTTTACTGATAGGGGTGAGTGATCAAAAAAGTTTGGAGACCACTGTTATAGTGTATAGGTCGACACATTGTATAAGTCAACCCCATATTTCTGTAAAAAACAGTTAGGATTTTTGTCTGTCCATTGTATAAATTGACCCTGCCTGAGTGTGTAAGGCACTGGAAGCCTGGGTGGGCTTGTGGGAGAGGCAGCATGTTGGTGGGCTCCCAGGAAGTTGGATCAACCCCCTGGGAGCTCAGGCAGCACATGGCCCACTGGCAGCCCACCGGACTGGCTCCAGGGGTGCTGCCGCCATGGAGGGAAGGACTGCCCCCTCCTGCCCCCACCCCATAGCTCAAGAGCTGCCCAGCCTGGCAGCAGCTTGCCATCCAGCCATGGGGCAGGCAAGGAGGCTCCACTAAAAAGAGGATTGGGCCCCTCACCACTTCTGCCTTCCGAAGGCATCTGAGGCCAGCAGGATGCCTGGTGCTGCCCCTGGGGCAAGCCAGCCCCTTTCTGGGTGGAGCCAAGTGTCCTGCCAGCCACAGGCACCTACTGAAGGCAGAAGCATCAAGGGACCCAATTCTGCTTTCAGCAGAGTCACCCTGCCTACTCCAAGACTTGGGGGGGGGGGCGTGAGCTGCCACTGGGCAGTGCCTCAGCTGCTGGGGAACCTGGTTCTTCCCTCCACAGTGGCAACGCTAGGCAGGCTGCCAGCCGACCTTGTGCTACCTGAGCTCCCAGGTGGTCCAGGCAGCACTGCTCACAGGGCATGGTGTATAAGTCGAGGTTGAATTTTAAGAGACAAAAATTGGGCTTCAAAACTCGACTTCTATACTGTGAAATATGGTAATTCACACAAAAAATATAGTGTTTTTATTCACTAGCTGATCCATCACAGGTCTGAGCTAACCTCCAGTTCAACACTGAGGCAGCAGAGGGCTCCATTAGGAAAGGCAAATAGGACCAGACCTCAAAGGAGACCAGGTTCCAGACCAGCAGGGTAGAAGCAGCAGCCTGGGACCAGTGAAGAGGATGGGCAGTTTTGGAAATGATACAAAGGGCTGAGGGCAAGCTGGAAAGCACCCTTTGCTGCAAGGGAGCTAATGGTATTCAAGCTGGTGGATAGCCAAGTGTAGGCTGCAAATAGGAGGACCTTGTGAGCTGAGTAAGACTGCAGGTGCCAGACTGGGAGGCAGGCTCTGGCAAAGGGTTCTGCAGATCTGTCTATGCCTGTCTACAGGGAAGGGGTGGCCCTCAGGGGTTATTCCTGACACTAGGCCTGCAAAGTGCCCCTTTATAACCCTGAATTGGACTACCCCTGAGGACTGCATTAGGAACTGAGGCTGAATCCTTACATTTGTGTTTTAATATGAAGCCTCGGTGTCAAACAGAACTGTTTCATCTGGCCTCCTGGGCTTCTAGTGGGCCAGGAAATTTGGGGGCAGAGCTAGAAAGGATGGAGCCTGCTACAGAATCTGGGGTCTTAGGGCCATGCTGGACATGGCCCTTGGTGGCAGGCAGGTGAGCAAGGGCTCTATGACACAACCCTGCTTAGCCCCTTGGCCAGTTGGCCAAAGTTTGGCCCACAGTCACTTGCTCCATGGCTTCCACTGCTGCTCCTGGCCCCACTGCAGCTGCTGCCTACTAATCCAGCCCTGGAGGAGCCCCGTGGCACAGGCTAAGTTTGATGCCCCTGGTGTAAAATAATTTTGCCTAGGGTTTCTGCATCTTGTTTCTGGCAGCCTTAGTAATAAAGGAATTCTCTCCATTACCAGCATGTTCTCAGAGGCCAGCGTTGGAAGACGCTAGTGTTTGGAGCACCTGCAGAAAGGTTGATGAAGGTATTTTCAAGGGTAGGGGACAGAAGAATGACCACCTACTGGATGCTCCTCATGAAGAGATGACTTCCAGCAGGCCATTGGCTATGCCACAGGGTCTAGTTTCTTGAGGGATGTGAGTTCAAATATGGTTACCACGTGTATGTTCAGCCACACTGAAGGGGGAGCCACTGCTCCTAGGCTGCTTCTCTCCACAAGCTGCTGCATCACATTTTCACGTTGTCTTTGATAATGTTTTGGTTTTTTTAATCTGATTCTTTAAACCTTTACAAATTATAATTCTTTCAGCATCCCTATGGGGTAGATAACTGTTATTTCTAGCGTACAGAGGAACAGATTCAGGGCCAGAAAGGTTAACTGAGTTTTAAAGAGAACCACTTTTCTGAGGTTAAAAAAATGAGTCAGCAGCAGATCAGGGAATAAAACCGTGTAGTCTTGGCTCCTTGTCCCCGTTTTAACCCTTGGATGCAATGGGCTAAATTAAACTCTGATATCAGCAGTATTGCATCCAGTTCAGTTCTCTGAGAGAGAGAGAGAGAGAGAGAGAGTTCAGTCTATAAGCAGTGATATTTGTCTTCAGTCCCCTTCTCTCCTGAAGAAGCACTGACAGCTGGGATCTTGGCCAGTAGTGACAGGGGCACCGTTACAAGCTGGGTGTCATAGCTATGTCTGACAAGGTGTGGCTCTCAGGAAATGTACTTCTTGAATCCCAGTTGTCTGTGACAGCCCTGCTGAAGCGCTAAAGCTTTGCTGGATATTATTGTGAGGAATACACTGGTTCGTGTTATGCAAAAGCCAGCACAGCCAGAGCCTAACTGTCACTGGCAGCAGATCAGCAGTAAAAACTCCCTTTCAGGAGTCCTGGCTGCTGCTGACAGGTTATTATCATGAGGAAGCTCACACTGCTAGTACTTTAAATGGATTGACAGGGCAGAGCTGTGGGTAATCTAACCAGAACTTTATATTGTTCAGTTTGCATGTCACATGTACTCACTAAAAGGAAAACCAGAAAAGGATGTATTATTCTTACAGGCCTGATCTAAAGCCCACGCTGAAATCCATAGTGTGTTTCCTGTTGACTTCACTGGGCCTGAAATCCTACGAAAATTCTGAGGATTTCAGAGAGCTTTGCATTCACTATTTAAGCCTCACAGGATCCCTCTGAAGTAAAAGAATATTATTATATTCACAAATAGTTAAATGACTGGTCCAAAAGTAACTAGTGAGTGGGTTGCAAAGTCAGGCACAGATTCTTTCTTGCAGCTTTTTTTCACACCTCTGTGAACACCATTAGCTCACACTAGAGAATTTCACTTTCTTCAGATTTCAGAGTGATAACACTGAGTAAAGAGTTGTATGATGCTGACAACTAAACAGACCACACATCCCAATTTTATTAGAACAGTGCTACCTTTTCATACCATGCCCTGGCTTGTCAGGAACTTCTTCCAAGACACTTGACGTTTTCTGACTTTTCATTGCAGTGATCAAAACTTTTTTAAAAAAATGTTATGTTCAAGACACATTGCTCTGCAAAGTAGAATTTACTCTGTGTTTACCAAAGCAACAGACAGTCCCATAGATTGAGAGTTAAATTTGATAACTAGAGTTTGGAATGAAGAGAAAGGCTCAAAGTATGTGCTAACAATCTGTGGTACCCCCGTATTCAAAGTAAAAGTTAATAACACATGCTCATTGGATCATGATGAACTCAGTGCACAGAATTACTGGAAAAAATCCTCCATGCCTAGAATATGCCCATTGTATTGCTGCTGAGTCAGAAGCCAGCAGCAGCAACATCAGCACTTTTTTTTAAAGGGGAGGCTTTTTTGGGTGAATGTTTTGTAAACCAGAAAAAAAATTAGCACAAAAGTGGACTTGTTTTTTATTTTGAAAATTTTGAAAATTGATAAGGCTTCTCTGCTTAGAAAGCTGTCTCATATGTGGTGTTTATACCTGTACAATCTGGATGTCTCCTGGTCATTAAAGGATTCAGGTCCAATTCTTCTCTCACTTATGCTCACTTCTCTCCATGCCCTTGGTTCTAAAGGAGGTGACATTCCTTTCCTGCCTCTAATATGCCACATATATGCTAGCTAGGATCCAAACATCCTTCTTCCCTCAGGGTTCCTTTATTTTTACAAACACTGCCCTCCAAAAATAATTGCTTTTAAGGCTGAAGTCACCTTCAGTTCCTGGTTCTAGCTCTCTGTTCTTCAGAAATAGGGTCAAACATTTTTTATAAACCAGGCTGAAGTTAGAGACCCACCTGCTATGGTTGCCAGTATGAACTACTTAGGATTCATTTGTAGGGTCCTAGAATCTGACATCAGGTGAGTCATCCTTTGCTATCCCAGATTGAGTCTTACCTGCCATCCTGATACAGGTCTCAACTGGGGAGAGATTGGATCTCCTTTGTTATGCATGTCTTTCTATCTGTAGTGATGGAAAAATAGAAAGCACTGCAAAGAGTTAAAAAGCAAAAATGAGAATCGTGTTCACAGGAAGGAGGTGGGAGTGATAGAGATTAAATCTTTTTCAGGAATAAATACCTCTGCTGTTGTGATACGATGAAAGGCATGGCATGAGTGCAAGTTTTTTTAGAGCCAAGAAGAGAATACTCCTGTGCAGCATCTGACACAACAACCTATAAAAACAGCTATAGCCCAGAGCTTTCACTCTGACGGGTGTTCCATCCCAAAGGTGCAAACACACATTTGGAACATACACACAGTAAAAAACATGCTACATGTTCAGGTGCGGTGGGGAAAATCTCTCTAATGCCGAACAAATTATTTTTACTGCAGTCTCCCCTTGAATTGCCCTTAATGCCATGCTTTCAGCCCTTTCTGTTGACTGAAACTTACATTCTGAAATTCAGGAGTGGTCAGCTTGCTAGAGTCCAAGAAGGTAGCATCTGGAATTTTATTTTGGGCCCATCCCTGGCTGTATAGATGCTAGATGAATACCTGACCTAGGTATTAATTTGGCACAAGCATGCAAAAAGAGAACATGGACGGATTCAAAATGGTTCTCAGTTAGTTACACGGCTTCTCTAGATAACCTTGCATCACTACCTTGGCCTGTCACCAGGACCAGTTCTTTCATAGAATCCTAGCAAGTTAGGGTTGGAAGGGACCTCAGAAGGTCATATCTAGTCCAACCCCCTGCTCAAAGCAGGACCAGTCCCAACTAGATCATCCCAGCCAAGGCTTTGTCTAGCCAGGTCTTAAAAACCTCCAAGGATGGAGATTTCACAATCTTCTTGATGCTGACATACTTATAGAAACCCTTCTTGTTACCCTTCATCCCATGCTAGCTGCAATTTCAATTGTGCTTTAGCCATCCTGATTTCATCCTTGCATACCCAAGCAATACTCTTATACTCCTTCCTAGTTGTTTGTCCAAGTTTCCAGTTCTTGTAAGCTTCATTTTTATGTTTTAGCTCACTGAAGAGTTCCTTGCTAAGCCAAGCTTGTCTCTGCCATAATTTCTAGTCTTCCTGAACATTAGGATGGTTTGTTCCTGTACTCTCAGTAAGGTTTGTTTAAAAAATGACCAGGTCTCCTGGACTCCTTTCGCACTCAGACTGGCTTCCCAGGAGATCCTGCCCATTAGTTCCCTGAGTTAGTCAAAGTCTGCTTTTCTGAAGTCCAGAGTCCTTATTCTGATGCTCTCCTTTCTTCCTTTCCTCAAGATCCTGAACTTAATCATCTCATGGTCACTGCTGCCCAACTTACCATCCACTACTACGTTCCCCACCAGTTCTTCCCCGTTTGTGAGCAACAGGTCAAGAAAAGCACTGCCCCTAGTAGGCCTCTCCAACACTTAGGGAAGTTGCCCCTAACACTCCAAAAACTTCCTGGATTGCCTGTGCACTTCTGTATTGCCCTCTCAGCAGATATCAGGGTGATTGAAGTCCCCCATGAGAACTGGTGCCTGTGATGAGGAAACTTCTGCTAGCTGTTTAAAGAAAGCCTCAGCACACACCCACCATAACATCACCCTTATTGCTGTCCCCTCTGACCCTAATCCAGAGACTTTCAACAGACCTATTTCCAGTTTCATCCTGGAGCTCTGAGCAAACACAAGGCTTTTTTACATAAAGTGCAACTCCTCCTCTTCTTCTCCCCTACCTGTCTTTCCTGAATAGTTTATACCCATCCATGACAGTACTCTAGTCATGCAAACTATCCCACTAAGTCTCTGTTATTCAGTCACATCATAGTTCTGTGATTGTGTGAAGACTTGCAGTTCTTCCTGCTTATTTCCCAGGCTTCATGCATTCGTGTACAGATACTTGAGGTAACTAGCCAACTGCCCTACTTTCTCAGGAAGAATGAGAAGGCCTTCTCTGCTGTCCCCTCCTGCTTGTGCTTCCTCCGAGTCACCTGCTTGCCCACTCACCTCAGTGTGTGAGGGAACAGGTTCTGCCTGCCACTTTAAGGGCTTAAGCAGGCTGCAGATCAGCCTGCAGGTGGGAGCAGACCCAATTAGGAGGGTCATGTAGCATCCAGGAGGCTGCCTGATTGGAGTAGGGGTGGGCAGTCAGGGCATAAGACAGGGCCTGAGAGCAGAGCTGGGCAGTTGCAACTGGGGAACTGAAAAGTGAACATCTCCTGGCTGGAGTATTGCTGCTTCCAGAACACCTGGAGGTTGAGGGTAGGCACTATGGGGATGGAGGAGGTTTCTGGTCCTGCGGCCTGACATGAAATATACCTTGCTGGGGAGGATGGTGTGGTGGGACTGCCTGTGGCAAGGTAGTCTCCAGGAAATGCCACACCTGTGCCTCTCTAGTGAAAGGCAAGTATGGGGCACCAGAAACCCTCAACCCCCACTGTCTTGTGGAGGGAAAAGGCTAGGAGTGCACTCACCAATAGAAAAGCACAAGGCTAAGACCCATAGGGTGGGGCCTGAAGCCCATGGGTCATAAGGCCCAGAAGCCCCAGTGAGGGGGTGGATTGAGAGCCGGAGGCTGTGTAGAGAAGGGTCTGTGGGAAGCCTGAAAGATAATGCACAGGCTGCACATAGGGAGCAGAGAAAGTGAGCCCAGGGAGGGTAGAAGAGTGGGCCCAGGAGGGGTCCAGAGTAACTACGTGGTCCACAAGCTCAGAAGGCAGACCTGCCAAGAACCTACCCAGAGAAGCTTGACTGGTCTGAAGCCAGGACCACGAGGGCTGAAGGGACAGAATGCCAACCACAAGGGATGGCCAGAACAAGCTGCCTGAGGTCCCAATTGGCCTGAGGTGAGGCCAGGCCCTCTAAGGCCAAAGGTCCCAGAGTGGGGCCACTACCAAGCAGGAAAGGAGTTTAGCAGGGTTTACAGCCCCAGATGATGGCGGAGGTTAAGCTGCCTGAGTAGGAGGGATCCAGGGTAGGGTCAGAATGTCAGACTGAAACATAGTGAGGCCCAGTGTGGGGCTGGAGCCATATAGTGATGCCATCTACAAAACATGGGACACCATGTAGGGATGATACGGAGCCGTGCATTATGCCCTTGGCATCAGGACATTAAATGGGCAGCCTCCCACCTCGGAACAACTTTTCTGAGTTACATCAAAGGCATGGTAGGTGAGTCAGATGGGCAGACTGCCCTACACAGGTGAGCGGGCCAAAGATTGAACTGGCCTCAAGATGGCCCCCTGCCACACTCAGGGTTTTGGTCTTCATCCTGTGGCAAACCTAGTTTAAGGCCTTCCTCACTAGATTAGCAAGCCTGTCTGTGAAAATGCTTTTTCCTCTCTTTATCAGGAGAATCCTGTCTCTTGCTAGCAATCCTCCTTCTTGGAACAACACCCTGTGGTCTGTGCAGCCATGCACTGATCTGCAGGATGTATCTGCTCCTGCCAGGCCCTTCCTCTTGACCAAAAGGATCAAGGAGAATACTACTTGATCCACTGTCCCTTTCATCCTTGCATCCAGAGCCCTGTACTCACCTTTGATCTACTCAGGGTTACCCCAGCAGTACATTGGTACCCATATGGATGAGCAGCATGGGGTAGTAGTCAGAAGACCAGATGAGTCTCAGTAATCCTTCCATAACATCTCAGATCCAGACTCTAGGCAAACAGCAGACCAACAATAGGTCAGGATGGCGTATGGATGCCTCCATCCCCCACAGAAGGGAGTCTCCAACCATCACCACCCAAGGTGGTTTCCAACCAACCGCCACTTTCATTGTCCAGGACCTGGAAACTGGCCTCTGTAAGTAGATCACTGAAATTAAAAACCTCCCCGCTGAGCCCACGTTGCAAAAGCCACATCTTCAGAGATCAATGCACAGGCAGCATAGGACCCTGGGTGCATCAGAGATTGATCCTGGCTGATATCACCCAAAGATCCTGGCTGATATCACCCAAACTGGAGACCATCTTGATTACCTCCTGGGTCTGTGGTGGAATCTGTGGTGCTCCAAGGGATGGCCATTCCACTTGTGGTCTTAGAAGTGAAAGCTGCCCTTTCATTTACTACTGGAGTCTACAGGAATATGCTCCTTGTGCATATATACTGTGCCTCCTGGAACTCTACAACTTGATGTCAGGCCCCTGCCTGCAGGTAACCTCCAGCGTACCATCCAAGCTGACTTAATGAGACCCAGCCAATCTGTCTCAAAGTCCCATCAGGAGAACAGCTGTATCTGTTTGTGCACCATATTATTCATTTCCTCCCCTTTGGGTGTGTCTACATGAGATGCTACTGTGCACTTGTTACAGCACATTTATGTAGTACTTGTAGTGCTGATGAACATCTTTTATGTGACACTACTGCACAGTAGCCTAATAATCCTGTGCAGTAGCATATTGGAACTGTCTGTGCTGTGATGCACTACTGCATAGTATTTTTCAGCTACTGCTCAGTTAGCATTACATGTAGACACACTTCATGTTTCAAATACTAGGTGGTAAAACATTTTATCATCTACAGAGGTAAGAACCCTTAAGACAGCCTTTATCTTGGTCCCACAGTTCAACAAGATGTAAATTGGCAGTTTTTTCAAGGATCCATGCACACGCCCATGATTTGGATGTGATTTACAAACTCCCCTGACATTGTTCTGTCAGTAGTATAGAGTTACCCATGCGTGCATTTCCAGGCATTGCATCAAGTTATAGCCCCTTTTCTGCACCCTCCAGAACCTCTTGTTGAAGTTGGGGTTTATACTTTTTCCACAACTTTCTACATTCAGGGGATGGATGGGGACAATTTCTTTTTTCCTCTGTTCACATATCCAGGCAGAGCCATAGTGGGTAATGTCTACTGGTTCCTGGGACTCCTTTGAGAAGGGGTGGTCATCCCTTTCTGGTACCCTTGTTTCAAGCTTGTGACCTTCAACCCTGTTCCTTCTTTCTCATTACCCGTCCCTCATAATAAGTTGGTCTCCATTTTATTCTTTTTGGTTTTCTAGCCCCCAGTGCATAGGGATCAAATAGGTCTCACTTCTGTGGAGTTACTGCCCCTGAGATCTCAAGCCTGGAGGCTCCAAAATGGTCAGAAGAAAAGTGAGTTGTGGTACAACTCTCACTGGCAACTTAACTAGGAAATCTTCTATTTTCCACAATCCCACTGCAGGCAAACTGAACATTTCTATCTGACTTCGGAATGCTGCAGCACCCTGCTGCCCATACTGTATCACAGTGCTGGACAATAACATGTTATTAATACATTGATCATTCATGTTAGCTTTCTTTTCTTTTGTGACTCTATTTCCACAGCTATCTCTAGATCAAGATGGAAAAGTTTTAAGACTTATGGCTAAAATCCATGTCCACTCAGCCATTTCATAGATTTGATAGACATTAGGGCTGGAAAGGACCTCGGAAGATCATGAGTCCAGCCCCCTGCCCAAGGGGCAGGAAGTCAGCTGGGGTCATAGGATCCCAACAAGATAAGCATCCAAATTTCTCTTAAAGGCATTCTATGTGGGTGCTTGAACCACCTCTGATGGCAGGCTCTTCCGGACCTTGGGGGCCTGGATGGTAAAGAAGTTCTTCCTTATGTCCAGCCTAAAAAACAGTCTTGCTGGAGTTTATATCTGTTTGAACTTATCATCCCTTGGAGCACTCTGGTGAACAATCGTTCCCCCAGATCCTGGTGAACACCCTGATAAACTTACAGGTGGCCACCGGATCACACCTGAGCATGTGCTTTTCCAGGCTAAAGAGCCCCATGGCGCTCAGCCTCTCTTCATAAGGTCTGCTTTCCTGACCGCTGATAATGTGCATGGCTCTTCTCTGGACTCTCTCAAGCTTCTCCACATCCTTTTTGAATTGTGGAGCCGGAAACTGGATGCAATACTTCAGCTGCAGCCTCACTAAGGCCAAGTACAAGGAGAGAATGACATCCCGGGATTTGCTTGAGAAGCATCTATGGATGCAAGCCAGCATTTTGCTCGCTTCACTAGCCACAGCATCATATTGAAGGCTCATGTTCATCTTGTGGTCAATCATGACCCCCAAGTCCCTTTTATTTGTAGTGCTAGTCAGTGTAGCACTGCCAAGCCTATAAGGATGCTTCAGGTTTTTCCTCCCAAGGTGGAGAACCTTGAATTTTTCAGTGTTAAACACCATTGGGTACTCATCCACCCACTTCCTGAGCCTGTCAAGGTCAGCCTGGATCGCCCTCCTGTCCTCAGGTGTGGATGCTTAACCCCAGAGTTTGCTATCATCGGTGACCTTGGCCAGTCCACTTGTGACTCCAGTCTCCACATCATTAATGAAGATGTTGAACAATACAGGACCAAGGACCGAGCCTTATGGGACCCCACTGGTCACAGGGCACCATGACGATTGACTTCCGTCAACCACTGCCCTCTGGGTCCGACCACGGAGCCAGTTCCCCAGCCAGCGGATTGTGGTGGACCCAAGACCACAATTGGTCAGTTTCACCAAGAAGTGATCATGGGATACCAGATCGAAGACTTTTTTGAAGTCAAGATATATGACATCAATCTCCTCTCCCTTGTCCAGGAGATAGGTCACCTGGTCGTAGAAGGAAATGAGATTGGTCAAGCAAGATCTATGCCCAACAAACCCATCCTGGGTATCCCTCAAGATATTGCCGTCAGCTAGTCTGTTCAGGATGACCTCCTTGGTAATCTTTTCCAAGATCTTGCCCAGGATAGAGGTCAGGCTGATGGGCCTGTAGTTAGCCGGATCCACTTTCCTCCCTTTCTTGAAGATAAGCACCACACTGGCCTTCTTCCAATCTTCAGGCACTTCACCAGAGTGCCAGGAGTTCTTGAAGATCCGTGCCAGAGGCTGGGCTATGATGCTCACCAGCTTCCTGAGTACCCTGGGGTGTAGATTGTCAGGGCCTGCTGACTTGAAGGTGTCCAGCTTCTCAAGGTGTTCCTTCATGAGGTCAGCATTGATGGAGGGCAGGGAATCTCCCTCACCCAGGCCTCCCTGTCCCGTAACGGGCATGGGTGTCCCATGGGACTGATAAAAGACCAACGCAAAGTTCCCATTTAATAGGTTGGCTTTTTCTTGGGCGTCGGTTGTCAGTTGTCCCATCTGGTTTAGCAGGGGTCCAATGTTGCCCTTGCTTTTCCTCTGTCTCCCCACATAACTGAAAAAGGACTTTTTATTTTCCTTGATACTTGTAACTACCTGGTGTTCCATCGCAGCCTTGGCTTTCCTGGTTTGGTCCCTGCAGGACCAGACCAGCGTGAAATATTCCTCCTTGGAGGTGGATCCCATCCTTCATCCTCTGTAGGCCTTTCTTTTTAGCCACAAGAGGTCCACTAGTTCACTGGAGAGCCAAGGGGGCTGCTGAGCCCTTTTGCTGCCTTTCCTCTGAGACAGAATAGCCTGAGCTTGTGCATTGAGGATCACTCCCTTAAGGAGCAACCAGTATTCCTGAACTCCCCTCCCCTTAGGGTCCCTTAGGACCTCACCTACAGGCCTCCTAAGCTTGTCAAAGTCAGCTTTCCTAAAGTCAAGGACTTCTGACTGACTTGCCAGCTTTATGGCGGATGGTAAAGGTGATCCGCTCGTGGTTGCTGTCGCCCAACTTCCCATCGATCGTTAAGTCGCTGATTAGGTCATCCCCCATTGCCAGTCCCAGGTCGAGCAGCGCTTTACCTCTCATTGGCCCGTAGACTTCATGGGTCAGAGAGAGCTCATCCACGCACTAGAGGAAGCTTTGCAACCGCTTGGGTTTAGCCAAGTGCTCTTCCCACGCCATAGCAAAGTGTCTAATATTTGATATTCTAGTACTATTTTTATTTCACTTACATCACTGGAATATGTTCTTCCCAGGCATAAAGACACTAAAGCCAATGGAATTATACCTATGAGAAATTTAGATAACCATATTTCTCTTTATTTCCTTGTTCTCTGTCTACTTCTGTTGCTTTACCTGTGATTCCCTCATTGGTTTTCCTCAATTTTTACTCATTTTTCCCCTGGCAAGAAATTTTTGCTAAAAAAGAAAATGAAAGCCCGTGTAAATAATAACACTGAATCATTGCCCCTATGAGTAATCCTCAACCTTCCTGCATTGTTAATCCACTTTGTCATGGAGTGGAGTCATAAAGTTACTGTGGGGTGAGGTTCTGATGTCGCATTAAGATTTCATTGTGGCATTATGTCACTGCAATGCACATATATTCTTACTGATGCATTGCAAAGTGTAATACATTGCTGACCATCACAGTATGTGCATTTCTCTAACTCATTTATTTAGCACAAATCTCTTCCCACAGCTCCAGGCTGCTGTGAAGGAATTTGAAGGAATTTTCCCATTTTCTTTTGAAGTGCCCTCACCAATGAACTCTGCAGGTGGCTCCTGAAAGAGCTACATTTTGGGGATCATGAGCCTCTAACACAACAGTAAGCAAGGGTGCAAACATGATGTCTCTTCAGGGTATAGCAGACTGCGGAGGGTATGTGTGATGCACCACTGGAGCTCTCCATAGTGTGCTCCTTTTCTGGCATTTACACAAACCCCATCAGTCATCACAGTTTCCATTCCCCCGTACCATTTACATTCTGACCACATCTAGCTGATCCTTTCTTCCTCCCTCTCTCATTCACGATCTCCTCTGTTTCTCTGTCATTTGTCTATTTTTATTCAGGGCACAACTTGCTTATCGTCTGTTTTCTCTCATTTGTTCACTTTAAACATGATAACATTCAGCTTTAGCAAAACCGCAGCTCTCCAGGGCAGCCATCAAGGGCAAATGTGTTTGCATGTGGCTTTGAAAGGGACAGGAAATACTTTTGCAATGTTCTTTTACTTGTGAATTTAAATGTTTTTAAAAATAGGGAACCAAGGAGCCTAGCTGGGAACCAGGCATAGTATAACAAGGACTGGGCCCCAAACTCAACAGAAGAAACTTACAAATAATTTAATATAATTGCAACTTATATAACCAACGCTGTAGGTATGCTGCATATCTAGTCAATGAAGGTGCCATGAATATGTGAAAGTTTGAAGGGAGAGTAACAAGTCCTTTTTATCTAGAAAAATACAAAGAAATAGTAAATATATGTCAAAATTTCATGTCAGGATTATGACCTGTAACTCAAAACCTGGTCTATCTCTTGAATTTTACAGAAAATCCATCCTGGATGTCAGAGTAAGGATGGTGTTTTTTCAGGTCAAATTTATTTTGCCAGTCAAAGATAGAAGTGGATTAAATGTAAGGCTTAAAACAAGTGCCTATTATCCACACTTGGATGGCTAGAAAATGGTATACAGAAAGGAATTGCCTCACCCACTATTGAAATGAAGCTGCTTCTGGAGTAGATTATAGCCACTGTTTAACATACAGCAGCATTCGCTGTTTAGAACAGAAACTAAAGTATAGCTTATTCAACTGAAGTTGCAGGAAGGATTTGTGTAAAGCTGCTACTATCCAGAATGGTCATTTCACTAGTAGGTTGGTACTGAAAGGGGCATAGACTTTATTATGACTAAACAAGGCCCACGTGATGAAGTAATTCAGACACTTAATCTTGCGATGGCATTTCTATAAATGAGTAGTTAATTACAAATTACATTAGTGGGGTTCGGCAAGAATCATTACTAGGCACTTCAACAATTTTTATCAATGATCTGAAAGTAAATGTGTAAAATAACTGCTGCTAAATATGCAGATGACACAAAGATTGGCAGAGTGGAAAATAATGATAAGGACATGATAATCAGAAAGAGCAATCTGGATCACTTGGAAAGCCAGGCCCATTCATACCAAATGCATTTTAATGCAGCCAAATACAGTGTCAGACGTGTAGGAACATGGATTGCAAGCTGTTCATAAAGAACACAGAATTGTATCTTGGAAAACAGTGACTTGAAAGGATTGAAGTTCATAGTGGAAAAGTAACTGAACATGAACTTCCAATGTGTCATGTGTTAGCAGAAAAAGGGCTGAGTAGGGTGGAAAAAGGAGATAATTTTGCCTCTGTATGAGATACTGGTGAAACCACGGCTGGGATGATATGTACATTTCTGGGTGTATGTTTTAAGAAGGAACTGGGAAAAGTGCAGAAGAACAAGAGTAGAGGATTGGGAAAATCCCTGACAATGAGAGATCTGGTTAATTTCTCAAAATAAGATCAATGGTAATTTGTACAGCATATAAGTACCATCACAGTGAGAAAAATTGGAGGCTAATGGTCTGTCAAATCTCGTGGAGAAAGGCAGGGCAAGACCCAAAACTGGAGCCAGACAAATTAAAAGAATGAATTAGATACACATTTTTAACAGTGAAGATGGATAACTACTGGAACAAGCAATCAAGACAAAATATGGATTCTCTTTCTCATTGGGTGCATCTACACATACATTTTATTGCAGAGTAGATTAATTAGCTGCACAGTAAAGCACACTGTCTACACTTGTGCTGATATTAGGGTGCAGTGAATTAATCAACTCCTCTGTAAGATAGTACTGTCAGAGGCAATACTATCTTACAGCAGAGTAGTTTACTGCACTGAAATGCCCATATAGATGCTGACGGTGGGCGTAAATTTTGCCCAGTCAGCCCACCGAGCTGGGGGCCTGTTCCACCCTGGCTCAAACTGATGCTGTCCCAGGCACACGTGTAGAGGCTTTGCCTGGGAGCAGTTCACTCTAGATCGAACTGCTCCAGAGTTCATTGCGTCACATTAATTGCACCTGTAGATGCACCCATTGTCTTTAAATCTAGACTGGATGCCTTTCTATGTGACATGCTTCAGCCAAACCCAAATTACTGGTCTCAACACAGGAATAAATGGATAAGATGTAATGGCCCATGATACACAGAAGGCCACACTAGATGACCTAATGACCCCTTCAGATCTTAAACTATAAATCTGCTTTGAATTGTAATGGAAGATTAAGTTCTTTGGTCTATAATATCCTTATAAAGCCAGAAGTATCCCTAAGTATTGGATATCTAGGACTACCCAACTGCCCAAAAATAACCAGAACTTTGTTGTTCATCATTTGTGTGAAAAAATTCCTAACTAATAATTAACTGGGATCAGTCATGTGATCACTGGGCCAACTCTTTCAGTGGTCTGCTAGCAGCCTGACACATAGTGGGTCTTTTTGTCTGAAGTGCAGTGGATTTAACAGTTACAAAGGCAAAATCTGAGTGCCTCTGAAGATTAGGGCTGAACTGTTTCAAATTGTCCAGCTGAACACTGGAATGCTCAATATCAATGAATGCTTTTGAAAAGGTTGTCCTACATTTCTACTTCTAATAGTTCAGACTGTATATGAAAATAAGGACATTCTTCTAGGCAACTGATGAGCTCTTTTAAAATTCTGCCTTTCCTGAGACAGTCAGGAAGAAAAATGTTATAAATATACTTCCTGACTGAATCATAGGTAAGTATTTTTCTTGAACCTCTAACTTCATTTTTTGAATGTACTTTTTAAAGGGCCCATGGTGGGAGGGACGTAGCCAGCTGGGAGCGGGCTGAGTGGAGGCGCAGAGGGTCATGCCCCCTTCCCCCCCAGCTCCTACTTGGCTCAGCCCCCCAGGGAGCTACATGACCGAAGCCTTGCGAACAGGCCGCACAAACAGGCGCGCTTCTGGGCCCGGCGCGGGAGTTAGCACGGGAGTTCACAGGGGAAGGTGAGCAGGAGGGCCTGTGGCCCTGCCCATGAACCCCCTTGGGTAGGCATTCCCAGTCATAGCCGGCCTACCAGTGGCATGATGCGGATGGGCACACACCGCACCCCGAGGGTCCCCTCAGGGTCTGCAGTCCCCCCCGCCTGGCATCTTAGAGGCATCCACACAGACAGAGCCCGTGGTTCTGGGCTCCACACAGACGGAGCCCCTGGCTCTCGGCTGTGGGGCTACCTGTCACTTTTTCAGGCTCTGGGGCCCAGGAGCATGGCCACCTCCCCTTGTGGGGTCTGCTTCCTTTTGGGATCTGTGGCACACCAGCTGGAGATGCTCCAGGCTGCAGTCCAGAGACTGTGTGCCATCAGGGACTGTGAGCAGGAGATAGACTGCCACTGCCAGGCCCTTCTCCCCTGGGAGGCAGAGGGTAGACCATGGTTGCCCTCCAGGACAAGGGAGGACATGAGTACTTCCCTTGCTGTCCAGCCAAGGGGTTGGACCAAGGTGATCAAGGGCCCCAAGGTCCACTGCATCAAGGTCCCCCCACCGCTGGAGCTTTGCAACAGGTATGAAACTCTTGCAGCCCCAGCTGAGCCTGCCAAGCTGCCGGCTCCTGCAGGCAACAGAGGCTGTACTATAGCTACCACCCCAGCTCTCCCCAAGACCAAATGCAAAGTGTTTCTCATGGGAGACTCCATCCTGAGGGGGACTGAGGGGGCAATTTGCTGCCCCGACCCCTTAGCCTGGGAAATTTGCTTGTTCCTGGGAACCCAGATCTGAGACATTGAGGAGAAGATCCCTGAGCTCCTCCAGCCCACTGACCACTACCCCATGCTACTTATCCATGTAGGCACAAATGAGATGGCTCGGAGCACTCCCAGCTGGGTCATGAGGCACTACAGGGATTTGGGAGTGGGGCTAAAAGGTCTGCGGGCACAGCTGGTGTTTTCTTTGATCTTCCCAGTCTCGGGCTGTGGGCTGAGGAGGGAGAGGAGGATCTAGGTAGTGAACTAAAGACTGCAGTGCTGGTGTCATCGAGAAAGCTTTGGCTTCCATGACCACAGTCCGCTCTTTGGCAAGAGAGGCAGTGAGCTGCTGGGAAGGGATGGCTGTCACCTCTCTCCCCTGGGGAGGAGGCTATTCTCAGCCAGACTGGTTGACCTGCTCCACTGGGCTTTAAACTGAGCCTGCTGGGGGATGGGAGGACTACTGCCACTGCTGGCCCACTGAGCAACCCTTGCAAAGCCCGCAGGTCAAGGCACTTAAGGGAGCCCACCCTTATCCCAGCCCTGGATCAATCTGTGGACAAGGGGACACCTGCCTGCCTGTACATGAATGCCAGGAGCATGAGGAATAAGCAGGAGGAACTTGTGAATGGGCCACGTGTATAGACGGCTATAGGAGAGAACAAGTGGACAAAAGGGATGGGGGTGTAGCTTTCTATGTCAAGGAAAGCTACGTGTCCCTGCAAGCCGACATTGGTGCCCAGAGTAGACAACTAGAGACCCTCTGGGTTAAAATCTGTGGGGAAGACAGTACAGGGGACACAATAGTAGGGGTCTACTACAGACCTCCGACCAGGATCAAGAGCTTGACCAGGAGTTCACCAGGGAATTGGCTGAGGCCACATGCTCCCGGTGTATGGTTGTCATGGGAAACTTTAACTACCCAGACATCACATGGGAAGAGCACTCCGCCAAATCCGAGCGATCGCAAAGCTTTCTCTCATGCGTGGATGATCTCTATCTGACACAAGTAGTTGATGGGTCAGCAAGAGGTAAAGCACTGCTTGACCTGGTACTGGCAACGGGGGATGACCTAATCAACAACCTAATGATTGAAGGGTAGCTGGGTGACAGTGACCATGAGCTGATCACTTTCACCATCTGCCGTAAAGCTGGCAAGTCAGTCAGCAATGCGGAAGTCCTCAACTTCAGGATAGTTGACTTTGTCAAGCACAGGAGCCTTGTCAGGGAGGCCCTAAAGGGCCACAACCCAAACGGGAGGGGAGTTCAGGATGAGTGGTTGCTTCTCAAAGGAATGATCCTGGATGTGCAAGCAAAGTCTATCCCATCTTGGAGGAAAGGCAGCAAAAAGACACAGCAGCCCCCTTGGCTCTGCAGGGACCTAGCAGACCTGTGTCTAAAAAGAAAGACCTACAAAGGATGGAGAACTGGATCCACCTCCAAGAAGGAATACTCTGCACTGGTCCGGATCTGCAGGGAGTGAACCAGGAAAGCCAAGGCTGCGACAGAACTCCAATTATCTACAAGTATCAAGGACAATAAAAAGTCCTTTTTTAGATATGTGGGGAGCTGGAGGAAAAGCAAGGGCAACATTGGACCCCTGCTGAACCAGATGGGACAACTGACAACTGATGCCCAGGAAAAAGCCAACTTGATAAATAGGTACTTTGCATCATTCTTTCACCAGTCCCGTGGAACACACTTGCCCATTACGGGACAGGGAGGCCTGGGTGAGCAGGGGCCTTATTTCCTTTTACGACCAGGTGACCTATCACATGGATAAGGGAGAGGAGATTGATGCCATATATCTTGACTTCAAAAAAGCCTTCGATCTGGTATCCCGTGATCACCTCTTGGCAAAACTGGCCAACTGTGGCCTCGGATCCACCACAATCCTCTGGCTGGGGAATTGGCTCCATGGTCAGACCCAGAGGGTGGTGTTGATGGAAGTCAATCGTCATGGTACCCTGTGACCAGTGGGGTCCCCTAAAGCTCTGACCTTGGACCTATATTGTTCAACATCTTCATTAATCATACGGAGATTGGAGTCAGAAGTGGACTGGCCAAGTTTGCCGATGACACCAAACTCTGGGGTAAAGCATCCACACCTGAGGACAGGAGGGCGATCCAGGCTGACCTTGACAGGCTCAGGAAATGGGTGGACAAGAAACTGATGGTGTTTAACACTGAAAAATCCAAGGTTCTCCACCTTGGGAAGAAAAACCTGCAGCATCATTATAGGCTTGGCAGTGCTACGCTGGCTAGCACTACAGACGAAAAGGACTTGGGGGTCATGATTGACCACAAGATAAACGTGAGCCTTCAGTGTGATACTGCTGCTAGTAAAGCAAGCAAAATGCTGGTTTGCATCTATAGATGCTTCTCAAGCAAATCCCACAATGTCATTCTCCCCTTGTACTCGGCTTTGGTGAGGCCACAGCTGGAGTACTACATCCAGTTTTGGGCTCCACAGTTCAAAAAGGATGTGGAGAAGTTTGAGAGGGTGCAGAGGAGAGCCACACACATGATTAGAGGTCAGGAAAGCAGACCTTATGAAGAGAGGCTGAGAGCCATGGGACTCTTCAGCCTGGAAAAGTGCAGGCTCAGGGATGATCTGGTGGCCACCTATATGTTTATCAGGGGTGCTTACCAGGATCTGGGGGGACATCTGTTCACCAGAGCACCCCAAGGGATGTCAAGGTCGAATGGTCACAAACTCCTCCATAACCGTTTCGGGCTAGACATAAGAAAGAACTTCTTTACTGTCCGAGCCCCCAAGGTTTGGAATAGATTGCCACCAGATGTGGTTCAACCACCTACTCTGAACTCCTTTAAAAGACTTCTGGATATTTACCTTGCTGGGATCCTATGATCCCTGCTGACTTCCTGCCCTTGGGGCAGGGGGCTGGACTCAATGATCTTCCAAGGTCCCTTCCAGCCCTAATGTCTATGAAATCTATGAAAGAAAAAAAGTTACCCTTTGGACTTGAATGGGCACACCTGAGACCATGTCTTCTAAATACATGCAGAATGGAAATAAAGATGCACACTTAATTGGCTGCACCTGAATCCTGGTTATTTGCTCAAAATCAATGGAAAAGTCAGGAACAGAATCCAGGCATCCTGGTACCAGCTTCTTTCTCTAGCCAACAGAGCAGGCTCCATCCTTGATAGGCAGGTGGAAGTATATACCAGCTTGCGTATTCATACTCTTCTCCTCTTCCATCCCTCATTACTATGCAGGAGTGGAAGCCAAATTCTCACTCCAAGCTGTTACAACCCAAAGTATTAAAAAAAAATCAAGCGGGGGTTGAAATTGCTTTTGCTTCAGCAACAGCCAAACATGCTGTAACTCCAGTTCAGCAAATAATTTGAAGCACTGGGTATGCCTGGGCAAAAGATATCTTAAACAAAGCATTTCGTACTAGCTCTTGAACCTGGGTACCTGCCACCTCCCTAGCAGAGGCAACTATCCATTTAGTCAGGGCTTTGATGATTTTATCATTTGCAAATAAGGTTGCACACAGAACTCTCCAGAGGAAAGTGAACATAATTGTGCATTGACTCACCAGTCCCACCTCAGGGTTTTGTTCAACAGCCAGCCTGGTAAAACCTGATGGTACAAGTAAATTCCATAAATTCCAGTTTTGAATTGCCAATTTTGACTCTCTAGACTTTTTTCCAGTGACCCCACTAACCACTTAAACAACATTTCCCATGTTTACACTGTACAGTGTAGTGCCAAGTAGAGATACCTGTGCTAGTTCTGACCTGGTAGATGATCAAGGTAGATTAGCCCAGAGCCAGAGTGCACACAGCACTGCACTGTAATATATACAGTGGTTCTTGACCTTTTTATACTCAAGGCACCCCTGGATAGACTTGTGATTCTCCTGGATAGAATTGAGGCCCCTCAGGAAATACCAGCTCCTTTTTGCCTAAAGAGAAATAATGAAGCAGTTTCTTTTGATGCAAAGAACTCTGAAAGACCACAGCTATGGATGGCTATTTGAAATCTCTGGGTTTATCTTGTGAATCATATTTGTGCACCTAATAGCACTAACTTGTGGCATCCTGAAGCACCCTTGAAAGGATCTCAAGGCACTCCAGGGTGCTGTAGCACCCTACTTGAGAATCACTGGTCTAAACAAAGGTACCTGGCTTTTCAACAGCACAGCTCCCAACTCAGTGCCTCCTTCTAATACAAGCAGCCTTCATGCTATTTGTCTCACTGTACAGGCATCTAGAGGCCCTACTTGGGAGGACAGGTTGCCCCAGGGAAATCTGTGCCCTCTTCCAGTCAAGTCCTTCTTACCTCCTTTTCTCCTTGCTTCTTAGGCCTTGCACTTCATTATACATATACACATGCATAGCTCTTGCCTGCTCTGGGGCACATCCATAGACACAGACCTTTGTCTGTCTTAATGGAAAGGTGGGGCCTGTGGATGTATGTACGTTCGTATTTTCGTGTGCACAAACAAATATACATAAGCAGACATGCGCACATACAAGCTCTCGTCCTCTCTCTCTCTCTCCCCCCCCCACCCCGTTCCCTCTTCTTTTTCCCCGCTCTTTTCTTTAATGGCACTTTTCTCACTTTCTATGAGAGCAATTCAAAATGTTTTGTGTTCGTCTCAATTATATATAAAATACATATTTGTGTTCCTCTTGATTATATGTAAAAAAAGAGATGGAGAAAACTTTGGCTCATGTTCAACAGTAATGCAGATAAAAACTTTGCACTTGAACTTAAATTAAACAAGATTAAAAAGCCAAGCCCTTGCCTGTAGTTCAGTGGTATGCCAAAGTATAACACTATGCTATTTGTGGCGCATATTTTTCATTTGCATAATACAACATTCTTAAATAAGAATAAAGGATGCTTTAAAGTGTTTCTTCTTGATACACTGTCTAAAAACCTGAGATGCTTAAAAGTGATAGCATTAGAGGTTGATGACACATTTTTCACTGGAAAATTCCAGTTCTTCAAATAACTTCACAGACATTTGGAGCTGAAAACTTTTTGTGATACCTTTTATTGACCTAACTGTATAGTTGGGATAGCTGTTGGGCAAGCTTTTGGGCTTGTGTTCTTATGCTCATTAGATGCTCTTCCTTGGGTCCAGTATACAGTTAGAGCACATTGCCTCATCAAGACTAGGGGCTGAACCTGGCTTCCCTACTTCCCAGGTAAATGCGCTGACCAGTGCCCTATTGTGTATTCTGGGGTTTAGTCTTTCTCTCTCTTGTTTTTGTTTGTGGTTTCTAATGCCCTTAATCTCCAAAAGGTTATGGTTTTCTTCCATATTGCAACAAATTTAGAAACCTCAATATTTTTCACCTAATGGAATTTTTGCTTTCTGGCCAGTCCTACTTATAATTGATATATTAAAGGATTTCTTGGACACTTATAGTAGAATTAAGGTCCAGAAATATTTGCAAGTTATGCCCTTTTATGACCTAAACAAATGCATGCCAGGAGGAGTACTTCAAAGGTCTTCAAGTTTTTAAGAAGAAGCTATAGAAGCCAGTAAAGTTTGGGAACCATTTTTCTAGTATTTTAATTGATTAGTTAGGCAGAAAAAGATAGGTATGTTTATTAGATTTCTAATGTAGGTGATGCTTTATTACTATTATTGATATTATTTATTTTTACTGGCATCTTTCCTCTGCATATTCTGCCAAAATGTTTTACAGTGTTAGATTATAGTATTACAATATTAAAGAATTAAAATAACCAAATGGGAGGGAGAAATAATAGCGTATAGACAAGGCTTTTCACATGGCAGAGCCTGCAGAGGAGAAAGCTTGCTCCCTAGCATCCATGATATCTGGTGTAGGAGGGATGAGGAAGTAGCAAAAGGAGCCAAAAGAGAGAGAGAGAGAGGATGACAGGTACGTGAGGAGTTACTGGAGCTGTCTGGGGATAGAACTAATATGGTTGCACTTTTGTGGGGCATGTGAGAAGGAGAGGAAAGCAACATCATATAGGCAAGAGATGGGATGATGTGAGGGTCTGCAGCTGAGGTTCTGCAAAGGCAATGGCATACCTGGACAATAGTGTAAAGAGAGTTAAAGGCTGTCAGGATGGGCAAACTAAATATTACACTTGCTGAAAATCCTGAATACTTGTTGTATTTGGTTAGCATCGTCCCAATATTCCTTGAAGCATAACTGGCTGACCAGCATCAGAACTGACCTTTAAACAGTCCTCAACCACCACTTCAGAGCACTATATTCCGGGCCAGACTGAAGACTTTAGGGGTGGGTAGGGAGAAAGCAGAAGCGTAACTAGTAATTTTGGCATCATGGGCAAAGGAGAGTTCTGAGTACTGTACAGTGGGTGGGAAGGCAGGTGCCAAGCAGCCTTCAACTTTATTTTGGCTGCTATTCTGGCTTCCCTTCTAAAGTGGCAACAGGAATTAGTGCCTCACACACCGTGCCCTACTTTACTGGGAGAAAGTGTGAGAACCCCACATCTCTATCAGGTATTTAACCACACATTTAACATTAAAGCTGACGGTTAAGTCCCCCGCAGTGCGACGACAATCTCAGCCAGGATCCTTTGGTGTATCGCCCACATGTAACTGACCCATTTTACAGCCTGCATGAGCATGTGACTGCTGATTTTAAGTTCTCCCACAGCCGTCTGCTGTAGAAGTAGAGCCCAGCTGCTTCTTCTGTCCAACTCTAGAAAATGATTTAGAGAAGTTTACTGTTGCAGCACCCCCCCACCCCCCCGTTCAGTTCTTCACAGAGGAAAAGCCAAGAGACCAACTTTAAACACAAGGACAAGAAAGACCTGAGTGTCTACAGTTGTTATTACCTGTATTACTGTAGCACCCAAGAGTCCTAACTGTGGACCAGAACCCCATTGTGCTAGGCGCTGTACAAACATAGAACAAAAGGCAGACATTCCCTCATCCCTGCAGAGCCTTGCTGGGCCCAAAGGTAGGGTGGTGCAAAGGAACCTGCCATAATGATAACGGAGTTACAGTTTAAAGGTGGGTCTTAAAAGGAGTGCTGCAAGAATATTTTATCCAGTTAGTGATCGCATCTGGACTCAGGCATGTATTTTGTGACAGCAGCTATTGTTCAGTTATTGTTCAGTGTTTGGGAGACTGCCTGCAACTATTTTTCTGCTCCCTTCACTTTTCCCTGAAGGAGACTAGTAAAAATAGGACTGACTCTCATTTCCTTCTTTAAGGCCAGAAGACCTCTGTCGGCATAAAGTCAGCATAAAATTCCATATATATCCAGTTTGGTCCCCTAACTCTTCTAGAATAGAGTAAGGGGTTGTAGTGTAGCTGAGAATCTGACACAGTATTCTTCTTCTTCATTCAAATATACTCATAGCTAACAATTAGAGTAAGAATAATATTTACTCATGATTTTCTTCTGGAAGCATCAGAGGTCATATTCGATTCTCAATTGCTGTAGGTTTATATTGGTGTAACTCCTTGAAATCAATTAAGTTAATATAGGTTTATTATAAGTGTCGGATCTGAAAACAGAAATTACCCCCTGAATAACTGTGCAGGGCTCACAGGAAGCTATAAAACCAAGCTGATGACTTAAAATAGGTTTTCTGTGCTTCTAACATTGATTACATTATATTTAAATCTCACAGAGCTGCAAGTAATAAGCAAATGCCGCTGTCCTACCACTGGAAAAACTGATCTTTTTCTTTCCTGTAGCATAAAGCTCCTATTTCTAGCTTTGTAGTGTCATAGAGCATTGGGACTTAAACTCGTTATTGAAACAATTGAATCTAATCTCTTGTGAGTCTCAGGTAAGCTGTGATGGGGGAAAATTCTATACTTGAGGGAAGAAAAAAGAAACTTTTCTTTCTTTTTAAAGCAAGTAGGTTGCTTTAAAGACCTGGCATTGTTTGGAAACCGCTGAGAAGTTTGGTATGTTAAAAATGGTCTCTTCAGATTAATTATTTTTGCCTAAGAGGTAGAAAAGCAGCATGATAATGAGCAAGTCCTGAGGCCTGTTTGCTGCTGTCATACTCTTCCTCTAAAGTGCAGCCAAGAGGTAGAAATAGCAACAGGTAGGCAGATATGCCTCAATAATACAGATCAGCTATTGAGTATGAAATGCTCACTTTCAGCCTGTACACTGCAGCTAGCCAGTACTCTAACCTACACTGGAGATGCATTTTGTCAAGAGACAAGTCAGTTGCTACTGTTCTTGACTGGCTTGATTTTTTTTTTTTTAAATTGTTATTATTGTACTACAACATCACAGGCAACAGATTCATTCTAACATCATCAGGGCGAGGGGACTATAATCATATCCTCTCAGGAAACACAGTGAGAGTTTGAGGGCCCTTGTCCACATTGCGCTTTTCCTGTTTCCACGTGACAGAAATCACCATTTTGCTAGTTTCATCGCATCTGAAGATCCACATTGTCACTTTGTTTTATTGTGTTAGTCATTTTTTATCGTGGTAAATTAAATCACCTCTGACATTTTATTTTTAGCGGGTGAATTTGTGCCAAGAGGAACAAGAGTGTGAACTTAGCTGCACAACTTGACTTTGGATCTTTAAAGGCCACAAGCATGCTGGATTCAACATATTTACAGATACCCTATTAGCTACAAAGTTTAAACCTTTTTGGTTGTTGCCAGCTAATACTGTTATCAGCTTGTATCCATGCCACCTGGTGCTGTGGTCCTGTCAGGTCTGACAGTAAACAGGATTGAATCTAGTCAGTTTCTGGATGGGCAACTTCCAGGAAAATGTTGCAGCACATGGTGTTGATAATTTGGTAGGTGTAACTTACCTCTGAGTCAGCTCTCTGCTGCTGGATGAAATGGGCCCTAACTCTAATTTATATTCCTCCTGCTTTACCCTGCCCACATTGGGGTGTGGCAAAGATAAGCACAAAGCTCCTCCAAGGAGGATGTAGGTACACAAAAATTCACCATTTGTACAATAGTGTCAAGCAAACAGTCAAAATCACCTCTTCATTCTTATATGGTCTAATCTAATTGCCTTCTGCAGGACTGCATAGCATGTAAATGAAAGTGGACTTTGGTCCACACAGGAGCATAAGGAAGGATAGGAACCTCATAGACCTCCCTGCATGGACTATTGAAACTTGGGTCCAGGTATCCAACAGAAAGCAGAGTCAATGCCTCTACCTATCCCAACCCCTGAGAAAGCAAGTAAGGAGAGGAGGGCGGGGGGAGGGGAGGCTGGCTTAGGCCCACCCCAACACACAGGTTAGCCCTGCAGTCAGGACAGGGAGGATAGCAATTTGCTGGTGGATGGAACAGCAGCAAATGATCACTGTCTCTGGAGCAAGGATGAAACAGGGAGGAGTTGTGCCCTAGAGACTTCTCTCTGGTGCATGCTGTTTTCTGGGCGTTTTTATAGCACCCCTTGCTCAGGGCTGTGCCTAAGGGCTCAATCCAGCCCCAAGGTTTTTAAGGGCTAAACTAATAACATTTTCAAGGATGCTGTGTGCATTATGTAAAACAGTGTCACTGACACAGATTTTTCTCTCTCTCTCTCTGTCTTTCTCCTCCCCCCACCTCTGTCTCTGCTGCCTGATTCCAAGCAACGCCCTGTCAAGCAGTCCTTGAGTGCTTGCATGTGCAGAGAATCCCACTGGAAATGCCTCCTCCTCTCCATCCTTATGTACGGCTGCCTGGGTGCTGTGGCCTGGTGTCAGCTTGCCCGAGTCACCAAGCTCAGCTTTGATAGCTCCTTCAAAGGCAAGTCCATGATCTACCATGACAGCCCATGCTCTGATGGCTATGTCTATATCCCATTAGCCTTCCTGACCATGCTGTATGCGGTCTACCTGGTGGAGTGCTGGCACTGCCATGTCAAAAGTGAGCTCCAGTACAAGGCCGATGTGGACAACGTCTATGAATGCATCAATCGCATGCAACAAGCCACGCCGTGTATCTGGTGGAAAGCCATCAGCTACCACTTTGTGCGGCGCACCCGGCAGGTGACCCGGTACCGTAATGGAGACGCTTATACTACCACGCAAGTCTACCATGAGCGAGTCAACACCCACGTGGCTGAAGCCGAGTTTGACTACTCTCATTGTGGATACAAGGACATCTCCAAGGAACTGCTGGGCCTGGAATGCTACACAGCCACCAAGCTGAAGTTCACCAAATGCTTCAGCTTTGCCAGTCTAGAGTCTGAGAACTCCTACTTGACCCAGAGAGCTCACTTTTTCACAGAGATTGAGGGACTGGATGACTACATGGAGGTCAGGGAAGGTATGCAGCTCAAAAATGTAGATTTCAAAGAGCTCATGATGGCCTATGGGGATCCAGACCATCTCCCATGGTACGTGTCCCACTATACTTTCTGGGTGGCAGCTATCTTGATGATATCATGGCCACTGAGAGTGCTTATAGAATATCGGACTGCATATGTGCATTACCATGTAGAGAAGCTCCTTGGCCTTGAGTACACAGCACCGACCACAGCAGAGGAGCCCTTATACAGGTATCGCATGCCCAGAGACAACACTCAGGACAGTACTGAACTGGAGTGGCATATCTGTACCAACCGGCAGCTGATCCCCAGCTACTCAGAAGCCATGCTAATGGATCTGACAGAGACCCCTGTGTACAACAGCTACTCTGTATGCCAGTACAGTGGAATTGCTCATGGCTGCGAGCGGTGCCATCATACCTCCAGCACCTCCTCCATCTTCTCTCGCCATGCCTTCCACAGTTGTAGCGGGAACTCCCGGCTCTCCCTCAACACCAGCCGTTTCTCCTTGTGCCGCATCCATGGCTCCCACAGGACAGGCCTCTGGAGGAGTCGCAGCAGCAGTATAGCAGACCGGGGCTGCCATGATGAACAATGTTGCTCTTACTCCAGCCAGCTGGCCATCAATGAAAACCCACCAACCTACCACGATGCCCGTTTCTTCCCCGTGCTAATTGTGCACAGGCCCGAAGGGCATGACAGAAGGCACTTCTACATTCGACGCTCATCCTGCCTGGAGACCTCTCTGTGATAGGACCCTATGGGCTTTAGAGCCTCCCCCCCTAAGGCTTCATGGCTCTAGTTCTGTTTGACAGAGGTGCTACTAACAAAGAAAACATACATATCAAGGCACTGCATAGTAGCTCCACAAGGCAATCCTCTGATTCTAAATACCTTCCCTGATAGTGCAAGAAAATATGTACCTTGTGTCCAAAGGCTACCTTCCCTCTATTTCCCTACCACTTTGTCTGTATCTCTATTTTCTCCTTTCTTTTCTCTTCTCAGAAAACGCCTTTCTACTTTTCCCTTCTCATTTCCATCTCCATCTTTCTCTCACATTTCAGGTAAGATCCTTTAAACCACTAAAGCAATTACCATTTCAGGATATTAAAGCATTTTGAAAATACTGATGTATTTACCTTCCTCACTCTCTCATAAGGTAGGAAGCTGAGGAACAGGGCAGTGAAATGACTTTGCCAAAGGACATGCAGAAGTCAATGGCAGAGCCAGAAATAGAACTCATGGCTATGGACTCCTAGTCTCTTGCTGTAACCTCCAAATGAGGCTAACCTTCCCAAAGCTCTTTCAGTTTCCTTCTCTTCTGCTTCCTCCTCCTCTTCTCTCTCCAGGCATCTTTCTTTTGTCTTCTCTCCGTTTTGCTTCCCAAGTTGTTTTCATTTTTTCATTCCTTCCATCATGGAGTCTTGGAGTTCTGGGTCTTGCCCTATCAAAGTGTCCTTCTTGCTTTCAGAGTTACAGCAAGTATATCTTGGTCAGAAACAATGGGTATGCCACACAAGGGTAACTGACCACTTGTATAAACAAAAATCCTGCTCCTGGGCTGAGCACCCAGAACTTTCACTGAAGGATCATACACCAAAAGAAATTTACCACTAAAGGAAAAAAAAATCATTCTTTTCTCATCAGTTTTTATGTCTTGTCTTCTACCCTATGAAAATTTTACATATGTTTCTTATTTTTGCTAACCCCAGTTCTGCACCATCAAATTCAGCAAATTTAGGAGCACTAGGGTAGACCAGTTGCTGGTTGGCACTACCATTTTAACAGCATGGCCCTGATTCCCAAGTATTCCATTCTTATACTAGCATAGCAGTGATGTGGCTGAGGCCAATGTAGCCATAGTTTACCTTTTGTAGACCCTGTATTCTGGAGCTGTTTGGAGGCTGATTTATCCCACAGTGTACATGGGAGTGACCCCAGAGTGACTCTGATTTACATTTTGCTCTGTGTGAGACCAGGGAACCCTTGCTAGCACTGTATACTAGGCTGCACCTCTACTCTATTTTTGCCATGCCACTCCAAACCACCAACATGTCTACTACACCAGGGACTTGCATCAAGGCTGCCATTGAGCCCTTATATCAGTTCTACCCCAGCCAGAAGGCTTGCTGCAGGTGATAAATGGGTCTCAGCATTATGTATGCTATTGGATTGGCTCCCATGTCATCTTTTACTGCTCTGAGCAAGTGTCTTAACCAGTATTACATTTAGATCTAGTGACTCCTCAATAATAGGCAGTCCAGTGTGGTGAACACCAGTGGTGCTGACCTGGCATTGGGTACAGGAGATGGGACTCTTAAGCCTATCAGTGACACTCCTGCTCTCCCCACTTGGCAGTCAGTGTATCTGAACTATTTTCTAGCTCCAAGAGCCAAAGCAAAAGCTGTTGATCCTTCTCAGGAACCATTAAGGACCATCTCAGAATGCAAACCTGCACCCAGTAAAGGGCTGTCACATAGCACACAAGCCTTTGAAACTTTGCACTGGGGAGGGTGGATGTCTTGATCATTCATGGTTTGTAGTGAATATCAGAATACAATACCCTATCTTCCAAAAAACAAAGTGTTTTAACCTTTAGGATAAGTAAGTAAGAAACAATGTCCTGTATGGAATTGTCAAACACTGCTTGCTCCCTAATCAGCTTCTTATATATCCACTTGTAATTTGGAACGTGTAAAGTCTGGTTAGTATGTGTAGATTATATAGCTCTATGTATCTATACATATATAGTTGTTTCTTATGGCATTGACTGTTGCATCACATGCAATACATTTTCTTTTGGTTTAATTATTCTCTGTTTTGTAATACTGCATTTATTTCATTACAAGAGACATATGGATTACTTTCACTTATGCAACCCAAATGTGACCTACTGTAAATGATGATAATTGCAATCAGAAAGGTTGTTTTGGTCTGTATGAGTTCATTTATTTATGTAATTTTTGTGTAAGTGCCTATCACCTTGACAGCTAGACATTAAAAGTTAGGAGGCATACATGATGCTTTTAGCTTGTTATTTTGACAAAAGGACTTAATTTTCTGCTCAGATAACTGGAGAAGAAAGGTCTGGGTTTGGAGGAATTTTTGGCCATAGACTTATCCCAAAATCCCAAATCTGAGAAACCACAAACTTTGAAAAAACTCAGACCAAGATCCACGCTCAAGCATAGATCTTAACAAACCCCAAACCCAGATGTGACCAACACCCCAGCCTGCCATCACTTAGGTCTTGGCAAAATTTTGGATCTAGGTTGAGTCAGCTCTGATCTTTTACAGCTCTGGTTTATCCCTCTGTTTTTGTTTTGTTTTAGATGGAGCACTTGAGATTCTCTAATGTGCTTCCCTTCCTCCTCTGCACACACTCATACAAAATTAAACTATGGGCATATGGAAAATCTGAATTGGAGGAGGCTGCAACTTCAGGAAGCACAAGGACTGGAGGAGACATTTCAACATTGTTTCTGATGGAAGTGATGAAGGATAGAGAAAATAAAACATGAAAAAGATAGGAAAGCATGATAGAGGGCATAGCAATTAAAAGAAAGGCAGGGATTCAAATATGGAAAAAGATAGCTCTCAATGTACAATCACAATTCCATGAGGCAACATATATCATAATTATAATTACTGGGTGTTTACCCTGTGACAGTCAAAATGGGGTTTAGTCTTATACTGCAGCTTTGTCTCTGAACCACGACTGTGTAAAGCTTTAGCACAGTCACTCTGGGGTTAAGGTTAAAAGAACTTTTTGTCCCATCTGCAGTATCAGACTGACTTGTGCTTCAACTGTGTTTATGGAAAGTTGTATTATAAGTGGGTCTTCAGGTACTGTCCCTATTTTATAGTATTTTTATCTGACGTGAACAAGCCTTAACAACCCCATTATTATCATGGGCAGGGCAGATCGTGGGAGGCAGTTATTGCTAAGCCAACATATTTAACCTTTTCAAAGAATATGTTTGTTAGGTCTGTGCTACATCTATGAGAATGTCCACCAACAGGTTTCCAACAACTTTCCTCCCCACGCTGTAAACATGCCTTGGGGCATATATTGAAAATCCAAGACCTAAACGAGTGGTATAGCTTCAGAGCTTGTTCATGTTACTTGTCAAAACAACTGGGAATGATTGCCAGAAAGCTAGGTGTAGCTCCTTTATGACCTGGAGCAGAATATGCTGGTTCTAACACACTGCCAGCTCAGAGAGCATCTGATCAGTCATCCTATATCTCCTACGCAGCAGAACAGTGTTAGTCCTGTGTCCCTTGAAATGTCACCTCACTGTCACGCCTGCCACCATTTCAGTTTACTAATGCAAGTTGATAGGGATATCTTCTAACTAAGGGAACAACTGTGCTCTTTGAAGTTCAAGTCAGAGATTGGAGAAGACAAGATGTTAAGCTCTACCAACAATTAGCTCTGAACTCTTTGGGGGAAAAGATGGGCAGAACTTTTTAAAAAAATAAGCTTCCTTTATCTTTAGAAATATATTGAATTTTTGACCAGCTCTACAGTGGATTGAAAAATGAAGGAGAAAAGTCATGACAATTTCATCACCAATTTTTTTCTCAGCATTTTGATATCCAATAGCAAAATTTCAAGTCTGTCCACTGGTAATTAGGCCTCTATATTGCTGAGCTCTTTATGTCTTTGCTAGAATGTGTTTATAGAATCCACTGAGGCAGGTAAGATATAAAATACATTAATAAAATAGAGGAAGGACATAAAGCAAGAAAGAGTTAGATAAGTTATGAGTCATATTGGGGTGTCCTTTATAAATCTGTGCAATGAACATTGGTACTTGTTGTCTAGGGCCAATAGCACAACGGCATTTGTTCCTAATTCATTAATACTTAAGGGAAAGGAACATTTATTTTGGAATGCTTTGAAGAACAAAGAATCATAAGTCACAGGTTCCTTTGATTTCTTCCTAGTTATATTAGCACTCTGTAAGATTTCGCACAGCCCTCTGCAATCCAGCTGGCAAGGCATCCAGGATGTCAGTCCAGTTTTCACATGGTTCTTCATTCTTATGATTGCTGATAATCCACTTCTCAGAATATCTGAGGCCAGATCCTCAGCTAGCATAACTCAGCATAGTTCTATGGAATTCAACAGAACTACACTAATTTTTGGCAGAGTCTGGCCCTGGGCACTTAATAAAAAGTTTGTATCATATACTCATCTTTGCAGATAAAGCTGTTTCTGCTGGCTTGTTTTTAAGAAATTGTGGTAATTATAGCTGGTAAAAAAACCCAGGAAAATAATCTGTTGAACTTTTTTTCTCTCTTATCTGGAAAATGTGTCAAAATTTAGGCCAGCTCTATAGTTGACTGAATATTTGGGGGGTGGGGTGGAGAATGGGAGGGATGAAAATATCTTTTCTTTTTAAAAGAACAAAAGTAAAAGGGTAGGTAGCAATCTCAGACCTCCCAGCAGCTCTTTGGAACCTTCTATAAAGGTTTCTCTGCCTTTGTCTAAATCACTGGGAGCCAACCTTTTTTGGCAGGTTTACCACAAATTAAGCCCTGCACCCTCCTCAAGCATCACTCTGATCCCCTTCCCTTGCTCAATCTGCTGCTCAGTGCCTTGTTCTCTGCCCAACTGGCTGTCCTGCTTTCTGCTCTCTGTCCAGTTCTCCCTGTCTGATCTTCTGCTCTGCTTTTTGCCTCCTGCCCTGTGTTTCCTGCCCAGTCTACAAGTGTGTTGCTTGCTCCCTTCCCCATCTGCCGCATGCCACACTCACAGCTACCCATGCCACTTGTGGCACGCATGCCACAGGTTGGTCACCTCTGGTCTAAGTTAACTGCCAACATCAGGAGACAGGGCAGTGTTTAAGATGGCGTACTGAATAAAAGTGCTTGTGGAAAATTACTTTTATCCAAATTGCAGCAATTCCACACTGCTGAAAGGGCATGGTAGAACTGGAGTCTCTTCTGTTTCTTCTGGCACTCATTTGAGTTTTGAGGACTGAAATATATAGCTAACTAGAATCTTTGGGCTTGTTTAATGTTTGGGTGATACCCAATGGCATGTGACATACAGGGACTTTTGGTCTTAATTTCTATGAAACCTCTATCCCTCACAGTTTTCTTGTTATTCTGCTGTGGTTTCAATGATCTTAACCTATGGCTCTGTATGTGAAACACTATCTCATAGTTACATCATGGGACAGAGAACCAGAAAATGTGAGTCAGCCCTCAACTCTACCATTAACTTTCTCTTACCTGGAGTAAGTCAATCCATTCATTTGTGCCTTGGCTTCCTCATTTCTAAGTTGAGGGTATTGGCATTTACTCACAGCATAGGAGCAATGTAACATTTGCATTGTCACAAGGTTGGTGTGACCTTTGTAAGCCCTGTAAAGCCCACTGAAATCCTCACATGAAAGACACTGTAGGAAAACAAAGTGTTTACATGCATTACACTCCACAAGACTGCTAAACCTTGGGAACATGGTTACTTTTTTTTTAAATAAGTGATGCCTCAAATAAACAGATATATAAATATATAGAATATATTATTAGATTGGTACCTTAGACTATAAGGGAGACTGAACTAGGGTCCAGAGATTACAGTGGAAGTGCTTTAGGGTTTTAGTAAACATATGGACAGGGCAGCCTTGCCCAAGTATCTGCCAAAGCATTGTAGTTGCTGCAGATGGATTCTGTCATAGGCAGAAGCACCAAGAGTGCCAAGGTCTTCCTTTAGCTGTTTGGGATACACGATTTGTCAGTGCCTCCTCCTTGCCTCTTCATTTCAGTCTGCAGAAACAGAGGAGGGAGAAACAGATTTTTCATGCCAGTCTTGGAGTCTTCTTGGCATTGTTTCAGCACCTCAGGATTTCCTAACAGAAATGAAAATTGATGTGGATAAGTCTGAATCCACAGCCCAGAGGCCAAGGGTTGGAAGATAATGGGGTAATTCTGCAAGGCAGCCTGCCCTTAGCTCTCTCATCTGTTGAAGGGGGATAACAACTCTCCCCACCCTCATCTAGGGTTTCATTCACTAAATTTGTAGCATACAGCAGGAGCCTGAGATGGAGGGTATTGTATTAATGCCATGCATTATATTAACTTAGTAGTATTATGAATCTGAAAATTGTACTGAGCTGTAATGATACGTTGCCCCTTCTGGTGCCTTTCAGCTCTGGTTCTCAAGGTGATTACTATGAAAAGCCAATGTCAGGGAGTTTTTGCTAATTACCACAAGGTCCTTTCACCATTGCAGTAATAGCTCTAGGGAAACTTGGAGCTAACCTCTTTTATTTTCAAAGTTCATATTGTGCCCTAAACTTCCACATTACAGGGGCCCACATCAAGCAAATCTGAATTGGAGGACACAGAAAAAATTCCGAACCTTGTCAAAGCTCCTCTGCAAATAAATGCAGAAATTGGATGCCAAATACTGGCAGGAGGTTGGTCATTGCACTGTAACCCCATCACAAGCCACATGGGGAATGCCTCCACTGCAGAAAGCCTAACTAGCCAGTATTACTGGAAGGAGAGAAGAGGGTTGAAAGTACTGAGATGAGGGCACACAAGTCCAGGAAGCAGTGCAGAGGCATCGATCTGCTGATAGATGACTCAGGACTGCAGATCTTGGAAGATCTTCCCATTTAGGGCCTAAAAGTCCAGTGCGAATCAGAGCTGTCACAAGGAATCCAGGTGGGAACCTTCAGTCCAGTAACATTTGTCTCCTAAATCCATGTTTAGTCTGAAGTAACTAAAGGATCTACTTTTTAAGTGCCTCATGTCAGGGACAATCTTACCTGCCTGGCGCAGGTAGCTGGACCCTCCTCCCTTGGTTTCTCTATGCCTGTATTGTAAGTACCCAGCAGCTCCAATGGGACTTATGAATTCTTTGTTTCTGTGAAAATGAAGAGAATGATGTGGGAGCTTGAATATGGCCCTAGGACCCTGCTGGCCACTTGCACCAGGACAAACTCTGGGACTGCTGGGGCACCCCCTAGGGGCCAACAGAATCCTGCCCATACTCCCAGTCTTCTATATAACCTCCCCTTTTTATCTGTCCTGCCACACCTTGATTTTTTTTTTTTTGACAGATAGGGAGGCAGCCCCTGAGTGCCAGAGTGATGTCCCTGGTATTTAACAGACCTTTTGTGGTCTCTGGGCCCTCTGCCCACTAACCAAAACTATCAGCCCCAATTAAGCCTTAGGGCTTTTAATTGTGGCCTCCAGCCTCCCCCTGTGGATGCCATTCTGTCATCACTTACCTTTGTGTATGGGCTTTGGTCCTATTAACCTTAGCCTACAGGTTACTCTGGTTCTAGACTTGTAGCCTGGGATCACTTGCTCTGACCCAGCCTTTCAGTCTTAGCCTCTCATCAGCCCCAGCCTGCCTTTCTTGTCCCCTCTGAGTTCAGGCCTCCTCAGCCTCAGGCCGCCTGTGGCAAGGTCAGGCTCAGGCTCTGGCCCTTGTAGCCTCAGCCTGCTTGCATCTTACACCCCTGCATCTGGCAGGGCTCAAAACTGGGCATACCCCTCAGGCACCCCTGTGTGGCCTCCTTACCACCCCTACAGTCACCAGCCAGTCCCATCACTTTGACAACTAGACATTCAAAGTTAGGAGGCACAAGTGATGCTTTTAGCTTGTTATCTCGACAACAGGACTTAATTTCCTGCTCAGATAAGTGAAGGAGAAAGGCCTGGGTTTGGAAGACTTTTTAGACAGACTTACTCCCAAATCTGATAAACCACAACCTTTGAAAAAACTCAGACCAAGGTCAGAAAAAGTATGATCTGCACATTTTTTGTAGTTATTTATGTAACTTTTATATAAGATTGGAAGCCCTCCTCAGAGTCACTATACAGCTGCTGCAGCCCTTTCCATGCTCACTAGCTCTCCTAGCCCATGACAGCACCCAGTCAGGCCTGCAGCTCCCTGCTCCCTAGAGCTCTTCACCCCCACAGCTAGGGCTACACTTGACCCCGTGCCTCAGCGACCCAGGCTTATCCCCTCGGGCTCTTTCCCTTCCAGTCCTGTGCTCCTGACCATGCCCAGCTGCCTCCTCTCGCCTCCTGCTGCCTAACCCAGGGCTCTGGCCTACTGCCCAATTGCTAGGCTGCTGGCTCTGCACTAGACACTTGGAGGTGCATCTACACCTGCACTTTAATGTGCATTAGCCTATTTAAACATGCATTCAAGCATCACAACAACGTGCTCCTTAGCTAATAGATTCATAGATTGAAATAGACGTATGATATATTATAATCACATATGAAAATCGGCGAATGCGCGTTTTTCTAGTACCGCAGATTGGAGGCACTAGATTTAAGTGCACTACCTAAAGCACGTGAAGTGACGGGGCAGACATGCCCTTGCAGCCCAGGAATCCCCAGCGGCCGGCTCGGAACCAGCTGGGGGCGTCCCTGCCGGGGTTTCTCCCTTCGCGCACCAGGAGCCCCTCCCCCTCCGCTCCCACCTGACTCTTCGGTTGGGCTTCCGTCTGCCACACGCTCCCCCCTCCCCCGCAGCGGACGGGCTCAGCCTTGGGAAGTGCCCTGTGCCCCTCAGGCCCCCGGGGGGCTCCCCAGAGAGCTGGAGCATTGTCCCGCCGTTTGACACAAGCCGAGAGCGAGCTGGGGCGCGGCGAGCCATGAGGGGGAGCCCCTGGCTGTGCCAGGAGGTCACCCGCGGGCCGGCGCTCGCCTCGCTTCGCCCCTCCCGGGGGGCGGCGGCGTGGGGGCAGCTCGGTTATTTTCCACTTGCTGAGAAGTTCAGGGCGCCGGGATCGGAAATAGCCACCATGCATATTCATGAGCGAGTGATGTCAGCCGCGGCTGCAAATCAGGTCTGCGGCCGCCGGGAAGCGCCATTTGCCGGTGAAGCCGGAGCCGGAGTCGGAGTCGGGTGCTAGTGCTCTCGCTTGCAGCCCAGCGCCGGCAGAGGGAGACGGTCCCACCCGCCGGCTCCTCGCGAGCTCCGGCGCTGGCTGGCGGCGGCCGAGCCGGGGCCGCGGGGCGGCTCGACACCCCTCCGCGCTCCTGCCGAGCCGGGACCCGCGGCGCGGGGCGGGGGGCGCGCGCCAAGTTTGCCGGGCCCCGGGGGCGCGGGGCGGGCGAGGATGAAGCCGGCGCGGAGCTGAGGCAGAGCATGGGGACTCCGCGGCTGCTGCTGCTGCTGCCGCCGCTGCTATGGGCTGTGCTGCTCCGGGACGGCGCGGCCGTGGCAGGTAAGGCTGCGCCGGCGTCCCCGGGGCTGCAGCGCCCGCACGGGGGTGGCAGGAGGGCAGCGGCCGGCCGGTGTCAGCGCGGTGCTGGGCCAGGCGCCCGCCGGGGCGGCTCGGGCTCCCGGATCGTGCTGGCAGAGCCGCGGCGACGTGGCTCCAGATCCTTTTTGTGTATGTTTCTGGAGGGCTTCAGGCCTGCTCCGGCCCCCGATCCCTTGCCCCGGCCGCGGTCCGAGCCGCCCCTGCGGCGGCGCCTGGGGAAGTGACTTGGCTCCAGCAGCCCCGCGGGAGCCGGCAGGGCCTGGGCGCGGATCCCACCAGCCCCTGGATGTCGGAGACCTTCAGGCCACCGCACACTTGGACCACAAGGTCCCCGTCTCCCAAACGCCACGGCTCTTGTCATTTGCGACTGCCTTGGGGGGGGGGGGTCACCCATCGCTCTTGAAAAGGGAGGGAGCTTATTTGGAGGTCTCAGCGTAGGGATGGAGGCACTCTTGGCCTTGAGCTTCCCAGCCAGAAAGAAATGCCCCCCCTCCCCTTCTTTTTTTCAAGCAGGGTGGAAAAGCTGCTGAGCCTGGGAGGCCAGTCTGCCAGGAGTCAGAAGAGCTCTTTCAAAATGGTGATGAGAGCACTTCTGGCACCAGTCGTCTTGGGAGCACAGGTCCCACGTTAGCTTCGATGAATCTTTGCAGCTTAGTCGTGTGCGTCAAGCGGCAGACTTGATTTGGCTGCAGATGAAAGAAGTAGCAAATGCTAGGTGACTCAGGGAGAGTATTTGCAAATGCATTGTTCCCCTCCTTATTTGCCTGGCTGGAGTTGCCACATGGGAAGGCCAGGTGATAATCTTTTTCTCCCCTGCTTTTGTTTGCTTTCCTTCTCACCTGACTTTTCCCCCCAAGTTTTATCCCAGCCATAGGTATAGAAGCATAATCCTGCATTTCTTGCACACACAAATTTTGCACTAACTGACCTTATTGGGAATCTGGCTCTTGGGTTTGCATTTGGATCCACATAGGCTGAGTACATTGATTTCAAGAATCTGCCTTGTGGATTGGCTTGCTGGGCTGGGGTAATGAGGAGCTCTTGCTTTTAGAGTGGAAATACCTGTTGGCCTTCCTCTCAATTTTTCTCTCTCAATTCCAAGAGCAATTTCAATTGACTTCTGTCATTTATAATCAAAACATGCATCAATAGTGAGCTAAAAAACAAGGAATGCTGCATATGCTAACAGCCCAGCACTCTGTCCTTCTCGCGTCTGCCTGACAATTAGTCAATAAGAACATGATATGATTTTATTTTCTAACCAGGTACTAATCTCAATTTCTACTCTTAACAAATTTCCACATGCTTTGCGGAAAAAGGAAAAACTAGAGTCTGAGTTTTTGTAACCTGCACGGTAGAAACATATTTAGATAAAAATTGGAAGTAGGATGGTAGTGAGAAGTATAGTTGGAAATAAGCGTTCATAGTGAACCCTTGAAATTTTACCCCCCAAAATAACATATTTGGTCCTTACCAAGTTTGCCTATGTGTACCTTCCTGTCATCACTAGAAAAGGGCACTGCAATTTGAACATTGTATTATTGATGACAGAAGCATAAATCTGTTTACTATTCCTGTTCCTCTTTCTTCCTTTCAGTTCAGCTGTACTTGTGCGTTGCCTAGAAGTGCTGTTGAAAACAGCCAAGTTAAAGCATACACTAGCACTGTTTTGATTTCTTGCATCATCAGCTTGGGTGGAAACTGAAGCCTTAAAAGGCTTCCAAAGAGATCATCTCTTTATGTACGTTATGGTTAACACTTTCAGCAAAGCAGATTATAAGAAGTTGCATAGTTTGCTGTTTTGTTGAGGCATATGTTATGAATAAGCATCTGTCAATATGTATGAACATTTAACCAGCTGGCTACCTTAGATTTATATAACAGAGAGATTTGCTCTGAAACTTTAGTGTCCTGTTGTGACATTATGCCCAAAAACGAAGGATGTTTTCTCCTGTGCATGGGGACGTGTAATTTATGCTACATGATGAGTTAAGTAATCTCAAATTAGATCATCTTTATTCAAGTAATTAATTCTTTAGCCTAGTTACATCTAAAATAAAATGTGTTTTACCAGTTTCCATACTCTTGGCAGATTTGATTTAAATTAATAGCAAATAGAAGGATAAAGATTTGAGGTGAGAAACCAGCTCTTAACTGTTTTTTTCTGCAGGAGTTCTCAGCTTTTCGCCACAGCATAAAGGACTTGTAGTAGATGTGTAGAAAGCTGGCTTGTCACACAGTTGTGGCACATCCTCCTGACTTCTGGTTCCTAAAACAGAACAGAAAATGCACAAAATATTTCCCTGATGTTGCTTTGTCATGTGAGCAATTGCCACAGTTACCAGAGGTTTTTGATATGACAACAAAAAGGAAAGTGGTGTGTGAGAGATTATTCACAGGCTGTACAGAAAGTTTGAGAAGCAGAGGGCTTTGTGTCTGAATGTAATCTTGATTGCACAGGTGTTTTCTTTCAAGCACTGTAAGCTGGTAAGCCACCTTTATTATAGAAGTGATCTACATATGAGACGAGATAGAGTCATTGTGTACTGTGATATATTGCCACACAGCTGGTCAGGTGGTGAAAGGACTCGCCTTTCTGGAGGATTCAATGTGGGCTGCTACCAAAAGCAAGATATTGGATTAGATTGAATCAGAGGTTTGTTCTAGTTAGTCCCTGTGCTGTTGGTCAAGAAAAAGTCACTTGCCTATTATCTGTTACTGTCCCTTTTCTATTATGGCTTCCTTTAATCCTTTCATTTTTCATATACATGCATCCTTTACGTGTACTTACGACACTGGTTTCCATGTTTTTACATGGTAATATGTTCCATGCATTTGCTTCTGACAGTAGGCAATGCTCCTTATTCATGCATGTGTGACAAATACTAATCATTTCACATTGGTGTAAACCTGAATCATCCCACTGATTTGAGTTGAATTACTCTGAGATTACACTGGCGTAACTGAGGTCTAAATCTAGCCCTGTATCTCTGGCCCGGCAAAGGGGAGGTGGGGAGAGTGAGATGGGACGTACTTACTGGTTGAAATATTCCCCTGCCACAGACTACAGACAAAATGTGATCTGTACATAGTTTTTGTTCCTGGCATGGGAATGCTTTAAAGCAGGCTTCACTTTCATGGGTTTTGTAAATTGCACTGACACTTTTGTAGTGCAGTGGCACAGCGTACACTGAAGAACCTGCTATGATTTGATTATCTAAAATCCCAGTTCTTTACAAATGTGTACAACAGAGCAAAAGTTGTTATTTAGTAATAGTACAGGAACATATCATAGAAGCTGCAAATAAAGAGGGGATTTGGGGGAGGCATGGCTCTGTGGCAGGAAAACAATCAACACAGCTGGCTTATTGCTGTGGGGACGCTGACTGCATTTCTGTATAACCCTGACCTGGTACTACTGTGTGTAGAAGCTTGCCCTGCTGCTATCCCAACTGGCATTGCTATGAGAATGCCCTGTATAGCTTAAACCCCTCTCATTTTGGGGTAACTAAAATCTATAAATCATAATCATTAAACAAACCTATTAAAGCTCTGACAAGGCAGTTTTAGACTCTGTAGTGTGTTCGTGTACTGTGTTGCATTATAGCCCACCAACCTAGATTAATTTGCTGTACTCCAACCCGCCTTTTTGGGGGTGGGGAGGAGGAGTATTTTTTTTAGGTATGAAATTTACAGGATCTCCAATCAAATTAAAGGTGTCCCAGGGTCAGCCCGTGAAACTAAATTGCACCCTGGAGGGAATGGAAGACCCAGAGGTGTTGTGGATGAAGGATGGAGCTGTGGTACAGGGTGTAGACCAGGTGTACATTCCAGTAGATGAAGAACACTGGATCGGTTTTCTCAGGTACTACATGTGTGGAGAAGAAAGAATGTCATAAAAGCTAATTGGTCACATTCTGCTGTTGGGTGCATCTGTGTAACCCCACACCAACACTGGGGATGAGTCCTTATAGCAGCAGTGCACAGGGGTAACTGAGCGCAGAATTTGACCTACAGTGGTGATCACCAAGGATGAGTTAAATTCTAGCTGATGGAATCAGACTAGGTTCCTAGATGCTGTGGTGATGGGTGCTTTGCAAATAACAACAATAGACAGACGGGAAACCTTGAGGTAAAAGACATTCTTTATCCCACCGGCTATCCTGCCCATGGGCTGAAATTGTGAAGATGTTTTTAGCTATCTTTCTTTCCTCTCCCTTTTTGAAGAAAATAATTTAAGAACCTGTCTCCAGTTCTGGGTTGTATACGTATCTGAATGGTGTGCCAGTGCTGTAACATCATTACAGGCAACAGAATGGCTGAAAAAATCAGTGATGGGAAGCGGAGTCTTTTGCTGTAATGCTCCAATTCAAATCCAGCTTCGCTCATTTGTGGCTAAAAGTCATTGTTATCTAAAGTCTCATCCAAGGTCAGAAGTAGGTTAATGGTCTCAGCCCAGTTTCTAGTAAATAGCTATCCACCACCAGAATTAATGGCCTTGTTAGCAGTCTCAGCAGAGGCCTGAATGGGTGAGAGAAATGAGTGCTTGTCTGCACCACCTTCATGCTGTGCCCTGAACAGGTACCACAAAGCGTTCCCACCTACTTGCTACCACTCAGCACATGCGACATCCCAGAATGAGGCCAAGGCATCCATCCTCCTTAGAGTGGCGCTGAGCACACACCAGTAACCACACTTAAGACAGAAAGTCTGAGTCTGGTGGGACACTTGCTCAGAACTGCTTAAGGCAACAACATTATCTCATATTTGAAATCTGGCGCGTGCTGAGTGGGAGTCAGTAAACAGGGTATGCTGCACAACGGGAGTCCTGGGCATGATGTCTTGGCAGTGTAGACCAGCCTTACACTTTGAAGGCGTCTTAGTAGACTGGGGGTTGGCAACATTTTTGGACAGAGTACCAAAAACACCTGCAATCTTGACTTGTAAGATGTTGGTGTGCCAGGGGTGAACAGCAGGGGAGCTGCAAGGGGCCTGATCCTTGTGGTGGTGCAACCCCAACCCTTTCATCACTGTCTGTCCTTAGGCATGTGTGCCCACTAGGGAGCCTGGGCTGCTCACAGCAGGCAGCGGAGGGGCTGAAAGCAGCTGCACCAGGGTCTGTGGAGCCCTGGCGTTGCTTGTTGCTGGTAGCAGGTCAAGGTGGATAGTGGGGTAGTGGCTGAGGCTGCATTGCCACAACAAGGATTGGGCCCCTCATTGCTTCCCCACTGTCTGCCCTGAGGCTTGCTTGCCAAGCAAAATACCTTCATGTACCACGCTTTGATGCTACTTCTGTCCATGCTGTCTGTGCTCTCTGGACAACAGACTTTACTTTCTATGGCTTTCATTCGGGTTCTTTTAAGAGCACTGGGTAGAAAAAACAAACAACAAGAATGTGTAAGATATTTTCACCTCATTTGTTGTAAGAAACTCTGCAGTCCAGCTGGAGGGTTAAAGTCTGACTTGTATAAATATATTTTCTCTCTCATTCATTTATGTTTTTCTTCCTTGGTCACTCCTCTCTTTCTGATTTAAAAGGGCGAGGTGCTCTAATTTAAAATCTGACTCACTAGACCAGGTTTCACTCTTGTGTGGAGCAGAGTGTTTATCATGCACACCGTCTCTTAGTCATTCCACAAGAGTAGCACTCTTACTCCAGGCTGGCTCTACTCAGAGGCTTGTAATACTGCCTCTGGAGCCGGTCATCCATACCTTTTCATCAGCAGAAGGTGAACTCTAATTTATTCTAGGAATACTGCTGTGTTAAGCAAGATCTCAAGCTCCATCTCGCACACGGCTTTTTTTTTTTTTGTCTCTGTTTGCCGTAAGCGTGAGTATTTGGAACTGCCAGACTCAATCTAGAATTGCCCCTTCTCAAAGACAGGGCCCCTCTCCTCAAGGCTTTTTGGATTAGCTTAACTTGGAGTCTCTACTAACAGTCTAGAAGAGTCCCTATGATTAATGTAGACTCCAGTAAACACTACTTGGATAAGAAAAATCCATGTACAGTAATTCATCTCGTACATTACATCACATAAGCAGTTGGCCTAGGAACCTTCTGCCTGGATGAGGGACCTGTCTGTTTTCTTTATCTGCTATCATTCCCATGGCCTGATCTCCAAAGCACTTTCTCATCCTTTCACCCTTCTCAACTGAAAATAAAATTCTTCAGCTCCAGCACCAATTCTGGATGCTGGATCTAGCTGTGGCCATATCTTCCTTCTGTTTCCTTTCTTCTCCTGAAGTGACTGTTTCAACCACATGCCGTTTTGTGACTTTCTCCTACAATCACTCTATTTCAGAGCATGCAGCTGGATGGGCAGAACAGCTGACTTCATCTGAAGGTACAGCTCTGAAAATCAGGCTATAGTAGGAGCACTTTGTGCATTTCAGCAAGCACTCTCCCCATCCTCTTTTCCACCCCTGCACATTCACCCTATCCTCAAAACCAACTGATGCCATCAGAAAAGCAGGCATTGGATCTTCCTGCATGGCAGCAGATGCATGGTCGCAACATCACGAGGCTGCATTTTGTATTTGTATGATCAAAGGATGTTTGCAACTGGGTTCTTGGTACAGGAGACTATGGAGTCTTCACTCCTGGAGCCCAATTCTGCCCCTGGTCACACCTGTGTAAATCTAGGGGGAATGGTGTTAAAATCAATGCGGTTACCTCAAATTTACAGTAGTAGGAGCAGAATTTCTCCCTTGGATTTGAAGTCCATTAGTTTGATATCAAGTAGGCTCCAGTTGTGCCCTCACTGGCAGAGGTGCAATTCTCTTGACAACAGCATGACTCTGAGGACAGAATTTGGCCCAAATGACATAAAACGGCAGAGCTCCACTAAAGTCAGTAGTTGAGGTTCTGTCCCTGTGCATTTTGTGGTATGAGTAGAGCAGTTAGCTAGGAGCATTCCTAGGGTAAGAATAACGCTGAGTATATTACAATCCAGTTCTGACTCATCTGTTGTTATATGAAGGTGTGGAGACCAACTAGTATCACCCAAGTAAAGCACAGTGTTCTCTGTAGGTTTATGGATTGGAGCTGCTGGCTAGGGATTGCTTAATTGTCCTAGTACCCATCTTTGCAGATTAGCTTGGGTCTCTGGAGTTGCCAGTTAATTCTTAACTTCTTTGTTTTCAAGGCAGTTGAATGAAGTGCCATGTTGTTGTTTCCTCTGTGAATATTTCAGATGAGGGTCTGTCTGCCCTGTGTAGGGATGTAACACCCTTCAACACCTTTCCAAGAAGTAGGAGTCTCCTCTCTCCTGCTGCATGCTTTGTGCTGGTTCTAGTGCCCTCCTCAGAGCTGGCTACATATCAGTGGTGCAGTGTGCATATGTGGTTTGCCAAGTGTGAGGGATGACAGGTGCTTTAATAATGTAAATATCAATGTGGTTTTTGACTCGTTTCAGCTTGAAATCCGTCGAACGGACAGATTCTGGGAAGTACTGGTGCCAGGTTGAGTACAGGGGGAAGAAGGAAGAATCGCAGCAAGTGTGGCTCATAGTGGAAGGTAAGGAGGAATAGCGTTGGCTTCCTCTCAGGATTTTGTCTTGTGTTGGGGACGTTAATCTGCTGTTGTCAAGAAGTGGTGAGAGAAGATTTGCTACAGTTTTCACAGCAGTGGACAGTCACAGTAAATATAAGCTACCACAAAGGGCTAACTATGGAGCAGAAGTAGGAAGTGAGAGTGGTAACAGATGAACTAAGAGAGGATGTGTTGGTTTATGGCTTTTCATTTTTTAAATCTGTAGAGCACAAAGTGAGTGAAAGATCTTATCATGAGCATGCCTCCCCTTCTTGGCCTCATGAATATACCTCCCCTTCTTCCCTTGCTACGTGGGTCTTCAACTGGCTCATTCTGCAGATCACCTGGAAGAGCTCCATAGATCATTGCTCATCCACAGTCTACAGTGTTGGCATCAGTGTTTTAGTCCCAGGGGAAGCATTTAGCTTTGGAATTTCCATAAGTGGCACTGGTTCAAGTAGCAGTGTTTTTTGACTGCGGCAGAGTCTCCTCAACCTGAGTTTTTAATCTTGGATGTGTGTTACACAACAAAGTGGCCTGGTAAAGAGAGAGCTTCTGCACATTTGTATCCTAGCCAGATTGGTGGCTCTTTACAGCCTGCAGCCTTCTGTGGCTGTGATCTTACTATGTCTTGCAAGTGGAAAGTGGTAGGTTTGCTTAGTATTTAGATGGGAAATCTGCCTATTTGCAGTCAACACTGTTGTTGATTCAATAGGCAGCTTTCTTCCATCTGGGCTGGGGCCCCAGCATTCTGGGGTACTGATGTTGGAAGTGCTATTGTTTTGGATGGAAATTTTTAAACTAAGATCCTAGTCATTCATAGTTGACAAAGTGGTCATAGAGGTTTTCACAAGAATAGGGATGCATTTTGTCCCCTAAGAGTGTTTCCTCTGTAGTTTTTCAGTCTTCAATGGCTGCCATGTTCTACTCCAGAGGTGACTGCATTGATGCATTTGTTTGTTTGGTTGGTTTTTTTGTTTTTTGTTTTTGGGCGGGGGGGGTGCCTTCAATATACAATTTTATTTTGGCTGTAGCATCCTTCAGTATGAACTACTATGCAGAGATTATATTGTTGAGACAGATTTGAATGCTTTCCTGTGATTAATCAATTGATTTTTTTTCCCCATCTAAAATTCAAGGTGAAATAACATAACCTTTTCTCAGAAAAAGATGTGTGTGTATCTGTGTTGTTTCCTATACTCAAGCTAGAGTGTTTGGTCTTATGAGAGACTTTCTCCAAAACTTAGGAAAACGGCTTTGAAACTGGCTCCTATTTAGAATATAGAAGTCTGTCTTACATAAAACATGACAATATTTGATACCTGGAGAGGTAACACAATAGGTTCACTTTGGTTCGTGTGGCTCCTTCAAAAAGAAGGGTTAAGTTTCCTCTAGAACTTTCCCCTTGAAATGACGCATTTTGCAATGTGACTGATACAGATGGTAGCACTGGCCTCTGATGTGTTCACAAAATAAGTGACTGTCGTATCTGGAAGACTGTCTTCCATTGAGTTAAACCTATCTGCAAGCCAGGCTATGGCAAAAGGCTGGCCCAGTAGTGTGGCTGCCAGCTTGGGGCTGGAAAGATCAAAATTCAATTCCTTGCTTTGCTACCGATTTTCTGTGCGACTGTGGGCAAGTCACGTAACTATTCTGGGTCCCCATTTTCCCCATACGTGACATGGGAAAGCTAAAACTACCTCATCAAGGTAGGATAAGGATAAATCCATTACAGGGTCTGGCATTTGGCTTGTGTGGTGGTAGGTTCTATATTGCAAGATAGCTAGGCAGCTTGACGCTGCTGTTAGTGTAAGCTTGGTTCTTTTTAATTACCTGTTTTTTTGTGGGGGGGGGGTTTCCCCCTCAACTGCAATAACCTCTGAAAAAGTGGGAAAACCTGGAGAATCCTGAAGGACTCCCCTCAAGAACCTGTGCAGGGCAGTAGAGTTACCTGGAGTCCCATGGCAAAATGGCAGTAGGGAGGGACTCCATTCATGCACAGGACAGGCACGTCACTGTGCATTGTAATCTAACTTCCAACAGAAGCAAGGCAAAGGGGCATAGGAGTGATCCTGGCCACGGGCTGGGAGGCTTACTCAGCTGCTGATCTCTCTCTTCTTTAGTTATGCCTATGATAAAAGAGAAGATAAAGCGCGTGCTGATGGGCACTCCCACTACGCACATTAAACATCACAGATAAGCACTTTCTTTCCTTCCTCCTCCCCACAAATGAAAACACTAACTTAGATGAACTATTTTTAATGAGACATTTATTCTTACTCCTGTCACTCCAGAAAGGACAGTGTGAAAGCAGGTGAGCAATACATGAGGGGAGTTGCTTGATGGATAGAAAAGAAGGATCAGGAGGCAGAAGTTTTTAAATTTGAGTGGTGAAATATTAGGAATCTAACATTTTCAGGGCATAAGCGCACAAACAAATGGCCATAAGTTTAAAAGGAGGGGGAGAGGACGGTGGATGGAATTTACCGTATCACATGCTTCATGGAACTGCCTGTGTACGCATTCTGAAGTGGAAGCTAAACTGTGGCAGCTTAGCCTGTGAAAGAAAGGCAAAGTACTATAGTTTAGCTTTCATCTACCACAGAGTAAGAGCATGCACTTAGGTACTTACTAAGCAGTACCTGACATGTGATAACGCCCTGCATCCTTTTATCTCATGGTAAATGGTTTGTGTGCTTGTACCCTTAGTCACCTCTATAAATACTCTGATTTTCCGAGGGGTTTAACAACTGCAGCTCCCAGTCGTTAAGGCCAGTTGTCTACATGGCGAAAGACAGACTTAAAGTGCTATAACTTCAGCATTCAAGTTCCCAGAGCAGGAATATCGTTGACTCCACAGCTACTCCCAAGTGATCATGCTGCAGCAGTTTTCAGAGTCCTTTTCCATTTTTGGGTCAGGAGAGTAGGTCATCTGCTTTTGGATGCAAATATTGCCCCTGCTATTTATGCTTGGCCCTTCAAGATTTGAGTACCGAGGGGTGGACTGTATTGAACTGCACCTTAAATCAAGCAAGAAACTGAAGCTCAAGCAGGATATAACAGCCTTCTTTAGGTGATGTAGCTCACCAGAAGCATGTGTCAGCTCTATTGCCTTTTGGTGACTGGTTGAAGTGGGTTGTCTGTTTAGATCTATAAAAAGCCTTGAGTGGTTTGGGACTTCAGTATGCAAGAGACCACATCTCTTGCTTTCTTATCTGTATTGCAGTTTGATATATTGTGGTGATAAACCACTAAGATGAGAGAGTGTTCCAGATATAGTCAACTGAGATGATCAAGTTGCCCTTTCCTCAGTGTGAGCCTGATCCAAAACTCATAATCAACAGGAGTCTTTCCATTGATTATGTTAGGGTTGCCAAAAGCACTATCTGTGAAGCACCCTCACCTTGGAAAATCAATGCTCGCCATTATCCTGAGGCTACCTGACACTACTGGCCTTGACGTCATACTGCAAGGCCCATCAGTTCAGGCTTTGGAGGAAGGGCACAATAAAGGTTCTGGGTTCTTGCAAGAGATGCGTTATTACATGCCATCCGTGGCTAATTCTTTTCCAGATTTTGGGTGAGGTGAAACTGCTGGTTCAATGTGGTCATTGGACTGAATTTTTAATGCATGGCCAAGGTCCTAGAAGCAGGAATAAAATGGAATAAAAACAGTTGGTACATCTAAGAATATTGGTTCTAGCTTCTCTGTACCCCAGTTCTCTCTGCAAAGGGAGGTGGATAATATTAACATAAAAAAATCCACTTCACTGCTATTTAGTCTATTTACCAAAGGACTTTCAAAAGCACCTCAGGGAGCAGGTACCTGACCTCCTGTTGACTCTGTTGGAGTTAGAGTCATTATGTCCTGGTGGACTTCTAGGAAATGTGAACCTTTGTATTTGCAAAATGCTTAGAGGTGCTTAGATGGTGGGTGCTTTGTCAGTGCTGCGTACAAAGATTATTGGAAGCTAACAAAGAGGCAGAAAGAATGACTGAAGATACAGTAGCTTGGTGTTTGCTTTTCTAGGTGTGCCTTACTTTACTGTGGAGCCTCAGGATGTATCTGTGTCCCCCAACGCCCCGTTTCACATGGCTTGTGCTGCTGTTGGCCCTCCTGAACCAGTAACCATTGTTTGGTGGATGGGAGACTCCAGAGTGGGGCTTCCTGACATCTCTCCTTCCATCCTGAATATGTCAGGTAAGACTGCCTATAGTGTAAAGAGTGCAGAAGGGAAAAGTGGGGAAAAATTTCTCTTGTTAACTCGCAGCAGAGTGTCTGCAGTGATACTGGATACCTGTGTAACATGAGATTAGGCCTCAGCTGAGCTGTGATGCAAATAAATCTTGGCTGTACAATAGAGGCCACTCAATGGTGTCATCGTTCCCTAGTACACTTTCCATGGCACAAACCAAATGGAGCTTACAGTGGTGTAGCAGGGACTGTGGTAAGCATAGTACTAGTCAGGGACTCTAACTGCAAGGAGTGTGTATGTTCTTGTTTTTAGCAAACTGTTTTGGTGTAACACCTGGTCTATGGGTCCAAATATCTCCAATCATGTTGCACACTATCATTCCCTGCAGCCATTCCACTTTTGCTTGCTTACATTCCTACTGAAACCTGTGGCCCCCTCTGTTGGGAACCCTGGTGGATGCTGTGCTTTCCCTGTCTACTGCAGCCATGTTGGACACCTGCACAATTAATCTCACAATTAAAATGGTGTGAATGCATTATTGTGGGAGGTGATGAATTGACAGCCTTGGTGAGCAGAATCCTGTCTCTGCCCCACAGCCTGCACAATGTCTTTCCCATCAATGTGATCAGCTCTGAGCCAGAAAGGGACCAGTCAAATGAACAGGTGATTTGGCCTTTCTGCTGAAACTACCAACAAAGGAAGGGTAACTGGAATGCGACTGTCTGGCCTCTAGAACCTATTCTGCAGCTGTCCGCTTCTTTCCAGTTGGCAACCAGACAACCGTTGGGTGGTAATGTTTTATGATGTGTTCAACCCTGAGACAAATCTAAATTGGCAATTTAGAGGCAAAAAGCTTTGTGTGCCAAATTCATCTCCATTAAAGTTAATATGGTTACACTAACAGTGAATTTGGTTCTGTGTCTCTGACCATTCCCTTGAGCCTTCCAATCATATAAATTAGGTTCTATGGGAAGACTTAATATGAAATTCAGGTTGCAGTTTATGGTGCTTTAGTCATCTGTTCTCTCTTTTGTGGAGCTACTTTGTATTGCTACAAGAAAAAAGTTCAAGGTGCTCCTGTATGATATAATCTGTTGGTCAAAGTGGAAACAGGAGTAATACACTATCAGGAGGGGAAAGACGCCCAGGAAGCAGTCTCTCTTCACCCACTATCCTGATGTCATGACTTCTCAGAGAGTATTGGTTTTGTAGAGGAAGTGATACAGGGCCACGGAAGAAGGCTGGTTAGTCATCATGGCATTAAGGGTGCTGTGAGGGAAAAGTGGATGAGGGCTTTATTGCATGTCAAATGCTCCACACTAACTGCCCATATGCACAATTTTATACTGTGGTAAATCAAAGCCAAGGAGAGGTATTTTTTTCCCTTTGGTGGAGCTAATAGAGCTCTATAATGCTAAGCTGCTGTGAGTGAGCTGCTACTTGCCTTGTTATAAGGCATGTACACAGGAAATTACAATAGAACAGCTGATATATGATAAAACTCCGCCTTCTTTTATCCTGATGTAAATTGTTCCCAGTGCTATGTCCCTACATTTTGTGCTGTAAATTGCTTCCTTGTTGTCTGCACTGGAATCTTGGTGTATTTGTTCTTCCTCCAATACCCTAAACATATGGGAGCCAAGGGTGTCTGTACACATGCTGGGAGGCTGCTCTGATGCACTGTACTTACAGCACATCAGAGCAGGCTTGATTAATCTAGTCTGTTGGAGTGTGCTAATTACCATGCTCTAACCAGCCCCTGCAACCCTGCCAGCACTGTACCTAGACTCCTGGCGGCCCCAGGTGAACTTTTAGTATTGGCCTCCCCTCTGCCAGAGGTAATAACAATAATTAGACAATGGAAAAATTAGCATTTTGGGGCCTCAAGTGGCTGCCCGGTTCACCCATGCGTGTGTCTGGCCCTTGGTCCCTGTGCTTCAGAATGGCGCCGAGGACACTTCAAAGCTCGTTTGATGAGCTTTAGATAAAGCGCGCTCACCACCATTTTGAAGCATGGGGACACTGATACATGAGATGCTCTGGGCACTTTAATGAGAGTGGCTCTCGGAGCTGCTTTATTTAACGCATGCCCCCCTTCTGCCCAGCACATGTGAAAACGCTCCATAAGGCTAGCTCTTCCTGGTCTTAGCTGATGTTGCTCTGAGCATTAGACCTAAGAAACAATGTTGTTAGCTAGTGGAAAGCCCATTCCTACTATCCTTCTGCAGAGTCCTGGGGTGGTGGCCAACTGGGGTGTGCTCTCATTCTAGCGATTCAACCCCTGCCAGGCAGAGAGGTGCTTAGATCTAAAATAGTGAGTGGTCTGTCATGTTTATCTTGTCCTTTTCAAACCAGGAGGAGGATTAAGGAAAATAAATCCTCTGGACTGGAAATTCAACCAGCAGTTACTCAGAAAATATCACATTCCAGTAGTCCCTGGGCTTTGCCTGTTGGTCTTGCCTTTGAAACAGCAAACAGCTTTCAAGGCATGAAGCTGCATATCCTTATAATGGTCACAGTGCCTGTTAGAACAGGCTGAGTTTTGGGGGCAGAAAGGGTGAGGGAATGAGCTTGGTTTGGCAGAAGAAAGTATGGAATTAGTAAAAATAATATTTATTAAAGCAGTAACTAACTAAAGCAAATGTCTTGATCTAAGCAAACAATTGGCCCCTGGCTGATGTGGGGAGCAGATTGCTGTGTTGGGAAAGCAGGGCTGCCAAGCAAGCATTTGGGTGGGGGGAGGAAGGCAATCTGGGTTCACAAGGTCTGTTGTAACCTCTCTGGGACAAAGATGATTTGTTTCTCTGCCCACTACAATCTGGGCACTACTGCACTCTGAATAATAGCAATACTGCCTGGTCTGTTGCCAGCTGGAATGCTTTGCTCAGTGGTTGGGTGGGATAAGTGGAAGATATTAAAATGCTTCGCTCTTTTATTCCCTGCAGTCTCTTCTTTCTTCCACCTCCTCTCCTCCACCCCTCCTGCTTTTCATTCTCTGTCAATTTCAGTCCTGCTGAAGATGAGTCAGATGCAGCGAAGGCAGGCACGGTGCAAGCTACTCGCTGCACACAGCTTGGAGAAAGCATCTCCTACCTAACCCACAAGCACAGCTGCCATTTCAATTATTGGCCTGTCTTGAACAGAGCCCTATAGAGCAGACTAAGGGCAAGCATAGTGATGGCAAGTACTGGATTTTCTTCTACAGTGCATCTCAAACTTGATTAATTTGGAAACGCTGATCTTGGGCTTCTCAAAGTTGTCTGTCAACAACAGTCCTACAGTATGCTTTGGCTTTGGGATGCAGAGGCCTGACCCTGCCATGCCCTGTCCATCATCTAGTGATTTGTATCCATGCGAGCTGGGTGTCAGTACTTCTGTTCTGTTTCACTAGAATTTCATGTCCACTTCACACTTACTTTGCATTGTTGTGTGTGGCTATTCAGGGTGAAGGGCAAAGGGCAACCTGTCTGTAGGCTGGAAGCACCAAACCCTGTTTCCTTGTGACTTAAACTAGATTCGTAGCCTGTTTGCAGTGCATTGGATTTTTGGATTTCAGTTGTGCCCAGAGCTCTTGATGAGCATCAGGTATCTGCTGCAATAGGCAGGGAGTAAACACATGGGTAAACATAGACCTTGCACACACAACTCACAATCAGTGAGTGCAGCTAACAATCAAAGGGAAGCAGGGGCAGGAGGCTGAGGTTAGTAATAACAAAATGGCAGGCATGAGGTGAGAGCTCCTGGCTTCACACTACTGCTTCCAGCTTCTCTTGCTTTTGGTGTTCTGTGTAAAACACCAGTGGGGGGGCTCCTGTACAAGCCCACATGGTCTTCATTTTAGACAAAGCAAATGACATGTTAATTACACCAAAAAAAATCCACTTGCATCCAGTTCAGGTCCAGTTGCATATATGGTATGAGCTGGATGTCAAACATAATTGAAATTCTGCTGGAGGTTGAAGCAGGATTATATAGCCATTTGTGTTTCTTTGTTTTTCTTTCCTTGGCCGATCTCCAGGTATTAATCAAAGCGCAGTTTTCTCCTGCGAAGCCCACAATGTAAAGGGACTGTCTTCATCCCGGACAGCCACTGTCCAAATTAAAGGTGAGAGAACTCCTGGGTGAAAGAGTGGCTGGGGGAGTCTCATTTTGGGGAGGGGATGAAGGGGTGATGTTGACTTCACGGGCTGTCTTCAAGTTGCCTTAGAGCTGTGCTGGTTACAGCTCTGAGCCAATGAAACAATGCACTGTGCTATAATGGCTTCTCACTGTTTGATATGCAGGCCCATATCCCTGCAGTGAAATTGGCAATTGAAAACAAACCACAGCTGAGTCAGGAATGGAAACATGGTGTAAAATAACAGATTTTCCTTAAAAATGAGAGAGTCAAGGCAGCAGAATTGTTCGTTAAAGATATGGCTGGATGTAATCTAAAAGTGTAACAAGAGAAATTTTTCCTTCCCAGAGACAGATGTCTTTGGAGCTGGAGAGACCTTTCCCTCCTTTTTGCAATGTACTGGCATCTCATTAGACACTGGAAGGAGAGAGGGAAAGAGATCACTAGGGGCCATTAAAATGCACAGATTGACAATGCTTTTATGGATTTTTGTGTTTGGTACCCTTTAAAATCTCATTTTAAATGAATGATTTCTAGGCCTTCCATAAACAAACATCCCTCTGAGTCCCTGAGCCTTTGTCATGTTCTCCCTTGAGCCAAATAACTGAAACGAGAGAGAGAGAGATAATCGCATATCTCCTCCCTGCCCCACACACCTTCCTCTGAGGGCATCTTTGTGTTTGACATTTTATTTTTTTAATTGTATGTTAACAACACAATATATAACTTGATTTTTTTAAATTCTGGCCTAGCCACATCATGCACATTTTGTTCCCAGCTAAGGCTAAATGCAATTGGGAACAAACAACTGTGTCTAACCAGAATTTACTATCATGCTGGTTAATGTGTTAAATTTTAATGGCCAAGTTTAGACCGACACTTCATGGGTTATGTTTTCCTTTATGGTGACCTCCCTTAATGCGACGGCCTCTTCTGCTGTTATGTATAACATAATTCAAAAACATTTGGTGCTGTCACCCAAAAAGCTTGTTTTATACATGGAAATTAGCTGTTGCAGAATAGCTCCCCCTACGGCCACTTTTATTCTGGGATATCAGTGCCTTTTTTCTACTTGGTTTAACTCACAAATCTGTTGCCCTTTAAATTCATGCTGTATCTTAATCTGAAATATATTTAATGTATAGACAAACTAAATAAAGAACAGACTCCTTTTTCAGTAAACTGAACATAAAGAAGCAGGCTGACTTCAGGTTTAAAAGTTTTCATGTATTTTGTAATAATTGCATTTAGTTGATCTCAAACTATTTCACAATCAGACAGCAACACATGAATCTCTCCAGCCCCCCTGGGAGGTGATCGTTTGTAGACGTAGGAAGGGAGGCACCAAGAGGTTCAGGGGCTTACCAGATGTCACAAAATTTGCTGCGCTGCAAGGGAAAGGACCCAAGCTTTCATATTGCCAGTCACATACTGTAGCCTCTTGTATTCCATTCCTCAAAAATATGTTGAAAGGAATAGTTATAAAGTGAGGGAAGCTTGCTTGTTAACAAATGATCCAAGCTGCTGATCTGGCTCTGCTCCCATTTAAGTAAAGGGCAAAACTTTTGATGGCTTCAGACAGAGCAGAACGTGTAGGAAATGCATATTTAGGTCTTGATCCAACAGATATGTGTTCTTTCTCTGAAGCATGTGAGTAATCCCATTGACTTTAAAGAAGCTGCTTGTGTAAGGAAAGCTAGGTACGTTTATGGATCAGGTCTTGCTGTTTCACAGATATATGGGGTCTCTGGGTCTCTAATTTATTACTGACTCTTCTTCTATGTCTCCATGGACAAACATTTTTTGATGGGACAATTACAAACTGTTAAAATCTCCTCCCCCTCCTATTTCATTATTGTGGTTCATTATGCACTCCCAGTGATGCCCACAATGTGCTGGGTACATTCCAAAAGAAAATTACTATTATTGTAGCTCCCACAGGCACCAATCAAGTTTAAAGACTCATTGTTCTAGGCACTCTAAAACCACACATAAGAGGGTATGTCTTCACTGTAGTTAACTTATCTTAACATTCAGCTTTTTCTTTTCCCACTGGTGTTGCACTCACTAATGCGACACTAACATTTCTGGGGTTCTGTCCCATAGTTCTTCATGATACAGTAAATTGAGTCACTGAATTTTTTTCAGGGATTTTTGGGGAGAACGTTTGTCCCTTTCTGGTCTGAAAGGGAATTGTGGGAAGACTTCAGGTGGGAGGTCTTACTGTGCTTGAGTAGCGCTAGCCTGCATTCATACTATATAGTGAGCATATTCACAATTGGCAGTCTGTGCTCCCTAGAGCTAGAGCCTGTATCCCTTGATGAACCTGCTGTCTTGAAGCAGTATCTTGCTGGAGTTAAAGTTTTTTGCATGTAGCAAGAGCTTGAGTTAGAGGCAACATTTGAGTTATAATCTTAAATCACTTTGCACTGAAAACAAAACCCACAGACATTTTTCTCCAAGGAGCTTATAGCCTAAATTGTAAAGACAGACAAAAGCTAGGACACAAAAAGTTACTATCATGTTACATGGAAACCAAGGCACAGCACTTAAGTGATTTATTCATGTAGGAAGTCCATAGAAAGGAGACCTGTGTTTATCTCTCAGCCTAAGTACCAACCTAATGTCAACCTCAAAGCCCCTCTTCTGTTAAGAAAGCACAGTTCCTGCCCTGGGACCTCATAACACTTGTAGGATAATGAAGACTTGCTTAATGCCACCTTCTCTCATAGCCTTCAGTGTAGGAGTCATACAGATGGACAGGACCTAACTAGAATGTGCTGCACTCTTAACTATTTTCACCTGAGAAATGACCTCTAGAGAGCAGTTGTAGCCAAGCGTAAGTTAGAGCAGACTTCAGGCTGCTTTTACTAATGTGCATGGTTGAACTGACTTCTGGGAGCACAAAGAACATTGTAGGTATAAAGGTGATTTAAAACTACCTTCCTCCTCTCACCACTGAATGCAGTCCATGAGAAATGGAGAATCTGGGCTTTAAACTGAAATACATCTCTTGTTCCATGGAGACTCAGGCCTTTGAAACACAACACATTAGACCACTTTTCCATATAAAGGTCAATTCAGAGAGATCATTGTTTAAGAGAACAAAGCAGAAGATTATTTTAAGGAGGAATCCCTGTCAAGCATTATAAGTTTCAACTGGCAATAATCAGGGACTGTCTCCAAAGGCCTGCTTTGGTTTGGCTTCATTACAGTTCATGGCTTCACTGAGTTTAAGATCCGAGCTCCGAATTTCCTCTATGTGCACATCTGCTCAGTTCTGTGTGTATTAAAGAGTTTTCCCCTTCCTCCCTGCTTTTCTTGTAGCAATGCCTCTCCCACCTGTCAATGTGACGGTAACCCAAGTCACCAGTTACAATGCCAGCATTACGTGGGTTCCAGGATTTGATGGTCGCTCTCCCCTTCGCTCTTGCACTGTTCAGGTATGGCCTTCGAGACTCTCTGCCCTGTATGAACAGTGGGATTTCTCTGATCTGTCTCATTGCTAGGCCTTCTCTCAGATATTTGTAAGCCTTAATTTTACAATGTGAGAGCCTAAAGGAGAGAACTGAAGTCCCATTTAGACACCTAGAGAAGTACCTGATTTTTCAGGGATGATAATAGCTCTAGTTGAGCTGAGTGAAATATTTGTGTGCTCAATACCTCTGAAAATCAGACCATGTCTTTAGTAACCTAATTAAAATTCCAGGTGCTTAACTTCAGGCAAAATGTAACCTTAGACCTCTGCTACACTTTACATATATTACACTGTTAACTGGTTAATCGCACAATAAATTTAGACCAGCCATACGTGCAAAGATTTTATTATAAGATTTATTACCATAAAAATGACTATCCAGCCATGAAAGCCATCCAGCTACAAAATTAGTGCTTGAAAATGTGCCAGAACTCTAGCTCATTTCTATCCAGCTTTAACTTGAATGTTAGGGCTGTGCAAAGCTTCGGTATTCGATTCAGTTTGGAGGAGATTTGGCCCAATTCAGTGGCCAAATATCTGAATCTGAATCAAATCGGGAGACCCGTTAAAAGGTCTGAATCAAATTGGAAGCCTCCAGATTGATTCAGAGAGATTTGCAGATTCGGAAGGCTTGCAGCAAACAGAACCTGAGAAGAGGGAGGGGGATGGGGTGATCTTCCATATGTGGAAAAGGCACAGCTTGAGGTTCACTTTCACAGAAAACCCTGCACCTATCTTGAAACTTGGCATGCTTCATGCCCTCAGAAGGGGCTACCATCCCGGCTGTTTTCATCCGAATCGGCAAAGAAATGACAGTTATAGGTATTTTAGTGACTCTCCATTATAGTCTATGGCTGAACCTCCAAATCCGAATCGGCCAAATCAAATTGGGACAGTGATTCGAATCACAGAATCAAATCACTGTCCCTCTGAATCAGCCGAATCCAAAGTGAAGACTTGCTGCTTTGCACAGGCCTATTGAACATGTCGCAGGGCCCCTAGTGTTACATGCTTTGTTTGGAAGCTGGATCACGGAGTTAGTGACAGTGAGCCAAGCAGAGTGAAGCAGTAATTCCTACATCAGACCAGGCCTGTGGAACTAGACGTGGTCCTTCACTGAGTGGTTTGTAACAGCTTTGAATGTTGGGCAGTGTTCACACACGGGCCCCTTGGCTCCCCTCCCTGATTACAGCATTGAGGTGAGCTTCAGGGGATCCCCTTTGTGCTGCTGACAGCTGGTACTGGAGGAGAGAGGGGTGATCAGAAGCACAACAATAAACCAAAGCACCAGTGCAGCACAAGCTAACCTGCTTTCTCTTGGGGAGAGTGATGGGAAGGAGGAGAGCTTAAGCTCTGATGTTTATTTCCCAAATAAAAGCAAGCATTGTCTTGGTGAGGTTTACTTTAACCCCCTGGCAGAAGGGAGTAGCTGGATACAGTTGATCATTCTCATCTTGGGCAGTGTTTTGTGTTGGCTGCTGTTCTTGTTTATGAACCAAAATGAATTTCTTCCTGCACTCACAGTGCTGAGTTGGCCCCAGTTGGTACAGCCTATTCTTCCTGGCTTGCATGCTCATCAGCCTCAACAGTGCTACTCTCTCTGGGTTGTGAGCTCCTCCTCTCTGTTTTGGAGTGGGAGAGCTAGAGAGAGAGCAGAATCAAAGCAGCTCAGATTCCATCCACTCAGCAGTCTCTAGCTGCTTTTCTAAGCCTTGCAGACCCTTCTCTCCGTGCTGGAAGAATGGAGTCCCCGTGCTTGCATCTCGGATCAGGTGAACTCAACAATAAGACTCCTCCATTTACAGAAAAGTATTAGACCAAGGGAGCTGAGCTTCCTGCTGTGGTTTTGGCACCAGAAATACTATGTTTCATCCTTCCCTGTCTCCCTGTCCCCGTGGCTCTGATTCTTGTAAGAGCCACTGACCCACATTTCAATGTGAAAATGCAGTCTCTGGCCCCCAGTGAGTGAACAGTTGTACTTCTACTAGGAGGGGTACAGAAGGAGGGAGTTGTTGGTTCTTGTTTGTTTGGCATGTTATGGGTCAATGCACCATTGGCTCAGACAGGGGGCTGCTCACATGAAAGGCTAAAATGTTGCTCATCTCATTCCTTTTAGCACTGGAAGTATTCAGAGGGTGGGGGTGGGGAATGAATGTAGGTTCTTTGCTTCCCCTTGGGAAGTAGAAGAGAAGCCTAACCAGAATGGCAGAACTGTACAGTAAAAAAAAAAAAAAAAAAAAGTCATAGTTTCCGCCTGGATTAGGATGACACTGATTGACAATAAGAGCAATGTGTTTGTCTATTATAGACTGTACACAAGTCAAGATTCCTTTGTTTTAGTAGCTAAGCAAATTTATAGTCCGAAGTGTGTGTGTGTTTTGGGATGGGGAGCTGTTGTTAATGAAAATAAAGTTAGCAAACACAGTTTCACCTTTATCAGAACGTCTAGGTTCTGTTCCCATCTTTTTTAATTGTGTTTTGACCCTGGGAGCTACCCAGTGGATTCCTCTAGGGGTGCACTGATAAAGATTTTTATGAGCAATACCGGTGGCCAATTATTAACCAGCTATATCGGCCAATACTGATCCAGTAAGCAACCTGCAGCATAGTGGCTTTAAGAACAGCATCCGGCTGGTAAGTCTGTGGTGGGGAAGGGGCATGTCAAGGCCCCCCACAGTGAGGGAGAGAGAGGGGCAGTGGCAGGCACTGCCCAGCCAGTACAGGTCATGAGATGGAGCTGCAGGCAGCTTGTCCTGGTAGTTGGAGAGGGGGTGGCTCCCTGCTGCTGTGCACAACCATGGGGGAGGCATGGGGGCATGTGCTCCCCAGATTTGTGCATGGGACAAGGGCAGGCTGCCCACTATGGGCTCAGAGCCAGGGACTGTGCCAGCCTCTTGGGGGGAGGGGCTGGGCTGGGTCTGCATTTGTGGTGGGCAGAGGTGGGGAGGGCAGCAGCGGCGCTGGGAGGGGGAGCTACGGGGAATTTTGGGGTGACTAGCCCCCGCTCCCAGCATTGCTGCTGCTACCCACCCTGAGTGCAGCTCCAGCCCAGCCCCCCCCCCAGGAAGAGCGTGGTGCAGCCCCTGGCTCCAAGCCCACAGTGGGCATCCCACCCTCGCCCTGCGCATGAATCTGGGGGCATGTGTCCCCCTCTCCCCCAGATGAGCTGCCTTCATCTGTGTCCCATGCCCTGGCCCCACCCCAGCTCCCTTCCTCCTGTGGGGCCTTGATTTGCCCCTTCCCTGCCACAGACTTACTGGCTGGACTCTGCCCTCCAAGCTGCCAGGCTGCATTCCTGGCTGTGTGCATGCTGCCATTGTGCACACACACAGAGCGTTTATCAGTGACATTATCAGCTACATCGGCCAAAAAAAGCCAATTTCAGATGCTGTAAATTTTCCTTTTAACCATGCCAATCAAATATGGACTGATATATTGGTGTACCTTTGCATTCCTGCTATTGTCAGGTCAGAAGAGAGGCTGTGTTTGCTTAGGAAAGGGACACTGTCAGATCAAATCTAAACCAAAATTCAGGTTTTGTACAAATGCATATTTTACAAAAGTGTGACCAATAAACATGATGCCAAGTGTCTTTCTTTTTAATTCTAGTCAAGAGAGTTGCACAATTAAAGCAGAGACACTTGCCTCTGAGATGTTTGCAATCTGCCCCCCAGTGGCATTATGCTAGATAAGAGGTTTCAAACTTTTTCTTATTGCGTACCCCCTTCCAGATTTACCAGCTGCCTACGGACCGCTACCAGCATACATTTTATATTTTAACCCCTTAAATGCCAATTATTATTAAAATTAAACCCTCCATTATGCAATTTCTCCTGCATCTCCCAGAGATGTAGTGCATACCCTTAGGGGTACATGTACCACAGTTTGGGAATCGTTGTGCTAGATCAAGAAATCTTGAAGGGGGTATTGATTAGGAACTGACAATAGCCAGAAGTGAAGCTGATCTGTTTTCATTATCTTAACTTTCTTCATTTATCTAAGCTAATGGATAGAATTCATGGCATCAAGAAAATTTAAGATTTGTATAATTCTTTGCACTGCTAGCAATCTAATGCATTTGTAATATAGCCTTCAGACTTTAGAATCTTTTACCTATGTTCTCAGCTGGTGTAAAATAATTGTAGTAGCATTGGCGTCAATGAAACTCTGCCATATTAAATTAAATAAGGATGTGGCTCGTGAATTTAAATTTGGCAGTGTTCCTTTTAAATATACTGTGCTGCTGATTCAGCATCTGTTGCTGCCAAATCCTAAATAGGATCAGATATTGACCATTTGTGTAAATGACACCCTCTTCTATTACACAGACTGGCTTGTCACATTGGTTATCCTAATATACATCTACTTGCTTTCCCTCTTGAAACAGGTGGCAGAGTCCCATGATGATCAAGACATCTCAACAGAAGTAATTCCTGTCCCTTCGTTTGCCTACAGTTTACAAGGATTACAACATTCCACCAATTACAGTGTTCGTGTACTATGCACCAATGAAATGGGCAGCTCCCCTTTCACAGACTGGGTTTATTTTCAGACTCTGGGGTTAGGTAAGCAAATATCAGGAAAAGCTAAAATTATAATTGGACTCTATAATAAATTGGTCCTGAAAGCTCAGAAAGAACCATTAGCACTCTTCACTGAACACCCTGTTAATTCAGAAATGCAAGGAACCTATAAATTATTAGTTTGCTTGGTGCATTGAAGGACTCCTACCATCTTGCTCTCATTTGTCTTGAAGGACATGTCTTCATGGGATCACTGCTGAAAGAACAGCCCTTCTCATTTCTCGCATCTGCTCCAGTGCACTAAAGATTGGCTGCTAGGCAGCTGAGGGCCAAGCCCAGGTTCTCTGTATTGGGAGAGCCCGAGTGCAGGCCTGGAGTGCTTGGGGCTGCTTCAGAGCTCTTGAGGCCACTCCTGAACCACCTGCCCTACCTTACTGCTATTCACTAGTACACCATAAGGGGGGAGAAAGGTGGGTGGAGCTTATTTTCTCAGCTATAGTGCAAGCGTTTGTGGGTTAGTTGTAGAGACATGCCCAAAGTGAGTCATGCTATTGTCAGAAAAGTGACTGTAAAGTGATGTCTTGGCAGCTCCGACTTAAACTCATTCAGTAATTTGTTTACAGATCAAATTTGCCCAATGTGCAAGTCAAGCAGTAAAAGTTATAAACTCCAAAATCACCCTTGTGACTTATTTTTGGTGTCATTTTGTTGACTTAAGTGAAGTGATATCAGGGATGAATTTGGCACATTTGTTCTTCCTCTTACATCATCTCTGGGAGGAAAAAACCTGCTGCTGGAATATGGCTGACACCACTAATGATACATTACATGGAATAGAATCTGATTCATTCTTCAATAATTGCGTTAGCCTGGTAGGCCTAATAGACGTACTGACTTTTTGGAAGGTCTTTTATGGTAGTGGAAAATGTAAGGGGCCCCCAAAGTTAGTTTATTGGACTTCCGTATGAATGGACTTAGGCCTTGGTGTTTCTCCGAGATCTGTGTGGGTCTTGCAAATGAGTAGAGCTATTTTAAAGGATTTCATAGACATCAGGGCTGGAAGGGACCTTGGAAGATCATTGAGTCCAGCCCCCTGCCACAGGGGCAGGAAGTCAGCTGGGGTCATAGGATCCCAGCAAGATAAATTTCTCTTGAAGGTGTTTAGTGTGGGTGCCTGAACCACCTCCAATGGCAGGCTGTTCCAGACCTTGGGGGCTTGGACAGTAAAGAAATTCTTCCTTATGTCCAGCCTGAAACGGTCTTGCTGGAGTTTATAACTGTTCAACCTTGTCATCCCTTGGGGTGCTCTGGTGAACAGTTGTTCCCCCAGATCCTGGAGAACACCCCTGATAAGCTTATAGGTGGTCATCAGATCACCCCAAGCCTGCGCTTTTCCAGGCTGAAGAGTCCCACAGCTCTCAGCCTGTCGTCATAAGGAGTTTTCCCAACCTCTGATCATGTGTGTGGCTCTTCTCTGGCCTCTCTCAAGCTTCTCCACATCCTTTTTTAATTGTGGAGCCCAAAACTGGACTCAGTACTCCAGCTGCAACCTCACCAAGGCTGAGTACAATGAGAAAATGATGTCCCGGGATTTACTTGAGAAGCATCTATAGATGCAAGCCAGTGTTTTGCCCGCTTTACTAGCCGCAGCATCACATTGAAGGCTCATATTCACCTTGGGGTCAATCATGACCCCCTTTCATCTGTAGTGCTAACCAGCGTAGCACTGCCGAGCCTATAAAGATGCTGCAGGTTTTTCCTCCCAAGGTGGAGAACCTTGCATTTTTCAGTGTTAAACACCATCAGGTTCTCGTGTGCCCATTTCCTGAGCCTGTTGAGGTCAGCCTGGATCACCCTCCTGTCCTCAGGTGTGGATGCTTTACCCCAGAGTTTGGTATCGTTGGCAAACTTGGCCAGTCCACTTCTGACACCAATGTCCACATCATTAATGAAGATGTTGAACAATACAGGTCCAAGGACAGAGCCTTGTGGGACCCCGCTGGTCACAGGACACCATGACAATTGACTTCCATCAACCACCACCCTCTGGGTCCGACCACGGAGCCAATTTCCCAGGCAGCGGATCGTTGTGGACCCATGGCCATAGTTGGCCAGTTTTGCCAAGGGGTGATCATGAGATGCTAGATCGAAGGCTCTTCTGAAGTCAAGGTATATGACATCAATCTCCTCTCCCTTGTCCAGGTGATAGGTCATCTGGTCGTAGAAGGAAATGAGATTGGTCAAGCAAGATCTACCCACAACAAACCCATCCTGGGTATCCCTCAGGATATTGCTGTCAGCTAGTCTGTTGAGAATGGCATTCTTGATAATCTTTTCCAAGACCTTGCCCAGGATAGAGGTCAGGCTGATGGGCCTGTAGCTTGCTAGATCCACTTTCCTCCCTTTCTTGAAGATGGGCACCACATTGGCCTTCTTCCAGTCTTTGGGCACTACACCAAGAGTGCCAGGAGTTCTCAAAGATCTGTGCCAGAGGCTGGGCTATGACGCTCGCCAGCTCCCTGAGTAGCCTGGAGTGTAGATCATCAGGGCCGGCTGACTTGAAGGTGTCCAGCCTCTCAAGGTGTTCCTTCACGAGGTCAGCATTGATGGAGGGCAGGGCATCTCCCTGTCCCGTAATGGGCATGGGTTTCCTGTGGGACTGATGAAAGACCGATGCAAAGTACCCATTTAATAGGTTGGCTTTTTCTTGGGCGTCAGTTGTTCCATCTGGTTTAGCAGGGGTCCAATGTTGCCCTTGCTTTTTCTCTGGCTCCCCACATATCTGAAAAAGGACTTTTTATTGTCCTTGATACTTGTAGCTAGTTGAAGTTTGATCACAGCCTTGGCTTTCCTGGTTCGCTCCCTGCAGGTCCAGAGCAGTGCAGAGTATTCCTTCTTGGAGTTGGATCCAGTTCTCCATCCTTTGTAGGTCTTTCTTTTTAGACACAGGAGGTCTGCTAGTTCCCTGCAGAGCCAAGGGGGCTGCTGAGCCCTTTTGCTGCCTTTCCTCTGAGACGGAATAGCCTGAGCTTGTGCATCGACGATCGCTCCCTCGAGCAACCATGCTTCCTGAACTCCCCTCCCCTTAGGGTCGTGGTCCCTTAGGGCCTCACCAACAGGCCTCCTGAGCTTGTCAGTCAGTTTTCCTAAAGTCAAGGACTTCTGTAATGCTGACTGACTTGCCAGCTTTAGGGCAGATGATGAAGATGATCACTTCGTGGTCGCTGTCACCCAGCTTCCCATCTATCGTTAGGTCGCTGATTAGGTCATCCCCAGTTGCCAGTACCAGATCAAGCAGCGCTTTACCTCTCATTGGCCTGTAGACTTCTTGAGTCAGATAGAGGTCATCAACGCATGAGAGGAACCTTTGCAACCTCTTGGATTTAGCTGAGTGCTCTTCCTATGAGATGTCTGGGTAGTTGAAGTCTCCCATGACAACCATACACCAGGAGCATGCGACTTCAGCCAATTCCCTGGCGAACTCCTGGTCAAACTCTTGACTTTGGGTGGGAGGTCTGTAGTAGACTCCCACCATTGTGTCCCCTGTGCTGTGTTCCCCACGGATTTTAACCCAGAGGGGCTTCAGCCATCCACCCCGGGCACCAATATCACCTTGCAGGGACATGTAGCTCTCCTTGACATAGAGAGCTACACCTCTACCCCTTTTGTCTACTCGATCTCTCCTGTACAGGGTATAACCATCTATACCCGTGGTCCAGTCATGGGTGGAGTCCCACCAGGTCTCCTTTATCCCTATGACCTCATAATTATTTATGTTAAGCAGGAGGACAAGTTCCTCCTGCTTATTCCCCATGCTCCTGGAATTCATGTACAGGCCGGCAGGTGTCCCCTTGGGAGCCCTTGCCTTGCCCACAGATTGGGACAAGGGTGGGCTTCCTTAAGTGCCCAGGCCTGCTGGCTTTGCAAGGGTTGCTCAGGCAGCCATCAGTGGCAGTAGTCCCCTCTTCCCCCGGTGGGCTTAGTTTAAAGCCCAGTGGAGCAGGTCAGCCAGCCTGGCTGAGAAGAGCCTCTTCCCCAGTGGAGAGAGGTGGAGGCCGTCCCTTCCCAGCAGCTCACTGCCTCTGTCACCAAAGAGCAGCTGTGGTCATGGAAGCTGAAGCCTTCCCAATAACGCCAGCACTGCAGTCTTTAGTTCACTACCTGGATCCTCCTCTGCCTCCTCAGCCCATAGCCCAAGACTGGGAGGATCGAAGAAAACACCACCTGCACCCCCAGACCCTTTAGCCCAAATCCCTGTAGTGCCTCATGACCTGGCTGGGTGCCCACTGGATGAGGAACATGGGATAGTGGTCAGTGGGCTGCAGGAGTTTAGGGATCTTCTCTTCAATATCTCGGATGCGGGCTCCTGGGAAGCAGCAGACTTCCTGGGATAAGGAGTCAGACTGGCAGATTGCCCCCTCAGGCTGTAGTCTCCCATGACAAACACTTTGTGTTTTGTCTTGGGGAGAGCAGGAGCAGTAGCTATAGTAGAGCCTGTGTTGCCTGCGGGATGGTGAGTTCACCCTCTGCTTCCTCTGTAGGAGTGAGCGGCAGGAGCAAATGTCAGCTTGCCCAGTGGAAGAACTAGAAACAAACCCTTTTGCACCCTAGACTCACCTCTTGTATGTTACCATGGAAGGGGTGATCTGGGTATATGAGTATGCTGTTGAGTATACGGCTCAATACAGTATGATTATGAGCCAGCAGTGCGATTCTGTAGCCAGTAGGCCAAATAATGCTCTGATATGCATCAATCAGTGCATCTCCAGCAAAGCCAAGGAGGTGATTCTTCCGCTGTACTCAGCATGGGTGAGAGTACAGCTGGAGTACTGCATCCAGTTCTGGGCGCCACACCCTAACAAAGACATGGACAAGCTTGAGAGAGTCCAAAGAAGAGCCACCTGTATGATCTGAGTCTTACACAGCAAGTCATATTAGGAAAGGCTGAGGGATCTGGGACTCTTCAGTCTGAAGAAAAGAAGGCTGAGAGGGGACCTGGTAGCAGCTTACCGTTACACTGGGGGAGTACATCAAGGGGTTGGTGTGCAACTGTTCACCAGGGCACCCAAGGGGGAAAACTAGGAGTAATGGCCACAAACTCCTGGAAGACCATTTCAGGTTCAACATTAGGAAAAGCTTCTTCAGGGTCAGGATGCCCAGACTGTGGAATAAGTTCCTTCCAGAGGTGGTGCAATCACCTACTCTGGAAATCTTCAGGAGGAGACTAAACATGTACCTTGCTGGGGTCACGTGACCCCCAGTAATCTTTCCTGCTTAGTGCAGGGGGGCTGGACCTGATTATCTTCCAAGGTCCCTTCTGGCCTTACAATCTATGAATTTATGGTTCCCACGGGTGCAACGGGTGTTTATCTGTGCGGAATGATTAACTCGCTATCCTCCATTTTTAGCTCCAAGCAGTATCCCACAAAACGTCCATGTCATCCAAGGAGAATCTAGCCTGATTTTGGAGTGGGAAGGAGTGGTGCCAGAAATAATGAAGGAAAATCTACTGGGATACAGACTAGAGTGGAGTCAAGACAATGTCACTCAGGTAACTGTTTGAGAAATAAATAGTGGAGAGACTAGCAGCTGACTTGTGACTGGGAGTGTTAAAATTGAGGTTTCTAGACCACCCTGTCTCTTATATTATTTTTCTCCCAGAGATTCATCAGGGCAGGGAGGGCGCATGAGGCAGTGCCGGCTGCTGTGGTGCTGATGATGGGGGGGGCAAAAATAATTATATGTCTCTGAGATCATGGGGCAAAAATAATTGTATGTCTCTATCAGACACCATGTGGCAGCAGCTACTTTCATGTACTTCCCCAAAGGCAGCACCTAGGACCTCTGTCCTGGTCTCTCCTCCTTACCTCCCCATTATTTTTGCCCTTCCCTCCTCTTCAGCTATGCTACTTTCTCTACACAAGCAGTGGACTAGGTTTTCAGCTGGTGTAAACCAGAATTGCTCCCTGGATTTTTGCTGGGCCTACACAGATGGACACCACCTAAGGATCTGGCTTAATGTGTTTGTGCTCAGCCCTGTATTCTTTGCTCACCCCAAATTCCCAATGATGTCCAAAAATAAATTGGTAAACAGAGTTGATTGAAATTAGTGGGAGTTCTTTGTGTGCAGACATGCTGTGTATGTGCATGTGAGGGAGAGAATAAACCAGGCTGGTGGCTGTATTAGAAGGCAGGTAGGTAAAGCACAATCCTTCAGACTGATTGCTTGCTCTTTTTAAGGTTGGTTGAAGTCTGATTCCCGCCCCCCAAAATCATTTGGATAGAATTACTATGTAGAGATGGTAGCATTTTTCCCTGAAGACCAGAATGGGAGAGGAACAGCAGCTGCCTGCTTCCCACTCCAGAATCCCCAGCATGAGAAACAGGCAGGGGGATTTGCCCCACTTCACTCTCCATTTGGCTCCCAGACATAGGGAACCAAGCAGAGGTAGTGGTACTGGGAACCCAATGCCTGCTTCTTGCGCCAGAGTCCCAGAGTAAGTAGCAGGTAGAGGGCTTTGCTGTGCTGTTTAGTCCTTCTGGGAACAGGAGGACTGCGTTAGACCATGCTTTCCCCAGCTGGGATCACCCCAGTCTCAGGAAGGTGCAGGGGAAAAGGAGCGACTAGACTGAACACGTACTGCATCATCTCCCAGAATCGCTTCTACCAGTGGAAAATTTCCACTGTGATGAAAAGCTTCCACTGCTAGAATTGAACATTTGTACATGATTTAAATTAAAGCAGCCCCACTCTCCAATTTTTATACTGAGAGCCAAGTCTGTTCCCAGCTGCTCCCTGCCTCAGGGGAATACAGAAAAGATGAAAAACTACCTCTTCCCTCAAGATCCTGCCCCAAAACACAGCTCAACCTGAGGGGAATATCTGGCCTCTCTATGATGTCAGATATTTTTCCCCCTAAATACCAGTGATTATCTAAACAATGTACGTTATGCTGCAAATTAAGTTCAGAAGAAAGCTTTAACATCTTGTATTTGTTTGATCCTTGGCAGTTCAAAGGGTCCCTGGTGAGGTGACAGGCTCTAGCAGGAGCATAATGTGCAGCAGACACTTAGGTGGTGCACATTAATGGCACCTGCCACTGCTGCCAGCCCAGTTGCTACAGCCACTGCAGATGTCCCACCCCCTGCCAGCATCCCTGCAGCTGACTAGAGCGTAGACCAGGGGCAGGCAAAGTGGCAGGCTCCATTGCCCAGGAGCACCTTCCCATGTCACTGTGATAGGTTTCCATGGAGACCCCAGCAGTGGTGGCACCATGATGACTTGGGGCCAGGGTTTCCATGGAGACCGGCTCCAGCAGTGCTGGCAGGGCATGTAGCTGGGTGGGGAGCTGCTTTGGGGCTGGGATCTTGCAGCAGTGACAGTGGTCCAGAGCTGGGGCAGAGCTGCAGTCCTCTGCCTATGTGCCCTGGGCAGGGGTATGCAAAACGCCAGCCCCAGCCATGGGGCCGCTCGCCACTCTGCTGTACACCCTGCTAGTGCTGCTGGGACCTGGTCTCTGGAAACTTGCCCCTCACTGGCATGGTACCATCACTGCTAAGGTCGCCATGGAAACCAGCTGCAGCGGCACAGACAGGGGCAGCTGGGGAATGGATCTGCCATTTTGCCTACCCCTAACATAGACCCTAGCTATTGTCTGGGTTCCAGATTCAGCCTCCATTGCTTAGTTTTCATTGTTCCTGCTTTTGAAGTTTACATGATTTATGGTAGTTTTTCAACCCAAGCAGATGCTTTTTCTTTAAGTTATATTTGTTTTGCCGATAGCCCTATAATGGCAGACAAAGGGAGAGGAAAATGGAGCTATTTCTGCCCTCACATGCACCAGTCTTACCCCAGTAGAGTTCAGTTGCCTGGAGTGGGGCTCCTCCTGAACTGTATCAGTGAGCGTGGAAAAATGAGCCCAGTATTGGAAGCCAAATGGAGTCAGGTTTTCAAGTATCTGTTGTGGGGTGTGTGAAAAAGATCTTTTAAAATTATGGACAGTACCTTGTCATGTCTTTTTAAGCGAACCTTGAACATGAATGTTGTCCTGAAATTTGAGCAACATTAAAGTGTTTGAAACTGAAGAAGAAATTGTATATTTTAAAAGGGTAAAAACACATTTCTATAGCAACTTTCATGCAAAGATCCCAGATATTTAACTAAGCTACATGCTATTCTTATAGCTTAGGAAAATAAAGGCTCTTTCAGAGACAGCAAAAGGAAAATGTAGAAAGAGAAGCCTAAGGTAATGATTCTCAATCAGGATGCAACGGCACCCCAGGGTGCCATGAGGTGACACAGTGCTATACAATATTGGCACTATTAGTTGTGCAGGCACCTATGCATGACTTTAGGGAGCAGCCCAGAAATTTCAAATAGGAACCTATAGTTCAAAAACCTTCTGACCTACTGTGATCTTTCAGAGTTGTTTACAACAGAATTTTTTAAATATTTCCCTGTGGTCAAAAGATGGGTCAAAAATATGAGTTGGCATTTTCCAAAGGGATCCTTGAGTCAAAAAAGGCCAATAGCTCTTGGCTTAAGCCAGGGGTAGGCAACATTTTCCAGCTGCAGATCACAAAAATCCACCTGGGGCAGAAGAGGGCGGGACCCTGCCACAACTGGCATTCATCCCTGTGGCTGCACAAGGAGAACATTGGTAGAAGGCATCCCCAGCTGCCAAGTGTTGCCAAAGCCATGTGTATGTGGGCCTAATCTAGCCTGTGGGCCATAGGTTGTCAACCCCTGGCCTAAAGAAATGTGGCAGAACCAGAACTAGAACTCAGGAATCCTTATTCCCAGCCTTAACTCTAAACTCTGCACAGGATGCTCTGCTTTAATAAAAAACAGGATCATAAGAAAATAGGGCTGGAAGGGACCTCATGAAGTCATCTAATCCAGCCCTGTGTTCAAGCCAGGGTCATCCCTGGCTAAACCATTCCAGCCAAATGTCTATCTAACTTGCTCTTAACAATTTCCAGAGATGGCAAGTCCAAAATAGGTTCCTCTGAGTATAGGTGACTACTTTTGTTTTCTGCTTTCAGGGAGAGATGATCGTGCAGGAGACAACTGCCAATCTTACAACATGGAATCCTCTAAAAGACCTCATCATCAGAGTGTGCATACTGAACTCAGCTGGGTGTGGACCCTGGAGTGACCCTCTAGTGGTTGCAGCTCAAGAGGTTTTAGGTGAGTAGCTGGATGATTTTGGTTTGTATTTGCTGATAACAAGCATAAGCTTTAAGATGGCGATAGTGGAATCTCATGGCCTGAATCTCTAATTGAGCAGAGCTGCTGTAGGTCCAGGGTATTTCATTTAAGCAAAACTGGACTTAAGGATTACTTAAAGCTGTGGCATAAGCAAAACAGCTCCCAGCTGTGCCACATTTTCTTTAACTGATGCTGTGTGGGCAGCACAGGGAGGGAAAAGAGAGATGCAGAACGAGAGAGAAAGATGGGAGCCTGATGCTCCTTGCTTATGCCTTATCCATACACATCAGTAATGAATTCAATTAAATCAGTGATGCCTTGTCTGGTTACCTTATTTGAGTTTAAAGTCATTCCTGAGCACTTTTACTTAAAACAAAAGAATTCTCATGTAAACGGTTGTGTGGACACTGAATTCAAATCGGTTTAAGATCACACATTAATTTAAACTGTTGCAGTCCGGCATGTAGACAGTGGACATGGAAACAATTTACAAAGGGGTGAAAAGGGACTTACTTAGGCTTTACCACATGTCATCTATTCCATAGTAGGTGCCCATGTACATGCTCTTACCCCTTCCTAAGTGAAAGCTAACTTGCAGTAACTTACCCTGGGGAACCAAGCAGTACTCAAGTGGCCAGCAGGAACCTATTTTTGTCAGCTGGGGCTGGGGCCAGGATGGTGCTGTTGGTGGATGTGGAGCAGGAACAGATGAGAGCAGGACATGGGCTACCTCCAGGTAGGAGTAGGCAGGGCTTGGTCCCATGCAGAGCACTACACTGGCAGCCGTGGGCTGGATGTGGTTGGGGGAGAGGGCTGACCACACCTGCACCACATCGCTGGGGAAGCTCAGTTGCCTGTGCCTTCTGCCTTCCCCTGCCCCCTCCCCACCCCGCCACCTCCCTGCTGGCTCCCAGGGCCTCGTGCAAGGGCAGCCTCCCATACATATGCATACAACCCCCACCACACACACGTGTCAACTTCCCCTGTCCCCACACATGCAATATACAAGAGTAAGATGTTATTTTGAGCTATTATGCAATTGCTTCTATATATACACTACTCAAAAAACATAAATCAAGGTAAAAATTACTTTTTTAAATACAATTAAATATGTTATAGTAAGTGTTAGGTTTCTAGTGTAATTGTTTTGTCTATAATATGTTAACATTTATATTTTCTGAAAGATTTTGTGTGTGGCCCTCAACAGCTCACCAAAATTTAAGTGTCCCGTCAGCCGAAATAATTGCCCACCCTTGCTCTAAGTTAAGCCATTACAACTCTGAATGTAGACAGGCCTTCTATACTGGTATAAATGTGGGACAAAATCATTGCTGCAGGGGAGCAGATCAATAACTGGCATAAATCAGCATGTCAATGGTATAAAGCAAAACTGTCTGTATGGTGGCCCATGGACTCCATGTGACCCATGCAGGTGTTTCAGTGAAGGGTTAAGTTGTGCCTTATCAGCACAACCACTGGATCCACCGCACTGGCACAGCTCCAGAACCCAGGGGTGAATGCCGCCTTCACTCATCCCACACACCTTTTCCCACCACCAAATTCAGGATCTTGACTCTCTCCTCTGGTGACTCAGATTGGCATCACAGGAAATGGAGGGGTGAGCAGCAGTGGCATTCACCCTCTCCATTCCAGGGTCACACCAATGTAGTAGCTCCAGCAGTTGTGCTGACAGGCTGCTGCCCTGCAGTCTGGATTTGATCTGTGGGGCCAAATAAGTTGGGCAGCCTAGTGTACATCTATGCCAGTTTGCCACATCCTTGGCTGGTATACTGTGAAATTACAGGGTGTAAGTACAGAATAGACCTAACCACAGGGCTTTCCATTGTCTTCCATCTCATCCAGTCCTTTACCTTTACACAAAGAGGTATTGCTCTTAACAGGGGAAACCTGACCCAGTGAGATGAGAAGGGCTGACCAGTGTAGGTTCTGCTTTGAAAATATTCTTCACCCACATCAGACTGTAAATCACTGTTCAAGATGCAAAGCAGTGGGCCAACGGGCCTATTCTGAACAGTGATGTCTAAGGTTGTTGGGGGTTTTTTTGTTTGAGAGAGAACAAAAAAGAGCTTTGTTTTTTACTGGCTTCAGTCATCTCCTGCACGGTGCTTCACTATTGTTTGTTTTGTTTGCTTTAAATAGATTTCAACACCCCCCCCCCAATTTTAAAATAAAATCTTGACTGGTTATAATTCAAAATGTGTTGTGTCAATCTGGTGATCACAAAAGTGAAGGAATAACAACATCTGAGACCCATCCTGAACTTTGAGGGAAGTTGTATCCCTTCTTACAGCCATTTCATTATGAATGCGATGGTCCTTCATGCCCAAAGAGATGTGGTCAGTGTCACAGGATGACAAAGAGGTCGGTGTCACAGGTCATCTATACCTTCATTATAGGTCTTGAGTTGGAATGAAGTTAGGTGCAGGTTCTGCTCTGGCTCTTCACTGCAGGTTGTGGGTGACATTGCCCTCAAGGCAGTCATTTTACCTTTACTATTTGCACAAGTTTTTTCCATAACACTGGAGGAGAAAGAATTACCCTAAAGGCCTGGAAAATGTTACTGAAATTCAACAAAATTGGCAGCAGCCACCGGTGTGGTGCCTGAAGCAATGTTTAGGTGCTTCTTAATTGACAGACTGCCAGTTGATGGCTTCCTTTTGAAATGGACTAAGATAACCCTAAAAGAACCCAGCATTAATTTAGTTTGATTTCAAAAACTGCTTTACGATAAAATTCTGACGTGATCTATGCTTTGGCCAAGGGTTGGCCCACAGCAAGCACAAGCAGCCATGGATATTAGCATCCGGAAATACAACTTTGTTATGGAAATACTAATAGGTCCTAAAACAGAGTTGCAAAAATAATCAACCTCTGGTCCCAGCCTGTATCTGGTGGAAAAGTTGCTTATTTTCCAAAAATAGCAAATTACCCCTGGGCAGACTTTGCACAGCCAGGAGTGGTTTGTGACTGTCTCCCAGTACAGCAATAGAGATACCCAAGCTTATATAAATGGTAAGTTGTTACTGCAGAGAGGCAACTTAAGCTCTGCTTTGTTCACGTGGGAAACACAAAAAGGAAGCTTACAAGAACTGGAAACTTGGACAAATGAGTAGGAAGGAATATAAGGGTATTGTTCAGGTATGCAGGGATGAAATCAGGAAGGCCAAAGTTGCAGCTACCAAGTGACGTGAAGGATAACATGAAGGGTTTCTACAAGTATGTTAGCAGCAAGAGGAAGGTCAGGGAAAGTGTTGGGTCCCTTACTGAATCGGGGAGGCAATCTAGTGACAAAAAAAGCTGCCATGCTTGCTCAGTGCCTTTTTTATTTTAGCCTTCACAGGTAAGGTTAGCTCCCAGACTACTGCACCTGGAAGCACAGTTTGGGAAGGAGGTAAGCAGGCTACAGTGGTGAAAACAGGTTAGGGACTATTTAAAGCTAGACACATATAAGTCCATGGAGCTGGACACAATGCACCTGAGGGTGCTCAGGGAGTTGGCTGATGTGATTGCAGAACTGCAGACTTATTTTTGAAGACTCATGGTGATTGGAAGAGGTCCCAGAAGATTGGAAAAGGGCAAATATAGTGGCCATTTTAAGAAAGGGAAGGAGGAGGATCCAGGGAACTACAGGCTGGTCAGCCTCACCTCAGTCCCTGGAAAAAAACTTGGAGCAGGTCCTCAAGAAATCCATTTCCAAATATTTGGAGAAGGTGATTAGGAACAGCCTGCATGGATTCACCAAGGGCAAGTCTTGCCTGACCAACCTGGTTACCTTCTATGATGAGATGACTGGCTCTGTGGATTTGGGGAGATGAGTGGACATGATATACCTTGACTTCAGCAAGGCTTTTTATAGTTTCCCACAATATTCTCGTAAGGAAGCTCAGGAAGTACAGGATGGATAAATAGACTGTAAGGTAGATTTAAAAAAAAAAAACAGCAACAACAAACAAAAAACTGGCTGAATTGTCAGGCTCATAGAATCATAGAAATTGGGTTGGAAGGGACCTTGTAGATCTTCAAGTCTGACCCCCTGCCTGGGCAGGAGAAAAAACTGGGCTCAAATGATCCCAGCTAGGTAGGCATCAAGCCTCCTCTTAAAGACCCCCCCCGGGTAGGAGCCAGCACCGTTTCTCTTGGAAGTTGGTTCCAGATCCTAGCCTCCCTGACAGTGAAGTAGTTTTACGGATGTCTAATCTAAACCTCCTCTCCAACAACTTGTGGCCATTATTCCTTGTTATGCCAGGGGGCGCTAGGGGAAACAAGGTCTCTCCCAAACCCTTCTGGTCCTCGCTAGTGAGTTTATAGACGGTCTTCTTTTGTGAAGGCTGAACAGGTTCAGGTCCCGCAGTCTCTCATTGTAGGGTCTGCCCTGTAGTCCCCGGATCATACGGGTGGCCCTCCTCTGGACCCTCTCAGTGTTGTCCACATCCCTCCTGAAGTGCGGCGCACAGAACTGGACACAGTACTCCAGCTGTGGCCTGACCAGTGTCGCATAGAGGGGGAGGATCACGTCCTTGGCCCTACTTGAGATGCACCTGTGGATGCACGACAAGCCCTGCCAACCGTGACCTCGCATTGTCGGCCCATGTTCATCTTGGAGTCAACAATGACTACAAGATCCCTTTCTGCTTCTGTGCTCTCAAGAAGGGAGTTTCCCATTCTATAAGTGTGCTGCTGGTTCCTACTGCCCAAGTGCAGCACCCTGCACTTGTCAGTATTGAAGCGCATCCTGTTTTTGTTAGCCCACCCCTGTAACCTGTCCAGGTCTTGCTGCAGTCTTTCCCTCCCTACTAGTGTGCTCACCTAACCCCAAATTTTGGTATCATCAGCAAATTTAAAAAGGTTGCTTTTCACCCCGTCATCCAAATTGCTGATAAAGAACTTGAACAGCGTGGGCCCAAGGACCGAGCCCTGGAAGACTCCGCTGCCCACTTCCCCCCAGGTCAAATATGTCCCATCCACCACCCCCCCTCTGAGTATGACCCTTCAGTCAATCTGCAATCCATCTGACTGTGTAGGCATCAATGCCACAGTCGCCCAATTTTTTTAATGAGGATGTGGTGGGAGACAGTGTCAAAGGCCTTGCTGAAGTCTAGAAAGACTACGTCCACGGCGACACCTGCATCCAATGCTTTTGTGATCTGATCATAAAAGGCAATCAGGTTGGTCTGACATGACCTGCCCCTAATGAAACCATGCTGGTTGCCCTTGAACATCATCTCTGAGGCCGGCCGATCGCAGAAGTGCTCCTCGATGATCTTCTCAAAGAGATTCCCTAGGACTGAGGTAAGACTGATGGATCTATAGTTGCCCGGGTCCTCCCTCCTCCCTTTTTTAAAGATGGGGACCACAATGGCTATCTTCCAATCATCTGGCACCTGGCCCGAGCACCATGAGCGCTCGTAAAGCCGTGCCAAGGGCCCTGCAATAACCCCTGCTAGCTCCCTCGACACCCTGGTGTGGAGAGCATCTGGACCCGCTGATTTGAACACATCCAGGCTCGAAGGGCAGTAATCAATAGCTTGATGTCTAGTTGGAAGCCAGTACCAAGTGGAATGCCCCAGGGGTTGGTTCTGGGGCTGATTTTGTTCCATATTCTCATCAACCACTTAAATGAAAGAGAGTACATCCTTAGCAAGTTTTCAGGTGTCACCAAGATGGGGGGCAGGGGGGAGGAGTAGTAGATATGCTGGAGGATATGGCTAGGATTCAGAAAGATGTAGAAAAATTGGAGGGTTGGACCAAAAAGAATCTCATTAGATTCAGCAAGGACAAGTACAAAGGCATTTAGGCCAGAACAATCCCACACACTGGTACAGGCTGGGGACCTACTGGCTAAGCAACAGCTCTTCAGAAAAGGACCTCGGGGTTGCAGTGGACAATAAGCTGAAAATGAGCCAACAGTGTGCCCTTGTTGCCGAGAAGGTTAACAGGATACCAGGCTGCATTAGTAGGAGTATTGCCAGCAGATCAAGGGAATATTATTCCCATCTATTCAGCACTAGTGAGACCACATCTGGAGCACTGTGTACAGTTTGGGCTCCCAGTACAGAAAGGATGTGGGCAAATTGGAGAGAGCCCAGCAGAGGGCAGTGAAAATAGTGGGGGGGATGGGGAATATGGCTTCTGAGGAGAGGCTGAGGGAAGTGGGCTTGTTTAGTCTGGAGAAGAGAAGACTGAATTTAATAGCAGCCTTTAGCTATCCTGAAGGGGGGTTCGAAAGAGGATGGAGCTAGACTGTTCTCAGTGGTGGCAGTTGACAAAAGGAGCAATGATCTCAAGTTCCAGCAAGGAAAGTTTAGATTCAACGTTAAGAAAACCTTTCACACTAAGAGGGGGTAGTAAAGCATTGGAACAGGCTACCTAGACAATTTGCGGAACCTCCATCCTTGAAGGTTTTAAAGACCCAGCTAGACAAAGCTTTGGGTGGGATGATCTAGTAAAGGATGGTCCTGCTTTGAGCAGGGGATTGGACTAGAAGACCTCCAAAGGTCCCTTCCACACCCTACTTCTTTATGATTCTATGCAACTCTTTCACTGACAGGGGAAGCAGGCACAAAGAATGCATAATGCTTTAAGAGGCACCCGTGATAGTGGCCTGTGCCCTGCACTTTAAGGACACAAGTTGAATGAGCTAATAGGTTTCTCTGACTCATAATGTTTATGATCATGTGCTGAACAGGGTTCAGAGGATGCACTCCTTGTAGGTTCTCAGGATGAAAGAACTGTTAAGTTAATATAAACTAGTGCTTTCACAATGCCAGAGTTCCCTCAAATGCTCCTATAAGCACATGTATAATATTGCCTTCTGTTTGCCTTGCACAGCATTTCTTCAGGCATGTTCTAGAGAGAGATGGTGGGGGGAGAGGCAACTTTTGAGGACCTAACTTATTCGACTTCAGTGTTTCTCTCTAGTTATGTGGGAAGTAGGGATCTAAATAGGCAGGTTCTTTGACTGGTTGGCTGTTCCTCTTCCCATGACCCCTAAGCCTATATAGGTACCTTGTGTAGATTGACATTGTTTGAATTGGGAGTGGGTAGAGCTAAGGGGATGGTCATAGCTTACAGTAGTGTTTCCCTTCCATCTTTCAGAGTGGTCAGATTGAGCTGCTGGGTGGTGGTTCCCTGTTTCTACACATCTCTGATGGTCCCATTAGTTTCTACAAGATTTCAGCTTTTTAAAGCAAGAAAGATTAGTTTCCTGCCCTTCTGATTTGTGAAAAAGATCCTGTCTGAATGTGATGCAAATCTCTTCAAACAGAGACTGAAACAATAGCTTGGAGAAAGATTGGTCTCAATGGGGCCTTATCTCTAGGTTTTAGGGTTGGCCATTTGCATCAGCACCATTAACTGTTTCCCCTTCTGATCATTTGGCAGGGACATCCAGCTTCTCTGAAGACTTGTGAACAGAGCTAGAGAGAGAGACTTTTTTTGCTGCTGTATTTATAAATCTCTAATCCCTCTTCATCCTCTCTCAAAGAGCAGATTCATTAGGGAGCTAATAAGGAAAAGGGTGCCTAGAGACTGGTGTAGATGGTCTGGCAGAAACCAGGGTAAATTTGCACTTGCATAGACTAAAAAAATGGGAAATGCATAAGCTTTTGTAAGCAGCACACGTGAGTCATCAGATGCTGAATGGTCTAAATAACGTCACAAAATATGGGTGCTGGTAAATGGGCACTAAAGTTCTAACTAAAACTAAATGCTTTTTAACAAGAGGATGACTATTAGCCCATATCCGTTATTTATTCCAACTCGGGAGTTGATATTTCTCCTTTAATTTGCCCCTGTTTAGTAGATTATCAATTCTTCTTTCTATTAAAAAAATCTCATGAATCTCAGAGACATACAATCAAATGGTATGAAGGGTCCAGAAATGTATTCATCAAGCAAGGCTCCACCAGCAACAATACCAGACTCTTCCCTCAACTTCTGTCTGAGACCCCAAAGACAGGTTCCTCTGGTTCTCAGCCCCTTGGATTGCCCTCTCTTCCTATCTGGAAGACGGGTATGATTAGTTGCCAGTAAACACAGAATTTGCAAAAGGCTAAAAGGGAGTAGGGCTTTACATGTCGTCTTCTCCACAGTAGCTGCCTATGTGCATGGTCTTGCCCCTAGTTAAGTGAAAGCTAACTTGCAGTAATTTATCCTTCACTCACTGTGGGATAAACATCAGGCCTGTGCAAAGTGGCAAGTATTTGATTTGGATTTGTCCTATTTGGAGGAACAGTGATTCGAAATACTGTCCCGATTTCAATTTGGCCAAATGGGATCCGAAGATTCGGCATCGCTTCAGAGATTCGGCCATAGGTTAAACAGGCACAAGTCCTCAACCCTGGACACCAGCTGCTTCCAGCTGGTAAGTCTGTAGTGGTAGGCAGAGCAGATTCATTAGGGAGCTAATAAGGAGAGCATGGGGGGGAGGGGGGCAGCAGATCAACACCCCCACAGTGAGGGAGGGATTGGGGCTGGGGCTAGAACCTGGGCTGGGGCAAGCGCTGCCCAGGGAAGGGGTGGAGTGGCTTGTCTGGGAGCTGCTTGTGTGGTGGCTTGTCCCGTGGCTCTCGCCGCTGCTCCTGCCACCAGTTTGGGAGGGCATGGGGCAGGGGCGTGTGCCCCAGGATCTGTGCAGGGTGGGCAGGGCCAGGGCTGCCCTGGGCAAAAAGCAGAAGGCGCTGGGAGTGGGGGCTATGCCCCCCCACACAGCTCGCCCAGCTGGTGTGGGGCCAGTGCAAGACTGAGCCCCTGTGCTGCCTCCAGATGAGCAGTGGCTTCACCCTGGCTGAGTGAGTGGCTGCAGGGCATGCGGGGTGGAGGAGGGAGCTATGGGGGGCTGCAGTGACTTTTTGGTAGCACATGCCCCCCCCCCCCCCCCCTTGCCCTGCTGCCACTCGCCCAACCGGGAAGAAGCTGCTGCTCACGCACAGGGCACAGGGAGGCTGGGCCGGCTCCCACCATTGCACACCACTTGTCCGGAGGCAGCATAATGGTATAGCCCCTGCTCCCAGTGCCTTCCGTCTTTTTTGCCTGGCGCAGCCCCTGCCCACCCCATGCAGATCTTGGTGCATGCCCCTGCCCCATGCCCTCCCAGACCAGTGGCAAGAGCCTCTGGACAAGCTGCCACACAAGCAGCTCCCAGACTGGTGGCACACAGCAGCATGACCCGCCCCACCCCCTCCCTGGGCAGCCCTTGCCGCAGCCCAGGTCCCAGCCCCAATCCCTCCCTCGCTGTGGGGGCATTGATCTGTCCCCCCTCACACCCCTTCTATCTGCCACTCAGCCCACCACAGCAGACTTACCAGCTGAGGCAGCTGTCTCCAACATTGAGGACTGCTGCCTGTTTAGTCCATGATCAAATGTCTGAAGTGGCACCGAAAGTTTTCAGAATTGATTTGGAGGCTTTCGATTTCAATTTGGACCTTTTTAATGGGTCTCTGGATTCAGGGATTCAGCCGTGGAATTGGGCCAAATCTCTTCCAAATGTAATCGGCTACTGAAGCTTCGCACAGCCCTAATAAACATTTCATATGTTCAACTTAACATTTGCTAAGTGTAGTTAAAATGTGAGCATATATTTTCAAGCAGCTTAGCCTGTGTTAAGTGCCCTCTTGGCAGTTGCAAAGTTGTTCCCTTTCAGGCAAGTCTTATTCCTTATGTATTGACTGTAAACGTTACATCTGTCTGCATCCCTAAAACATTTTAAACATTGTTTAAACTGCAAATGCCCAGATGTACAAGCCAATTTAGAATGTTTTAAACCTCCTTAAACAGTTCAAAAGTATACCTAGATAGTCGGGTATTATTTGAAATGGTCCTTCTTGAACCTGTTCAGTGTTACATGCAGACACCAAGCTATTTGGGACTAGTGTCTGGTCAGTCCTCCAGGCATCCCATACTGCACTGCTCTTCCGCCAGCCCCACCTACTGCATGGAAACGGGCTATTCAGGTTGGGGTAGCGGAGTTTTTGCTGTGTACCAATATTGCTTGCACTTGACCCAGTCTGCCATCCCTGGCTCATTTTTGGGTTGGGGATAGGGGGGTCAGATACATGGGGAGTACCCTGCTTTTAGGTTTCTGGGGTGCTGGTGCTCTAGGAGAGTTGCCCAGTGTTACTGCAGCTTTTAAAAAGCATTTTTGACCAAGTTACTGGCCAGTTTCATTCAATTTCTGGCAACCGATAGATCTTGGGCAACCCCTGGGAACCCAGAAGCAGGGATACCCCCTCTGCCTACCCCTCTTCCCCTCCCAATTAGCCTGGGGTGCTTCAAAGCCTGTCCAGTTGCTACAAATGGAATGAAATTGATAAGTGGCTTGGAGAAAAACAGAGTTTCCAAGTAGTGGAGATGGAATGCTCACCTTTCTGGAGGACCCAGGAGCAGAGGTCCAAGCCCCCTCCCACATGGCCATCCCTAGGAAAAGTCTTCTTAAGACAGTAGCCTGAGCTGGAGATCTTGGGTAATCCCCTGGACGACCCAGCCCTCCAAAAAAGGAGAAGCAGGGATCCAGGTAGCTCTCTGCCCCAACCAACTGGCCACCCCTTTACCCCCAAATCAACCTGTGATGCACCAAATGCTGATACATAGTCAGGAATTTAAATAAATTGAGTAGCTTGGAGAAGTGTTTTTTTATAAGCTACGGAAGCTCTGATTAGCCCCTGATTACCCAGCTCTCAGGAACCTAGAAGCAGAGGTTTAGGCAGCCATTCTACTCCTTCCCCCTTCTCTCCCCCTGACACACATACTTGGGCACCCCCAGTCTGGGTACCACCATGCAGGTTTTGGTAAAATGTAGGAATCTTCTTTATTGAGCTCAGTGTTCACAAGAAAGGGATCAGAAAATTGTAGGCAACTGATGTCTTCCTCCCTACTCAATGCATGCTGGGGCACTTGCCACTGGGAGGTAGGCTGGGCTAGATATTCACTATCAACCCCTGGTGGTGGTTTGATAGCACTGCAATGCCTGGAAAGTGACTCTACTTTGAACCCTTGTCAGTATATGTGGAGACACCTCAAAACTGGGACAGTCATGAACTGGTTCTCTGTGACAGTCTCGGAACAGCTCAAGTGTTATGTCTGCCTTCATAGGTCACTGCATTTCAGTGATTTGCATCTCTTGAAAATGAATGTGTGACTATCCCCTAACACCTACTAACTTCAATACATCACAACATTTCAATGGATTTGCAACTATTATAAGTCAACGCGTGACAAGGCCGTAAGCGAACTTGCAGTAAAATTTCTTACTTCGTTCCCCTCCGCTCCGAGTAGAGCAAAGTCAGCTGGTGGAGGCTTCAAGCTGCTGTCAAGGTCGAAGAGCTATTGAGGGACATATTCTGCATTATTTTTCATCCTCGAATAGTTGGGAGGTGTTAGTGCTATCTTGGATTTTAAGAATATGAGAACAAATCAATAAAAATGTCACACTTTAAACTGAGGTACCACTGAAACTTTAGCAACAGTATATCAATGCTTGTATGTTATTGCTTCACTACCTTCATTCCTGATGGCTGGAATACCATTCCATACCATTCAGATCCTCACATTGGCAGGTTTCCAGGTTCTTCTGTGTCCAGGGACATTCACAATTATGTGGCCTCGCTCCTTCCCCAAGAATATTCACAAAGATGCTTGTTTTTGGAGGCAGTTCTCAAAAAAGAAAGGGATTCCTATATTGCCTTTCCTGGGTAAAAAACTGTAAAAAGCAGTCTTGAAACAGAAGATGGAACCAATTTTATGCTTAATTTCTTACAAGCTCATGTACTCAGAGACCTTTCAGAAAGTTAGCTTCTTAAGCTTAGGTCCTATCATACCTTGGAGTTGTAACTAATTCCATGTTTCCCAGGGTCTGTGGGTGTGTACAAGATGTGCTGTAATGGCTATGGGATACCCCAACCAGCTCCGAATAAGATGGGTCAGTTGCTGGAAGCAATACAATAGCATTTGCAAGGTGTTTTGCCTAACCCTAGAGCTAATTAGTTTGGACAGAGCATCAAGCTTATTCCAAGTCACTGCAATAACTCAGTTCAGCACTGCATTTTGCCATGTAGAAAATAAAGAAATCAAAACGATAAATCAAATTGTCCTCGGTCTTTCAAAATGTTATCAACATCAGATACAGCTTTTCTGACATAACCGAGACTCCACAGAAACTTCTTTCAAAGACCAGACAGAGTAATACATTTACATGTGACTACCCTTGTTAAACAGTCAGACTCTACCCCAAAGTGTCCCAAAATATGATGAACCAGTCTGACCTCACTTAAAAGGGTGTAACCTACAATATAACCATTACTTCATTCATTACTACACTAAGGGTATGAACAGACAGATACCTTAAAAAGGGAGGGTATTATCATGTGGCAGCTGTTCTGCAGTATCTACCACACTTTTCCATACACCAGGCCCTCAAATAAAACACATATCTTGTTTTTGGTGGTCAGATCATAGAGAAAATTATTTTTCCAGAGCATGTAACCTATAGTAAGGCCTGAAAACATAGTAGCTGCGTCCGGATGGGTGTGGACATGCTGTATGTTGCACCGCAGACCCATCTGCAGTGTCATACCACACATGCAGGTGTTCCCCATGCTGCTACCTTGCAGTGTGGGGGAGTGGGCTTGACCCAGGGAGATCCTGGGATCAAAAAAAGCATGCTAAAAAAAAAGCAGGGCGGCAGTGTACAGTGCACATGGTGGCAGCATGCGCTGCCCAAAACCGGGTCAGAGCCACACTCCAGCTGCTGGCCAGGCTCCCTGCTGTAGGAGTGCTGTGGCTGCAGCTCCCCAGGGCCTTCAGAACCGCAAGTAAGGCTGCTGGGGCCAACACAGTTGCTGGCCCCAGCCTCTCCTACCCCAACCTGCCACATGCCAGAGTGTATATAGTATGGGCATTCTTCTGGGTCAAGTGACAGCAGTACAAGTTGTGCAGCTGCTACTTGTCCCCCCGAAGAAACAAACATTCCCACTTGTCTTGATGTGCCCAGTGTGTCCAGGAAGTGTAGTATCAGGAGCTTCCTGGTGTGGCTGACGGTCTCCTACAATATCATGCTTCCTGGATACACTTATGTTCCCAAGAGGATTTAATCTGTCAAACAGTGTTAGGCCTTAGACCAGTGGTTCCCAACTGTGGATTGCGACCCCATTTGGGGTCGCAACATCAGCGGATGGGGTTACATGGGTGGGGGGCTGTGGGTTGGGAGTGAGGGCTCATGCTGAGAAAATGGGGCCATAAATGGGGCCTTGGTGAGGAAAAGTTTGGGAAGCACTGCGGTAACCCCTTCCAAAGGGGAGAAGCAAAACTGTTAGTTCTTTACTGCAAGTAGTTCTTCGTATAAGTTCCTGTAAATAAAGTGTTGTTTCCACATTGCAAGCCTCATCAAGATACTACCAGCAGCTCAGTTGCTGCTTTGGGCACAGACTACAGTACTTACCCTATTGCCATGGCTGTGAAAGGGTTGATGCAGGACTTTGCCCCTTCGGTTCGCTGAGCAGGCACAAATGACAGCCATCTTGGCAGCTCCGTGGTATACACAGTGTCTGCAGGAGCTCTCTTTTTCCAGTGAAGAAACAGCCTCCCTGCTTCAAACATGCACCTCAGTTTTGGGGGGCTGATTTTGGAGGGAAAAGGTGTGTGTTGTATGTGAGATTATATAGTATTTTGTGTATGTAATCTTGTAGTAAGTGGAAGTTAAGCTGAAGCAGTTTAGACGTGAATAAAGACTACTACTTCTCTGGTTTGGCTTCACATCTCATAGGAAAGGAGTGAAGACACAAAACAATACCTGGGAAGCAGGTGATGACTGGTATTTCCCTCCTCCTTTTAACTTGGTATGATGTCTTTTTCTATATCTAAGAACAGAATTGACCCACTAGATGCAGTTCTGCCATACCTATGCTATATAATGGCCCTAATTACACTATTAAGTTTTTGATGGTTTGTTGACTGTATAGGTCAAATATCAGTGCAGAATGATCCCCAGTGTACACATTGTGCAACATGTTGGCACTCCTGTTAACTCATAGGGAAAGGTGGATGATGTGGATTCATTCAATTGTTGCTTGTCAGGCACTGATGGTCTCTTTAACTGGTGTCTTCTCCTTCATGTAGGTGGCCAGAGACAACCCCCTTATGGGACATCCTGGGTTCCTGTAGCTTTGGGCATTCTCACCGCCCTGGTGACAGCTGTTGCCCTGGCACTGATTCTCCTTCGCAAAAGAAGAAAAGAAACTCGATTTGGGTAAGAGACATTCCTTAATGGCTTTCAAAGCTGGTGAAAATGGTTTTTGACTTGGCCTCATCAGTAATATTTCATCAATTTTATATACAAGAAGTTGGAAATAAAACATTTCTGCTCCTTTCCAGGCAGTTTTTGTAACAATGAATTGGCTAGTCATGGTTTTCTGCTTTTCTTTGCCACCTAGTCATGCCTTCGGCAGTGTGGTCGGCAGGGGGGAGCCAATGGTCCATTTCAGAGCTGCCAGGTCTTTCAACAGGGAAGGCCCAGAGCTTATTGAGGCAACATGTAAGTAAAATGGTCTGAGTGACTCCCTCCTTTTTTGCCTAAAGTGTGCTTTTTAGAATAAAAAGCTAAGAGTAGTTTAAAGAAGGTCTGGGCATAAAGTGGGCAGGTGATGGGCATGGTTCTCCATGTGGTTCTCATAGGTGCTCACAACTGATCCTGTTCCTAATCCAGTCCAAGGAAGAGTCTGGCAATTAAGCTGGACTGTCTTGCGGACAAGTGGCCAGTAGTGTTTGGAATCAATTCACCACATTGGATTGAACCAAAGGTTGCAGAAACAGAAGGCTAGCTTATCACCTGTTTAGTTACATAGTGTGTAACTAAAATCAAATCCATTTGATTTTTTTTACACTTCAGAAAAATCCAATGGATATTATCTTCCAAAACTTCAGTACAAAGCAGTGTTGTCAAAGATGCAGCAAGGGAATTGCTATAACACTGAAAGAAAAAAGTTTTTATGCCTGAAAATTACAGGTTTCTTGTCTTTGAATCTGGAGTGTGGGGAGAATTCTGCCTATAATGTTTTTCAGCATAGCAAGTGGGGCTAGGACTAAAGAGCTGGATTATGAGGTGGCACCACCAAGATGGACTCACTGGATATTGTGACAAAATCTATGATCCTGCCTCCCTTTTGATTCTCTTCTGTTTGTTTTTCCAGTGGAGAGCATAGGGATCAGTGATGATCTGAAAGCCAAACTCAAGGATGTCTTAATTCAGGAGCAACAGTTTACTTTAGGAAGGATGCTAGGCAAAGGTAAGTTTATATCAAAACCTGAACAAGACCTTATGCGCTATGACAGAAAGCCCCATCTATATTACAGCCATGACTGGGTGCATCTACACATGTGCCTGAGTGCAGTAACCGCTGTTGCTGAGCAATCCTGGCAACACAAGGTTCATTTCCGACCCTACTGTGCACTAGTTTGTTGCTACTGTACAGTAGTGTTGGCATCATGGTTTGTGCCCGCTGACACTACATTGCCATAGCGATGTCCATGTAGCATCTCACATAGATGTGCCCACTATGTACAGGAAAGCAGTACCAACTCTGTTGTCCCTGATCCTGTTAAACATGGTTGAGATTTGTAATTTAGATGGACCTCTAACCATCTCCTGTGTTAAAACACTTCCAGGCGCTTCTTACACTGTGGCTGTCAAGAATTTTGTAACCAAATTATGAACCTTACTGTACATCAGGGATTACACAGTATTCCTGGTCTACTGATATACAAGAGGGTTGGGATAGGATCAGAATGACTTGGACAGTTGGGAGAAATGATCCAATATCAACCTGAAGCAGTTCAGCAAGAACAAATGCAAAGTCCTGCACAAATGCAATATTTGAATGCACAGACATGAACTAGGTAGTGGCTGATTAGGCCGCAGTACTGCTGTGTTACTGAAAACCCAGTACTGTTTGGTCTTTAGAGAGACAAGACTGCAGTCTATCTATGATCAGGAATCTTTTGCAAACTTAAACACAAATTAAGGGACAAATTCCTTAATGCCTACCGTTCTTGTACACCAAGTCAAGGTAAAATTACGTGTCCTAATGATTTTCCATTTCCTCTTAACAGGTAAGGTATTATTACTACCAGATGAAAAGGCAAGAGACAGGTCTATAGCCCAGCCTTTTATCAATTACACCTCAATGCCTGTCTAGCTACCTGCAACAGCCCAATACAGATTCTCACCTATACCAGCTGGGGAAGGTGTAGGAGGGGAAGAAAGGTGGCAGCAGGCTGCCTTTAATTTGCTGAGGTTTTCTCAAAATCCTGCCATTTTCACACCTAATATTTATACATGGACTTGGAAGATGCCAGTTAACTATGTCCTTGTGAAAAGTACAGTTCTGGGAGAAAGGACTTCTTCTCGTTCCCTCACCATCTGAGAGCATTAATGGCCATGTTCTGTTTCTTTTACTTTGCTGATTAGGCTAGTTGTAACATCTGCAAAGTTTCATTCTGAAACAGGCTTTGAGGCATGCTTCGGTCATACTTTTGTACCAAGCATAAGTCCCTTGAAGGTGGCCAAGGCTGACAACAGGTTAACAAAGATGTATAATTATTTCAGTACATACAAAAAACTAGAACTCTTAGTTCCAAAATGATACCTTTTATTAGACCAACTGGAAAATGGCAAGAAAATTGTCTTTTTCTGCAAGCTTTCAGGATCAAAGTCCCTTCATCAGGCTCTGGGAAAAGTGTAGATGCTACAAGATGGTAAAAAGTCCCCATAGGTAGGAAATGAACTTCATTTTTGCACAGAGGGAGCTGAAGATGGAAATCTGTCCCTCTGGGTCCATGAGAGTCTTTGTGAGCTGTGTTGAGTAGCTCTTTGATGTGTAGCTCAGGTAGAATTCCTTCCCTGGAGGTGTCAGATGGCAGGCAGAGAGGTAAAAAAACTTCCTTGTTGTTCTGCAGTGAAGTGTAAAATCCAAAATCGGCTAAAATTTGGCATCTTCCATGTTTCAGAGGTGTACTTGTAGCCTTATTGGTTAATTATTTCAATGGAATTCTAACTGACTACATACAACTTAATTCTTATAACATCAGTTATTACTTTTAGCTGCTCTAAAGCACTTTCAACAAAGCAATTCTTGGCCTATTCTAATATTAGTGGCTTTGATGAACAGATTTTTATTCTACTTTCCAGGCTACTCCTTATAACTTAAATGCAAGCTTATTGATTGTATATCAGCTGAAATGCACAGTATTCATACCTCAGATCTTTGTTAGGTCCATAGTCTTCACCCACCATTGTGGTCTGTGAGTCAGTGATCATGTCTATAGCCTAAAATAGAAGAGGACCAGAAGCTGGATATGAGCCAACAGGGTTCTCTTATTGCAAAAAAGCCAAGCCATAATAGGTTGTATTAAAAGGAGTATCACTTACAAATCAAGGAAACTGATGGAAGTGATTCTTCCATACTGTTTGGCACTGGTTATGCCTTACTTGGAGTATTAGGTCCATCTTTGGGCCCCACATTTCAAGAAAGACAAGGACAGATTAGAAAGAGTCCGGTAGAGTGAAAAAAAGTATTAGAGACCTAGGAAGCAGGCCTTATGAAGAAAGACTGAGAGAACAAGGGTTATTTAGTTTGGAGAAGACTAAGGGCAGAGCATCTCTGTGACAGAGCGGCGATTTCCCAAGTCCTAGGCTGGTGTCTTAACAACTAGGTTTTACTATATTTCCTTGTTTAATTCAGGTTATTCCCTAGAAAAAATAATTTTCAATCAGAAGACCAGTAGTTGAGGTGGAAATAGAAATTAGGCAGAGTAGGCCATGGAGAAGGGAGCTGAGAGGTGTGGTTTTCCTTTTAATACAAAAATTGCTTTTAATGTAATTATTTGCAACCCAGTTGCAATGAGACCATTTTCCCTAGCATTCCCAAACAAATGTCAGTTCTTGGTTAGAAGATAACCTACCTGCAGCAAAGGGCTCAGATTCCAACTGTTACAAGGAAAAATATTGGGGATGGAAATAATGTTTCTGCCTGTTACTGCCTGCCAGTTCTGAGTTTGGGGGACAACCATTGAGAATCCTCCCTGCATAAACCCTTTTTGTCCTTGGTTCCTGCCCTGACTCCTTTGTGCTGCCTCATGCAGCAGATGAGCTGGAAAACTGCTGACAAGGAACTTGGGGACACCCTCAGTGTGAGAAAACCAGCTGCCATAGCCCTGGTGTGGTCTGTTCTATGCTTCCCTGTTCTGGGTCTCAACCCCTGTTCTCAGCAGAGGGGAATCTTGGGTGTGGGAGAGAGAGTACAGGATGATTTGCAGTGGTAATCTCCATTAATGTAGCAGATCTTGGTTTTTCCCAGGATTAGGGGAGTATAAATGTGACTTGAAGCTGTCTGTGATCTAACTGTTGTGACGTGGGAATGAGCAGCATTACCATAAAGCATGGCTCTGGAGAATACCGTATATTCTCATATATAACGTGTCCCCAGATAAGACATGTACCTTGTTTTGGGAAGGTAGAATGAAGAGAAAAAGATTTTTACAGAATTGTAGCTGAATTCTGTCGTCATGGAACAGCAACAGAGTCTACTTACCGGCATCATTCACCCTCCTGTTCCCACTCAGCCTAGTGGTTTAATCTTGTCATGTGGATGCTGCCAATTTGGTGGCAGCCATGGTAGGGTTACATTTCTAGCTTGTGACTTCACTCATCTATGCAGCCAGGAGGCAGCCAGCCCTGGGCAACATTCCAGCATCCCCATGCTTCCATTCCAGTATAGAAATTGACTTCCTCACTTAAAATGCATACCCAAGTTTTGGGTGGCTAATTTTGGGAAGAAAGCTGCATGTGGTATGCAAGTAAATAGAGTAGCTAGCAGAAAGAAGCAAACATAGCCATGGCAGAGAAGCAAAATCTGTCTGGCTTTGCTTCTTGGCTCATCTTGCTTGGTTGGCAGTACTATGACCTGATTCAAGGCACCTCAAACCAGATGCATTGAAATACAAGATAAGCAATTACAGAATTAGGTTGATTTAGCAACTGGACCATCCCATATCAGGCAGATCAAAGGAGGAGCGAAACTAAGGTGAAGAAATATTAACGCTCATTTTAAAACTTTTTTTTTTTAATCATTCCAGGCTAAAAGAATATAACTGGGGTCAGTCAGCCACACTTCATCTACACTAGAGCTTTGTCTCCTCTTGAGAGAGGAGCTGATGGAAGGCACTCCCTGAGTTTAGAGAGAAAAGGTCTGATTGGGTTTAGTTGACTGAGTGCTGATGTGAACGCCTCTCACTGGCATGGTCACTGGAATATCATCTCTGAGAGCTGTCACTTCAGAAAGCTGTCATGTTAACAGTTTCCCTCGCTGACCAATCACCCTAACTCTGCAATTGTAAGTCCCCTCTCTGACCCTAGCTGAGACCCTCACAGTACTTCTTCCCCAGAAATGTTCCTGTCATCTCCCAGCTGCAACCTCCACTCTAACTCAGCATATCCTCAGCCAGTAGGTCAGCAGAGGATTGCCTGTTGAAACTGCTTTTACTGTGTCCTGCCTACCATATCACCAGTCTGATTTTGTTTCTCCTTATTTTGTTCCTCCTTTCCCAGCCCTTGTTGCCTTGCCTCCCATGCACATGTATCCACTGGTGCTGATAGGGAAGGCCTAAAAATGTGGCTGATAGCTACACTTTTCATAGCCTTTGAGCTCCTCCCTTCATGACCCAAAGAGAAAGCTTGGTGTGAGTCACCCCCTCTGCATTAGACATGTTCCCTGACTGTCTGCTCTCACTAATCCACAGGGGAGTTTGGCTCAGTTAGAGAAGCACTACTGAAACTACAGGATGGCTCTTTCCAGAAAGTAGCAGTGAAAATGCTGAAAGGTGAGTACAAGCAGGGCCACTTGAAGTACTTCATCTAAAACAACTTGGAAAAATTCAGTTGATTACTGCCTCCTCTCCCCATCCAGTCTGTTCTGCCAGTAGTGCCAGCCTGGAGGGTGTTGATTCATTCATCCAGAAAACATCTCCATACCTTCATCCCCACTGCTCCCTACACCTAAACTTGGGCACTTTCCACTGAGCTGTTTCACTCAGTTCTTCCCTTTTCCTTCATCCCTAACTTTTGAGAATATAAACTTGTCTGGGCAAGAATCATTCCTGCTTGGGTCTTTACACAACATCTAGTATATGACAGAGACACAGAAACTAATTATAAATACTACTGCATCTACTACTGTGAAATATGGGGGATCCATCTTAGCTGCTTGATTTTATATCATGCTAAATTATATGGTAGGGATGGTGTAGTCAAGTCCACTTTGCCATTCTCAGATAGCACTGCAGGACCAAATTCTGGAGAAAATAGGTTAAAAACTCTGGGCCAAATTTAGGGGCAAGGCGACGAGCAGTATAAATTCAGGTCAGTTGCATGTGACAATAGCATAACTTCAAATGATATTTGGTGGGTACAAAACAAGTGTAACTTGCATGTTGAGGGGCTGAAGCAAGAAAAGCAGCTACCAGGACAGTATAAAGCAGTTCTGTCCCAAACATATCTGATTTAACCTCTGCCACACTGTCCCTATCACTTCTGGAGCCAAAGTCTGTGGTGTAAGTGGACATAGGTATTTTTGTCTTAAACAAAAGTAACGCTTGTTTCTACCTGGAACTCAATATGATCTCCCTGAGAATCTTAGGCTGTTTAAATTATATGTTTTGTATGTATGTAATGCCAAGTTAGTACTTTTCATTTACTATCATTTTTTCTGCCTAGCTTGCAGCCCTCAATCTAGAGACCTACTGAATTCAGCAGTGGCATCATTAGTGGGAAACATTACCTACTGAGCCAAATTCTGAGCTTATTTAAACCAGTGTAAATGTGGGGTAACAGCAGTATCATCACATAAATGACTGTGGTTTTATATGATGTGATGAGATCAGAAGTTGTCTTATGCATGACCTTCACCTCCCTTTTGAGATCTGTGCTGAATTCAGTCCAAGCTCTCCAGGGCTGCTGGTGCCAAAGAAATCATAACTCTTACACATTAAAAGGATCAATAACACTAAAAGGTATAAAAGTATTGATCTTCCATGTCACCAGGGTCATGAATTAAATTGTCTCCATTTGGCCTGTTATTCCAATCTATTTAGTCAGTTGACAACATTTTCTTTGAACTTTTGTGCTACCTAAATCTCCTCCTCCATTATAATCAGGGATCCACGTTTTCTGTTTCCCATGGAAAAAACAGAAAAAAATGTGAATTTTCAATTTAAACAGAAAAAAAAAGGATTGTTCATTTTAACAGAGATACGCATGGATTTTCCACTTTTGCAAAGAGCTTTCTGCAGGCTGACAGAGTTCCAGCCTGCAACAGCTTCTTGCAAAAAGGGTGGCAAACCCTGAGCCCTGTCCCAAAGAGGAGGGAGAGGAGAAAGGGTGGGGCCTGAGACTGTCAGTGAGAGCTTGGCTCAGGCTCGCTTTCCCTGTAGCCTTTGAGGTAAGTGGGATATACAGAGGTCTGGGGGCCAACTGGGGACCCCCTCCAGCCCCAATCTGCAGTCCCCCAGACCTCCTGGAGGGGGTCCCCTATGGGGAGGGTGTGAGTAACTACCAGGGCTGTGGGGGTTAGAGGCTGTGGGAAGAGCCAGTGGGGCAGGGCGGGGGTGTATGGGTGGAGCTGAGGGAGCGGGAAGGTGTCTGTGGGAAGCCCCACACGGAAGGCCAGTTCAGCCCAATGATATGTAGATCCAGAGCTGTGTGCTATCAGGCCAGGTGGGAAGCCACACATAGAGGCACAGAGTCGCACGCCATCGGGCCAGGTGGGCTCTTGCTTGCCTCCATGAGCAGCTACCCACTGGAGTGCTGGAAGTCCCATGTGGAGGCACAGAGCCTGCCAGGCTCCATGGTGCGCAGCTCCTGGGCCATGCGCCATTGGGCTGGGCCAGCCTGCTCTGTGCTCCACATGGGGCTTCCAGTGAGAAGCTGCTCATGGAGGCACAGAGCCCACCCAGCCCAGTGGCATGCAGTTTCTGCTTGCAGTGGTATAAGCCCCATGCACTGACATGGAGCCACACCAGGCTGGTGTGAAAGCGTGTGCGCACTGCTGAGGGCTCTGCCTGCTGCAGCCATGAACACCATGAAGGCCCGCTGCCTGCTGCTGCTGAGCCACTGGCAGCGGGGGCTTTGCACCACAACCCCCCCACCCCACACACACCCCCTACACACACTCCTTTACAACTGCCCCATAAGACCCACACCTGCCCACAAACCCCACATACTCCCATATTTACACCTTACACAAACCCCACACTCTCCCCCCCCACACACACCTCCAACCATACAAGGTACATGCATATATTTCTAAAGAAGATTAAAATAGTGTTATATTTAGTTTGTAAAAATAATAATAATAATGATAATTTGCATATTTTTGAGTTTTCCTGCACATAATTTTGAATGTTTTGTACATAATTCCCTTGGGTGTACAGAGTGGACTCAGCAGAAGCTCTTATTTTCCATGATGAAAAACCCAAAATCAAATGCCAAAATATGTAGGTATTTAGAATTTATTTTATTATATTAATTGAGGCACTGGTAGGCTTCCAAATTGCTTTAAAACTGTAAATACATCAAAAAACATTGTGTTCAACTAATATATATATTAGAGAATTTCTGATTTTTTTTATCAGAGAAAACAAGGATCCCTGATTATAATTTAGTTTCTTTTAGCTAATTAGGTCTCACATTTTTAACCCATGTGTGATTTCCATGGCTTCCAAGGAAAGCTGTTGCTTAAAAAAGAGCTGCTAATAGACAGGCCCTCTTTCTGCCAAGAAGCAATTTACCAGATGTCCCTGATGGGTATATAAGACTGTCTCCTTCTTCCAACTTTTGTCCACCCCAGATGAATGAGGCAGGATATGCTTGTTTGGGAAATGCTTGATCTAGCCTGAGACAGTGTGTAATGCCTCATGAGGCAAGCTTCTGATAATCAGGAGACTCTGAGGCACTGATGAACCAATTCTAATGTGGCTTCTTTTTAGCGGACATCTTCACCTCGAGTGACATTGAGGAGTTCCTGCGAGAAGCTGCCTGCATGAAGGAGTTTGACCACCCTCATGTTACTAAATTGATTGGTGAGCTAACAGTACTGTTCCACAGGAGTCACAGTAGAGTACCTTCAAGAACAAGGAATCCCTAATTCCTTCACAAACTATACATATGGTCCCAAGGCACTGAATAGCAGCCATCTCGAGGGTGGCAAACAGCAATTCTCAAGCCCACAGCCTTCCAGATTCCATGGAAGTTGCTCCTTTCCAGGCTTGGAAGGAGCTGAAGTGTGCGTGTGTTTACATAGATATATACACACACATTTTTAATGCATCTGTAATTTCCTTTTCTTGTTTAAACCATTTATCCAGCCCTTATTGGCTTTTGCAAATGTATTACGTAACTATGAGCACAGATGGCACATCTGAGAAATGGCCAAACTGTGGCAAAACAAAGAGGTGCAATGGATGGGTTAATAAAAGAATAGCAGAGAAGAAACCCTTCCTCCTTTGATTTAAAGCCCCTTGGCCCTGGGGAGAAGACAGTAGAACAATTACTGCCTTCCTGTAAGACAGTGGGAAACATGGAGCAGCCTCAGAAATGAAACCGTTCTGATTAATATGGGGCAGGTGAAACCTCTTTAGAGGGATCTGAGAAACTTCAGAACCCAGCCCAGCAAGGAGCCAAGGCCTTCACGAGAGGTACCATTTGAGTAAGTGAGACTAGAGTTTTCTCCATGTCCCATGAAATTGGGCCTTGAAAGTGGGCTCAACACACAGAATACAACCCTCCAAAATTACAAGTGATCACCCCCCTACATCCCCGAGCAATTCTGTAGTTGCTCGGGGATGTAGGGGGGTAGTTAGGAAGGCCAAGGCAGAGATGGAACTGGGGCTAGCTTCCCAGATTAAGGACAATAAGAAGTCCTTTTTTAAATACGTAGGGGGTAAAAAGAAGGTCCCAGGTAATGTGTGGCCCTTGAAGGATGCCATGGGAAACTTGGTCGTCACACCAGATGGCAAAGCTAACATGTTTAACGATTTCTTTGCCTGCGTCTTCCTAAGTAGGGACCAGAACAGCCACCTCCCTGCTGGGGCCCCCTCGGGCCCCGGGGGAGGCACACCTGGGCCACGGGTTAGCGAGGATTTAGTTAGGGAGCTTCTGGACGGGTTGGATGTATTCAAGTCAGCAGGCCCGGATGATCTCCACCCTAGAGTTCTAAAGGAACTGGCCGAGGTCATTGCAAGTCCCCTGGCACAACTTTACGAGCACTCGTGGTGCTCTGGTGAGGTACCGGAGGACTGGAAGAGGGCCAACGTAGTCCCCATCTTCAAAAAAGGCAGGAAGGAGGACCCGGGAAACTATAGGCCGGTTAGTCTTACCTCGATCCTAGGCAAGCTGTTCGAGAAAATTATGCTGGCACACATCCAGGAGGGGCCAGCAGGGGACTGCATGCTTAGGGGCAACCAACATGGGTTCATCAGTGGCAGGTCCTGTCAGACCAACCTGGTGGCCTTTTACGATCAGATCACCAGATCATTAGATGCAGGGGTAGCAGTGGATATAATCTTCCTGGACTTCTGGAAGGCTTTTGACACTGTCTCTCACCCTGTTCTCATTAAGAAACTGGGGGGCTGTGGTGTAGACACCCACACAGTCAAATGGGTCGCCAACTGGCTGGAGGGCTGCACCCAGAGGGTGGTAGTGGATGGGTCCTTCTCAACCTGGAAGGACGTGGGCAGTGGGGTTCCGCAGGGCTCGGTCCTTGGGCCCGTGCTGTTCAACATCTTCATCAGCGATTTGGATGAGGGGGTAAAAAGCACCCTGTTCAAATTTGCTGATGACACTAAGATGTGGGGGGACGTGGGCACATTGGAAGGATGCAACAGGCTACAATCAGACCTAGACAGGTTACAAGGGTGGGCGGACGAGAATAGGATGGCACACAGACAAGTGCAAGGTGATGCACCTTGGGAGGAACAACCGGCACCACACCTACAGGTTAGGGAACTCCCCTCTTGTCAGCAGGGAGGCGGAAAAGGATCTGGGGGTCATCATTGACTCCAAGATGAACATGGGCCGGCAGTGTGGAGAGGCAGTAAGGAAGGCCAGCCGCACCTTGGCATGCATCCACAGATGCATCTCGAGCAGGTCCAAAGAGGTGATCTTCCCCCTCTATGCAGCACTGGTCAGGCCGCAGCTGGAGTACTGCATCCAGTTCTGGGCGCCACACTTCAAGAGGGATGTGGACAGCATGGAGAGGGTCCAGAGGAGGACAACAGGGCAGGCCCTATGAGGAGAGGCTATGGGACCTGAACCTGTTCAGCCTCCAAAAGAGAAGGCTGAGGGGGGATCTTGTGGACTGTTATAAACTAGTCAGGGAGGATCAGCAGGCATTGGGGGAGTCACTGTTCCCCCGAGCACCGCCAGGAGTGACCAGGAATAACAGTCACAAGCTGGCAGAGGGTAGGTTTAGGTTAGATATCAGGAGGCACTACTTCATTGTCAGGGCAGCTAGGGTCTGGAACCAGCTTCCAAGAGAAGTGGTGCAGGCTCCTACCCTAGGGGTGTTTAAGACAAGGCTTGACAATCACCTTGCTGGGGTCATTTGACCCCAGTACTCTTTCCTGCCATGGCAGGGGGTCGGACTAGATGATCTGCTCAGGTCCCTTCCGACCCTAGAAACTATGAAACTATGTTTCCTATAAATGGATGGATGAAGGGAGCAACAGGTTCATCCGCAGTATCAATCTAGTTGCAAAATACTCTTTCTGTGCATATTCTTACCCTAGGTGTCAGCTTGCGGAGTCGTCCCAAGGGCCGTCTCCCAATACCCATGGTGATCCTGCCCTTCATGAAGCACGGAGACCTTCATGCTTTTCTGCTGATGTCACGGATTGGAGAAAATCCTTTTGTAAGTCTTTTTCTCTTTGTACAGTTGTCTAGTGATGGTGTAGGTTCTGGGATGTGAAATTCAGATTGTCTCAAAGTGTCCAGGAGACTCCAGGCCAATGCAATTTTGAAATGACTGTATGTAATCTGGTGGGAGCCAGCTCCTCACTGCCCATAGTATGAACCAGGGTGAGTGTCTGGGGTGAGTGTCAGGGGTCAGTGCTTAGTGTCTTGAATATTCCAGTATTAAGTCTTGAACTGTTGCTTTCTTTCAGAATTTGCCTCTTCAGACATTACTCAAGTTCATGATCGATATTGCCAGTGGTATGGAGTACTTGAGCTCAAAAAACTTTATACATAGGGACCTGGCTGCTCGGAATTGCATGTAAGTGGACCAAGCACTTTCACACCAAACAAAGGCTGCTGGGGCAGAATATGAGAGAGAGGAGTTAGAAGCTCCCAAAGTCAGAAGGGGGGAGCCTGCCTTTTGGTGGTAGATCAACAGTATATCACTTCTTCATCCAAGTAGGTGACAGCAGGTAAGGGGAAACCAGTGCTGGTCAGGGGCCATGGGAAGGAGTGCAGGTCCTCATGGGAGACTTCTAAGGTTCAGCTAAGTAACCAGATTGATCCCTCCTGCATCTAGCTGGTATGCACAAGGTTGATACAAACTATATTTTTGTAGTGTTGTATCATTCTGACAATGGGCATTGCTACAATATCACAATACAAGGGAGCAAAGAATGTATTTGGGATCTTGTAAGAGAGTGGTGCTTTCAAAGCTGCTGTAAAAAGAATCCAAGATTTCCCACAAAAGACATCAAACCCTGGAGCTATCTCCAGATACTGGCTTAAGTGAAAAACTCTCTATTGAAACAACTGAGGGCATGTCCACGATGCACCTGGACCACTATAGTGAAGCACAATGTACACTGAGTGAGGATGTCACATTACACATTGAAACAGATGTAACATAGCTGCCAGAGTGGTGATGAGCATGCACCAACACATTATATCCATTTTATAATAGCACTCCCTAGCACGGGCCAGAGGCTGTGCAGACATGCTTCAGTTGTTGGCAGCTACATGTGATATAAAACTGACACTTCTCTTCCCTGATTTTAATACCTTCTCTGATGAAGGGGAGGATATTTCTGCTCATTTCTTTGCTTTTGGGAAGGAGCAAAGATTGGAGGCAAACGATTTTTAATAGAATTCTTCATGCATCTATAAACAAAACCACCTCTGGCCAGTGAAACTGAATGAGACACAGATTTTCGAAACAGTTGAAAAATGCAGTTAGGTTAGGTGTTAAATGAGGTTCTTAAAGGGGAAATCAAAGGAAATCTTTTAAGGTTTCTATCTACATCTTTTTGCATCTGCATACCTTAAAAGCAAACTGTGCAGCAGAAACTTGAATGCCCTGGGCGAAAGGAGAGATGTTCCTCTGTGAGACCTCTTTAGTTGAAGTTGCTCTGCATCTTCACTGCCAGTGCTCCAGTAATTTCCCTGGATGGAGGCCACCAAACATAGTTTCACATTGGCCCCCAAATAGTCAAGAGACATGGATGACTTAGTCACCACCCACCTGAGCCATACCTGTTGATGAAGTGGATTTGAAAGGCTCTATATCTCTATTCAGGGGCAGGCAGTTATTTTGGGTGGAGGGCCACTTACCATGTTTTGGCAAGCTGTCGAGGGCTGCATGGGTAGCCCTGCCCCTTAACAGGTGCTCTGCCCCCTGGTTGCCATCTTGTGACCAGAAGTCCTGCTCCCTAACCCCTGACCTTTGCCACCAGAAGTCCCTCGCCTTGCCCCCAGAAGTACTCCTTTCAGCAAAAGGTTTTGCCATCTTGGAACCAGAAAAATACCATATTATGGTAAAAGCTGCCTTAACTGGCACCTTACAAGCTGGCATGTTCTATTAACCGGCATGCCAGCTTGTAAGGGAAAAGCGAAACTGGAAGCGCACACTGTGACACTTCCAGTTTCGCCAGGCCCCCATAACCCGGGGCAAAGCAGCCTGCACTGCCAAGCCTGCACAGCCCAGGGCATAGCAGGCTGCACAGAGCCCACCTCCCTGTCCCTCTGGGCCCGCAGTAGGGTAGGTAATGTGCTGGGAGGGACAGCAACGCCCCGGATGTGACGGGTGAAGCAGCTGCCCGAACAGGCAAAGATGCTTGTTCAGGTCTCTCAATTAACCAGCATATTTTATTATCCGGCACCCCCATTCCCCATGGGTGCTGGATAACAAAGTTTTTACTGTATATTCTAAAAAGTAAACATCTACAGCATTCATTAATTTGATTTCAAAAAATATTTTTCTCCTGATTTACATGTGCTTGTGTAGTATACATAGAGGTGATTGCACAATAGGTTAAAATGAAGTCTTACTCTTGTATGTTGTTGGGGGGGCGGGTATAGGTTTGTAGGGTGTGTGTATGTGGGGTGAGGGAGCATGTGGGTGTGTGTGGATATATGGCGTGTGGGTGCTTATGGGTCTGCGGAGGGCTGTATGTGGGGGAGGGTAGCTGGGGTTTGTGTATGGCAGTGCAAGGAGGGTATGGGTACATGTGTATGGTGAGGGGTACATGTGGGACTCTCCCTATGAACACACGCACACAGACTCTGCCCTGAGCCTGCATGCACAGATGCTCCCCTCTCAGCCTGCATGTGCACTTAACAGTGTGGTCCCACGCTCCACAGTCCAGCGATGCAGCTGGGAGCCACCTGGTGCTGGAGCAGGGCTGGGGAAGGAAAGCAGGGAACTGGCTGTGGGTAGGGAGGGGATGGGCTATTCAAGCCTGCTTAGGCTCCCTCTGGGTCCTGCTGCCCCTGGCTCCTGTCTGCTTTCAAACAGAGCCAGGAGATAATACATATTAATTTATTAAATTTTTAAGGGGCCTTGCAGGCTAGATAGAATGGCCTGGTGGGCCGTATTTTGCTTGCCCCTGATCTTATTGTTACTTCCCTGAGCCATCCAGTGCCCAGTTGCTTGGTATAACCCACAGATTCCAGTTTACTTGTTTAAATTTTCCCTTAGGTTGGATGAAAATATGAATGTAAGTGTTGCAGATTTTGGACTGTCTAAGAAAATTTACAGTGGAGACTATTATCGCCAAGGCTGTGCCTCCAAGCTGCCTGTGAAGTGGCTTGCACTAGAGAGCCTTGCGGATAATCTTTACACAACACACAGTGATGTGGTGAGTTTTGATTTTGGGTGTCCTCTAAAAGCCAGTGGAAATCTTACAGTTGACTTTATCATGCATTGGGTCAGGTCCTTGGTGATGAGAGAGCATTGTATGAATGTGACAACTCTTTGTCTGAAGGGACAGGTCCTTCTCTGCATTGTGGCTGAGATGCTCTCCAAACGTGAGAAATGCAAGAGATATATCTAAACTGGAGGGGGAGTAGTTTATTCTGCATATATGCATGTCATGAATCTTTTTGTCATCTGATACTTCTACATATCTTTATTTCTCATCCTTTGCCTCCTTCCCCAACGTTTTATCTTTCTTTCTTTGCTTCCATCTCTTCTCAGTTTCTTTCACACTGTTGTTTTTTTCCATTTTTTCTGCCTTCCATTGTTACAGGAAGGTGAAGTGATTTCTCTCATTCTCTCTCATCTGCATGTGCGCGCACACATGTACGCACACACACACACACACGCAAGCAGGTGTGCCAGTAATAGTTCACCCTACAGAGGGCAATGTTGGGAAGGGCTACCACAATACTTATTGCTGCTTTTTTTGTGACTCATCTTAAAGGTAAGATAGCGGTTATTAGAAAAGAAGATGCACTAATGGATTTTCAGGGTCGCAGGCAGGGTAGAATAGAATCACATGTAGGCACCTAATTCAAATAGAATACAGCCCAAAAAGTATTTTTGTTCTAGAGATACTCATCCTCATTCCATTTTGCTGAGTAGTTGAGGATAAGTATATTAATTTGGAACTCATCTCCCTTTCCTCTGGACCTATCTTCTGGTTCTCTCCTTTCTCTCCCTAGATCCCCTCTGATTTGGATTCCTACTGTTTTCTGTTTTGGCTTGTGAACTTGCGCTCCTAATTACCAGTTCTTCACCCTGCCTTTTAAGAGGAGGCTAACAATACTGTATTTACCTCAATCCAAAAACTTAAAATTTAAAATGATCTCCCAATAATTTGATTCTATACAAGGAAGATTATAAATGTATAATTTTCCATTTATGTAATCTGATTACTGGAAGATCTTAAATTTGTCCCTCTACTGCTGTGGCGGGGACAGCAACTGTGTGTGTGTGGGGCGGGGGGAGTCTGGCTTTGGGGCAGTCAGCGGCAGTAATGGCCCCAGCTCAGCCCCATCCTACCCTGGCCAGGGAGAAGCAGTGGTAGCTCCCAGCTGGACTGGGTTAGGCCTGCAGGATCCACAGCTGGAGCAGAAGGTAAGTGCAGGCAGGCTGCATGGTCTTCTCTATGCTCCCTCCAACCACACATGCTGTCTCCCCCATTCCTCCCTCTCCCCATCCCCCTCAGTCTCCCTTGTTCTCCCCTGGCCCCAGGTAGGTAGCAACTCAGCTCTGGCTTCAGCCCCAAGCTGAGCTGCTGCTTATTGCAATCTGGTACTCAAATTCAAGATGAGGCATTCCCCCCATTCTGGTTGGATGAAAAAAACTCATCTTGGATTTGAGTAAATACAGTACCTTGAAGTCTGGCTACAAAATTGCATGGTGCAAGGTGTGGCCCACATATACATTGTACAATGATTGATGTTTGGACACATCTGAATGGGATATTTCTCCTGAGGAACATACCTCATTAGACACAACATATCATCTAATTAACTTAATTAGATAATTAAGATGATATGTCCAGTCAGCATAACTTGGCATGGGCAAGCAGAACGCCAGGCACAGACTTAGAGGGGGCACCAAAACGCTGCTGGCAGGAGGTGTTGGCATGGGGACCAGTGTGGGGGCTAACAGACCAGCTGCCAGGTGTTGCATTGGCCCTACTGCAGCTGTCAGGTTTTCTGCAGCTCAGTTTGCCTTTGTTGATCAGCACTGATGACAAAATTTGGTGGCAGCCACAGGAGGGTCTCTTGCTCAGCAGTTGCTCTTTTAACTCCCTAGCTGCTGACCACACTGACACCCCCTCCCCCTGCCCTGCAGTAGCTGGGTCTGCCTTGAGTCCTGCTGCCCTCAACCCTGATCCCTACAGTAGGTTTGGCCCAGGGTGTAAACCTTTCCAGTTATACCTCTGGCTCCAGTATCTTTAGTTTAGACTTAGCTCTTTCTTCCCTGCATATATCTACTACAGTGTATGAAAATCATACTGGAAGTGTGTGCCTACTACCACATGTGAAGAATGCATGGAGGGTGATGCTCCCCTGTTTTCATTGGCATGTGCTATGCTGTTAAGGGCAAGTGAACACAAGCCAAAAATGCCTTGTTACCTGCATCATCTTCAGCTTGTGGGCCAAATTCTGTTTCCATTTAAACCTGTGTCACTCCAGGGTCTGGCTCAGGACATTAAGCTAATTAGGTAATAGAAATAATTTGGAAAGGAAGGGTCCTTGCTCTGGCAAGCAGAGATGTTTGTTTGCTAGCTTTGCTTGCTGTTCTATTTCAGTGGGCATTTGGTGTGACCATGTGGGAGATTGTGACCCGAGGACAGACTCCATATGCAGGCATTGAGAATGCAGAAATCTACAACTACCTCATCAGCGGAAACAGGCTGAAGCAGCCCCCGGAGTGCCTGGAAGATGTGTGAGTAATTTGCCCCATGCTTTCTTTTGATTCCCATTGTGGATTTTGTCTGAATAGTGGTAGTAGTAGGGCCATAGTGTTGTTATAGCTATGAAGGCCTGGGCAATATGTGAGAAGTAAGGTGTGTTTGGTAGTATCCTTTTTTACTGGACCAACTATAGAGTTGGGAGGTATATCAGATAGTAGATACAGCCTATTTGCTTCTTTTCCAGACCAGAAGAAGGGCATTTTGTGCCCAAAAGCTTGTCTAACATGTTTCCCACTCTTTAGTTGGTCCAATAAAAGATATAGCCAAATAAGCTATGCTTAATGGAGACAGGCAGACAGACAGAGGCAACAGGCTGGGCTTCTGATCAGATTTTATTTATTTTTTAATATATAATGGCACCCACTAGAAAATTATTTGAGCTGCTGCTACCATAAAAACAAAGCATCAGTTTTCCTACTTGTATAACTCAACTGAGATCAGGGTATATACATTGACACCTACTTTGGCCCAAGAGCTTAAACAATATCAGCATTCTAATGTGTTAGAATATATTCTATTCCTCTTGCAAAAGATTCAGACCTTTTGTGAAACTGTAGTCTCTGACCACAGTTTCAGACCTCTAATGAGGTCTCTGACTTCTTGAGAAACTAGCTATAGTCTCAGAAACTCACTCCTCTATGTCAATGGCTAAGAAACAATGTGGGCCTCCAGCAATGCCCTAAAGGTTGGCTAGATAATAATCAGGCAGAGCACTGGGGGAAGTGAGTCTCGGAACAGACCTAATGTACAACAAGTTGGGTTGGGTATTCAGCATTGGAGCAGTGTTTCACCCCTAGAATTCAGTACCTTCCACCTCACTCAAACTAGAGTCTAACAACTGACCACAAGCACAGATGTTTTCCTCTGCAACTTGAATTCCTCCAGTATTTTTCCAAATATAAATGCCTATTAATTCAGGACAAAAGCATTTCAGAAAAGGAAATAAGAAACACTCTGTGCTGAATAATTCCCAAAGTTGTTTTTTATTTCCCCATTTGTCCTTTATAAATAGGTTATGCGGCCATTAAATCCCTTTGCCAGTTACCACTTTACTTATCCATGTCTTTTTGATGAACCAGCCCATCACAAACCCCAAATCAGAAGACATTTTGATGGGGCTTATGAAAGCTACCCCCTCACACAGATCTAATGGGATCTCTCTTTTCCACATAAGGCTCTAGGCATTTGTTAATGAACAAGTCATTCTTTCTAGTCCTCTTGGCAGATTACTTTTTTTTAATTGTTTCCATGCACTGTTTCACCTTTGTAGATACCGTTGTTTAATTTAGACAACAAAGCCAGAAAATATATGTAATCTGCTGCTACAAAATAAAAAGCAATAAAAAGTAGTTAGGATTTGGTCAAGTAAAAATTACCATACTTCAGAAAATGCTAGGTCCTTTTTCCTCAATGAACACACTATTGAATTTGCTCAGTGTGCAGCTCTAAACTAGGTTGGTTTGTTTGTGTTGGCTTTCACTGCCAGCACTTTAAGATAACACATTGTTCCCTTTTCCGGCAGGATTGGCAACAATAAAGGGATAGAAATTTAAATGCCAATTTTGTGGATGATGCACAGAGAGAAAAAAGAACAATAGAATTGGCTGTACTCTAGCTAAATGAGTGCCAGGAGGAGCCATAGCAGGATGGAGGGCAAACATATGGTAATTCAGCTAGTGAACTGTCAGAGATTTGCCTGCTGAAGCAGAAGTTAGAGAAGAACTGAAAACTCCCACTCCCCAATTATTGTGCCAATGACTTTAATCCACCAATATTCAAATTACTTCAGCTGCAGTAACCCAAGTTTAATCCACATTCAACTTCAAAAAATCATGAGTGGTACTGTGGCTGATAAATGGCTTGAGGAGCTTTTCTTTGTAGTTGCAGAGTATCTAGAATAGAAAGGCCATTTTCAGCTTGGTTATTCCAACAGTAAGGGCTCTGCCACTTCCTTCACATCCCTCTGAAACAAAATCATAGAAAATTAGGGTTGGAAGGGACCTCAGGGGGTCATCTGGTTCAACCGCCTGCTCAAAGCAGGACCATCCCCAACTAGATCATCTCAGCCAAGGCTTTGTCTAGCCGGGTCTTAAAAACCTCCAAGGATAAAGGTTCCACCAGCTCTCTGGATTATCTGTTCCAATGTTTTACTAACCTCCTAGTGAGAAAATTCTTCCTAATATCTAACCTAAGCTTCCCTTGCTGCAACTTGAGACCATTGCTCCTTGTTCTGTCATCACTGAAAACAATCTAGCTCCATCCTCTTTTGAACCCCCCTTCAGGTAGTTGAAGGCTGCTGTTAAATCCCCTCTCAGTCTTCTCTTCTCTAGACTAAGACCAGTTCCCACAGCCTCTTCTCATAAGTCATGACCTCCAGCCCCCTCACTATTTTAGTTGCCCTCCACTGGATTCTCTCCAATTTGTCCACATCCTTTCTGTAGCAGGGAGCCCAAAACTGAACACAGTACTCCAGATTTGGCCTCACCAGTCCTGAATAGAGCACTTTCCTCACCCTGCTGGCAACACTCATAGTTTCATAATTGGTAAGGTCGGAAGGGACCTAAGCAGACCATCTAGTCCAACCCCTGCCATGAGCAGGAAAGGATGCTGGGGTCAAATGACCCCAGCTAGGTGGCTATCTAGCCTCCTTTTGAAGACCCCCAGGTAGCAGCAAGCACCACTTCCCTTGGAAGTTGGTTCCAGATCCTAGCCGCCTTGACTGTCAAGTAGCACCTCCTGATAATCTAGCCTGAATCTACTGTCAGTCAACTTATGGCCGTTGTTCCTTGTTAGCCCCGGTAGTGTTCAGGGGAACAGGGACTCTCCCACTGCCTGCTTGGCAAGTTTATAGGCGACCATCAGTTCCCCTCTCAGCCTTGTGGAGACTGAACAGGTTCAGGTCCCGTAGCCTCTCCTCGCAGGGCCTGCCCTGCTGTCCCCTGATCATGCGAGTGACCCTCCTCTGGACCCTCTTGATGCTGTCCACATCCCTCCTGAAGTGCAGTGCCCAGAACTGGATGCAATACTCCAACTGCGGCCTGAGCAGTGTTGCATAGAGGGGGAGGATCACCTCTTTGGACCTGCTCATGATGCATCTACGGATGCGTGACAAAGTGCGGTTGACCTTCCTGACTGTAACCGCACATTGTCAGCCCATGTTCATTCTGGAATCAATAGTGATTCCAAGATCCTTTTCTGTCTGTGCTGATGAGAAGGGAGTTCCCCAGCCTGTAGGTATGCTGCTGGTTCTTTCTCCCCAGGTGCAACACCTTACACTTGTCTGTATTGAAACCCATCCTATTCTCATCTGCCCACCTCTGTAACCTGTCAAGATCTAGTTGTCGACTCCTACCAATGCAGCCCAGTATGCCATTAGCCTTCTTGGCAATAAGGGCATACTGCTGGCTGATATTCAGCTTATTATCCACTGTTACCCCCAAGTCTGTTTCTGCAGAGCTCTGCCCAGCCAATCAGTCCCCAGCCTGAACTGGTGCATGGGATTCTTTCATCCTAAGTGTAGGACCTTGCACTCATGAGATTCCTTTTAGCCCAGTCCTCCAATTTGTCTAGGTCTCTCTGAATCCTAGCACTACCCTTCAGCGTATCTACTACTCTGCCCAGCATGGTATCATCTGCAAACTTACTGAGGGTGCGATCTATGCCATCTTCCAGGTCGTTGATGAAGACATTGAACAGAACCAGCCCAAGGAACAACTCTTGGGGCAGTCCACTTGATACCAGCTGCCAACTTACTATCTTCTGAACCCAATGATCCAGTCAATTTTCTATCCACCTTACAGTCCATTCATCTAGCCCATACTTCCTTATCTTGCCTGCGAGAATGTTGTGGGAGACCATATCAAAAGCCTTGCTAAAGTCAAGGTATAACATATCCGCTGGTCTTTCTGCATCCACAGAGCCAGTCATCTGATCATAGAAGGCAATCAGGTTGGTCAGGCATGACTTGCCCCTGGTGAATCCATGCTGACTGGTCCTAATCATTATCTTCTCCAAGTGCTTAGAAATGGATTCCTTGAGGATTTGCTCCATGATTTTTCCAGGGACTGAGGTGAGGCTGACAGGTCTGTAGTTCCCTGGATCCTTCTTTTTCCCTTTCTTAAATATGGGCACTATGTTTGCCCTTTTCCAGTCATCTGGGACCTCTCCTGATAGCCATGAGTTTTCAAAGATGATGTCCAGGGGCTCTGCAATCACATCAGTCAACTCCCTCAGCACTCTCAAGTGCATCCCATCTGGCCCCATGGACATGTGTGAAGCTTTTCTAAGTAGTCCCTAACCTGTTCTTTCACCACTGAGGGTTGCTCTTCTCCTCCCTAAACTCTGCTGCCAGTTGTAGTAGTGTAGGAGCTGACCTTGCCTGTGAAGACCAAGGTGAAAAAGGCATTGAGTACTGTAGCTTTTTCTGTATACTCTGTCACAAGGTTACCTCACCCATTCAGTAAGGGATTCTCACTTTCCCTGATATTTCTCTTGTTACTGACATACTTGTAGAAACCTCTCATTACCCTCTGCATCCCTTGGTAGTTGCAACTCCAATTTTGCTGTGGCTTTCCTGACTACATCCCTGCATTTAGAGAGAACCGTCTATTATTCATACTAGAAATAACTCATGCCTACTAAAGCATGAGCACTGAGCAAGGCTTCTGTTGTTTTCTCACAGTTTCATCTGCATTAGATCAGAATTTGGAAAGATAATGTTTCTTATCCATTGCTGAGATAATAAAACATGCCCATTTTAATGAACAGATAAAAAATCCGTTACTAACTGTTCCACTTGGTTTGTGCCAATCAGCATCAGTAAATGAAACTTTAATTAAAAAACACCTATGTCTGATTGGCCTTTTTCATTTTGTTTTAAGCATCATAAATAACCTCCTTCTTCTCAGCAATTGTTTTGTTTAAAATGCAAACATTTTGGAACATGTCAGGAGACTTAGACTTTGATTTTCTTCCTCAAATTAGAAGCCATGTTCTCTTACCCTGTTCAAAACTTGAGCAGAATGGCCTTTGTGAATAGATTCTGGAGAACAGTGTCTTGTGGGGTTTTTTGTTTTAATTGTATTTGTCAATTGACAAAAATGCACATGTCTAAATAGCTCTAGTGCTGTAGTGACACATCCAGCCTAGTTTCAAAGAATACCTATGATTCAAATTGAACAAATAACCATACTAAGGCTCTTAACAGACCAAAGATAAAATATCCCCTTCCTCATCATCACCCTGTCTTTGATCCACTTAACCCAACCTCTGCCCAGAAAAATTCTGTGAACCTTCTCTTTTGAATTTTGAGTTGCTCCTTTGTAGATCTGGCTGCTTGGGGATTCATTTTGCATACAGAGATTTTTGGTTGTATATCAGAATTCTCCTCACTGCTTTCATGGAGATAAGGCAGAATTGTATCATTCTATCATGGCCCAGTGCATTAGCTGTGTGATGAAGCCCTAAATTGTATTTGCATACCTGCCACTGAGTGAAGAATTGGATTATGTTTGTTTGCTGATAGTGCTCCTAATCTCTTTACTAGTGGGCAGTCTACATTGAACACAGACTCTCTTTAAGAGTGAAGGCAGATGGCTTCTATACTTTTCAGCTCTTTTTTATTTTGTTTGTATTGCAGCTATGATCTCATGTGCAGATGCTGGCATCCTGAGCCCAAGTTCAGACCTAGCTTTGCTATGCTGAAATTACAGCTGGAAATGATTCAGGGGAGAATGTCTACACTCTCTTCCAGTCAAGATCCTCTGTATGTCAACATTGGGACAGACAAAGAGGCTTCTGGGTGTGACCCTGCCCTGCACACTTCATTTGGAGATTTGGACAATGAAGAGAATGTTGCTGGAGCAGCTGCTGCTGTCACTAGTAACTACCGTTACATCATGAGCCCTCTGTGCCTTGGGAATGATGCTGAAGGTGAAAGACATTCAGATGCAGCTGAAGGGGAGGCCAGGAGCCTTCTGCATGAACTGGAGTTGGAAGGAGAAAAGAGTTGTTAGCCTGTAAGGAAAAAGACACTCCATTTCCCCAAGAAGGGATGTATGCAGCTGTATTACCATGTTGCACTGCTTTATAAAGCCAGTGGTGGGATGCTTCTAAGGAGCACAAGTAGTTGCCAGTATCTGTTTGAGCTGTAGTTGTGGACAGCTCAGGAAGATCACAAATCATACTCACCCTCTGGATATGTGGGGGTAGGTTTAAAGGTCGATCACATCAGATGGGAGTGGTTTCAGAGCAATGGCAGCCAATGAGAGCTTGTGCTCAGCTAATTCTCATTGGCTGCTGGCACAGAGTGTACTGTACCTGCTAGTCAATCAGTGCTCACTATTTTGTGGGTGTTTTTTTTCCACTCCAATTGTGTGAGTTTGGGACTGGTACATCTAGAAGCACTAGCAATTTACACGGTCATTCAGGACATAAGGGAAAAAAGCTCCCTTGTACTCACTCAGCAGTACTGTCTAGACCTGTCACCTACCTCAGTGGTTCTCAAGCTGTGTTCTGCAGAGCTGTTTTTATCCAGCCAAGACATATTAAACATCTGTCATTTTCAAGCAGTGACATTTGTCACTAGACACAGCCCAGTCCAGGCTCTCTAAGACTTTCCTGGCACATTTGTGAGCAACTGAATTGAAACCAACAAAAAGCTAGCCCTTTCTCTAACCAGTAGCCTATTAATTTTAGCCCTGATCAAAATTTCAGCTGAGATTAAAAATGGAAGTGGGGGGGTCTGGCATGCATGACAACAGAATCAAACTGCAAATAAATCTAATGAGAGTAGTGCAGAGTGGGGCTGGCAGCAATGGGGGAAACGGTACTAATGAATGTAAAGTGCTACACTTAGGATGAGGAAAGAAACAGTGGAAATAGAGAATGAGGGTCTGTAAGCAAGCGTGGACTTCAGTGGGAGCAGGCTCCAGCATTTGCTTTTAGAGGAGAATAGATTAATATCTTCTTTTTAACTGCCTGATTATTTTTTCATATTACCAAACACTGAAGGCACAGAAGAATGGGTGTGGGATCAATGTTGGTGGGAAAGGGGCCAACAAGGGGGAGAGCTCTGTCTAAAAAAGTAGTCCTCAGTATGAAAAATGTTTGAGAACCACTGGCGTTCCTGACTTCTGGCATCTTGTAAAAGATAGCCACACTGGAGCATTCACAAGTATCACTGCAAACATCGAGGCAGGGAGAAAGTTGTATTTTAACTCTATGAGGTTTTCTTCCCTCAAATTGGCATGTCTGACCATTATAACTGCAAAAGGTTTATGTATGTTTTTAATAATTTAATATTTTAATGTAAATCAGTGTGTTTTCGTGCAGGGTTTCCCAATACTTGCAGGGAAACTGCAGTACACCTTAGCCGGGTTATCTGAATGTCTAGGCCTTGATTTTTTTCTCTTAATTTCCTGCATTCTGAAGACTTCCACAGGTTCATGCAACTTAAGGTTCTACGTTGCTCTTCCCTGGGAATGAATGCTGCAAAATTCGGTTTATGTTTTTTAATGACTTGATAATGATGGGAGCAAGATGCATAATTTGAATGCAGATCTGGGAAGTGAACAGTCCAAACTTTGGTGTCCAAGATTTTCATTCAGCCCATTGTAAAGATGGGGATAGACTCCAAAATTTGGATCTACTTTGAATCAGTTTTTAGAGCAGAGATCAGCAACATATAGTCCACAAATCAAGGGGGCTTCAGTGGCATGCTGGGACCAGGCAGCAACAAGCTGCACTGGGGTTGAGCAGCTGGGACCTGCACCAGTGCCACAGCAAGGTGTTGGGGAGAAGCAATGGCATTGATCAGGTGGGAACACCAGCCCACTTCAGACCCAAGCCAGGTCATTCTGGCTTGCAGTTCTGAAACTTTGCTGACTGCTGGTATAGAACAGGAGTTTTCAACCTTCTCAGATCATTGTATCCCCAGTGGCCAGACATGGAGCAGTGTACCCCTGGCAGCCAGATGCCGGGGGGGGAGGAGGGGACGGGTTGCATGTGGCTGAATGCGGAGCAGGAGCAGCTGCTGCGTGTGAGCTTCCCTTGCCCCCCCGCCATGTCCAGCTGGGTGGGTGGTACCTGCACGACAGCGCAGGATGCTGCATGGTGGTGCTCCATCCCCGCCCATCCACGTGTACCCTCTGGGCCTTCTCAAGTACCCGTGGGGGGTTGCATACCCCCAGTTGACAACCCCTGGTTTAGAGCACTCAAAGCTTGGGGTAGTTTGGATCTGAGGGTTTGGCTAGAGCTTTTGTCTGTCATATTTTTAAATCTACTTAAACTGAAACCCAAAAGCAACGATGCCCTAGTGATGCCTCCCAGAAGTATTGAACAGTATCTCAGTCATTAGTATGACATGCACCATTTTATACACCAGATAATCTCAATTTTTTAATCCAGTTTACAAGAAAATCCAGGGCACAGGTGAAAAAATAACACTTAACAAGGAGTATTGTTTTACCACAAAGCCTGTGCAGGGGTGCATGTTTTGTTGTAAGGGCTGAAGGCTAAGCTCCGTGCAGCCTCCTGGGGAGGGCAGATGTACATATCACTCTAACTCTTGGAAGCATGTTATTAGTTTTTATGCTTTTTTAACAATAAAATGTGTACTGTGTCAGAGTCCCAGCTTTTATCCACAGAATTTGGGATGCTGCTCTTAAAGTGTCTGCTCACTTGAATGGGACATTGGTTAAATTTGTTGGCCTGGCATGTGAGTCCTCTCAGTCTCATATAAACAGGTCAAGACCAATCTTCCTCCCCACACCCTACCTGAAATAAGCAAGGTGCTTTCTGGGGTTAGAATGGGGGAAAAGGACATTTGCAGCTTTCCCAGGCCATGGAATCACTCAGTGCTACTTCAGCCTTGACACTGTTAGAAGCTGTGGCTGTTGGGATCCTGTTCTCTGATGGGTTGTGGCTGGTTGTTATAAACAGAGGAAGGTCAAGCCCAGCTTTTCTTCCAAATCTCGAGAGAGAATGAACAGAGCCCCTCTGGGGATAGATTTCATGGTATTCAAGGATACAGAATCTCAGCACAGACTCTCCCAAATCTTCCTGCAGCCAGTCTGTTAAAAATCCAGTCTTTGTACCTGGATTTGCCTCATTATCAGCCCCCTTGAATGAAGGCTGCATTCATCTGAAAATGACAGCTGCTGAGGTAAGTGACCCGAATGTAATACAGTCAGGACTCTAGTTTTCCTGCAGTCCAAGTACAAGGATTCAACTTTCTCTTCTCCTTCTTTGGCATCCAGCACATTGATCACATGCACGCTGCCTGCTACCTCGCATGGTGAAGGGAAGGTGTGAGCTCTAATTGTGGCAGAACCTCCATCTGCTTTGTAGGAAAGCTGACATCCCAGGCATACTGTGTTTGCTTCAGTTTTTGTTTTGGTTAAGACTCCATCTCCCAGTCATATATCTTGGACAGGGTTAAGAATATGATACAGTTCTTTTGCTTTCAAACTAGGCTGACCCAGGTGTAAAATGCAGAAAAAAATGATCCAAACAGCAGAGTAGGTGATAAAAGAGGGAGGAGAGAAGGGAAAATAAAACTTGGGAAGAATGAAAATTGTCCATTAAGAAAGGCCCTGTACCATATGCAGAACACAGCAGCTGAGGGCTTCAGAAGGGCAGGCTGAAGAGAGACTATTTCATACAGAGTACTGGAAAAGACTGTCATGCCTCAGACTCCTCCAGGTGCATTTTTTGGATTGAAAGCAGAGAAATTCCAGACAACCTCACCTGCCCTGTGAGCTGTTCAAATGTAGGATTTTTAGAAGCTGTATAGACAGTCTGCTTCTGCTCTTTTTGCAGTCAGTGGGCACATCTATACATGCAATTAATGAGACATAATAAACACCGGTGCACATCACGTCAGAGTTTATTGCTCCTGGGCACCACATTTAAACACGCAGTTGGGACTGCAGCACATTGAGCTGGGTCGGAGCAGTCCTGGCTGGCAGGAGGCCTTGTTGCACAGATTACCAATTAGCTCAAATGATGAGTGAGACCTTATGAGGGGGATGAGGCAAGATGCCAGTTTTTTTTAATCAAGATATTGGAAAGAGTGGTCATACCCACACACACACACACACACTCGCTCTCAATCACTCTGCAGATGCTATAGTTACCAAAAGCCATTGCTCAGTACTATGCACTAGGTGGCCAGCCTAGAGAGTACAAGATTTAGAAGCAGGCCATGCAGACACATCTGTGCTTCCAGTGAAGTTTGCAGAGTGTTACCCACTAGGAGTGTGCGAAGCTTTGGTTCGCAATTAAATTCAGAGAAAATTCAGCCCAATTCAAAGGCGGAATCACTGAATCCAAATCAAATTGGGAAAAGAAAAACCTCTGAATCGATTTGGGAAAGATTCAGAGATTTGGAAGACAGTCTTTCAGGCATGAACTCCACATGCTCCTGGAGGCTGTGGGGGGGCGAGCTTGGCAAGCTCCCACAGGTAGCACTGCTGCCAGCAGCAAGAGTGTGGCAGAAGCAAATGGGGAACTCCTTCAGGCAGCTACTGCGCTATCGATGGGGGGAGGCGGGTGGTGAGCGCCAGCCGGTGGTCAGCGACCACCCATAGACACTGCTGGCAGCAGCAGCCAGTGGCAATTGCAGACCACCTGCAGACACCGCTGCTGGTGTCAGCAGCGAGGGGGGGATGGCAAGCGGCAACCACCCCCAGGCACTGTTGACAGTGTTGGCAGCACCTTTTCGCAAGGGGTGCACTGGCACACACGGGGTGCCGGTGCACCCGCATGCACCCCCTATGCATCACCAACTGAGAAGAGGGAAGAAGAGTAGGGGGGAAAAGACTGACATCTCTACCTGGCCAGTGACTATGATCTTTCCCTGAGTCCCCTTCCAATCACAGGGAGAGGGACATAGAAACAGTATATAAGACTCTGTCTGTAGGCTTTTTGTGCCTTTTGTGAGCTGTTTCTGCCTGAGGTACAGCATCTGAAAGGTACTGGACTGGCTTGGCTTCCTACCTACTTAGTTTCCTGCTACTTTCTGTCCTTGGAAAGGAATGGCTATAGCTCACCAACTAGAATCCCTCTACGTATCCCTATCCAATCCATTTCTTTCAATTTATATTTGTTCTTTTTTTCCCCAACATTTTTTTTAAAAAGCTGTTTTTCCTGGCAGTATATGGCAGTGTAATCCATCACTGTGCAGGGAAGCCCATACATTACACTTACACACACACACACACTCACACACCTACATCATAGAAGAAGTCAGATATTATTACAACACGGAAGAAGTCAGACATTCATAGAAGAAGAGACTATATATAATTATTATTAGTTATAGTTACATACAGACTAAAGGCAACACAGAAGAAGTCAGATAGAGATTCAGATTAACACAACACAGAAGTCAAACAGAAGAAGAGATATTATTTTAGTTACATACACACAAGTAAACACAACACAGCAGAAGAAGTTAGACACCAGCCGTACATCAGAGAAGACGATGACATATATTATTAGTTAGTTACACACACACAGAGACACATGTGTAGATGCTAAGACTTTACTGTGGAGCTAATTAGGCAGCTCCACAGTAAATATCTCCTGCAGATGTACCCAGGATTTTTGCTAATTCCTTCAGTGGTGGTGGAGGGCTATAGACCCTGTCAGCAGAGCACAGGAAGTAAGATTCAGTCTAGTAGCTCTGGACCCGATGATCTCAAGAGGTCCCTTCTGTCAGAGCAAAATTTTTGATTGACTGCTGACAACACAGAGTTGGATTTGACACGCCTGAACAAGCCAGGTTAATGGAAAATTCCACAGCATGCCCAGCATGTGCCCCCTGGATGACCTGAAGGCTTGTCAATCATGCCTGGCCTGCTTGCATGCTCAGTACTGGCAGAGATATGAAGCAATCTGGTACGCACATGCTCAGTTGTACCAACAGAATGAGGTAATTAAACCAGAACGTTCCAAAAGCTTAGCAACCTGGTTGGCCGCTTGGTTGCTATAAAAGACTTTGAGCCCCCTACCAAGTGGGGAGACCAGAAAGACAGGGAAGAGACTCGACCTGAGAGTGGAGACTGCTTTGAGCAGAGACTGTCTCGCAGGGAGAGATCAACCTGATCCTGAAAGCAGAGGCTGTGGCTGCAGGGACTGCTCCTCAGGAGGGCCTTAAGCGCACCGGTCTTCTCACCGTGCGGTTTTGCGATTCGTTTTCGATCTCATACTTGATACTCCTCTGATCTTCTGGCTTCCGACCTTGCTTCTGATATCTGACTGACTCACCCGACTGACTTCAATCCTAACCAAACCAACTGGCTACGACATCTTCATCTCATCTCAACATTCGACCTCGGCACTGTTCTTCGACTACCCATTCGTCCACCTTGGACTGGCGTCACAACAGCGTTCATCGTGTTACAGTTTTCATTGTTTGTCACCCATTCAATAAGCTGTTGACCAGCCCTGGGACTAACGAGTGGGCAGCCGCACCTATCCTTCGGGGTAGAAAGCAAGGGCTCAGCTCGGGAACCCCGTGGGCCAACAGTCTCCTTTGTTGTTCGTGTTCGTTTATTGTAACTGTAACTGAAGCAAGAATTCTGCCTATGCTCCAAAGCATAAGTAAATAAAGTCAATCTACTTTGAAACTGCACGAGTCCCATACCGCTCAGACTGCTCGCCGCTAAGACTCCTCGCCGCTAATCCCACCTGTTTCGTTCTCGAACCGCCCGGCCCACCGTGACCTTGGGGCCTTTACTCCCCAACACCTTCCACCAGTAAACTTCTGTGAATCTGATTTTTGGCATCCCTACTATCATCATATTGGAAGGCTGTCTTCAAAAGTTTGCCTTCCTGCTTCTTGAATGGAGCCAATAAAACGCCACTGCCTTCCCAGTGCCACACTTTTGCGCCCTTTCTGAATTTTCCATCTGGTATCTGAGCAAATAATCTGAAGGCTGAGCTGCCTGTTTTGAGAGAAATCGCAGGAACCTGCCCTACACAGTTACAGCTATCATCCTAAGAAATCCTTGCCCCTGCAAGTTCAGTCACTCTCACTTTCAAAGCGGAAGTAACCTCTTCCCAGTATTGTCTTCTCAAGCCACTCAGAGGCAGTTGTTGTTGCATTTAAGATGCCTTTTGTGATGTAAAATCCAAAGAGAGTAGTGGGGGAGGGGGAATGGGGGCAAGATGTGTTGTGATACATGGCTCTTTTGAGGAGCTATTGGATAATGGCTCTAGTGAATCTAGTGAGCACAACTGCCATGTCTAACACAGCTAGCATATTCCCAGAGACTGCTGTCACATCTGAGCAGTGCAGTTTCGATGGGCAGGAATGGAATATTTGATTTACATGGACAGATATTCCTGGAAGTGTAAGAATAAGCCACTTAGCTGAAGTAAAGTAACCCTAACCCCACCTTTTTTTCCCCTTGACCTACACAGAGTCTGATCTTGTGGTCTTTCCTCAGTAAAAAAGCTCCAAATGAAGTCCACCACAGCTCTGCCTGAGAAGAACCTGGAGCAGGTCAAATGATTTGCAGTTGTCTGCTTGGATAATTATTGGCAATTCCATTTGCTGTTACTGGTGCTACTTGTTGTTTTGGTATCATCAAATGACTGCCAGCATTTGCAAATCCCCAGTGTTTCAGGAATTTTGTTTCTGGACTAGTCTATGACCCTTGTCGTTACAGTATCTTATACCTACAGATATGTTCCTGAGCTAATAATTATTGAATTATTTATTATTCAATATTCATTATGTAATACATAACATTTTAAAATCATCACAAATATGTTTTCCAGTCTGAGAGCAAAAAAAGACTAAAGGGCCTGAATGCCAGTGAGAATCAGATCCTAATAACTATGGGATTGGAGGCCTTACAATAGAACAGCATGGAAAATGGCTTTGATCCTGCTTTGCCATTGGGTTCACTCCAGGTACTTTAAACAGGCCCAGTCCTAAACCTAGTAGTGCAGGGAAAAAGAATAGTCTTTGGCCTTGCCCAGAGTAGCACAAAGACTTCTTTAATAGGAGCTGTGCAGTTGAACACCCTTCCTGCTGGTCTGCATCTGTTATAGTTTCACTGACCAATGTTCTCAGAACCTGCCTAACAAGGCTGCTGAAAAGGGTCGTAAGTGTTTTGTTTTCCCAAGTTTTTGCTACCTCACTGAAAAGTAACTACAAGAAATGTCTGACCCAGGAAATTGGTTGTTCCTGTTGGTTTAAATTCTGATGAGCATGATAACGGGTAAAAAGGAATTGGTTTAGTGTTTTATAAATCTTACAGGGACCAACTGGTGTCAGTCACTGTATGAATTATTAGGACTTAGTGAAGGAAAATGGGGTTTTCTGTGTATTGGGAAATCCTGCTGGAAACATTAACCATGGTATTAAATGATGATCAGCACTTCACCAAAGCCAGCCACACTGACAGCTCTGAAAGTCTTGGGAGCAACTGAAGGCTATTTTGAAAAGAACAAAATGCTGTAATTGTAATGTGATGACGGATACAATGAATTCAGCATGGTACTGCTCACTTAGTTACTGTGTAAGGCATTCTGTCTATTAAGTGAACAATGTGTTCAGAGTGCCAACAGCATTTCAGATTTGGGTAGCATTGATAGTTCACACAGCACTTGCTAGTGGTTTGCAGAGAGCACAGTGCTCTCTACTTGTTAAATTATCTTACAAGAGAGTTTAAAACAGGGTGGGCCCAATTCTCAGTTGGTGGAAATTGGCACAGCTCCATTTCCCTCAGCTGACAGACTAATCTGTTCAATGCATTTCCTGATATATTCTCTGGGTAAGCACTTGCCGTAGGTTCCCTTCAGATATTTTATATGCCTGAATGGAAGGGGAGATGATCTGCAAATCTGCCCTATTGAGTTGTCTGTGTTACAGAAAAAGCTTGAGAACCCTCAAGTTGAGTACAGTGAGGTTTGAATGGCAGTATGCTTTTGCAGTTATGGGTTTTCTTGTTGTTTCTGAGGAAGTATATTCCTCTTCATATTCAACTAAAGCAAAGTGACAGTGCAGAGCACAGTTCATAACTAGACTCAATTCCATTCAGTTACTTAAGCGTAGGCCTAAAACAAATCAGCTGCAAATTTAATTTGCATGATTGTGGACCTGCATCAGCATGAATGAAAGCAATATTCTGCCCATTGTGTGCACTATGCCCCAAAGGAGAAAGAAGAACTGGTATGTAGATTAAATCTACCACCAGCACGCTGTTTATTTACTAATGTGAGCTTGTAAAGTTCTTCATCAGTTGTGGAGTGTGTGCCTGAGCCATAAGGCATTACTGAAATGAAGAATGCAAACTTTGATAAGGGGGACGAGTAAACAGGCAGAGGACTGAAACTGAACTCCACGAAAGTCATGCAAATACCTTTGAATATAGTGGGTCAGACGTTGCCATTAAGTGTGCCTAGAAATCCCCTGCTTGGTATTTAAAAGTATTGTGCCAAATTAGATCTTAGTTAAGCTAGGGTAGCTGAATTCACTGGCGCAACTGGATTCACGAGTGTACCTGAGATGAATTTGTTTCATGATCTGAAATGTTTTCTAGCTCAAATGCACCTTTTTATTCAATCTCTCTGAGGCAGCACTAAGAAAGTGTCTGAGGATTGTTCACCTCCCAATGGGCCAAAGTTTCTGCTGGAATAAATGGTCAGAACTCCATTAAAGTTAGTATAGCTGCACCTACAGACATCAGCAGGGAATTTTGCTTAAAGGTGGCTCCTTTTTCTAGCTAGATATATTCAGGCAAATATTCCCAAATGTTTGAATTTTGTAATTTGTAAATCAGTAGGAATGAATTACTGTAATGGAGGACAACAGTTTGGATCATTTCTGCTGCATGGAGCCTGGAAAGCAGTCACAGTGCAGCTTCAGACAGCCTGGCTGTGCTTTTCAGCAGCTTGCACTGGCATAGCGTAAGTTGCCCTGTTTTTTTTTTCCTGCAGGTTTTTTTGACCCCTGGATTTCTGGAGCCAGATCCCCAGAGCCACACTGCACCTGTCAGCCAGGCTCCACACAGCAGAATCACAGCAGCTGCAGCCCCAAGTGGCATTCGGGGCCCCAAGTAAGGCTGCTGGGGCCAGCACAGTGCTGGCCTGAGCCTCCCCTACCCCACCTGGGGCAACTTGCCATGTACCAAAGTGTATGTGGCACAGGCATTCCCTGGGGACAAGTAGTGGCAGCACAATGTGCGCCAACGCTACTTGTCCCCAGGGAACCAAACTTCCATATACATCTGGACGTACCCATTGGGAGCAAATCTGGTCCCAATAGGGTGCACATGTAGATGTGCTCCCATGGAAGGCTTACTGTGCAATATTTTGCTGCACAGTAAGCCTAAAGCACATTAATAGCATGTGTAGACATGCCCATTATGCAGCAGCTGTTAGGGGTCCTTTATTTTAAGTCACATATCTGTGAGGCAACAGTTTCTTATAGAACAAGCAATAAAGTTCCAAAGGAACTCAGTGGTCCAAACTATTGTCCTCTGTTACAGTAATCCATTCCCACTGATTTGCAAATGACAAAATTCAACCATTTGGGGATACTTGTCTGAATATATCTAGCAAATATCTAGGATATCCAGGGGTAAAAAAAATCCAAAAAACAACATGGAAAAAACCTGGCACAGTGCATGCTCAGGCAATATGCCTATGCAGCGTGGGGAAAACTGGACTGTGCAGTGTGTAGTGCTGCAAACATGTTTGTGGTTCCACATACAACACAACTGCACTTGTCTGGACTCACCCAATGGTAGCAGCCTGGTACCGGGCTGCTCCTAATTCGCTCTGTCCCCCTGCAGCACCCAGGAGGAGCTCCAGCGTCCCCTGGGTGCTAGCCCAGGAACTGGCAAGGGGTATGGGAGCCAGTTCTAATGCTCATAGGGCCAGGAGAGCTCTGCCAGCGGCAGTGGCAGCTGTCTTCTAGCCCCATGCAGGACCTGATGTGCATGGGGCTGGGAGACAGCTGCAGCTGCAGCCAGCAGAGCTCTCTTCGCTCCGTGCACATCATGATACACAGCTGCCAGTGAGCGCCCTTCCAGGCAGGGTTTCTCTGCCTGGTAGGGGGATCTGTCCCAGGTGTGGGGCAGCTACCAGCAACCCTCCTGCTGGGTGGGCTCCCTGCTCAGGAACTGTCCTGCAAGCAGGGCAGCTGCTGGTGAGCCCCATACTGCCCTGCTCAGCAGGGGGCTCACTGGCACCTGACTCACTTGTGGGACAGTTTCCAGCCAACCCCCTGCTGAGCGGCAGGGCATGGGGCTCACCAACAGCTGCTCTACCTGGGTTCCCAGCCCTCACCCACCCCCTGGAGCAGCTCTGCATTGCACAGAACTGGGACCTCCAGAGAGTTCCCAGCCCCTGCTCACTCTCGGGAGCTCCCAGCTCTACACTGGGAGCCAGGATAGAGGGCAGAGAGCTTCCCAGTCCTGGTGCTGATCAGTTCCCAGCTCCTGAGAGGGGAGTCAGGAGGTGATCAGCATCGGGACCTGGAACAGAATGCTCCCCATCCTCTGTGGTCCCCTGATGCCATGGCTGACCGGAAGTAAATTTGCTCCAGGTCAGCATCCACAAGCACGGTACTATGTAGTAACTACAGTGCAGTTAATCTATTACCTGTATTTACAGGTACTATCTAACTGCACTGTGGCCTAATTTACTGTGCAGCAAATGCCCCCCATGTGTAGACTGTGATACTTTACTGCACGGTAGATTAGTCTACTGCACTCATGTAGATTTGCCCAAGGTGCCTGTATTTTCTGTCCTTATTCTGGGAGAAATCAAGAGTAACTATACTAAAATTGCAGGTATCAAAACCAGCTTTTGTGCAAGGAGAATCTAGCTCACAATCTATAATTCAACTAGACATCCCTGAAATCACATTCTGACTTCTCTTGTATGAAGATGACCTGCAAAGACAGAATCGGTATTTAAGCCTCATACTTTTTCACCTTAACAAGTGTGATTTAATATCATGGAAGTCTGATTTTCATGTTATATCAGTAACAATCAGTAGTATTCAACTGAAGTACTACAACAGAAACCACAAGAAGCTTAAAGCAGAGGCTTAGACCTGCTGTACTATCAGTTCTAGCATAACTTAACTGTACTTACCCAAAAACAACACACATTTAAAACTGCTGAAATTTTACTTTAAACATTTTTTTATCCCAATTCTGTTTCCAGCTAATAACGTGAGGATGACCTGACCAGATCAGATAAATAAGTCAGTTTAGATCAGTGTCCTGTCTCTGGTCAGTATTAGCTGATCTAAAGAAAGATGCAAGAAACTATAGCATGGAAAATTATGGAATAACATACCCTTAAAGAGAAGTTACCTCCTAGCTCATGCTGGTGGTTGGGATTTGCCCTATAGTATGGGGGTTTGTATCTAGAAATGTTACATCTAACAGAAGTCCATGGTATTGTATTAATTTAACTAGGAGTAAAATTTGACCCACAGTCTTCAACTCTTTCCCATTTCATTATTTATCCTCCTCTCTAAGATGCCTGCAAAAGCAACTGGATGTGTGAGGCTTTTAGAAATCATGAGATATTGATTAAATGCTCTGCAGTTTGAGAGGTAAAAACTCTCACAAAATATTACAAGTGGGTTTTTTCTACCCCCTACAGATTCTTCTGAATGTACCAGCAGGCTTGTTTTTGTCCTTCCAGGCTTTCTGCCCATTAAATCCCATTTAACATATTCTGTGTAAAATTAACACCTTTCATGTGGCCCAGCTCTGCTGTACCCCTTCAGATCTGTTACTGAAGTGAGGTAACAGCATCACTGAGAGAGGAACTCAGCCTTCATTCAGCCAGATCCAAAACCTACCCAAGTCACTGGAAAGGTTCCTGTTAAATTCTATGGGCTTTCAGTCAGGCCCTTGAAGCTGTTCTGTCTGACAAGAGGCCGTGCAAGACCAGATGGAGCTCTCAGCACTGCGACTGATCAAAGACCTTTCCTATAATGATCCAGCTGGAGTGTTGGGCCTATACAGATCTCCCACTTCCTCGTTCGACATGGTAGTCTAGAGTGCATACTGTCCAAACCAGTTTTACTGACTGTCCTGTTCAGCAGAAGCTTGTCTGAGAATTGTAATAATGATGTTTATGTACAGAAATATATATATAGCAAGAATAAATGGTAAAGAAATAATAGCATAACTGTTGTTAGATGGGAAAACCCTGTCCTCCAGTTGAAATGGGGAGGTTCCATTTCTTTGACCTGGCTGCTGTTCTGTTCCCTACTGGCTTCCCTGGAGCAACAGGATGTAATTTGATTTGGCTGTCGCTTTCTGGTTTATATAGGTAAAATCTAAAGAGAATTCTACAATGTAAACTATTCATTGAGTCATCTACAAGGTCACCACTGAAACAGACTTGGAAGCAAAAAGAGTAATTACCAAACACATTCTGTAACTGCCACCTTTAATTCTTGGCATTTTCCCTGTTATTTGTCCCTCAGTTCGTTTTTTAGCTATTTTAGTTGTGATGTGGTTACTTTGTTTCCTTTCCAAAATATCTACAGAATAATTATTTTATGTATTAAAATCCAAGCGAGCTCAGATCTTAATACACATTTTATGTATTAAGATCCAAGCCTTACACAGCAAGCCAGATGAGGCAAGGCTGAGGGATCTGGGACTCTTCAGCCTGAGGAAAAGAAAGCCAAGAGGGGACCTAGTGGCACCTTACCACTACACTAAGGGAGTACATCAAGGGGTCGGTGAGCACCTGAGGGGAAAAACAGGAGTAATAGCCACAAACTCCTGGAAGATTGATTCAGGCTCAACATTAGGAAAAATTTCTTCATAGTGAGCATATCCAGACTCTGGAATAAACTCCCTCCAGAGGTGGTGCAATCGTCTACCCTGGAAATCTTCAAGAGGAGACTAGACAGTCACCTTGCTGGGGCCACATGACCCCCAGTTGTCTTTGCTGCTCGGTGCACGAGGTGGACCTGATGCTCTTCCGAGGTCCTGTCCAGCTTTACAATCTATGAATCTATGAAAAACCTGTGCACAAAATCTCTTAGCAATAGCTCACAAACTTGAAATTATCCTCACATCACCTCTGTGAGATAAGAAATTATTATTAACCTATATTTAAAATTCAGTTTGAAATCAATTCAACAAGCAGTGCAAGATTCACTTGTGAGCCTGTAGGCACACCTCTTGCTCTTACAGTGGTAGCTGCAGCAAAGAAGTGATTTGCTTCTGTCTACAGAAGGTAGATTTAAGTGCTGGCCTCGGGAACTAAGACCTATCAACAGAGGACACGAGGTGACATAATGGGCCCAAACTCATCCTCATACTAGCTCTACTGTCCCCTGAGGACAAACAGGCCCTGCACATAAGCCAATGTAGTAGCACAGAGTTGGTAGGATGCTGAAACGTGTCACTTCTTGGAGTGTTTCTGTTTTGTTTTGTTGGGTTGTTCTGTTTTTTGGGTTTTTTGGCAGGGGGGTTGGTTTTGGTTTGGTTTTGTTTTTTTAACAATTTTAGATATTTGGGGGTTCCTTCAGGTAATCTTCTGCCAATCTGGATGTTTTGGGCTGTCCAGGTTTTTATAATGCCTGTGGGGGAGGCAAGCTTTTTGCAGTTAAATTGCCATAGTAGTTTTGTGTCCAATAATCCATACAGGACCATTCTGGCCTCTTGTGGTCATGGATATGCTGCACAATCTGCCTGATGCACATGTGGAACATTATGTATTACATAATATGTCAACAAGTGCCAGTTATGGCATGAAACATGCCCGTGATTCACGCTAAGCTGTACGGTTGAGTGATCCAGATCTATATCCCTGATAAAAAATGTCCAAAGAGCAGCTGATTCACAAGAGAATTTGGATGATTGGCTTGCCATTGAAGACAGTGATGCCAAAGATGATGCCTAATCAATTTAATATCTTTATTCTGCAAACCGGACTCTGTCAGCACTTATTTTGTTATAACCAGGAATAAAAAGAGTAGATTTTGTGTTTTTGCAATTGTTTCTTCTTAGATAAGCATCAGGGTGTTTTTCTCAGTAATTTTAAAATTGAACCATGCATCTCTGGGTATTGTTGAGGCTTCTTATCTGTAAGCTCAAGAATCCTGAAGAAGAACGCTGTTCGATTTTAGGAGTGCTTTGGTCACTTCTCCTGCTACCAGCTTTCTCACTGCTCCTTTTGCTGGGCTGGCATGTGGATTATCAAAGGGCAAATCTCTGACTCCTGAAGAGCCTATTTGCTAGGGAAACAGTGCTACAAAGTGAGGGGTGATGCCTATCTAGTACTTCCTTTTCACCCACACAGCCAGCTCAAGAGGGCAAAAGAGCAGGGATCAATTTTATTTTAAAGAGCTATGTAGATAAGTCAGTATATTTTCCAGTGCTCTTAGTACCATAGCTCTTATGGAACTAAAATATTTGCTATAAATTAATTTTCACATCTCTGGGAAATCAGAAAAAAATCATTTACAGGAATTATTTCTAGAACCAAATCAGCACCTTTAGTATGTAAACAGAGGCCAGTAGAGAGTGTGAAAATAATGTTTGTGAATATGCAGGTGGATTTTCTTGCACTAAAATCAACCAGTGCTAAGAATAAACATCTATATGAGATTTTATTGTTTGCTCTTTCAAACTAAATCAATGTTACATCTCCTCATTCGTTTTGGAGCAAAGCAAAGTATGAGGAAAAGGTTTGTGTTTGTGTCCCTTCTGCTGCCCTAAACAAAGAAGAAATGCTGCCTCTGTACTCATTTGAAAAAGAAAGCTCACTGGGAAGGGTCAAAAATCTCAGACTGTGCTGAAACCTTCAAGATGCTGACTATACAGTAGGAGTCTGTTCAACACACAGCCTTGCTAACAAAGGCTGGCTCATCTAAATGTACCAGTCCGCCTGAGATGCAGAAAGCACGCATCACCAGAGAAATGTTCAAAGATCTGCTCTCTTGGATCGCCACTAACACATCAGAAAAGTAAGCTAACTGCCTCAAAACTTCCATGGGCCATCTGCAAGGTTTTCTTTAAAAAATTACATCTTCTGCACCAATGAACAGTGTGCTTTGAGGAAGAAGCAGCCATAACCATAAAGAAAAGAAGCTGCCAGGCATTGTGAACGCCCCTAGTGGCATACATGTGGAATTTGAAAGAGCAAGAACAGACTGGTGGATGAAGTAAAGGAGTTATTATTGCATGCTAGAAGCCTGCATGATCTCTCATAGCAATTATAAGCTAGCAGCTAGCATGAGAAAAACAATCACCTGAATTTGGAAATGTTTAAGTTGTTAGCTGGCACCTTTCACACATTAAAAGACACTATCAAATGTATTCCTAGACAAATATTCGGTTGTTCTTAATGAATGTCAGAATGATTAGAGGAGGAAATACAAATATACAGATTAAAAAACCCAGGGCTGCTGGGAAAGGAGGCATGCAGCTGGCTTAAACTTGAACAATTTCATTTTCTCACTTAACACCAAGGCAGTTCCATTCATTTCAGTAGAGATCTGCTAAAGGTGACTTGGCCCTTTGTATCTTTTCAATAGGCAATGTATGACTAACTGTATATTTTGTTTGTGTACTCACTTTGATGTCAATAGGCATGTGCATAGCTCTTAGAACAATGCTTGTTTGGTGACTGTTGCTGGTATAGAGAAGCAAAGAGAACCTTAATACTGATTTTGGAGTGTTTGTATCAAAATGGTGGAAAAGCCATTAAAAGGAAGATCTACAAAGGATGGAGGACTGGAACAACCTTTGCTCTGGTCCGGACCTGCAGAGAGCAAACCAGGAAAGCCAAGGCTGCGATGGAACTCCAGCTAGCTACAAATATCAAAGACAATAAAAAAGTCCTTTTTTAGATATGTGGGGAGCTGGAGGGAAAGCAAGGGCAACATTGGGCCCCTGCTAAACCAGATGGGGCAACTGACAACCGATGCCCAGGAAAAAGCGAACTTGCTAAATGGGTACTTTGCGTCAGGTTTTCACCAGTCCCATGGGACAACCCTGCCCACTATGGGTCAGGGAGGCCCAGGCAAGGGAGATTCCTTGCCCTCCATCAAAGCTGACCTCGTGAAGAAACACCTTGACAGGGTGGATACCTTCAAATCAGCCAGCCCTAATGGGTTACACCCAAGGGTGCTCAGGGTGCTGGCGAGCATCATAGCTCAGCCCCTGGCACAGATCTTCAAGATCTCTTGGCGCTCTGGTGAAGTGCCTGATGATTGGAAGAGGGCCAATGTCATGCCTATCTTTAAGAAAGGGAGGAAAGTAGATCCGGCAAACTACAGGCCCATCAGCCTGACCTCTATCCTGGGGAAGGTCTTGGAAAAGATTATTAAAGAGGCCATCCTTAACAGACTAGCTGAAGGCAGTATCCTGAGGGATACCCAGGATGGGTTTGTTTCATAGTTTCACAGTTTCTAGGGTCGGAAGGGACCTGAGTTGTGGTTAGGTCTTGCTTGACCATATCTCATTTCCTTTTATGACCAGGTGACTTACTACCTGGACAAGGGGGAAGAGATCAACGTTGTATACCTTGACTTTAAAAAAGCCTTCGATCTGGTATCCCACCTCTTGGATAAACTGGCTAACTGTGGCCTTGACCTCACCACGATCTGCTGGCTGGGGAATTGGCTCCATGGTAGGAGCCAGAAGGTGATGTTCAACGGGAGCCAACTGTCTTGGTGCGCTGTGACCAGTGGGGTCCCTCAAGACTCTGTCCTAGGGCTTATACTATTTAACATCTTCATCAGTGATGTGGATATTGGTGTCAGAAGCAGACTGGCCAAGTTTGCCAACAACACCAAACTCTGGGGTAAAGCATCCACACCTGAGGACAGGAGGGTGATCCAGGCGGATCTTGACAGGCTCATGAAATGGGCAGACAAGAACCTGATGGTGTTCAACACCAAAAAATACAAGGTTCTCCACCTTGGGTGGAAAAACCTGCAACATGCTTATAGGCTCAGCAGTGCTACGCTGGTTAGCACTACAGATGAAAGGGACGTGGGGGTCATGACTGACCACAAGATGAACATGAGCCTTCAGTGTGATGCTGCAGCTAGTAAAGCGAGCAAAATGCTGGCTGGCATCCACAGATGCTTCTCAAGCAAATCCTAGGACATCATTTTCCCATTGTACTCAGCCTTGGTGAGGGCACAGCTGGAGTATTGCATCCAGTTTTGGGCTCCACAATTCAAAAAGGATGTGGAGAAACTTGAAAGGGTGCAGAGGACAGCCACGAGCATGATCAGAGTTCAGGAAACCAGACCTTATAGTGAGAGGCTGAGTGCCATGTCTTCAGCCTGGAAAAACACAGGCTCAGGGGTGATCTGGTGGCCACCAATAAGTTTATCAGGGGTGTTCACCGGGATCTGGGGGAACATCTGTTCATCAGAGTTCCCCAAGGGATGACAAGATTGAACAGTCACAAACTCCACCGTGACCGATTCAGTGAAGAAAGAACTTCTTCACTGTCCGAGCCCCCAAGGTTTGGAATAGACTGCCACTGGAGGCGGTTCAAGCACCCACTTTGAACACCTTCAAGACACATTTGGATGCTTACCTTGCTGGGATCCTATGATCCCTGATGACTTTCTGCCCCTGGGGCAGGGGGCTGGACTCGTTGATCCTCCAGGATCCCTTCCAGCCCAAATGTCTATGAATCTATGACCCAGACTTGTGCAGTGATTATGAATCTGGGACTACCACCACCACTTGGTGCCTCAGTTATATTATAGAGCAGGAGTGTCAAATTCATCTGGCCCTGCATTCCAGATCCAACACATATCCTGGCGCGGTAGAAAGATACAGTCTATGGGCCATATCTTTGACACCTCTGCTACAGAGGAAGAGGGGAACTCCTATAGATTATCTAACATTTTTCATGACAACGTCTCCATGTGTAATGTCTTCAGTGTTAGCAGCAGGCCTTTGATATTTGCAGGGACAAAATCTAGGGACTAGAGACATGACCTATGTAAATTTTGTTCATGTTTGGTTGAAATCTAAATTGTTAAAAAAAAATCCCTCCTTTCATGTTTGGTCTGTGGGGAATTTTCAGCAGCTTGCCAAAATAATAGCTAAGCACATGAATGTTTTATGGCTGGGACTATGTCACCACTGAAGCAGCAGCACCTGTGGTAGCCAGGAAATGAACTAGGCTGAACTCCCACTGACCACACCTTAAACCCAGCATATGGCTCTGACACTTTATTTCTCATTACATGGTGCAGAAAGTATCCTAATTCCTAGGCAGAGAGGAGAGATTATCATACTGTGGGCAAGTTTTCCTCCTAAGCACCTTTCCAGACTAGCCCCTGATTCCAGAGCTGGCCATTAATATAGCTAGTCCTGGAGTTGTGGTGATACAAGTCTGTGTTGAGAGCTCAGGGTTCAATGTTGCAATTGTTATAGTTGCACATTATACAACTAACCTTTTAAAAACAAAACTTGTTCAATAAAAAACCCTAGAGAATTATATACTAAAAATGATTAAAATGACATCATTGAGGCTGCAAAGTCAAGCACATGATAGTTAGAAAATGTCAGATTTAAAGTTTCCTGTGCATCCTTTATTGACTCCCTTGTGTGTGCACTTTAGATGATTTCATTAAATGATCACACGTTATTTTTCCCACAAGATCTTGACTCATTCAGTACACCAGAAGCTACATGGGCAACCTTGATTTTAGTATATCCTAACTTTTGTGTGTTTGTCCTTGCAACTTGAACAACATTCTTTAAATGTAAGATATTAAAAAATGCAATTATTTCTATACTGTGAATAATTATAAATGGACATTACTGATGAAAAAATCTACATTTGTCAAAGTTCAGATTTTGCCAGCATCAAGAATAAGCAGGCCATATAAAAAACTAGGGGCAATACAACGCCAGCCGTAGGCAAAGACTAGATTTAGCACCCTTTTCCACTGAACCACACTTCCTTTCTCCCCCTTATTCTATCAGCTGAGCAACCCACTCAAAACCATCTGTGACATTTTTCCTCTAAAAGGATGTCCTGATTTCTGCTCAGTTTTTTCACAGCAGCTGCCTTTATTTTCCAAACAACACCCAGAATACAACTCCCCTAATGGATTTATTGCCCACTTACTAGTAGGTATAGAATCACAATATTTCAAAATACATTAGGTCAAGAATCCTGAAACCCCCAGCCTGTACAGAATCATTAACTAAAATATATTTTAATTTTCATCATGTTATTGTTCCTCATAGAACATGCTTACCAACACTTAATGAATTTTGGTGCTCAGTGCACAAGTTATTTGACATTATAAGCTGATGTAGCTAGCCCCCACACTAAGCATACTCCAGTTCTCAGATGCACTGTTTGTTCATTTTGAATTTTAATATAGTGAGACCAGTGCCGCTTCTGGGCTCCTGACAATCATGCTGTTAATTAATAAACATGATATTTAAAATAAATTTTTGTATAAAATCATACATACATATACATATATGTGTGTGTGTACACACACACACACGTTTTATATAGCTTTTTAATATCAAATATAAAAATATCAGCACATTTGTAGTAAGGAAAATAGTTTTAAAACCTGAAAGGAAGAGCTTTGAGTGAAGACAGGAAGAGTTTCTGGGGTTCGTGGCCTCAGGTAGAAGAGAATTTCTGAGAAGTTGGCTATTTTAAGAGGGAGTTAAAGGGACCTGCATAGATTGTGAGCCAGAGATAAGCTAGGTCAGTTGGGTTAAAAGGGTTGAAGTGTGTAGAAGAGGATAGAAAATTAGCTGTAAGATATTGGGTGAATGAGTGAACTGGAGTATAAATGGGAATTTATGTGGGGAGAAGTGGGAAGGTCAACTGGTAGCTATGTTGTGTGAGTGTCGTGAATAAGGGTAAGTGAGGGGAATGGAGAGGATGGGAGATAAGGGTGTTTGCAAAGGCAAAGAAAGGGAGAGAAAGGGAAGAGAACAGATCATAACTGAGACAGCAAAGGTGTCATGGGGCTTGTTGTCAAAGGGGAATTTATTGTGCAGTAAGTTAGGGTGTGAATTTCCAGTTCAGGTTTCCCGCATTTATGCAGGTTCTTTATGAGCGAATTCGCTCTTATGTGATGAGCATATTTAGACCTATAATTCGTTATATGAGAGGTAAATTTGCTCTTATAGAGCAAATCTCAGCATAGATGCCCCCCCGCCCAAGCAGGTAAGTCTGTGGGGGGAGGGGAAAGGGCTGTGGTCCCACTCACCCCTGCCCCGGTAGCAGCGGCCCCGGGAGCGGCCGGCGCCAGCTGCTTGCAGCTGCTGGGCTACACCGTGCTCTGCCTGTTCCCCCACACCTGTCTCACCTCAGCTCCTGGGCTGTGCTGTGTTGTGGTGCAGGCAGCTGGTGTCAGCTGCTCTCAGGGCTGCTCCAGCATGGGCTAAGGTAAGTGTGGACAAGCGGAGCTTTGGGCGCCATGGGGTGCAGCACTCACCCTGACACCAGCTGCCTGCACCAGGGCATGGCACAGCCCAGGAGCAGAGGTGAGTGGGGACACGTGGACCACAGTGCTGCTCAGCAGCTGCAGGCACCTGGCGCTGGCCGTTCCTGGAGCAGCTGCAGCCAGGGCTGGGGTGAGTGCCGCTCTGTTCCCTCTGCTTTGGTGCCTTGTGCAGCCCTGGGAGTGGCACCCCTCCCCCTGCCCCTTCCTTAGTCCCAGCCTCCCTCCCTCTCTTGCTGCCATGGGAACCTATCCCTATTTGTTACATTGTAAAGTGGGTTGGCTATATGCAAATTCGATTTATGTGCCGTTCTCTGGGAACATATGCACAGCATAAACCGAGGGAAACCTGTATTCCAGCTACTTCATGCTAACTACTCGCAGGAACACTCTTAACATGCAAAGTGTCATTTCAAAGTAGAATAAGTGAGCTTTGTAATTATTGCACAGCATCTACACAGAGTGTTAGTGAGGACTGTGCTCAGTTCACATCTCAGTTTGCTCCAGTTAACTTCTCCAGGAAGCTGAATGCATAGAGACAAAAATAATTTTTTTTCTCTCGTTTTATCTTTGACCATGATGTCTCATTTTGAAATGACAGGAATGGGAGAAGAGGTGCACCTTTTCTTCCTCACTTTCCTATCAATCGTTGTAGTTCCCCCCCCCCAAACTGTCCTATGACATAAACCTTCCATGGCTCCCTCTTTTTTGCTTTGAAAATCTGATCAGTTTACAAAGGAAAGACAGATTAGGAACAATGGGCGGGGGGGGGGCACTTTTATGAAGGATACTTTTGCATTGGCTTACCAGTCATTTTGGACATAATCATGTTTTTTCATAGAGACATTTAAAATTTAATATCCCAGAACTGGATGCAGTTTCTAGGAAATATTACACCAGAAAAATATAAGGACCTTCCTTCTCTGAGATAGGATACTTCTGCCCCTAAAGACCCAAACTGAATTAACTTTTTTTGCAGCCATATTGCATTAACAAGCAAGGCTGTGTGGATGCTGTTTTGACTTGTTTCGAGTTCAAAACAGTGAAATCAAAACGAAACAGAGAAATTCAAAACAACCTCAAAATTAAACAAGGCAAGTCGAAACGTTTAGAAAATTTCAAAATGTTTCAAGTTTTGAAGCTCAAGCTGTGCTTGCCTGAAGGGAAATGGAAACTAAAGTAAGGAGAGGGAGGGGAAAGGTGGGAGGGAAGGACTGCTCTCATATTGACTGTGTAGCTGGCCAGTGACTGTCATCTTTCCTGAGGTCCCTTCCAATCCCTCTGGGGGAGGGATGCAAGAACTGCAAAGAAGGCAGCATTGTTTGAACTGCCCTGCTTTCTGCCTTGATGTCAGTTGAGTGAGGGCGCACCTTAACATACACAGTGTCACCCACCCATGTCACGAGTTGTGCCTGTCAGCAGGTAGAGGTGCAGGGCCCCAGAACCCAGACTCCCCCTGCACCTATCTCCTTGACAGCTGGCAGCCTTTGTAGCCTCAGCAGGGCCTGGCAGGCCTGCAGTTTCCACCCCCTGTGCCCCAAGACAGACAGTCCCACGAGCATCCATGACACGAGTTTTGCCTGTTAGCAGCCAGAGGTGCACGGACCCTGAACCCAGAAGCCCTGCACCTATCTCCTTGACAGCTGGCAGGCTTCGTGGCCACAGCAGGGGCTAGCAGGCATGCAGCTTTCACCCTGCTGCACCTTAACACACACAGTGTCACCCATGTCATGAATTTTGCTTGTCCACAGCTTGAGGTGCAGTTTCCCCCAAACCCCTGCACCTATCTCCTTGAAACTTGGCAGGCTTTGTGGCCTCAGTTGGAGCTAGCAAGCCTGCAGTTTTGACCCCACTGTGGCTTAACACATACATGTGCCATGAGTTTTTTGCTTTCAAGACTTTGAGGTACACTTTCCCTGAAACCCCTACACCTATCTCCTTGAAACTTAGCAGGTTTCTTGCCCTCAGAAGCGGCGACCATTCCTGCAAGTTTCATCCAAATCAGGCCAGAAATGTCAAAGTTATAGGCTGTTTCAAGCTTCCCCATTATAGCCTATGGGTGAAATGTCGAAACAGCATCGAAACAGCAAAACTGTTTCAACAAAACAAAATGGAACAGCAGTTTCGAATTGAAGATGAAATGCTGTTCCATCGAAACGCAAGTCGAAATGGAAGAGTATTGTTTTGCACAGCCCTATTAACAAGCATGTAGACAAGAGGAATCCAGTTGACATTATATATTTGGACTTTTGAAAAGCTTTTATAAAGATCCCTTACCAAAGGCTTTTAAAAAAACAGTTGTCATGGGATTCGAGGGGGAAGGTTCTTTTGTGTATTGAGAACTGATTAAAAGATAGGTAGTAAAGGGGTAGGACTAATTGGTCACTTTTCAGGGTAGAGGGAGGTCAAACTGGGATCCTGCAAGAATCTGTACTAGATCCCTTGTTTTTAAACATTTTCATGAGTGATCTGGAAATAGGGGTGCACATTGGAGAAAGCTCCAAGTTTGCAGATGACACCAAATTATTCCAGGTGGTCAAATCCTAAAATGACAGAGAGAACCTCCTGAAAGACCTCACCAAGCTGAGTGAGTGGGCAAAAATTAGCAGACAAACTTCAATGTCAACAAGTAATAGACAACGCACATGGAGAAAAATAACTTCAGCTTTAACCATGATGGGTTCTGAACTAGTTGTTACCACTGAGGAAAGAGACCTTGTAGTCACTATAGATAGTTCACTAAAAATAGATAGTTCACTGCACTCCATGTGTAGTGACAACCAAAAAAGCCAATAAAGCATTGGGGATTATTAAGAAAGGAATTGAAAACAAAACAGAGAACATGATGCATCCACTTCTTGAACATGGTGAAGAGATCTGGTTTCTGTATCTCAAAAAGGATGTAGTAGAAGTGCAAAGAGGAGTGACTAAAATAATTAGGAGTATGAAGTAACTGCTATTACAGGGGAGACTAAAAGGGCCAGGGTTCTTTAGTGTGGAAAGAGGAAGCTGAGGGGGGATATGATAGAGGTTTATAAAATCATGAAAAGTGTGGACAAAGTGAACTGGGATCTATTATTCACCAAATCAAAGAATACTAGAACTAGGGGGTACCCATTGAAATTAATAGGAAACAGGTTTAACATTAAAAAGAGAAAGGATTTTTTTTAATACAACACATAGTTAACTTTTTAGAATTAATTGCCACAGGAGGTAGTAGAGGTAGATAGTATAGTCAGGTTCAAAAAGAGACCAGACAAATTCATGGATGATAGATCTATTAATAGCTGTTGAATAGAAGGGTTGGAAATGTTTCCTTTGTCATCTCTAAACCAATAATGGGAGATGCCAAGGAGGGTAATGAATAGGGGATAGATGCCTCTAGATATATCCAGTTTAATGCTCTTTCTCTAAAGCATCCACTCCTGCCACTGTCGGAGACAGAATATTGGGCTTATGGCACTTCGTATGTTCTTACTGCAACCTAGTTTCTAATGTGTTGCTTGTGATGTTCCCTAGATTTCCTGCATCATTGCTGCTTTATAGGTGTTTTCTCCCCCCAAAAATTAGTGATATCTTTTACTCACACAGACTGTATTAGAGTGCATTTTCTGCCAATAATTCTAGCTTTTGTAAGGCCTACTTTTCTGGCCTTTTGGGGGTTTGCAGCTCTTTCCAGTTCAACATAATCTGTGAATGTAATTAATATGACATTTCCTCTGCTCTTCCTGATAACATAAAATATGTGTTAAATAAAATTGAGTTTAACATCTATCCCCTGTGGAATGGGCCCCATTTATACTACAGAAGCAGTTACGTAAAAGAACTGGTTAGATCTGGCTATCTTTTTCTTAACCTAGTTACAAACAAGACTCCAATTTGCAATACAGGGAAAGTTAAAACCCCCAAAAAAGTAGCACTCAGCAGGTACATCTACACATGCAGTTAATGCAGACAAATAAACTCTGGCACACTTTGCACCATAGTACACTGCTCCCAGGCAAAGCATCCATGTGTGCCTGGGACAGCAGCACTTTGAGCTGGGGCAGAGTTGGCAGGGACATGGGGGGTCAGCCATAGGCTCTGGGTGGCAGCATTGGGAGGCAGAAGGGCTGGCTGGGGTATGAGGGTTCTAAAATGAGGGGCTAAGTGGCAGGCAGCCCCCTGCATTTTAGCATCCTTGCGCCCCAGCCAGCCCATCACCACCTACATGTGCCTTTTGGCAGAGTAAGTAACTGCACTATGAAATAGTAGTGTCCCCAACAGTACTAACTTATGGCAGAGTTAACTTATTTACTGTGCTCTAATACTGGTGCACATGCAGATAGTGATGCTTTACTGCAGAGCCAATTAGTCTAACTGCAGTAAAACACATGTAGATGCACCCAGTCTGGACTAAAGCCTCTGAAACTCTTTAATCAGAGGTGCCTCCAAGATGTTAAGCTGATTGCTAAATTCAGTACAGGTCCAGTCTATACTAAATGTTTAAACAATGCATACAGCTAGTTTAGGCAATGTGTTACAACTATATTCCCTGACCCAGCTGTATTTATAGTATAGGCCAGGGAATTTTTTTCTGAAATTGTCTCAGGGATTTAGGAGCCTAAGTTCAATTTTCAAAGGTGCTAAAGTCCCATATTGGGAGTTAAATGGAATTTAAAGGCCAGTTTTATTAAAGTAACCACTAGGTACATAAGTCACCCTTGAAAATTTGTGATTCAGGCTCTTAAAGTAGGTTCCTCAAAGGTATTTAGAACCCTGACTCCCATTCATTTCAACGGAAGGTTGAAGCCAAACATCTCTTTTACAACTGTCACTATGACTTTTGAAAATTTATCCCAGAACCACAGACACTTTCTTAGAACTCAGTACCCTGTGTCATCACTCTTCATGTTTTCTAGCTAGCTTTCATTCCATGTGATCTTGCTTGTGGCCAGTCTAATTTGAAATAGTGCTGAGGTAAGATTTAGCAAGATGATAAAATGTTTCACTAAAATTGGGATAGAGAAATAGCATTCTCTTTGCCTATTTAGCTTCATTCTTAGAAAAGGAATTGAGTTTGTCTGGTATGATTTACTGGTTATAAAACCATGTTGCTTATTACTCATAATTCTGTTTCCACTAGAATTTTGCAGATTTTTAAAATATTTTTTCCTTACTCATTACACAGCATTCTATTTTTATGTATAAAATAAATATATATTGTATATATAAAAATAAATATATAATTCACAATATAGAATATATCATTCTTATATATTTTCTTGTGTTGAAGAAGATATGGCCTGCAATTATTAGACATCCTAGTATATGAATAACAGGCATCTGTTTCTCATTAATCAGCTAATAACTATGGTCTCTGACTTGCAAATGTTTAAAAAACAGACTTAACTTTATACGAGTAGTTCTGTTGAAGCCAATGAGATTCCTCCTCATTGGTGTAAAGTTAAGCAGGTGCATAGGCGTTTTAGGTTTGGGTGCCTATAGAAAAGTGCATCATTTGGCATTTGAGTTTATTTAGCTCAGTATATGGTAGTTTTTTCATAACAAGAAAGTTTCCTTAAGTTATCATCTAAACATTCTAAGTTATCATCTAAGTATTCCAATATAAAGAGACCATTCTTTTCAATTAGTTATCAAAAATGCTGAAATGAGACAGTAAGGATTTTAATGCAAGCATGCATTAGGCTGTATTTGTGATGTTGGTTACCTCTGGAATTTTCTCCACGGTTTTTAATGCACTCTACCCTTTTTTACTATTTTATGAATTTTTTATTATGGCATTACCATCAGCCATGTCTTTGGAAAATCCTCCATATCAGCTGGGAGAACAGAAGAACAAATGCCAGCATTCTGCTCAAGCAAACACTGCCAGCATTTAAGCCACATTTATGCAACACCAACTCCCTTGGACAGGACATGTTATAAGGATTCCTGACAACCGGCTCCCAAAACAAGGATTATACTCCCAACTCCCTGATGGTCACTGCTTCAGAGGTGGGCAAAAGAAGTCATTCAATGGGCACATCTACACGAGACAGTTACTAAAAATACTGTGCAACAGAGCATCACAGTACACATAGGTGACATGCAGGGAGGGCACATGGGGCATGTGCCCCCCAAGATTGGCTGCCGCCAAAGTTGCCGAAGGCTTCTGCAGCTGATCACCACTCACCACCTGCCCCGCACTCGCTATCGATGCGGCTGCAAGCAGTCTCACTTGCCACCCCTCCCACCGGCATCTGCAGGCGGTCCCCACTTGCTACTGCTGACACCTCTGCTGGCATCTGTGGGTGGTCCCTGCTGGGGTACAAATGGTATCCCCAGTCTCAGGAGGCACCAGCCATTCATGATAGCACAGACAGTACTAATACGCTACTGCACAGTATTATTAGTCTACTGCGCAGTAGCGTCACCTAAAAGATTTTTGCTGGTGCTACTGCGCGGTAACTCCAGTTATTGTGCATTTATTTAGTACTTGCTAGTAAATACTAAATAAATGTGCAGTAACAACTGTGACACAGCATCTTGTGTAGACACACCTAAAGACCCCGTAAAAGCTAATCTGAAGAAATGCTATAGTAACATCAACACCTTGGGGACTCAAGTACTAAACTGTCACCAGTGGCACTGTTATGTACAAGGCATCAATCATTTTAAGCAAACTTGCCATGCTATGGAAGTGGATGGATGAGAAAGACAAAGGGAAAGAGCTGTGACCGGACATCACCAGGATCTACTCCTTCCTCTCAGAACTATTTGCCATGTCTACAGGTGAACGTGTGGATCTCAGATCAGCTTCCTCAGTCACCTACAGACTCACTGATGGCTTCCCTATTTACTGGAAAACTGTCATCCTCATATCAAGGGACTGCCAACAACAACATATGTCAAACAAAGGCAGAGAGAAATGAGTTTCTAAATATCCTTATTGAAAACCCCTTTCTTCTTATGCCCATATTTTAAGAAATTTGAACACGCATTCTTCCATCCGTCTAACACCCGGATGTCTGAAAGTGATTTCCATTAACTGCAATGACAAATAGTCATGAAGACAGCTTGTCTTATCTCCAGGTTTTCTTGTCAGTAGATCTGTTTCACAACTAAAGAGATTGCTAATTAATATAATGAAACTGATTTTATTTCCATTTTAGAGATATAATAATCACTTTGCCATGACATTTTTTGCTCAAAAATAATGCCAGAATTTATTACTAAGTAGTAATTTTGAGATTCCTCACGCTTATATGCGAACATAAGCTAGGTGTAATCTTCAATGAAATGCTGACCATTGTTAAAAAGCAATCAGGACTCATGGTCTAGGTGATAGCTTTTATTAGACAAACAAGATTTTTAAACAAAATTTGTCTTTAACTGCAATTACAGAATTTTTTTTTGCAAAAATTTTATTGGTTGAATAAAAGATATCACCTCTACCATGAGCTCCAATGGCTTTTTCCTTTACATGAATATGGCTAATGAATACCCGACATTTGTTAAAGTGTTCTTTGTACCAAGAAGTCTTCATTTTTTTGGTTGTGTTGGCTATAACGGGCTTTTTTCCTGCTTCTTTTCATCCTGTATGTTGTAACCTTTGCCACCCAGCAGATTATTTCTGTAGCCAGAGAACTAAGATGCTCAAAAGACACAATGGCGGGTGTCTGGTCTATCCACGCAATTCTTCCATGCGAGTGACTGGTCACATGTGAACCAGCCTGTGTTTTTAAGAAGTTCTCTGTCCCGGAGAACAAATGTTGTCCTGGACACTTATGCCAGAGATTCAATGCAAATGGCACCTCCGCTTGCCGAGCTGGTGCAGTGTGTGGAGAGGCTGTCTGTGGCTTGGGTCATGCCGGGTTTGCCGGTGGACACTGGCCCCTCTGGATTATTCATTCTTCTTATGAAACAGGTCCTTTTGAGTGTTGATGCCACACACGCAAGTGGCTGTGTCAATAGGTGCAGGTGTCTACCCCACGGCTGCCATCTTGTCAACTCCGGCATGGCAGGAGGCTTCCTGCCTGGGGGGGCTCAGTGGGGACAGGTGCTGCGGGGCCGTGTCAAGCCGGCAGTAAGCGGCCGGCGCGTGCGCAGTGCCACTGCCCGGCGGGAGAGCTGTGCCACTTTCAGACGGGACAGGTGGTCCGGAGGCCTCGGTGATATTTCGAGAACACCACTTCCTCGCCCCGCCCCAGCAACGCTCCAAGGGGGGGGGGGCGAGAGGGCGCAGCCGCAGCCAGCCAATGAGGTGCGCGTGCTTGCTCGGCCCACGCGAGAACAGCGTGTTTCCCTCGCGCGAAGGGCGGGGGAAGGGCAGGAAGGGCGTGGCCAATCCGAGGGCCGGAACGCACGTCACGCACAGCCAATCAGGAGCGCGCTCGCCAGGGCGTCGCGAGGCCAGTTTGCCTGCGTGCCCGGAGCCCCTCGCCTCGCAGCCTGCTGGCGAGTCACTGCCGCCTGCTTCCTCCCTCCAGGCTGCCGCGTCGCGCCGGCACCCCGCGGTGGGCCACGTGACGGGCCTAGCAGCCAATGAGGAGGGCGGGCGGCGGCACGCGGCACGCGAGGGCCTCCAGCGCCGCGAGTGGGGCGCGTGGGCCTTGGGGCGGATCGGTGCTGCGTAGAGCCGGCGGCGGGAAGCAGGTAGGTGCTGGCGGCGGGGCCCGGCCCGGCCCTTCCTCCCCCATTTTGAAGTTTTATTCGAGGAGGCGCCGTGCAGTGTGCGCGTCACGTGACCGCGGCGGCCCAATCACACGTGACCGCAGCCGGGAACCTGCCCGCGCCGCGGTTGAGGCCACAGGAGGGGCTGGGTTTGCTCCGCCCTCTCCTCCTCCTCTTGCGAGCGGGGGGCCGGCGGTCACGTGACGGGCGCCCCGGCGGGGGCGGGGAAGGGGCCGGAGTGGCTCTGCATCCGGGCATTGTGGGAGGTGGGCTCGGCTCGGCCCGGCCCCGGGAGGCGGCTGTGTCAGGAGGTGCCGCGGGGCTTCGCCGCATAGGCGACCGGGCAGGGCTGGCGGCCTCGCTTGAGCCGTAGCGCCTGGGGCCGCCCTCACGTGCCTCGCGGGCAGCGCTCCCCGACGCGACCTCGGCCTCGGCTCGTGCGACGGCTCTGCCCCGCCCGGGCGCCTTTCCAGCAGCTTCCTCGCCGAGGCGCGGAGCCAGGGGTGCGGCCGCCACGCAGTAGCTCAACCGCAGCCTGCTGCCCAGCTCCTGTCCCTTCCCTTTCCCTCACCTTGGGGAAGGGCGGGGATCTGGGAGCAGTAGTTTTCCTTGGGGATTCCCCCTCTTCTCTCCACCCAGTCTCACCTGGAGCATTTCTGTGCAGGATTTGCTTCCCACTGACTAGGCCCAAGTCCAGCAAGGAAGCTGTCTTGCCTCCTCTCAAAAGCACTCAGGGGCTGGCACAGGCTGTACTAGGATCACCTGCACCTTATTCTTTTTTTAGGTTTGTTCTTTTAAAAAAAAAAAAGAAGAAAAACATGAATCCTGCACCTACAGGATTAGATACTTAACTCTTAACCATGAAGGAGAGGAGATTTAATAGCAGCCTTCAACTACCTAAAGGGGGGTTTGAAAGAGGATAAAGCTAGACTGTTCTCAGTGGTGGCAGATGATAGAACAAGGAGCAACGGTTTCAAGTTGTAGCAAGGAGAGTTTAGGTTAAATATTAGGAAGAATTTTCACACTAGGAGGGTAGTAAAACACTGAAACAGGTTACCTAGAGAGGTGGTGGAACCTCCATCCTTGGAGAATTTTAAGACCTGGCTAGACAAAGCCTTGTCTGGGATGATCTAGTTGGGAATGGTCCTGCTTTGAGCCCCAGGGGGTTGGACTAGATGTCCTCCTGAGGGCCCTTTCAACCCTGATTTCCTATGATTCGATCTACTTTTTCTTTCTTGGGTCAATTTCATAACTGTATTTGTGGTGGATGTGACTTAATAAGAATCAAGTGATGGTTAGGTGTAGTCTCTCCTTCATAAAAAGTTGAGGAATAAGCGAAGAGTGGGGGATGGCATGTCTTAGACCAGAGGTGGTGAGTTCGTGGCATGGGCAGCCTCCCTGCAGATCAGGAGGGAGCAGGCAGCACAGGGCCAATAGGGCAGGGAGCTTAAAGCAGAGCAGCAGAACAAGTAGGGGGAAAAGGGATCAGAATGGCGCACAAGGAGAACACAGGGCTTAATTTGTGGTACACCTGCCAAAAGAGTTGGCCCCTCATTGTCTTGAACTATCATGTTCCTGTGATTGTGGGTTTTCTGGGTAGTCCAACCGTTAGAATCATCTTCATTTTTTTGAGTTGAGGTTCGGGAGGAAGTGCATGGAAATAAGTTAAGGAAAATGAAGAAAATAAACAGGGGAACACCAAAAAACAGCAAGGAAAAGGAACAGAGAAGATCTGAAAGTGAGGGGTAGACCAAGAGAAAATAAATGAAGTGTTTCTGGTAGGAAAGAATCTGCTGTCCATTGCAAGAACCCCTACCTTTGGAAAAGCCAGTTTTGGACATGAGGAGTAGAGCAACAGGGGAGAGCTGAATTAAACTGTCTTATGTTGGAATGGTGTTCTGATCTGACACATCTTTCAAGAGTAATTTTTTACCCTTCCTGAAAGCCTTCAGTGATCTAAAAGTGCTTTGTAAACACTACACCTCATTATCTCTGTTTAATAGAAGGAGAAACAGAGATGTGGAAATAACTGCCCTGAAATTAAATGGAATAAATCAGTGATGATGTTGAGGAAGAAGAAGAAAGTACAGTTCCCATCTCTTGACACCAGCTTAGGGCTTTCATGAAAAGACTGCTCTTCCAGTTTTTTTTCCAATCGCACTAACAAGGTATAGTCTGTTTTCCCATCAGCTAAGGAGGAGTGGTAAAGAGAGAGAGCCTACCAAAGCCTTTTTTGCGGGGGGAGAGGTTTAGTGGGTTGAGTTGTCATTCTCTGGTAACAATTTGTTGAATGGTTACTTGGTCCTCAATACCAGTGAGCTATTTTTCTGTTAATCTCTGTAACAGACTCCCATTCCAGGTAGCACGATGCCCTGGGAGCCCTCTCAACCCTTATCAACTTTGCTCTCTTTGAGCAATCTCCCCTTCCACTTTCCTGCCACACCTTGATGTATTTATATTTTAGGAAGTGGGAGGCTGCCTCATGGCTCCCCAAGTCTGGTCTCACACTTGAACACAGGTGTTTGGTCTGTGCTCATTACCTTAAGGGCTAATTATGTGGACTGGCCTCCCCAGCACCTGCCTTTCAGATGTCACACATGCTAATTAAGTCATAACTGCCCTTTTGAGCTATGGGCTCTGTTCATCCTTATACCAGGTCCTCTGGGCTTTAGGGACTCTGGTCCCCTCAGTCTCTGGCTGTGGCCCTCCTGACTGTTGGTACCTCCTAGACCAGTTGAGATGCATGGACTCTACAGCTCTGCCCACCTCCAGCTGTGGCCCTTCTTGGCCTTTGGTCCCTACTGAGCCCTGGTCCCACTCTTAGGCCAGTGAGACTTATGGGCACCCTGGCCCTACCTGCTCCCCAGACCCTTCGGCCCTGTGCTCTGTTTTCAAGCCCTCTAGCTTCTGCTCTTTCTCTCTGGGTCCTTTGGCCCTTTGTTGTCTGGGTGGGCCCTCTAGCCCCTATCTCCCTGGCCAGCTGAGACTTCTTTACCTGCCCTTAGTCCCTTCCGCAAACCTCCAGATGCTCCCCAGCACAAGGGCATACTGAATGGGGGCTGGTCCATTGTCTCCAAAGCCAACCCCCCAGTCCTACAGGTGTACTTGAGCCAGAATCACTCTCTCAGCAGCCTGCTCAGGATTTCATTCTGTGTCAGCACCCAAAGTAAAGCTGCCTGCCTACTACTGCAGGCTCTGGGCTTTTATATACCTGAACCCCAGCCCAGCCCTGCCCAGTCAGGTGTCTTCCCTGATTGTTGCCTGAGCTGTTTCTAAAGCCTTCTCTCTTATTAAAGTGACAGTCACGCTAGGTGCCCTGTCACAGTCCCCTTCCTGGTTTTTTTTATTTCAGTTTGTCTGCTCTCTTCAATTCAGACAGTATTTTTCTGAATGAGCCTTCTTCAGAGCTCGTGCACCTCGTACATTCTTGTTGATGGAACTAGCTATTAAGAGTCTGAAATGGGTGAGAATTGTGTAATTTTTATGTGTGACCTGCCACTCCACTTACTGCCACAGTAGCATAAGCAGCAGGACTCTCCTTTTAGTCCATTGTTTTGAACTTTTTAAAATAGAGAGGAGAGAGCTTATTGAAAAATTGCATGGACTTCCTGAGCAGAAATCATACCAGTGATTTCTGATCAAATAGTTGATGAAAAGAATGTAAGATATTTGTAAATGCCACAGTTAAAAGAGCATCTAGATAACTAGCGTGTGTACAGAAGTTGCTTTTTCTGCCACTTTTTAAAAAGGCTTTGTTGCCATGACTTAACAGAAGTGCATAGCTTTATAGAACTTCAAAAATGGGTACAGCACTTTAATTAACCCTTGTTAAATGAGATATTAAATTCAAAGTGCTGTACTTGGGTTGCTGACAGAAGTGATGCTTGTCATGCGCTTGGCCCCCTGAAAGTGCTCTACAGCTGTGCCCTGGCAGAAGTACACAGCTGCAGAGCACTTTAAAAGTGGCTGATTACATGACAAATTGCCCGTCATCTGATGAGGGATAGGATGAAGGTGCTCCAAAGCAGAGCATCTTAGGTAACTTCTGTTAGTTCCTATGCATGATTGGGGCTGGGCTGATGCAGCCCTGACCTGGGTACTGTCTGCAGGAAGGGAAGGGGGAGGGAGGTACGGGCTGGGGTTTGCCCAGCCTGAGCTGGAGTGGGAGGGGTGGATTGGAGCCCCACTGCCTCATGTCCTCCCCATCCCTCTCCCTTTTCCCCCTGCCTCCAGGCAAACCTCAGCCTGCAGGTCCCTCATCTCCCCTCCCTTCCTGCAGATAGCATTGGAGCTAGAGGGGGCAGGGCTAGCCAGGGAGAAGCTGCAGGCAGGCAGGCAGCTTTGCAGTTGAGCCAGTGAAGGAGTGCCAGCTCAATTTCCCCCCTTCTCTTCCCGTAACAGTGAACATCTGCTCAGTGATGGGTGAGGTCACCCTAAATTATGGCAGGCTTTGTGAAGTGCCATGAGTTAAAGCAGGGAGCTGTACATCTGTTAGGTCCCTACAGTGCTTTAAATAACTTCTGTATGCTTGTCAAATTTCTAATCAGTGGAGAAGCCCAAGAAGGCTGTGGAATGCACCTTGTCTCCTAGCTTGGAAAGTGCAGGGAGGATCAGAGCCCCTCCACCCCCTGACCAAACACTACACTTCTGTCATACTTAACTGTAACTGTATAGTGCTGTAAAAAGTGCTCTAAATTATAGCACTGTAAAATGTGCATGGAGTACCTCTGTACACACCCCTAGATTTTTTTTTTTTTTAAAAGAAGAAGAAACTACCAAACACCAGTGTCCTGGGTGAAAACCAGTGTTCTGCTTGTCCATTGCCTTGTGTACACTTTTGTAAGCCCCAGCCCTATAGTTTGCATTGTTTATGGTAGATCTAAGTCTCTTCACTAACATCTATAGGACTCATGCTTGAGAACTGCCTCCACATTGTTGCAGGTTCAGTACTGCTGGAATAGGATACTCCTAGAGATATGCTGCCTCATCTCTAGGTCAGTGTGCAAATGCCACTGAGATGGCAAGGGGAAACCTTTTTTTCCTCCCAAATTCTATATAGTAGTCTGATATGAAATGAGTCATTCATTTCACTCTGATCTCCAGTGTACAGGGGTCCACAAATCAGTGCAACAGAAAGTACTGCTATTGGCTGTAGATGTACAAAGTTCAATTATTTAAGGTGTGGTGATTCTGCTGGAGGTGATCCTGCTTGTGTAATTATGACAGTTGATTACAACGCCCATATTGTATTTAGCCTGAAGATACAAGATGTTTCCGTGCTTGAGGACTGTTAATTTCAGACCTTTTACTAGTCCCAAATTCACTAAAAAAATTCCCCTTCCTCTGAAAAATCTGTTATTGAATGGCAGAAGTAAAGGCCTTCAGTTTTCTCCTGAACAATTTGCTGAACATTTTCTTTAAATGAAAAATGTTTTCTTTAAATTTGCGTATGCAGCTGTGATGTCTCCCTGTAGGCCTCAGTACAAAACATTTTTGAAGCTTCTCAGTTGCCTAAAAAGCTTTATAGTTTAATTTAGATTTAAATTAGACTTTTGAGGTGACATCAGATTTGTCTATTCCATTGCAGTTTTCTGCTCTAATTTCTGTATGGTTTTCAGTTTCTTGTGTCAGAGTCTGTGTAATAATAAGACTCATTGGCTAAATGTGCTGGGCTATGTTTTGTGCTTATGTATGCCTTGCTGCAATCATTGCCACTTCCTGGGGAAAATCAGAAGTAGAATTTAAATGTGTTTATATTACAAATATATTGCAAAACATGAGTGAATAATATAGCTGAACTTAAATTGTCAGTTTAAGAACCTTGCTTGCAGCATGTTGTATACTGATTTGCCAGAGTGACCAAAGATAAGTGACTAAAGCGTATTAGTTTTTTTTTCCCCCCTCACACATCACAAGGTGCTCTTAAATTACCTGTCTTGGACAAGTCAAGAAAATTGTAATAAGTCGTAAATGCCTTTTGCATTCATGCAGAGATGCTTCATTTGCTTGTCAGGAATGCAAAAACTGATTTAAGTTATCCAATAACTTAGAGTTAAAGCTTTAATTGACCCAGGCTGCAGACAGATGTAATATTTAAAGCATTTCAAATGCTTTTGAAATGCTTCGAAGGCCAGCTGTAGAGATACATGTGCACAATGGGGTCTTGAGGGCCTCCTGGGGCTCCAGCAATGGCAGTCTGGCAACAGGGAGCCTGGGTGGCAGCCAGAGTGTAGCTCCAGCTGGCCAGGTGGTGGTGCATGCTCTCACCACATATGCTGCCCTGCTTTTTTCTGCTACAGGGTAGGGTTTTATGTTTTGGGGGTTTTTTGACACCAGGATCTATCTCCCAGTGCCAAAAAATCTCTCCCACTGTAGATTAGCAGCACAGGGAATGCCTGCGTGTGCACTGTGTGTGGCACCACAGACGGATCTGTGGCACTACATACTTCACGTGTGCGCTTGTCTGGACATCCTCTGAAGTGTTAAAAAATAGTCTTTCTTGAACTGTTTTGAAGCACTTCTTAAACAGAGAGGGGACTCACAGTAGGGAGTTGGATGAACAGTCTCACAGCCTGCCAGACTGTCCGGCTGCTGGATTCTTTGGCTTTTCCAGCACTTGAGACCAGGGTGTGTGGCATCAACAGTTGAGTCTTCTTCCCTACTTTGGGGTGGGGGGAAGGGGAGTGTACCTGCAGATCCACTGCAACTTTCTCTAGCACACCCTAGAGTAGCGTTTCTCAACCTGTGGGTTGCGACCCAAAAGTGGGTCGCATGAATATACGAAAGGGTCTCAAACAGATTTTTAAAATGGATTCTCCTTTAAAGGAGAAAAATGTGGGTCTTTCCTTGCTGGCTGGCAGAGTTCCAGACTGATCTCTGGAGGCTGGGGGTGGGGGCAGCTGGTCAAGAGTGAAAGGCACTGGGTTGGGACTGGCCATTGATGTTTGCGAATGGGTCCTGGGACAAAAAGTTGAGAACCACTGCTGCAGAGGATACAGCTATGGTGATTTTTTTTGAAGGTGGGGGTGGGACTGGGAGTGGGAAAATGTGCTTGGGACTGGGGAGATGGGTGAAATCCTTGGGTTTTGGGGTGTTTGTAGTTTGGTTTGTTGTAAGTTGCTCTGAGTCCTTTTGGGCAGGGTAAGATATAATAAGTAAATCCTTAAAATTGCAACATTGCTTCAAGATGAATACAAATTTTCTTGTGTACCCTGTATATAGCCCTCTTCCATTCCTTTAAATAACTGTTTCCATTTACATATGGAGTGTAAACACAAGCCAATGTTTTATCTGGTGTTTAGATTAAGCTGTACCTGTGTGTTTGTTTTATCAGACCTGAGGAAGGGCATTTTGTGCCATAAAGCTCTCTCCCAACTTAAGATTTTTTTTTTCCAGTAAAAGATACTGCTGAAAAACCCTTGCTTATTATGTACCACAGTAACTGAATACTTAAAGTCCACTTCATTATAAAAGAAGTTTAATTTTTAAGTATGTGCGTGTTTGGTCACGTGTCATGATAGTGGTGTTAAACATGTGATTTGTTTCTAGCCTGGGTATGGTAATAGGCCTGTTAAAAAAAGAAAAAGTGATTTTGAAACATTACAAAAAGAAATTCCTTTCCCCTCCCCAAGTTAGTTTATATTTCAGAAACAAGTCAGTTCTCTGAAATGTGTCTGGTTGAGATAGTATCTGGTAACATGTATGCAGCATGAAAAACAGGAGAACACTGAGTGACATCAACTAGCCGGAGGGTAGCATTTATTTTTGGTAACTCCCTTCTGGCCCAGATGTAAAAGTCCTGTGCATCTGATCAACTTAGAGCATTTCTACTTTTGAAGTCTGAGCTCTGAGTATTTATATAGGGGCAGATGTGATTTTTCTTTCCTCATTTGCCTGCTTCTCACATTAATGTAGTGAGGACCGCCAGTGTATAATTCATGCCTTATTGTGTTATAAGTTAATAATTTAAGAACCAAATTACAGAGTTGATAACATACATTTTGATACATTTAGAGCATAATTCAAGCTACAACACATCTTGTATAAATGACATAAAAGAGGTATTTGGATAATATATTTTAATATTGGTTGTTATTGATGTCCAGAACCCTACACCTTCTTATGGATGGATTTAAAGCTGTCATACTAGTATTAAGATGCTTTCCTCATGGAGCTTTTCAAGTAATTGTACTTTGGATGCTTGTTTATGGACTGTGCCTTAAAACTTCATATAAAAGTATGTAGAGAACTTAACAATAATTGCACTGTTTTATTGATAAATTGCTTAATCTGCCTTTAAGGTGTACCATATGAATTGCTAAACATGGATTGTAGGGAGGGCTAATTTCACTGAAGCATCTTTAACAACTCTGTACTGATTTGAGAGGTTCTGTAACTTCCAAAATACTCATAAATTATAACATTGAGCTTTACTCCTATGGCAAAGCCTTATTCACATGTGAAACCTACCAAGTGGAGTTATTCCATATTACTTGGCTATTCCAATATAACTCCCTGAGCAGACAGTGACTTTTATTTCTGAAGCAAAATCATTAAGTCCTCTTGGAACATTATCTACAAAAGAATGTATTGTAAAATAGGTATAGCACCTGGCTTGAGGGCAAAATTCAGCCCTCAGAGCTATGGTATCTGGCCTGTGGGGCTCCCTTCCCTGCTGCCAAATGACCAAGTCCTTACTGTGGCAGGATAAGGCCTGGGATGTCCCTTTCTCCTTGCATCTCCCCCTGGCCCCCCAGCCAGGTGACAGCTGGGCTGGGTTGGGTTTTTGCCGCCTCTTATCCTGATTAGGCACACTGGGAAAAGTGAGGCCCAGGCCCACTCTGGCTGCATGGGGGAGTGGACAGAGGAGATGAGGTCAGGCATTGGGGGTCTCTCTCCCCCGCCCCCCAACCTTCTCCCATGCAGCCAGTGGGCTTGGGCCTTGCCTGCCCCCATGTGCCAGATCAGGATAGACTGGGAAGTGCCCATCCAGCCCACAAGGCAAAAAAGTTGGGCACTACTAGTATAGGGGACTGTAGAGTCTGGTCAGTTTTCCCTGGTCAGCAGACCCTAACATTATAAGGGGACCTGTTTCCTCATTCCTTTACTCCTAGTGCCCTAAATACTTTTGCTGCTTCTTCCAGTATTGCTTTAGACTGCCTCCTTACCAAAGAAAGGATTAGAATAGCATGACCCTTATGTTGTCTCTACATTAGCAAACTTTTTACTTGCAGTTCACCACTGGAGGCAGTGGTAAGGTGAGCTGTAGTGTAGATAAGGGGATGAGACCATGTAATAGCAAAAATAGCTGAGAGGTATCTTCATTGCTCCTTTTGTAGTTTTCACAGGTAAAGTAAAACTAGTGAGGAATTTATGCTAAGCAGCTTGCTAATTTAAATTAAATCTTAGACTTACTCTGTCACTTAACTTTTGAGGGGAGCAGAAATATTTTGAAGTGTAGGAAAACAGGACAAGAGAAAATAGTGAAACAGCTAGGAAGCAGAAAGATGAGATGAGACTGAAGGGGAATGTTCAAGGGCAGAGAACGGGACATATAAAGAAAAAAATGAGAGGAATAAAATATTAGAGGGAAATGGTTTTTTTGGTTTTTTTTAAGATAACAGAAAGGAGACCTACAAGTCCTGACCTAGTGGCTTCGTTTTTTATATATGAGCTAAAATTCTTTGTTGTACATCTGAGCTGCTGAAACACTTTCTTGAAACCCCTCCCCCCCTTTTTCAAACTAAGTGAAAATAATTGTTGGTGCAAATAATTCTGGTAGTTTTTAAGAGAGTGATTTTTGAATTGTGGGAGAAATTGAACTCAATGTTGGTAGCCTCTTGTGGTTTGGATGGTTCTTCTCACATACCTTGCCTTATCTTAGAAGTTTTTTGGGGGTGGGGGGAAGGTTTCCTGGTGAAGATAAACAGTAATGTAGACCAAGAGGAAGTTCCCTTTTTTTTTTTTTAATAGTACCTGAACAAGCATGTGACATTTGAGTCCTGCAGTGATAATGTGACATGTACTTCAACAATCTGTATACAACAGAGAAGTCTGCTCGCACTTTCCCTTTCACTATTTCTTTGCTGGTCCTTCCTTGTTTTTTAAATCTAAAACATAAATATTTCTTTACTTGTCAAGGTGTATCCATGTTCTGCCTGACAGCTTGCAAAGAACATTTTTTCTGACTATTTCATTGCTGTAGTAAAAGATACAGCATTTATCCAAAGAACCTTCTCTGCCTGTGTCCTTAGACCAACACTGCTACAACTAACAACCCTTGTTCTGATGCATATCCATCTGTTGTCGGGAGAGGAGGGGCTGTTTGTGCAGTTTCTTTATTCTGTGATGTTCCTGGAGTCCAGAGGATGTGCCCATAAGCATATGGATAAAGTTTTGTTGTTTATAAAGTCATGGGAGGGCTGGCCTTTCCTAAATTGGCCAGCTCCTCAGTATTATTTTAGCAATGATGGGATAACTATGCTACCAAAACTGAAGGAATCTTTGGTGGCTACCTTCTTATAGTAGGCCTCTTATCCATCTCAAGCTTCAGGTTTGCTGATTTGGTAGCTTGGCCTCTCAGTATTTATTAAGTTGGACATTTTGGCACCCTGATAAATGACTGTGTTTTCCCAAAATTGTGGCTAGGTTTTAAAAGGTAAAAAAGCCAAACTGATGCTCTTTTGTTTGGAGTTCTGTCCACAGGTTGGCAGATGAAATAAACAGTTAAAAAATCCTTACCCATTGCGTGGGTTTCCCCCACCTCTCCATTTAATGCTAAGATTGTATGTATTTATGGGAACACTGGGGAGGTTTGCGCACAGCCCTGGTCTCCTTCAGTGGGATTAGGGCAGACAAGGTTCTTCAGGTAGATGTGATATTGTTTATTAGACCAGCTTCAGTAGGCTTTGCTTTACACTCAAGTCCTTGCATATCAAACTGTTAGCCATCTAGGAAAAAATGAACAGGAGCTTCCAAGCCCAGAGAAGGCCAAGGAGACTTTTTTGTTGGGAGGAAATCTAAGAGCTTATAAGAGTTCTAATTAAATACTTCAGTTGACATAGAGAACTGATTTATTTAATGCAGTGTGACTGACTCGGTGCAGAGGGTAAATCCCGGTCGGTCTCTGCCTTCTAGTAGGTTCAGTGACTTAAGGAAGTGATTTAACAAAAGCCGCGTCTGCCTTCAGTTCCTCGGGAACGCGTCCAGCGTCAGCCTTTAGGTCCGAGCGCCTGCTCCGGGGGCCGCCGCCCCGCGGCCGGCCCGGCCCGGACTACAGCGAGAGCGGTCTCGCGCCGAAGCGAGCGGGAAGTCTTGTGTTGTCAGGGGCGGGTGACCTGCTTGTTTGCTGCTTGCCCGGCGGGGAAGCCGGGGGCCGGGCCGCCCTCTGCAGGACGCCACTTGCACCTCCTCAGTGGCAGCCACGAGCCCCAGCGCGGGTAGGGGGTTTAAGGGCTGCTGCTCCCGCGGCCGGAAGGACCTGGGAGCGGGGGTCGGACGCGAGCCCGGCAGCGCGGGCGGGCCTGGCCCCTGTCGGCGGCGGCTGGCGAGCCGCGGGGCGGGCCGTGCCCGGACCCCCGCGCGGGGAGCGGAGCCGGCGGCCGGCGTGGCCCTTTCCCTTCCCCCTTGCCACCGCGGGCTGCGGGGCGGGCCGGGGCCCGCCGGGGCTTCGAAGGCAGCGCCGCCTCGTCGCCCGCACCCCACGCAGCAGGGGAGGCGCCGGGAGCTGCGGGGAGGGGAGGCCGGTGGCGGCCGCGCCTCGAGAGCCGCGACCGCCCGGCCCCACGCAGCCGCCGCCGCGGCCAGGGGGAGCGGAGCGAGGGCCGCGGGCGCGGGCTCGGGCCGGGCACGTGACAGGCGGCAGGCGGGAGGGAGGGGGACGCGGGCAGGCGGCGCGCCTGCGCGCGCGGCGGCGCGGTGACGTCAGGCGGTGCGCACGCACGTTCTCCCCAGCTGGCGGACACACGGTCCGCGCGGGCGGCGGGACGCGGAGGCCCGGTGGCCGCACGGTAACGGCGGTGCGGGGGGCGCGGTGGCCCCGCTTGTGTTGGGCCCTGCCTCGCCCCCGCTGCCCTCCGCTGCGCGCGCGAGCCCCGCGCGCCTCCTGCCGGCCGCGGCAGCCGCGAAAATTGACACCAGGCGCCGCCACGAGGCGGCAGGGCCCGGGCGCGGTTGCGCATGCGTGTGGCGGCCGATCCGCGGGGAACGCGCGAGGCGGCGGCTCGGGGCGCAGCTGCCGCGTCCGACCTCGTGCGAGCGCGGAGACCCCCCTGCTCCCCACCCCCGGTCCTCCTGGTGCGCCTGGCCGCGGGGTCACGTGGGGGGCGGGGCCGGGTAGAGCGAGCCCGTGGGGGGGAGGGGCGGCCCCCGGAAGAGCCGTAGGCGGGGACTCAGGCGGCCCGCTGTTGCTGCTCGGTGCGAGGGTGGCTACTTGAGCGCAGGGGCCGCGCTCCCCCTCTCTCCGCCTACGTGCAGGCTGCGGCGGTTGTCTCTGGCACTGGCGAGCCCCGTCACCTCTGCCCCTCCCCCGGGCTGGGCTGGGCTGGGCTGGGCTCGGCCCGGCCCGGCCCGGCCGCACGAACACGCTCGAGGCCGCCTCGTGTATCAGCTTCCCGGGCCGCTGATGCGGAAGCTGGTGGGAACTTCCTGCCCCTGCCTCCGCGTGGGCCTGACTGCGCTGCGCCTGAGGCTGGGGGCTGGGGGTGGTGGGCAGCTGCTATGAGCCAGCTGCGAGGCACTCCCACAACCTCCTCTTTTCAGGGCAGGTCACTCCCCTCTGGCTTTCCTCATTGGTGGCTTGGCTGAATTTTTTAAAGCCACTATTTATAGTGGCAGCAGAAGTCAGGCCACATACAGGCTTCCTGAAAGCTAGGGGAAATCAATTTTCAGCTGCTCCATTCGAGGCCCTTTCCACACGTTTCATGTGTTTATTACTGGTTTTTGTCTCTGTCAGTCTGTGCAGAGCATCTGAGCACCTGTGGCGGAGAAGAGTTTAACTCCTGAATTTCCTCACCTGGGGTGTGAACTCTCAAATATAAGATGCTGTTTTTTGTTGTTTTTTTTAAGTAGCGAGGTTTTTGTTTTGTTTTTTTTGGTAGCAAAATCATTTGTCATTGAGCTTGTAAATAAATAAATGTACAGTGTTAAGGTGGTCATGTCCTGCAAACACTCAGATGAAAGACAAAAGAAAACACACCAAGCATATATGTGCATACACAGGGACTGAATGATATTTTGCTTATTAAAAAGGACATTGTGTGCTAAAATGAAGAGCTCCACATTCTGTATGGGATATGTAGGTATATACTAATGTAAACTTGCAGTTTTTTTATTTTTATGTTTGTTTGTACCTCTACGTGTTTGCGCACACACACTTTAAAAGTCTGAGCTCTATTTCTATAGAAAAGCACATCTGTCCCTTCTTTTCCCATTAGCCTGCTTCTCATTAATGTAATGAAGATCTCCAGTGTGTAATTGATGCCTTACTGTATTAAACCTATAAACACATTTTTAAGAACCAAATTACAGAGTTGATACCAGCATACATGCTAGTACATCACAGCATAATTCAACCTGCGTCACATCTTTTATGTCATGTTATACGAGATATATTTGGATGACATATTTTAGTATTGTTTGTTACTGGTATGTATGTGTATAAATAAAAATAATGATCTCTGTAATGATAAAATACAGAGTTCTTCATTAGCACACGGTATCTTTTTAAATAAGCAGACAGCCAGTCAGTCTAACTGCCTGTTTGTTTAACTTATTGTTATTTTTAAGGATGTGACCTTAATAACACTCCCTGCATTTCAATAGCATCGTTCATATGAAAATTTTTAAATCATTTTACAAAGGCCCAATCTTGCTCTGTCCCCTGCAGGTCTCCACCTGCACAGATTGTATTGCGGAGTTGGGGCAGCGTTTTCAAAACAGAACTGAGCATTACATATAGCATTGTGTAATTTGAACTCCAACTGTATCTGGAAATATTTTAAGGTATGAAAAAATGTTATCTCTCTTTTCTTCCCAAAACAAAATAAAAACCAGAAGAATTTGTGACTCAAAGCAGCTAAAATGAAAATGTATTATTAGTCTTAAAAGTTGCTTTAATGTAGCTGTTATGTCACACTTCGAAAAGTGGACTAAACTATTTTGTACTTGCTCTGCTTTAAAGGGTTCTATGTGTGTTGTCTGTGTGGAGTAACACATATAATGCATATAAATTGTCTGGATTTAAGGTGGATTTTTAGAAATAGGCACCGCTGTTTTCAAGTGATGTTATGGTGGCAGCATCTTCAACCTCCAGCCCTCTGCCCTTTGTTTTCTTTATACCCTGCATGTACACAATATTGAATAGACTTGTACTGATTCAATTCAAGTAATATGCAAGGAAAATATGATGGTAAAGTCTTGGAGTGAAAAGGTCTTGAAGTTTTGTGTGGACTATGAGAATTAAAGTCACTTTCCAGAACAATATTATGCAGCTGTTCAGTTTTGTGCAAAGGAACAGACATTTGCTTCTTCATGGACGAATAAAAGGTTAAAACCTTGTATATTCAGGTAGACAAATGTTCAGTCTCCTCTTTTCCGTATACTGGTAGGAGATAATTATAACAGTACTGTTGATTTTTTTTTTTTATTTTTTTTTTTTCTCATTTGGATGATTAGTCTTCATGAGGTCCCAGTTACATTTCTTTATAGGTGAAGATGTTATCATCTTCTCTAGCTTCCCATTGTAAAACCTTGTTTCAGTAGCTTATACATTTTGGAATGAAGTTTTCCATGTTAAAACCTGCCTTGGGCTGACTTTTTTGAAAGTTCCAGGAAAAACACATGATTTAGTCATTCCCAAGAATGACAGGTAGTTGAATACATTATTTACACTTTGTATGTTTGTGGCTGCCCTGGTACAAGGCACTGGAACTGAGAGAAAAGAGACCGTCTTCTTTGTGATAACCGCCTTCTTGGTGGCACCCAGACGACTTGGAGAGGAGGAAATGTTCTGGCCTCTAAGGAAAACAGAGAAAAGCTGAATCAATGCAGAGGGATAGATTTGGGGATGGGAGCCTGGATGAAAGAGGGTAGTTTGGGGCTTTAAGGTAATGGGGGCAAAGACTGAACTGAGACAGCTGAGGGGGGAGGGGGAAACTGATGCACAGATAGTGGCAGAAGGGATCAGGCTGGATGAGACTGTGTAGAAGGGTCTGTGACCACTAGACCAAACTATCTTCCAGAACCAAGAATGGAATCCAAGATTCATGTGTGTGTTCCTTCTACCCGTCTTGCGGCCAGCCCACGTAGAGGATGATGAGCTGCTATTGCTAGTAGTTAATGATACCACAAGTGATACTCTCTTCTGAGGTTCTAAAAGTTCCAAATCTGGTGATGGCCCAGGTGGGTGTCAAAATGATTCTGCATGATGGACTTTCTTTTGAATTTTCTAGTTTGCTGTTTAAAAACACAAAAATCCGAGAAAACCTTCAAAATTGCATGGTAAACCCCTACATTAAAACAATATTACTGTAGTAAGATCAAACCCTAAAACAGAAATTGAGAATTCCGGGGGGGGGGCTGCCTCTGCAACCCTGATAGCACAATTATGTGACTGTATTATAGTTTTCCAGTGGACCCTCTTCATTCAGTGCACAAGACGGACAATGTTTACCAAACAGCTATTCAGTATTGTTCAGTGCATGGCCTCATGTTGCCTTTACTGCATAATATTGACACCCAGATCTGAAGATAGGAAATCCTGTAAAGAAATAAGTGATTATGTGTGGAGCTCTTCACTATGATACACAAATGCTTCGGAGACACTAATGGATTTATTTTTGAAAGTCTTGAGTTAGATGAAGGGGTGGGTGGGAAAGTGAAGCAGAGAGATGAAAATCAAAAGTACCTGTTAATTTTGGATGTTCCATTTGTGACCTTTAGAACCTGGTGCCATTTAAAGTGCACTTTATATGTTCAAATGCATCTCCCATTGACTTCATTTTCAGTTGAAAGCTCAGTACTTCTGTAAATCAGAATCCAGAGTCTTAAATCAGATACCTAGAAAATAAGGAACACTCAAGTAGTGACCATCTGTGTAAAGTCTGGTTTAGATTTATTTGTGTAGAAACGGGTTTAAATTCTAGTCTCTTGGACAACAGTGAACTACCTTAACCACAAAACTATTTTCTCTTTCGACACACTCTTACCTCGTCCAACACCAACATTTCAACTTCAGCATGTAAAGCAGAGGTCTTGCAGATAACAGCCACGTTCATTACATAGTCCTATTTCTTCTCTGAAGCTAGCTGTATATCCTATTGAAAGGCAGGAGTTCTGAGGGGAAAATAGTATGTAAACATTTAATTAAAGGTTATCATAGTGCAAGGGGTCCAAATTAAGTTTGTACAAACAACCTTTGATTTCTAATTTTGTCTTTGAATTTGCAAGCTTAATGTTCTTTTGGTTGATAAAGCTGGTGAAGTGAGAGATCATGAAGAGTACTTTTCTCTTGTGACTCAGTTCCTCTCCTTTAGTGAGGAATTATATTGTGTTCCATTTACTGTGATTAATTAGGTTGATTTTGTTGTTTTCAGGATGGTGAGCACAGGAAGAGAACTGCCAGAAAATCTGTGAAAAACTTGCTGTTAAATTAAGAGAATTTACTACTGTGTCCATCATGGAGAAACCACAGTTTGTTTTGGGTAACCGGGAAAGTGGGACTGTGTCTGGTGCAGCACCCACTTTTTTCGTTATCTTGAAACAGCAGCAAGGAAATGGGAAAGCTGATCAAGGAATTCTGGTAGCAAATCGCGATGCTTGTGCTCTTGCCAGCAGTGTGACAAATCCAGTCAAATCCAAAGTCAAGACCTGTCTTCCAGCTGATTGTGTCTCAGGGGGCATCACTGTCACCTTGGATAACAACAGTATGTGGAATGAGTTCTACCATCGCAACACTGAGATGATTCTGACCAAGCAGGGGAGGCGTATGTTTCCATACTGCCGGTACTGGATTACAGGCCTAGATTCCAACCAGAAATACATTTTAGTCATGGACATCTCTCCTGTGGACAATCACCGCTATAAATGGAATGGTCGTTGGTGGGAGCCCAGTGGGAAGGCTGAGCCCCATGTTCTGGGGCGAGTGTTTATTCATCCAGAGTCACCTTCTACTGGTCAGTACTGGATGCATCAGCCAGTGTCTTTCTACAAACTCAAGCTTACCAATAATACTCTGGACCAGGAAGGACATATTATTTTGCACTCCATGCACCGCTATCTGCCACGACTTCATTTGGTACCTGCAGACAAAGCCACAGAAGTTATCCAGCTAAATGGCCCTGATGTCCACACCTTTACCTTCCCACAGACCGAATTCTTTGCTGTGACAGCCTATCAGAACATTCAGATTACACAACTGAAAATAGACTACAACCCTTTTGCTAAAGGATTCAGAGACGATGGACTGAACAGTAGACCTCAGCGTGATATAAAGCAAAATAACTCGGAACAGGAGGGAGGTAGTGTTTCCAGCTCTCCCAGCAATCGTGGTCGTTCCATGGAAGCTGATGGATTAGATTCACAGCAGAGGGATTTAGAGTCTTCATTCAGTGGTCAGAATCCATCAGATATAGACTTGGAGAAAGAATCCTTTAATGCAGAACGGGACTTCCTAGGCTTCCTGGATGCTGACATGCCTTCTGGTGGTATGCCAAAGTTAAAGCAAGAAGTATCTGAAAGGTAGGAATACATTTAATTTTTGGTCATTGGCTGGGCACTCAATAAAATGTGATGTGATTTGGTGGTGGGAGGACTTATATTGAAAACTTAGCTGGCCTGATAATCCAGGATAATTTTAGGTTGTAAGCCTCTGTCAGCAAAGTTTTAGGGGATGAAAATTCATGTCTCGATACTTTTGTTTCCCCAATGCTTCAGATAAATCAGATTTTTGGAGGTCAGAACCTGTCACCCTATACCTATCAACTTTCCTTTAAAGGCTGCTTGAGGCTCCTGTGTACTGCACGTGTATTCCTTCCACATCCCTCAAGGGTACATGTTAGTGTGGTTTTACCCAACCAACCATTTCCCTGCACCTTCTACTGTCTTCCATTAGTTATGTGGCCTGTAACAGTGGACCTGTGTTCCTACCAGCTCCTATTACATGTGTGCATCAATACAGTCTGTCTAACCCCCCTGTTTTTCCATGCCTCCCATTGGTTTCTTTAAGCAATGTTCTATAGATCTGTACATACTACCAATCTGCTTGTGGCAACAGATCACTGAAAGGAGCCGAAATCTGCAGGGAAAAGTAACTTCTCTTCCTTATTTACAAGCTTCCTGCTGTGTTTGCTAGCGCGTAGGGTGCTACCATAGTTAGGGTGACCATATGTCCTGAATTCTGCCTGTGCCTGGCTGCTAGCCCAGTACACCATGGTGCTTTGCCTCCTCACTGGACTCCAGCCCGTGACTTTTGACCAACTGGCCGAGACTGGCCTTTGGAATTTGGGAGTGTCCAGGCCCAACTGGGATGGATGGTTATCCCAAGCACACTGGACTCTGGTAGATTTCTATAAGGCAGTGCAGCAATTAGTGGCCTAGTAGTTCATGGAGTCAATACCATAGGACTACCAAAATGCATGTAGTCCTATTGCAAAAAGCCACTTTTGTAGAAAAGAGTTTTTCAATGTATGGTGTATTGGTAAAGCCACTCCAGCAGGATTTTACTGACTTTTAGAGCAAGGAAAAGTTCCCAAACACTGAGTGTCCCTTCACAGTTTCTTTTGTTGCTCTTGCAGAGGCTGTTTCTTTGTTCATTAGGGCAGTGGTCTCCAAACTTTTTTGATCATGCACCCCTGTCAGTAAAAAAATTTTTGAGCATGCACCCCCAATATATGTATAGTTATATAAATAGAAGTTCTAATATTTTCTTCCTGCACCCAAATGGATCATCATGTGCACCCTGCTTTGGAGACCACTGCATTAGGGTATCGCTGAGTGAGTTTTTAACTGTAAGACTGGTAGCTTTTGAGCTCTGTAGTGATATTTTATAATAATACTGGAATTACATGGAGGTCTAAGAAATTGCTCTCCTCATTACAGCTTTTTCCAGACTTGATACAAATTTAAAATAAGTTCGCTCTACACTTTTTATGTGTTTTTTAAAGTTAAACATCTGAGAGAAGCCCCTACATCAAGTGACCTGAATCTATAATCTTCCAACTAAAGTACTGGTTTTATTTTTATTTATTTATTTTTTTTTAGAGTACCTCTAGGTGAAATAGGAAGATGTTAATTAGAGATGTTTCTTGTCATCATAGATTTTGTTGCTTTCAGTATTGCTTGTCAAAAATCCATGTAAAAATAAATGTATCCTTTTGGGATAAATACATTCAGACTTTGAAAAATGTTCTTAAAAAAGATCCCTCCTCCCTTTCCTAGGCTAATATCAACCTCAAATATTTTAATGTATGTCTCTACGTTTTAGTCTTCTGGCCTATGATTGGGGACTCGGACGCAAAGGATTTATGGGGCGGCTTTTTTTTTACTTTGGCCATATCAGTAGTCTTGTGTAATTGCAAGGAGAATGGGCTGAACATCCAAAATACATCTCTCAAGGAGTCTGAAGTTCCCTTGCATCTGAAAGGCCTTTATCGAAATTATACCATTCGTGCAGTTTTTATGCAGACTGGGTTTTCATTTAGAAAAATTGTTTGAAGGTTTGTTCAAACTTGACACTTTTTTTCAGCAGTCCACCTCTTAAATTTAGGATGAAAAACTTATTCTAAAAGTATAGACAGAATTTTCCTCTAGTAGGCTAAGCAGAGTGGACATTTAACTATTTTGGAACCCGGAACTTTGTTTCATCACTGTGGGACCGAGGTTGACATGGATCCTTTTTCAACAACAGATAACATAAATTTATAGAAGTAGGTGACATATGCTGACTTATGGAAGTCTTTTTTCCAAAGAAAGAATTAAAAATCTTTCTCCTTCAGCGTGAGTCACACTTCTGATTTATCATTAAAATAATATAAAAAGGGATATTGTATACTAACGGTTCCTAAATTGTGGGTTATGGATGACTTGTGGTCACTCATTAATTAACTGTGTACATGCCCCAACAGAGTCTTGGTTTGCAGTGTTTATAATCATTTGAAGTTGTGTGGTAGAAGTCTCTTTAAGTATTAAAAAAAATATTTAACCTAGACAATTAGAGCAAAATATCATCTATGCTTTTGGAATAAGTTTTTTTTCATCCTAAATTTAAGAGGTGGACTGTAATTAGTTAAGCTAGTTTTTTCAAGTACAGCATGTACATAATATTTCAGTTAATTTTTATCTGTATAGGCAGAGGCAGTGGAATTCTCTTATTTTAATGCCAAAGAAAGCTGACACAGGTATTACATTCCCTGAAGAACATAACTTTAATAAACTATTTAAGAATCCCTTGTAAATTCTCAGGTTGTATTAGTATATAAAAAGTAAGGGATGATGAAATAGGAAGTTTTAATTTATACCTAACTGAATCTCCTTTAAATTCAGAATATGATTTAGCCTTGAGGGTATGGTGCTGTAATTGGCATCTCCATAGATTTTTCTTTGAATTACGAACTGTATACAAGGAATGTAATCTTTTTTTTTTTTGTCAAATCTAATAGGATCTTGGTTTCAAAAGTATAGTAAATGCATTGAATGGGAAGATTGTTACAAAATTGCATCTACCTAATGATTTAAAACTTTTTCTAATATGTTTTCGTAAGGCCTTGTCTAAATGAGAGTTCTATATATAATCCAATTACTTAATTTGCAGTAATATCATTTTAAGTGCACAGATTATAAACACATTCAGTTCAATTTATTATTAAGGATTCTGGCTAAAAGCCTTGCTCCTGAAAACAACATGACAAACATACAACTGTAATTATAAATAAATTTAAGCAAAAATAACAGAAATACAAATATAATAATAAAATAAAGCCAACCATAATACAGACATTATTCCTACTCCTAGAATTAACGGAATCAAGTATAAATATAGTATAAATGGTTAAAGTATAAATATAGTGATAAATCAAATCATGAATCTATAAAAAATATTGTACGTAGGTCCACAATTGACACACTAAAATCAAATATGATAACATTTAGCAATCATATCAACAATAAAGGATGTTTATAAGCATGTTATGTTATATCAGCACATAGTTCAATGATTTCTGCTTAGAAAAGGGTTTTATTTTTATTTGTATTGATCAGTTTCTTACTGTTTCAAGCTAAATTTGATATAAGGTACACTTAAACTAATTTTACTATACATAAAACAGTCTGCACTGACTCAGTAAAAGTTCTTTAGAGTTTAAGAAAGTTGTACTCATTTACATAAAATGAATACAACTTTCTTATGTAGACAAGGCCTTAATTTAAGGTCAGTCCGTTGGCATTTTAAATCAAGGTATTATTGGAACCACATATAACTCTTATGGATTGGAGGCAGGGGGTTGCAATATCTGTACACTTTTGTGAAAAGTAAAATGTCTCCTAGAAATTTAATCTTTCTTGTGGGGGATTTTAATCACAGTTTAAGAGTTCTTTAATAGCTGCTTTTTATGTTTTTGCAAGACTCCTCATTTTTCCAAGATAGTGGTTTTCAACCTTTTTAGGGCTGTGGCACCCCACCTCTACTCCTTTATATGTGGGAGCATCCCGCACTGAGAACCACTGTTCGTGTTGTCTCATCTTAGCTTTGTGCTTCTCAACCAGGTTCTGGTATCTCCAGAAGAAACTGCGTTGCGTACTTGCTGCATAGCCAGCTTGGGAAAGGCTGTGCCATGTGCATGCACTCCTTCTACGTTAGGGCTCTCAAATCAGCCTAAAGCAGGCACTGCCTTATGCTTCTTGCTCCAGAGCCCCTTGTGTTCCTCCTGGAAACAGAAGCAGACCAGACGGATCTACCCATGCTTCTGTTTCCCGGTAGAGTATAGGGGGTGCTGGACTAGGAAGGGCTGCATGGCACAAAGCAGTTTTGCTGCCTGCTTTACTCTGATTAGAGACCCCTAATGCAGGCAGAGTGTGTGGGGCAGTTTTATGTGGCCACTCCTGCCATGTACCTTCTTGCACCCTGGTTGAAAATGCTTTTTCAAGGCAGTAGGAATTTGGAAATGTTTTTCATGCATTTCTTTATGGTCTAATATTACATCTTGTGGGGGCAGCCCCAAGACTTCTGGGCTTGGGCTTGCATGTAGGATGCCTGCTAATGGATTTGGGAGTATCTGAAGTCCCAGGGTGAAAGCTTGGGACAAAAGATACTTACCGGTTGTAGTGCCATACACGGTGTTTAGAATGATTAAATTCTGCCTGCTCAATCAGTGTGGGTTTTGGAACGATTGGGTTCTGCTCAATTGATATGACTTGGAACTGATTTGGTTGATGTTACCTGGAACATTAAATATATTAATAAAAAAAAATGTTTATGGGGGGCACGTACTTCCAGTGTATTTAGAAAGAAGTTGCTTTTTTTTCTGTATAAGGGTATGTATGTGCCAATTTCTGTTAATAGAATAATAATCTAGGATTTGGACATTTTTCCTAATAGCAGTTAAACATACCAACCCAAATACCATCCAGTTGCCAAAAACACTGTAGCATACTTTTTAAGAAATATAGTGGTGGTGTATTGGTATTTTACTGTACGACTTAAAGCACTGGACAGGAGGGTAGTTTTGTTATGTTTTCTCTTCCTTCTGTCTTGGGTTATGTTAACTGTTTTTTCCTGTTATTTGTAGAACATGTTTTGTTTGATTTCCTTATGTTCCCTTGCACCCTTTTGTGTTTTTTTTCCTTCTTTGTGTTTGTTTTTCTGACTTTACTTGCTCAGAAAGATCTCTTCCATCCTTTTACTGAAGTAGTCTGATGATGATTCCCCATGCTCAATTCTTTTCCTGCATGTACTGCTTCCCACCAGTTCATCCATGGTGCCACTCCTGCTTCTCCTTAACTTTCTTGGGGATAATTTGGACTTGTTTTACAGCAGTCGTTCTTGATGGCGTATACGCAAGAGAAAAATACTGAGGATTTATTGGGGCAGGGAAGAATTGCCCTGTATAAGGCATATAAATTAATTGACCATATTTTGTTATGTGTTCAGATGATGACTGTTTCACCTCACATGGTGCATTATCAGGAATTTGAAAAATGTAGTATGCTTTCAGGTTACGATATCAGTGTGGGGTAGAGCACAGTGCTAATCCTTAATTGGGATGGGAAAGCTGTTGCAGGGAAAAATCATCAATTTGTTATCTTTTAAAGATGATAAGCAGTAATTATTACTCATAAAAAGCTGGGCTACATAAACACATTATTTGTACCCAGAAAAGTTAGGTCTGAAAAGTCCATGCACTGCCATTTTCCCTGAAAATGCATTTAAAAAACAAAACAAAAAGAAACTAAATATTAGTCTTGGCCTATAAATAATTGAGGGCTAGGTTTAGTGATGAAGTTCAGCATATTATTCTCTGAAATGTATGTTGCTTAATATGTGTTTCCACTCCCGCATATACTTTTCAGCTATGCTTCATTTCCATAGCTTACTGCCAGATTTTGGCAGTAATAGCAAAATGGATGAAATATCTAGAGGTGTACTGACACACAGGTGTGATATTGGATTGGTATCATTATAATGAAGATTTGCTGTATTGGAAATCGGCCTGATGTGGCCAGTAATAGGCCAGTAAACAGGCTGTGCATGCATGCAGCTGCAATGCAGCATGTAGGCGGTGAGGAGCATAGATCAGCAGCTTGGAGAGCTGCATCCAGCTGGTAAGTCAGTTGTGGTGGATGGGGAGGGAAGGGGCGTGGGGGAGCAGATCAGGGGCTCTGCAGTGAGGGAGGGAGTGGGGCTGGGGCAGGCGCTGCCCAGTTGGGGTTCAGCAGGTGCAGGATGGAACCGTGACTCATCCAGGAAGCGTGGGGGGGAAGCTTCCACCGCTGCGCACACCCTCTGGGGGGAGGTGGTATGTGCCCCCAGATCTGCACAGGGCAGGGCAGGCTGCAGCTGCAGGCTGGTGATGCGCTGGGCTCTTCCCAGTGGGGGGCTGAGCCAGGGTGTGCTTGGGGCAGGCAGCAGTGGTGCTGGGAGGGGGAGTTGGGGTTATGGCAGATTTTGGGCTGGCTGCACCTCCCTCCCACCCGTAACCCATTCCTAGTGCTGCTGCTGCCTAACCCAAGCCCAGCCCAGCCCAGCCCAGGCCCTGCCCCTTTGCCAGGAAGAGCCCAGTGTGGCCCCAGCCTGCAGCGACAGCTGCCCCACCCTGTGTAGATCTGGGGGCATGTGCCCCCCATGCCCTAGAATTATAGAAGTAGGGTCGGAAGGGACCTTGTAGATCTTCAAGTCCGACCCCCCGCTTGGGCGGGAGAAAAACTGGACTCAAATGAGTCCAGCCAGGTAGGCATCAAGCCTCCTCTTAAAGACCCTCAGGGTAGGAGCCAGCACCACTTCCCTTGGAAGCTGGTTCCAGCTCCTTGCCTCCCAAACTGTGAAGTAGTTCTTGCGGAAGTGTAATCTAAACCTACTCGCCAATAATTTGTGTCCATTATTCCTTGTTATGCCAGGGGGCGCTAAGGGAAACAGTGTCTTCCCCCAAACCTTTCTGGTCCCCCCCCCAGTGAGTTTATAAACAGTCACCAGGTCCCCCCTCAGCCTTCTCTTGTGAAGGCTGAACAGGTTTAGGTCCCGCAGCCTTTCATTGTAGAGTCTGCCCTGTTGTCCCCGGATCATGTGGATGGCCCTCCTCTGGACCCTTTCAATGTTGTCCACATCCCTCCTGAAGTGGGGTGCACAGAACTGGACGCAGTACTCCAGCTGTGGCCTGACCAGCGTTGCATAGAGGGGGAGGATCACCTCCTTGGCTCTACTTGAGATGCACCTGTGGATGCACAACAAGGTCCAGTTAGCCCTGCCAACCGTGACCTCACATTGTTAGCCCATGTTCATCTTGGAGTCAGTAATGACTCCAAGATCCCTTTCTGCCTCTCTGCTCTCAAGAAGGGAGTTTCCCATTCTGTAAGTGTGCTGTTGTTTCCTACTGCCCAAGTGCAGCACCCTGCACTTGTCAGTATTGAAACGCATCCTGTTTTTGTTAGCCCACCCCTGTAACCTATCCAGGTCTTGCTGCAGTCTTTCCCTCCCTACTAGTGTGCTCACCTTACCCCAAGTTTTGGTATCATCGGTGAATTTAAACAAGTTGCTTTTCACCTTGTCGTCCAAGTCGCTGATGGAGAAATTGAACAGCGCAGGCCCAAGGACCGAGCTCTGGAGTACTCCGCTGCCCACTTCCCCCCAGGTTGAATATGACCTGTCTACCACCACCCTCTGACTATGACCCTTGAGCCAATCTGCAATCCATCTGACTGTGTAAGCACCCTCCTGGGGTACGTGCAGTGGCAGGAGCCCTTCCCCACCAAGATGAGCCACAGCTCCATCCCAGACCTGCCCCACCCTGCTGGGCAGTGTCTGCCCCTGCCTCCCTCCCTCACTGCAGGGGGCATTGATCTGCCTCCATACCCTTTCCTTCCCCTTCCACCACAACAGACTTACCAACTGCACACAGCTCTCCATGCTGTATCAGAAATCGGATCGGTATTGACCGATATGCTTCCCTAAAAATTAGTTATCCCTATCAGCCCGAAACATCTCTGTTGGTACACCCCTAGAAATATCTGTCTGTTCCAGGACAACCCATTGGATAAGGGTGGGATTGCACCTACAGTTAGGTTTGTAATGTCTAACTGTGGACCAGATACTTCTCTCTCTGGCTGGCACTTGGTTAAATCCATGTAGTCAGTTGACTTAATCTCTAGCTCAGCATCATTTGAATTGCTTTGAACTTGCATTGGTGAACTGAGTGTAGAACTGAGAGTAGCCCAATGGCTTTCATACTTGCAGTTAGGGTGAGATTTCTTATGGGTAATGTTAAAACACCAGTTACATTTAGGGGTTGTCTGCAAGGACACACTCAAAGTTAAGATTAACTAACTAAAACTGAAGTTAATGCACATAGGCATAAGTTAGTGCCCTAAGTGGAGGCTTATATTCAGAAATAAAATGGCACGATGAATACAATGAAGGAAGGTCACTTCTGCATAAAGTTGTTCACACTGATTAGGCCTGTGCAAAGTGGCAAGTATTTCTTTCAGATTTGGTTGGTTTGGAGGGACAGTGATTTGATTCAGAGATTCGAATCGCTATCCCGATTTGACTTGGCTGAATCGGATCCAAAGGATCAGTGCCACTTCAGAGATTTGGCCATAAACTAAACAGGCAGCAGTTCTCACCACACTGGATGCAGCTGCCTCCCAACTGCTAAGTCTGTTGTAGTGGGTGGAAAGGGGAGGGAAGAGGTGTGGGGTGGGGGGCAGATCATCGCCCCACAGTGAAGGAGGGATGGAGGCTGCAGCTGGGACAAGCCTTGGTGGGGGAGCGTGGGATGCAGGTGTGGCAGTGCTGGGAGCAGGGGCTATTCCCTGCTGCAGCTTGCCCAGCTGGGGCAAGGGGAACGGGGGTGCAGTGCAGGCGCTTGGAGTGGAAGGGGGCAAGTGGCAGCAAGGATAGCCCCCATTCCCAGCGCTGCTGCGCCTGCATCCTGCACTATGCCCTGCTGCTGTTTGCCCGGCCATGGCAGGGGGACATGGGTGCAGCAGTGCTGGGATCAGGGCTATGCTCTGCTGTCGCTTGCCCCCTTCTGCCTGGAGCAAGCTGTGCCTGCATCGCACCCGCTCCTCCAGCTGGGCAAGTGGCAGCACAGCATAGCCCCCTCTCCTAGTGCTGGCGTGCCCGCATCTTGCACCGCCCCCGTCCCCCTTCCAGAGTCCCATGCCCCCCTGCCATAGTTGGGTAGTTTGTCCCAGCCCCAACCCTAATCCCTCCCTTGCTGAGGGGCCGTTGATCTGCCCCCCATGCCCCTTCCCTCCTCCCTCCACTCACACAACAGACTTAACAGCTGGGGTAGCTCTGTCCAGCGTGGTGAGGACTGCTGCCTGTTTAGTCTAGATTTCCAAAGTGGTGCCAAATCTTTTCCAAATCGATTTGGACCATTTAATTGGTTTCCCAGTTTGATTAGGATTCAGCAATTCGGCTGCCGAATTGGACTGAATCTCCTCCAAATCGACTTGGCTACTGAAGCTTTGCACAGCCCTAATGCTGACGTTAAATGCATGTAAGTTACAGTGCATTGACTTCAGAGTTTTAATTGTTTCTTAACTTCCCATGTAGAAATGTTTAGATGTGATTTTAACAATAGGAGGAAAGGGAACAGTTATTGCCGCCTTGGTGATGAAAAACCTTAAACAAGGTGACATACTAATAATATTCCTTGAATGCTTGCTATTGTTCAAAAAGTGTAAACATGTAAATGAAATCTTTTCCTAACCACCAGCTTTTACTTGGAGGTCACTAGCAAACTCAACCAACTTCAGTACTGTTCTGAAGTACAAAAGATATTGAAGATTATGGGAGGTGGTGATATCATAAAAAAGAAAAATAATTGTCCTGTTTAAAGTAGGACCCAACATCAATAACCTTGTAGTACTGAATGATTCCTTTTAGGGAAGGAAAATACAACTGGAAGAGGATAACTTCTGAATTTGTGTCTTATGTTTGTGTATTTCAAATTCCTTGTTTACTCCTTTTTTCCAGTCCCATTGCGAGCAGTTATGAAAGCAGTTCCCGAGTGGCATCTCCGTTGGACCCAAATGGACATTTCAATGTAGTTGTTAAAGAGGAGCCAGTGGATGACTATGATTATGGGTCAAGTGCATGCATAGAAGGAGTAACTGTGAAACAGGAAGATACAGATGAGGAAACCGATGAGTATTCCAACAGTGATGATGATCCCATACTAGAGAAACAACTAAGGAAACACAGCGAGCTCGATGGAAAAGAAGCAGACGTCAGGTCCAGGAAACGGATACTAACCAGCCCTTCAGGTGTTGCTAAAGCCAAAATGTTAAAATTGGATAGTGGGAAGATGCCAGTAGTTTATTTGGAGCCCTGTTCAGTCACTAAGAGTACAGTGAAAATCTCTGAGCTGCCAGAGACCATGCTCTCATGTAAGAAAGATAAATCCTCTTTGAGTGCAATACTAGATTCCTTGCCTGCCTATTTTGAAAATCACAAGGGTTCTTGCTTAGGCATGGCCATGGAAACTGAGAAAGTAGCTGTGAGAAAAATGTCTCCTGGAAACAAAGTGCTACAGAAATGCTATTCAGTCAAAGAGAGACAATGGACCATATCTAAATCCTCTAATCTCAATCCCAGGGGCTCTGCAGGTAGCTCTTTTCCAGCTAAACATGTCACTGGAAGAAAAAAAACAAGAGTATTAAAGAATTCCATGTCCCAGAAGAGCACTGGTACTAATCAAAACTCTGTGTCATCAGGCCCAAGTAGAAGAGGAAGGCCGCGGAAACTGAAGATCTCCAAGGCTGGACGACCCCCTAAAAACCTGGGAAAGACCGCAGTGACAAGCAAGAATGCTTCTTTTGGACCAGGAAATATCCTTCCAGATGTTAAGCCAGATCTTGAGGATGTGGATGGAGTCCTCTTTGTGTCCTTTGCATCAAAGGTAAACTACTCTTCCTTCTGTCTCCTTCAAAAAATTAATGTGAAAAGGATGGGGTAATTGCTCCTATAGCTTATAAATGGTCACAAGCTGAAAATGTATCTTTTTGGCATCCCTGAAACCAAGGTCAGGGGGTTTTTTGTTTTTAAAATTGCGGTGCTGGCGTTGCAAAATGTCTCTAGTACTCAGCCTTCAGTGTCATAAAGTTCCAGTCTGTTTCTCGATTAGTGTTTTTAACTTAAGGCACTTTAAATTTATTTGAAGTTCTCTTTGCATGTAGGAAGCACTTGATATTCACACTGTTGATAGAGCTGGAGGAGAAGAGTCACAGAACGTACGGACCCCCATGCTAGCTTCAAGTGATCCAGGTACCTCTCTTGCACCTGAAAATGGAGAAGGTTGTTTATTTTATACTAAGGGGAATGTATAAGGACATAGAGAGAGGATTCTATAAATTGATGACCACACGTGGTACTAGCAGCCAGGGTGTGTAGTATGTGAGCCTTGGGTGCAGAGTTAAAGTGGGTGCTGGTAATGGGAGTTGGGGCAGCACTTGGAGAAGGGGCAGGAGTCAGGGTTAGTGCTGGCTTCGCAGGTTTGGCCTACAGGAGCTGCTGTCAAATTCATTATTGTTGCATATCACTGGTGATACAATTTGATGGTACTGGGTGACAGCAGTGGCTGATTAGTAGAGACAGTGTCTTATGCTTTGTACTTTTGGGGTGCTTGGCCATTACTAATTTAAATAAACAATGTAGTATGTACATGAGATGGTAAGTGCTATTTCATGTACATGCAATAACATCTTGTTTGTCATAATGTAATCCCTGAGCAGCTTGTGAAGCACGAATATGCCATCTTGAAAAAGAACTCATGGAAGATCTAAAGTCCTTGAGGCACAAGCAAGTGATCCATCCTAGTCTTCAGGAAGGTTTGTTTTGTATGTGTTTGTATGTTACACCCCTCAGGGCAGGGACTTTTTTTCCTCCTATTGCCTTAACCCAGTGGAAACCTGATCTCGGTGCACTGAAGAGGCCAAAAGTGTGGATCCTACTGCCTTGGTCCCTTGTATGAGGGCAAAACTGGGTGCAACCCTTCCTTGATTTCTTTTTACCATCTCTAGCAGTGAGATGGCATCTAACGAGTATCTGACTTACTACTTCCCCCTAGACTTTAGCAAGTTTTTCAAACAGCCTGTCAGGAGTATGACTGGGAGGTAAACAGTTGGTTTTGAACCCTAGGAGGTCACAGCCTAGAGGAACAGGGACAGACAAGGTCAGGGAAGCACTGTTCTAAAATAGTCAGTGGATCAGGAGGTAGGTCATCACTTGAATAAATCCAAAAGCTGACTGTGGGGTTCAGAACAGGAGGCAGGAGCTGTTTGGGACTGGGAGATGGGTGGTCACCAGGCAACACTAAGCCAGGGGCTAGGAGCTGGATGTCTGAACAGGAGTTTGGAATTCAGAGGTCAAGGAGCCAGCAAGGCCATCTGGAATCACAGGGGTCTGGAGGAAGGAGCCAGCAAGGCAGGAATCAGGACATGGATAAAGCTAGGAAGAAGCCAAGAACCAGGGCTCAGGGAACAGGAAATCAGGAATAAGCAAGTAGGACATAGGACTGTAGAAACAGACAGGACCTAGGACATGAGGATCAAAGGTAAGAACCAGGAGTCCGAATCTCAGAGCTAAATATGTATCTGTCCTGAGTAGCTTTCTGGGAATTGAAAGAGCAGGCAGCCATGTCCATGCATGTGACTGGGGCCTGCTGGGAGTATTTAAGCCACTGGCAGCCAGGCACACTTGATAGCTGAAGGCAGTTGAGCCTGCCTGCTGCCCTGACTTGTGATACAACCTCATTCCAAAAATAAAAAGAAGAAAAAGAACATTGACCACTTTATATAAACATGCATTTTCACCTTTGTCATGACACCAGTTTCCAAATCCAGCCTGCATTGTGTATCTAGGTAATAAAGCAGTAAAATAGTGTGATAGCTGGCTTGTAAATTGGTTAAAAATTTTGCAGTATTACTTTCTGGGACCCTTTCCAAACTTGTGATTTTTGGGACTTGATACAAGTATCAAAGCAGGTGCTATGTGTAAAGTATGATCCATGTGGTAGCTAAAAATAAACAAAAAATATTGTACTGTTTGTGTTTTATGTAGCGCCTATTGTTACTGTATTGGTGAAGGGAAAGAAAGTTAAACTTACTATATATAATGTTAGCAGGCCCTTGGTACCAGGATGATGGTACATCAGATACAGGTATACTTGGGATACCTATTCCCCATGTTTTAAGGCTTGCTTGGTCTCAATGCTAAGGGAGGACATAACTAGTTTATCTTTTGCTTAGCAGGTAGTCACATTCTAGGTTAATGCTCTGCTCTGTATCTAGGTTGTTTTTTCCCAGGATCTGAAAATCCAAGGATGCTTGATTTAAGCTGCATATGCTAAAGTTTGGAGGGTTACTTCTGACCATCATTTCTGAGTCTGTAAAATAACAAACCCAAAAATGCCAGTTTCTGGTAGTGTTTCTTTGAGTATATAATGGACTTCAGGATTGGACAGCAAAAAGACGATGGAGAGCCCTCTCGTCTCACAGAGCTATGTGTATATTTGGAGGGGATTTATGACAATCATCTCAGCATTAGCAAACTCCTCAACATTGCCAATCTTAGGATCAATGATCCTGAGACGGACTGAAAAACGTAGTACTGTGGAATCCTGGAGGATCTACCAGTTCCCTGTCTTGTCCAAGTGGAAGGCCCAAGCCTTAACATGAATGCTTCACAGTGAAGTGCTTCAAAGGGCATGAACAACCATATACTTGAATCAATTTCAGAAGGGGAGGGAGTGCAACAGTACTGTTAGAACAGTAGCCATTATATTCTAACAGTTGTGTGTGCAGGAGCAGGGAATTATACAAATAAAGTTAAAGCTGCTCAAACTTTAACCCTGAATGAGGCAGTAGTCTTCTCCCCCTCCCACCGCCTTCTTTAAACCTCTCCCAAATGTCAGCTTTTCCACAGGAACATTGTTCCTGGGTTTTTTTAAGTACTTCATTAGGCACATATGTCTGTGCCCTCCCTTCTTGGAGCACTTTAGAGACACTTGGAGCATTTGAAATGTTACGTTTGTCCATGGCCTGACTGGCCAGGTGCTAGGATCACTATAGGTGCTCATACATGAAGGCAGTGCCAAATCATGGAGCTTGAGAGAGCTGAAACATACCTTCCAATATGAAGGAGTCTTCCCAAAACATTGGTCCAGATTCTCAAATGTATTAAAGTGCCTAAATTTATTTTTGTTGGAGTTGAGACCTCAGTACATTTTTCAGCATCTGGACTTGAGTTTTTGAAGTCCTCAATTGGAATTGGAAAGACACAGGAAACAAAAGATCTAGTCCTGACCTTGGTATTGATATATATGGTGGAGATCTGCGGTGCCCTGAAATGCCATGGAAAAATGTCCATCCCTCCAGGGACACTCCATTCACGGAAGACCAGAACCAGCATGTCGGGTTCCAAAGGTGCTGTTCAGAGGAGATGTTCTCATCAGTGCTGAGTAAGGACCCTTTTCGTCTACCATAAGGCAGGTCCCACGTAGCTCCCATTTAGACATCTGCCCCATATGGATTGTGAGTAAGACAGGATCAGTGGTTTCCAACCAGGCCAGTATCTGTATGGCAGGGCATGCCATCTTAGTTGCATTAGCCTTACTGAGGACCATTATCTTTTACATCCAGGAGCAATTCCTTCCATGTTCCAGAAGAAGAGCCTATTCTTTAGTGGTATCATTAACCAGGCTTGCCTACCCCAGGACCAGATATAGATCCCTCTGAGCCAGAGATAGTGAAGGAATTACTGCATCTTAATTGCCAGATGGTATCGGATTCTACACTGGTGAGTGACTTCAAAGCTTTCCAGGACTGTCCTGTATTGTAGGGAGCCTAAATATTGCGATTACATTTATCCAGTAAACTAACTACCAAGAACGGTCCTTCTTATTAACAAGGTGATCCTGGAACCAGCTACTGGTCTGCATCAAACGTCAGCACCTTTTGCTCCAACTTGTGAATAAGCATAGAAGAAAGATTGTGCTTCTGGAAGGCTTTGACTACTTATGCACCCATTCAAATCTAGGATGCTGCAGTCTTTATTGCCTTGCAAAGTCTCCCAAAGGCATGCCTAAGGATGAAGTCTAAAATTTGAACTTTTTTGGACGGAAGACATTTTCATTAGCCTCTTTGGGTGACAGACTACCAGGCACTACTTGCCAAATACAGTTAACAAGGTTGGGAAGATAATTTAATACAGTGCAGGAAAACAAAGGTGAATTTAAGGAAGTAATCAAGGAGGACCATATGATTGAGATACTCTGCATGCACCTCTTGATACTGCCTGGTTATAATGGCTATGGTTTTGCTTGTAGCTTCAGACCTCTTTCATATGACACATGATAAGAGCCATTATAGAGGTCCTGGAAGACTTCAGCCAAAGATGGGGCAAGTATTGGCAACTGGAAGACCAAAGAAGTATTGGCAAGGAGAGCATACTGTTCTAATTTTGGCGTCAGCAGCCAGACTACCGGCTGAATACAGTGGACTCTAGAGCATAGCTGTCTCCAGCCTCCTTGGCTAGCCGATCTCCTTGAGGCAACTAATTTGACGGGGCATTGAGAGCCAAACTGGGGTCAGTGGACTTGTCTTTACCTTGCACAGCTACCCTTTTTCTTTCTGTAAGGCATTCGGTGTCCATTAGGGCTGTGCAAATCTTTGGTTGCTGACTTGGTTTGGTGGCTGAATCTCCAAACCCGAATCGAATCAGGAGACCAGTAAAAAGGTCTGAATCAATTCGAAGCCTATGAATCATTTTGGAAAAGCTTCAGAGAAGGTTTAGCTATTCAGGCAGTCCCTGCTCACAGCCTCAGGGAGTGGGACCCGGACTCCGTGCTTGTTAGTGGGGTGCAGGAGGAGGGCTGCAGGAGTGGGGAGAGGACCATGGGACCCTATCCCCTACCTGCTGCACTGCCCAGCCCCAGCACCCCGGCGCTTTTTTTAAGGCACCACACTCACTGGCTGCTGCAGCAGCTGCCGGGGCATCTGGGGGCTCTTGGCAGCGCGGAGCAGTGAGGAGTAGCAGGATTCCCCCCCACCCCCCGTCTGGCAGGAGCTTCTGAGTACAGGGCTTTTTAAAAATTTTTTTTAAGTGACCGGACTTGGGGGCGGGTGGGGCAGCCATTGACGGGGCTGGGAGAGCAGGCAGGAGGTGGGGCTGGTTCAGTTCAGAGATTTAGCTGATTCGGTGGAGGGTGAATCTCTGAATCGGATTTGGCTGAATCGGTTCAGGACAGTGATTTAAAGCACTGAATTGAATCACTGTCCCCCAAAGTGGCCAAATCCTAAGTGAATACTAGCTGCTTCACACAGGCTTAGTGTTCATTGCGGCTAACACATGTGCTGTAGACATCACTGTTCAAAGCTCTCCCAACTTATAATATTTTCTCCTTAACTCCTACATTGTTTCCTCTTCTCCATTCTTTTGAGGACCCCTTTCAGTAAAGCATGTTACAAATGGAAGTGATATTTGTACGCAAGTATCTTTCTCTAATGGGAAAAGGCTTCTGTTCTTATTTTTTCTTTCACTCTGTACAAGTGAGAGCAGGTCTTTGGGTCTAGGATAAGATGAAGAGAGAGAATAGGTGCATGTGCTGTGTGGTTCAGGATCATAATGCCTGCTTCCATCTCATCTCTTAAGGCTCAAGACTAGATGAGACTCTTGACTTCTAGGATGTGTACTCTAAAGTCATGCGTCTGGCCCACAAGAAATTCCTAAGATCTTATCAAGTCGTCTTATCCCAATTCTTAGCAGTACAAGGTATTGCTGTTTAGACTTTCCGTGCCCCAGGTGTTTTCACATTAGGTTTAGTAGCACATCTCAAGAGGAGATGAAAATATAGATCTTAATATAGATGCTTGGTTGATCAAGGGCAGACCCCAGCAGGCGATAATAGCATGCTTAGAAATAAGCCCTTTCTCCCTCTTTTTCTGCTCAGTTTCCCAGTGAACATCACAAGAGGACCGTATTGCATTTCAGTCGCAGTCTGTTAGCAGCTCTGATTTCAGGCTGTTTGTTCTTCTCTAGTGTCCTTGTCATAAACCTAGATGGTTTTTTTCAGTCATCAGAAATGTCCTCCTTTGTACAGATCTCACCAAGAAGTTGGCAAATGAGCATGTACTCCAGAGTCTGCACTTCACTGAACTCACATATATTCATGTTACTGGAGTAGCCCCATTTGATCATGTTTGTTTTTGATCTTCCAGTTTCTGTGCAGGCAATTCAGCATCACCATGTTGGCCAATCTAGATCCACCCATCTTGGAAGGTCCTCCTGGGGTCCGGGTCTGTTTCAGAGCACCTGATTGCATATAATCTTTCTTTCCATAATCTCAGTAACTCCCTGTCAGCCATTGTATCCAATGGCACAACTCTGGTCATAACTCTTTTGCATTTTATGCTGTTTAGTTACTTCTGTGTGTTCATAGAATGGATGTCTGGGGTCTGCCATCTGCCATGGTCTTTCTTGTTGCTTTGCTACCTTTCTTCTGATATCAGGTAGTGCAATGCCAGCCAATAAGTACAGGCTATCCTTTGGTGTTGGCTTTAGACATCCTGTTATTTCACAACAGCATCGCTTTGAACTGGGTCTAGTTTCTTGGCATAAACTGATCGTTCCCATACTGGACATGCAAACTGCAGTGGAGTAGTACAAGGCAATACCAGTGGTTCATAACAGAACAGGTTTCACTCCCCACTTTGTGGTGACCAGCTTTTGAAGTTTGTTGTTGTTGTGAGTGCTGACTTTCCCTTTTGTCTTCTGTACATATGCTTTGAAGGTAAGTGTTCAGTCCAATGTAACCCCAAGCTCACAGGGTTCAGGTGATTAATCAGTAGAATTCTATCCCAGGTGATGATTAATTTCCACTTTGATTCTTTGGAGTATGCAAAAAACTATAACCTGCATCTTGGTTGGATTGGCATGAAGTTGGTTCTTACTGTAGTGATCTGAGAGGTTGCTCAGTGCACGCATCGGTCTGTTCTTGACAGTGGCAAAATCCTTCTCTTGCTATGTGGTCCATAGATCATCAGCATGTATGAAGCTCCTTGTATTACTCTGTATGGGTTGATCATTGGTATATATGTTAAAAAGAATTGGTGCTAGCACACTACCTGATGAGAGGCCATTTCGTTATCTCCAGTGGCTCTGTTTCTTGCACAGTTCTACATAAAAACATCTATTCTCCAAAAGAAGTAGTATGAGCTGCACTATGTGGTAGTTGTATATCATATTGTAGACTTTAGGAAGCAGGTTTCAGTGGCTGACTGCATTGTATGCTGCTGATAGGTTTACAGACACAGCACCTGTTATCATCCCTTTCTCAAATCCATCTTTTATATTCTAGGTGATGTTTATTATTTGGCTAGTGCAGGATTTACCTGATCTAAATCCAGCTTTTTCTGGTATTAGGTGTTTGATATGAGGTGAAAGATGATTGAGAATAAGGCATTTGTAAAGATGGCACAGAAATGACACTGGGCTAAAGTTCTGTAGGCCAGAGGCATCCTTCCCTGGCTTTAATAGAGTTATTATACAGGTTGGTTACCATAATTTAGGTATTCTTAAGGTCGATGAGCAATTGTTAAAAAGGTGTAATACCCATAACTTGGTTGCAGAACCAAAGTGTTTGATCTGCTCTGCATGCATGTTGTCGAGTCCAGCTTTGCTATTCTTCAAGTAACTTATTCCAGCATCAAGTTCATTCGTTGTGTATGGCTAAAATGATTTTCTTCCAGATCAATTTATTTGTCTGATCTGTATTTTAGGCTGTTTGTTCAAAGCTTTACCATTGAGCAGAAGATGGTGAACCACCTGGTTGGCTGTGCTGTTCTGGTGTTGCTGTAATTTCTTTGGGTCATTACTCAGCCTGTGAATGGTTAACCAGGCTTTCCTACTGGTGTGTGTCATAGCTATTCTTTTGATTGTCTCTTTCCGTTTCCATCCCTTTCTTCTTGGAGCTTGTTAGTTAGGGCTGTCCCTGCCAAAATAATGTTTTCTAGATCTTTGAAACATTTGCTGGTATTTTTAGTATGGGGGTAAACCCTGGTATATGCTCACTTCTTCATCTTTAGGACTGCATCCTGGAGGCTAGTTTCTGCTGATGCAGTTGCCATTTCTTGGGATAGAAATGAGTTCAGCTGTGATGCTGCAGACTAGTACTTGGAGACTACTAAGTCCTAGTTAGTATTCATACCTGTGAAGTAACACCACTTGCCAGATTTCATCTCCGACCGTGCCAGTATGAGTAAGATTTGGTCTTTTATTGAACAAAATAAATGAATGTGAAAGTGGTTGTTTCATTTCATGTTATTGCAGAACCAAAATGATGGAAGGAACCAAAAAAACATTGGGAGGAGACTTCTGATTTTATTTATTTATTTATTTATTTTAATTCATTAAAAATAGGTTAGGGAACCTACCACTGTCAGACTTAAGGGTTCTGGCTCCAAGAAAGCATGGTGTTCCATAATGCTGCTTTAGGAGTGTTCAAGCTAGTATGCCAGGGCTTCCTCCCTGTTCTTCAAAATACCCACTGCAGATCTTCTGGGCAGTATTTCCATGTCACACTATATAGGCCAGTGGTTGTCAGCCTTTTTGGATCAGAAGCGCCCTTCCATAACTTCGTGAATTGAGTGCCACTTAATTTCAAACACTGAGTTCACAGGGCTTACCCCTTTAGAAAGTGGCTGGGAAGTAGGGGTGGGGAGGATTGTCCAGGCAAGGATAAGCTTGAGTCTGGGTTATCTGCTTAGCTCATACCCATGAGCGACTGGTGCCACCTTAGGGGGGGCACGTGCCCCTCCTGCAACCAGTCCCACCAACCGATCCTGTCAACTGGGGGGGGATCCCCCCACGGCCAGTCCTGCAACTGCCAATTGCTGCAGCCACTTCTCCTCCTCCCATGAGTCTACAATAACTTATTAGGGCAGCAAGACTGTCAATATGCTATCACTGTAGGAATGCCTGTGGAGTCCATTGTAGAGTTGATATATCTTATATGGGGGAATCCCTGGGATTGACAATGGTAGGAAGGAAGTCTCTGTAAAGCCCCAAAGGGCCAGCTCTTCCCAAAAGCCAAAAAATACTGTTAAAGAGTAGGAAGATTTATTTATTTAAATGGAAAGTGGTTCAGTACTTACCTAGCCTTGGTGAAGAGCTTATTATTGAAATATCTCAACTTCCTGTTGTACTTGAAACAGATTGATCTTTTGTTCAGTTCTGTGAAGGTCTATCTTAAACTAATGTTAGTTTCCCGTCTACTCATACAGTCGCAATCAGTTCTTCTCTCTCTCCTTTTCCCACCTCTCCCCTCTGCTGACATTATCATCAAAGGGTTTTTGCATACCTAAGACTTAAGCATGGTCCTTTTTACAGTCTTGGATTTTTCTCCCTTTGACCATTTTTTGGAATGTTCCCTGCCTCACCTAACTCTGGAAATAAGTCTTTCCAGTGGCTAGTACTCTGCTCCAAGGAGTAAGGGAGTTCTCAAGCATTTGGTTTGAATCTTGCTATGTAATGGTCCTTAAGAATAAAGCAGCTTTAAGCCATCACCAAAATTGCATCCTCAGATGTTAATCTCAAAACTTCATCTAACCTAAAATCTACTAGTCATTATCCTGAAACTGTCCCACACCAGGAGAAGGGGAGTTGCATGAATCAGTTATTCAGAAGTAAGCTTTATTACATTGATAGGAAATTATGAAAACTCTTCATCTGTTTCTAGCTATGCCGTTAGGTTAAGATGCATCTTTATAGAGAATATTGAGGATGTAGACATACAAGCAGCTTACCAAAGGATGAACGTGGGGTGGGCCTTTGTTATGCATCAGCTGTTCCAAAGCAACTGTCAGTATATGTTTTCATCCTTTGGTAACTGGAGATGTAGCCCGTGAGAGAGTACTCCTTTTTGGTTGAGTGCCAAGATAGCATAGTTGTTTCCACTTCCCATAGGGTAAGTACATACACATAGGTAGTTACTGGTAGAGCAGCTGCTGTGTGGTAAAGCCCTTCTCCCCTTTTTACCCTGCAGTAAATTAGTTTGTATGTCCATACATTGTGTTTTCCATTTTTAGGATATCTCCCCACATTAGCTAGCTGGTTGGTGTACCTGAATTATTCAGTATTAAACCACAGAGCACCAGAGCAAGCCTAATATTCGTTACCTGGAAAGTGTCCATGTTGGAAACTGCGGCACAGCAAAGTGAATTAACCCCATTGACCTTTATTCAGTGTTTAGTATTGCTAGGTCCGCTGCTGAATCCAGGAAAGTGCTTCTTCAGTTAATGTTGAACTAATGCAGCTGGAATTCCCTCATACTGAACATTTCTTGCCAGTCATCTGTGGTGAGGTGCACATTTGAAAAAAACTTGAAGATAGGTTTCAGTTAGTAAGGTGCAATACTACCCTGCCTTCTGCTTGAGGAAAGTTTGCTTGATTTTTTTTTTTTCAGCTATCAACATAGGTCTTTGTAATTGCACTTTATTCCACCTTTTTTGGAGTCTGTAGCTGTCGTAGGTTTCTGATTGTGAGGGAATTGAGAGATGGTCACAGCTATTCTAGGTTTGCCTAGAAACATGAGAAGTAGAGGCACATGTGTGGCCCTGAAAAACTTCTGTTCAAGTGTTCCATTCTGTGTGCATGAAGTACATGCTCATCTACAGTGGGTCAACACTGACCGCTGTTTCTCAGAGGCCACTTCATATGGGCATAACTTTAGTCTTTGTAACACCTTTAATTTCTAAAATACATACAGATTTTCAGGCTTAAACTTGGAAGCACATGAATAGTGCACCATACAGTACAGACTTTCTAAGAAAGATGTTTCCTTTGTTTGCTCATCCAGAGGGAGCTCTGTTCTCTTGTGAAGTGGGATTTATTTTATACATGTTGTTCTCTGTAGTTTTATATATAGAGAGAGATATTATATATTTTTTAATTTTGACATGAAATTGCATGCTCTTCTGGACTGAGATGATAGTTCTTTGCTTGTTTAATTTGGAACTTCTCACAAGAAAAAATCCACAGTACAATTTAATATGCATATATTCCAATATAAAGTGTCATGCACAAATGTCAGGTCACTTTAATTATCTAAATCTAGAACTATTCCAGGGTACACCTCATAAGTCATGAGAGGTATTTAGCTATTTTAGCTTGAAGTCGGGCAGAAGCATCTGACAAAGGCTGCTTCCTACAGAAGCTCATGCCTCTGAGCTAGTTAGTTTCTAAGGTGCTAACCTGCCCTACATTCTGCCTGTACATATTATGGTAATTTTTCCCCTCCACGCTCCCAAGTTGCTTTCATTTGTTTACAGTTCAGTGAAAGTATATGGAATACTTTTTATTTTATTGCCCAACATTATATCTGGTAAGGGAAGATTCTTGGAGGAAGAGCACATGGGGAAGTGGAAAGGCAGCAGAGACTAGAAATTCCTCTTTGCCAGCAACTTGCTTTGTTCCTCTGTATAATTAACTCCTTTAAATTTCTTTTGCTGTTTAACTACTACAAAAATAAAATTAACGTGTGTTTCTCATATTGGAGGTATCTGTAATGCTTTACCATGGAATGAGCAAGCCAGCAGTAAGACACTGATAGTGCAGTGACTGTAAATGTATTAGCCATAATAACAAATTGTCTTACGTTTTTACAGTACTTCTCATAAAAAGTGCATTAGAATGTATGCATATATATACCTCCCACTGTCACTGTTTACACAAGTGTGCGGTGGTGCATAGCAGTGGATCTTGGAACACTATACTGTCCAGCAGGAAAATTACCAATATCTTACATGCACCCTTGGTTATTGGCACCTGTCAGTTTTTAAGATGAGGAATGTTGGCCAGAAAAAGAGATGCTAATTCTTTTGTCTTTTTAAATGCCTTGGGAACTTTTAAGTTCTGTTGGGCACAGCTAATAGAAGTTGCTTCCATCTGTTTCTCTTTTCGTTTAATCCTAAACAGTTTACTTTTTAATAGTGTAGCCATGCTTTTGGATATGCAGCATCCAGACTGTAAATGAGTTGAAGTCTGGGAAACCTGAAACCACTGAGCAGTGGTGTAACTAAGGAGGTTGAGCAGGGTACCAACCCTGAATGCCTCCCTGGATGCAGGGGAAAAAAGGGGGAGAGTGGTATACAAAAATAATGGCTGCTGTCAAGCCAGAGCCAGTGATCTGGCAGGTGCTGTTGCACCACAGCCGCCACCGCAGCACAAACTACGCGTCTGTTCCTGGTCCTGTCTCTTCTATTTCTAAATCCAGTAAAACCTAGAATGAATGTGGGCTATTCAAATCTGCAACTTTTTTATTACTTAAAGGCAGTGAATCTCTTAAATTTCTTAACTTGAACTAACACCTGGTTTAGGTGGCTGTATAGATATTTTTTTCACTGCTATTTGTTTCGTGCAGTGGGACTGAAGTTGAACTCTGTGGACCCAACACTGAGCATTGACCTAAAATACTTGGGTGTGCAGCTGCCACTCTCCTATTCAAATTACTCTTTGTGGAACTACCCAGGAGCCAATCCAAGTTCTCCAGGTGGGTAATGTATGATTTTTAAATTGTATTACTGAGAGTTGAAATGATGGAGGGGAACTGTATATCTATGGTAAAAATTTTAAAATCAGGTTGGATGTCAGTTGTTAGTTGGGGCAAGGTTCTCGTTTTTAATCGTAAGAGGGACATAAATTAAAACTGCTAATTTAAGGTTCCAAAGCTTCAACCCCAGGTACACATCCCACAAGTATGAATATGCAGAATCCAGCTTTTTTTATTTGAAGATGTGTCATTGCAAGTAAGTAACTTTTCAAGAAAAGTTCCCTCCTTTTCAAGCCTGGTGGATATTGACAGCATTTTATAAATGCTGGACATCAGTTGCTATGGTTCCCCTGCTTTTATCTGCAGCTGGTTAGGATGTTAGGTCTATGTTGTGTTAGGGTTGAGGATAGTCTTATGTAGTTTAAATTATGGTTGTATGACATGACTGGGATAGGGATGATCCTGCCTCACGCAGGAGGTTGGACTAAATGACTTCTGAAGTCCCTTCCAGGCCTACTTCTCTATGACTTCTTTGACTTCTGTAAGTTGTGGCTGGCTTTCTTTTCCAGATGGTGCGTTTCCCTTTGTTTCCAGGACAGGGAAGACAAATGATTTCACCAAGATCAAGGGTTGGCGAGGGAAGTTTCATGGTGCTTCTAGAAATGAAGGTAAGGGATAGATTAGTGTGTAGATCTGTAGTAATCATGACTCTCTTTGTGTCCTAATCAAATAATTTGTATTTTAACTGATTTATCTTAATTTTTAGTGGAAATTTTTGGAAAAGAAACTGTTGTGTTCAGAGAATTCACTATTTTGTAACGATATCACTGGTACATCCGTAACACATTTGGATCGTACTGCCGTGGTCTGGAGAATTAGCTTTCCAATGTAGAGTAAATCACTTGGTGATAGGATAAAAAAGTATATAATTTTTTATGTGAATGATTGAGGCAGGCTAAAACCAATAGTATGATAGGCTTGTTGTTGATCAGTTTTAAGTTCTGAATAAATAGCTTGAAAGAGAGGAAGCCCTTACCTGAACAATACCTCAGGTTATACTTTGAGGGAACAATTTGCAATTCTTTTCTGGATTGTTCTTTTGCAACCTTAGTAGAGAGACTTCATAAACTGGGAACCCTGACAGTTTGGCTGACAAATAATCATATTTGGAAACCTGCTAGAAACCACTGAATTTGTATCAATTTGTAATGGATTGGAACTACCACCCATCATCTTGAGTGTAAACATGTAGCTTGACGAGACTGCATATCAGTGTGTGGTACTCCAGATAGCTTGTCTTAGCTATCTTCTCAGGGTGCGATGTAACATTTTATATGCCAGGGTCTGAAGCTTCCAAAAACCACACGCATTCATATCAGAGAGTCCACTGATTGCTAGCTGCATTGTAGGACTCATTAGGCCTTATTTCTTACGCATGTTAGACTATGATTATCCATTTCATACCCTAAGGTTGTATATAAATTTTAGAACAGGAATAAAGGAATATGACCCTGAGGCCCCAGGCAGATTTTATGCTTAAAATGTGGTTGACTGGTTAACACAGTCATTCAGTTAATGGTGTGATAAAACTGGGATTAAGCCACCAAGTTATTACACAAAATGTGTATAATAATTTTGTGGCTGGTTCCCATCATGCCTTAAATTTAAATGTATGACCAGTGCTCCTAACTTCAGGAGGGTTCCTATGTGTTTCCTTGGTTGGGAGCCCCAATCACACTGTGCTCCAAGCTGGAGAAACACATGGGAGCCAAGCTCACTACTTGCCAGTGCAGGGATAGTCCTGGGATCATGATTCTGGGGTCTATCTCCACTTTCAGTGTGACCTGGTTGAGATCTCATCCTTGATCCCACGGTCATGTTTCCTGCTGTGCATATGTGGCATGGTAAGAGATTCGATTTGTTGGGATTGCATGTCAGATCTGATTGTGCCTTTAATTTGATATCTGTTAGCAGCCTAATCTACTTTATTTATTAGGAAAATTGGTGATTTACTTTCTTTGGAATTATGTCATATGTATTTGAATTCTGTATTAATACAGGTAGTAGCTCAGAGGGCTCTTTGAAGAACCGCTCCGCATTTTATAGTGACAAACTGGATGAATACCTGGAAAACGAAGGGAAGCTGATGGAAACAAGCCTGGGATTCTCTCCTAGTGCTCCCACCTCTCCTGTGGTTTATCAGCTTCCAACAAAGAGCACTAGCTATGTACGAACTCTGGACAGTGTTCTAAAGAAGCAATCCAACATAACTCCATCAACATCTTACACTTTCAAGCCTTTATCAGTGTCTTCTACTTCTAGGAGGACAAAGACTCAGAATAAACAGGCTGCTTCAAACAGCCGCTCAAAACCATCTTACAAACCTATACTGCCTTCACCTGTTGTTGTGAAGCAAAAACATGGCTTTTCAGGGTCAGGTGAGAGAGTCACTAAGTCTGCAGCAAGTAGCAGTGCTGCTAATCAAGGAGATAATTTTATGGTGCCAGCTCTAGATGAAAACATGTTGCCAAAGCAGATTAGTCTGCGTCAGGCACAGCAGCAGCAGGCTGCTCGTCTACCAGGTTTGTCCAAATCTCAAGTGAAGCTGATGGACTTGGAGGACTGTGCACTTTGGGATGGAAAACCGCGGACCTATATCACAGAAGAACGAGCGGACATATCTCTGGCGACTCTGCTCACTGCTCAGGTAAGCTGCTCTCATTCTTTCCGTTACTTCCATTATACTAGCTTGTTCTGTCCCCTGATGCTTAAAGTTAAATAGTAAGGTTTTGGTGCTAGTAACTTCCTGGGTAAGCAGTAGCTTTTTTATAGCATTTACGTTCTTTAGTTCAACTTTTCTTGGCCTCTTTTTAGAGAATATTCTCATTCTGTCCTTGGAGGCAGTGTAATTTGAGACTGATTTTAAATTCACTCATTCAGACTGTATAGAAAAAGTTTGTCACTTCAGGAAAAAAGGATTCACAGGGAAAGCTTACAGGTCTTGGTACACCCTACTGTGACTTTCAGATTCTCCTCTTGGCCTAATCATGTGGGGTATGATTAAAATGAGACCTATAATTAAAATTAGAAATTGTTTTAATTAATTTAAATTAAAATAATATTATTTTAATAGTTACATTGGAAAGTGTCAGGAATACATACCATTTTTTTTAAAATCAGGGTTTCCTAATGTACCCTTATGTCTGCTGAAGGAAATTCTAACCTGTAATAGACTGTTATAATATTTTAGCCATCCTTGGAGGTACAGAACCCATAATGGCATTGGATGTGTATCCATGACACTGTTACAATATGTCCTCTTCAATGTGGTTGAAGTCAACTTTTCTGCTTTGGTTGAATGAATGATGAGTTTTGCTTTAGTTCAGTCAAGTGAAAATAAGCCCTGATCTTGTCATTTCCTTGATATAGCATTAAGTAGGAACTTGAGTTATTCTGCATCTTGTGTCTTGCATATAGTATTGGGTACTGTCAACAGACTTTTAATGCAGCTATTCTCTGTTCTGTCATTCTAGATAAACTGCAAACAGTCTATCATGTGGTTGTATGATTGGTCTAAATAAATTTTATGTAAGCAGATTTGGTGTGCATACATCTGTTTGTCTCATTAACATTTCAAATGTATTTTTAACCTTTAGGCTTCTCTTAAAAATAAACCTATCCACAAAATAATCAGAAGGCGAGCCCCTCCTTGCAACAATGATTTCTGCCGTCTGGGTTGCATCTGTGCTAGTCTTGCCCTGGAGAAGCGACAGCCTACCCATTGCCGCAGGCCAGACTGCATGTTTGGCTGCATATGTTTGAAAAGAAAAGTGTTGCTGATAAAAGGTGGTTCCAAGCACAAGAGAATCTTGAAGAGGGCCGTGCGTGGAAGCCTTGTCTTCTATGGAACACCAGGGGAAGAGCATCAAGAAGAAGAGGAGGTGGAAGGGGAGCATGATGGGGAAGATGAGCTGAAACAGAAAGACAGGAAGAAGAGAAAGAAAGTGGAATACAGTGAGTATTACTAGGGAAAGAGTGATTGCGTAAAGTTGTACCAACTCTGTGCGTGTTTGCAGGGGATTTTTATTCTGTATTAGTATTAAATGGATTGAGTCCAAATACTACAGTGAGTTTCAGTAACCTTATGCAACTTTCACCTACCTTGATACCAACCAGAAATAAGTTCTACTTTTGACTATGTTGATCTTAGAAATCTGTTGGTCTTTTTTTTATGGTCAATTTTTTGTTGGCTTTTTTGTCTGTTTGAAATGTAATAGAGCAAGGCATTATTCAAAGCACTTGAAGAAAGTCATTCACTTGCCTACTTTACCTGTTGAAAGACCCAGGTTGTGAGGTCATGACATACTGATTTGTCACTACTGAAATCAGTACTTACTTGCTGTCCTGTTTACTTTGTTCCATATGCCTACATCCTTCCCCTGAATAATTGAACATTGGCAGCCATATATTCAACTGATTTAGGTTTGTGTAGTTCCATTCAGATCAGTAGTTCTGTGCTGGTATTCACACTAGCTGATGATCTGGCCCCTAAGGTATACTCAGTAAAATAGATCAAGAAATCGGCTGTTCCTTAAACACTAAAAAATGGAATGAAAGTGATGCAACTTAATTTTGTTCTTGCTCTTAAAACTTGATGGCAGTGTTGTGTAAAGTCCCACTTAACTTAGTTTATGGAACACCTTTTGATTCTCCAACTTCAAAGTAATGTAATAAAGTCTTAGACATCTAAGTTGTGTTACACAGCACCAAGGAAAATTATACAATGTGTAGAACTTTATTTTTTTCTGTCGTGTTTTTACTTTGTTTCACCTTTTAGATGGTGATAGCAGTCTCCTGCTTTTACCCTTTGGTAAATAAAGATGTAGTTGAACATAACTCTTACTTTTGTCCTTCTTCTAGTTGGTGTGAACAAGCCACAGTCACTCTAGCTAGGCAAGAGTGAGCTCTGAAAAACAACCAGTGTGAACTCATAGCTGGAAAATTGAATTAGACTCTTCATTTAAAAACATGCTGTTTTTCAAACATGTTTTCTTTCTTTGTTCAGCTATTTGTGATACAGAACCAGAGCAGCCTGTTAGGAACTGCCCACTGTGGGTAAAAGTTGAAGGTGAGGTAGATCCAGAACCTATTTACATCCCAACACCATCTGTCATTGAACCAGCAAAACCTATGGTGCTGCCTAACCCAGAAGTTTTGCCCTGCAGTCGAAGCAGATCTTCCAGTACGGTCAAACCAGGACGAGTGTACACTCCCAAACCCAACCCAGTGGTAAGAAAGGAAAATGTTCTACCTTCAAAGTAAATGAGCAAAACTTTTCTTTTATAAATGGAACAAAAACCATTTCTTCTCAAACTGCAAACAGCAATACTTGGTATTTGAAATGGATCATGTGATATTTAGGTCCATAAAGAGTTGCTTTTGCACACAAAATTTTCATATGGTGAGGTTATTTAAACCATTTTTTTTTCAGTTCTAAAATTGGTAGTTCTGTGCTGGTTCAGTTCAGTATTGAGGCTAATTCAGCAGTGGAAAGATAGATGGAAAGGGCTGCATGTGTTTGTTTTTTCATTTTAAACCTTGTGTATAAAATCACATTTTGTAAAATAAAAAGAATGCTGGTCACATAAATATCGAAGCCATCTGCGAGCTACTTAATGTAGTTCATGTAATTAATGACTTGCGAAACTAGGATATAACTTTTAATTTGGGGTTTTGGGGGGTTTTTTCCCTAGCCTGTCAGAAAAAAAATTTGCTTTTTAGTGGTCAAAAAAGCCTGTCTTGTGGTTTTTATCTATGAAATGGAGAAAAGTTAAACATTCTACAGATACACAGGTGGACAAGCTTTTTCAGCTGTGATCAGAATTCAGCAGGTTTTATTAAAGCAGAATGCTTTGCATCACTTACTTGGCCAAGCTGAATAACTGATGGCATTTACATTTTTCATTCAGACGAAAACCTAATTCAGAAGCAAAACTTAAGCTGTGGTATGGTACTAGGAAGGCAAGTTGGCTTTTAAAAGGAGAAGCTCTCTTTGGCATTTTCAGTGAGACATGGAAGTTGAGGAGTATACTCTTAGAATGTGCAGTTTTGCAGCTCTGATGTTTGTCTTAAATGAAGTGGTTCCCTTCTTTTTGGCTTGTAGATTCGAGAGGAGGACAAGGATCCTGTCTACTTGTACTTTGAGAGTATGATGACTTGTGCTCGGGTCCGAGCATATGAACACAAGGTGGAGGAGAAAAAACAACAGAAGAACCAGAATATCAGTAATTTGAAGAACTGTAGCGTAAAGGTTGGTGTCTGCAAACAACCCTGCCTCCTCATTTCATGTTAACATGTAGGATAATGTTTTTCTGAAGTATGTGTGGTCTCAAAGACCCAACTTATTTGTATAGGTAGCACTTGCATTCCTAAGTCACTTAAATATTTTTTTGAATTTTTGTTTCTGAAGTACCAGTAAGAATTTTTCTGTCTTTCTGCAGCCAGATGTGAAATTATGTTATGCTTTAAATATCCATTAATAGAGTAATCCTGAGATTAGAACTGAAATGTTGGAAACTAAATTTATGTTAATGAAGAAACATATTGTTAATGATGAAGAAAATGTCTAATTTTAAAATCTGAATTTTCCTTCCTCCCACCCCAAATCCTAGGAAAGCTTAGGAAATGATTCTGAGCATCAGTCTCCTAAAAGAGAAACTTGTGAAATGGAGAAAGATACTGATAAGTCAGAAGGTAAGATTCAAGTCTTGAGTTTTAACCGTCTGTTGCATATACAATTCTGGTTTAAAAAACCCTTGTAGATATTGATGAAACAGAAGGCTGCTTTGCAGGGTGAGTCAAAGGAGGTGATATGCCTAGAACTTTTCTAAGGCCATCTGAAATCCACTTTATCTGGTATGGTACGTTTACAAGGGATGCCAGGGTACTTCAGCTGTAATGTTCAACACTTCACCTCTTAATAAAATAATCTTATACTGTGTTTGCTGTCTTCTGACTTGCCAAGCAGCATGACATGTATCATGGAACATGAAACAGGTTAAGTATCTACTTCAGACTGAGTGCTGCTCTAAAATTAAAATGGCAGTTTATTATAGTGGCATGCTTAGCATCCTAAGACTTTTTTGAACACACATCTGTTGTGCAGCAGTGACAATGGGACACATGTAGGGTTTTTTAAATTACACTCCCAGATACCAAGCTATACTGTCAGGCTGGTGAGATCCCTTACAATACTCCAACTAGAGTTATGGGTACCCTGTATCTGCATATTTGGAGCTATTTCACAGCAACCTCTTAGTTCAGATTGAAAGGTTAAATAAACTAAGCTTTCTTGGTGTACTGTATTTATTGCATTTTTGTTTTTCAAGTTCATAAAGAATTAGATTAAATAGATACCTGGTATAGTATATTGTATTCATGTGTTATCATTCAACCCAAAGTGTCCCAAAGGGTGCAATGAACTAGAGGGACCATGTCATTTACCATGAAAATAGAGCTACCTTTGAAGTGAAATGTGGCATCTTTTTACAGCATTAATCTACATATAAGGATGACATGTGAAAAATAATATATCCGGTTGAAAATTATGTTGAGATTGGATAGGCCAGAAATAATTACCAGAATTAAAACTCGGCCAGGACACGGGGCTCAACATCCATAAAGTTTGCAAAGAGTGCCATTGGATCTCTAATGACAACAGAAGATTAAAGACTGCTGAAGCCAGCACCATTAGCAGTACTTTGCCCCCTAAAGCCATTATGGGACATAAGTTCTTTTTTGACTATAAGGGAAAAGTGCTACCTGTTGAATCACCACTTCCTGCTGCATGTTGGTGTTTGCCTGGAGGTCTTGCATCCATGTTGTACTGAAGCAACCCAGCTTTGTTGTGGAACATGATGGGATTGTAATAAAAGGTGGTATGGCTGCAAGGGATAAACCATAAGAACTTTGTCATTGTTAGTTTTGTACTGACGGTGTGTCTGTACTGTTTGTTTGGGGTTTGGGTTTTTTTGTATCACTGCAGGGAGGGAGTGGTGCTCTGAGCGGTGTTTTGACTTCAGTTTCCCTGCTGCTAACACAAGGGTGGAGGTGGGGAGAATAAAACTATGTTGAATGTCCTGGTGATAAAATGCCATAGTATTGCAGAAACCTGTTTCAATTCTTTCTCAGAGAAAAGCTGGTGGTCTTCCTGTAGTGAGGGGGAATCCTCCTCCACCTCCTATGTTCATCAGACCACTCCAGGTGGGCCAACCAAACTTATCGAGATTATCTCTGACTGCAACTGGGAGGAGGATCGCAATAAGATATTGAGCATCCTATCACAGCATATCAACAATAACATGCCACAGTCAATCAAAGTGGGTAGCTTCATTATTGAGTTGGCTTCAGAACACAAATCCCACGATGAGAAGAGTCCTCCCAGCTACTCCTCCAAAGTGAAAATCTCAATGCCATCCTACCAGGACAAGGGAGAGATGCCCGAGACACCTGTCTTGGAGACTCCTGATAGTGAAGTGTCATCATGCAAAAAAACAGAGAATCTAAAGTTCTTGCAGGCAGACACCTTGGACAAACAACAAGAGAAGTTGCATGGGGGCAAAGGTTTGCCTTTTTATACAGGGCTTTCTCCTGCAGGAAAGCTGGTCGCCTACAAACGCAAAGCTAATATGAGCCCCTCAGGCTTGATTCAGGTGGGTCCGTCTGCCTTTACTGTGGAGAGTAGATTCCATTTCCTCTGAGGTTCCTGAATTCCTTCAAGGAGCAAAAACAGAAAATATTAAATGTGACTATCTGTCACATGCATTCTTGGTATCGGGGAGGTTGCTAGTTAAGAGTCAATAAATAGTAGAAAGTCTGGTATGGTGATTAGAAATCTGAAACACAGTAGTTTTAGAAAGTCCTGTTGGTGTGTTTGGGATTAAGTTATTGTGGGGAGGGGGCCAAATTTTTATTAAAGTCTTTCTCACGCTCTGGAAGACTTGTCAGAGATGAACTTGGTTCTCTTGTTACTTGATGGCTGCCAAGGACCACAGGAGAAACCAGCTTAGAGGAAGATGTATACTGGGGCAGATCTTTTAAAAGAGATTATGTAGAAATTAACCTTTTTTTTTTAAATGCCTTATCATTAATACATACTATCAGTTTGTCTGTTCATCGCTTTCAGATCAGGTATTTGATCTTAAGATTTCATAAACCTAAACTTGAAATCCCTCTATTCCATGGAAACTGATATTATAAATTCAGTATTATGAATTAGCTGTAGGATGCGGATTCCCTCTGCTAATTGTAGAAAGTAGTTGTGTGGGGTGAAGCCCCTTAATAAATAGATACATATTTGATACAGAAAGCTGTGAGAACATTTTTAGAACAAGCTAATCGGGGCAGGGCTGGGATGAGAGGAAGGTGAGAACTTCAGGAGACTTAAAAATACAGTGCCAGACAAAGGAGAAACTGGACAAAAATATCTAGTTTCACTGATGACCAAAAATATTGGTCATCAGTGAAAGCTGTTTAGGCCAGGCTTTTCAAATGTGGCAAGCGATCTTTGGTGCCTCAGGTTTGGGGACCCACTCTGATACCTGATTTTTTTTTTAAGAGGATAAGTACTCTGTTTATTCTGCAAATCAGTGCCCTTTTAAGGTGCCTCAGGTTGTGCACCCAAGATTTCCAGTCATTTATTTAAAATATTAACTTAAGTAGGGTTTGTTCAAACTTTATCCTGGAACTGTAGAGGTTGATGTTGTATGAAAGTAATCAGTAAAACTTAGCAGATTTGAAGTTTGACAGAATCCATTGACCACAAGCATTTAGCATAACCTTCTTCAAAACATTTTACTCCTTCTCTTTTTCAGGCAGCTGTTGTTATAATCCATTCTTTTAATCCTATGCATACAGAGTACAAGCTAATTCCCATGGCATGGCACCTGTAGCTAGAGGTCTTCTCAGCTCAAGGAAGCAGCTGGCTGATGTTTGCAGGGCTGGCTGGTTCTTTCACACACCGATTGCAGTGGGGGCACCCATGCCTCTGGATGAGGGGTCCAGTGGCCTTGCCCCCCATTGCTGATTGGCTGAGGGCTACATGACAACCCTCACAACCAGTCAACGGTGGGGGGAGGGGGTGGCATCCATCTTGGAGTCCCCTTTGCACCAGCAGCCCCTCTTCTTGGTGGGCTGTGTGGCAGGGCCACAGCACCGTCAGGATGGCTGGCTCCCTCTGCGGAGCCAGCATTTTATTTTCAGTAAGTTGTTTTTTGCTTTGTTTGTTTTTGCGAGCAATGCTGGATTTTGCAGTTTCAGTAGGTCCCTTCCCTATAACTGTATCAGGTGATACTAGGGATGATAAGGGATAACGTTATGAAGATGAATTGGTGGTTATCTCTCTAAAAGACTTGTCCCATCGTGCATGACAACAGGTATTCTTTCTTCTGTGGCTCTTGACAGCCACCAAAAGTAATAGGATTTAAAAAGTGAATATATTCCAAACTTCCTTTGCCATCAAGTTTGAAAAATCCTCTATAGAGAAGTCTGCAGCAAAAGCCAGAGTTAAGGGATGACATGTTGAGCGAAGTTAGCACTTCCTTTTCTATCTCCTGGTGCCCCCCTGGACTCCAAGGCCTTTGGTGAATGTCCTGTCTCCTAGAGTCTGAATGACATCTAAAGTCTGGGTAATATGTGAAAAAATTGCTTGGAATTATCCTAAGCAGAAAGCAAATGAGCCCTTCCCATTCTGAATAACAAGGTTACACTCAGAAGCACTTTTGAAGATCCCAGGGAATGAAACACCTTGTCCAAAGGTGGTGAATTTAGCAACTTTTTTCACAGAATTTCCCTTTTCCACTTTTTTCAGGTTAATGGTAAAAGTTACCCTCAGGCCAAACTGCTTTTGGGACAGATGGGGGCATTGCATCCAGCCAATCGGCTAGCTGCTTATATCACAGGCAGGCTGCGACCCACAGTACTTGATATCTCAACTCTCAGTACTGTGATCTCCAAGGTAGCATCCAATGCTAAGGCAGCTGCTTCCAGGACACCATCAGTCCAGGTGCCCACAACATCAGCTCCCAAAACTACATCCTCCACCAGCACTACTTCAACCCCCACTGTGACGACTCTGAAAGCTCATGTCCCAGCACAGAGACAGATAGGTAGGTTGGAACTTACTTGCTATATTTTTAAATTGCCTGACACTAAAATGCAGAGTTGAGTGTACAGCATTGCTGTTGATTTCTCTCCAACAGTGCATGCTGCGTTTGGCTCTCGGAGTTGGCTACCTAAACTGCCTCTGCAATAAATAACCTCTTTACCTAAAACATGCAGCTTTATTTTAGGTTAGTATTTTGTTTTACAAATGTTTGAAACGATACCCTAGTATATTGATTAAAAAAAAAAAAAAAAAAAAGAAATAGTAGAGACAAAAAGTGGATGGAAAAGTACTGGTTCGGTGTTATGCTTGGGCTTTTGTTCTTACTGGGATTTTTTTCTGATTGTGAACCTTTAATATTGTTTGTCATCAGCCTTTATGGTGAGAACTTCTCAAACCAAAGAGTTGAAAGAAATGGGATGAATCTAGTTTGTGGTTCTTTGAAGCATTGCTATTTTTCTACTGTTGGCATTACGTTTGAACCTCTGGTGTCACGTAACTGGGAGGTATAAAAGAACAAAGAAGCATAAAGAGAAACCATGGAAATCCGATTTAAGAAAATTACAGAAGTGCAGCCATACCACCTCAGCCTGTAATCTCATTGGGTTTCACAAGCTGAGCAGAGTTGTGAGTAGTTGGATGGGAGACCTTCCAAAGTAAACAGCGAGTGCTAAAAGAAGTGTTGTGATGCTCATTCATCTGAATTGGTAATCAAATGGTTGCCCCAGCATGGCATGAGCAAACTGCTTATTAGAAGTGCTATCTTTTGGATATGAAAAACAAAGAGGCCCAACCACGTGGTTATTAAAGATTCCAAGAAACTCTTTTGCAAGAGAAGGGGATGTCAACCTGTGTCCTGGCAAAATTCTGATATTTTTGGTTAATGTTCTTTCTTATCTAAATTTTCTCTACAGTATAAACAGGAGATATTGTTTTCCTTTTCTTGTAATTAACATTTGTACTGTATATCTGTGCAACATTAAAGAGATGGCTGTATTTTTTTTTGATGGGTGAAGTAATTTGTGCATATCTAATTTTGCAAAATGTTTTGACATGCTGAAGTAAAGAATGGTGGGTATGTGTGCATGTGCACATGTACATCAGTAAGTAATTAAGATGTTACCACTGAGTTTGCCTAATAGTAATGCCCGCGCACTGTTTTCCTGCATATCCAGGTTTTATTCTCCAGTTTATAGGGTCTGGAGTGCTATGGAATCAGTGTTCTGATCTGTGAAGAGTGGAATATATGTGGAAGAAGCTTCTCAAAAGTGACGCATTCCAGTTGGTTAAAAATGATCCCATTTGCCCTCAACTGTAGGCAGGTGATTGCAGTTTGAAGGGACTACGCTGGACCCTCTTCCAAATTAAAAACCAAACAAATAATGTCTACCTTTTTAAAAAGACTGGATGCAATAGAAAGGGGATGGAGACTGAGAAGCAGTGATAGGACAAAAATATCAAAAATAAGCTTTTATAAGATAGATTTAAAACTTAGGGAATTCCTTTTGAGTCTGCCCTACCATTTAGTTTATACTTTTGTGTCCTGAAAGTGAATTCTCTCTTAGTAGTTTCACAAATAAAGAGCAATCCCTTAAGGCTGGATTCTTTTCGTGGCCAAGATATATATACATTTTGATGTAATGCAAAGCCTGTTCAAGTTTCAGTTTATATACAAGGTGTCTTTAAGAGAACTAGGGGCTAACTTCTTGCTAAATTGCTGTTGTGGCATCTTATGGACGGCAGAGGGAGCCTGTTGCAATTTTGACCTGCAAGTTTTTATTTGCAGCTGCTCGACCCTCACCTGGTGGTGTGTTCACACAGTTTGTGATGAGTAAAGTTGGAGCTCTGCAACAGAAGATTCCTGGAGTGAGCACACCACAGCCCCTGACAGGGCCACAGAAGTTCAATATCAGGCCTACACCATTAATGGTCGTCAGTCCCGTGGTTCCCTCAAGGCCATCTCCGGTATACTGCACACTCTCTTCTGGGGTCACTGCAGCTACCACCACCACCTCTCCAGTTACATTAGAAAGTGTTACCACTGTGGCACCATCTACTGTGGCAACAACTACTGTGACCACAACTGGCCGTACAGGAGCTAATGAATCTACCTACTCTCCTCCCGGCATTGCCATTACAGGTGCTCCTGAAACATCTGGAACCAACTCCTGTACTACTGCCTCACCCAGCACACCTACTGCCACTGTGAACATAGCAAAAACAACTGAGATGGCTACACCAGTAGCAACGGTATCATTTCCTAAATCTGTAGTAACGTCACCAACAGTTACTCATCCTGTTCCCACCACCTCCACTTCCACAGTTGTGATGACAACTGCAGTAGTGACATCCACGGTGACCACGCCCACTTCATCTGTTGGTTCTGTTCCTATTATACTCTCGGGGATTAATACAGGTCCTTCACTGAATCCAAGACCGGGTAAGTCTTGGGGTCTGTGGGTTGATGGTTAGTATAAAGACTTACAGTTTCTGTCTTCCTAGGTGGAATAAATCTGCAACTAACCAGTTCAGTCTGAGGGGAAAAAAAACAAAGAGCACAGTAGTGGGATATAGAGCTTCACTTGTAAGCTGGTGGTATTATAGTATTATAGGCTTATAGTGAACAAAAAATAGTTACCTGATGATTTTTCAGCAGCTAAGGTGAAATGAGCTGAGACATTACAAGATATTTTCCCAGCTAATAAATGTCCATATCACAAAACCATCACCACCACAGTTCCCACAAGCTGGTGTGGTCACTGGCAGTCTTGGCAAAAAGAATACAAAGTTGGCATGGAAATAATTAAATGTTATTCCTAGGATTAGATTTTTGTGGGTGTTATCTTTTTATATTAAATCTCAGAAAAAGGGTACGTCATACACAGAAAGCTTGTCTGTGTCCCTCTCAACTATATATTTGTCCCAAAAAAAGAAATCATCCACAAAACCCCTTGCCTTTTGCATTTTTCCAGGGCCACCACAGTTAGAATGTCACCCCAACTGCCATTCCTAGGGTTGATATTTCTGCATCATGGTTGAATAGTGTTACTAGAACAGTGTGGAGAAAATTGTACCGTATGGATTTCATATTGTTACATGTTTTGTGGATAAACTTAATGACATTACTTACAAAGTAGTTTTGGAGGGACATTGACTTGAAGAGCTACTCTTGTCCCTGAAATTTTTGTTTGCCTACATCTGTAATAACCAATGCCTAATGACTTTCTTCTGTCAACAAGTGTTGTAACTTGCAGTCTTTTTATTATTATTGTTACATAACTTTTTAGAAGATGCTGCTCCTCTTACTACAACTGCAAATCCCCAGGGGCTGCCTTCTGGAACAGAAAAGCGTGTGGGACCTCGATTACTACTGATTCCAGTTCAAGGTGCTCCTCCTTTGCGACCCCTCCACAATGTGCAGCTTGCTCAGGGACAGAGGATGGTCTTGCAGCCTCTCAGGAGCCCTGGTGGGGTAAACCTGTTCAGACATCCTAATGGACAGATCATCCAGCTTGTCCCACTGCATCAGCTCCGAGCTGCTGGCACCCAACCCAACGTTCAGCCAGTAATGGTCCGTAATCCAGGTAAAAAGCCCAAGCTGTTCTTGACTGATTAAATGTATTTTTCAGGGGGTAAATCTTGCAGGTCTGTCTCTCTCACTTGTAAATAAGAGTTTTCTCTTAACAACATGGAAATTGAGAACAGACAGGCAGATGACAGGAAGCAGTGTCCTGCTGCTTCTCAAGAATGCTGTGTTTGTATAACATAATTTCTCCTTTTCTGCCCCCTTTTCTGTAAATGCAGCTTTGGTGGGCAAACTGAGAATCAAAATCCACCAGTCAAAGTAGGAACAGCAAGCACAAGCCCTGGTAAAATTGACTGGGGAGGGGCAGTACAGTAAAAGCTGTGTTATCTAGCATTTAAGTAACCAGAACACTGTATTAACGGGAATTTCTGGCCAGCCAGCCGGACACGGGGGCTTGAGGGGAGAAGCTTGCAAGTGGCTGGGAAAGCTCTCTGCCACTCACCACCCTGCACTGCCACTGCTCCACTTGCCCCCCATCCTCCGCTCCATGTACAGCCGCCGCCACCACCCCCCTTGCTCCATGCCTGGCCAAAAAACCCCTGCCTTCAGGAAACCGGAATTTTTGTATAACTGGCACCCCCTTATGCCACACATGCTGGATACTGTAATTGGCCAGAATGTTACTTGCATGGAAGGATAGGCCTTGGCCCCTCAAAAGATTCTGGGTAAGGGTTGAAATAGAAAAATACTGCAAGGGGGAGGTTTTTTAAAAATGCTTTGCATTTGCTGACTCCACATGCCACCAACAACAGCAAGAGAAAATTGGTGCTTACGGTGGCATCTCTCTTTTTTTTCTTTTAAAAATGTCCCTTTGGGGTCCTATAAGTGCACAAGTTACTAAGGTTGAGTAAGAAAAAAAATTAACATAACCTCTTAGTCTGGTCAATTTATTTCAACAGTATTTCATTCATTAACTTTTAAATTGAACACATTTTCATAAAAATTATATATTTTTTTTAAATTTCAAACTGAGATTGTCCATAACTTCCCTTTTATCTGTTTGGGGGGAAGGTGGAGGGTGTGGAATTCCACTTTTCTTCTCTTAACAATTGTAGGGAGGAAGGAGTTTTTCTCTACCAACAGGAAATTAAAAAATTGAACTTTTAAATTTCATTTGAAATTTCTGATTTAAAAGAAACTTCTCAGATTTTTAAAAATATTTTCATTATGTCCTTTTTTTGAGTTGTGTTTATGATTGCATTGTGTATTGATTCAAAAAAATTGTGAAAAGGAAACGTAGTACAGAAATTGTATAGCAGCGTACCACTTCTGCAGCAGCAGGTTTCTTATACCTAAGTTTATGGTCCATAATTGTCTGTTTTACTATATAGTACCATGTGCTGGAACCACAAAGAGAGATTGATTTCTGGAAATAGTAATTACTATTTAATATCTCTCACATAGGGTCTGTTGTAGGAATTCGGTTGCCTGGACCTTCTAAGCCTCTTGAGACGCCTGTATCTCCTACTCCCTCCACTCCTGTGTCTTCTGTTTCCCCTGTAGCCAGCCCAGTAGTACAGACTGTGGGGTCCAAGTCTCCACAAGCAGCTAATCTGGTCACTCAAGCATCATCCGTCCTACCACCAGTGCCCTGTTTTGTATCACAAGCAAGCACTCTGACTCTGAGGATCTCACCTCCAGCTTCCAGCACCATGGCAAGTCAAACGTGCTCTGAAACTAAAGTAACCCAAAGCTCAGGAGGTCAGCCAACTAGTGCTGCCAATCTCATACCACTTCAGTCTGGCAATTTTGCTTTACTTCAGCTCCTAGGACAGAAGTCTGTTCCAAACTCCATTCTACATCATGTGGCATCCCTTCAGGTAAAGAAGGATTCCAAGAATGTAAGCCAGAAAGAAGAGGAGTTCATTCCTACTAAGCAGCAAGAGGATGAAAAGCCAGAAGAGGTTGAAGTCATGGAATCGGAGGTCACAGTGTCAGACGGCAAACCAGAGGAAAATGAATTGTCAGTAGATCAGTTAACTAGTAGTGGGGAGTCAGCAGCTAGTATGATGTTATCTGACATAAACTCTGTTGCATCCGAAACAGCTGACAGAGAGTCAGAGATGCTGGAGGATTACTCAAATGACACTTCCACCTTCCAACATGATGTGTCTGCTGATGTGATATCATCAGACCACTCATACATCAGTGAGAAAAATAAAGTTGTCACTGAGAAGAAAGATACACCTGTAGATTCTGAAGAGGCATCAGGGGAGGTTTCAAATAATGCTGAAACTGTTTTGGAAGTATCAGAACAAACCGGTCTGATAGCAGATGAGCCTGCAAATACTACATGTCCACTGAGTTTCGGGAAGCAGGAAGAGGCTGCAGAGGCTATGGAATTAAAGAGCTGTGGGGTGGAACAAATGAACTCTGAACAGGCAGAGAGCCCAGAAGCTAATCAGGAGGAAAATGCACAATTGCGGAACAAAGGGAAGGACACTGTGGATGCTGCACAGCCACAGAGTCCACAGGAGAAGCAAGAGCATTATGCAGAGTTGGTGAGCAAAGAGGAGCAGAAGACTCAGCCTCCTGACAACCAGAAAAAACCTGAAGACAGTGCTGCACAGTCAGAGGTCAGAAAAGAATGTGCGGGATCTACAGAGGCAGAGAGTATCAGGGAAGAAGAAGGAAATAAATCTGAGATCAGTTACACAGGGGAGAAGTATACAATCTCAGGAGAGAAACATGTACAAAGTGATGAGGGCTGTAAAAGTTTGGTTATCCAAGAAAGCCATGGCACACCTAACCAAGGACAAGGCACTGCTGATTTGCAGGAAGAAGGTAAAACTGGTAAGGTCGATTCAAAACGCGTCAGTGATTTTGGGAACAAAATATCTAGTCATGCAACCACTTCCAAAAATAAAAGTAGTGCAGAGAATGATGGCAAAACTGAGAAATCTGCTAAAGATTATCTCCTAACACCAGAAGATAGAGCACAAGAACTCAAACATCACAAAAAGGGTTATATACCCACTGCTGATACTGCTCTTGATTACATGGAAGAGGAGGATGAGGATGAGGAGGATGAAAAAACTGATGATTCTGCTGATGAGATGCTGGATGGAGCTTCTGACTTCCAGAGTGAAGAGGAAGTGGATGTTGAAAAACTGGTGGGTACCTAACTGTAAACTGCAACATCTTGATTTGTGAAATATTTTTCCCCCTGAAAAACAACAAGCTAATGATGTGTCAAGATACGCAAGCCTAGAAACTCACTAAGCTGTTAATGGTCTAGGTGTTAATTACTTTGAAAGGTGTGAATACAGGTCAAAAAGTTTTTGGTTTCAGGCTAGTTAAGCAAACTCTTGACAGTACTTGGCTCTATTAACAGTATGTGTTCTGTTTGAGAGACAGGATTGTAGGCAGAGTTGTCTGTTTCACTGTTAAGGAAATGGGATACATTGACAGATTAGTGATAGAAACACAGTATGTTCCTTCCCTTTGATATTGGTTCAGACAAGTCAGGTTTTCACTTTAGAACATAACAGTTTTTAGGATCATGAAAAAGGTATTTGATCAGTTTCCATTTTCCTGCCTTCTCATGGTGACCCTTTCTCATTTCTAGAAGCAAATATGAAGGATCTTTGAACTCCCTCTGTAGTGTCTGTCTGCCTAAGTATCTTGAGCAAAATTCTTTCACAGGCTTGAATTGTGAAAGACTTTATCTGTATATCCATATTGCTGCTCCTCTAGATATAACTAGCTTTAGGTACTGTTAACAGAGAAGCTGCAGCAACACAGCTCAGCATAGGCTGAAAACCCTGCCCGAGTAAACAATCAGTTATGTGCTGAGCTTTCAATATGACTAGTAGTAGTCAAGCATATTTAATTAATGACCACTGTAGGTACTTAAGTGAAGTCCTGTCATTAGATGGCTTGCTACTTTTGTAAACCTTTAAAATGGCATGAAATAAATGCATTGCTGTCATTCATCAAACATGTTTTCATAGTTCTGAAAACCCCTAGAAAGTCTGCTGGAGATAAATTTTGTTTCTGTTTTTTTCAGGCCTAGTATTTTTTTTTATCTCTGTTGTCCTCTATGTGAATATACAGAGAAGTACTTTATGAAGGTTGTCTGTTCATTGTGCAAAGAGCGTGCAGGGGGAGTAGCATCACTCAGATTGTTAACCCACTTGAGTACCTGTTGATTCATTTTTACTGCCATTATGTGCTGGGATATGATGCTTTCATGTTAAGCTTACAGAAAAGGCTATGAATGGGGGACATGATATCTGGAGGACTGTAGGATGTGTGGCAGTGGTTTAATAGTACAGCAGAGTAGGTTTAGATTGGATATCAAGGGAAGATGAGAGAGGTTAGAAAAGTGAGGCAATGGCACAAGCTGCTTATGGGTGTTTGCAGAGTCTCCTTCATTGGAGGCTTTCAGGAAGAGGTTAAATAGCCATAGTCAGGGGTAATTTAGAAGTAGCAATGCCTGGAGCATGCTGTGAAGAGCAGTAGGTGGAAACTAAAAAGACTTCTATATGCGTTGCCCAGAGATCATGGGAAGAGCTCTGCAGTCCAAAGCAGAAATTGGAGAGGACTGCTCAGCACAGGAGAATAAAGCAGACTGTCACAATCAGCTTGGTTATTAAAGAAGGTTAAAGGATCTAGGATAAGTTTATGGAGGACATAGGATGATAGGGGAATTCTGGCTGTCTATCAGGGTGTGAATTTGTGTTCATGGTTCCCAGGTTGCAGAGTGGAGGGCATTTGGTTTTTTTATGTTTCTGAGCTTTGCTGATTGCTACAAAGGAATTTTTCCTTTTCTGTTCTGCAGAAGCCAGGGTTTTGCTCGTCTTTCATGGAAGCATTGATTGTTGGCTGCTGTCAAAGGCTGGGATTTAAGACAGGTGTACCAATGCTTCTGCTGAGACTTAAAAAACCTAAAGGTTCTGGTCAAAAGGGTTTTGCTTCTCTGCTTAGGGTCAGACTGACCACTACATTTCAGATCAGGAAGGGATTTTCAGCCAGATAAGCAAAACCCCCCCACAGCACTAGCTGTCCTCTGTAGTGGGGGCTATAGTCCTCTTCCTTGGATCTCTTGAGCATGTTTTTAACTGTTTGCTGTGGCTGGACACTGATAGTGCCTTTTTCCTGTGCTTTACCCTTAGCAAGTTGTGGCAGAGGTTGTTTTGGGTATGATGCCTGGTAGTTGGTGCAGTGGGGTTGTTCATGCAGTTTTACAGGTTAGACCAGGGATGCCAAAGATACAGCCCATAAGCATCTAGCCCCCCAGTGCTGGTTTTGGGTCTTGAGTTGATCCACATGCCATGCAGCAGGCACTGGACCAACCCTGCATGCAGGTCCCTGGGATACATGCCACACACAGCGTTCATTTCACAATGCATGCTGCATGTGGCACTCACGTAGGGCTAGTCCTGGACTCCCCTTGCATGCTGGATCCAACACTTGCTTCAGCCAGTCTGAGACTGTGCCACATGTGGTGCCCACTCCAGCTAGTCCAAAGCAGACACTGCATGCAGCACTTCTTGAAGCGTGGTTCTAGACCGACTAGAGTTGGGTTCTGGATTGGGCATGTCAGGAGGAGGAGGACTGTGCCTGCATCTCTAGCATGCCCGATCCAGTGCCTGCTTTGGGTAGTCTGAAATCTGCACTGCGCCTTTCCTGGACTAGCCAGAATGGGTGCCACAATCACTTCATGTCCCTGACTGGTTGGAGTGTGCTGCAGGTGCTAGATCTGTCATGTGTGTGCATCTTAGACCAGCTGGAGTGTGGCACAGGGCTGGATTCAGCCCCTGGGGCCAGCCCCATGCCTTTTCATGTGGCCTGTGGACTGGTTCCTAGGGGCCAAGTGAGTTTGACTCCCCTGTGTTAGACAAACATATGTCTAGGATGGTTTAGATAGGGGTGATTCTGCCTTGAGCAAAGGGTTGAACTAGAGACCTCCTGAGGTCCCTTCCAGGCCTTTTTCTCCTATGATTTGTCCATAGACCTGTAAATCCTTATATGTTGGTAAGTTCAGTGGCTCTTCAGTGTTGTTATCTAGTTTGGTTCTTTGCTCCTAGTCACATAAGCTATCTCTTTTTTTTTTTTTTCCCCTCTTCCCTGCCTCTAGTTTTAGTTCATTCTAGAAAGTTAGAGATTTTTAAGTACTCATTTGAATTGTGTATATATTGAAAGGATCTCTGCAATCAAAACTGTACTTGCTGTTTTTTACTGCAGATATACTGGTATATGAGGTGGAGCAGGAACAGGTTTTTAGTTTTAATTATTGGTTGTATTTTGGAATATAGCCTTTTTGGCTTTACTTTCCTTATTATACTCTTATGAGATCCTTTGCTGAAGTCTGGGATAGTCATTATCATTTTTTCAGGATTCATTTTCAAATAAAAATATTTTGTTTACCTTCCTGCTTTCTTCTCTTTGCAAATCACAGAAAAGTAATATCTGTTTCAAGATTACTATTTTACTTCCATATACACCATATAATTTTTCTTCAAATTTTGAAATTGTTTGGGAAATAAAATCCTGAAAAACAGTACCCAGAAAGCAGCAGTATTTAACCCAAATTGCAAAGGACATTTCTTGTCCTTTTTATAAGAAGGACTCACTTGCTTCACATTTCTACCTAAGATCTAGTATGTGTAACCAAGTTTTTATCAGTTTAACATAGAATCACAAAAGTTGTAAAATTTTTTGTTAATAGTGTTGATGGAGAAAGTCTGCCTGGGCAAGCTTAGTTTAGCATGGTATATAGAGAACTAAGCTTAAATTTAAAAAAATTACATCTCTATCTACTTCTCAAAAAAGAAAAAAAAAGGCTAAAGTGTAACCCAGTCACTAGAGAGAAGTACTTCTCAGTGGGGGGAACAAAGATAATTTTTTTCATCAAAGGCTTATGAGGGAACCAGAAAACCTGAGGCTTTAAAGATGGTGTGAATGGGGGTTGTCTTCTACTGTAGAAATAAGGAGGTCCAGAGAAAGAGGGAAAACTCCCTGAGAACTCTCCCTTTCTACAAAATCCACATCTCATTCAGTTTTCTCTTCCCTCATGACTGGCTCAGGTCTCCTTTAGCTCATCAGAGAGAAGCCCCACTGCTGTTAGACATGATGTATATTGGCTGAAGAAGAAGGAAGGAAGAACTGTGAGTATTTCCTTTCTGTTTTCCCATCCATTATCTTTAAAACAGTGATTCTCAACAAAGATGTTAAGGCACCCTCGGGTGCCTTTAGATCCTTTCAGGTGTGTCACGGGGTGCCATATAATGTTAGCACTGTTGTAAATGCATGATTCACAAGATTAAACCCAGAGATTTCAAAGGTGATACAATGTGTCAAAAACATTCAGATCTGTTGTGGCCTTTCTGAGGTCCTTGCAACAGAAACGCTGCTCTACTGTTTTTTTAGTAGTCAGAAAATAAATGAGAACTAATTTTTCTGAAGGGTGCCTGGAGTCTAAATAGGTTGATTACCAGTGCTCTAAACTGTACCTGAATGCCTCACTCCTTTCTGCAACATTGCAGCTTATGCTCCCCATGGTGACATGCTCTTCCATGGCTTTGTCCTGTCTTTGTACATAGCTTGCAAAGGTTGGATTGGCTGAGGTACTGATCTGGTTTTGATATGAAGCACAGTTCTGCCTGTGAAACTGCACTGTAGGGCTAGAGGTTCCTCTCAAGGACTTTTCTGGCCTTCAGACCCCTTGGTTCACATCTGAGTAGCTACGTGGTTCTTAGCTAGCCTTTCTACCCATACTCTGCATGCAGTAGATAGGTCGCTCTGCCAGGTGCTCCTGGTCTTCTGACTATGCATTTACTAGATTAAGCGGGTTTGCCATATTCAGGTTAGAGACTGGATGAGCCTCAAGAAACCAGGCTCCTCTATTCTTCTGTAAACAAAATATTCCACTTCGGCCTGGGCAGATGGTTGAAGTTGTCATCCTGCAGCAATCTGGCTGTACCAAGCTGTCTCTGCCCATTAATGAGGCCACAATGAAGGTTAATAGAAAGTGCTCAGTTGCCCCTAAAGGGCCATAATATTTTTATATCCACCTTCCACTTTACTCGGTGGTTGTTACTGAATAAATAAACCAAAGATATTTAGGTCCACCCTTAAGGAGAAGTGGCTGTGAACCTGTTACAAAGAAAATCTTATTTTCCTACAAGCCTTTAGGCTAAATTATCAATTTACCTGGCTCGGGCTTAGAAACATATAAGTAACTTTGACAGCCAGCCTATCAGCCGAAGTTAGAGGCGCCTTCTCAGCCCTTGCTTCTGAAGGGCAGACATTGGCGGGGACTTTGCTCCAAGCAGTCATAGACATGCCAGACCAGGCATTGTGCCCTATGGTTACAGTAGTGGTTGTGAGGCACTTTACCTGGCTAAAGAGATTGAGATGACCAAAGGAGGTGCAGAATGCAGTGGAAGGTCTCCTCCATGTAGTTCATTCTGGCTCCCCTTAATTAAACTACAACTCTTCTTCCAGTTGTTCTGTGTGATCGTGTCCCATAATGGAGAGTTAAATTTTGTTTCTCATTTTTTCTAGGAAGAGGGACCATCTCTCTTCAGTTTCTTCCCATCCCTTATAATACCTCTGCTTATTGCCTTTCATGTTGGGGGTACATAATTAAGGGAGATGCTGTGCTTCATAAGGGTTTGAAATATGTATACTGCTGGTTTCCCTTCTGCTAGCAATGTATCCCACAATTTTGCCATCGATATAAGATCTCTGTAACAAAGGGAAACTTACTGTCAGTAAATGAGATGGCAGAAGTGTTTCTGTGCATAGTTGCAAGAGTTTTTAGCTACTTAATTTGAATAATATCCTGTTGAGAGTTTTATATATAAAAATCTTTGTATTAACTCATGTGGTAGAGCAGCATGAGGGAGTCAAGTGTACAGTAAATTAGCAGTGGTGCTGAATTTGTTTTGCAACCTGCAGAAGCACAAGCTGTGTGTAGTATACAACTGTGGGAGATGCTGCTAGAAGAAAGGACTTTACCAGCTAAGAAATATTCTCTTTATTTCCCCTTGCCTGTTCTAAGTTAGATCACTTTAAGTGCCATGTTCCCCTAGTAAGTTCATAGAATCATACAAAAGTAGGGCTGGAAGGGTCCTTACAAGGTCATCTAGTTTGGCCACCTGCTGAAGGCAGGATCATCCCAGACAACTATGTCCAACTTGTTCTTGAAAACTCTTCAAGGATGGAGTTTCCACAGCTTCTCTAGGTAAACTATTCCAGTTCTTGACCACCCTTGTAGTCAGAAAGTTCCTCCTAGTCTCTAACCTCAATTTCCCTGCTGAAGCTGGAGGCCATTGCTCCTAGTCCCCTTTCCTACAGTCACTGAGAAAAGTCCATCTCCATCTTTCTGTAATCAGTCTCCCTTCAGGTATTTGAAGAATGCTGTCAAATTCCCCTTCAGTCTTTGCTTCTCCAAGGCCCCTAATCATCTTTGTTGATCCATGTTGGACTCTTTCCACGTGGTCCATGTCCTTGAAGTGTGGGGTCCAAAACTGGACACCGTACTCCAGGTGAGGCCTCACCAGTTCTGAATGGAGTGGAAGAATTGCTTCCCTTGATTTGGAAATGATATTCCTGCTAATATAACCCAGGATGCTGTTGGCTTATTTATTTATTTTCCAACAAGAGCATACTGTTGGTTTACATTTAGTTTATGGTTTACTGATAATTGGAAGTACTATATTAGCAGGCACCAAGTGGTTATGGAGTTATAGATGGTTCTGTATTCATATTGACTATGCTGCCCTAGCCAACCTTAATCTATAGCCAGTTACCAATATCTCGAGTATGTAATCCAGCATCATTTTTTTCCCTTTCAGCCAGAAGAGTTAGTTAAAATACCAGTACTGCTCTGTGTATTCACAGTAATAGGCAGAATAAATTGCAAATTGAAATAAAGCAGTAGCTTTTGCAGACCTCTCGCTTTTCTGTGCTGTTATCAATGCATGTTGTCTTTTTACTTAATTTTTATTTTATTTTCTGTAATTAAATGTTTATATTGGTTTTAGGTAAGTATACAATTCAAAGAAGAGAGGAAGCAGCTCCCTATAAGGAAGGAAGGGATAGAAAGAAAGAAAAAAAGAGAGAGAGACAAGAGAAGACCAGGAAGAGTGGTTCAGGGTACTTCGGTGAAATGAAGTTTAGAATGGAGGCATAATTATATTTCTCACAAAAAAGGAAGGAAATATTAGCGTGTAATTGAATTAGTGATGACAAATGTAAAAGAATAAAGACTGTTTTTGTAAATTGTTAAAGTTTGAGGTTTTTGTATGACACTGAATAAGACTGCCATTCCAGCATTCTAAGCACTGGCACACAGCTTTTTAATCTCTATAGTGACAATTGGAATAGGATTTTTTAGGTTACTGTGTTGGGATAATCTTAAAGCAGATCTGCCTTGGAGTTGGTTTTATTTAAAAATAACTGTAGGGCCAGTGTTCTTAAGAGCACCAGAGTGACTGGTCAAGCACTCATTTTTGCATGAACTCAAGAAAGTTTGTGCATGAGTTCCTCGCATAGTGTAGGAGAATTAGGGAGAATTAGGGACATGAGAGAGATGTCATGGGCCTCCAAAAAACAGTAAAACTGACTCTAAGCATTAAGAGAAGCTAAATTGACAGTGTAAAAAATGACAAGTTTTTTTCTCTTTCTGTTACAGTAATTTTTGCTATCTCCATAGATTTCCAAATTGGCATTAATTTTAATTGGAGCAAGAATGAGTCAGTGGCAGAGGTCCAAAATGAATAAGGCTCCATCTTAAGGACAGTCTGATTTTGTATCTGAAAGTGTAAATTAGAAGACTCTACCTCCATGCAGGCTTTGTGTAATTTATACTAAATGACTAAATAGCAAAAATTGGCCTTGCCATCACTCCCAGTCTGCTCTGAAATGGTGGGAGGGAGCTGTTTTCCTTGAAAGTCATGGTTAAGATTATTTTAAAAAACCCTGTCTAACCTCTGTTTCTTGGCAGAAACCAGTCTTGTTTCCTATTATAATATTATAATCTCTCTTGAGTCTAAAGTGAAAAAAGTGTTTGGCTTGAACTCTTGTTCCAGAATTAGATACTTACTTCGTTAAATGACTATTCCAGAATTCATGCGAGTACAGCGAGGATGAAGAGCAGGTGGACATTGAAACAGTGGAAGAACTCTCAGAGAAGATTAATATTGCCCGTCTGAAGGCCACTGCTGCTAATATTCGACCTTCCAAGCAGAAGTATGCTTTTTTCTCTACTAATGGAAAGCATTAATGCAGTTTTTTCCCATAGCGAGGTGCTTGAAAATGAACTAGTTGACCAAATAGTTATATTTCTCCCCTTTTTATGTGCTATGTTAGCAGTATCTCATCCTCTTTTGATGAAAGATTTTGACAAAATCTGTAAAGGATCTTGGTGATCACTTGGCATATCTGAAAATATACTTACCTCCCTGTCCTCTGAGAAATATTTCAGTAAAAACAGGGAAATCAAGATATTATTTATTACTAGATGTGAATATATTAAGCAAAAAAGATTCTCGGAAAATATTGGGGAACTGCGTGGGTGTTTTTATTTTAATATCTAGGATTGAGACTATAATAACACAGTAACTTGGGTGTATATTCAATTGCTCTTGAATTTGTTTTTTTATTTAGTACAAACATTGGTTTTGGCTCTGGAGTTCACATTTAACATATTTGAGGATGTTGCTGACAGACACTTATTTCTCAATCTTTTTCATGTGGAGAAATAGAAGCTTGTCTGTTTGCATTGTATGGTTGGTTATTTTACACTTATTAGAAAGTTGGCTTTTTGTAAGTATGACAGTATCTAAAATGTAGCCTATTTTCTTGGAAAAGATCTTAGCAGCAGTAAGCATTTGTCTCACATATTTTCAGGGAATAAACACAGGTAATTCTGAGGCTGTTGGGAGGGTAGTTAATGACAAAAGAGCGTATGAGATGATTAGCATTGGGAAAAACTTTTTGGCTGTCTTCCAGATACCATATTCGCAGCTCCTCAGATGAGAAAACAACAGAAAAGTCTACTAAGGTATACAATTACTCCTTTTTTTTCCCCTTCTAATATCACATCTCCCATTTTAAACATAGACTTCTATAACCAGAGAAACATAAATGTGTGATATTTAAACTTACGATTAACAAGGCTAGAAGCCAGGTAGGGGTTGCTCATACAATTAAAATCCCATTCAAGTGAAAAGCCTGACCTTAACTTTTGAGGGCTTTGGATATAAGTTTAACTATATAGTAGGAAATTACTGCTGTTATATCTTTTTAACTCTTAAAATGTCACAGATTTTTCTCTTCATAGCATATATAATTTGCTGGGTGTGTAATGTAATAAATTTTGGAATTAGGTTTTCCTTCGTTTGGTAAAAGGGATTTATTGTTTATCGACAAGACTACTGAAATGGCAAAGGGAATCTGGATTCCTGAAAATGATATCTTAAATAGCTATACTGTGTTAAGGTAGAGGACTCTTAACTGGGCTTTAAATCAAAAGTCTTTTAAATCTGTGAGACTCTTCATTGACTTTGGGCTTTGGAACAGACTCAAAATGACTTCCATAATTAGCTTGAAGAGGTCTGTCAGGAGATACAGTGCTGTATTGCAGAATGAAAAAGTTTGCATTCAAAAGCCTTCAAAGTAACGATAAAACCAACAAATTTACTAACATAAATATAGCTAGCTGTATATTTACTTCGTGGCAGCTAAATTAATCAGAGCCTGCTTTTAACATTTTTAATTAAATTATCTGTAACTTAAATTAATATGTTTTCTGAGCTCCCTTATTTTTATGGGAGCTGTCTGTTTGCCCCCCATTCCCTGCATACTCCTCCAGCTGTGTATAAATTAAATTGGTTTAACAGTTAGAAGGTCACTTGTCCAAAATTTGATTTGGTAGCTTCAGTATTCATTGTGGTTTTTTGCGTGGGGGAGTTTTAAAAAAAAAAAAAGTAAAAGGAGTAAGTTACAAGTGCATGCTGATATTTATGAAACCCATGGTATATTACCTTGTATTGCAGTGTCTCTACATTACAGAGGTTCTTTAATATACTGAGTGCCTGTAAATCAGGGGTGGGCAAAATGATGCCCACGGGCCCAATGTGGCCTACCAGGCCATTCTATCCAGCCTGTGGGGCCCCTAAAAAGTTTAGAAAATTAATATTTATCTGCCCCTCGCTGCCTGTCATGGAGCCCTCAATGACTTGCCAAAACTCTGTAAGTGGCCCTCCACCCAAAATAATTGCCCATCCCTGCTGTAAATAGTAATGGCTGCTCAGGTTCTTAACCTGGTCTCCATGAAGCATGTAGGTTGGTTACTTCAACTGTATTACACAGTTATTACAGGATGACTACGGGATGTCATATTCTCAGGATGCATCAGCATTTGTGAAGAGCTGGTAGCTAAATGTTATGATTTTATTTAGCAGTGTTGTGACTTGCTGTATGTTGGGTTATCTAGGTATCCAAGTTGTAGCTGTATTGGTCTAGAGGAAAAAGCAGTTGGGACTCATGATGGTCTAATAAAAAATATCACTTCTAACAAGATTTTTGCAAAAAAATTTCTTTAATTGTAAGCTTTCGGTCACAGACACCCTAGGAATGTGTCTGTAGCGACTGTAAGTTTGGTGTGTATTCATTTGCTCTTGAATTCCTGTTTTATTTGATCTCATCACATAGTTTCTCTTCCAACAGAAACCTCAATTTTGGAACAGAAAGCAAAAGAGTGAGGCAGAGGCTTTTGCTCATTACCGCCAGACGCACACAGCAAATGAACGTCGACGACGCAATGAAATGAGGGATCTCTTTGAGAAGCTGAAGGGAGCTTTGGGACTGCACAACATTCCAAAGGTCTCCAAGTGCTACATCCTCAAACAAGTAAGTATTTTACAGTGAGAACTCAAATGGAGAAAAAACCCTGTCGGTTGGGGTAGTAGGCATTGTCTTTTAGAAGCACTTTAAGGATATAAAAATCCTTTGGTAATAGTGAATGTATGTCCCCTCTAAATCAGTTCGCATGATAAAAATATGAAGAATTTAGCTTCCTTCTCCTTCATTACTACCTTCATTAATTTAACACAATAAAGTTGGTAAAAGTTTCAACTTCTACAACCAGGACATTTTAATGTATACTAAAGAGAATTATCCCTGTTTGATGTGGAAGAGATTTCCCTTCATTAAATGTTATATTTTAGCATAGGATTTGATTAGAACAGCATACATGGCAGGAAACAAATGGACCATAAGGCTGTAAACAGATAATGCCAAATAAAGCGGAATAGCTGTGTGGGGATGTCCTGGCACAGATATTCTACTTCACTGAGCAAAACAGATGTCCATTATCCTGCATGGCCAGGACCCTTCTGGGAGTGGCTAGGGCCTGATCCTGTGAGACGATGCTTAGGATGCACCTCTACAAATGGGAACCCTGGTTTTCCCCATTTGCAGAGATGTGTGTCAGGAGAATCTGACTCGGGGTGTGCTTCTGCAAATGGGCAAACTCCAGGTTTCCTGTTTGCAGAGGTACACCCCAAATTGAGGCGCGACAGCATGTTATGTATACCTGGGGAATCTCAGGGCATATGTCTGCAAGCAGGGGACCCAGGGTTCCCAGTTTACACAGGGGCACCTGAAGTCAGGATGCAGCAGTACAATATGCCCTCAGACTCCCTTCCCAGGCGGTTCCCTGCCAGGCCATGCTTCCGCCAATAGAGGATCCTGGGCAGGCACCCTGAGGCTTTAGGGCCTGATCCTATACACCCCTGAAATTCCCTTTCCATGTGTGCAAATAGTATTCCCATTCCCAGGGCATGCAGGACTGGGCGTGTGCCCAGGGCAGCTGGAGAGTGTGGGCAGTCCTGGGCTGCCTGCATTCTCTTGGTGTAAAGCAGAGGTCCACTGCAAAATAATGACACAAGCTCATACGGCATACGTTGCACCCGCAATTTCTTTTCAGCATTGTAGCTCAACAAGGGGTATGGATATCTACTTGCTTGTGCTATGTGCCACCATAATTTTTATGGTAGCGCACAAACATAACGGTTTCCAGCCTAATTGCCATGGATAGATAATTATGCATATCCCTACGTTAGAATCATAGGACTTTGCTGTTTTCTTTACAGAAGTGCACAGACTTGAAGTAAAAGCATTGCTTGCGTTCAACTGTGTCCTAGTTTCTCAAAATAATATCGGTAAAAATGTGTGCAGGGAGATTTTTTTTTGTTTTTAATGCAGTTGTTTAGAGTGGTGATTCTTAACCAGGGGGCCATGGCTCCCCGGGGTTTCTTGAGATTTTTTTCAAGGGTGCCGCAGGTACCACACAATGCTAACTCTGTTAGGTGTGCAAACATGATTCGCAAAATAAACCCGAAGACTTCAAATAGGAATCCATAGTGTTAAAAACATTCAGACCTATTGTGGCGTTTCCTGGGTTGTTTGCAACAGAGAAACTGCTCTATTTTTCTGTTGTCAAAAAACAAGTAAAAGAGCTGGTATTTGCTGAGGGGTGCCTCGAGTCTAACGAGGGTGCTTTCAGTCTACTAGGAGATGCCCCAAGTCTTAAAAGGGTTGAGAATCACTGGTTTGGAGGACAGGAGAACTGCCCTTTTTTGCATTATGCATAAGGTTAGTCTCTAAATTGGTGCTTTGGTATTCTTCTAGGCCTATGAAGAAATTCAAGGGTTGACTGATCAGGCAGATAAACTGATTGGACAAAAGAACTTACTGACTCGCAAACAGGATGCGTTGATCCGCAAAGTATCCACTCTTTCAGGTAAGATCATTTTAGGGACAAAGCGGCTGAAATACTAAAAGAAAGGACCTCAGTAGACATTCAACTGAGTGGGAGACCGGTCATCTTAGATTTAGAGTTTAGAAGGCAGAGATAGGATTGAAAAGTATTTGGGAAAACAGATTCAGTGTTTGCATAATAAAAAGGGTGAGGAGATGCTTCAAACTGAAGTCTATGAATTCTGTAGTGGAGTGGACTGACGACAGAACTCAGGCCTGTTGGTCATCGGGTTATAGGAATAGAGTCATCCTTCTGAAGTCTTCCCCATTTGTTTTGCCTACACAGGCAAAGGAGAGGGTGGCCATGTCTCCCTGCTAGAGAGCTCTAGGACTGTAGTGTCTGATGTACTGAGAACATCTAGAAGGAAGAATATTTTGTTTCTTGAATATTTTGTTTCTTCTAGGCATAGAGACATCTTCAGATAGCCTTCAAAAACTGTGATTATCTTTAGACACAAGTCTGATGTTGTTGCCTTCCATTGCATGCTTTCAACTCCCTGAGGAACTTTTATATTCTTAACCCCATAACTTTGAGAGTAGCTGCATCAGCCAGATAATTAATTTAGCTCTGTCCAGTGAACACAAGTTTATTTTATATTCCATGCTGAATAACTTGTTCTTAGGATGATCCTAGTATTCATGTAGGTACACAAAGTGAGTTCTATGTTCTGTTAAGTCTGGGTAACAAGACTATCATATTTTACCTGAGCCTAAGACAACCCCCCAACAATTAGAAAATGGAAAATTTATAAATGTACTATAGTTTTCCACGTATGCAGCCATTATAATTATTGGAGGATTGTCTCAAATTCATCCCTACCACCACTGCAGCAGGGAAAACAGTGGTAGGGGCTGCCTCTGTGCCCTTCTCCCCACCTGCCTTAATTTCGCTTTGGCTCTTGCACTGGCAGGTACCATCTGCACTGCAGCCTGGAGCATGGCCATAGCCCAGCCCAGTAGCAGCAGTGCCAGCTATGAAGCTGATGAGAGAAGCAGGGGGTGCAGAGGCAGAGGGCAGTCACAGCTGCAGCTTACCTCTCCTCCTACCACCTCATGCTCGATTCCAAGATGAGGGGTTCCCCCCCCCCATGTTAAATGCAGGGGGGAAACCTCATTGTGGGATCAAGGTAAATATGGTACTTTCCATTCTTCTAGAAATGCATTAAAACTGGTAATCCTCCCCAGAACTTCATTTGGAAGGCTGCTGTTGACTGAGACTTACTCAATCAAGAAAGAGCCTGAATGCAATTTTTTTAGTTTTGGTTATATTTTACATGAGAGAGAAGGATTTTTGTGGGTAATATAATTTATTGGACCAGCTGCGTTTTTGGGATTAGATTTAGACAAGCTTTTGAATGCAGTTGATTTTTCTTAGGTCTAATTAAATTATTCCTCTTTATAGTTACCTATTGGTCTCATAGTTTAGTTTGTGGCTCTGTGCTGCATGAAAAAATTACTAGTTTACTCCAAAATTGCCTTTGTTCAAATAAGGTTCGTTTATAAGACACCTTGTGTAAAATAAGGCATTCTCAATCGCAGGTAAATGATGTTCTCTGGCCCAACAGTCAGCAGATAAGTTGCTGGGTCCTACCTAGTTGATTTCCATTTCCATTCTTGGTTTTGAGAGCAAACAGTATTTGAAGCCTGTTTGGTGCTATGTCTCCATTAACTTTTCTGTAGGTAAAACAGAGGAAGTGGTCCTGAAGAAGCTAGAATACATTTATGCCAAACAAAAAGCAGTAGAAGCGCAAAAGAAGAAACAAGTAGAACCAAAGGAGTCTTCTGTCACCACCATGCCCGATAGACAGCAAGAAGGATCCATTGCTTCCTCCAGAGAGCTGGGACAAATGATTGTAACAAATCGGCGAGGGAAGCCGCTGATACTTGCTAGGAAGGGAAACCAGGCTACAGGTAGGCTGGGAAATATGCATGTATGATCTGCTTGCAAAAAAAACAAAAAAGGAAAGAAAAAAGTTTACTGGATAATACTGAGTCGGGTGAAGGGGGGTGCATCTTGCTGATGTAGCTTTCTCCATGCTATAAATTCATGAATATCCCACAGAATAAAGTTGAAACTGTTAGAACAAGAAGGTATGAATATGCTGTACCTTCATAAGTAAAATCTATCACATTTGGACAACTTACATAAATGACAATGACTTCTTATTGAAGTGGCTATATGGGGTATGAGGCCTCAACACAGGAAAATTAAGGTGATATTTTTGGCTCTTCTTTGAGTGTGTGATTGTCCAGGTGACTTGCACATCTCCTGGTTATGTACTCCTTGCATGCAAGATTAGGTTCTTTTGAAAAGCTGTTTGTCATGTTTGTGCTTGTTCCTGTAATCCCTTTAGTGCCCCAGAGCCAGGGATGTAGAGGACAGGATGTCCACAGCTGCCTGTCAGTTCCTTCCTATTGTAGCAAGCTGCAACCCCTTTAGTTTCTGCTTTCTGTGAATTGTACACTTACCTTAATCTAATTTTCAGGTAGGTGCAGCTGCAGTTCTTAAAATAGTTAGATTGCAACTGCCGCAATCTGCCATCCTTTCCCCATAAATTCCTGGATTCGGTTTTGAAGGAACAGAAGGATAGTTGCAGGTGCCATGCTCCTTCACGCACTTGGATGCAAGGCACAGGCATGGCCTTAACAGACACTGCTTTTCAAATGAATCAGGTCACCAATGGGGCGCAGGCACACCAAAATGGAATATATGGGTTTATCTACCACTTGATGCTACTTTGTCCTGCCCCTTAGCTCAGACTAGCCCTCATCTGTGCTAAGGATGCACCCTGGCAGCAGCCCAGCCGGCCCCCAGAAGGTTCCCATGTGGCTGAGCTTTCCTGTTAGGCTCCCTCAGTGTGTGTTCAGCACTTTCCTGGGTATTCTCAGCCACAAAAAAACAAGAAGTTTACCCACAGTAATCCTATAACTTGTGCCTGACATCTGTCCCTTTACATCCCACAGTACAGAAATAGAAGCAGACAACAAGCAGATTCCTAGAAAGACACCCTGCTAGGAATCGGTTCTCTTCCTGCTTATGCTTTGGGTGCAGCATTTGCTAATACAGAAGGTGGAGTGGCTTGTGAGTCAGGTTAATAGAGGCAACCTTTACTGTCAGCCTTAAATAGTGGTATGGTATAGGCCTGCCCTACTTGGCCACCAAATCTCAAAGGAAGTACAGGTACTCTAGAATTTAATCATTGTTGTCAGTTATTAACACATTTGATCCAAGAAAATTCGTCCTGAATTGAGAATGTGGATTGTGTCCACCTGTACTTGATAGTACCATCAATCCCAAAGAGATTAGCTTTCAGCTTGCATTAGTATACAGGTTGAAGGTCTTCAAGAATTCAGTGTCACAAATGACTTATTTTCATTATTTATATGCAGAGGAAACCACATCCCCTCCTCTGACATTAACTACTGCCAGCCTAGTGATGACTCCACAAGGGCAGGTACTCACATTGAAGAGCCCCCTAATGCCAGGACAGATGGCAGCTGTTCCTTCCACACTCTTGCAAGCTGAGCTAAAGCCTCAAACTGCCAGCAACACTGTGACAGCACAACCAGGTAAGGCCACCTGGGACCAGGCAGGCTGAAGATAAGAATTGGTGGTAAAGCTGTAGCTTTTGCTTATGTGAGGTTGAATGTGGTTTCCCGCCACATTCTCTTAAAAAACCTTGGTGACTGTGGCATTGATGCCTACACAGTCAGATGGGTGGAAAATTGGCTAGATGGTCGCACCCAGAGAGTGGTGGTAGACCTGGAGGGATGTGGGCAGTGGAGTCCCCCAGGGCTCGGTCCTGGGGTCTGTACTGTTCAACATTTTTATCAGCAATCTGGATGAGGGTGTGAAATGCATGCTGTCCAAATTCGCTGATGACACCAAGTTGTGGGGAGTGGTGGGCACATTGGAGGGGAGGGACCAAATCCAGCTAGATCTAGACAGGTTACAGAGGTGGGTGGATGAGAATAACATGGAATTCAATGCAGACAGGCGTCTAGGGAGAAGGAACCAGCAACACGCCTATAGACTGGGGAACACCCTTCTTGTCAACACGGTGGCAGAAAGGGATCTTGGAGTCATTGTTGACTCCAGGATGAACATGAGCCGCCAATGCGAAGAAGCAATCAGTAAGGCTAATCACACCTTGTTGTGCATCTACAGATGCATCACAAGCGGGTCCAGGGAAGTGATCCTTCCCCTCTATGCAGCACTGGTCAGGCCACAGTTGGAGTACTGCACCCAGTTCTGGGCGCTGCACTTCAAGAAGGATGTGGCTAGCATTGAGAGGGTCCAGAGGGCCGCTCGCATGGTCAAGGGACAGCAGGGCAGGCCCTATGAAGAGGCTAAAGGGCCTGAACTTATTAAGCCTCCACAAGAGAAGGCTGAGAGGAGATCTGGTGGCCGTTTACAAACTCATCGGGGGGGACCAGTGGGAATTGGGGGAGGCTCTGTTCCCCCGGGCACCACCAGAGGTTACTAGGAATAATGGCCACAAATTGTTAGAGAGAAGTTTCAGGCTGGACATCAGGAGACATTACTTTACAGTTACAGGTGCCAGGCTCTGGAATGGGCTCCCAAGTGAGATGGCGCTCTCTCCTATCTTGGGGGTCTTCAAGAGGAGGCTGGACAGATTTTTGGCTGGGTTGATATGATCCAAGCACCTGTTCCTGCCCAGGGCAGGAGGTCGGACTTGATGATCTGTTTAGGTCCCTTCTGAACCTAAGTACTGTGATACTATGATCCGTACGTTTTAGCTTCTAAAATAACACTTGTCCTCAGCAGTAGGATCCTTACATTCATTTGCCTGTTTATAATTGCTGAGTGGGATTGGATCTGACTGCAGTATGTATAATCTGATACAAATGACAAAAACACCTGAGAACATAACCAAAATATTAAGCAATGAAATATAAACCATTTGTCATCAGGAAAGTAGAATCTGTTTGATTATTCCAAATAAGAGAGGCAAAAAAATCTGTGAAACTGAGTGTAAACAGGAGAATACAGGGATGATCCTATTAAGAAATAGGTTATCCTATTGTTAATATTTCTACTGTTTTCAAGTGATGCCTTAACTGAAGGGAAGGGTGGCCACAAGTATCATGGGCAGCCTTTGTGTGGCACATGACAGATCAGGGAGGAAGCAGGAGATAAAGCAGAGCAAAAGGTTGGGCAAGGAGCAAATCAGGCAGAGGAGGGAGGATCACTTGGTGGGGGGGATGTTTTGTGGCATGCCTGCCAAAAAAGATTGGCCCCCACTGCCTTAGGAGCTGTAATGTTTTACTTCCCATTCTTATGCCAGCATTAAAAAAGATTGTTTTTCTTCCTGGGTAAGGTATTACTTCTGTCATGATTCAGCTACCTGGCTCACCAGTTCCTGTTCAAGTGAAAGGAATCTTCACTAACTCCACCATTCCCATTGCTCTGTCAGCTGTTGCTGGAAACCCAGTACCACCAGCTGTAGTAACAGCTGTAGAGCCCAGTTCAGGTAAGCTTTATACTCAGGGATCCTCATTTTGGGCTTGTGAAATACTTCTGAGGCAGAACTTGATTCTGGTGTTTTTCAAGATGATAACTAACATTGAGTTTTACTTTCATAGTTCTTAGCTGTGAGGGGGACATACGAAAATAGGAACACATCCTATTGTTGATTAAGTCATGGTTCGAAGTTTAGTTTGATTTGGAACTACAGTGTCAGATTATTGCTGAAAGGCTTAACAGAAGATTTTTTGCATAGGATCTAGGTAGAAGGCAGTGGATGTTTATACTAGTAGTACTTCCTGCTGCCATCCAGAGCAGAGAACTTGAGAGCAAAAGATTGTAGAAGAGCCACAGAGCATAACCAGAAGCTATTGGACTTCCAGTAACTGAGGGCTTAACTGGTCTTACTGATGACAATATGAGAGAGAGTGCCAAGCTAACTTTGCAGGTCTGGCCACAGTTGGGAGTGGGGAGAGTAACTTTTTCACATAAACACATTTAATAGAGAAATAATTATGAAAGGTAGTTGCCAACATACTGGGATTCCATGTTGTTTATACTGACTTGGTTTTCAGCATAGAACTGAACTTCAGATTTGTAGAAAAAAGTAAAATAAGGTAAAAGTTCAAAACTGTGTTTGGTCAGATGCCTTAAACCTTGTAGGATGGCAGAGACTGTTCGGGGCATATGATATGGGAAAGGACAAATTATCTGGAGTCACTCTGATCCTGATGGGTTTTGCTTCTTTGATTTCATAGAGAGTGAAGATTTGTTCATGATGCCAAAAATTGTTAATGTGACATCATTGGCTGCTGAAGGAGGCATGAGTTTAAACCTCAATAGAAACAAGAGTTCTCAAATAACCCCTGGTGCAAGTGCCCAAACTTCTGAGCAGCCCTTGAAAACAGGACTCCGTGAAAGCAGGCAGAATGAAGGCATTCTTTCTGAAGAGAAAGCCAAGGCATCTTCTGGCAGTAGTGTTGGAGATGGGAAAAGTGCCAAAGGACCCACACCAGTTTTTCTTGAAAATAAAGACAACAGCATTTCGCAACTACGGAATGCATCTTCTGCAAAAGACTCTCAAGAGCCTTTTACCACAAAACTCTGCCTCGGAGAGTTCATTGGATGCCAAGGGAGAAGGAAGGATGCTGATCAGGGAGGAGAAAGGTTGAAGGCAAAGGATTCTCCATTCCGTAAACTGCAGATTAAAGAGTTCAAAGACTCCAGGATAGAAATGGAGTTGAGAAAAGTTGCCTCTGCAATAGAGGAAGCAGAACTGGACCCAAATGAGATTCTGGGGGGCATTGAGGAGAGTGATGACACTGATGAAACTCTCACTTCGCTTCTCAATGAAATTGCCTTTCTCAATCAGCAACTTAATGATGACAATTCGAGCATGTCAGAATTGCCTAGCACCCTGACCTCAGACTTTTCTCCAGGAGACTTAGATACTCGACGAGGAGCAGCCAGTGATCTAGTCGCTGCAGATAGCACATCCTTCCAGTTTGGCCACTTGGGTGGCAGTTTCAGACCTTCGGACCTTTCTGAAGTTCGAGAGGGTAGTGGCTCCATCAGTCCTCTGCTGCTTCACTTGGAAGATGATGACATAACTGATGGAGAGAAGAACTCTGGAGAACCTTCAAGTGAAGCAGACATTTTGAAAATAGTGATAGGCTCTGGAATGAAGGATGCACTTCCTAACCTCTCAGTGGCTGGTGGTAGAAGTGGTAAAACCTTAAAACCTATGGGAGAGCCTCCCAGTGTGACTCCTCCAGTCCTGCAGATGAAGACTAATTCAGAAGCTGGTACTGACACTTTGTGGAGGCCCATGCCAAAGCTGGCACCACTTGGATTAAAAGCAGCAAATCTTCCATTAGACTCAGAGGGACAGGGAACTAAAGTGATGCCTTTATTGGCTCCAGTGGTTGCAAAACTGACACCAGTTGGGTTAAAAACTTCTTTACCTACGGGTGTTCCAGAAGGACAAGATAACAAAACAATGCCCATTTTGGCACCTGTGGTTGCAAAAGTGAACAGTACTGGGACCTTGCCTCCAAATACTGCAAGCAAATGACTGCTTGGATTTTTCAGAGACAGAAAGGAAAATCTGGAGCAGTTAGGCCTTTAACAGAAATTTGGTGTCTGAGTTTTACCACTTCCCGTGTCACCACAACTTGTTCTTGTTGTTCTGCAGAGGAAGTATGGCATCAGCATTCTGTTCTGAAAGAGGGCAGGTCCCAGACTAAAACATCAGTGCTATGAAACTTTAATTGCATTAACATATTTTACCTCAGTATTGTTTGGGGTATTAACCCTGCTCCCCCCCCTTCCCCATGAAAAGAAGGAAGCTGATCTGTAACCATTGATGGATGTGTGGTATCCTTCCAGTGGTGTCTAGGAAAGCAGAGATTTGATGGGCACAGATGGTTGCGATGTTTGTTTGTTTCTGAACAGACTTGGCTGCTTCTAGATGAAGGGAATCAGGGGTGCTAGTTTTTATACCAGTCAAATTATCTATGCAGAAGTAGGGTCGTTCACCTGTTTAGTTTTTGAAGAGCCCACAGCGTGTGGTGAACCTGTGGAAAGGAGATGGAAATAACCTTGTTCACACAAGTTACCCTAAATGAAGGAAGGAAGAGCTGGTGTAGGTTACCCAGAAGGCTGAAGTGAGAATTTTCCCATTTGGTGAGAGAGTTAGTCCCCTGCCAACACTCTTCTCTAGAATATTTCAACAATAAATCTTAAAGCTTACATAAAGAAGAACATTTTCCTCAATTAAAAAATAAAATAAAACCACGATATTCTTCCTGGGGTAAGAATCCAGGATGAGAAAAAAAACTCTTCGGACAGGAGAAAGGGGCATAGGTTCTATTCAGACAGGAGAAATGCATTTGAGTACCCGAGCGCAAACATCTAAAAAGGTATTGCTTAAGTAACTTGTGTTAATTTCTCTCATTTCTCTTTTTGTTTCCCTCCCTTCCCCTTAGTTCTCACAGATGTAGAGATTTCTGATACATTTACAAGAAATGTTACTTTTTAAAGAAAGTTACACTTTTTTAGGCCTATTATAATCCAAAAATGAAGCTAAGTGAGGTGTATATGTATGTGTGTTTATGTAAATATATTCTTCCAAACCTTCCATTTCTGTATGGATTCAGGAAAGGTACTCAGAGGTTTCTCACTGTATTTGCACAAGATGTGTATAGCAAACCCCCCCCCCCCCCAGATATGTTCATTACCAGGGAAATAGGGCAGTATTTGAGTCACAAGATGTATTTTTTATTCTCTGCCACCATTTACTCAATAACCTGTAGATACTTTTCACTGTTAAGCTGTTGGATGTGAAGGGCCTGCAGATTGTAAAGATATTTATATTTTTGTACACAAATTTTGTTTTCATAGCTTCTTTGAAGAATTACATTTTCAGCCTAGGAGAGATGATTTGTTAATGAGTGTATAAATTAATTTTCCTATCTAGTTTGTAAATACTAGGAATTATGGTGCACTCAAGGGGCTTCTTAGATGCTCCTATGAGGTGAAAATCATTGCTGTGAACATGGAATAGAATCTGGGAAATAGTTGATGCATTTTGCCTTTCTTGCAGAATTGTATTTAGGAATGTAATTCCATATTCCCGGTATCTCAACAGCAGCAGTTGGGATTTCTCCCCCTCCCCTTCGTGATGCACTAATACAAAAGCTTTCCTCTCTCCCAGCACCAAGGTTGTGCCTGTGTGTGTGACACTTACCTGCCGGGGCTGTGAGATTCTTCCACTGTTAGGGAGTAGTGTCAAATGGTGTACATTTAGCAGAACTGTATGCCCTATTCAGTAAGCTAAATCCTCTGGATCTGTGTCTTGAATGGCTTTGTCAGGGGATATGGATACCTTGTGATTTATTTCCTTTCCTTTGTTACAATTTTCTGTTAGGCTGCAGAGCAAAGAGAGAGTTTGTAAACCATGTATACGTAAAGTTACTCCAAAGTCCGCCTAATAATGGAGGTTTCCTCACCTCACTATGTTAACTGGCATGTTGTAAAGCAGTTGGACAGTTGGATATCTGTTGCCTTCACTTATTTAACTGTTTAACTTCATTTTGTGTCATAAATGCTTAATCTCCTTCCTGCGTTAGAGGGTTTTGAGAAGATGACTTGGGTTGGCATGAGAGTCATGCAAAGCTGTACAGCTGTCACACAATGCCTTAGAAAAGGGAAATAGTACCTAAATACATTTTATACGCAGTGCAGAGATATTAAGGGAAGAAAATTAACCCCATGACATAATCTGGAGTAATGATACTGACTTTAGTGGAGTTACTCCAGGCTTGAATTGATTTACCTGGGAACCTGGTTTGGGGCATCTTTTAACAGGCTGAAGTTACTTGTTGTTCTGCCTAAAATTTGATTTGCCAGTAAATTCCACTCTTGCTTTGTGTGAAACAGCAGCTGACAGCATGCTGAAGAACCTATCAAACGTGCCCTGTTTCCTTTCTGCTGCTCCTTCTCTCTGCACCCCACCCCTTCATGACTCACCATGGCTCATTTTAACTACGAAAGGGTGCATAAATCATTTTCTGTACATAAAAAAAAGCGTCTTTTGCATTTCGTAAGACAGGTATATTAAAGTCATACACTCATTTTAAAATTTCCCTCCCTGCCTTGAGGGACCTCTTGCTGATCATCAAGGTGGTGGAAAATGCCTGGATATATTTATGGTTTAGCAGCAGGCAGTCAGGAATTCCTGCTGTATCAAAGGCATACAGTTGAGATAAAAGGTGACATGCCTTATTCCACAAAGGTGTCACAGAATCAACTGGGAACAAACCCCGAATTGAACTGCGGAAAGAACCAGTTGGCACAGCTCCAAGAGAGGTGTTTGGCAGGTTCTGCCTAGCAACAAAGCCTGTTTGAAATGATCATCAGTCTTTTGCTTTTTGTAGTCCTCACCTCCCATCTCTGCAGCTTTGTTTAGTTATGAATTTGAATGCTGACACCACCCCTGCCACTGTTGGTTTGAAACAAATCTTTTGGAAATCATGTACACAATTTTAAGAGACAGTAAAGCAAGGATGTGTGACTTGTGTAGCAAGAGGGTTTGGAAGCGGAAGAACAATGGAAACCCCAGCAAGGAGCACAGTCTCACTAGACCAAGAGCCCTGGAGATTTGGTTTTGTTTTTTATACATCTGTAAATAGCCTGGAATGTTTTTAAGAATATAATGAAATGTCAGATTTAGCTTTTTTCCCCCTTTTTATATATTGAAATATCTTTCCCTCTTTTCTGCTTTTGAAAAATGGATATTTTTGTAGAAATCTAACAATACAGACTATTCAATGACTGTATGTGAGGGAGAAAGTGTAAAACTAAAATAAACCAATCAAATTCAACCAGAAACTGACTTTGGAAGCTCATTACTGGGCACAAAGGATGGAGGGAGGGTTTCATAGTTTCTAGGGTCGGAAGGGACCTGAGCAGATCATCTAGTCCGACCCCCTGCCATGGCAGGAAAGAGTACTGGGGTCAAGATCTTCATCTAACCTCCTCTTAAACACCCCCAGGGTAGGAGCCTGCACCTCTCTTGGAAGTTGGTTCCAGACCCTAGCCGCCCTGACCGTGAGGTAGCGCCTCCTGATATCCAACCTAAACCTACCCTCTGCCAGCTTGTGACTGTGTTACTCCTGGCAGTGCTCGGGGGAACGGTGACTCCCCCAATGCCTGCTGATCCCCCCTGACTAGTTTATAACAGGCCACAAGATCCCCCCTCAGCCTTCTCTTTTGGAGGTTGAACAGGTTGTATAGTACAGAATTGTCTTAGTGGTGACGCATAGCATAACGAAGGATTTCAGTATCTGTCTATGCTTTGAATGAATAACATTTTATACTCTGTACTTATGTGTGTTGTACTGTTGCCAGTCATGGCCCGGAACCCAATTGATCTGGTCACTGCCTACAGCTAGAACACAAGCCAGTCCTTTTCCCAAAGAGCTTGCAACCCCTTCATTTGATATGGGTTTCCAAATAAAAATCTGGTTTTCGTGTATAATGGCGGGGAAGGGAGTGTCCGTTATTAAAGGGAGCCTTAATTATTGGATCAAGTTTGTTTTCAGGATTTGCTTCATCTACCATCAGGTCTTAACCCAGGAGAACAATCATCTAAGCCAGGGGTCAGCAACATTTTTGGACAGAATGCCAAAAACACTTGCAAACTTGGGTTGTAAGATGTTGGTATGCCGGGGTGAACTGAGGAGCTGCAAGGGCCCTCGTCCCCATCCCTGCCATCCGTCCTGTGGTGTGCATGCCAAGCAAATTGCCTTTGTGTGCTGCACTTCGGCATCCGAGCTGGGGGTGTATCTACCCCGGATCTAAGTGTATGTGGTGGGGGAAGGGGATGTTTGGACCTGCTTGGAAAGCTTTATTTTGAAAACAGAAATGGTTTGGGGTTAGAGAGAGACTTTTTAGGACTTTTTTTAATACCTTTTTGACTTTTTCTTGCTGACATGAACAGATAGCTTTCCATTTCAGTAGAAGCCAGTCACTAGAACTGTGCTCTGTCCATAGGATCCCCTCCCCCCCAGTGTTGTGCAGAATCTATGTTTATAAAAAGCAAAACAAAACAGGAAGGGTATAGCTTTTGTAGCAGTTATGGACTGCACCTTCAGCTTTCTAAGCCTGATAGAATAGTTGGGGTGGGGGGTGTTGGGTGAGTTTATATAGCCTGCAAATATATTTTATATGGTGTGTGTTATATATACACAGTGAAACCTAAGTTGGAATTGAAAGGGACTGGTTTAGACAGATTTCAGTCTTACAGGGGGAGCCTCCCTGCCCCTTTAAAAAGTTTTAATTCCCCCCACCTGTAAAATGTGATAAAACATAGGATATTAAAACATGGAGATGTATTTTTTCCTTATACTTTGTTAGCAATTCTTACTGTCATGTACTACTTTTTAACCCTAGCATTATTTTCTTTTTCCTATTGTCTCGTTTCCCCATCTGTTCCTTTGCAAAGGCCAGGACAAGTCTTCCTTCTCTTGCCAAGTGTGCTAGTGCCTTAAGGGGGGTGGGGGGGTTGGTTTGGTCAGTCATTGGCTCTGTGACTTGCCATACTTCTGGCAAAGCAGGGCATCTTGGGGCATGTTGTCTCATGCTTATCTAGAATTCAGACCCATGATAACTGAGCACAGGCAAATGCCACTTAACTTTGCTGTTGTGATGGGGCGTCCTTCAGTGCCTTCCAGGGTTCAAGTGAGGTATTGTTTTGGAGTGACAACACCCTGGAGGAGAAACTTCAGATTCTGCTTCTAGTATGATAGTTTATCCAGGACCAACAGATTGAAGACTCTGTAGGAGATTTTGGCAGACACCTCAGCTCTGCAGAATAAGGGTTATGTAATACAGACATGGATCTCAAGGTGACTGATGAAGAAGCCCACAGAAACAGCTGAGCAGTTCTTGATAGAGCCTTTCCAAAAGTTCAGGTAATTGCTGGTTGAGATATAAAGGTCTTTCTAGTCATCTTAAGAAGGTTTTAATACCTTCTAAAAAAAAGAAAAAACATTCTGGACAAAAAATGAAAATCAAGTGCAACTAAACATAATGCAAATAAGTTTAGTAATAGTCTAGAATTCATTGATGCACAATTTAATTACACATTTGTCACTTTTTAAACACTACTGGAGCAGACATTGCTTAAAAGGTATTTGGGGAGCTACCATCCCAAAATATGGGGAGGTCAGTTTTCATTCTTCATATTATTTATTAGAACTGGTTGGGAAATCATTTTTATGGGGGGAGAAAAGGTCTTTGAAACATTTGATTTTGCTGAAAAGGGTTGGGGTTTTTTTAGGAGAAGGGTGGAGTTTCCCCTCAAAATAGCCAGTATTTTGTGAAGACTTCTGCAGTGTGGAGAGTGCTATTTTCAGTCAAGAAACTTGGATGGAAAATATTCCAGAAGCTGTGTTTTTGTTCAGTGGATTCATGCCTCTTGATTGCCTATTGCCAATTCAACAATGGTCCTGTATTGAACCCTCTATGCTGAGTGCTACCTGTGAGGCTTCCTTGTACAGTCTTCCCTTTAATTTGGGCGACAAATTGTGCGTGAAAATTCCATCTTCCTTCTCCCGACATCCTGACCTAGATAGAGCAAAAGCAGGGTTTTTTTAAGAGAGACCCCTGGCAAAAAATGTTCTGTAAAAGCTTGCTGGTATTATCTACCACATGGCTACTGCTTGTTAATATGGAACTACTGCTTTAGAGGTCTCCTTTTTTAAAAATCCAGTTCTGTGCAGAAGGGGAGATCTTGAGAAAGCAGTTAATCAAAATGCAGATCTCAAGTGTTAGTTGCAAATGCTAGACTCAGTGCTATGGATTCTCTGGCACTTGCATGAAACACTACCTTCTCTGGTCTACAGTGTGATGGTAGTGTGGTTTATTCAAGCTGCACTGTCACTGGAGTCCCATTTCCTTTCTACCCCTGTAGTAGAGTGCTCTAAACAGCACTAACCGTGGCTCTTCATGGAAAAATCTGATTGGACAGGAGACATCTAATTATAGTTGAAAAAGCACTAGAAAACTGTTAGGCCTTCAAAACACAGTGTGAACACTGACTGTTCCTCAGTTCCATCTCTGCAAACCAGATAGTTGGATGGTTTGGTAGGCTTTTGCTAGGTCAGGATATTGGAGGAGTGAGATGAATATCATAACTCCACTTACATGCTTAGAACCCACATCTTGTTGGTATTTATGCTCCCTTAAGTCCACAGAGCAGACGAAGATGATCCAAGGCAGGGTCGCCAACTCTCTAAATTCTCGGACAGTCCATTAAAAAAAAGTCTGACCCCCCCCCAGCGGTAGGTATATTTTGCTCTTGAGTTGTGGCTCCTTTTCAGGCTGATCTAATTTATACATGGATTTTCTAGTGAGCCACTTTGATAGCATCTTATCCCTGACTTAGTATTATAGTGTAGAGATGATTTAAACTGTGATTAAAATTGGGGAGCAGGTGGGGGCAGAAAGGCTTAATTTTAAAAAATTCAGGGCACAGCTCAAGAAGAAATTTTCCTGTAACATTACTTCCCTCCTCCCTTCTCTTCCCCCTGCACCAACCCAGTTGTTCTGAACATCCTCTTTTTTATGAAATGTGATCACTTCCATGCTAAGGGAAATAGCTAACTGCTTCTGGGAAGGATGAGGGTGCTGAGGATGGAGTTCAGAAACTGATCCACACCGCAAAGCTGGAAGGCCCTTGTATTTGGGGATTGGCTCAGTTTTATCTCCTGCTGCAAGGTTGTGATACTTTGGCTTAATTAGAAGAGCTCAGTTCCCATTTAGGCACCAGAATTAAGGGACTAGAGCAGGGGTCGGCAACATTTTTGGGCAGAGTGCTAAAAACTCCTGCAACTTTGACTTGTAAGATGTTGGTGTGCCAGGGGCAGGCAGTGGGGGAGCCAGGAGTGGCCCAATTCTTGTTGGGGCAGCGCAGCTCCAACCCTTTTCCTGTCATCCACCCTGAGTCACAAGTGCCTAGCAAAATGCCACACGGCCCCTGTGCCAGGGGTTGCCTACCTCTGGATTAGAGCATCTAGAGAGCTTGCCCCTGTGGCTTCCATTAAAGAAGCTGGGATATGCTTAGTGCTAAGTAATTTTGAGCTTGGGGCCACCTCAGGTAGGAATCTAATAACAGCCAAAGTTTCTAAAAGTCTGGCCATTAATGTCCTAGGTTTCCGTGCTTTTTTTTTGTGTGTGTGTGGAGGAGCCAGTATACCAGGCAGTTAACTTAGCACTGCAACCTAGTCTACATTCAGTTCGTCTCAAAAAACTTTAAATGTATCCACCCTCATGCTCTCTTGGGAGTAGTTATGCAGGGCATACTGAGCAAAGTAATGCCTTTGCTGCCATCTGGTACCTGGCAGAAGAGTCATGTAGATATGCCCACGCCTTCTGCCAAGTTCAGTGCTTTCTTCAGCAGTCTGGTGCCTTTCTAGGATGTTCTGTGGATGCAGCTGCTGTCTCAGGCCCTATGGAGCCCCAGGATTGTGTGGACAGGCACCCATTTTGACAGCTGCTGTCTGTTGCCAGAATGTCTGCTGGTAAATGCAGGTAAGTGTCAACAAGGCCAAAGAATGCCAGACCTCTGTTTTTGTAGGGAAGCCCTTGGGGATAAACAATTTGCATGGAAACCTTGTGGACCTGGGAAGAAAGTGGTGCTATTGACTGGGGTAAAACCTGATTCCAAACAACAGTCAGGAAGCTGAAGCCATATGAGCTGAGTTTCCATCATATTTTACCTTGCCCAATGCACCATACCCTAGCAAGCTTTCTTTGATTGCTGCTTCCACTGTTGAATAAACTTTTGAGGTTGGATATGCACTCTTGCAAGTGAGGGATAAATTACAAATAGACTCATTCTTACTAAGGCTGGAGCTGTTCTAGTGTTTCTGCAAGGTGCAGAGAAATTAAAGTCGTTGTTTTGGGTTTTTTACACAGAACAAAGGAAAGGGAGCGTAAAACTCCAGTTTCAATCAAGCATGTAGGCATTGTCTATCTTGTGTGTTCACAGCGCCTCTTAAACAAATACAGGATGGCCTGGCCAAAGCGACAAAGCAGTAGAAGGGCTGATGTTTGTTTCTGTAGCTCTAAAAATCTACCACAAGGTGGAGGCCACCAGCAAGCACTGAGGCGAAGTGTGCCAGGGCTTCCGGTTTTAGATTAAAAACAATCATATTGGATTTTATAAAAGATGCACAGACGCACATATTCAGTGCCTCAGTCCAGTGTCTTTGTTCCATCTCCCACCTTGCTCCTTGTGCATACACAAGTTCCCTGGACCGATCTGTAGTCAATTAATTGTTTCAACCTCCAGAAGTCAGGACAGGCTAGAGTGGTTGCTCCAGGGACATCTACATGGACAATATCTGTGGTAAAAAGTCCATGTAGCTGACTGTGGGCACATCTACATGTGACGCTAGGTCACTATAGTAAAGTAGCTGCTAAAAATAATTGTGCACCGCATGTACGGTGCAGTACAGGCAGTTACCATCCTGTGCTTTAGTACTTCCAAAAAGAAGTCCTAAAGCATGGTACAGTACCATCGTCACCATAGGGCAACATGTAGACATTTCCTGTCTACTCGATTGTATGCCACTTGCCATCCTTTCTGTCCAAGGGCCCCATTCATATGTGTTTGTACATTATGTAATACACTGATTCTCCCTGGGGTGTAGGGAGATGTTTTCAAGGGTGCTGTGGGGCACTGTACAATGTTAGGTGTGCAAACACAATTCACAAGTTAAACCTAAACCCAGGGATTTCAAATAGGAATCCACTGTGTTAAAAGGAACCTGACCCAGTGTGGGCTTTCTGGGTTCTTTGCAACAGAAATTGCTCTCCTATTTTTGCATGGTCAAAAAATAAGTGAAAAAGAGCAGTTGGTGTCTTCCAAGGTGGGGAGGGGGCTTGAGTCTAAAAAGGTTGAAAACCACTGATCTAGTGCAGTGTGCCCAAGCTTTTGGCCTTGTGGGCAATATGGGGACAGCCTGGATCAAGCCTTGCATATCTGCGTTGGGTCCAGGGGCCAGATCCCCCAACATACTGGGATTGGGTCCTGGGGTCTAGCACTGCCTCCTCCCAGCCCCACATGCTTGGATTGGGCCCTGGGGCTTGGCACTGCCTCTACATGGTGGGATTGGGTCCTGGGGTCCAGCAGGCCTCTCTCCCAGTCCTGTGTGCCAGAATTGATCCCTGGGGCCAGCTGCTCCCTCCCAGCTCTATGCACCAGAACTAGCATGCACAGCCCAGGACTTCTCGTGAGTCTGGAAATTTGGCAGGCCTAGTTGAGGCGCTTGGGCAAACTGCTTGAAGGTCCACCTCAATCTTGCAGCCCACTGGGCTAGCAGGCCTCAGGAGCTCCGATTGCTGTAGGTAATTGCACTCAAGGGAATCATGTCCAGCTGCCTTTGACTCTGGCTGAATGACTGACCAGACACCCATTTACAGCTGGATCAAGTGAGAATAGCCTGTGGCACAAGTCTAGAACAAGTCTCCAGAGTTAGGCACTTGCCAAACTGCTCTAAGACAGCACATCCTCTTCTGGGTGTTATTGGAATAAAAAGTATTGGTAGAGAAATATCTGTCAGATGCAAAGCGTTTTCTGTGAGGACCAACTACAAAGGAAGCCAGCTGCTGAAACCACCAATGGGAAGCAAATACCATCTTTAAATCATTTGAAAACAAATGGATACTAACTTGTCTAGAAATAACTGCATAAAACTGGAAGTCCTACTGCAATGAGTTCTGTATTAACGATAAGTTAGGCTTCATCTGCAGTTGGCTCCATATATGCTAAAAACATAATGTGCTAGATGACCATGTGCCAGTAAAATTGAATCCTTTTCTCTGTTTGCTGTAGATTTTAAGGCCAATGAAGTCCACCATGACCCTCTAGTCTGACCTCTTGCATAACATAGGACAAGGAATTTTACCCAGTAATGTCTGTGCCACACTAATGCCTTAATGGTTGATTTAGCCCATTATTTTGGAAGGACATCCAGTCTTCAGTTAAGCTTATTCAAAAACACTTGTTTCAAGTGTGGTGTGCTCATCCATGTGGCCAGGAGATAGTGGGGCTAGGATTGCATCCATGCCCTGAGTCGGTAAGAGTTTTGTGCTTGACTTTAGTGGAATCAGAATTTTCCTCATTTTTTGTACCTGATTTAAACCACCCCAACAAACCCACATAAATAACTTGGCCTAAAGCTAAAATACTTCTAAATTGATTCTGTATAGCTCACTTGGTTGGAAGTGTGGCCGTGAAAAGGATCCTGTCCTTTAATTGTAACTATAGTGCTTAATAGTTTACACCTACCAAGTCCTTTAGGGACATCACAGGGCTTTAAAAAGATTAGGTTTTACACAACCCATGTAAGGTAGAGATAATGATGCCTAATGTACAGGTAAGGAAGGAGGCATGAAAAGACAATGCTACTTACTCAAGGTTATGAAGCGAGTCATAGGCAGTGGTGTACCTGGGGCAAAGCCTGCAGCGGCAACTTGCCTTTGGGCCATGCACACAATCCCTCCCCACCACGCTTGCCCAGGAGTGCATGCAGTGGCATGAGCTGCCCACCCCCCATCCCCGTGCCCCCCAAACGAGCTGCTCGTGGCTCCGTCCCGTGTTCTGCCCTGGCTGAGTAGCGTCTGTTGGCATCCCCTCGCTTTGGCGCCCGGGATGGTCGGCCTGCTTGCCCCCCACTTACTACGGCACTGCCAGGAAAAGACGTCTGCTCTTTGACTGTGGTCTAACCACTGTATATACTCTTTCTTCATAGCCACATGTTACTGAGCTGGGTCTGAGGTGTTTCACTAGGGTGGTTTGCTAGTGAAATGAAAGATGTTTTCTGTCAATGACATACTTTTCTGAAACTGGGCAGTAGCAGCTGCAGTTAATGTTTCTGTTCCAACAGTAAGGTGAAAGAACTGCTTGCTGAATAGGAATCTCCATGTTTGAGTCCTCCGGAAGAGAGATATTGGTATGGAGTCCAAGTACGGAAACTGAAAGAGAGTTCTCCTGTCCTTCCCTCTAAGGGAACTATCCTCTTGAAGGAACTCATAGCAGCCCTAATATATGTTGAGAGCCATAATCATAACAGCCTCTTTCAATCCCCTGTTGTATGGAGGCCTCCTCTGGATCCTGGATAATCCCAGTCTTACTCCAAATGACACAGTAGATGCAGTAAGCACTCCTTATTTGTACAGCTTGTTGCTAATGGTTCTCGTTGTGTCTGGGTAGTATTTGTGGAAGTGTGTGCTATGTGCCAGTTCATATGCTGTGTGTTCTGACAGCCAGACAGCCTTGCTCAGAAGCGGTGGAAGATGCATCAGAAAAGACTCAAAAAGATTGCCAGCAGCTGTCCCTCAGCCTCCAATTTGTCTGTAAGGACAATTAACTCTTGACATGCAAGTCTGGTTCGGGGAGGGAGCAAGAGTTCCTCAGCTTGGAAACATGACCAAAAAGGTCAGACTATTCAGGGGCAAATGCTCTTTGAGAGGGGGACCAGGCAGCTCTCTCTCCATGCCGGAAGAGCAGGGAACAGTGACTCTTCCTAAGTCTGAAACGCTGACCAGAGCTCAAATTGGGGAGTTGGGGGAAAGGGGAGTGTTTCAGAGCTGTATCCCACTGTAGTGCTCTCAAGAGTCTAGCAGCTGTGGTAAGGAAATTCTTTTCTAAGTCTGCATACCTTGCTTGCCTGTCACGTTTCCCCCGAAGGATGAATCAAGGAGCTCAGAGCACCCACGGTAAGGTGAAACTTTGAGGGAGCTGAAGTGCTGATTCCTGGGTTTAAGGAGTCTGGGCAGCATATCCCACATCCCAAAGCAAGGTGGTAGATACTACCTCTGTACTGGGGCTTGCTTCAGAAACCTTCAGAAAAGCTTATGATGGGGTCCCATATGACCTTCTCATAAACAAATTGGAGAAATGTGAATTAGATAAAACTATAAGGTGGCTAGACAGCTGGTTCAATAGCTGCAAGGAAAGGGTAAGTGTAAATGGATCCATGCTGGAATGGCAGGAGGATTCAAATGGAGTCCCACAGGGGTCTGTCCTGGCCCCGGTGCTGTTTGTATTTATTGAGTTTGGAAGCTGGGATAGAGAGCTTTCTGAACAAATCTGCAGGTGGCCTGAAGCTGGGAAGGACTGTGAACACATTGGAGGACAGGAGCACAATTCTGAAGGATCTTGCTAGGTTGGAAAGCTGGGCCAGAGCCAACAGGATGACGTTCAGTTTTGACCAATGCAAAGTATTTCACTTCAGGAAGAATAATCAAAAACACAAATATAAGATGGATGACAACTGGTTGGATGGCAACACTACAGAGAAGTAGTGTCTTGATGGATAATAGACTCAACATGAGTCTGCAGTGTGACACAGCTGCACAAAAGGCAAATGTGTTTTTGGGCTGCATCAATAGGAGTATTCGGGGGCAAATGCAGGTACAGGACGTGGGGGGTGATAGTGCTCCTTTACTCGGCACTGAGAGGCTGAATAACTGCACATACTGTGTGCAGGTCTGGATTCCACATTTTAAAAATGATATGGGGAAGTTAAAGAGGGTCCAGAGGCAGGTGACAAAATGATAAAGGGCTTGGAAGGTAAGTTACATGAGGAGAGCATGTTCTGCTTGCCAAAAAGGCACTTGAGAGGAGGTGACAGTAGGCTTTCAAATGTCTGAAATGCTGCCATGAAGAAGAGGGAGCACACCTTTTCTGTTTTGCTGCAGAGAGCAGGACAAGGACCAATGGTCTGAAGTTGCAGCAAAGTAGATTTAAATTGAATATCAGGAAAAATGTCACTTATTAGAACAGTGAGACAATGAAATAGACTGCCTAGAGGAGTGGTGGACTCTCCATTGCTGGAGGTGTTCATAAAGAGGTTGGATAAACGTTGGTCAAGGATGATCTAGGAATAGCTATGCCTGAAGTGCTCTGTAAAGAGCAATGATTAGAAACCCGGGGCTACCCGCTAGCACTACATGGATTACTTGGAGATGACAACAAGAATTCTGTAGTCTAAAGCTGGCTGAGCAATAGGAGGGTGTGATGTGCCGGCTGTACTTGCCGTTCCCTAGTTACTTGTTGCCACATGGGGCCGGGAAGGAATTTTTTCCCCTCTTGTTGCTGTAGGTGTCAGGGGTTTTTTCTTCACTTTCCTCAGAAGCACTGGGTGTTGGTTGCAGCCAACGCTGGGGATTTTGACTGGGGTGTATCAGTGCTTCTGCCAGGACTAAAACCAAGTGGTTCCTGCCTAGAAGGTCTTGCCCCTCTGCTCAGGGTCAGAGCGATCTCCACATTTGGGGTCAAGAAGGAATTTTACCCTGAATTCAGATTGGTATGGTCTGTGCCTTCCAGTGTAGTGGGAGGCACGTCCCTCTTCCTTGCATCTCTCAAGTGTGTTTTAACAACCTCTGCAGCAGCACACTGAACACTATTGTCCCCCTGCTTTGCTGGTGGCAACTTATGGCACCAAGCCTTGTCGTTGTGTGACAGGGTTGATTTATATAGTTTTAATAATAGATGAGACAAAGATTTTCATGGCATTGTTTGGATAGGGATGATCCTGGCTCAGCCAGGGGGTTGGACTAGATGACCTCTGGAGGTCCTTTCCGGCCCTGCTTTTCTATGATTCTATTCTTCTGTGACCCTGAGCAAGCTGCAGTGACTGGGCTTTGTACTCACCTGGTTGACTTTGAAGTTCATAGGATCTAACAGTTGGGTCCACTCACAGAGGACTGGGACCTGTCCAGAGGAGGGGAACTTGGCCAGCTTGTGACGAACCTTTCACAGGCCAGCTGTATAGTAGAGTTCAGGGATACAGTTCAGACACATCCTCAAGGTCTTGTATAAGCAGGCATACAGGAGTATCTATATAAGATGTAACTTCTGGATGGAAAGCAGTACAGGCAGCCCCTGCTTAATGCTGTTTTGCTCAGCACTATTTCACTATAACACTCACTTTAAATTGATACCTGATTCCACTTGGTGCTCAGCGCGTTTCGTTATAATGCTCATGGTTGCCTTGGGTCATTAAAAACACTTCCGGTCGCCATCTTGGATCATCAAATACTTTCGGTTTCACTTAACGCTCGTTTTTTCAGGAACCAATTAAGAGCGCTAAGTGGGGGTTGCCTGTACTGTGACTGGATTCCATAACCACAGTAGTTCATAGTACAGATGGGACGCAAGTGTTGTGACATTGTGTTATGATTATCTAGAGACAGTGTTTGGCAAAACTTCTACAATAGTAACTATTAATACCTAGCTCTTACCCAGTGCTTTTCATGAGTAGACTTCAAAGTACTTTGCAGAGTGTGAGCTATGTGATTGTATTCAAGAAGGCAAGCCAAAACTTCTTCTGAACTAATAGCACTTGAAAGCTGCTGCCCACCTTTGTTGCTGGCAATGTGAGCTGGATGTTACAGTGGGCAGGGAAGAGACCTCTGAGCTTGACTAAGGTGTATCTGAGCTCTTATGCATGGCCCAGTCAAATTAGGCCAGCCATTGTGAGGCTTTGCTTACTGTAAGGAATGTTATATATAATTCCCAAGAGATCAGCTGTACTGGAGGTGGCAGCAGGGCAAATTATTCATTACAATGCCCAAGCACAGACAAGGCCCCATTGTCTGACTGCCACAGGGAAAAAATCCAGTTTCACAAACTTTGCTGAGCAAGGGAGAAAATAATTATATTGAAAATTAACTCACAAGGGGTATATTCATGGTAGAAAAAGGAGATGATTTTTGTGGAGCTAGGAAGGCAGAGGCAAAAAGCAAGGAGTAAGGTCAGCAGTGTCAGTCTGCACCCCAAAACAACTTCAGGGCAAGCTGTACCATCTGTGGAGACTGGAGTTGTGTGTAGGGAGAACGGAGGGCAGATCCTTAGCTATGGCTGGGGGGTGTGCAGTGCAACCTGAAAGGGGTATGTGCCTAAATTCTCCTTTGCACATCTCCTGTCCTGCAACTCCTGTTTGTATGGCTGTTCCCCAAAAATGTCAGACTAAGGGGCATTACAACAGCCCAACAAAGGAATTGGGTGCTCGGATGGCATCAGGAGGGGCTGTAGTCATCATCACCAAGAACAATAGCAGTAGTCAAATTCAGCTTCCTCCCTCCCTCCACCCTCATGATCATAGGACAGCAGCAGGCTACATGGCACAGCTAAAAGCTGGGTGCAGCCTGTCCCCATGACGAAAGGCAGCATTGTCCAAATTTGACTTTGAGTGAACTCAGACTTGAAGCATTGCTGAGTTTTGGCAACGTTTTACCTTGCACATTTCCTGTCATGAGTATGACAGTGCAAATATCCAAGTTCAATGTTTACTGAGTTGGGTTGGTTGTGATTGTTCACATGCTTTCAATCTTAGGTTCTTGACTGGCAGACCCATAACCTTTGTAGTCCTGAGCATTAATGGAAATGATTTTAAATCTCCCCCCACACCCCACAACCACCACCACAAAGAAGGGATAGATAATCTTCTTTCTGCAAAATAAGATAACACTTAGGTTTCCCCTTCCAGCTTCAACAAACAAACACAAAATAACAAATAATTAAAGCAGAAGTAGGAACTAAATGTGTAGAAAACTGATAACTTGTTGGGTTTTTTTTTAATTGGATCCAAAGCTAAGTGAAAATTAGTATAAAGCTCACTGTTTTTGTGAACATGCCTACCGGGGGAACTTGTTAATTCGCATATTTACAGTAAGCAAAAACAACTAAAACAAATTGCAATGAGCAGCTATCCAGTGATTTGCTATCTAAGTACAGCGCATAAGTATCTGATGAAGCAAGTCTTCTGGTTACAAAAGCTTATGCTATGCTATACATCTCTGATTGAGTTACTCTATAAGGTGCAAATCTACCTTGCCATTGTTGTGTTATCTAAGTGCCAAGCTCTTACAGCTTCTCTGTTTTCCTTTTTAGGTCATCATTACTGACTTTCTGATCTCCTTTATGCCCATCTTTCTGGTAATAAAAATGTGGGTTGTTGTGCCTTTGACTTTTGATATTTATTTGCTGTGCCCTTTATCTTTCATCACATCAGTTGTGTGCCTCCTTGAAGGCAGCCAGCTACCATCCACTCTGATTCCTTTCACTGTCCAGAGGGTCATTATTTTTTCCCTCATCTCTCATGGAGATTTTAGTTTAGGTCTCTTTGCTGTCTGGAGCTTTTCCTTATCTGACTAGGTTTTATACCATGCTCTTTACCATGGTATCTCAAGAATTTCTCCAGTGAGCCGAAGATTTAGTTACAGTTTCCTGTCAGCTCTTCCTTTGGTCAGCCTTCTTTTTGGCTGACTAATAGGCTGTGCTTTCATGTATTTGACATTTATTTGCCGCCCACCTTGGCCCCAATTCAAGAAAGCATCCCTAAGCAGAACAGCACATTGGCAGGAAAAATAAGCACATAACTAAAATTAAATGCATGCTTGAATTTAACAGAGGTAGAGTGGATGGCATAAAAAAGCTATCCTGAATCAGGCCATTTAATTTGTCACCCTCTGCTTACCAAGTGCACTGTCCTGGAATGGGGGATGGGGTGTCCTTGTCCTGAAGGGCACCCGCTCTCTAACACTGTTTTCAGGAGTGCATGGGGTTTCATGTTTCACCCTTCTCCTGCTTGTATCATGTTTACTGTGTCATGTCCTAAGGACAACTGTGCTCCAAGGTCTGTCCTGTTCAATTGAATAATTGCTGCCATAGCTAAGCACAAGATAAATGTAATTCTGGCTATGAATTTTGCAAGCCAATATGTGAATTAGCAGGGTAGGTACGGGGAGAAGAAAGACCCCAGGTCCTCTATATATTGTGAGGCTTAAAGGATGAAGAGGATGAATTAGTGAAAAAAATTAAGCTGTGATTTTTCAGAGAGGCCTGCAGTAGTTAAGGGCTCAACTTCCACTGAAAGGCAACAGGAATTCAATACCTAACTTCCAGCCTCATTGCAACCCTCCCGCCCCCAAACAAAACGAAACAAAAGCACACCAAAAAACCCAGAGCTCTTATTCTGACGGACTCCAGGACTTGCTTCAAGCTCATGGTGTGATCCCCTCTGGGACAGAGTTGTACTGTGCCTCTAACAGAGAAACTCCTCATATGTCTCAGTAGGAAACTGGGGATTTTAGAGGGGCTAAAGTAAGCCTGGTATTTGTCCCCAGTGGGACAGAGTCGGACTGGTTTGCAAAGAAACAAATGGTGTCAGTGCAACCAGGACTCTGGATAGCATGAGATCCCATTCCTCCTGCATTGCCTGTCCCTGCAGGGAAAGAGTGCAGTTAGTATCTGTGTCCTGTCACAAGCTTCTGGAGATAGGCATGTCCCCAGGCACATATTCAGATGCTGGACTTTTGAGACAGCTGGGCTCCTCCTCACCTGTGCCTTTCTTTATCCATCTCTCAGGAAACTGGATTGAATCCAGGGCTTGGGTGGTTATAAGCAGTCTATAAGTTTGCTTAGTGGATTTTTCCAGGGCTTGATCCTGCAGGGACAGAGGCCAGCTGGGTTGTAATGGGAGGCAGAGAAGAGGCTTCTGGAAGGAAAGCCCCAACGGAGGACAGCTCTGTACTAAGGACTGTGACCCAACAAGGAACTGGGAAAAGATCTTAGTTTTTTTTTCCCCACAGTACTTTTACCAAACAAGAATCCAATGGGGAATTTTAGCGAGAGATCCATTTCCCTTTCCCCCTATTGGAGACTAACGGGATAGAGGGGGAAACTAAGGCAGTAGCACAGTTAGAAATGAGGCTGGGTATGTCTAGCTTCAGTGCCATGTAGGAAAGAGAATTTGTTTATTTCCAGCCATTTGCAGTCCATCCTTATTATTGGCAGGTGGGATTATGACATTAGAGGAGACTTAGCACAACATAGAGCTCATTTCAGTTCCAGAAACTATTGTATTCTGATTAATACGTTGTGAAAACTATACAAAATGGTGCTTGTTGCACCTAATACTCTTTGCCATCATTGTTACTTCCTAGCTGGAAAAAAACTGTTGTTGTGCTTGTTAAAGGCATAGTTTAAAATGAAACAGCTCTGCTTGTAGTAATAGTACTGCTGATGTCAGTGAAGTGATGTAGTCCTTTTATTAGACTAACACTAGCTAGTCACAGGAAGCATAAATTAGAGGCAGTATAGCTGCACAGCACACGATTTCTTGGACTTTCAGCTGCTTTGAGCAGAGACTGATAATTATTGTGTTCTCTAAGGTACTGAGCACACTCCTGGTGCTCCACAGAGAGGAGGGAAATCCAGCACTCCAACCTGAGCATCTTTAGTCTGGGTTTGTAGTAGTTATTTGTGGTCTGCTCTTCTCCTTAATTATTGCTCTCTAGAATGATAAAGCACAAGATGAAAGGAAATGAAACAACCAGGCTTATTAAGGTTAATTCCAGAACTGTTAGTTAAGAATGTACAAGTTATGTGGCTGACAAACCTAAATAGACAACACTCAAAGAACAGCAATGTAAATTATGGCTTACATCCTCCCAGTGAGTGTTGCAAAGCAAGCAATAGGGAAGAGGTAGACACAAGAAGGCATGCACCCCTCAAGCCAGTTTTCCCAGCTAATCTCTGGAGAATCTCTGCCCGGAAGTGAAGTCTCTTGGAGCCCTGTCCATCTAGACCCGTTCAGGGAAAAAGTCTTGCCCCCACTGTTGTAAAGGTTTAGGCTTCTGCTATTTCAGGGGCAACCTCCCTGTTCCTAGAAGAAGACAGCAGTTTTCAGGACACTTAGCTGCATAGATCTGGAGAAATACATCTACTGGCAAAGCAAAGAAATGCAGCAAAAGGGTAGCCATGAGGATCAAACTGGGATACTGAGTTCCTGGGGCCAGCATACATGTCTGATGGCAGAAAAAAGCAGTGCAGTTGTCCAGGCAGGTGGCACACTGATATGGGACAGTGATGCACCAATGCAGGCTAAAAACAACACAGAAAGCTAGCTCCTACAGCCCAGAGGCTAATGTAAACCAGGTGGGAGAGGCAAGGAGGCACAGATTCATGTGAAAAACAAGGTATTAACTTTAATGGTGGTTGTCAAGGTGGCATGACTCCTCATACTGCCTAAGGGCAGATACAGTAATGTGTGCTTGTACCTCTGAGCTTATTTCAGAGTGGCCTCTGCAGGATGTATGTAATGTCTGGCCATTCCTGCAATAGCCACACCTGTTTTTTCACCTGGTCACTCCTAATAGGCCCAGGTGGTGCCAAGGCCTCATACTGGCTTTTAGTTTAAGGAACAGTTTCTCCTTTGTGTGGCCTTGCAGAAGCAAGCAAATCTGCATCTGGGAACAGCTGCTGGGAGGTGAGAGTACCCCACTTTCCATGCATGATATCTCCACTGGGGCAACAATGTTCACACACTTTCATGGTTGCACAGAAATGAATAGATAGGACAATCACCCTATTGGTTATGTGCAGGGGAACCAGCTCTTACCTGCCTCTGGCTCTGAGGAGCTGTCCAGCCTTCTTTTTTCTAACCTTGTTTTTGCCCAGGAATCTGCCTCTGGGTGGTTCTTGTAGCCATGTAGAAAACCCTTCCCCCCCTTAATGTCTCACAAAGGAGACATTATCAACATCTGATCAGGGCAGGTGTTTAGGAAGCCTTCTGTTTTCCCATGTGATTGTGTGGATTGCCTAGTCCATGGTGAGGAAGGAGTTAGAGAGCTGCTGGGTGGGGCTGGTTCTTCCCAAGTAGGTATGCTTGCAGACAATGCAAGCAGAGACTGGTATTAAAAGGGGGGAAAGTAAGGCTCTCAGTGCTGACTGAGCCTGGCTCCTGGGCAAATGTGCTCTGAGGAATCATGTCCCCTGTGTCCTTTTCTACCCTAGTTTAGACATCACCTCTGTGAATTCAATCAAATGCATTTCCAAGAAGTGTTTTTCAGCTCTAGACTACTTTCCAGCTGGAGACCTCCCTACTTCATATACAACTTTTCTGCATGGCCTCCAGCTACTCACCTTGCACTTAATCAGAGGCCTTCTGTGAGCATAGCTGCTTCTGTTAGTGGCCATTATCATCTAACTATATTGAAAACTTGAGCTCATGCAAAGTGGTAACTCCACTGTGGCCTAACAAGGTTGTCAAATGCTTTGAATCAGCTTTGTAGAGAATACTGGAATGTGTTAGGAATTGGTTTAAAGGGAACGCCATAATCCAGGCAGTGTTAGGGGCCTAGGAAGGGATGAAAGATTCATTTTTTGAACAAACTGAGTCCTACCTGTCTCTGTATCTGTAATGTTTCCATAACTAGTATCTGCATGGATAAGACCAAGTGTGTTCTATATATATTGGGAAAGTGTTGCATTATATCACAGTCTCTTGCCATTGAAAACTCTGTGATGGAGATAAACCTTTTTCTGAAGCATGATTAATGTGAATATAACACACATTTGGGTCTCATTTCACAGGCCTAATCTGATTGGGACATAATTAGTGCAGTACCCAGTTTTAAAATGTGTTGTGTTGACTGTGAAGATGGAGCCCAAATAAATCAAAGGTAGGACTAATCTGTTTTTACTAATGCTTATCTCTGCTGAGTAGTGAAGAGTCTCTAGCCAAAATCTACAAAGAATGTATGTTCTTAGGTTGCTATGGAGAGTCCTCAGGTCTGAGAGCATTTGGCCACAGATTTTACATCACATCTATTGCCTCACAGCTAGCTGTAATACCATAGTTCATCATACACCGGATATCCTCATGCCTGGGGCACAATATGAGTCTAGCGAATTCTGACTTCCTTCAGCCATCTAAGAACTGCAGCGATAACTGTACTTTGCTACACAAGTTATGTATAATGATTCAGAAAATATTTCACTGCTAGTTTTTTAACTGTTTTAACATAACAGCATGCATTTCATTGACACTGGAGTTGACCTTCAGCTGGTCACACCATGAGCCCTGATACCAGGCCTGGGGGCTGTCAAAATATGAGTTCTATTTTTAAAAGATGGAACCTTTTTATGGCTTGTTTCCCATTTTATGTCTGCATAGATTTGGTGCATATGTAGCACCCTTCCCATTTATGCCCGATTAACATCTGAACTGCTGCACAAGTATAATGTGTAGAAGGAGTCATTTTGTCCTTATTCGCCACAATTCCTCCCCAGCTACTTAAGTTCTTTTCTGGATTGTTTGTTTCTTTGTTTATAAGCTAAACTAAATCAGGAACGGTGATATAATAATGTCCTCTTCAGATGCATTAGAAAGTGAAGACATCTGCCTAGCTTCTCCCTGGAACCCCAGGCAGCAGGTTCTAGGTGTGCTTGGGTCAGAATCTAAACGTTGCATGTCAGTCCAGTGCCAGAAGGCATTGAGAAGGACTCAAGGTTGGATTGAGAGCCACGTTTAAGAGGGTCTTTTGAATGCCCCAATTTACTGTAGTGGTAATGGAGAGAAGAAGAAACAAAAAATCTTATGGGGAAGAACCTAAATCCAGGTTGGCAGTCTTAATGTGAGAAACTGTGCACTGAGGATGGGAAATTTTCCTAATTCCCCCAGAAGATACTCAGTGAATTTTTACTGGAGTGAACAGAAGCCGAAGTCTGAGGCTAAAACATCTGCCCACAGCAGGTATCCCACATTGTGCTGGGAGTGGCAGTGCCTCAAATGATCCTGGGCACCAGCACCCTGCTTTTGGTGCAGCTCTTGACAAAACCCGCTCTTTGTGCCTGCTCTGAACACTGCCTGCCTGTTTGTCAGCACCTGCCACAGTTTGCTCTATATTTATGCCTTCAGCATTGCCTCTCACAGTTTAGCCATTCCTGTGTCTATGCCCTTGGGCTCTTTGTCAGTTTAATTCAATAAAAGTTATTTCTAAAGTATCATCTTCACTATATTACCCTAGTAACTCTGTTGTGTAAACAGAATGAGTCCTGCTGTCTAATCCCCTGTACTTCTCTTGCATCTGAGAAAAAGGTATATGGTATATAAATTGTACAGCACTTAAGCTGTAGAAGGGAGATGTAAAATACTGCAGGACAAGCCTGTGTTCCCTTTCTCCTCCATCCAGTTTCCCCTCATCTTGTGTCTGCTGCTTCCAGTTCTGAGAAAAAATGAGCTAAAGGGGAGCAGCCATTGGAACTTGCCTGAATCAACATCTGGGAAGGATCAGGAAGATAACCATTAGCTTAGCAGAGACGTGTCAGAGCTCTGTTAGGAGTCAAGGGATCTGTTTTTATTTTATTCTTCAAGAAAATAAAATGTCCTATTACTGCTGGTTTCTTGGTCTGTGGGGGACAGCTGAAACAAAAACATCTGCACTTTTCATGTGGCCTTCATAAACAAACCAAAAAAGCAGCCCAGCAACCACCAGGGGAAGTGACAGCTGGCCCATAGGGTAGAACTTAAAGCAACCGGCACCTTTCCATATCTTACCCTAACTGTGCTTTCCGTGCTGCCTGGAAACTTTCAGTTTCTACTGTTAAAAAGGGCTGAATTGCGGGTATTAGAAAAGCAAAATCTAGTGAAAAGAAATAATTAAAATATTAAGGGTTAGATTCTCTGGGTTGCTGAGACTAATGTGCTGAGACTTTAATGTCAGCGATAGCAAGTAGTGACTTGCCCTTGTGGAGGAGGCAGTCTCTGTGCAGCAGGAAGATGGTGGAGGTATGTTTAGTAATACTGCCTCCAAGCATATAAAAATCATGAGTCAGGTCCATAACAAACTGTCTTAAATTATGGAATTTTAAAAGTATGGATTTTGTTTTTTGCCTAGGTTTTTGTGCCTTTAAGGAATGTTAAAGTCACATTTCCAAGTTCTTTTTCTGTAAGACTAATGTTTCAATATTTACACAGACAGGTTGTTAGCCATATTAGTCTGAAGTCAGGCAGAAGGCAGGGTACTTTTCACCTTATAGACTAATTTAAAAATGTATATAGCACAGGCTTTCATGACCTGGAGCCCATTTAATTAGATGCTGTGAAAGGACATGCACAGACCAATAAAATGGAGAGAGTGATTTGAATACAAAAGGTGGGAAGGGAGGAGGGTGAGAGAAGGGGGTGGGAGGCAGCAAACAAGAAAAAAAATCATAGGAACAAAGCTAGTCCAGGTAACAAGTAAGAATCCATGCTCCCTGGTTAAACCATACTTAATGCAACCCAGGCTATGGATAATTTCTTGTTCTACAATTTTCCTGTTCAAACTGCTTTTTAAAATATTGCTGCCTGAGAACAGCCAGCCTGAGATCAGCAACGGAGTGCCCAGGGAGATTAAAGTGTACTGCCACAGGCTGTTGTTTCTTTCTTCAGCTGATGTCATATAATTCATTCTTACATGAAGAGATCATGTAAGATCTGTATGATGTAGACAGCAAAGAGGGATTGTAAGCAGGTGGTGGTGTATATGACAGTGGTAGACTTGAAGGTGAATGAACCTCGGATATTTTATACTCCTTGTTATTTGGTCCAGTGATGATGTGGTCTATATTGATGTGGCACAGTAGGCATTTGGGTCTGTTGCAAGACCTTGGTGAGGATAGGAGTTAGTCTGTTCCTTGAGAGACATCTGTCACTTGAGAGATGCCATTTGAGGTTGTTACTTACAGCCCTCAGCTTGTATACCTGGGGTAGGCAACATTTTGCTTGGCACGCACACCTCAGGGTGGATGGCAGGGAAGGTGCCAGTGGCCCGATCCTTGCTCTTGGCTGTTACAGAGCAGTGGTGCTCAACCTCTGGCGTATGGGCCAGATGCAGCCTACAGAGCTATGTCATCTGGCCCACAGGTCTAGAAAATTGGCAACAGAAGAGCAGGGGGCATTAATTACTGCTTCCCTGCTGCCAAATTTCTGGACCTGTAATAAGCCCTGTGGGCTGGATGACATGGTCTTGAATGTGGGACTGGATCTGGGAGCATGGTGCCAGGCCAGCACACCATATCATACCTTTGGACCAACCTGGCCCTGGGATCCAGTCCATGAACCAGCCCTGTGCCCCACTTCTGGCCAATGGGGCTAGGTAAGTTGAGCACCACTGGTATAGAGATTTGAAGTCTAAGAGCTTGTCTGCATTATGGGGCTGCTGCTGGCATAGCTGTGTTAGTAAAGATGTAGCATATGGCAGAAGAGGCTTTTCTCACAGCATAGTTATACTACCTTCCTGGATGAAAAAAAAAGCTAAGCCCTCTTCTGGCATGGCTATATCCAGATGGTGTTGGTGGGGAGGGGGAGCTTACCAATATAGCTACATTAGCTACAGCAGCATTTCCCTACCCTTGTGGGTTTGCACCCCATCATAGGCACATGAAGTTTACTCGTGCCCTTTTCTTGCACCCCTATACTTCAGTCACAAGCATTTCCCAGAAGGGAAGTGGCAGCAGCAGCTGAAGTACAGGGTGGGGGCAAGAGAATCAGTAGAGAGGAAAGTGGCGGGTGGCACCTGAACTTGGGGTGGGGCACCACTGATTGCCTAGGGACCTTTTGGGCCCTGGCACAGGAGTATGCCCCATAGCTTGGGAAAAGGTGAACTAGAGGATATGCAGATTTCAAGCCCCTGGCTGATTGTAGCTATGACAACAGAACTTGGTTTGTGCTCCAAAGTTCTGTGCTACAAAGCCTGTGTTTCTCCCGGCAGAGTAACTTAGGAGATTGCATTAGTGGTGAGAGCAAGTGAGGTCTTCCTCCCTGGTGACCTGATGATTCAGTTCTGAGTACCTCTTAAAGCAGCTCCATTGGAACACAAAATCCTCAGGCATCACAGGGCACGAAGCAGAAAAAGTTACAAAGCAGAACAATCACCTGCTTGTCTGCTGCATGTCCCTTCTGGCCTGGTCATCAGAGTTGTTGAGTCCTAGTGAATTTACTTTTTGTACACAGAGACGCACAGCAAGTACAGGGAAAACAGACTGGGCCTTTTATTAGGCCAGCTTAAACTTGTTCAGTATTTCTAAAAATCACTGCCTACTTATACTTAGCCTCTTAAATCAGCTTTTAGGTACTTAAATAGATGGTCTGGTTTTCAAAATACCGAGGCTTCAACATCTCTTGCTGGAAGGGAGAAGCAGATTGGGTGCCCAACACTTTTGCAAATGAGGCCACTTCTTAAGGTGCCTACATATGGAGTTAGACTTCAGTATCTTAAAACTTGGCCTTATTTTTCCTCCCAAAGAATGTAAATCTCTCCCATTCTCCAGCCCCATCCTAATTTTCAGAAATGTCACGTTTCTGAAAAAAGCTTGAAGATTATTCACCCTGCACTTCATGCCTCTTTACACACATATAAGAAAAATGTACCAAGGGCAGGAATACACTTTGTATACATGGCTGAAATTTTGAAGAGTTGTTCTTTTATAATACAAATAAAAATACTAAGCAAACGACAAAGACAGTGCATAGCCCAGCCACATCAGTGTCCTGAGCTGCAGAGGAACCAAACTTCTGCAACTCCAGTAAGAGCAAATGGAATTTGCCAGTGCTCAGCAGTTCTTAGTAATAAGACCAAGGCGTGCACTTCTGACATTTTCTAAGAGTGACAGGAGAAGAGCCAGGTGGAGGGAGCATGATCCCACATTCCCTGCCTGATCCATTGATGCAAAGAAGAGCTTTGTGTACATTAGGGGCTGGAAATTCAAGAACAAAGCTAGGATAGCATTGACATGAAATTCACAGAGCTCTAACTTTATTGGTCTGTGTTCTCCTTTTGTGAGATCCATTTATCAGGATATTTCAACAAGGAAAATATGTTCTGATTTAAATAATTCACAAAGTGTCCCTTTTGCCTTGAACCCTTGAGTAGTTTTATTGAATTCTTTTCAAGACGATGTTTCTTAAACAAACAAACAAAAAACCAACCAACCCCCGCAGAAGGTTGTGGGCAACAGTTTTCAGATGTATAACTTGCTTTGTTTACAGGCATTTGTTCTTTCTCTGTATTTATGATGTCTAATATGAGGCTCACCATTGAAGCAACACAAATGGAGAAAATAACCGCAGAGGAATTATATAGCCAATCATTGTGCAATATCTTCTTTGAAGAGGCAAAATCCATGCCCCCAGTGGTGAGAATGAAAATCCCAGTGCCTCTCATTATTATAGTACACTAGCACCTGTAGGTTTTAGTCAAGCTTAAGGATGCATTGTGCTGGGCAGTGAAAACATATTAGGAGACTGGTCCTGAAAAATATACAGTGTAAATTAAGCCAGGATTTTTGGCTGTAGATGTAAAACACAGGGAGGGGGATGCAGGTTATAGGAAAGAAAGCTGAGGATAACAATAGGCGTATGTGGCTCCATGGGCTATCCACGTGTATAATTTAGTCTTTTATATAAATAACAGACTTTTATATAAGGCAGAAGGAAGCTTCAGCAGGTTACCTGCTTGATTACCATTATTAGGCCATTTAGGTACCATTTCAAAGCCAATGTGAGCTTAGTGGGTTTGCCATTTGATTCTGGGTGGTCCAAAAATACAGGCCTGTTTCCCTTAATTGCATTGTTTATTGGACGGTGAGTCTGAGTATAGTGCAGCCAGTTCTAATGCCCCAGGCTTTAGTCCATACCAAAATCCTAGTTTTTAAGATGGATGCAAAAGTTCTGCATTGTTGTTTTTTTTTTTACTTTAATTTCTTATAGTTTTAATGTTAGAGCCAGCAAATCTAGCCCTTCACATGGTTTCCCAACACAGCTTTCCTAACTATATAGTTGATCCAATAAAAGACATCACAAAAAAACCCATTGCCTTTTATACTAATTAATGCAGGCAGAGCACCATGTTAACATGATTGGACTGCTACCAGTACTCAGCATGTCTATATGTCAGTATGTCTGCTTGTCAAAAAGACCAGCAAGAGGCTGTTGATTGTTACCTTGTTCTCTGCTGCAGTAAGATCCAGGAGAAGGCTGTTATACTAAAGGTATCTCATCTGCTACTTGACTGAAACCAGAAAAAAAAACTTCATTTAAAAGTCAGAAAATAAATGTAAAATTTCAGGCACATTACTGTACTAGATTGCACTGGAGAAAACTTGTGAAATTTCATGTTGGCTATTTGTCTTAGAATCATAGAATTGGACTGTTTGAAAGGACCTCAAGGGTCATCTGGTCCAAATGGATTTGTAGGAGCTCTTATTCCTAAGCCATCCCAAACAAGTGCTTATCCAGCCTATTCTAGACAATCTCCAATAATAAAGCAGATTCCACAACATAAAAATGTGGGAAAGTTTTGGATTTCCTGAAAAATGTTGGCAAAGCAACTATCAGAAACTTCAGCATTCTTCTCCCCCTAGTCCTTTTTGATAGGTCTTAATTTGCCACTAATATTTCAACTGTCACCCATCTTTTAATTTAAATAATTTGTCTAACAGGCAAACATTTCCAATCACATATTTCAGTATCCTTGTGCTCAGAGTTCACATAAACAAGAAAAAATAATTGCAGCTGAACAAGTTATCCTACGTAAACATCTCAGCTGTCCCTCATATTGGGAGACATCAGACATTTAAGCCCCAAGATTACACACATATTTTCTGTCTCCTCTCTCTTATTGTCAGACCTCAGAAACAATCATGAGATGGAAGAGGAAGGGGAGAGCACCTTTTTAGCACAATCCCTGACTGGTTAGGATGCTTATCCAGGGAGCAGAAAATCCAGGTTGTAGGCCCTACCCTTCATCCAGAGGAGGTTTGAACCTATGGCTTCCACTTTCCAGCAAAATATCTTAACCATGAGGCCATGGGCTAAATATTACTGTGAAGTGTCCTCCACCTCTCCTCTTGAAGATGGTCTATTGGGGAGCCAAGAGGGGAGAGCTATGGGGTTCTAAGGGGAGCAAACCAATGGAAGTGCAACTCAGTGAGATAGTACAGAAGCTATCTTATTGGTATGTATCCATTTTATCCAATGACTATTAAATGCAAAATGCAGAAGCACTGTTGAAGGGAAGGTTCTCCTCCATTTTTTATGACTTCACATGATTTCCATGCTTCCCAGGGGGAATAGGTTCTAAAATCTGCCTTCCTGGCCTAAAATGGCACTTACATTGCTATCTTAGCCACATAAACACTACTTACTAAAGGTGGAGTTGGATTTGGGCCAAAGAATCTAGCTCTTCCAATTGTACTGCATGTGTCTGAATGATACATTAGTGTTGTCTTAGTCTGCAGAGAAACTGAGTAGCTCTGAGAAAGATGAAATGCCTCTATTATTTCTCACAAAGATATTAAGGTAGGAACTTAAGGGTGCTTAGAAACTTTGACATTTTGAACCCTTTTACTGCTGGTTCATTTTAGCGAGGTTAAATATCACAGGAACATAGTTTGGTGAACTGCTGAAGATATATTGGGTTATTCCTCTGGGTCTTTCCTTATAGCATATCCAGATATGCAGGATTTTGACCAGGCTATGTTAGTATTCTGATCCTGTGATTATGCCGGTGCATAATCTAAGGGGTATGATGAATCTCATTTTGTTCACCAGGCTTTTCACGAGGTGTTTTTGGTTTTTTTTTGAGTGATCAGTTCTAACACCTGGGGTTTGGAATGAGCCATTTAAGACAGAATAGTTACCAAGGAAGGTAGAAAGAAGGCCATCAGAAGAGATGTAAAGTGGGGAAGAAGAAGGTAGAGGGTAGCTACTGGGAATCAGAACATAGGGTGTAGCAGTTAGCAGGGGAGAGGCATGGTAAGTGGCAATTGCATCTTACCTTGCATCTTACCTCTTTTTGTTTAGTTTTTGCCATGTGTAATTTGGGCTCCTATACTCTCCCTTGGGACTCTTGTGGCTTTAAGCCACAGCTCTGAATGGAAAACAGTGTGTAGTTGCACAATTCCTTCTGAGCCCACAGGGGAATGTATTCACTGCTATGCCTTGCATACACACACTTTTACAGTAACTCAGGTTTGCTGGCTAGAGCAGAGGGGAAGGGGTAAACTTTCTAGCCTCCCCACACACTTGGATGCAATCGTCCCTGTGTTTAGGAGAGTGTAGGACAGGAACTGCATACCTAAGCAGGCACTAGCTACTACTGGGGCTCTACTACTGAGCCTTTTGGCTGTCTTGGTCCATGGACATACTTGCCTCTTAGGTGCTCACTTCTGCAGTTACCTCCACACAAAATCTTATTGCCTCTGCAGAGCACAATTCAAGCCCCATCCTCCTTCCAGAGAAAAGTGCAAGTCCCATCTCCCTGCCAAGGCCTACCAAGGGCTTATCTCAGCAGCACTGCACTGATGGGGAAGGCTAGAAACATCCCAGAGATGATCCTGCAGTACCCCAAAGTTGATGATGGTGTCTCAACCTTTTCAGATGCGAGGCACCTTTGGATAGACTTGGTGTACCCCTTGGAAAATGCCAGCTCTTAGTTTTCATTCTGTTATTGAGTGCAGATAAATAACAGAGCTATTTTTCTGTTGCCAAGAACTGAGAAAGTCTGCAACTATGGATTTCTATTTTAAATTGTTGGGCTTATCTTGTGAATCAGGTCTGCACACCTCACAGTGCTAACATTGGGTGGCACCACTGTGGCACCCATGAAAGGATCTCAAGGTACTCCTGGTTGAGAATCCCTGGGTTAGATGATGGTTAGGATGGTTTGCATAGGGATAGGGGTACTCAATCCCTGGCCTGCAGGCCAAGTAAGGAGTCATTACATGTGGTCCACAAGGCTTCCCTATGAGGTGGGAAATATGGTGGCAGGGGAACAGTGGCCATTAATATGGTCACTATCACCCTGCCAAATTTCTAAACCCCAAGCCCTGTGTGCCTGGTTGCAGCCAGGACATGTCCCCTTCCCCCCATCTGGACTGGGCCACATCCTCTTCCCTTCTGGGGCTGGGATGTGGTGGGGCTACCCCCCCTGCCCCCTTCCACTTGTCCAAATGGTGCCCATTGCACTAGGGCCAGTGCCAGATCAGGGATGGGACCAGCCATGGAAAAAGGTTGAACACCACTGTATAGGGATACTCCTGTCTCAGGCTATAGATGAAAGATCATAGAATCGTAGAAAATTAGGGTTGGAAGGGATCTCAGGAGGTCATCTAATTCAAGTCCCTGCTCAAAGCAAGACCCAGCCCAACTAAATCATTCCAGCCAGGGCTTTGTCAAACCAGGCCTTAACAACCTCCAAGAATGGAGATTCCACCACCTTTCTAGGTAACTTGTTCCACCCTCCTAGTGATAAATTTTTCCTAATATCCAACTTAAACCTCCCTTGCTGCAACTTGAGACCATTGCTCCTTGTTCTGTCATTTGTCACCACTGAGAACAGTCTAGCTCCATCTTCTTTGGAACTCCCCTTCAGGTAGTTAAAAGATGGCTATTGCTATCAAATCCCCTCAGTCGTCTCTTCTCCAAAGTAAATAAGCCCAGTTCCCTCAGCCTCGCCTCATAAATCGTCTGCCCCAGCCCCACAACCATTTTCGTTGTCCTCTGCTGGATGGACCCTTTCCAACTTGTCCACATTCTTTCTATAGTGGGTGGCTCAGAACTGAAAACTACTCCAGATCATGAATGTCACGTGCCCCCTGTGGCTGGGGGAGCATAGCAAGCTCTGGCAGGTGGTGGTGGCCAACAGCGATCACAGACTGCCCACGGATGCTGCCAGTGGGGTCACTGGTGGGGGTGGCGAGTGGTGACTGCCCACAGGCACCACCGGCAGTGTCAGCAGTGCCTTTTCGTAGGGGGGCACATGCACCTGTGTGCACCCCCTACGCATCACCAATGCTCCAGATGTGGCCTTACCAGTGCAGAATGACTTCCCTCCATCTTCTGGCAACTCTCCTACTAATACAGCCCAGTATGCTGTTAGCCTTCTTGGCAACAAGGGCACACTGCTGGCTCATATCCAACTTATTGTTCACTTTAACCCCCAGGTCCTTTTCTGCAGAGCTGCTGCACTGCCAGTCAGCTCCCAGCCTGTACTGGTGCATGGGATTCTTCCATCCGAAGTACAGGACTTTGCATTTGTCCTTGTTGAACCTTGAGATTTCTTTTGGCCCAGTCCTCCAATTTGTTGAGGTCGCTCTGAATCCTAGCCCTGAACCCAGTATATTTACTACTCCCCGCAGCTTAGTATCGTTTGCAGACTTGCTGAGGATGCACTCTATCCCATTTTCCAGGTCGTTGATGAAAATATTGAACAAAACTAGCCCCAGGACCAACCCCTGGGTCACTCCACTTGATACTGGTTGCAAACTAGACATCAAGCCATTGATTACTACCTGTTGAGTTGGATGATCCAGTCAGTTTTCTATCTACCTTATAGTCCAGTCACCCAACCCATACTTCCTTAGCTTGCTTGTGAGAATGTTTTAGGAGACCATATCAAAAGCTTTGCCAAAGTCAAGGGACACCACATCCAGTGGTCTCCCCACATCCACTGAGCCAGTCACCTCATCACAGAAGGCAATTAGTTGGTCAGGCATGACTTGACCTTGGTGAATCCATGCTGACTGTTCCTAAAAAACCTTCTATAAGTGCTTAGAGATGGATTCCTTGAGGACCTGCTCTATGATTTTTCCAGGGACTGAGGTAAGGCTGACTGTAGTTCCCTGGATCTTCCTTCTTCCTTTTGCCCTTTTCCAATCTTCTGGGACTTCTGATTGCCACAGGTTTTCAAAGATGATGGCCAGCAGCTCTGCAATCACATCAGTCAACTCCCTCAGCACCTTCATATGTATTGCATCTGGCCCGGTAGCTTTGTACAGGTCCAGCTTGACCTTGCGTGTGAAGACCAAGGTAAAAAAAGCATTGAGCACTTCAGCCTTTGCTGCATCATCTGTCACTAGGTTGCCTCCCCCATTCAGTAAAGGACCCACACTGCTGGATCTTCCTCTTGCTGCTAAACAGGATCCCTTCCTTTCCAGCTCCACTCCCCTGCCAGTGAGGCCTATTTAACACATAAAGTTAACATGGGCTCAATGCCCACGGAGCAAGGGTTAGCCTGTTAGTAGGGGGGAATACTGCATGTACGCTGACTGAGTGTGGGGGGCAGCTAAAGAGAAAACAGGGACCGGAGTGAGGTCAAAGGTTCAAAATGAGTATACCGAGAACAGAGCACACTGGGCCTCAAATGAGTCCAAGGAGCCAGTGGACGCCATCCAGGGAAACTGCCCAGAGATGACTGGAGCAGGGAGAGGAAAACTGTCCCAGCCAGAGCCTCCTTCCCCATCAGGTAGATGGGGCGCTTGGCTAGGGCTGGCGGAGGTTGAGTGGGAGGCTGCGGAGGCGGTGGATGGGGGGCTTGCGAACACAAAGGTACAGGAGTCCTGCAGCCAGAGCCCGAGCAGGCGTGCTGGAGGAGGGGTCCCCCCAGCTGGCAGAGGGGACCTGTGCGAGCCAGCCCCAGCCCCAGCCCCCAGGGGCTCGCCAGCAGCATCAGGCCCCGGGCGGCGGCTCCTCTCGCCAAGGACGCCCCAAGGGCAACGCCGCGGGCCGAGCAGCGCCCCCTCTGCCAGAGGCGGGGGGGCGCTCCCGCCCGCTGCAGCGCCCGCTCCCTCCGCTAGGGCCTGCTTGTGCTTTGCCGCCCGCTGCAGGCGCTCGCAACCCGGCGCCGTTTGAGCCGCTCGCGCCGCCATAGCGAGCCCGCCGCGCCGCCTGGCTGCGGCCGGACCAGCGCAGGCAGCGCCTCCCGCCCGGGCAGCGGCGGCGGCGGCGGCGGCGGCGGCGGGGGATGCGGCGGCGGCGGCGGAGGGGCGCAGCGCCGAGCCGGCCCCGCTGAGCTGCCCGCGGGCGGGCGAGCGGCGCCGCCAGGTAAGCGCCGCCCGGGAAAGTTCGCCCTGGAGCGAGCAGCCCGGGACCGCCGCTCTCCCCGGGGCCAAACTTCAGCTGGGGAATCCCGCTCCCCCGGGCTGAGGAGCGGGCCGGGCCGTCTCGGCTTGGCGTCCTCCCCCCGCGGTATAAATAGCGTGAAACAGGAGCCGGGCGGGGGCGGAGGGCGCCGGGCGCTTGCAGGAAGCTGCGAGCAAAGCCTCCCGCGGCCTCGCTGCTGGGTGTCGCCCTGGCCATGTAGGTGCCGTCCCTGCAGTGGCAGCCTCCTGGAATGAGCCTTGTCCCATGCAACCGCTTGCCTGAAGCAAGGGGCAAAGGGAGGTGCCGAGGTAAGGAGGCAAAATTGCAGCTCCCAGGAGTTCTTCGCTGCTGCGAGAGAGCAGTGTCGCATCTGCCCGCGTGGCTGGAGAGCAGTGTCACGCCGGAGTGGGGTGTCACAGCCACCCCTGTGGCCCGAGACCGGTGTCATGCCTGGAGAATGGTGTTGCGCCCAGAAAGCAGTGTCACGCCCACCTGCGTGCCCAGAAGGCCTGGCTGGCATGCGTCTCAGGAACAGGATCCACTGAAACTGTGTTCTGACCCCTGAATCTGGGGTCTCTTTTTTTTTTTTTTTTAGGCGACTACTGGGTTGATCATCTGGAAGTGGCGAAGGAGACAACGAACCCCCCCCCCCCCATTGGAAGAACAGCGCCTTGAAGCAGAAGAGGGACTCTCCCGGGAAGCAGTCACCCAACACGTGGAAGAGCAGAACGTGGGGCCGTGTTTGTGTGCACGTGAGCCAGGGAGCCGGGCTCATTTCCAGCGCATTGCTTCCAAGTGGGGCCCCTCTGTACCTCGCGATGATGTCGGTTGAAGGGTCTACCATAACAAGCCGCATAAGAAACCTGCTGCGCTCCCCGTCCATTAAACTGAGGAGAAGCAAGCCTGGGAACAAGCGGGAAGACATCAGCAGCAAGGTGAGTGCGGCATCTGTATCACATCAGAGTTTGTTGCATTAGGTCCCATCCGTGCTAAGATCCAAGTGTGCTTGCTAAAATAGCCGAGTCCCACAATATGAGTCTAGCTTCGTTTTCTCTTGTAGTTGGAACCTTAACTTTGTCTTCAGACCTTCCTATAGCCCAAGCCCCTCATATGCATGCATTGTATTTGGAAGTGCTTGGAGGTGACTGGTGTAGCAGCTTCAGACTAAGTCCTGGCATGGAGAGTATTAAACTAGTTCAGGAATTCCCACCCCCTGCTCTGTGGGCCACTTGGTAGCGGTCAGTAGGTGGCTGCCTCCTGCCTTCTCCCCCATGTTTCTATCTGCTAAATTGAATTAAAAATTACTGAAAATAAGCATGTGTATCTATTCTTCCATCTAAGCACTTCTTGTCAGTGCCACAGTAACGTGTGGTCATGAATGGAAGGTGAGGTGTCCTGTGGGGTGAGACTTGGGAGACGAGCCCATGAAATACTTCCCTACACAGCTATGGTCCCCATTGTGAGGAAGTGTGAGAACCCTTGATTTAACTACCCGCTCTTTCTTTTGTGTTCTTCATAATGAACTATTCTTGCCATTTTTGCTCTTGGGGATGGTAAGTATGCCTTTTAAGCACTGGTTCTCTCCTCATTGTCCATCATCCTGGTGTCAGAGTGAAGTTAGACCTTTTGATGTGCCATTCCAGAAAGTGCGCCAATACCCACTGAGTAGAGCCACAAACCCCATTTAATAAGAGTGTGTGTGTATGTGTGGGGGGAGGTATTAAGGGCATATAAGTGATTGCTTGGGACAAGTAAAATACAAAATGGATGGGAGTGAAGGTCAAAGGTTTAAAACGAGTGGACCAAGGGGGGCAGACACCGAACACAGACAAGTCAGGGAGCTGAATTCCTGATGGAAGCAATCATTCATCTGGAATTGACTCTGATGTCGTAAGGAACGGATGGTAATTTAATTGCAGGGTCAGTCAGGAGGAGGAACCAGACTGGGTGACATTGCCTTGTGGTAAGAGCAAAGGACTATGAATCAGGGAGACCAGCCTCTATTCCTGACTCTGACACTGACTCATTTATGACTTCGGGCAATGTGCTTACCCTTTACGTATCTTTGTTTCTGCACTTACAAGATGAGGAGGATAACTCCTCTCTGCGGTAAGGTTTGATTAATAAGTATGAAGAGCTTTGTAGTCCTTCCCCTGAAGTGCTATCATCCTGTTGTTTATTTAGAACAGTGGTTTTCAAACTTTTTTGAGCTGACCCCCTCCCCCCACTTTGAGTTATGATTTTGTTCATGCGTCCCACCCCCCTCACCCCAGAGGGGCAGCGTAGCCAGGCATAGGGTGCGCCCCTCATCCTAGCAGCCACCACGTGGGCTCCACCTGCCATGGCTCCAGTGCCTCCTTGCCCCCGCTGTGGCTCTAGGCTGTGCGCCTGTCGCGTTGGGCTTGCAGAGGCATAGCAGCCCTCTGGTGGAGCCTGTCCCGGACGCTCCACCCCTGCATCCCCCTGCAAGGCTGCAACAGCGCCGGCTCCTTGCAAACTTCTTGCCCACATCCCCCTGTGCTGCAACCGCCCCCCACCACAATGTTCCTTTATGTCTTCCCAGGGGGGTGTACCCCACAGTTTGAAAATCACAGATTTAGAAGCTGAAGCTTTACAAATATAGCTATGTTACCAGGGAGAACACATAAAACAGCAGGTGCGGTGAATAACGTTTTGTTGAAATTCTTTCTCTGTCCCCAGTGTGAAACCCTACTTGTAATACTGGTTTTCATTGCTTTGGCTGGGTATTACCAATATGCACTATTTGTTTACCCTGTCTTTTCTGGTAGGATAAAACCTACTCATCTACCTTGGAGAGTCCTCTGTGTTACCATGACCTATGCTACTGACAGGAACATGTGTGTGTTGCTTGCGTACAGAGTGATCAGACTCTAATGAAACACACTCAGTATCTGCTGCTGAGGAGGTCTTGGTTCATCTGTGTAGGCAGAGAATTTTTTTAAATTATAAAATAGTTCTGTGTGCTGCAGGAAGGAGGGATTGCTGGATCTCAGCTCAGTGAAAGGAAAAGGTATCCGTGCTTTGCTGAGCTATAGCTGTTTCTTTTTTGAGCTGGAAACTGCCTGTAATCCCTCCCTGGTATCTGATCAGTGTGTGTCATGGTGCGAGCCTTTCAGGAGAGCCCTGTTGTATCCCTCATGAGTTTGGTGTTGTGAAATCATTCCTGCAACACTCTTGCCAAAGCACCTTTGCAATTGTCTTGTCCCCAAGGGAAATTTAGAGATTCATGCCACCGCATTAAATTAGCTTTTGTATCTTATTAACAAGTACATTAATGCAGTAGATCAGTAAGATGTGGGAAAACAATGATGTGATACTTTAGAGGCAGCTTCTTGGGGAATTTGGATAATTTCTTGGACTGAGATGCTATGTGGTGGTGCTCTGGGAAAGCAGCATAGTTGAATCTGCTTTCTGCCATAACTGTAGACTTTGAAGCTTTCTGTGCTGCCCTTTGAAATCTATGAAATCTTTGTCAAAGGTCCCAAAATAAACTGTTCTTGCTCATACTGGCGGAGAGCTCATTTTGTCATGTGCATGTTCTTTAAGGTGAGAACCCCTGCCACTGTACAACTGTGAAGCATGTACCTTCCATCTGCTGTAAGTCTTGAGTATGAATCCACTGGCATTGAATTATAGTGGTATATTTATAACTCTAAATGAGTCTCTTGTTCATTCAGCCTCCACTTACCCGCCGTGGGTAATGGGTAGGATTTTTGCCAGACCATGGTTAACTTTTGAGGTATGTTGGAAAATCTGGAATATTTGAAAAGCTGCCATAAAGACTGAGTAATATTGTTCTCCTTTGTCACAGAGGGCAGGATGTTTGCAATGAGTTCAAATAGCAGAAAAACAAATTTAGGTTAAATCTCAGAAAAACTTCCTAAATGTATGTTTTTCAGTAGGATGATGAAACAAGCTGCCCAGGGAAGTTGTGGAACCTTTTTCACTGTTGGTTTTCAAGAAGAGGCTGAACAAATCCTGCATCTGTTCAAGGAATTGAACTAGATGACTCTTGAAGGTCTCTTCCAATCCTATGATTCTATGGCAACATTTGGATATTATCTGGCATGTAGTTATACGCATTGTTGAAATCCCTTTATAGCCTCCAAGTGTGGTGGTCTGCAAAGTTTATGGTAGTAGCTAGCTATCTTGGGTTCTCATGAATATGGTCTGGTTATATATATATATAAGACAAAGCAGGACTAATTTCCTGGATCCATGCCTGAAAGGAGACTGCCTTTTGTGCTAAGCACAGGTGAAAAGTGAGACAGCTTCAACTCCTTATTTTCTCTCAAGCACTTCAAGGCCATGTTGCTCCAGCAACTCCATTTAGAATTGGTAAATACCTGCAGAAAACTGCCAGCTCAGTGTCTGGGTTTCAGTGTTCCCAGTGAGAGGATTCCTTAAGTGAAGCAAGATTGTGTTTTGAGGCCCCCTAGGATATTCTGGGAAATTCACTGTCACCAGAACTTTGGATGGTGATCAAATAAATCTGTACAAAGGGTATTCTGACTTGAATAGGGCAGAGAGAGGAGGAAGAGAAGCTCTGTACAAATGGGTTCCGATCCATGGCACAGACCTATAATGCTGTGTGAGCTGTGGGTAGACCATAGGATGGTTGTTGTGCTGAAACCTGTTGATCCAGTATTTGGAAAGAAGGTGTGGGAGCAAGTGCAAATAACTGTTTTGCAAAAAAAGGGGTGTGTTTCATGTGAGCTGCAAAATGAAGGGAAGGCTGGATTCAGGACCCTTTATGAAGACCAGAAATAGTTTGGCGGGGGGGTTGAAAGCTAAACAGTAGAGGTGCATCGATATGGCAGTCTGATATTGGACCAGCATCAGTATAAAGAAAATTGTTTATTGGAAATTGGCCTGATGTGGTCATTAATTTGGCTGATAAATGCCCGTGCATGTGCGCAGCCCAGATCAGGCAGCGAGGAACACAGCCCAGCAGCTTGGGGAGCTGCATGCAGTTGGTAAGTCTGTTGTGGTGGAAGGGGAGAGGGGAGAGAAGGGCGGTGGGGGTTGCAGATCAATGGCCCCCGTGGGGAGTGGGGCTGGGGCTGGTAGGTGGAACAGAGCCGCGGCTCTTCCGGAGGGTGTGGGGATGGGGAGTGGCTCCTGCTGCTGCGTGTACCCAGGAGGGCATGGGGAAGGAGATGCATGTGCTTCCAGATCTGTGTGGAGCGCTGCTGTGGGCTGGGGCGAAGGCTGCCCTGGGCTCTTCCTGGTGGGGGCTAGGCTGGCTGTACTGTGCTTGGGGCAGGCTGCGGTGTCACTGGGAGGGCGGTTACGGGAGTGCTGCAGCCACCCCAGATTTTGCCATACACCCCCCTGTAGCCCCCCTCCCAGTGCCACCACCACCTACCCCGAGCACAGTGTGGCCCCCCATGCCTCCCACCAGGAAGAACCCGGTGCAGCCCCTGGCCCCAACCTGCAACTGCAGCCTGCCATACCCTGCCCCACACAGATCCGGGGGTAGCCCCCTACAATGCCCTCCCAGGGTGCATGCAGTGGCTGGAGCCGCTGGCTGTCCCGGCACCCCCAGACAAGCCATGACTCTGTCCCACATCCTGCCCCGCTCCCTCCCTCACCGTGGGGGTTATTGATTTGCTCCCCCGTGCCCCTTCCCTCCCCCCTCTCGTTCTACCACAATAGACTTACCAGCTGGATGCAGCTGTATCAGAAAGTGGATCGATATTGGCCGATATGCCTCCTTAAAAATTGGCTATTGGTATCAGCCCCCAAAACCTCTGTCGGTACACCCCTAGTAAACAGTCTTTTTCTTAAAAAGTTGGGCCTTGTTTACCCTGTTTTTCTTGGATAGCATCTAAACTACAGCAGTGATTGATGGGGCCATGCACACCAGAAGTGGGCCCTGGGGACCTGGTGCTATTTTTTCCTGCTGGGGCACTACCCACTCTTGCTGGAATTGGGCCCCAGGAGCTTGACAGTGCTTGGGCATATCAGGATTAGGCTTTGGAAACTAGTGCTGCCCCCACCTGGCTATGTGTGCTGGAGTCTGGGCCTTCCCATGAGTCTGGAAATTTGTTAGTAGGGGAGGGGTGCTGTTTCCCTGCTGTGAAGTTTTCAGACTTATGAGGAACCCTGTGGGTGGGATAACAGTGCTGAGGGTTGAGCACCTCTGAACTAGAGGATCTTGTGGAGAAAAGAAGTGAAATCTGCTCAGATGGAAGAGGAAGGCCATTCTAATTAGAATATTAACAGCCACATAGTTTAATACCTTTATACAGAGGCTTAACAAGCGGAGTTGGCATCCTGAGTAAATTCTGGGGGAGGGTTGCAGGGGGGAGCGGTTGAGAGTGGGCAGTACACACGGGTTCCCGGGGGGGGGTGCAGTTCTGAGAGCTGGGGGAGAGCATGTTGATTCTAAGATGTGGGGGGAGAGGGGGTGCTGCAGTTTTAATCATGCCAGGAACTTCTAAACCAGGGGTGGGCAATTATTTCGGACGGAGGGCTGCTTCCCAAGTTGTGATAAGCTGTTGCGGGCCACGTGGGTAGTTCCGCCTCTTGACAGGTGCCCTGCCCCCTGGTCACCATCTTGGGACCAATGGCCCAATGTCTTGTGAACAATGTCCCAGGGCCAGCACTGGTGGGGCCCAGAGCAGGGCCCAGGCTGGCAGGGGTCTGTGGAGCTGGGCTGGGCTGCATCAGCAGGGAAAGCGGAGCTGTCCTGGCTCCATAGAGCCCTTGCTGGCTGGGACCCTGTACCCCTGCTCTGGGCCCTGCTGGTGCTGGCAGCGGGATGGGTTACAAGCTGGTGCTGAGCACAGGGGAAAAGCAGCCTCTCATAGTTGGTAGGGTGAGAAGGAGCCTGAGCAGATCATTAAGTCCAACCCTCTGCCATGGCAGGAAAGAGTACTGGGGTCAAATGACACTGGCAAGGTGTTCATCCAGTCTCCTTTTAAAGACCCCCAGGGTAGGAGCTAGCACCACTTCTCTTGGAAGTTGGTTCCGGATCCTAGCCGCCCTGACAGTGAAGTAGCGCCTCCTGATGTCTAGCCTGAATCTACCCTCTGCCAGCTTGTGACCGTTATTTCTAGTCGCTCGTGGTAGCGCTCAGAACAGGGACTCCCCCAACGCCTGCTGGTCCCTCCTGACTAGTTTGTAAACAGCCACTAGATCCCACCTCAGCCTTCTCTTGTGGAGGCTGAACAGGTTCAGGTCCTGTAGCCTCTCCTCATAGGGTCTGCCCTGCTGCCCCCTGATTGTGCAAGTGGTCTTCCTCTAGCCCCTCTCCATGTTGCCCACATCCCTCCTGAAGTGCGGCGCCCAGAACTGGACCCAGTACTCCAACTGCGGCCTGACCAGTGCCGCATAGAGGGGGAGGATCACCTCCTTGGACCTGCTTGAGATGCATCTGTGGATGCATGACAAGTTGCGGTTTCCTGATGGCATCCCCACGCTGTCGGCCCATGTTCATTTTGGCATCAATAATGACTCCAAGATCCTTTTCTGCCTCTGCACTGATGAGAAGGGAGTTCCCCAGCCTGTAGGTATGCTGTTGGTTCTTCCTCCCCAGGTGCAGTACCTTGCACTTGTCAGTGTTGAAACCCATCCTATTCTCATCCGCCCACCCGTGTAACCTGTCTAGGTCCAATTGCAGCCTATTCCTCCCTTCTAGTGTGCCCACTTTCCCCCACATCTTAGTGTTGTCTGCGAATTTGAACAGAGTGTTTTTTACCCCCTTGTCCAAGTCACTGATGAAGATGTTGAACAGTGTGGGCCCAAGGACTGAGCCCTGGGGGACGCCACTGCCCACATCCCTCCAGGTTGAATAAGACCCGTCCACCAGCACTCTCTAGGTGCGGCCCTCCAGCCAGTTAGTAACCCAATTGACTTTGTAGGTGTTGACACCACAGTCCCCTAGTTTTGTAATGAGAATGGTGTGAGAGACCGTGTCAAAGGCCTTCCAAAAGTCCAGAAAGACTATATCCACCGCGACACCTGCATCCAGGGATTTGGTGACCTGGTCATACAAGGCCACCAGGTTGGACTGACAGGACCTGCCTCTAACCATGTTGGTTGCCCCTAAGCATAATCTCCCCTGCTGGCTCTTCGTGGACATATGCTATGATATTTCTCTCAAAAAGCTTACCCAGGATCGAGGTCCTCCTTCCTCCCTTTTTTGAAAATGGGAACCACATTGGCCCTTCTTCAGTCCTCTGGCACCACACCAGAGCACCACGAGTGCTTGTAAAGTCGTGCCAGGGGTCCCGCAATGACCTCTGCTAATTCCCTCAGCACTCTGGGGTAGAGATCTTCCGGACCAGCTGATTTAAATACTTCCAGTCCTTCCAGAAGTTCCCTGACTAGATCCTCACTGGCCCTAGGCCTGGATGCACCTCCCCTGGGGTCTACGGGGGTCCCGGTGTGTGTGTGTGGGGGGTGACCTGGTCCCTGCTCAGAAAAATGGAGGCAAAGAAGTTGTTAAGTAGGTTAGCTTTGTTGTCTGGTGTGACGACCAAATTTCCTAGCATGTCTTGCAGGGGCCCCACGTTACCTGGTACCTTCTTTTTGCCCCCTATGTATTTAAAAAAGGACTTTTTGTCTTTGATCTGGGTAGCTAGTCCCAGTTCCATCTCCGCGTTGGCCTTCCTGACCGCCCCCCTGCATCCCCGAGGAACTGAGGTATAGTCCTTCCTGGTGATTGCCTCTCCCTTCCATTGGGTGTACGCCTCCTTTTTATCTAGGAGACGTTCCTGTATGCTTTTGGTGAGCCATGGGGCCTTTTGTGTCCTCTTGCCCCCTTTGAGCCGTGTTGGGATTACCTCCCTCTGGGCTTGGAGGATCGTCTCCTTAAGGAACGACCACTCTTCTTGGACACCTGACTCCTCTCCCCTCTGGGACCTCAGTGCCTCCCTGATTATTCTCCTTACCTCGTTGAAGTCCGCCCTCCTGAAGTCCAGGGCTGCTGCCTTGCTGCAGGCCTTTGCCACCTTGGGTTGGATGGTGAATTCCAGCAGGTGATGCTTAGGACAGCTCCATGCGGGCTGCAAGCAGATGCAGCAGGGAGCATTGGCCATGGGCTGGGTGAGGGGGCTGTTTTCCCTGGGCTCAGCACCAGCTAGTCCCTTCGCCACACCCCGTTTACCTGAGTTTCCCGTGCTGGGGCAGTCATGTGGTCCCAGGCCAGAAGCCCCTGCTGGGGCACCGGCTGGGAGTGTGGGGCCAGGCAGGCCCTGCTGTTGCAGGAGTTCGCCAGCACTTCCCCTGGGTACTACTGCCCTTGGTTCCTGTCATCTTTGACAGGAACCAGGGACAGATAAATTTTAATTTTCTAAATTTTTTTAGGGGCCTCACAGGCCAGATAGAATGGCCTCATGGGCCAGATCCAGCCTGCAGGCTGTATTTTGCCCACCCCTGTCCTAAACAGTCCCTAGCTGGGCTGCTGCTGCCTCTGCCCTGTGCTTTGCGTGTCCCAGCTGTTGCTTTTAAAGCAGCAGCAGGAGCCAGGGATATTTTGGAGGTCCTGGCATAGGTAAACTGTGGGGCTATTCTTGATGCTGGAATTGTGGACTCCGCAGGGGTGAAGGAAGATTCCAGTGTCCCTCCTAACTTGGCACCCAGAAGGACTGCCCCTCTTGTGTAAGTAGGGCTGGACTATTGCCTTTATAAGTACAAGTTTCTGACAGACTTGGAAGAAAGATTCCTCTGTCAAAATTTCAGCATCTCTTCCTCTTCTACAACTAAAAAGCGGTTGTAGTGTAAGCCTCTTAAGACCTCCCACAAAATCAGTGAAGAAAGACTCAATCTTGATAGTTCTAAGATTAGAAAAGGTTAAATAAAACAAAACCCTTCTGTGACAGGGTGGTTGAAACACTCTGCCACAGGAACGTGAAGAAGAATACTAGGAGAAGAAACTTACCTGGAGATGCCTAAGAGACCACGCTGAGTTGAGGCGGGAAAGATGTCATGCCCTGACTAATTAAGGAAAGCAGCTGGGGCCAGGGCAGTTCAAAGGCTGCTGCGGCTAGTCCAGCTACCGGAGTTCAAGCCCAAGATAAGGGAGTGCGGTGCAGCAGAAGAAGAAAGGAAAAGTCATGCCGAAAAAGAAAAAGAACAGCTGAGTCAAGAAGGCAGTGAATCACGTGCTGCCACAGGGGACACAGCTGGGAAAAGAGGGAATTTAAAGGTATGCCAAAGAAGCATCCAGCGTCAGTTTGAGGAGAGGGAGAGCAAGATGATGATAGACAGGATGTCCAGAGATGATGTGGGGGAAGGAACTGACCCCGAGCCTTAGAGGAAAGCCCCTATTCCCGGACTTACCTGGGAAGAGCCAGCGAATAGACAAAGGAGACCACTCTGTTGGTGAGTCCAGTTCCAAGGGGTGGAGATAACCTCTCCGGGATCCTAGAAGAAGAAAGAGACATGGATGAGATTACGCCCCAAGGAGGGTTAAATCCATCCCAACCCTGAAGGTAAAGGTGAGGTTGGAATTAAGAGGTGGCTGTCTTGGGACTCATGAAAGGAAGAACGGGGCAAGCAGCCAGCCTAGAGGAGGACCCCTTGACAAAGTAGTCCATAAGACTAGGAGCAGACCTTTAGTATAGCAGGCAAGCAACAACAAGTCCAGAACATCTGGTGTGGTTAGGGCAGGGTATGGGGATGGTGGAGCCCTGTGAAGAGAAGCAGACCTCCTGAGCCTTTAATTGATCCTTTTGTCTCCCTAAAGTGTTTGGTACCTCTCTCCCATTAACACCAAGATGTGGCAGGTGATTTTTGGAAGGACAGAATACTACAATTCCAGTGAGGAGACAGCTTGGCTCCAGGAGGCTTGTCACCAACCGCTTACACCTTCTAACAAAAATCTTTGATAGAGCTGGTTGAAAAATGAAATGTAGTTTTGGCAAAGAGAAAAATTGTTTTGTTTTTTAAAAAGTGTCCTTTGTCAAAATTGAATTAAAAAATATTGATCTGCTTCAGTTTTAAGTTTTCTTTATGTAATGTGAAAGGTAGACCTCCACAGAAATAGGTTTCACCTTTTTGAGTCAGATGGTTCTTAGTTGAGAGTCAGATAAGTGAAGACTCAGGAAAGGGTAGCATATCAACACTAGGGCACTGATTTGTAGCAACTGTAAATCTTTACTGTTGGTTGGTTGAGAAATTATGCAAAATAAGTAAGTTTTAATCAAGTTTCTAGCACATGTTGTCCACGCCACAGAACTGCCTATGTTTGGTTATATGTTCAGCAGAGGGGCTATTTAATGAGTATGCCCATTTAGTTCCATTGATAATTCTTCAGGAGAAGCCTTGGCATTGAAACGGAAAGACTTAGTTGAACTGAGGTTTCCAGATCGAACCCTGGGACCAACTCTATGCTCTCTCTCCCTGTACTTCACTGTGGCATGCTAGAACTGGTCTGTGCTGTTGTTTTTTTACCAATTTAAGCATCACTGTTTAGGAACCAGTGTAGTTACATTGGTAAAGTCTCTTATATGGGTGTAGTTATATCATCTTAAGGGTGCTTACTCCATACAATTAAGGACCTTTTTACTGGTATAACTGCATCTGTACTTGGGGTGGGGGGAGTAATATTGATCAAACAAGATTTATTGCTGTAGTGGGTTGTTACTCCTTTAGCCAGGCCCAGGAACCAGCCTTACCTTTTTCCTACCTCAACCTAAACAGAATAACAAAACATCAACAACCCCTGCTGCCACCTCTGCCTCTCCTGCCCAAAGTTTTACCAAAGTGCTACAGTATTGCCTTTCTTTTCAACTTCCCTCGTTCCCCAGTGTCACCTCTCTGGGAGCTTTTAACTTCCTTCAGGGCCAGCCAGTGATCCCTCTCAGTTGGCCCACAACTCCTAGGCAGGCAGGCTATTACTTTTTAACCCCCTGCAGCTGGGCTTCAGCCCCTGAGCCATGCACCTTATTACAGTTTCCAAACTGATATTCATTAATTAGTACCGAAAAAAAAAGTTGCTTGGAGATCAGTCTCTACTACAAAGGTAATTCTGATAAATTAATGTTAAAAAGGCACCTTAAGTGCAATGGAGAGATGGGAATGCGGGGACAGGCCTTATATTTTAAATTGTCATCAAGTCTTGGTCTTACGGCGACATGGGCCTATACAGGTGACCCTTGCCATTCGCAGGGGATACGTTCTTGAAATTCCCATGAATGGTGAAATCCATGACTATGGCACTGCTCTCATGAATGCAGTGCTCCTGGGGAGCGGGGGGGAGGAGGGGGGCATGGGAGCGGGAGCATGGTGGTGGCAAGCACAGAGCTCCCAAGGAGCTCCTGTAAGTGTGCTTAAGATATTTGTGCTAGTTGGAGGGGGAAATGTGTATTTAAGATGTTGTGTCAGCATTCGCGAATATTTGAAACCGCGAATGCCAAACCTGCGTATAGCAAGGGTTTCCTGGATTTTCTTCCCTAGGGCCAATATTTTAGTAGAAGCTGAATGTTGGGCTTAGTTGGATTTGTGGGTGGTAGTGTATCTTGCAACGGGACAGAGCGTGTTTGATGCAATTATGAGCTTTTGCTCCTGGCAAGGTTTGGGAGGGATGCTGAGAATGTTACCTTCCATTTCATGGAGCAGTTTACAACATGCTCCAACATGATCACACCCCATGTTCTTCCCAGCCACAACCTAAGTGGTTATGAAGCTCTGATAAAGGTCACTTGCTCTTCCAGCCATGGAATATACTGATTACACTGTGCTGGAATGTTGTGTGGGTGGGAAAATTTGGCCTAGAATGGAGGAGATGCTTAGACATAATTTATTCCTTGTTATTGATCCTGTGCCCTGGACCATTTTAACTTATGTCCTGGTGAGGTCTGGGTGAGGTAAGTGGGTAACGCTGTTTGGGTGACTCTCCTTTTTTGGCTACTTAAAAACAAAACAAAACATGATATCTTCCCCTCATGAGCAATGTTTGCTCTGATATTAATTTTGGGTGCCTCCAGATGGTAATGTTAGTTCTGTCCTAGACAGGAAGATCTATGGTGCTTTGCTGGCTCTGGACAGAAGTACAGGGCATTTGTCAGCCTTTGAGACTTGTAATAATAGGGCTATAGATTTCAAAGCAGGGATGGGCAATTATTTTGGGCAGAGGGACGTTTACCAAGTTTTGGCAAGCTGTCGAGGGCCGCATGGGTAGCCCCGCCCCTTAACAGCTGCTCCACCCCCTGGTCGCCATCTTGGGACTAGAAGTCCTGCCCCCTAACCTCTGACCTTTGCCACTGAAAGTCCCTCCCCTTGCCCCTGGAAGTACTCCTTTGGGGAAGAGGGTTTGCCATCTTACAGGGAAAAAAACAAATTGCATACTAAAAACCAAACACCCATAATAATATATTTTAATTTAATTAAAAAATATTTTTGTCCTTATTTGTGTGCAGGTGTAAATGCAAAAGTGATTGCATATGGGGGTTTGTGTGGATGTGTGCATGGGTATGGGAGCCGTGTAGTGCAGAGTGGCTGGCGGGGGTGAGTGGAAGCGAGTGGGAGTGCGGGGCCTCCACCAATGTCCCAATGCTGGTGGGGCCCAGAGCAGGGCAGTAGGAATGTGGAGGTGTGGGCTGGCAGGGGTCTGTGGAGCTGGGCTGGGCTGCGTCAGCAGGGAGAGGGTGGAGCCAACCCAGCTCCATAGAGCCCCTGCTGGCTGGGACCCTGTACCCCTGCTGCCCTGCTCTGGGTCCTGCCGGCGCTGGCCCTGAGATGCCAGTGTGGGCCCCACACTCCCGCCTGGCTGCCACTGGCTTCTGCGGACCCATTTACTCCCAGTGCCCCAGCCTCACACAGCCCTGACCCCATGTGTCCCACACTTACCCGTGGGGAATGAACTGGTGAATGGGTTCCAAGTGGCTGCAGCACAGGGCACAGGCCAAGGGGAGGGGGAGCAGCTGCTTTTCCCTCACACTGAGGACCAGTTCGTTTCCCAGAAACTGCTGCTTGGTGTGAAGGAAGCGCCCTGCCCTCCCCTCCCGCTTGTTCTCACTGGGCATTGTTTGCTGTGGCTGCTGACCTGGAGCTTGTGTCACACTAGGCTGCGGCACGGCTGCTCCACCGCCACCTCTGTGTTGCTCAGCAGCTGTTCCACCTGGCCATTGCTGTTGTGCCGGGCAGCACAGAGGTGGTGGTGAAGCAGCCACACTGCAGCCTAGCGCAGCATGAGGTCCAGTCAGGCAGCTGCAGCAAACACTTCCCAGCAGGGGTGAGAGGGGGGCTGCTTTCCCCCGTGCCGAGCAGCAATTTCTGGGGAACAACTTGGTGCTCAGTGTGTGGAAAAAGCAGCCGCAGCCACTGCCCCTTCCCATGGCTGGCACCCCATGCTGCAGCTACTCGGAGCCCATGCAGGACTACGTGTGCCTGCTCTCTGTTGTCATTGCTGCCCCACGGGGTGGTAGTGATGCAGTGGAGAGGCAGGACATGCGAATGGCTGCAGCATGGGGCGCTGGCCACGGGGAGGGGGGCACTTTTGCCCCACGCTGAGCACCAGCTCATTCCCTGGAGGTGAGTGTGGGGCGCATAGGGTTGGGTCTGCGTGGGGCTGGGACAGGGCCACTGGGCGTGTGGCAGTCAGCGGCAGCCGGACGGGAGTGTCGAGTCTGTGCTGATTGTCATGGGGCCAGCACCAGTGGGACCAGAGCAGGGTGGCAGGAGCATGGGGTCCTGGTCAGCAGGGGCTTTATGGATCTGGACCAGCTCCCCCCTCTCCCTGCTGGTGCAGCCCAGCTCTACAGACCCTGCCAGCTAGGGCTGTGCGAAATTTCGCCACCAGTTTTGTTTTGATACTGTTTTGACCTGTTTAGAGGTTGAAACAGTAAAATCGAAACAAAACAGATATGGTCAAGACGGCCTCGAAACAAAAAGAGGCAAGCTGAAACATTTCGCTATTTTGATGCTGTTTCGCCCATAGGCTATAATGGGGAAGGTTGAAACAGCCTATAACTTTGTAATTTCTGGCCACATTTAGGATAAAACTTGCAGAAATGGTAGCCCCTTCTGAGGCTTGTGCATCTCCAGCAAAACCATTGCAAAGAAGTGATTCTCACCAATGCTGAGAAAAGCCAAGTAGAGCAGGAGAATCACTTCTTTGCAATGGTTTTGCTGGAGATGCATCAATTGATGTATGCCAGAGTATTGTTGGCCCTGCTGGCTATAGCATTGCACTGCCAGCTCATGTTCATACTGTGGTCAATTATATTACCTTCAGGTCTGTGGTGGCAAGTGATGGGGGATCTTCAGTTCTGCTGCCTGATGAGAGGTAGGAGTTGCACAAGCACCCATGTCATGAGTTTTGCCTGTCAGCAGTTAGGGGTGCAGGGGCCCTGCACCTATCCCCTGGACAGCTGGCAGGCTTAGTGGCTGCAGCAGGGCCTAGCAGCCAGGCCTGCAGTGTTTCCCCTCCCCCGTGCCCCAAGACAGACACAGTTGCATAAGCACCCGTGACACAAGTTTTGCCTGTCAGCAGCCAAAGGTGCAGGGCCCCAGAGCCCAAAAGCCCTGCACCTATCTCCTTGACAGATGGCAGGCTTCGTGGCCGCAGCAGGGGCTATCAGGCCTGCAGCTTTCACCCTGCTGCGCCTTTACACACACAGTGTCACCCATGTCATGAGTTTTGCTTGTCTGCAGCTTGAGGTGCAGTTTCCCCCAAACCCCTGCACCTATCTCCTTGAAACTTAGCAGGTTTTGTGGCCTCAGTAGGGGCTACCGCGCCTGCAGTTTTGACCCTGCTGTGGCTTAATACGTACACATGACATGAGTTTTTCTCTCAAGACTTTGGGGTGCAGTGCCTCCAACCCCGCTGCACCTATCTTCATGAAACTTGGCGCGCACCATGCCCCCAGAAAGGGCTGTCATTTCGGCAAGTTTCATCCAAATCTGGCATGAAATTACGAAGTTATAGGCTGTTTTGACCTTCCCCATTATATCCTATGGGCGAAACGTTGAAACAGTCGAAACAGCAAAAAGTTTTGATGGAACGAAATGGAACAGCCGTTTCAACTTGAAACAGAAGTTGAAATGAAACAGTGTTCTGTCGAAATGCTGGTCGAAACGGAACGCTTCCGTTTTGCACAGCCCTACTGCCAGCCCACACCCCACATTCCTGCTGCCCTGCTGGTGCTGGCCCCAGGACATTGGTGCAGGCCCTGCGTTCCTGCTTGCTTCCGCTCCCCCTGTCCCCGTTGCTTTCCTGCCTGCCCACCTGCCGGCTCCCAACTGCGTGGCCGGACCACAGGGCTCAGCAGGAATGCGCTTGGCCAGGACTGGGGCGATTCTCATGCTCCACCATCTGAACTCACCAGCTGAACTCACCGGCGCAGGCCCCACACTCCTTGCTGCTGCTGCTGCTTCAGCTGGTGAACTCAGGTGGTGGAGCATGCCATAGGAGCGGGGTGGATGTTTGCAGCTGGCCGGGAGCATGGGGGTTTGCAGTGTCCCTGCTACGTGCTGGCCTGCTGCAATTACCTAGACACAGTTACAGTGTCTTCGTGCTTACAGTAGTAACAGTCACTAGATGGAGTCAGGCCAGCCTGACTTGGATGTCAAATGCAGACCTGTGACTTCTGTCACCTCATTCCCTTCCCTCACTTGGGATGAGGACAGAATTAGAAGAATTTAGCACTATTAGTTTTGCTACTGACCTTGCTGGTACAAGTTGCGTTCAGCATTGGTTGGAGTAAGCATGTTCAACACCTGTTGTCAAACACGATCTTTGCTGTAGACTTAGCTATGTTATGTCATGGTGATGGGTCTTCATCCCGAATGGAATGAGAATATGCTCATTTTGGTTCAAATTGCTTCTGAAGCCAGGTGTTTGGAGTTCAGCCTAGCACGTTTTACTCTACAGGCTATTTATTCTCCAGCTGCTGAAATATAGTCTTTGTCCTTGATTTTTGGGGCAGGATCTGTCTCTCTAGATGTCTTACAGTGTTTAACAAAACGGGCTCTGTCAGGGCCTCTAATCAATGTTCCAATACCAATAATTGACTGGCACAGACCCGTGGTGTCATCTACTTCAAGCTTGTGTTGTAGCCAATTCATCCGCCTTCTTTGCTCCTTGAAGCCCTTGAGGCCTCCTTCAATGTCCTTTGTGCTTTGGTATTCATAGATTTCATAGACATTAGGGCTGGAAGGGACCTCGGAAGATCGAATCCAGCCCCCTGCCCAAAGGGCAGGAAGTCAGCTGGGGTCATAGGATCCCAGCAAGATAAGCATCCAATTTACTCTTGAAGGTGTTCAATGTGGGTGCTTGAACCACCTCCGCTGGCAGACTGTTCCAGACCTTGGGGGCTCGGACAGTAAAGACATTCTTCCTTATGTCCAGCCTGAAACGGTCTTGCAGGAGTTTGTGACCATTTGACCTCGTCATCCCTTGGGGCGCTCTGGTGAACAGACGTTCCCCCAGATCCTGGTGGTCACCCCTGATAAACTTATAGGTGGCCATCAGATCACCCCTGAGCCTGCGCTTTTCCAGGCTAAAGAGTCCCGTGGCTCTCAGCCTGTCATCGTAAGATCTGTTTTCCTGACGTCTGATCATGTGCATGGCTCTCCTCTGGACTCTCTCAAGCTTCTCCACATCCTTTTTGAATTGTGGAGCCCAAATCTGGACGCAGTACTCCAGCTGCGGCCTCACCAAGGCCGAGTACAAGGGGAGAATGACGTCCTGGGATTTGCTCGAGAAGCATCTATGGATGCACGCCAGCATTTTGGTGGCTTTACTAGCCGCAGCATCGCATTGCAGGCTCATGTTCATCTTGTGGTCAATGATGACCCCCAAGTCCTTTTCTTCTGTAGTGCTAACCAACGTAGCACTGCCGAGCCTATAAGGGTGCTGCAGGTTTTTCCTCCCAAGGTGGAGAACCTTGCATTTTTCGGTGTTAAACACCATGAGGTTCTCGTCTGCCCATTTGCTGAGCTTGTCCAGGTCAGCCTGGATCACCCGCCTATCTTCTGGCGTGGATGCTTTGCCCCAAAGTTTGGTGTCATCGGGGAACTTGGCCAGTCCACTCCTGACTCCAATGTCCACATCGTTAATGAAGATGTTGAACAGTATGGGTCCCAGGACAGAGCCTTGAGGGACCCCACTGGTCACAGGGCACCATGATGAATGACTGCCATCAATCACAACTCTCTGGGTCCGACCACAAAGCCAATTTCCCAGCCAGCGGATCGTAGTGGAGCCAAGGCCACAACTGGGCAGTTTGGCCAAGAGGTGATCGTGGGATACCAGATCAAAAGCTTTTCTGAAGTCAAGATATATGACATCAATCTCTTCTCCCTTGTCCAGGTGATAGGTCACCTGGTCATAGAAGGAAATGAGATTGGTCAAACAAGACCTACCCGCAACAAACCTGTGCTGGCTATCCCTTAGAATGTTAGCCTGGACCAGTCCATCAAGGATGGCCTCCTTAATAAACTTTTCTAAGATCTTCCCCGGGATAGAAGTCAGGCTAATGGGCCTGTAGTTAGCCGGATCCACTCTCCTCCCTTTCTTGAAGATCGGTACCACATTGGCCTTCTTCCAGTCTTCGGGCACTATACCAGAGGTATGATGGCTGCTGAGTGGTGCTGCCAGCAGCACATGGATATGCATGGCCTCTGGCTGCAGCAGCTGTCAGACAGAGCAAGAGGATATAGACAAAGCCACAGTCCTTGTCCCATGGAAGTTACAAACTAAGCACTCAAAGGGAGACACCAAGATATTAAGAAAATCTGTGCCACAGCAGAGTTGAGCCCTGATTTTCTGAGTTCAAGTCTAAAGCTTTAGCCATAAAGCCATATCTTCCCCCAGTCTGAGATTCCCTAGTGACCTTTCTGAGCTCTGTCATTGAAGGACCATGCATTCAAAAGGGATTGCTTATAAGTACTTTTCTTCATGGTTGCAAATGCTGATATTCAGTTCCATTGCTATAACAATTTTGAAAGCCCTAGTGGAGACATATTTTCAGCAGTCTCAAGTGCATTAGCCCCAGTCCATTCAGTGTTTATATCGGCCTCAGTAAAAGCTTTTAGGGTTTCTTTTTGTAACACTGTTAGAGTGTTCTACTCTTTTTGGTAAGAATGGGGAAAACCAGCACTGTAGAGAAGTCTCTGGACTCTACAGGGTCCAGTGTTTCTAGGCTAGCTGCTCTAAAAGCCAGGTTCTCCCAGCCCCTAAAATATAAAGATATACATTACTGGTAAGTGAAGCCAGCAAAGTTTGAAATACAATATTCCTACTACAACAAGTCCAAGTCTTACAAGAAATGAAAACAAGTAGTTTTGAAAAAACATTCTGTAACTTTTATGGTAAATCACCTTGCATGGTTAGGCTGAAACCTCCCCAAAATTCTCTTCTGCAAGAGAGTACACATGGGAATTTCAGCCACAAATATGGGGGGGAAGGTCAAAGTTGGGTTTGTAAAGGAGAGTTAGTCCCTGAATTAACTGATTATATGTATGCCTATAACTGAGATAAATCAAGCATTTTTTTGTCAGAAATGTTTGTCAGAAGCCATCCAGTTTTAGATCAAACCATTTCCTAGAGCTCTTGGGGAGGAAGAACTCCTCTTCCCCTGTCTTGAGCCTCTCTGCTTCTCCTTTTTTGTGTGTTTAATGGACCCTGGAAGGTCAGTACCCTGCCCTCTCCCTGAGTTTCCAAAAATGGCTTCCCGCTCTAGGGAAGGATAAGCACAAGGCATTTCAAGTGACTCTTCCTAGTGTTGGCTTCCTAGACTTCCTCCACTTAATAGTGTTAGAATTTAACTACTTCCCACTGCTTTTAAAGTTGACGGTTCATAAAGATGAATGGGGTAGAGAATGGCTACCTATTGGGCTTGGTTGGTGAGAGGAATGATTTGAGTCTCACCAGTGGGACAGTGGAGGTTTTGGAAAAAGCCTGTTTTTAACACCATTGCCTGATTCTGTTTGGAGCCAGATGAATTAACGTGATGCAAAATGCCAGTGGTCTGGTCTCTGCATAAACACTCCCTGCATTATTGGCACAAGTGCCTGAATCAATCTTAGCAATGGTCTGTTAAGCCTCAATCTTAAAAAGCTTTATGCATCTGATCAACTTAATAAAGGGGTGCCCAACTTCTTAGCGGCTGGGGGCTGCATCTGCGTGGGCCATAGCCCCTCCCAGGCCGCACAAATTTGCAGGTTCCCTTGCCACATGCTCCCCCTGCCACCACATGGTCTCCCCCCACTGTGTGGTCTCCCGCATGTTTCCCTTCCCCACCCTCACCGTATGGGCTTCTCTGCACCCCTCCCTAATGTGTGGTCTCCTCCATGCCCCTCCACCATGTGTTCCCCTCCCCCAGGGCATGGTCTCCTCTGTGATCCCCTGCCCTCATCCATGCAACCCTACTCCAGTTGCGTGGTTTCCCCCAGGCTCCCCTGTCTTGTGTCCCACCCCCCACCCTACTTTGTGGGCTTTCCTGCATCCCATCTCTGCCCACAGTCTCTCCCATGCTCCCCCACTCCTGCACGAGCCCCCCTTGGAGGTCCTATTGTGAGGGCTGCATGCAGGCTGCATTTTAATGTCTTGTGGGCAGCTTGTGGGCTGCCAGTTGGACAGCCTTGACTTTACGTGCAGTGTGTTATTACTGAACTCAGTTTTAAGAGTGTGCATGGTTAGGGGCTTAGACTGACAGCCCATACCCCACATAGTTTGCTTTCAGTATGTACAAGGATTAGTACAGACCTTTAGGTGTCTATTGTAGACATGTTAATCATGGGCATGGCTACCCCACCTTTGTTTTGTGCCTAGTACCGCTGTGAAGTGCACCTTGCCAGTTTGCTGCTGCTCTGTGCACGTTGTCCTGGAAATGAGGCTGTGCAGTCATGTTAAAGTGGTGCAACAAGCATGTCTGATTGGGAGCTTGAGCGCAACGCTAGTTGTGGGCTCCCAGCAGTTCTGAGACAGCTCTGTAGCCTTATTCTGAGTGTTGCTGCACATGGAATGGGAGCAAGAGGGCAGGGCTTGCTTCATGGCAGTGGCAAGGTGTACATGCCCAGGCAGGATCATTTTTGGGGTGGGCAGGGGAGAAGTCTAGTGTAAGTAAAATTTGTCCCTTTGGTGGCAGATGTCTTGTGCTTAGTGTTGGGAGCGTTCAGAACTTGCTGTGTTCAGCAATAATCATGACATGGGCTGTATTCTAAGATATGTACATGTGTTGGAGAAACAAAAGTCTATGCGTTACATGAGATAACTCTGGAAGGTGCTGTCTTGGGCCCTGTCTGTGCTACAAAGGATTCTAGGCAGTCGAACTATATTGGCAAACCTTTGTCATGGTGATAGAGTGTTCTAACAAAAGTCCTTTTATTGGTTTAGCTGTTACCAGTCCCACAAACCAAGCAAGCTCTTCCTGGCAAAAGGACCCTTTGCTAGTATAAGCTGCATCTACACTAGGGCTTCTGCTGGCATAGCTAGATTGGGGTTGTGTTTTGTGGGGGATTGTTTTTCACCCTTCTAACCAACATGGGTCTGTTAGTACCATTTTTTTAAGTGTGGGCGAGGCCATTAACAAAAAATTTGAAAACCAAAACCCTTGCCTTCTATCTTTCATATGATTGTGCCATCATTTCTTTAAGGTAGGTCGGTGGTTCTTTTCAGAATGGGAGTTTTAACCATTTTTCTTGATGTTTGTTTTGGTTTCTGGGTCTTTTGGGTTTTTTTGCAAGTAGTAAATTGGCTTCTGTGCTACAGTTGTAACTTGACCTAATAACAATGTAATTGTCTGGGTACTAGGCAGTTTCAAAGAGGTAATGTAAATATAATCTCACTCTGTTCATGAAGACTAGGTTCAGTCTGCACTTCTGCTGTTTTTAATTGGTTTTAAAGGGTTCCTCTGACCTTGTCATGGATGTAGTATAGATGGTGTTTCATTAGCCCTGTTAAAATGATTTCAGAAATGGTTTAAAACCCCATGCAGGTAAGGATGGTGACAACTAGACCTTCATAACCCATCTCTTCTAAAGACTCTGCAAGTATCATCTTGGAATCCATGGGGATAATGAAAATGTAACAGGTTTTTAATAAAATACTTTGGCAGACATTTCATTCTAATAAGTGTGCCATCAGACACTATTGTTCATAAAACCCTGAGCTGCTTTTGAACCTGGAATTCGGATTCTATCTCTTTCTGTCTGGAAAGATAATCTTCCTTCTTGATAATCTGCTGGTTGTGCTGCCTGTTTCTGCAGGCTCTGCTCTTAAGCTCCTGAGATTTGTACATAAAATATAGTCAGCAGCTCAAATACCTGGCACTACAAGAGAAAGAAAGGAGGACAGGAGGAGAGTGAGGGTAGACTCCTTTGGCTAGGCCTGGACTGGTTTTCTTTAGGTTCTTTGTAATAGCTTTCTTGGCTTGTGTGTGTGGTGAAATGTTGGGGAAATCATGTACATGTCTGGAGGCCTCTGTTTGTTTGTTCATGTACCTCAAAGGTAGTCTGAACAGTTTAATATCTGTTTAGACCCAGTGAATGACTTGCCTGTTTGTGCTCCTGTTTTCTCCTCAAGTATTTCAAATCAAGACTTCTCCTTAGTGTGATTCCACCACAGTATGATTTTGGCAGTTAGTGCACATGGGACAGAATCTCATTCAGCCATCCTATATTTGCCTACTATTTTGGGTGGCTTGCAAGTGCATATTTAGCTGCATTTCAGCATAGTTTTCTTTTCTCTGCTCCAGTGTAAATCATTTTCTGACCTGTCCAGGGAGAACTGTTGCTAACAAGTATAAAGCAACAGTGTTGTTCAAGACTGCAGTGAAGAAGAGAATGTATTGTCTGAATGTCTTTGCTGTGCATTAGGTATATGACAGGTACTCGGACTGAGTGTTTATATCTAGGGGCATCATGGTAAAACAGCTATTAAATCAGACCACTGGCCATTACACTATTCTTTTAGTCTGAGTACTGGAAACAGAGAAATAGTAGCTGAGGGTAGTATTAAAGTTCCTTGCAGGGTATCTGTACTGCGCTGTGATATGTTGTAACACTAGCTATATTCTCACAGATCCTCCCATGTCTGCTGAGTATGCTTGCAAATTAATTTTTATCCACAGCGTTGGGTCAGACTTTGACTGGGGGAGGGAGGGTTACTGCTAGATCCCAAGCCCTGAGTGACCATTGTAACCAGGTTAATATCTTCTATATTAACACACACTTTCTGACTTCCCTGAAGTAGCTCTGTTTGAACTAGCGTGTGTCTTTTAGAATAACATGGTGCATTGTCCCATGGAGGTGGCATCTGTCATGCAGATGGGACCGTTGGAGAAAGTGCTTCTGACTGCCTTCTTCCTAGATATTTGTATTTGAATGCACTGCTTGTGAAGTAATTGGAAATCTTGGGGAGGTGATATCTTTTATTAGACCAACTAGATAGTTGCAAAAAAAAATTCTTTATTTGCAAGCTTTTTGGGTGCGCACACTCTTCCTCAGGCACAGGGGATTGTAAAAAAGATTGCTTGTGAAGGGCACTTCCCTGCTGGTGCTGGGCAGGCCTATAAATGGTGATTTTTAAATGGGCTTGTCACAAAGGTAGGTCTCAAGGGCAGGGGTAGGTTGTCTGGCTGTCTGTTACACCCTACTGATCCTGGAACCAGGCTGCTTCATGTGTGCTTGTTCTGACCTAGGAAACAGCTGAGCCTTCTTAGTGAGGTGTTGTGGGCGGGCTAATTAGCCCTGCTGAAGGGCAGAACTAATTAGCCCAGGTGCAGCATTGCACAAACGTGGCTCTGCGGCTTCTGCTTTGAAACCAGCACCTGTGGAGCTAGCTCTGGTCGTTGTGCAGCATGTCTGCCAAGCGGACCAGAAGGCAGGTAGGCTGTGGGGCCTCTGTGCGGGTTTGGAGGAAGGTGGGCTGTGCAACTTGGGAGAAGGGGCAAGCTGTGGGGTGATAGGTGGCATTGGGGGTACAGAGAGGCTGCAGGTCTGTTCAGGGAGTCGGCGTGGTGGAGAACCCCTTCTTTGGGATATTTGTAGCTTTCCTCCTCATCCTGGCCTCTGCTTCTATGCAGAGCCTTATTGTGGCATTATAAACTTTTGTCATGGAGACTGTTTTACTTTGTCCAGTCTGTGTCTGTGTTGTGTAAATGGGGTAAGGCTAGACTTGGCATGCGCGGTTCTTCAGTACTGCTGAGCTGCTCATTGGCTGGGGTTGTATACATGTGGGACTCGCCTATTCTTAATTGGTTGCTAGTTAACCTGTGGCAGTTTAATGGGTCTGAACAGGGTTTCCCACATCTTGTCCCAAGGCACCAAATTTGTGGTTTACGTTTTCGTAATCGCTCAGCAATTAGTTTAACTCCTTGGGTAAAAACTGTCAGTGTAGGCAAGTTTTAGAGCCCATGCTTCCCTCTCCCATCCCCTCACTTGCTCCCTAGGTACCAGTAGGAAGGGAAGGGGTATGTGCATGCATGGGAGTGGTGTGTCCTTCCTTTCTACCCCTGCCCTTGCCCCCCCCAAAAGGCATTTACACTCAGACTTACCAGCTCTGCTGTCCCGACTAGATTGCTGAGTTTCCTTGTCCATCTGGGAAAACCTCCTCTTCTTTCCTGAATGGAAGATGATTATGTAGGGGCCTGGTAATGCAAGGGATCTGCCATGGCTCAGCCAGCTTGGGGGTGGGAAAGGGGGTTTTGCTTAATGTAGGGGCATGTTGGGTAGTGGGAAGAGAGGAGTCCCTCCCTGCAGGGGGACTTTTCCATGTTCTTGTTTTACTCTGGTTGTTTCCAGAGGGGTTAAAAAAACTGGGGAACTCCCCAGTTTCTGTCTCACCTATTTCATGGAGGCTTGATGGCAAACATGGGAGGGTTTCTTTTTGAGTCTGACCTGTTCTAGCACCTGGGGCCCCCTTCTCTTATTGGAAAGAGCAGCCAAGCGTGCCTTCACAAACAGCCCTTGCAGAGCAAGCAGTATAAACAAGATTGTAACTTTCCAGGCAGAAAAAAGTTGACATACCTGGCCTAGGCCGCAGGGAAGGGTGGCGTGGGCCTGGAACGTGTGGTTTATGGTGTTCAGTGTTTGGGGTTATCTGCATCTCTGAGCACTTGTGTTGTGGAGATGGCAGAATGGTAAATTACTAGCTATCACTGTAAGCTGTGCAAGTGGTTAGGACAGAAGGAAGGGTTTAGAAGCAAAATCCATTAGAGAATGCCAAAGTGGATGCTTCTCCTTGCTGAGGAGTGTGGATTCTCCTGAAGCAGGCAGGCGCCTCTCATGGTGCAAGCACCCTGCCTCTTAGAAACTGAAAAAAACTGCTTGGTACACAATGCAGTCCCTTCCCTGGAAGAGGGAATTTATTTCTGAGTCTCCAGGTCTGCCTGGTCTGGGGTATGTCCAACACCCTGCGCTGCTGCTCCCTAGTGTGATTTTAATTTCAATCTCTTCCTTCAGATTCCCAGATAGGGCTGCCAAGCAGGATTTTGGATGTTAAAGGATATTTAAACATGGTGTTTGCCCTTCTGGGCTTGGCAGGGAAGAAGGGAAAGAAAAAAAAAAAGATTTCTCTGATCCTTAATTTGTGTAAAACTCAGAGGCAGAAAATATCCTGTCCTAGCTCTGTGCAGATTTTTTTGCCTCCTTAATAGAGGAAAATTTACAAGTGAACACCAACATCACATTGTGTCATGTCATGAGATGAGAATGATTACAAGCTTAGGGAACTCAAATAAAAAAGAAAGAACAAAATAACTGACTGATGCAAAGCCATGGCATCATTGTATGATGCTTGAATAAAGTTAAGCACTTATTTATCCAAGTAGTCTTTTAACCTGATGAACATACAGTTTAAGAGATGCTTTCTTGTTTGCAAAAGCAGAACTTTGCATATTATATGTGCCTACATGCAAATCGACCCTACACTTTTCCCAGAACCTAATATCAATAACTACAGATACAGACCTTGTACTGTTGTGTCGTGTCCTGCCCCCCCCCACACATGCACACAAAATCACAGAGTCAAAAAACCAAGGAAAGGACCTGAAGTGGTTACTTCATTACAAATTTAAAAAATAGAAATGACAGTGAAACATATTTTTGGTCTGGTATGCATAGAGAAAAATGCCACATGTACGTAAGTCAGGACTTGGGGACCTGGTTATAGGTAAAAATGTAAATGCACGTAAAATGCATGTAAAAACCCAATGCAAGTCTTTTTATATGGTCTTTTTGAAGGAAAAATGCAAACTTCTAATCAGAAGAAGACAACATATGACAACTCATTTTATGTACTTTTGTGTGTGCTTGTGCTGCACAAATCATGCAGTTACCTTCACTGTGTCTTGCCTGCACTTACCATTAATTAGTTTTCCCTGGCATGTACCTAACCATCCCAGAACAGCTTGGAGCAGCTAGTCATCCCCTCCCCCTGCCTCAGCTTAAATAGCTTGCCAGAGTTTTTTTTTCCGTATATCTGCTCCTCCCAGAAAGTGGAATTTAAATTATCCCTAAGAATTATACTAGCCTGAGGTGTTCAGGTGAGGCACTAACTGCTGTTTCAGGGTGAAGTTATCGTTTGATATATTTGGAGGATGGAGATGGGAGATTTATGTTACTGACCAGGGTAGATGTACTGTTTTCCAATGAGTTTATGCAGGGCAGGCTTCTGACCCTGGGAACTATGAGAGTTAAGATCAAACTCTTCCAACAGTGTGTAGACAAAGATTTTTTTATATATCTTTGGAGATTGCTAAAATGCTTTAGTTATAACTTTCTCCTCCTGGGAGTCCTGTACAATCAAACTTGTGATAACTGGGACACCTGGCTTTATAGCCTGAGGGATGTATGAAATAGCACTGATAACATTTGTAAGCCCTTTTGCAACCCTTTAATAAAATACCATATGCAGAGTATATGCTGCTGTTGTAGAAGCATGTATTAGCATGACTTGGTTTGATTAACATAATTATCCTTGCTACTAACGTTCTCCAGCTGGTTTAGAGCGGAGGCAGGTGGCTGTTATGTACCTGCCCTGGTCGAGGAGCATGGCATTGGGAGAGGGTATGGCAGATATACTACTTCACTCTGGTAATCTGTGGCCAGCACACGGGCACCTGAAGCCAAGGCGACTCCTGGGCCATCATGGAACCTGTTCGAGAGCTGGGGATTGGCAGCTGGCTCCAGTCAAACTCCTCCTATGACGAGCACCCAGTGGAACCAAAAGAAATAGGTTCATGCCAGTTTTAAGTGCCTGTTAAAACACCAAAAATGTTATTTCTCCTCTCTGTGGGAACCTTACGATAGTTAAGCTAAATCCTAGTCCCCCTGAAACAATGGTGACTGCAGTTGCCTTAAGCGGAGCCCAGGCTTGGTCTGAAAAATGAGCTGTGAGTGACTGGCCAACAGCAACTTGCCTAAGTTTTTAACTGAAAATACAACTGGAACCTGGGGAGTGCTGTGCGCTGTGTCTGACCTTGCAGTGTCACACAACCCAGCCATCCCCTTTTGGTCTTTTGGCAATCAATCTGAACATTTACATCTGAGCAGAGCTGGCTTTTAACTTCCATGTCCTAAATCTCTTGGGGCTGTAGTAGAAATCTGTCAGTGATGTGCAGGTGGGAAGTGACCTGTTTAGCTTCTTGGTGTTTGTTTCTCTCCCCAGCACAGCTTATATTTCTGCAAGGTTAGAAATCACACCCATCGCAGCAGAATGGCCAAGTAACAACATTTATGTGACTATCTGATTGCGGAGGCCTGAACATGTGCATGGCAGCATTGGGTTACTTCAAGTTGGAAATAAACTGTGGAGCCTTATAGTTTTGCACTGTTACAGTAATATTGTAGGTATAAATAGGGAAGGGGATAGCATTAGTTTTTAGGCTTCCCTTCTCTCGAGCATAGAGAAGTGCTTCAGAGCCAGTTCTTGCTTCTTAAGGTGGGAAGGAAATGGGGAGAGCAGCTAATGGTGACGAGAGTGCTTAAGAAGTCTGTACTGCCAGGGTTGGCCTCGGGAGGTGGCATAAAGACTAGGATTCCTGGGTCTGCAGCTCCCATTCCCTGGGGAGAAGAGGAAATAGTGTACTCACTCCTCCCTAATGGGGAGCATTTGTCAGGAATTCCATGAGATATTGCTTTGATTTCCCTGCTCCTTTGCTTTGCAGTCCATGGGTTTTATTGTGTGAGGAGGATATCCTGGGGATCTATAACGCCAGCTTTGGAGGTGGATTATTCTTTAATGCCTTCTTTCAGCAGCCTTAGGTGTTTTCCCCACTTTAAATAATTGCAGTGCTAGTACAGCTCAGGAGCCACCTGCAGAATTTCCACCAGCCTTCCCTGTGGTATTGTAATATAGCCTTAGAGGCAATATTTGGATGCAGCAGCACTGCATATGGTGATGCATCAAAATGGTGCTGGTTCATGGCATCCTGGAGGTCTGGCAGATCAAATGTATCCATATTTTGTACCTGTTAAACACAGATCTGCATGTCTGTGGCTGTTCCAAGGGTTGTACTTGTGGGGTATGGAGTAATTGCAACACAAATTGGGGTGGGTATCCTCCTTGAATTTCTAGTGCCTTCTAGAATCTCATGCTAGCTAACACAATAGAAATGTTCACTCATTCAGTACCCCATGCCAGAACGTGCCAACCATACTTGGCAGTCTTCTGCTTTTATGGTCTCTTTTAATGAGTTTAATAGAGATAAGTAACTGGGTCTCAAAGCAAAGGCAGAAAGTGGCTGCCATGCAGATGGCAGAAAGTGTTGACAAGCCAGAAGTAGCCTTGGTCCATTTGTGGTTCAAGCTTACACATCTTTTAGGATGCAGAAGCTTGTCCACCTTTGGTTAACTTGTAATGATACTTTTTCAAAACTCGTTACCAAGTGTTTATATGCATTTTCTTTGTTGTGTAGGAACACTTTCCTTTTTTAAAAGGCAAATTAAGATTTAATTTTTACAGCTTTGGAAGCTACTAAACTGTATTCCATCCTACCACTTCACTAGATAATGAGATGAGCTACAGAACTTACTTGGGAGCTACACGCTCTTTCCTCTCATTTGTCAACCAGCAAGAATAAAGCTAGTATCCTACCCTTATCTATTTGTTAGCATTGTTAGAGAGAACACTTAAATAACTCATGTTTCCAGCAAGGATGAAAGTCAATATGAATAGGTAATGCATACAACAGGGTTTTGGTTTTTTTGGATCTTTTAACATTTGAACTAGGAGCATGCTGTGGCTGCCACACCCAAGGGTTACCACTGGTCCTTTGGATAGTTGTTTTTTGTTTTTTTCCCCCCTAATAACCCTTAGTTGAAATGGACTAAAAGCTCTGAGATCAGTGGTAAAGATATTTGCATGAAATATATATTTCCCAGAACTACTTTTTTGAGAATCCAAGCTGTCTGGTGGATAAATAAATGCCACCAAAAGTATATCTAAAATGTTGATAAGAAAATTGTGCATTGACAAGTTAAGCTGCTATCTCTTGCAACCTTGTCCATGCTCTGTTTTCTCAGAAGAATACTTTTGCCAAGAGCTTAAAAACATTTAAAGGTAAAGATAGTTAGTCTCCTGTGGCCGGGGGGGGGGGGGGGGTTTTGGAATTATTGGGCTTGTGCCAATTTTATATAAAAGTCTGAAAATAACTGGGATTTATCTTCTCTCAAACTTATCAGAAGTGGGGTGTAAACAAAAAAGAAAGTCTGGTTAAAGAGCGCTTCCTTTTTGTTCGGGTTTCACTTCCTTGGTGCTTAAGTTTCATAATACTACTAGTTGTCTTGTCATCCATAGCCTGGATTCCAGGGCAAATGAGGCTTGCATATATAGGGATTAAGCACTAAACAAAACAACCAGTGGGGTTTAATGCATCACATAGGCTGCTGACAGATGTGGAAAAAAAGACCCAAAATGGTGCTTAACTTTCAGCTCAGTGTGCCCCCACACTGAGCACAACACTTGCCCAGAAGAGGGACCATGTTAGTTTGACCAGGCGTGCCCAGTGTCTGCATAGATTGGGTGCTTCAATGGGGCTTTTTGGTGCTTTATCTAATAGCTGATTGAATAGCTATTAATAATGTTGGAGATATGTAGATTCAATCAGCTATTGGATAAAAGCTCTGAAAAGCCCTGCTGAAGCGTCCAATCCATATAGACTCTAGGGAACTGGGTAAAACTAATGTGGTTCCTTTTCTGGTAAAGTGCCTTTTTGTTTTTTATTCCGGCCCCCCCCCCCTTCTGTCAGCGGCCTTAGTGACTAGCCCATCTTTTTTTTATGGGTTGCCTTTATCTCATCAAACAAATTGACTTACTCAAACGATTGTGCCTCTCATTTACTTTACTTGATTTCATTCAAGAGAAGCACATCTGACACAAATCATAGGAGGAATTGATCCAGTGCAAATCATGTGGGGAAGGCAAAATGGAATAAGCAAATATTTTATGGTTGCTTAGGACTGACTCATAGCTGTCTTCCAGCTTTCCATATTCCTCTTCCAGTGGTGTGTTTTCAATTCAGGGTGTCTTTTCTCCGGGTATCTGAAAAGGTTATTTCTTGCTGTCGAACTTTAAGGAACTGCTTTGACCTCTGGGATGATGGATCCATCTGCCCTATTAGAATTCCAGCCATTTGGAAAGCTCCTGTACTGTTTGAGACAAGCTGCACTTTGAGTGGTGACTGCCTTTCCTATAGCTTTATACCTTTTGAATGATAGAGAACAGGCTGCATAGTGTTATAAAGAGAATAATCTGTGAAGCAGAGACGCATCTTGGTAATAATGCAGTAGCTGTGGCACTGTGTACCCAATAGGCTTCCAGTTGAATTTTTCACTGGTCTCAAAAATATTTATTGATTTGGCATGTCTGACAGTACATACAGATTTTTTTAAGTAGGTAAAGCAGCAATACAAACCTCAATGTGTGTGAATGCAGGTGCAAAAAACTTCATCTCTTTCTCTTTTTGGGTCATGTCTATACTCACTATCTTGCCAGAGAATGCCTGTTACCTCCTAAAATGCAAGCCATGTTGCTGTCTTGGCTTCATGCAAAACATGCACCAAGAAGCTTGCGTTCTGGATACAACCTACTGGTGCGCACCCAGTGCTGCAGCGTATAGGCAGTCCTCGGACTTATGGACACAGTTGGTTCCTGAAAATCTTGTCTTAAGTTGAAACGTTGTAACTTGGAACCAATTTTCTCATAAGAAACAATGTTATAAATGGGGGATTGGTTCCTGAGCCAAGGCCCTATACCCTATTTTCACCAAAAATACCCCAGGATTTTGTACTCGATCAATTATAGATGAGTAATACAGATACATTAATATATTTATATTGTAAAAAGCTATCATATTGTTTTAGAAGGACTTTGAGGTGACTTTGCTGGACTTTGTGAAGGGTTCTTGGCTGGACTTTTGTCAGGAATCTTGGCTGCAGGTTTTTATAGAGTCTTGTCTGCTTTCTTAAAGAAAGTGTCCAAGCAAGTTTGGACAGACGTTCTCCAGGGAGATGAGTGGTGCAGCGAACTTGTTCGTGGCATGTCATTGCATTGGATCAAGCATTGTAAGTTGAAACTGGTGTTGTAAAGTCAAAACAGGGTGTCAATTTGTAAACGTTGTAAATGTGAAACATTGTAACTCGAAACGTTGTAAGTCGAGGACTGCCTGTATTGGGAGGCGGAATGTGTGGTGTGGGCATGGCGTGCTTCATTGTGGCTCTTTCTGGGGCTGTATTAAGCCTTAATATCGGCTCCAGACTCCCTGGAAGTCGAGAAGTACTTTCTGCTGACCTACTGAGCTGTAGGGCGGGTCCGTCAGGGATGTACTGTGTTTGGTTAGGCTTCTGATATTTTATTCTACTTGGTTGTGTTTATAACAATGATCTGGAATTTTCTATCCTTGGTGGGACAGTCCCTGAGCTTCAGACAGGAGGTGATGAGCTTTGCAAGCGACACCAGAAGAGGGGAAGGACAAGGCATTGCTGCTGAGGCAGCAGTGGAAGTCACTGTTCACTCCCTTCTTTTTAAAGGTGTTTTCTGCTGGATAACAAACTTGTTTGTAGCTGAATTTGTATTGCTGCTTCTTAAGGAAGCTGTCTCCTTTCCAGCTGATGGGTGAGATTTCTAGAGCTCAGGGCATATGTTGATCAACAGTTGTGAAGAGCTCCTTTAATTCTTGGAGACAGAGGACACTTGATGACAAAGTCTCTTCTGTAAGAAGCTTATTGAGCAGGGTAAAGGAGAGACCGTGCTGGAAGAGATGGCTGAGTGAGGCAGAGGAGATGAAGACCAGGCTAATGAGGTGGAGTAAGTGTGACGATCCCCCTTGAATGTCTGCTGGCATGGAAGTAAAGCAGTCTTTCTCCTCTGTGCACAGTGATTTCTTTGTAAGTCATTTTCTTAAATTCTCTCTGGCTTGGTTTTGGGGAGAAGGCAGAGAGAGTAATGTTGGTATTAAAATCCACAGAACAGAGGGCTTTACTAGGAGTTTGGAGATACAGGTACCGTTCTCAATTTGGCCACTCATTTGCTATGTTAGTGGTTCTCAACCTTTTTTGGATGAGGGCCCATTTGTAAACACTGGCCAATCTTGACCCAGTGCCACTTGCTCCCAACCCGCTGCCCACTGCCCTCGCAGTGTGTGGGGTGGAGGGGATGTGTGGGGCATGAGGAGCCCAAAGAAGCCCCTCACAGGCTGGAGCTCTGCCAGCCTGCAAGGGAAAAACTACTGTTTCCCACATTTTTCTCCTTTTAAAGGAGAATCTGGTTTTAAAATTTGTTCTTGACCCTTTGATATATTCTTACATCTCACCTTTGGGTCATGACCCACAGGTTGAGAAACCCTGTGCTATGTGACCTTGAGCAAATCACTTAATCTCTTTAGGCTTCCATTTCCCTGCCCATCTTTCCTTTGTCTACTTAGAAACCAGGTGCTTTGGGGCAGGGACTTTTTCTTACTCTTTGGGTGTGTCTATATAAGATGCTACAGCGCTGCAGCGTCCATTGGCAAAAACCAAGATGCTGCCACTACATCGCTGTAGTGATGTTCTCCCTTGTTGGAGCGCATTGCTACAGTAACAAAGTAGGCAAAAATAACTGTGCGGCTGGCATGGTGCAGAATGGGCTGTTACTGTGCTGTCTTTTAATACTTCCAAAAAGAAGTACTGAATGACGGCGGAGTAACAAAGGTGCCATATGGCCATGTGTAGATGTGCCCTGTGTGTACAGCAGCCAGTGCGACATGGCTGTGATCTTGGTTGAGGAACTCCTAAATATATCCAAACAGTCTTTAAGGAAAGATTTGTTATTTCACTGGAGAAATGCCTTCCCTTCCCTCCCTTCCTTGTAATGGTGCTGTCTCGTACCCTGGCTACTAAGGCTAGGATTTTGGTTCTAGTGTTCCAAATCCCAGAGTGACTTCAAACTGCCTCTGTTCTTTATTTTTAAAAAAATTGAATTAACCTGTGACACAGAAATGTTTTCTCTAGTTCTTCACCTAACATGGATACAGCTCTGCATTTTCTCCATCAAAATTACACTGGCTAGAGCAAAGATGATGTTCAGTCCTAGGCAAGTGAAAGTGTTAGAGGCTGGAGCATTGTATTAGTTGTAAGAGATGGGCTCTTGGGCTAGAAATAGATACTGCTAAATGAAGCAGACCAGTTCTGCTGTGATGTGGCACAACCACTTAACTAGGAAAAGTGCACGTCACCCCTTGTTCCTCTCTTGATGGTGCAGGAAGAGGAGCAGTGTGATCTCCCCACTTTCCCTGCCCAGCCAGACCCAAGTCACAGGTCTCGCCGAATTGGGGAAGCAGGGCTTTTCCCTGCCCAGTCCGAGCTGTTCGCCTGTGATTGCAGAGGAGCAGGTCTGGTCTGACTGAGCAGAGAAGAGTTTGCTCTGAAACTGATTCCTGGTAAATATCATATGGGTCTTTTCATGCCTAAAATATGGCAATTTTGGGTGTGGTAGAGCAGTGGTCTCCAAACTTTTTTGATCGCGCACCTCTATCAGTGTAAAATTTTTGAGCACACCCCCCCAATATGTGTATATCTATTGGGGGTGCCACTGAGGGCACCACTGTCAACCCCTCTGTGTTGTGGAACTCCCACTCTTCCCTCAGGATACCTCGTGTACCATATGTGATACGTGACCGTCTCACATACAGACTGAGTGAGGGTGCCAGTGTCAATCCGTGTATTAAATATTATTAATAAAGCTTAATTTCTTTCTTATTTTTTTTAGATAAAAAATAAATATAAATAGAAGTTCCAATATTTTCTTCCTGCACCCCAACAGATTGTCTTGCACACCCCACTTTGGAGACCACTGTGGTAGAGGGATAGCATGGAATATCAGTCTGGCTCTTGTGTTTTTAAAGAGCTAGCATTTTCTTTCTGTGGTTTTGCTTTGGAGCATCTCAGCTGGTCTCCTCCCCCTGCCTCCTTGGACATGTACATACTACTACTGTTGCTATGGGATAGGTTGTTTTGGCAGCTTTCTGGGTCAGTAGTCATGAAGGCTTTCTGCAGGCTCTTTCCCAGGTGCCCTTGTAGCTTTCTTGTTTAGTTGGCAGCCTGTATTGTTCAGAGTTCAGCAAGGCACGGTCTGGAAGTGATCTGTGTACTTTGATTACCAAGTAGGCATAACCAGTTGGTGCCACGTAAACCTTTTTTAACTTTTCATTTGTCACAAATGATGCAAATCTGTTGTTATTGTAGCCTACAGTAGATGCCTGTGTTTGTAACAGTTGCTGACTCTGTATCAGGTGACCATCTCTTCTTGGGATGTGGCCAGGCCTTGGGTTGGGGTGAGGCCAGCTCCTTTGGGAGATCCTTGCTTAACCTTGCCCTACTCACCCAGATAAAGTTCAGTGCCTTCTGGTCCTCACTTTTTGAGTGCTTTCTTTTGTAGGGAGCAGAGGAAAGTGACTGGAAAGAGCCTTTCCTTCCCAGGAAATTATGATTAATGATGCTGAACAATAACCCCTTACAATTGCTGAACCTTTTGTTCCTGATTGATTCCAGAGCCCTGTGTGAACAGCCTAAACATGACCCAGGGGAATCTTTCTTGCTTCCATTTCATTCTGTGCCTCAACACTTTCTCTGCCTATTTTTGGCCCTACTAGTTGGATTTGAAGCCAACAGGTCTTCAGCAGCCCTGAGCTACCTTCAGGAGAAGAGACTCCTGGGTTCTCAGTTGTTAGAATGTGGGTTCTTGGACTAGAAGATGGGAGAGTGGAGGGGACATTGAAAGTACTTATTTGTCCCTTTCCTTCATATAAATTGCTCTCCGAACTTCAGCACCATCTCTGGCTCCAAAGAAAGAGTAGTTGTCACCAGCACGAGTCACTTTTGCTCTGTGGGGAGATGAACAGATCTGTTGAATAGATGATGGTCCAGTATATTTGCATTCAGCAGAAAATTGGAAAAACTAGAGATGTAGATTTGCCCTCATCCTATTGCCATATGAAAATAAAACATTGCCCCTCTAGCCCCGAACCGTTTTTTTTAATTGGAGAAATGACACATTCCCTGTCAGTAAGTGGCTCTGGAAAACCCTGGGTCTCAAGAACTGGCTTTTTGGCTGTCTGTTTAAACAGGATCCATCTTTTTCTTTCTTCCTCCTTTGCAGGCTGCTTACACATGGAAGAGCTGGGGATAATTGTGGGTGTAGCTGAGCCATTAGTCTGTTTGATGTTGCCTTTTTTTTCAGCTGCAGATCTGAAAGCCTCTAAGATTTTGAGGGCCAGTGGAAAACCCTGAAAAATGCCAGGAGAGTCTGAGGTCCAGACCAGAGGCTTGGTGTGGAGGAGAGGAATGGGAGGCAGTTTGTCTTCTTTGCTCTGTCCATAAAAATTGACAGGACAAGGAAGGGCAAATACAATATTCAAAGGGAAATTAAATCTTGAGTGTTTAGTGTGGCAGGAGTGGGAAGAAGGAGGAATTGGGGGTGGGGGAGTGGTATGCCTAGTATTAGGTGAAGAAACCAGGATCCGTAGGCTGTGATGTAATGACAGCTAGGCTAGGGCTGACCAACTGACCTGACCACTTGTGGGCCATATGTAGACAGATAGATGTGAACATCTGGCCCACAGGCTCCAACATAGCAGCATGACCAGGAAGGGAGGGGGGGTGCTGTGCACATGGCTGCACATGTGGCAAGGGGGAGGGTGTTTGTGGGTGTGGTTCCTAAGTCTGCATCCCAACCTGCATGCAGCCCCTGGCTGCCCAGAGGCTGGATAGCCCTGAGCTAGGCCATGTTATAGAAACCAGTGGGGAATTAATCTTCCATCACAGAGCAATGGTGTACCAGTAGCTGCTCGCTGTTACCTGTTCTAAACCTCCTTTCTGGTTGCTGGCAGAGTGCTTTTAACTAAATCTCCTGGTCCCTTCCCACTCCCCAAGGGCTGTGAGACTGTATTTCTGGGCTTTCTGGAATTGTTTTACTCCAGGTGCATCTTGGAGAAGGAAAGTGTGGATTCAGCAGCATAGCGCCAGACAGCTGGGGCTGGCGGGTCAGGAATGCAGTCCTGACAGCTGGAATTGGACTGAAACAGCTAACACAGTGTGTGGGGAGGCTGGAAAGAGGAGAGCAGGCGAGAGGCTGTGTGCCTGCACTTTTAGAAAGCAAATCTGCAGGGACCCAACATTGCTCACATTTCCTTCCCTCTACCGCTCTCTCTCTCTCTCTCTCTGTCCTGTTCTCTACTCTCTAGGCTGTACATGTCATGTATAATGTATGCGCTCACCCACACACATTGTAGTGGTACCTGGCAGAGCCATTAGAGCTAAGACTCTGTCAGCATTTCCATTAGAAGCCCACCCAACCCCCCACTCTTGGCTTTTTTTTACAAGAGTTGTATTGTAATGGTTTTGTACATCATGATGATTCAGACCTTCAGGCAACTTTATTTCAGCCTTTGCCACAGTGATTCCAACGTGTCAGTCATGTAATTGTGCTATGGGAGCATGTCTCCCATCATTTTTAAAAATAGAAAGACCCTTGACAGAATTTTGGTAACCAAACTGACCTTGTGATCAGCCGTTACTGGTCAGAGAGGTCAAAAACTTGGCTTCTTGCACATTTTAAAAAATGGTTATTATTTCTCCTGTGAGAGGAAGCAAAATATGGGGATGGTTAGAGATGGGATTTAGATCCTTCAGTTTCCCAGATGCCAGTTCAAACTGAGTGCAAGCTGGAACTGCCTAAAAACTTGCTACTGGTCTGTGTGATGTATATGTAAAAGAAGTTTGGCCTTTGTGCGACTCCTAGAGGGTCAGTGACCACGGAGAACCCAGTTAAGACAACTTGGCTAAGTACAGACAGAAGCCTGAGGCTGAATTGATTCAGTCTTTGCAGGTTAATCTAAACTGCAGAGATTAAGCTGAGTAACAACTGGACAGACCTTCACTTTTGATTCAAGAAATGCAGGCACATACCTGCAGTGGCTCAGGCCAAAAGCTGGGGGTGCTAGAGCACAGCTCTGACGTAGCCAGCGTGGGCTGTGTGTTTGCTTTCTTTCCTCTTCCTGCTGCCTCTGTGGTCTGTGGGATTTGCAGTCCAGAATCACAGCAGTAGGACTCTGCAGGCTCACTCATTATTTCCTCCTCCAGCTTCCAGGTACCTCAGGGATCTGTAGTCCACAGTTGCAGCCAGCAGTAAGTTGGGCAGGGCAGGGCAGCTCTGTACTTGGGAGAAGAGGGGCTTAACCCCTCTTCCCCTCCCCCTCCCCACCCCACTCTCTGGCTCTGGACTCCAGCAGGGTTTGCCTGGGGTTGGGGGGAAAGTCCTTGCCTTCCTCCCTCTTCCCCCCCCCCCAAGCCTTCTCTGTCAGAGCAGACAGCCCAGCCCAGGGCTGGAAAGCATACTGGGATGCTGGGGGACTGACTGAACTTGAACTGAGAAGGGGTCTGGGACAGAAGTTTCAAAAACTGGTTTGATCTGAATCAGTTAAGTATGATAGTACATTCAGCCAGGTTTATCTTAAACCAGTTTCAGCCATTTTGAAACTGGTTTATGTGCATTGAACTTCTGTTACAGGTTTAAACCAGTTTCTGATGACTTATACCGGTTTATGTGCAACTTCTGTCCTTAGCCCTGGTGTGAATGGGCAAAAATGACAAAGGACCAAGTAATGAATTGGACTGCAGAGATTGATCTCTCTGAGTCAGGCCTGAAGTGTGTCAGCAAGGCCTTTGTGTGGGAGCTTGTCCTGATGCTGTTCCTTTCATGGGTGTAAATTGTCAATCTCCAGACCTGTCAAGCCAGCACATTTCACTAGCACTGAGGTAAGAGGGAGAAAAACAGGTTAAATCATAGATGAGGGAGAAGACACCAAAGCCTTTAACTTGATAAACTGTGTATGTACACATGTGTTCTCATGGTTATGTGCGCGCACACACAGACACACTTTGAAGCTGGTTAAATTAGAAAACATCAAAAAGGGGATTGGAATAGGAGGCAGTCAATTAGAATAGTGATGTTTGTTTGTTTTGTACTTTATCTCTGAAATAGCTCCCCAGTTAATTCTTCCCCCCACCAAAGCAAAATTTTCATGTCAAAAACAAAACCCGAAGCCTAAATAAAAAAAAAAATCCAAACTAACAGAAGAAACTGTTCCAAGGCCAAATCTTCCAACTTATGCTTCAGCCTGAAGTGAATGCTTCACAGCTGTGCTATAAACCCCAGAAATGAGAGCTTTACAGTGAAAACGCTGACAGCCCTTTAAGTAAAACAGTGTACTGCAATTAGTGTTCTGTGTTTCATGTGCCAAACAAAGCACAGCGGAGCTAAATGTTATGCTTTGAGTTTTTGTTATTTTGCAGCAGTAACAAATCAGACGGAGTGTTCAGACAGTAGATTACAGCCTGTGTCATGTGCCCTGGACCCTGATAATTAAACATGCTTATGGCAGTCGGTGCACTTTTTCTGCGGGTGGGCTGGAAGGCAGTGGAAGAGGTGTTTGCCTGATATGGGGTTAATTTTAACATTTGATACTCCCCATTTGGGTTTAGCTTTTCTCCAGAATCTCAGCCTGTTTTTGCCTGTATATCCTTATGTGCTGACACTGTTAACACATGACAAAGATATAGCTTTATTTAGACCTCAGTGTGCAATAGCATGACCTTTGTCTTATTACAGTGGGTATGCCTGCTCTGCACAGTTAATTGGCTCTCACCCAAGTTTTAGTCTTGATTTCTCATCTGCTATCCATGTTAAAAAACCTCTGACTTAAGTTTGGAGGCACTGTAAAGCCCCAGATTTGTGTTGGGGCACCCAAAATTAAATTCAGAACTTTCAAGAGTTTCTGAACCCACGGCGAGAGAATGCAAGGGACAGCCAGGAGAACTGAAAGTCTCATGAAATAGCGCCCTCCTCCTTGGAGTTTCCTGCACTACTGGGGCTTCTGCATGGCTGAGTGAGGATACAGCGATGCTTATCATCTGTCCTTTAAAAGCATTTTTTAAGAAAGAAGACGACATTATTACATAGTGGTTCTTCAGACAAAATCTGTAACTGGTTATTTGATAACTATAGTGGTGTTATTGAAGATGATCTAGTCTCTTCAAAATGCAGTGACCAAACTCCTTCCCTGGTCACTAACCACAATGGACTTTCTGGGCTGCCTTCTCTCACACGACTGTGCCTTTGCCTATACATTAATAAATCTACCCACATTCAGGAGGGAAAGATGAAGGGGAATGCTAATGTAACCAAATAAAGGGGAATGCCTTATGCAAGTGAATGATATATTACCAGTGATGGATGTTGTCTGGATGAATGTTGACTGCATTATACCTTTGGCCTACAGAAGGATTTTTTGGTTTTTTATGCAAGATCTTGTCTTGCTTGGGAAATTTCTCAAAAATTCCAGATTGAGTATTTTTCTCAGAACAGATTCGTATGTGGAAGTTCATTTTCCAGAATAAGCATTCAGATGGGGGTAAGCTGAAATAACTACTGGAGAATTATTCTGGAGTAGCCATTTGGGTAAACTTCTAAGTTGGACAAAGCCTTAGAGCTGTTGTAGTTCTTACTGATGTCAGGCTGCAGATGGGAGAACTCTTGATTGCTCTCCAGGCAGGATTAAAATGTAGGATGGGTACTGTCCTTGTCAGGAATGGCCGTCCCAAGCTACAGTCTGCTGAAAGTACCTGGTTGCTGTAGCTGTAGGAATAGGTGGTTGTAGTGCTGTAGTTATGCTTGCGTATAGTACATTCCTGTCCTGGGAACAGTTTCCAAGAGCATGGATGTTGGAGAGGTCCTCTCTGTCTTCTGAGGTCCTCTAGGTCTTTATTTCTGCACTTGGGACTACTTTTGTGGGGAATGTTTAGCTCCTTTGTCCCTGGGGAAGGTGTGGAAAGCAGCAAAAACCAGAAAGTGCAGTTTTCTGCCCTAGTCTGTGTACATGTACATGTGCATGTGCATACATGCATGTTTGTGTGAGCAAAGGAGGGAGAAAATTCCTTGTTTTGTGTTAGGATGAGAGATGTGGCAAACTTACTGTGTTGCTATAGTATTTCTGTCTGGTATTGTAGAAACATACAAGTCCTTGTTCAACCTACAGCTAGAACCAGGATGGGAATGCCAGCTACCAAAAATGGGTCACTTGACTAATTGTAGACAAGGGTTCTATATTTTCCAGGGAACTTGGACAGTGAAGCCATGCTGTACATCTCTCCTGTTGGGTGAGCTATGGGACAAGAGTAACAGAGTTCCTACCAGGCTAGGATGGAGGTAGGGGTTTAGTAGCATGGCATGGCTGCCGTGGTTCTCACCCCCAACTCAATATTGCTAACCCAAATTGTACTGCACTATCACATTGGCTTGATTGCTTCCTTTTGGGGCCTATCTTCATAGCATTATTTATTGCATTGGCGAAACACTATATATATTTGGAGGGCTGTAGCATGATTCTCTGCCAAGGGCTGATGTTGTCCAAACAAACCAGGGCACAATGTATGACTCCCATGTGTCTAACCATAGATATTGCTACATTAAATGGACCAAGAGGGGGTGTTGTGAGACTCTTTCAGGCTGTTCTTGCATAGAGGAACAGGATCCCATGTGGAATAAAGTTGATATATGTGTATGGGGAGCAGGGAGGTCTAGGTGATGCTCACCAGTTACTTTTGTCCTACCTCTCAAATAAAGAAACAGTTGCCAGTGGCTGGTGGTGTTCAACTTCTCTAAAAATCGGAGAGAATCTGAACCAGTGGTAAAGTTTCTTTCTGAGGGAGCTGGGAGCAGCGGGTGTCACTTCTTGTTTTTGATTGCTCTTCCTGTTCAGGGCAGCTGACTGAGTGCCAGTAAAACAAGTGTTTATCAGTAATTCAGTAGTAACCCAGAGAAAAATTCTGGAGAGAACTTTTGACATCACTTGGTCATGCAGCTCTGTGCCTTTCTAGGGTGTGATGCTTTTTGCAATGTGTCTGCCTTCTAGTGCAGGGAGCCAGGAAATCTGTGGCTGTTGGCAGCAGTGTGGTGAGAGTATCGGCTATGAAAGCACAGTAACGGGATCTTCCTTTTTGTGTTGATCTGTCAGTAGGTTCTCACAACTTGAACTTCCTTGTAATGTTACCATGTCAGCATTGAGGCAGGTGCTGTGTTGGTCTTCATAGTGTGACCTTGCTGGAATAACTAAGTAACCTTAGGGCCCAGTGATTCAATAGAAGTGCACCTGCAACTCCTTGCATGGGAGAGAAATTTGGTACCTGTGAAGTCTGGCCTGCTTAGATGTCTGAATGTGGACTTAAAGTTAAGTGCCTTGTTTTAGGAACATTAATTTGAAAGCATTGACCTCAGGGACACAAAGAGAGTAGTGATATGTAACATGGGTGTAATGTGACCTAAACTCTGTAAGAATTTTGGCGATGTTGTCCACAATGTACGGCAATGTTCAATAACACTGGTCAAGCACTTTGGCACTTTCAGCCAAGGATCTCAAGAAGTATAAATATAATACAAGGCATGAAATAATGAATGTGGAATATCCTAAAATCCAGCCTCCTTTCTGCAGTGGTAATTTGGGGGCACATTTAATGGTAGACTTGATCTTAGCAATTATTTGCATGCTCAGATGATGGCAGTTAAATATCCAGTTACCTGATAAGAAAGTACAAGAAGGTATCTGTGTGTCTGAAGGCTGACTGTGGGTATAAAAAGGGATATTAACTTGATCAATTAGTAAAATAGAGACCATGCTTCCAGTCCTTCATGCAGACTGACTAGGCCCTGGGGCTCTTCTGTCTTAATGTTTGCTATGCTCTCCCATTCATGTCAGATTAGGATTCAGAGACAAGTGCTTGTTGGCTTCCTTTTTTGGTTTGGGCACAGTGCCATCCTACCCTTGCTGTAGGATCTCATTAAACAAACAAAATCTCATAGATACAGTAAGCAGTTCTGAAGAAGAATAGTTATGGCTGAGCAGAATCTGAGCCTGTGGTTATTCAGCGAGATCCTATGGCAAGGCAGGACTCCAAGTCCTAGTCTCAAAAGTGGGACAGCATTGTCTGTGTGAGCAGCTTTGGATCTGAAAAAAGGGGCAAGGGGAGAAGAAACTTTATATGTATATATCTATTATAATAATAATAGGCTTATTCTGTCTATTCAGAGCACTCTGGTTGTATCAGGAGTCAATCACAATGCTTACTGAAACAACCAATCGGAGTGCTCTGGACAGACAGAATAAGTGTGTTGTTATTATAGAAGATCCTGAGGCACTTCAAACAGATATGTAGGCAAGTCAGAGCTAGAGTGAAGCACCAGGGGCCCCCCTCTGTGGAGCAGGCAGGCTCCACTGGAGGGGGGAGGAAGCAGTCAGGGGCCTGATCCTTTTTTTTTCTTTTTCTCCCTGGCCCTGGAGCCTGACTGCCTCTCCCATGGGCAGGGGGGTGAGCTGCTGGTGGGCCCTGAGCTGCAGGGGGCCCCCGGTGCTTCTTTCTGCAGTGGTGGTGCCCCCAGGGACCACCTGGGCACAGTGTCAGCAGGTGGGTGCTGCCTGGGGGGTACTGCCACTGTGGAGGGAAGCATCAGGGTCCCCTGCAGCTCAGGGGATGCGTGACCCTCTGGCAGCTCACTCCCCAGCTGTGGGAGATGCAGGCAGGCTCTGGGAGAAAAAAAATTATCAGGCCCCTCCCTACTTCTTTGTTTTTGTTTTTTTTCCTCAGTCTGCCTGCACGAGCTGCCACCGGGTTGTGCAACCCCTGAGCTGCAGAGGGGCCCATTGCTTCTCTTTGCAGTGGTGGTGCCCCTTGGGGTGGCCTGGGCGGGGTGGTAGCTGCACGGGTGCAGCCCCAGGTCACTGGCAGCACCGGCCAGATCCAATGGCGCATGGGGCGCTGGAAGCTCAGGCTTGGCGGGTTTCCAGCACCCTGTGCACTGTCCTGCCACCTTCCTGCTGCCTGGGACACCCTGAGAACGGGCTGGCTGCCCTGGGAAGGGGGCAGGAGGACAGTGGGTGTGCTGGCAGCCAGAGAAGGTGGCAGGGACAGTGCACAGGATGCAGGAAGCCTGCCAAGCCTGAGCTTCCCCAAGCATGCCTGGGTTTCCAGAGCCCTGTGCACCGTCCCCACCCCCTTCTCCAGATAGGGCCCTTGTACATGTGAGAGCTATCACTGTAATTCATGTAACGAACTAAAATGCATAGGATGTGTTTTAGTTTGCTACATAAAGTCATTTAAATCAAATTATGCCGCTGAGTGTGTATACTGTTATGAAATTTAATTAAAATATGCTGCCAAATGTGTACGCTTTTATGCAATTAAATTGTTAAAAAGGGCAATGAAATTCTTAAAAGGAACAACTTCTTCACGTGTACAAGGGCCCTTAGTCATGTGTACAAGGGCCCCCTTATTCTATGACTATAAACATGTCACAAGGTCAGACTTTTGATAAAATATGTATTTATATTCCTAAGCCAGTGTTTACACATGGACAGCTTTCTGTAGCCTTTTTGAGGGTGAGAAGTTTTGATTCCATTAAAGTATTTGGTCAAAGGATAACTAAAAATTCTGTATTTAAAGAAATACTTTTGTAATAAAAATTTGATTGTAAATGTTTTGCAAATTTCAGCTAGTGTGTATGTGTGTATGTATATCTATGTATAGTTCAGTTTTGAGTCTTTGAAAATTGAGATCATTCTTCATGGGAATATTCTTTTAGTAGCACTAGATCAAAACATGAGGGTAAAAACACCAACAGTATCTTCAGCAGTAATTGCCTGTCTGTAAAGGTAGAGGTGAAGCAGAGCATATCATTTGCTGACAGTCAAAGATGTTCAGTGGTAGGAAAACGCTGTCATGAACCCAAGGACTAAGCCATATCTTTGTCTGAACTACCTACTGACTGCGGGTGGAAGGACAGAGGCAGTGTTTGCTACTTCCAAGCATTTTTACACTTGCAGTTATGTTGTACTACTGTCAGACAGAGCTTGGTGGAGATGTCTGTAGGCCAGACCAGGTCCTGTGCCCTGGGGGGTGCTGGCAGCATGAATTGCCAAGGCTCTGCCACCAAACTGCCAGATCTGTGGGGAGAGATGAACACTACTGCTATAGGCTGTGTTGGTGATATGTGTGTACAGCACAGCAAGAGTTAATGAGGACAGAATAGGTCCTTTGATTAACTCTTTTAGGTCACTTTTCCTTAAGTTAGTGGTGGAAGCATCCTTTGTAATGCCCTTCTAAGAAACTGGACATAGTTTATTAAAGAATATTATTTATATGTGAATATTCAGATAAAAGATCTGCCCAAGTCTAGCAGCTCCTTTGGGCTAGCCTGGTGAAGGCACGTGGGTTTTACTGTCTAGCAGCACACAAGGCAGTTGGACAGCTGACAACTCAGCCCAAATTCCAGGTGCTCATTTAAAACTGGAACAGCTGATCGTGGCCTTTGACTGGGGTCTGGAGCAAGACTTGAACTTGCCCCTGTGGAACTGTAGCAAGGTGCCCCCTGGCTTCTTCAGTGGGAATGTAGCCAATAGCAGATAATTTTATATAGCAATATTTGGGAAACTGTGTCGTTAAAGCCAGTCAGGGCTACACCTGCATTGAGGTGACATTGATTCTGTTATCACAACAGGTATAACATGGACAAGGCCACAGCGGGATCACTTGAGTGACTCATGTCATGTGTCAGCCATCTTCTCTTGGCCTGAGAACATAGTCTTAACCCCTGTAAGGTTGAGGGCAGAGAGCTGGAGATTCCAACTTTGATTCTACCTCTAGAAGAGTTTGTGCTTGTGTGTCTGAGTGTGTGTGTGTGTGTGTCTGTGATTATGTCCATTTATAATTACTTTTTAATAGTAAGTTGTTAAATGCTTTGAAGTAGCTGTAACAATCCTGGTCAGAATAGAAGTTTTTTCTTTTCTTTTCCTTTTTTTAAAGGGAATACTGAATTGAAACAAAGCTATTTCCCTGCTTTGCTAGTGGGTCTAGAGATGCATTTTTAATAGCATGCTCTCATATTAAAAAAACCAAACAAAAATATCGGATCCAGTTTTGTAGAAACCACATTTCCAAAGAGATTCATTATGCAAGAGGAAAGGGACAATTTTATGTTCCCTCATACTGGGTTAAGACTTCTGGGCTATGTTATTAAAGGAAAAAGAATGGGGATGGAGTGTCTCCAGAGATTGGGATATATGAAGTCTTCTAACCTTCATGTCACTGGTCCGGAGCCAATACAAGGCAGAAATGTTTGAAATTCTGCCTGTTTCAGGGTAGGGGATGTGTCTTGGCCTGACTCCTAACGGGAGATAGTTGCATCCCAAAACACACTGCTACTCCTGGCATACTCTTTAGCTACCTGAGCAGTGAACCAAGCAGATGGAGACCACATTTTTTCATGCTAGGGAGGACTCTTTTGGATCTGTGGTAAGGCCTGTCCCATCTCTGCCTTTGTCCCAGGTTGTTTGCATAAACACAAGATGTTGGTCTCCAAGACATCCATTAATGATAATAGTAATAATTATGGTAATATCCTCGTATGCAGTGCCTATGCCTGAAGGCTTATGAATGTGTAACAAAATATAACTAGAAGTATGGTAATTAAAACCAGAAGACAACGTGACCCAATAAAAATATGAGTTGGCAGAGATTGTGGTGCTGGAGAAGGCACATGCATGCAACATGTAATAACTAAAACCATACTGCACAAACTATACAAAGGAAAGAGGAAATGGTTTTGTGCCTTAATCAGGAGATCCCAAGGGCTGAACGTAGGCTGAAGTTTAGGGGCATGGTTTCCTAGAATGTCTCATGCCATTGACTAGGAGCCTAGCCTTTTAATCTGGCATCAGTTTTCTTTGACAAGCATTATGTTTCCTTAAAAAAAAACAAAAAAAAAAACAAGAACATTTGGTCCTTTTTCTTAGGTTGGATGGTCTCCTGCAGTAGTTCTCAGTGTGTGCTTTGTGACCTCTGAAGAGGCATGGGTCAGGAAAGTCATTTGGGGTGAAGTGGGTTGTAAAACATTAAACACTTTTTACACCTTAAATGAAGGAAACAAGATTTCCAAAATAACTTCAGGGTGACAGAACCTTTCCAAGTCTATGAGGTCATATAGATTGGTAGTTGTATTATGTCATCTTATCATCGCTATATTTACTCTAGAAGTCAGAATAAAAATTGTAAGAACTTTGGGAAGTTTGACTTTGAGGAAAAGGGGTTGCCAACTTGAAAACACTTGAAATATTGGTCTAACAGTTAAGGTAGGAAAAAGCTAGCAGGATCTTGGATTCTGTACTGTGTAATCCATGCCATAGGTTGGTTGTGTGGATTGCCTGAGCCTCAGGTACAAGCAGAGCCTCTGGGAATCCCAAAGCTTTAAAGTATTATTAGGAACTGCTGGAACAGCTAGTCTATAGGCCTTGCAGAAAGATCCTTCCTTTGCCTGTTTTGGGTTTATTGCTAGCGGCAGTTTGGAAAAGCAAAGACACATGAGAATGATTACAGATTACTCCCAGTTCACTGTAAAGGGATGAAGGCCTGATGATGGGTTCTTACATCCTCCAAGTAGCTTTTGCCAGTTCTGTCTTTTTAAAGCTGAGCTCATTGTCTGGAAAAATTCAGACATTTCAAGCAGCAGCTGCTTGACTGGACTGATCATGTTTGGGTTTGTGACCCCTGCTCTTCTAGCTTCAGGCTCCCTCTGGATACTCAGGGGTGGCAGCCTGCTCCATTGGCTGTCACATGAGTGACGGGGGATTCTTGTTGATCTCTTCCCTTTCTCAGTGCTATGATAAGCCATGTACGCATTTATCTTTGACTGCAGCTTATGATGCTTTGTGACTTCTTTTTTTTCCTTTTGTATTAGGTGACCTTGGAGAAAGTGTTGGGCATAACCGTGTCAGGAGGCAGAGGATTAGCCTGTGACCCCAAAACTGGTCTCGTCGCATATCCAGCAGGGTGAGTTATTGAGCACATTTATTAAATGAAGGCTGAGCTTAACCTTGGCTGATATAGCAATATAAAGATACTCTCTATATTCAGTACAGTCTTTTGTGGGGAGGTGGCTAATTTGCACTGAGCAGTCTCTTAACTCACTTGTGGGGGTGACAGCAGCTCTAGGCAGTGTCACTTTAATTGATGAGTAGAAGGATTTCATTTACCTGTCATTCTTAATGAGCTTCTTTGTAGCTCTTCCTTCCTCCGTCTGCTTTCAGCTAAGTGTTAAATGTCTTGCGTTTCTAATTAGATTCTCTAGTATGGCAAACTCGCACATAACGTGAATCACGTTCAACCTTGAGGGTTCCTAATGGAGCAGGTGATGCTCTCTCTGCGATGATGACAACTACAGCATAAAACCCTCTTGTATATATTCGGCATCTTGTGGGCAATTTTGCTCTTCACCCACCTATGGAGAGAAATATGTTGGACTATGCTGACCGCTTGTGTCAGTGTCCAGTACCACGCAGTACCTTAACTCCCACTTTGTTCCCACTTCTGTGCTTTTCTTTCTGCCCTCAGAAAATACTCAGATATGGAAGAAAGCATGTTTAGGAGTCCATGGACACTGCTGTGAAGGATGGGTCACAGTAGGTTACTCGAGAGTAATATTGTATTGTATACTTCCTCTGGACCCAGTAATTGAACAGTTTGCCAGTATATCTGTCCCATCCCTGGGTGGAGAGACTAGGCTTAGATCCCCTGCATGTGACAGGAAAACGCACTGCTTCCAGAAGGCTGTGATAGGGAACCACAGAATGCTTAATGTTACTCTGCTGAAATGGTGGTGTATCACAGCGAAGCTGGAATTTCTAAATCTGTGTCTTTGAAATATTAGCTTCTGTTTTGGTATTAATCCTAGACATTTGTACACACACTAACCTGCTTGCAGGTATCCTGCATTAATGCAGTTTGTATGTGGATATCAACATCCCTTCTGAGTTCCCCAGCTAGTTCTCTTTGGTAGCCAACTGCTTGGTTGGCTCCTGGAGATCAGAGTAGTTAGAAACATGGTGGTGGGCTTATGATAGGCAAGGAGGCCTTAAATCAGTGATTCCTAAAGGGTGAGTGGTGGAAGTGTGCTGTGAGATTCCTTTGTGTGAGGAGTGAGGAGGTAAAAGCTTTCCTCCTGTCTAGCACCCTGAACCTGCCCCAGCTAATTTGGTGGTGCCTGCAGCTGCTCCTCTGGGGACTGCCGCCACTGCCTTTCCCTACCCTTTGGCATCCCCTGTGTTGCTGCCCCACCCCCCAATTCTTCCAGCAGCATGCTGTGCTGTAAGTGGGTGGGAGGACACACAGGCAGGACTATGCTTTGCAGTCAGCCTTGTCCCTTCTACTGCTAACTGTGCTCCTGGCACTAGCAAGAGGGGTGTGGGAGTGGTTGCTGGAATGTGAGACCCTGCAGGAGCAGCCTCAGCAGTGGGAGCTGCCCTTTCCCACTGAGGTACAGACCAGGGGTGGAAGGAGGAAGACTTAGAAAGAGCAGGGCACAGCAGGGTGAGTGAGGTCACCTTTAAGTGGCACTATCTGGATCAGTGATTCTCAACCTTTTTAGCTTCAAGATCCCTTCTTTTTCATTTCTGAATTTAGATCCATCTCTGTAGATTTAGATCTTTCAGTTGGGATGCTGTAAAATTCTGAAAAGTTATGCAGGGGGGGCCTGAGACTAAGAAGTTCACGAACCACTGATTTCAAATTATCACTTTAGTTGTGAATACATGCTATTCCTGTTTGTCAATGTTCAGTGCTTCAACCTTATGCTTGCTTGGTGGTGTTTTGTCTTGTGGTCAGTGATCTTCGTACCTTTCCATTTTGGTGAGTCCTCAAGCTACCTTTGGGTTGCGGTCTGGGGAAGTTTGATGGAGTCTGTTCTGGTGCTTGTTAGGTTTCATTTCCTACTACTTCAGCCTATATGCATCTCTTGGATGGTAGAGCTTCAAAGTCTGTCATGTCAGAGAGAACACGCAAATCTGGGCAGTCTAATTTAACATTGTATTTAGAGAGTACATGGATTTGTTTAAACAAGTCAGAATCTTTGCCCTTTCCTTTAACCATTGGCTGTGCCCTTTCATAAGAGATGCCTAGTATCAGTTAATGGGATGTAGACTTGGATCTTGGGGGGGCGGGGGGGGAGTTCAGCTTAGCGATAGGCAGTCATCCCAGAAGTAGCTGGAAATCTTATGAAAGCAACACTCCATTTCAGTCCTTGTGCCTTGTGAAGAGCATGTCTGTATTCTAATAGTAATACTAGACACTTTCTCGGCACCCTTGGCAGTTTCCAGATTTTGAGGACTGGAAATTTACATATAGAACATGGCAATGAATGGAGCCGCTCTCCATAGTAATTGACTGAGTGACTGGGGTTCAGCTGTTAAGAGAAAATGGAATAGGGAGAGCTGAGATGGTTTGAGAGTGGAGGTTGATGGTGAAAAGTCCTGCCTCTCAGTTGCTGAAAGTGAAATAAAATGACAACAGTGAAACTGACCGTTTCTTATTTTAACCTCCTCTCTAGAGTTTCCTACTTGCCACTGGCAAGTGCATGTAAGGTTTCTGCATGGTTTAGCTAAAATGTAATTTGTTTGCTGCTCCTACTATAAACATACTGTTCTGTTCCTTATACATGGCTCTTCAAGAGCCAGGCTTGCTGGGAGCCAGTCTGAATGAGGTAAGATACATCTGTTCCACAAAGCCTTCTCTCCGTGACCACTGGCTGCTCTGTTTGCTCTATTTCATGTTGTCCTGGGTCTTGCCCTTTTATGCTGAGAGCCCTTGGGGCAGGGTTCCTGTTCTTTGTTGAGGAGTCATCATCATTACCTTTTGGAAACTGCCTTGTCAGCTTACGCTGCTATTTAAATAACAGGGCAAAAGAGCTTTCAAAAGAACTTTCCTTGGCTGTGAAAGTCAGACCTGAGGGCAAATGCAGCTGAGTAAACATAAACTGCCTCTGTTCACTTTGTGTTTGCTTGTTTTTGGGAGGATGGCATCCTTGGATTGTCCTGGAACCAGGTTGAGTCTCCAGATGTTTGCCATTTTACTTTTTTTTTTTTAAGATTTCTGTTTGTTTAAACTGAAGGCAGGTTAAGATCTGCATCCAAGTCTGACTGTATCCCTTTACATTTGGACCCAGGCAAATATATTCTAGTGTATGTATCATCTTCTCCCTGTGGTGTTTTGTAACACTGAATATATTCATATTTAAAGAGGGCATCGTGAGAGAAGGTGAGAGAACAGATACACACTGAGGTGTTTCTGGCTCTTTTACAGCTTAAAATAAATTAATTTGGTTAATAGCGGGCTCTCATTACGATCGTGCATGCCAAGTGTCAGTCTAATTAGTGCTATCAAACATGTAAGGACACCTGGGGATTCTTTGGGGAATTAAGGTTATGTGGTTTGCATAGGTATCCTTGTTCTTACCTGTTGGTAGCACCATAGGGCTTAAGGAGGAAACCTGTGGAACATGCCAGCTGCATATTGGCTTATTTGATTTGCTTGTTGCGTGCCATGGTTTGGCTGTTTTGTGATACTGATGTGATTTGGCACTGTCAAGCCAGTCTTTTGTGTTTGGTTTGCATTGGGGTTTGTTACAGGCCCAAAGTGCAGGAGAAACAACCTGCAGATTTAAATGACTGGCAAATTCAGTTTGTTTGGTTATTGTTTTTCATTTGCATCCTCAGTAGGGTTCTCCCTCCTGGGCAATCTTCAGGCAACTTGGCACCACTGTTGTGCTGGTTTGTTTGTTTGGAATGATTTATTTATTTATTTTGTCGGTTGAAACTTTTTCTCAAATTGATACAAATTTTCTTGGACTCAAGCTGTTCCTTAAGGCAGCTGGCTCCTGGCACCAGTATGCAGTTCCTCTGCCACACCCCACATCTTCCAATCACTTCCTCATTTCTGTACAAATATGCTGAGTGTCACAGTCCTGAGATGAAATCCCCTTGGTCTTCCAGCCTGGCCCACCACAGAAGGCCAAATTGTATAACAGTTTTGTGTTTCCCTGAAGGAACAATCTTCAAGCACCACGCCTGTTTCAGTACTTCCCCAAAGCATTGCTGAAGTCATAATCCTGGTGGCAAATTGAGGTGCATCCACCAGCACATGGGTGGATTAATTTTAATGAGGATTTGGTCCATAAAACCTTGCCTTTCTGAGTCTTTGACTTGCTTCTGGGAGAAACATCACAGGCAGCCCAAACCTTTGCACTGGGTTATCTGCAATGGACTGCCATTAGCCCTCCTGTCCTGACTGGGAGCAAACTGAACCTCTTAGACCACACTGAGCCTCTCATCCCTTTCTTCCCCCCTGGACTGATGGTTTTTCATGTGTTCTTTTCTGACTGGTCTTTGGTGGGATAACATAATTATAGGGGCAAGCATACATGGCCGATATTCTAGGGCAATCCCTTTGCCCTCCTTTTGCCTGGGGAGGTGTGAATGGATGGGAAGTGTTTATAATCTCATTTCATAGAATATTCTTCATTTGCTGCTCTTGTCTTCCTGCTCTTAAGCTGACAAAGGCGCAAATGAAATAAGCTCTGAGTAGCTTAACCTGATCTACGTCTGGGTTATTGGTCATGTGGTGTGTGGCACTGTCAGCTTTAACAGGGAAAAGATTGTTGGATTTTTTTTCTTGGCAGGCCATACTTTCTTATACCACCTTTTCCCAGTCTGCCTCCCCACAGCTTTCCCTTGCCCCTCTTGGTCTATTTTTTTGCAGTAGCTAGCTGAAGTTCTGTCTCCTAGAAACAAGAAGGGAAACAAAGCTAATAAAATCCTCTGAGATTACTGATGACTAGCATAAAGAAAAAAATGTTTTGAAAGGGGGAAAATATATCCGTCCATTTGAATTCCAGGCCAGATGCTCTGATGACTTGAGTCAGCTCTTTGTTTTCAAAAGCTTGTAGGGCTGCGTGACTTCATGATTTATTTTGCTTCTCTCCTCTCCTCCCCCCACCCCTGCCCCTGCTCCTTTTATTTTTTTTAAATCTCCTCTTGACCCCTCTTTCCTTGACTCACAATCAGACATGAACCTTTGCTCCATTCAGAGAACTCAGTTACCTGCTCTAGGGAGCAGCAAAAACGTACATGATCATGCACAGCCTGCCAGCAGGCTTGTGTTTTGTCTTGGCTGGCTAGTGATAAAGGTAGTAATTATTTCCTGCTGTGCATTTCTATCATTATGGCTTTCAAATGCTACTATCTGGTAAAGGCGCTACAGTGATTTACTTGGCTTGTTTTGCTGTTGTTTAGCTTTTCTTTCCAGCCCGTGGCTGTTAGGATGGGAGCTGCAAGAACATGAGGTCCTTCAGTGTAAAAGCATCCCTTCTGGAAAGTGCAGGTCAGATTTGCATTAGTAATAAGGGTAATGAGTGAGTTAGCTGGTCTCAGCTCAATGTTATTCTACATCCCCTTTCCTCGCAATAAGAAAACAAACCCCCAGATGTAATTTGGGAGCAGAGGCTGCTATGTATACAGAACAGTTGCAGGACTAGAATAGTGAGTTGCCAGGGAGGTGCAATGAAAGATATACTTCAGAGAGCTTGCACAGAGACTGCATCAGCTTGATGAGTTGGATGGATGTGCACTGCATTTGCTGAGCAGATGACCTGGAAACCTCAGTGTCTGTACAGCTTCAGAATGAATTACCCTTGTTCGAAGATGGGATGGAAATAAATGAGGGAGTCATATGGTAAGATTTAAAGATGCAAGACCACGTGTTAATGCTGCTTCCCTGTGGTCCTTGCCAGAAGATGTTGACTAAGAACAAAACTTCTTGTTTCAGTTGTATCACATTAAGAATCATAGAAAATTAGAGTTAGAAGAGACCTCAGGAGGTCATTTGGTCCAAGCCCTCAAAACAGGACCATCTCCAACTAATATCCCAGACAAGGCTTTGTCTAGCCAGATCTTAAAAACCTCCAAGGATGGAGATTTCTACCACCTCTCTGGGTAACTTGTTCCAGTACTTTACTACCTTTCTAGTAAGATTTTTTTTTTCTTTTTTTTTTTTTTCTTCCTAATATTTAACCTCAACTTCCCTTGCTGCAACTTGAAACCACTGCTCCTTGTTCTGTCATCTGCCACCACTGAGAACAGTCTAGCTCTATCCTCTTTGTAATCCCCCCTGCAGGTAGTTGAAGGCTTCTATTAAATCCTTCCTCAATCTTCTCTTCTCCAGACTAAATAAGTGCAGTCCTCTCTGCTTCTCCTCAGAAGTCATGTGCCCCCAGACCATTTTTTGTTGCCCTCTGCTGGACTCTCCTTAATTTGTCCACATCCTTTCTGTAGAGGGGGCCCAAAACTGAACACAGTTCAGTGGAGTCGCATCATACGCGCATTTAATTTACGCGAATTCATCATACGTGTATGCCCTGGAGTGCCAGTTGTTTGGATTCATCCTGCAGCTACCCCCCGCAGCGCTGTGCAGCAGCCATGCTGGGAAGCTGTGCGCGCTGGCTGGGCAGGAGTTTGGTGCAGGCTGTCCTGGGTGAGAGCAACTGAATGGGGGAGGGAGTGGACTGTACCACTGGGCAAGCCCCGCGGCTCCCCTCCACCCCCAGCCAGCTCCTAGGACCTTGCGTCTGTGCAGTCTGCAGCTGCCCCCCGCAGCGCTGTGCATGGGGCCAAGCAGCTACATTGGGAGCAGCCCTGCTGGGAAGCTGTGCACGCTGGCCAGGTGGGAGTTTGGTGCAGGCCAGCTGATTTTCAAAGGTAATTTTGACTATCCACGATTTTCGCCTTATGCGCTGACTCTAGAACCTAACCCCCGCATAAGATGCGACTCCACTGTACTCCAGATGTGGCCTCACCAGTACTGAATGGAGGGGAAGAAACACTTCTCTTGACCTGCTGGCAACACACCTACCAATGCAGCCCAGTATGCCGTTAGCCTTCTTGGCACCAAAGGTGCACTATTGGCTCATATTCAGCTTAGTGTCCACTGAGACCCCCCAGGTCCTTTTGTACAGAATGCATTGTAATGATTACCCCTCAGAGGTAGGTACTTGGGCTGTGTAATTTGGAGTGGGAAAATGTGTTCTCTTGGGGAAAATTTCACTTTTTATATTGGCTCCTTGGGGTTCTGTTGGTGAAGAATTTTCCTCACATGAGAGCCTGGCCTGAAGGGACAGCCTGCCTCCTTCTTGAACTTGGACAGCCCTCCTGAATCATGGCCATCTAGGCTGTGTGTCTGCAGATTTGGGCAGGTGATTGACAGATTACAAACCAACAGGAAAATGACAGCAGCCTGTGTCAGAGGCAAAGAGGAGAGTGGGATGAGTGAATCAACCACAGTCAGCAATTCTCCAGCCAGAAATCTGCTCAGCACGTGTGGAGCTGTCTCAGATGACTGAGTGGTAAGTCCCACTGGCAGTTGAATGGGTGAAGATCTTTTTTCAGCAGTGGTTTATTGGTGTGCTCCCAAATTTCTCTTCCAGTTGGATATAAACAAGCTGAACCATTCACGGTTATCCCCATTTGGAGTTGCCTGGAATGTTTTAGCTGTTATTTTCCATCATTATTTAGATGATTGCACATAAGGAACACATAGAAATGAGTCAGTCATATAGGAAAATTTCCTCTTAACTGAAGCTGTATTTAACAAATGGTGGAAGAGCAGCATGCAAGATAGCTATCTGCAGTCTTGATGGTGACACTGGTATTGCCAATACAGGAGAAAGGGGATGGGTGGCAGGTGTGTATGGTAAGAACCTGTGATTTGAGGCAAGACAGGTCCCATCATTGGTTGGTAATCAATTAGGGCATCAATCTAAATTTGGCTCATGTTAATAGTGACAGCTGTACTGTGGTGTGAGTAGAGTTGGTGGCTTCATTCTACAGGATGTTTTAGGAAATGTGTATGCCCTATAGCTGTCAGGAATATAGATGGACACATTGATCGATGGCACTTTTCTTAGAAAGAAGGAAGCATAACTAGCAATGCATCCTGCTATAGATGTTCAGAATGCTTACTGTTTACATCCACGTCCTCATGGCAGTGAACATTACAGTAATGTGCATGCTTGTATGCATATATTGGGGGTTTTGATGACACCCTGTAATTACCAGTGGACAAATGTGCATGATCTGAACTGCCATCAGAGTCTATATACAGTAGTTAATTTCTTGGCCTCTTTGCCTAAAATGAGTTTTTGAAGACTCTACTATCCTAACCTTCTCCCTGAAGTGATCATAACTGAAGCATCCCAGTGATTTGAACAGCTATGTATATTCACTAAATTGAGTTAGTCCCTGGTGTATCTGGCCATATTTCTATTTCATACTTACAGCTTTGGCATCCTGAAATTTCCTGCATCCCTTTTTTTTTCATGGGAGTGGAAGTTGGAAATAAATGAAACTGTTAGGTAACTGGTTGTCTTGCACATCTTCAGAGTAATTTTCCATAACAGTTGTATATTTGGCTTAGACTCTGCCCACCCCAGCATGTTAAATAAATCTTATGAGCAAAAATAAGTCTAATTGTTCTTAGTACTTACATATTCATTGACATATGTGAAGTCAGTAAAAAATATTACTCCTCTTTTTACACCAGTGTCTACACTGGTGAAAATGGGGTTGCAGGATGTAGGGCAATGGTTAATTAGGACCAAGCCTAAGTGAGGCTGTCTGCAGAGCTCTTGAAACTTTCCTGACCTACAGGCTCTTCAGGTGCTGATTTACCCTGCTCAGACTTCTGTCAGGCACTTCTGGGTTTACAAGCTAAGATTTCCTTTTTATAGCAGAACCTTGTATCCTGTAAAGAACTCCATAGAAGTGCACCCTAAAATGGTGTGGAACCTGTTTTCAAACACTGAAATTAACTTGTTGCACCAGAGGGAGGTTGAATTTTTCCTTTGAGACAATACTCTGCAGCAGTTGAACCTTCCTGCAGGCAGTTTGGCTTGATGTGAATTAATTTCTTGTTTTGCAATACTGTGCTTTTAGATGCCATCTGGGGAGATTTCTTAACTGCTACAACAGGGAGGGGGGGTAGTCTTACTGAGAAGGACAAGAAGGTCCCTTCATTCAGGCTATTTAACATAATTTGAAATAAGGAGCAACTTCTGCAGCTGGGCTTGCATTTAACCATTTTTTTTAACTTTGTGCCAAGAAGGAACAACACAAGGTTTCAGTATTTTGATTCTGGTCAAGAAGAGGTGACTAATGGCCAAACTCATCCATTAACGGCAAAACTGTTGGAGTGAAGCTGGCATAGTTGCCTTTCTCCCCTTCTCCTTCCTTCCTACATTTTAATTAAGCAGTGTAAGGAGGGGAGGGGAGAACCTGCTCATGCTGAAGGAGAAAGTACTTAGGCCTCAATATATTTTCTTCAGTCTGCTTTTCTATCTTGTACTTGTCCAGGCATTGGATTGGATTGGATAGAGAGATGGGATGGGGCATTAGTGTTCTCCTAAGTTCTACTCATAAAACCTGGTTGGGATGCTAGAAGAGGCCTCCACATGCTGCAGAGCCTTACCATGATTCCAAAGAAATAGTTAGAAAACATGACATTTTAAATCACCATTCTTAAATTTCTTGTTGAACAATTCTTCCAGTTGAATAGAAGCAGTTTCACACTTGTTCCAGCCTAGCACTGCTAATTTGGCCCACTGTTCCTAAAAGGTAGTGGACTCCTGGTCTACACTACAAAGCTTTTATGGCAGAAGTGGAAGTTTGCTGGCAAATTTTTGTGGGCCCACATTCAATACTGCCTTCCTATTGGCTCAGTTGCACCATCTGAGCAGATAGACTTGTGCTGTTAGCTGGTAGGTGTGTGTACTTAGATACCCCTGTGCCCTCAGTTAGCTTTAATGGTTCCCTCTGCAGCTGGTGCCTTCCCAGATGCTCTTTGTGGTGTACTTATGCTGTGCGGACAGAGCTGCTGCATTGGAGTCCTGCTGAGCTGCTAGGAGTGTCTGAAGGTGCAGGCATCAGTCTGCTGGCTAAAGATGGCAGCCACAGAAAGAAATACTGCTTTGTTGAATTACTGTCAATTGAGTCATTTAAATTGCTGTTTAATTCACATCAGTATATAGGAGATGAAGAAGTTAAAGAAGCAAAAATGTGAAGAGAATCGACCAGCAAACACTGCAGAAAGATCTCATCGGTTTCTCAGTAAGAGAACAGAATCCAGTCTTTCACATGTATTTTCTGTTCCTTGCTCCTGATGCCCTGTTTGTTCTAAGCACACATATCTGAAAGAAACATGGGGCACTTTAAACCTTGCAAAAGAGACTCAATTCTAAAATAAGAAAATGTAAAGGGAAGCAGCAAATCCCCTGTTACAGAACAGAAAAGGGGAAAGGAAAAAAAATCCCCCCCATCCAAACCCATTATTAAGCTAATGAGTGACTGAGACAGGCCTTAGCTGTTCTTTGACCATTGGAGCTCATGAAATTTCTTGGAGGGAGAATGGTTCAGTGGCAGGAGTCTTTCACTGGAGCACTCTGCCTCTGCCTCTGTCTGGTGAGATGTTAGCTCCAGGAAGCAGCAACAGCCCAAGTACTGGAGTGGGGCATTAATTAACTTATGTGGAGAACAGAATCTTGCACATGACCAAATTGCACTCTGTAGTAAAAGAACTAGTGAGGGCAGAGAGCACAGAACACTGTTTGGGAGTTCCCAGCTCCCCATCCTGCTTGGGACAAGTCACTGCACTCAGTTATAGCAGCCTCTAGGTACTTTTCAAGAACAATCTGGAGGTTATAAAGGGGTGAATTTGCCATAAAGGCATATATCAGAGAGGCCGTTGCAACCTCCATCAAATGTAGGTTTAAAAAAAACAAAACAAAGCACTCTGCTGTGCAATCATGTTCTTTGACTTCAGCAGTATCTTATCACTAATGTTGCTGGGAGTGTTGGCACGTTAGGCTGGGGAGTGCTTTACCAACTGATTGATTATCTGCCTGATTCATCCTTTACCTATTGACTCCCCTTCTACCTTATTTAGATCAAGCCTATGTAGATCTACTTTTCATTTGCTTTCCCACCAATATCAAAAGCACAGTGGTGCCCTTATTTAAGCTCAATGAATAGGAGTGTCATATACACTGTAGTGATGCTCAGGAAACCCCTGCAGGATTGGGGTGGGGGGTACCACTTGCTGGGAGGCTCTCAGAGAGTTGGTCTAATAAAAAATACTGGATTTACCCAAAGAACCTTGTCTGCCTATGTCCTTAGACCAACGTGGCTACTACCTATACTGCTTAGAGGAAGAACCTCATCCATTGAGAGGCAGTAGTGTCCACTTCTGCAAGACTGTGGGTGGATTGGTAACTGAATTTTCCTTGGGCATGCTGCAATGGTAATGGCGCACTTCAGGAAATGTTTCTTGATCAAGAGGGAATTTCAAGGTGGTGGGGAGGAGGTTAGTGCGAGTAAGTACATAGCTTGCTCCAGTTTAAATCAGAATACAGACTTGGTATGTAGGAGACTAGTTGGAAACAAGCATGAAGTTGTGGGGGCTGTGCCTGTGTTGGAGTGGATGTGCCTCCCATCCTCCTGGTTTCTTGTGGGAAAACTTCAAAGGTCCCAGTGTGGAACTGGAAATGTTTTTGAAATCTTACAGTTTTTTTCAGGACAGGAAACCAGTTTCCTGCCCAGCTATAGACAGTACAGTCTTTGCATAATGCCCGGACATCAGATCAAGGGGTGACTGGAACTGCTTCACCACAATGCTCTCCAGATCTGTGTCTAAAAGTGGTATATTAGAGTGCAAGGCAGCATATTTTCATGGACTGGGGCTTGGGAGGCCTGGATTGTTTTCTCAGCACTGCCACTAGCTAGTGTCCTAAGACAAGTAACTTCCTTTCCTTCTGTCTCAATTCCCCTATGCTTAAAATGGGGGCAGTTAGGATTTGTTTCCTTTGTAAAACAATTTGAGGTCTACAGGGAAAATGTAGCATAATAAGAACTAAGCAGTAAAGAGGTGAGGCAGTTGTCTTGTTGATGTTTGTAGGATAGCCACTTGTACCACAGCTTTTGTCCTTGTCTTTCGAGGGAGCATTTCTCTTTCCATCATTCAATTCCCTGCCACTTGGGCAACAGTCTGCTGATTTCTTTACCTCTTGCCTTTACCTCCGTTTTTTTGCTTAGCTTCTATTCAGCTTTCTACAAAACATTTTGGGTTATAATGTTTAAGGGCATGTAACACTTCAGTGCCTTCCTCTTATTTCCATCTAGTTACTTGTTGTTGCTTTCTTTGAAATTATTACAGGTTTCCCTTGGTTTATATGGGTTCTGTATGTGTGAATTTGCTCTTGTGTGATGACCCTTTTTATACCAAAATTTGTTATATGCAAGGTAAATTAACTTGTTTGCAATTAGTGTGGTAGAAGCCTGCAGTCAGCTGCTTTGTGCAGTGCATTGTGGAAATGATGTGCATCAAAGTATAGTCTCCTGTATAGATCTGCTCTTCACCCATTGTCTGCAACACATGTTTTTGTAGTTGCCATCCCCGTTATTATTAACATTTGCCACTGCCCTGTGCTTGTCAAGGAGTACCAAAATTGTCTGGTAAAAGTGGTATAAATGGGTCTGGGGGGTCAGTACAATCGAGGTCTTGGAACGTATCACTATTTGTTGCATTGTAAAGTGGGTTTCCTTTACGCAAATTCAAGTTATGCACCGTTTCAGATTCATCTGTATTTCATGCCCTTCTTTTCCTCCCTACGTATCTTTGAACTCTGCACCATAACACAGCTTTCTGTCGCAACTTAGCCTGCAACAAGAGGCAGCTTTATCTCATTGATGCTCGCTTACTGTCTCTCTTTTGGGGTAGCTACTGAAAGTATTACCTATACTACAAAAGGTGAGAGAAGCCTCTGCCCTACATGAAGCTGCCATTGTGTAGGCTCTGTGTGTGTGTGTGTGTGTGTGTGTGTGTATGAGTGTGTGTGAGAGAGAGAGAAAGCATAAGCCTGGTGCTTTAAAATGTTTGTGTTAAGATTCTGACATGCTGCCAAATTCTTGCTGAGGATCACTGCGAGAGAAAAGAAATGGAAATCTTTCTTTCTCAGTTTTCTCTCGGCAAAACCTCAACTGAAATTCATAGGGTGAAGAAAAGCCCTTTGCACTTAAGGTTTTCCCTTAGTCCGTTTCAAAGGTCTATAAACAGCAAGGGTGTTGGAGCTTCTAAGCAAAGAAGTCACAAGAATGTTATGGAAAATATTGGCATAAAGGAGCAATAGTGACCTCAGCCTTTGTTATTGTTAGAAGCATTTTGTTTCTGTCCTCATCTGGCTATCTGGGCCAATATTTCTATTTCTTGTGCTTGGAATGATGCATATGGTTTCAGAATTTAAATTCCTTTAGTTGTAGTCCCTTTAATTTTACATTGGTCACTCTTGAGCTCTGTTGTAGTTTTTCTTCTTTCAGCCTTACTCGCTTAGTAAATAGGAATAATGCTTAGGAATAGGAATAATAGTGGCCTACTCACATGTGCATAAGTAATTGAGATTACTTATTGAATGGGGAAACAAAAAGAGGTAAGAAGTTGTAATTTTTAACATATGTAACTTTACCTGAGGCTTTGATCTAATTAGTTAGAGAATGAACTAAGTTGAAGCCACCCTATACAAAAATACCCGAACACAAGAAAAGCAGAGTTTAAGATTGCGAAGAGATAGAGATAGATGAGAGAGAATGACTACATCTGTTTTGTTTTGCGGGCACTTTTTCTCTTTAGCCAAGAGTGGCTCTCTTCAGTGAAGCAGTGCAAGTAGGAAGCCCTGATAGGTTTGGAAAGCTGCTATATGCCCACCTGCTCATTCTTCCCTTGCAAAAGTTGGATTGCCTCAACTATTTTGGAACATAAAGGCCTTTTTATCAGTAAGGCAGCTGGGGTTCTCTCTCTACTTGTGACAGCAGGGGGATGGATTTGATTAAGAAATCCTTAAGCTGCCTGTCTACAGGTAGTGACCTGTTCTTTCCCCTCCCTGGGAAGAATTTGGCATCTTTTGGATAGTTATGCCTCCTAGCAACCAGTGCCTTGGTGCAGCAACGTGACTTGCTTTGGAGCCAAGTTCTAAGCTTGCATAAGAATGAGGAGGAAAAAAAATCCTAGCTAAGTCTGGGATAAAACTTTTGAGATACCAGCTGCTTCAGCTCAGCTCCACCCTCCTAAGAATCTCAAAACAAGCCCTGTGTCTCCTGGCAACATTGACATGGACTGCAAACTTTAAATTTAAAGAAAAGCATGAAGCCCAACCTAAATATCCCATCACCAGGTGAGAACAGCGGGGCACCCTTCCTTTTCCTGGAAGACCTGGCCCTGTAGTGGGTGTTGGGGTTTTTGCTTGCGGTGTTGTATTAAAAAGCTAAAGACTTGTCTGTACTGCAGAGCTGCTGCCACTGATGGACAGCATAGGTATTGGTGTGTTGGCACAGTCCCCTAGTAAGGACTTGGCATATACTGACAAAAGGGATTTTTTCTGCCAATGTAGTTACCTCAACTCCAAGCAACATCAGCTGGGGCTATCCCAGTTTTGGCAGGAGAGAAGTGTTGCCAGCACCATGCCGTCACAGTGCCTACACATCCCTCCAGTTCTGGTGGCTCTGTGCAGCTCACCAGTTGTTAAAGGAGACTGCTCAACCTGGCAAAAAGACATCTGGTGTCTACATGGACTTCGTCACCCAGTGGTAGAAGCTGCCTTTTGCCTGAGAGAGGTGGTATAACTTCAAGCAGACATAGGAGCTTCTGCTGCTTCAGGGAAGCTCTGAGTGTAGACCCGCTCACAGTTTGGCCATCAAACTCTAGCGTAGGCTAGGTTGAAGCCAACAAAAACCCTCTTGTATCGTATTTGCATCTGTATCAGGAGTGTTGCTAGCAGTTACCCTAGCCACTGGGTATGATCTTTGTGCATTCCTAATCCACAGATCTATACTGCCAAAATCTTGTAGTGTAGACTAGGCCTAAGAAATACTCTTGCTAGCAGCAGTGCTGAGAAATTGTACTTATTACTTGGGTGCGTGAAAGAGACACACAGGCGTGTGTTACAAGGCCACCCCTGAGGTCTCATCAAGACTTCATTTTGCTGCTGAAAAGAGCTGTATTTTTTTTTTTTTTTGTTTTGTATGTTGTGGGAACTAACGGCTCCCATGATGTAAAACAGTGAAGATGAGGTACTTGCAACAGAACTAGCTGAGATCTGTGTGAGGGAGGGCTACGCTGCTGACCTCTGAGTTCACCTCATAGTTGTTGTTTTTTTACCTCTGGAGTAAAAAACATTAGCTATCCTGAAGTAAATATGCAACCTTTTTATTTAAGCCCAGGTAGCTGAGCTGTGGGCACCACTGAAAGTATTTTGCTCTGTTACGCAGGGTGCAGAGCTGTAACACGCGATGCCAGTTGTGCTTTCTGTTCCTCTCTTCCCCTCCAGCAGTGAGTGGCCTGTTCTGAGCCAGTGGTTCTTTGGCTCTGTGCTTTCGAGGAAGCTGGTCTGATTTGCTGCTGACACTTGTGCACAGCTACTGCGCAAATAATGCTCACTGAGGCATTCAAGGGGAAGGATTGCTCTAATTTTTTGCTGCAGTGGGGCTGCTGTTCATCTGCTCTGAAATGTGGAATAAAGAGCAATGCTAGGTCATTGGATCCTTGAAGGGGCTGCCGATGTGTATTACTTTTACAAACAAAGTTCTTTGGAGGGGGAAGAATGATGCAGGCTCTAAGGCAGCCCTTTCTCACTTAGCCATTTCCCTGCCTCCTCTCTACTAGGATGATTAAATTGAAAGCAGAAACAATTAAATTTTATTGCTCTTTGTATCTCTCCTTTGATGGATGGCTGTTTTAATATTGACTGCCAGTGGTAAAAGAATTAAGAGTGAGGCACTTGCAACAAGATGTCCCTTTCATCATGCAAAAAGCCTCTCCCTTGGGTCCCTGAACTGTTTGAATCACAATGAAGAATGCCCTGGCTGTGCCTGTTGGTAAAGTAAAAGAGGTGAAGTCCAGTTATTCTTAGATACATAATATTTTCCCCTCGGACTTCAATTCAGGGAAAACTACTCTGGCTTGCTGGTCTGTAGAGCAATAGGAAATTTGCCCTGTACTGCTTCACGGGGAAGATGGCACTAACCTGAAATGCAGTTAGAGAGGCAGAATATAAATCCAGTCAAGTCTATGCTGCTGTTCAGCAGGGTCATTTGACCTCAGTGGGCTTCACTTCTGCAAGAGGTCCTGCAGCCTCCCAAGAATTTGCCTGGAGTCCTGATTTTCCTTAGAACCTGGGGGCAGACCTGAAACTTCAATAATGCTCTCTTTCTTCTTCTGCCCCTAGTTTCTCTTCTGGTCTCCACTGCAGTTCCCTGTCATGCTTCCAGTAGCTTGTTTATACCTCTTCAGCATTTCTCTCATCCAGATGTTTTCTGCTATGGGGACTTACATTCTGAAACTGTGTTTCTTTGATCTTGTGCTGTGGCTGTAAAGGTTGTAGCTGGGGCTGGAAGCCAAATGTTGATCAAAGGGGGACTGGCACTAGAGAGCAGGCAGAGGGAGAGCACAGGTGGTGAGCAAGAGGTCGTTGAAGCAGGTGCCTCAGCAGGTCTGTAAAGCAAGTTCACTCCTGCATGTTGCTGTATATATTGCAGTTTTGACTCTAGGTAAAATTCTCAAGGTATTGAAGCAAGTAATTTCTGAGAGATTAGCAAGTACAATGTTACATCAAACCTCACACCCCCAAGTGTTTCAGTAGCACTGTTCCTGGAGAGGGCAGTGTGTGGAAGTCTTGGCACAGGGCTTGTGAGGATTTCATGCTTTTGGCTGTGATCTTGCTGTTGGTTGCTGATCAGGTCTTCATCCTTCTCAACAGCATTTCAGTTGGAAATGGTCTGTACAAGGCTCCTTTTCTTACACAGCCAGATTTCTCTTTCATAAGTGAATTGGATGGTTTCCTAATGTAAACCAGCGGGAGGAGGTTGGGTCGTTTTAACCTTCAGCTGTCTTGTCTTGAGCTGCCCATCACTGCTGCACCTCCTAGAGATGGCCTTAGCTTTCAGTCACTGGGTAGTGTGGATGTTTTGCATTAGAACTGAAATAAATCAATTGTCAAGGGAACATGCATTATAGAAACACGTTTTAAGAACTTAGCGTAGGCTCTATAATTGGCAGTTTTCCCGCATCCCTAGAGGGTGAGTGGGTGTTTTAAGTGCACGTGCAAGTACGATACATGCTTTGTGGTTTGTGGCTGCCCAATTCTACAGATTACCATGCGATTGTTTCTTTTGTTTAACTCTAATGTTCCACCACCTCTGCTACTTTTGGTGCTTTGTGTAGTTTGATAGATGCAGGAGGCAAATAGCTGCTTGAGATCAGTACTGCAGGATGTTTAGAGCAGCCAGCAGCCTGGACATGGGGTATTTTGGCAGAACGTGTGGGATAACCTTCCTCAGGGTCCACAAAGAAAGCATTTTAATCTTATGGGTATGAGCCTGGTGGAAAGAACCTGGGGACTTGGGCTGTTGAGGGGAAAGGAGGAGTTTGGAGGCGGCAGCCAGGAGCTATGGCAGCCATGAGCCATGGCAACTAAAACTGGGTTATCGTCTATGCTGAAAAGTTCAAATGTGTAAAATTTCCAACCTCATTACAGCCCCAGTGACTCATAGATGCTAAACTGGTTTAAATGTTCATGTTTTTTCCAAAGCCGTTTTTCCTCCTCTTTGTAGTCCATGACCAAAGCCAGCATTTCTCATCCTGTGGGTCACCACCCAGAAGTGGGTCACAAGAATATATGAAAGGGTTGCCAACAAACTTGAAAAGTGGATTCTCCTTTAAAGGAGAAAAACGTAGGAAACTGTGGCTTTTCTCTTGTAGGCTGGCAGAGATCGATCTTGCAAGGGGTTGCTTGGGGTCCTCCATGCCCCCCCACACACACCTGGGGTATGTGGGGTGGGGAGGATCCACACACCCACTGGGGGGCTGGAACCTGAGGACAGGGGGCAGTGGGTCAGGAGTGAGGGGCACTGGGTCAAGACTGGCCATTGATGTTTAAAAATAGGTCCTAGTACAAAAAAGGTCCAAAACCACTGACCTAAGCAATCCTCAGCCTGTTGTAAACGTCTAACCCCTGAAGAAATTTCCGCCTTCATATTGTGGAGCCCTGCTAATAGGTCACTGGAGCTTTTGTTCTTACTTATTTGCTGCTGCTCGCAGTGTGACCCCAGTCCCCCTGCTGCTGTATTGGTGGGTAGGCTTATAGTTTCCATAGTTAGTGGGGTCAGAAGGGACCTGTGCAGATTGAGTCCAACCCCCTACCATGGTGGGGAAGAGTACTGGGGTCAAATGACCCCAGCAAGGTGTTCATCTAGCCTCCTCTTAAAGACCCCCAGGGTAGGAGCCAGCACCACTTCTCTTGGAACTTGGTTCCAGATCCTAACCGCCCTGACAGTGAATTGGGCGCCTCCTGATGTCTAGCCTGAATCTACCCTCTGCCAGCTTGTGACCGTTATTCCTAGTCACTCCTGGTAGTGCTCGGGGGAACAGGGACTTCCCCAATGCCTGCTGGTCCCCTCTGACTAGTTTGTAAACAGCCACTAGATTCCCCCTCGGCCTTCTCTTGTGGAGGCTGAACAGGTTCAGGTCCCGTAGCCTCTCCTCGTAGGGCCTGCCCTGCTGCCCCCTGATCATGCTGGTGGCCCTCCTCTGGACCCTCTCCATGCTGTCCACATCCCTCTTGAAGTGCGGTGCCCAGAACTGGATGCAGTACTCCAGCTGTGGCCTGACCAATATCTCATAGAGGGGGAGGATCACCTCCTTGGACCTGCTTGAGATGCATCTGTGGATGCATGACAAGGTGCGGTTGGCCTTCCTGATCGCATCCCCACACTGTCAGTCCATGTTCACCTTGGCATCAATGATGACTCCAAGATCCTTTTCTGCCTCTGCACTGATGAGAAGGGAGTTCCCCAGCCTGTAGGTATGGTGCTAGTTCTTCCTCCCCAGGTGCAGCACCTTGCACTTGTCAGTGTTGAAACCCATCCTGTTCTCATCCGCCCACCCCTGTAACCTGTTCAGGTCCGATTTGTAGCCTATTCCTCCCTTCTAGTATACCCACATCCCCCCACATCTTAGCGTCATGTGCGAATTTGAACAGGGTGCTATTTACCCCCTCGTCCAAGTCGCTGGTGAAGATGTTGAACAGTGCGGGCCTGAGGACTGAGCCATGGGGGACCCTGCTGCCCACATCCCTCCAGGTCTACCACCACTCTCTGGGTGCGGCCCTCCAGCCAGTTAGTGACCCATTTGACTGTGGGTGTTGACGCCACAGTCCCCTATTTTTTTAATGTGAATGGGGTGAGAGACTGTGTCGAAGGCCTTCCTAAAGTCTGGAAAGACTACGTCCACCGCTACCCCTGCGTCTAAGGATTTTGTGACCTGGTCATAGAAGGCCACCAGGTTGGTCTGACAGGACCTGCCTCTAATGAACCCATGTTGGTTGCCTCTAAGCATAATCTCCCTGCTGGCTCCTCGTGGACATGTGTCAGGATAAATAATTCTCTCAAAAACTTGCCCAGGATTGAGGTAAGACCAACTGGCCTATAGTTTTGTGGGTCCTCCTTCCTCCCTTTTTTGAAAATGGGAACCACGTTGGCCCTTTTCCAGTCCTCTGGCATCACACCGGAATAGCATGAGTGCTTGTAAAGCCGTGCCAGGTGTCCCACAATGTCCCACAATGACCTTTGCTAATTCCCTTAGCACTCTGGGGTGGAGATTGTCAGGATCAGCTGATTTAAATATTTCCAGTCCCTCCAGAAGTTTAGTGACTTTGGGAGCCTTACTGCCCTAGGTCACACAATATTCATGTTTGACAGCCTATAATTTTCAGTTCATCAGTTTAGTAACTTTTAAAATACGGTTAATCCTTTTGTTTTGTGTTGGGCTTCTTATTGCATAATTAGTTTTCCCCTAATATATTCTGATCTTGCTCAAGCATGCATCTTAACTGTTGTGTCTAGGGTGGGTGGAGTGTTTTCTGCACCAGCAACAGGACAGATTCTTGAGCAAGTTCTGGCCCCTTGTCTAGAGCTGTCTGTACACAGGCTTATAACAATCTTGATGGTGAGGTAGAAAAGGGAAACAGCTCTCCATTTGCCTGCACTTTCCAGGAGCACCCAGATCCTTTCACTTTGGGGGATTCCTTCACTTTGAGAGAAAACAGTTTCCCTGTTGCATAGGGCCCAACACTTGCATGTCACAAAGTAGCTCTACACTCTGTGAGTGTCATTCCAGTCCCCTTCCTCTGCCATGATCTGCTGCTTTGCTTTCGGCTGCCTGCCCTATCTGCAGCTGTACTCCCTGCCCCCTCCTTGATCTTCCGTTTGCCACCCACACAGGCCGCCTCTGCCACTTGCATTTTGCTTGCTGCATGGTGGCCACCCCATCTCACCAAATGCTTCCTTCTTCTATCTTAGTTATCTGAGGGGAAAAGTAAGCAACTTCTGGTACTCTTGCTTTGCCTAAATTGGGGGAGGCAGGAGAGTGCCACAGTGTGGCACTGCAACTCCTGAGAGATGAGGACAGAAGCCAAGACAGCCTTATGAGCCAGGCGCTATGGAAGTGACTGATCTGAAGTTGATGGAGCTGTTTGCTCTTCTCACTTACTCCTGCAGCAATGTTCAAGGAAGACTGTATTTGAAAAAAGAGGAGCCAGGCTTTTGTTTGATGTCCAAATGGAGTTTTCTCTCTTCCCTGCGGCATCTGTTAATAGCCAAGATTGCAGGGGCAGGGAAGAACTTGACCCATGAACTCTGTCTCTGATCATTTATCCCACAAGATGCAACAAAGCAGAATTGATTAATAGCTTTGGAAAGAAATTACATAATTGACTTTTTAATCTTAGCAAACCTTTTGGGGAGGTGGGTGGCCAATGCAGGGAGGAAGGGAAGAAAGAAGGAAACAGACTTCTGCATAAATCTGCTTTTAATTAGCTTGCTGACAGAGAGGGGCAAGGACTTTGGGGCTAAGTACAGATAGTCAAAAAGCCCAAGGCTGAATCAGTTCAGTCTTCACAGGTTAGTTTAAGCTGCATAAATTGAACCAATAAGCAAGTGAACAGACATTCGCTTTTGATTCCAGAAATGCAGCCACATGCCTGCAGTGGCTCAGACCAGAGGCTGAGGGTACTAAAGCATGCCACCCTACTTGGCTGGAGCAGACAGCTTGGGCTAAGGCTAGCCTGCCCACCCTGTGAGGGATGTTTGCAGGGGGAGGGGTACAAAGTATCCTGGGATGCTGGGGAACTGTGAGTTAACTTTAATCTGGAGGGGATCTGGGACACAAGTTTAATAAACCTATTTAACTTAAATCAGTTAAGTCTAATACATCTATCCAGTTTTGGCCACTTTGAATGGAGTTTAAGTCTGTTCTGTTAGTGGTTTAAACCAGTTTCCAATCACTTATATCAGTTTGTGTGTTATTTATGTCCCTAGCCAGTAGGATTTGGAAAAGAACAAGGAGTGGAGCTGGGAGGAGGGGAGGAAGAAGAAACTAGATGTGCATCTGAGAAAAAGGCAAATTGCTGTTGACTCAGATACTGTACGTAAATGTGCTATTGACATCTGATTCCTTTCCATTCTTCTAAATTTAGCTTGGGAAATGTTTGTGTTTTCCCTTTACCAGAGCTGCTTGTTATTTCTTCTTAGGGGGTCTCATGCTAGCCACTCCCAGCACACACAGAGCACATTCACGTGCCCTCCCGTATGCTGCCTGAAACCTCTCCAAGGAGCCATTCACACTGACACCTCAGCTATTCCAAGCAGTCTTCCTGTTGCAGAGGGGTAGAACTTTCTCCATGACCCTTTGAAGCAGCTGTGATGGTGACAGATGGATTTCCTTCCTCTTTGTATCAGAAACCAGTACATCCCTGCACATGGGCTGCCTTTAGGAAAAAAAAATTGGCACTTTTATAGTGCCTTTCATTGGGAAACATACAAGTGCTTCACTAAGAAACAAAAGATTCATGGAAGATTCTCAGGTCAATCACTGAATTATTTTTAAAAGTACCGTTTTGTATTTTCAGAGTGCTCTCGAGGGCTACGTTTTCAGGTTAAGGATGATACCATAACCTAGAAATAAAACCTTTAAATATTATTGTCAAGAGTTTCTGCAGGGCCTTTGTGAAGAAAACGATACCTAATTCTGACTACCTGGAAACACCACTTGTGCAGCAGTAAGTCTGCCACTAAGTAGTGTACAGTCCCATAAATATCAGTGAAATCAAACCAGAGTTCAGTTTGAGAGCAAAAGGTGCTGTAATTGTCTAAGCAAGCTGCTTTGGTAATCCTGAGAAGCTGGATGCTGCTTCTGAAATAGTTACCAGTAAATTAGTGAACAAGTTGACCATCTAGACTGTCATTAGACACCAGAATCAACACTCCACTGGGTAGAAATGCAGGCATCTTTCAGAAGCATTGTTTGCTGTGTGTTTTCTGTGTTTACAGCTTCTCATTGGGTCATTACTAGAAGGGTTTCCTTCCAGTGTTCATGCACTGCAGACCAGTTTGACCAAAACCTCATAAGGCCATCAGAAAAGCACTGGTTTGTTCTACTTGTGCCAATCCAGCTCTGAATTTTGTGGGAAAGATGTAAAAATATCAAACCTATTGCCCTGTTCCTCCTTCAAATACTAAAGTAAAATCCATCTTGGCAAAAACTGAATGTGTGTGTATGTCAGATCAAAGATGGCCATGCAGTCTGATCTGTATTAGAATAAAAATACCAGACTGGAAGGACAAGTAATCTGACATTATATTGACCATTCTTATGTTCTCTTTATTAGTCTGGGCAATGCGATTTTGTATAATTCTTTGTTGCGATTTTGTATAATTCTTTGTTCTTGTGCTGGAACAATGACACCTTGGCACAGAGGTGTGTGTTTCTGTGCTGTCACATGGCACGGCATTGTGTGAGGGTGCTGAAATATCATCTAAAGGGTTTACCCTTGTGGAGTATGAGAAGGGAAAGAGCTTACCCAGCTTGTAGCATGGAAGTGGGGCCAGCACAGCATGCTAAGGACAAAATGCCCAACTTCCTGTGAAGCCAGGGGGGTTCTTCCATTGCGCCTCTTGTTTTCTGACTGGTCAGTGACCTGGACTCTTGCTCAAAACTGAAGCCTTTTCTATCCTTGACTACTGTGAAAGGTAGGAATGGAAGATTGCTTAAAGCTTGTCTATGCGGCTTCTGTGCAGAGCTAAGGAACACCCCTCAAAGTGTGCTCTGCCTGTTCACTCCTGCTCAGTGTGTACCAGACCCTGCAGTGAGGCAGAGTAGCTGTCTTGGATTAGTCAAGCACGTGCCCAGCCTCTGCTCTCAGGTGTGCTTGCCAGCACGTGCTCAGGGATGTGCCAAGGTCGTCCGGTTTCTGGGAATTGGCATGTCTGGAGCAGAAGTAAGTGGGTGGCCTGTGCTTCACAGTGGTGCTCCCAGGCTTATCATTAAAGCAGCGTGGACAATTCTTTACTGTCCCAATAGGGCTAGGTCTTAGTCACTGGGTTATTTTAGGCAAGGTGGTTGAGCTGGAATGGCAGTTGCTGGCAAGATGGTGTTGGTGGAAATCTGGTTAAAGTCTGCACAGAGAATAGGCACAGTTCTTTCCTTCCCCCAACCCCCCCAAGCTCTCCCTCATCTAACCCCTCTTTCTTCATGCCCTACTTTGTCCACTTAAGTAGACATCCTGGTTTGGTGGCCAGAGTGTAGGGCCATTTTCATAGCCGTTGGTGAGGGTGCAGGAGAGGGACAGAATCATGGCAATGTTGTAAAGACTTTTTTTTTCTAATGAATCTTTCTGTTTAGCTTGTGACTGGTAGGAGACCCAGGGCTCACAGTTGAGAGTGACTATATTTATGGCATTAGCATCCATCCCAGATAGCTGAAATTCAACCCACGAGGGTAGAAGGTGGAGCAGTGATTCTGAGCTGCTTTTTCACTCTTCTGCCAAGGATAGGAGAGTAACTCTTGCTTTGGTACCCACAGCCAGTTATGTCGATCTCATTTTGTTCTTCTGTTATCTCTGTCTAGGTGCGTTGTTGTGCTATTCAACCCTAGGAAAAACAAGCAGCACCATATTCTAAACAGCTCCAGGTGAGTGCAACTCAAACAGCTGCCCTGGTGTTACAGGGTGAGGTAACAGTCAGGTCCTCTTTTTATGGCTCTAACATAATCATAAGAATTGTAGGAGGCAGGAACCCTGCTCCCAGCTACTTCAGTCCAAAATTCTACCAGCAACAATTATCATGGGGAGAAAAGGCAAACTAATTTAACTCTAGCTCCTCTGCTCATGAGTTCTTGTAGGGAAAGCTGTAGCAATGCCAGTTAGGCAAGAGCTCAGGAGGAACTTCTCTAAGGAATGGCATGGAGGCTGTTTTACTCTAACTCTGTGAGGCTTGCATAAATTTTTTTTCACCTGAGGCTTCAACCCTCCAGCTGTCAGGTAAAAAGACCTGTGTTCAGTGGCAAGTCCAGGCCTGCAGGACCCTTTCTGTGCTGCTAACACAAGGCTAGATTTTTGGATTGCAGGGAATCCCCACTGCAAGTGTTCAGTCCCTGAAAACAGAACTGCCATGCCGGGTCATTACATGCAACTCGGGCCTCCTTCCAGCTCATCCTGTTCCGCTCCCCAGTCATGGCAGGTTGCAGTGAAATCAAGTACTGGCACCATTTCATAGCATCCCATTCTCTCTCTCTCTTTCTTCATATTTTTTTAGGAAAACAATTACAGCTCTCGCTTTCTCCCCTGATGGAAAGTATCTGGTTACTGGAGAGGTAAGTGCTGGAAACTGTTTAAGAGGGAAGAGGTGCATCTTTCTTGTCTATACCGTTTTAGATTGGGGTGGAAGAAGTTTAGTTACTATAGATTGGGGGATGGGAACTATGGAGAAGACCTGGGTTTTGTTTAGTCTGCATGCCTTTTCACATGGTTTTTACTCCTAGAAAAGCTATAGAGGGAACCTCTGCACTGCTTTAGATAGGGAAATACAGTTCTGGCATTCTGTCAGTTATCTTTAGCATGACCCTGAGTTGCTACTAAATGCCTGTAGAAAGTGTTTTTTTTAGGTGTTCTGTCTTTCCATCTTGGTAGTAAAACTCTTGGGATGGTATCCTTGTGCTAAAGGTAGTGTGGAGATTAGGTAAGGACACTGACTCCACCTGCTAACATTACAGAAGGAGGAAAGGAAGGGACTGTGAATTCCTAGCTGCTGGATTGAATTTAGGGTCTTATCCCTCAGGAAATGATCCAAGACAGTAACAATGTCATGGAAAAAGTGAAAAGCCTGTGTGGAATGGAGCTTTTGGATTAGTGACAGAGATGCTGGTGTCTGTGGCTTTGGCACTGTACACTTTGCTGCTGGTGACATCTTTTGCCTTTCAAATGTCTAGGAGGCAAGCATTGCAGGTCTGGTCTGAATTAGAAGTCTAAGAAATGTATAATGTACGTGGCTGGAGTTTGAAAGTGTTGGATCTTAGAAACCCACAAAAATGTTGATTGTCTCCTTTTTGGTCATGCTGGGTTTGCTGTTGTGTGTCATTAACGCTTGGTGTCACTGGACTCCATGCCTATGTAACTGACTTACTATATGTGTTACAGGTCCCTCCTGGGCCCCAACAGCAGAAGAGAGAAGTATATTACAACCCCAAGCTACAAAGCTTGAGTGCAGGCTATGGAGTTAATTGTTTTAGGCCTGGAAGCCCCTGCTTCAGTTACCAAGATGTTGGCTCTTACTAACTGGAAATCTTCCTAGATAAGGCTATAATGCTCATTTCTTTTATAGATCAAGTACAGAGGGTGACCTATGCTTTATCTTCTGTAGCAGGTTACAGTTGCTCAGCACAGACGGTTAAAAATCATCCATCAAAACTATTTTTAACAACTCATTTTTTGAACCCAAACATGGTTTTCATTTGGTTGAAAATTTAGAATTTTGCTATAAACACTTAAAGCCAAATATTTTATTTTCAAAAAGCTAAATTTGACCTTGATGGTTTTTGAATGACACTTTTTTTTCTCCTTGCTTGAGGTATGGAGTGAAGGTTTAAAAATGCTCATGTGCATGTGCTTTGGTCATTTTCCCCAGTGATGCAAAACAAAGTGTTTCAATTTGAAACTTTGCTGAGAAATTGAATGTGGAAAATTTGGAACATGGTGAAATGTTTTTCCTCCTTCCTCCATTTCCCTTTGCTCAAAATTTTTGAAAAAAAAATATTTTAACCAGCTCAGCAGCCATTTGGGTCTGTGTCCTCCTAGAGGCCTTTATTTTGAGCATTTATCTTGTCTTATAGTGTCCCCTGCTGGAGGTAGCACTTGTTCTTGGCTTAGTTCTGCCTCCTGAAGTATTGCAGTTAGAATAGCTTGGTAATTGCTGACCCAGAGGCATTCAGCTTATGCTGTCTGATTTCTAGCAAGCTCAGGTCTATTGGCTCTGTCTAGTAATACCTCAAGCTGATGCATGACTAGATTTTCTGGAGTCAAAATGTAGAAGCTGCCCCTCAGGCCACCATACCTGATAACTCTAGTCTGCAGATCTCAAATATAAAAGAAAATGGAGGTTTTCCCCAGAAGAATAAGTTTCTTGTCTGTAGGGAGCTGATGGAGCTTAATGTTGGTGAATATTACACTATTTAATGTGCGTTCAATTTGGTAAGGTCTCAAAGGGGGGGATGGAAATCTAAAAGTTGCATGTGTTAAAGGAATATAAATGCTTTGAAGAGTAGCTGTATTGAGTCTGTTCTGTCATTAAGTGTAACTGTGTCATGTTAGCAGAGAAAACTGAGCTGACCATGTTAAAATGTGACTGCTGTGGTTTTTCAGGCCATGTGACTATATTGGTAAAGCTGTGAAACAGCAGGACAATTAAACATGCTCGGTTCTGGGTTCCAGGCTTCAAGTTTTTTTGCAAGCAAATGTATTACTCCTACACACAGTCAAGTGACTTGCTTTAACCCAGACCAGAAAAGATGCATTTTGCCTTGTTGCCATGGAGATGTTATCTTGCAGGGCTACCTATTGACAGGCTTCCATGTGAAATCATGAGGAAGATGCTTAGTAGGGTTTTCTTGTCAGGCACGCATTTGGCAAGCATTTCTACCTATCCACTATTTTATTTCATATATGCTCTTCATATATATACACATTCTCGCAGACATAATGCTGGCAAACATCCCTGGAGATCATAGCCTTCTGCTGCTTCACAGATCAAATATTCTAAAATAAGGGGTGCACTCTCTCCCGCTCTACTTTCTGCCCATGTGTCTGAAACCCTAACTATGAGTGACAGCCTCTGAGTGTGAGAAGATGGCTAATGTCCCATAGTCCTTTCTGAGAGTGTGAGAGACTGTCAATGGTGGCATCAAGTTTTTGAGGTGTGGAGACCTGGTTTAAGACCCCCTAAATGCTACCCTTGTGTTAATGATTTCCATTCTCAAGAACAGAGATGGGTGAAAATTTTGGTACATTTTCTTCTAATTTTTTTAAGGGTGTTATTTATTAGCTGCTTGGATACTGGCTGAAAGGGCAAAGATAAAATTAGCTAATTCATTATAATTGTGGTCTCAGTTGTAATGCCAATAGAAGGTCTAGGGGTTGAGCTCTTTCCTCATCCTGGTTTGATAAACTGTGGCTGTTGTGTAATCTTATGAGTTAGGTTTATTGCCTTCTGTGTCCCATTCTTCCCTCCAGAGTGGACATATGCCAGCTGTTCGCGTGTGGGATGTGGCCGAACGAACCCAGGTGGCTGAGCTCCAAGAACACAAGTATGGTGTGGCCTGCGTCTCTTTCTCGCCTAGCTCCAAGTACATTGTCTCAGTGGGTTATCAGCATGACATGATCGTCAATGTGTGGTCATGGAAGGTAAGTGTACAGGAAGGTTGGTTTAATGTCATGGAAAAGCATGCGTACACACAGAGGAGAGAGAGGGACTATCAGTAAGTCTGATTATGGCGTTTAAGTCTATTGTCTTTGACATTCATAGAATCAGACAAGCTAGAGATGGAAGAGGCCTGTTTAGTTGTTTAGTTTATCCCCAGGGTTGTTCCTTACAATTTACAAGATGGATGATATCTTGCTGTGGAGTCAGAGGGGTCTGGGCTGCAAGACTGTTAGTGTCTTGTGTTTTTTATAGCGCCTGGTTAAACTAATTCATCTGGGGGAAGGTGATGATGGGGGAGGGGAATGGGTTACAAGCTAGAAGTCTCTCTCTCGCTCTGTCTCTTTTTGGTGAGTCCCTGTTATGGACATTCATGAATCATTTTGCTTTTGTTCTGTTTGGAATGGGAATATTATAAACCCTTTCTTTGATGCAAGGAAGAGGAATGAGAAGCACTTAAAAAGGACGGTCAGTACAGCTGTATGGAGGAGGTAATCAGGTATACCTGGCACAGGGACCAGATATGTACTGCGTGGGGGCAGTGCTAGACCAGAATACAGGCTGTGCTTTATTTTATTCTCTTTTAGATTGTATATGCAAATTGACGACATTGTATAAGTGTTTTATAATGGCAATAAACATATTGAGCCTGGGGCCCTTTGTGATATTAAGAGAACCAGATGATCATGTTTCCATTAGTTTGAGTTGGTTCCTTCCCTCTACTTCTGTCTTTACCTCTGGCAGTAACCAGCCCTCTCTAGGAGAGATGTGGGTTTTTTAAATCTTAATATGACTGTTAATTTTGTTATGCAGCTGCAGGTCTACATTCCCTTTGGTATGCTGTTAACTACTTCATCAGCTCCCTCAGGCTACAGTTCAGATTCTCTTCATGTGTCATCTCCATTGTTAGCTAATATTTCTGACTCTGCTTTCTGAACCTGCCCAGTTCTTGTCTGAGTCTCTCTCTGAAGTTTAAAACAGCAGAGTCCTTATGTCCATTGAAAATCCAGTGTGTAATCTTTCAGTTCTTCTATATAAGACAACTGAAGATAATGATTGAAAGATGAATGTATCATAGAGTAAAGTTATTGCTTACTTAGTATGAAAATCTTTGTGCTGCCTTGATGATCCAGGTTTTTGTGTTCTTGTATTGTTTATTTCTTAGTGCTTGCTTGGGGAGTCCCTGTTGAGGTAGACACTACACATACATGGGTTGATAGACTTCCTCTGTGCCAAAGAACTTAATAGACCACTGCAGAAAAATATGGGGAGAGAGGATTATTTTTCTAATTTTCCTGATGGGGAACTTAAGTCAGAGAGCATGACTTCTGCAAAGTCATAGAAGAAATCAGTGGCAGAGCCTGGAATTGGGAACTGGACAGGAGCCCAGAACCTTCCTTTAACCAGAAGGCCATCTTTCCTCTCTCATAGGAGATAGCTGCTGTAATATCCCCTTTTCCAGTTTGAGAGGCTGATTTGGAAGTTTGGTCCTGATGAAACAAGTCTGTGGTACTTTCTGGTTCTCACAAGGGGAAAGCCCATAGCAGTTGTGTGATTGTTGATGACTGGGAGGGAGGGCTCTAAAAGCATTCCCTGTCTTCTCATTTGGGGAAGAGCTGTCTTAAAGCCCACTGCATCTGGACTGGAGACTGCCTCTGTGCTGCTGGTGCCACAGCCTTATCTTGCTCCCCTGACTCCGCAGGTCTCTCAGCAACTTGGGACAGACATGCAGCAGGCCTCTTGGAGAGCCACAGCTTCTGAGTTGGACACTGCATTGGAGGGATGGCTTGTGAGAGGGGAGGGAAGGAGGAAAAATGAGGATAAGAATTGTTGATCCAAGTGAGCATTTTAATATCTCCAGTTGTTGCATTATTGGGTAATTGAATACTGCAGAAAAAGGCCCACCTTAAAACACACTGGCTGCGTCCAGACGAGTGTGGATGTGCGGTAGGTGGCACCACAGATCTGTCTGCAACACCACACATCACACGTGCAGGTGTTCTCCATGTTGCTACCCTGCAGTGTGGGGCGTGTTTTTTCTGGGAGATCTCGGGGTAAAAAAAAAATCTACGCTAAAAAAAAAAAGCAGGGTGGCACATGTGGTGGCAGCCCCCCTTACACCACCCTGGGTAACTTGCCATGCGCCAGAGGGCATGTGCCATGGTTGTTCCCCAGGGACAAGTAGCGGTCCCCAGGGAAGTAGCTGCTGCTTGTCCCTAGGGAAACAAACATCCGCGCTCATGTGGATGCAGCCACAGAGGAAAGAGACGAGCTTTTAATCCTCTCTTGGATACTAATCAGTGGACAAAAATGTTCAAGCACAAGGGTCAGGGAGAGACTGCTCCTGCAGCCTGGTCATTCTCCTTGGGAAAAACCCTCTCTTGTGCTTCTTCCCTCCTGTTCCCTTGGGCGTTTGATGTGTGCATGGGAGAACTGCAACAGGCCCAACTGTCTTGCTTCTTCCTCTAGGGCTGAATAGAAGCATCTTCTTTATCTCCTCTGCTCATCTGTAATTTCATTCCACTCCCCACGTGAAGAGATTTATAGTGGTTTCCTGTGGAAAATACATACTACCTGTTCTGGATGTTCTGCCCATTGCTGCTTGGGGGTTGAAAGACCTCCAGCTGGTATTGGCATACTGTGCTTTCATTGTTTAGAAAGGGAAGTATGCTTGTTCTGAGCTCCCTGTGATGATGAAACCAATAGCCAAGGCCCAGGCAGTACTGTTACTGTGGACCCTGGTGGTTGCTGACTCATCTAGTTAAGACAGTGGAGAAGTGGGACTGGTACAAAGGCATGATGAGCTAGTTACTAGAATATGATTAATGGCTGAGGCCAGGCCTGTAGTTGAAATGAACCTCTTCAGTACTTGTATCAAGTAAGATGCTTAAACAAGTTATCTTTTTTTTTCAGAAAAACATTGTGGTGGCAGCCAACAAGGTTTCAAGCAAGGTGACAGCAGTATCATTCTCAGAGGACTGTAGTTATTTCGTCACAGTTGGTAACCGGCATATCAAGTTCTGGTACTTGGATGACAGCAAAACCTCCAAGGTGAGAACAAGGGATGGGAAAAATGTCAAGGAGAAGCAATGAGTAGGGCATCTTTAGTATCTGGCTCTTTCCAATAGCTTTGAGGGGAGCAGGAGCCCACAGAATGACTCTTTGATTTATCAGTTGAAGTGAATGAGAGTCTTTTGGACCATGGCTCTCAAGCCTTACCCTCCAGTGGGCAGTCATTTAGGGCAGGCTGCACATGGCACCCAAACCGGGGTTTCTTATATTCAACTGCAAAGACACATGTGGCAGTTGAGCATAGTTCTACTATATTCTGACACTCTTTTTCAATGGCACTTCCATTTTTGTGTGCGACAATAGCAACATAGTTGTGCTTGCCATACCTGTGCTGTGCCTCTTCCTCTGATTTGGACATCTGTGATTTTGAGGGGTGCTTTTAGAGCATCTGATAGTGGATTTAGCTCCATGGCTTCCTCTGCTACTGTGTTATATCAAATTACTCTGTGTTAGTTTGCTTATCAGTAGCCCAAAGCCAAATTTATTCTAAGGTAACTTCACATTTCATATCATGAATCTTCCATTGATGCATCAGTCAGTACAGTTTGCAGCTTGGTCTCAGTCATCAGGGAAGACCAGCCATTGTTTAACCCCAGCATTGCTTCAAGTGCCTCTTATTGGCTGACATGTATGCCAGATTGCCAAAAACAGGTACTCTTTCCCTGCGATTTGCTGCTACTGCTGGTCCTAATGCATTCTGGAGCTGCAGCAAGTAGGTCTGGCTAGGTTGATTTAGGAAGAGGGAATTGAGCACTTATGCAGGGGGATGGACTTGTATGATCCTTGAGACTGAGATTGCTGCCAACCCTGTCATTCTAGTTATTACAACCTCTTTTGTCAGACTGTCTACAGCAGTCTCTACTGTAGCATGTTATATACTCTCACTAGCAGGCTGTTGTCTTTTGGCAGGTGAATGCCACAGTCCCCTTGCTAGGGCGCTCTGGTTTGCTGGGAGAGCTGAGGAACAACTTCTTCACTGATGTGGCATGTGGAAGGGGTAAAAAAGCTGACAGCACTTTCTGCATCACCTCCTCAGGCCTCCTGTGTGAATTCAATGAAAAACGACTGCTAGACAAGTGGGTGGAGCTGAGGGTAAGTTGTGTCTGCTGTCCTTGCAGATCATACCTGTTGACATGGAGTGGGAGAGACAGGGACATCTGGAGGCTGCCAGCTGCCATTAGCAGTGAGAATTGTTGACTCGTGAGGAGAATTTGGAGACTTGTTCCATGAAAGGGCACGCTTAGAAGGGCAGAGATGGAAATGGAGCCTTCTGTTCCAAAGCTAGCCATTGAAAGGGATTGTATTGAGGGGCCCTCTAATTCTTGAGGTGCTGTCTGCAAGGGTTAACCCTTCAATGAATGCCCTTCTGTCTGTGGGAGGTTGGATGTGGCTCCTCCCTGTTGGGGAGGAGTTGCAGGGTCAGGAGAAGTTAGTGACGAGGGGGAGCTCTCATTCTATCGGGGACAGAGCAAACTGCTTCTGCAGTGTCTCCTGTCACCCAAGAAACAAAACCTTCATGAGTCTTAGAGTCAGTTTTTCTATGTGGTAGTGGACTTGGCTGGTGTTTGCTGGCCAAGCAGCTTGGGAGGCCTAAGATTTTCATGTTTAAATTTAAGGTAGAAAACCACAAAATGTAAAGCAAAATGGTAACCCTGAAAGATTCACCGTATTGAAGCCATGGCAAAATGGTTCCATGCTTCCCCAAATGAAATGCCTCTTCTTTTGTTTCCTTTCTGCTCTAAATTCTGCCTTTCCCCTCTTCCTTCTCTTCAGAACACCGACAGCTTCACAGTAAGTCAGAATGAAGTCTTTGCCTTCAACTCGCCCTTTCTCCATTTTCCATCATTTTTTGCCATTTGTTAAAATCCCAGCAGAAGGAAGAATACTCTCACTTTTCCCACCTTTGTCCCTCGGGAGCAGGAAACATGTTCAGTGGCTTGTGCAGAACTAGATGTTCTTTCCCAGCCTGTGTTGTGGATCATATCTCAGGAGCACAAGAGAAACGTTCATTGGTTCAGATCCACAGCTGGTGTAAAATCTGTGTAGCTCTGCTAAAATCTACAGAGGTAATTTTTAATTTGGACCCACAGAGGAGCAGGGCCTGAGTGCTGAATCTCCCTGCTCAGTAACTATTTAGCTCCTGTAGCAAACTGGGTTTAATAGTTCTCAAACAGGAGGTCAGGATTTCAGGCTTTTACTCGGTCTCAATGGCTTCATTTCGCATCGCTTCACTTCACTTTGGCTTTCTGACCCTAGTCGCTTCGTGTGCTCTCATTCATGTGGTGATCTTCAAAGTGAGAGCGCTGCTTACCATTTTGGTTGGTGTTGTGTCTTCCTCAGACTACCGTGGCAAACTGCATCTCTGTGAACCATGACTACATCTTCTGTGGTTGTGCTGATGGCACGGTGCGGATTTTTAACCCTTTGAACCTTCACTTTATAACTACGCTGCCGAAACCACATTTCTTGGGGACAGACATTGCCAGCATCACTGAAGCCAGGTAATGTAAATAGGGTGGAAGGAAACAAAGGAAGCTTGGGTGGGTTAGAGATGGGGCTGCAATAATGAATTAAATGGGCTTACCTTTGCCTTGGCACCCCTGAGTTCTTACCCTGTTACACAGCTTCATTGACAAAAGATGCAGCGACTTTCATGGGATATTGCTTTTGTGAACCCAATCTCTTGGCCTTCTGCATGTTCTTTCTTCCTTCCTTCCATCTTGTGCCTTCTGTCCTCCTTTTAATTTTTTGCCCTTTCCTTTGTCACCCATCTCCTTCCCACCCCATTTCACACTTAGCTTGTTTCTACAGAGGCACTGAATTTTTCCTAAGTGTTTCAATAAGGTTGAACAGGGCAAAAACTTCTTGTGAGGGCTGAGTAAACAGTTTGAATAATTTACTGTTTATCTATTGCCCAAAGGCTAAATTGGGAGCAGGATGGTAACCCAGGGATGGAGCTGGGAATATTGCTTCGACTTTGAAGAGGTTACCTACTCTGGTAGTACTTGATCACGAAAGCCAATCACTTGCTCTTTAAAAGTGCTCTTAACTAGTCCCAAGTCTTTCATTCTTCCCAGGCAGAGGCAATCATGGGACTCCCAAGCATGCATTTGTAGGGCTGATTCCAATCCTAACTGTGTTGTTTTAAAGGAAACTGGAAAACACAGAAGTTCTTATTATACCAGTGCATACCATAGTTTCTTTGTGGAATGCCTGTCTCCAGCATTACGGCCCACAGCTGCATTCATTACTTGGCTTTCAATAAAAGAGGTCCTGTGCTTCTCTTCCCCAGCCCTCCAGTGTTTCTCCCATAGTTTGCACTTGCAAAATTAGGGTGCAGACTTACAAACCTTCAATTATTGTATATTCCCTTTGGCCCTTGTCCCCAGATTCTTCACCTAATCCTTCTATTTGCTGAGCTAGATGATATAATACTATGGCTGCAACTACCTAGGTAGGCTGATGTAAGCTCTATTCTCCCTCTTAAATCGAGAGAACCTATTCTAGTTTCCTAGGGACTATAATGGGAAAGACCCAGTAGTAATAATGTCTGCAGGAGTTGGATTCACCATGTCAATAAGGACAGTTTCACAGTTCATGTGCTTGTTTTTCTTGAGGGTGGCAGCAGGGGCAGCCTCTGTAAATAAATTACAGATAAATTTTATATGTACATTGGCACCTGCCTGTCTAGAGTGCTCCAAGCAGCATCAGTCTGATCTGCTGGGGTGAAGAATTCATATATTAGTTGGAGTGAATTGTTTCTTTGTCCATGGTGGTAGTGAATTCCTTTAATGTAATGTGAGTGACTGCTCACATTCTCTCCCTTGGCTTTTGGGATGAGAGAAGTTCCTGCGGTTAGTGATATCTGTTAGCGAAAGAGAACATTTTTGCTTGCATCTTGGAGTGTGGTGAGGGAGAGGGAGGCACAGTTCCTGAGGTAATAGAGTAAATCCCCTTATTTGGGGCCATTATTTGAGAATGATTTTTCTTTACTCAGCCGTGCCATTTTCCCTTTTATAAAGATGAGCATAAGCATGATTTCTAGCTTGTGTTTGAAGAAAATAAGTCACAAAAAGGTGAAGAAACTTGCCTACAGTTGCCCAGCAAGTTAGTGGCAGAGAGAGCAATAAAAACCAGAATTTCTGAATCCTAGTCAGCTGCACTTTACTACATGAGTTGTTCCATTTAAATCACCCCTGGCCTCTGCTTGCTAAGGTGGCCACTGCATGAATCTCCCTGGCCTCTGCATGCTAAGGTGGCCAGAACATGACTCATAATCTTCCTGCAGGGTTTTGGAGTTGAACCTAATTTGAACCTTTGCTTGGAGTTTTGCAGCATTCATAACACTTTTAAAGGACATTTTTCTTAGTTTTTGACCAGGAGACCTGAACAATGAGCAGATCTCTCTCCTCAAAATTTCCAGCCCAATTTTGCAGAGCTCAGTGTCTTTTGTAAATTACCAAACCTCTGTCCTCTCTGAGTATCTCTCTTTGTAAGTTCACGCTAGCTCAAATGCAAAAGGAAAGCATAAGGGAAGAATGGGTAGATCGCCAAGGAAGCATGTGAGGAAGTAGCAAGAACCTGCAGGGACAAAATCAGGAAGGCAAAGATGAAAAACAAACTGCATCTCACAAAGGAGGGTGAGATCAACAAGGATAAGAAGAGGAGGTTCTAGACGTATGTTGACCTCAAAAGAAGGACCAGGGAAACTATGGGCCCTCTGTTAACAAGCCAGGGTGAATTCTTTAAAGAAGATGCAAAGAAAGTGGAGCTACTCGACAGCTACTTTGCCTCAGTCTTCACAAAATAATTAAGGTGCAGTCAGATACCTAATAAGGATTATCTGGATAAGGAAGGGGACAAGATTATGGAGGAGATAACAAAATGGATGGTCAGAGAACTTTTGTTGTGTCTGACTTCAAGTTAGTAGGGCTGAAAGAGCTTCATCCCAGGGTCCTGAAGGAACTAGTAGAGGAGATCTTAGAGTCCTTAGCAATGATCTTCACGAAGTCATGAGAGATGGGTCAAGTACCAGAAAACTGGAAAAAGGCCAATGTAGTGCTTCTCTCTCTTTTTAAAAAAAAAAGACCAAGGGGATTGATTAGCTTCACCTCAGTACCTGGGAAGTTACTGGAGCATATTCTAAGGATGGCCATTTGCAAAATCTGCAATTAAAATTATATCACTGCACTCCCCACTCGTCCAATGCTCACAGCAACTGTCTTGTTGCAATGAAATGCCATGGTATGGCCCTTTGCTGGGAAACTCCCTAGCAAGTGGCTATATAGTGGCATTTTGTTGCAAATCATGTTTTTTTGTGAAAATCACTTAAATTCATGATTTTTCACAAAAAATATGAAATTGCAATTTAAACCAGGCCCTACTCATAGTGTATCTGAACTTCAACAAGGCTTTAGACAAGGTCTCACATGACCTTCTCATAAATAAATTGGAGAAATGTAGGCTAAATAAAACTACTATAAGGTGGAATAGATAACTGGCTCAATAGCTGCAAGCTATTAATGGGTTGATGGGTTGATGTCAGAACAGCAAGGGGTCTTGAATAGAGTCACAGGGATCTGTCCTGGGCTCACTGATGTTCAACGTGTTTATTAATGATTTGGATGTTGGCATAGAAAGCTTCTTGAGCAAATTTGTAGCTGACGTGAAACTGGGAAGGATTGCAAACTTGGAGGATGCGAACACAATTCAGAAAGATCTTGACAAATTGGAAAGTTGGGCTAGAGCTAACAGGATGAAGTTCAGTGCGGACAAATGCAAGGTGCTACACAATGGGAGAACTAATCAAAACAAATATAAAACGGGTAATATCTGACTGGCTGGCAGCATTTTGGAAAAGGACTTGGGAGTCTTGGTAGATCAGACTATACGAGTCTGCAGCACGATGCAGCCGCACAAAAGGTGAATGCAGTTTTGGGCTGCATCAGTAGGAGCGTTAGTTACAAGACATGGCCTCATCTGGAGTACTATGTGCAGTTCTGCACTCAATATCTTAAAAAGAACATAGAGAAGATAGAGAGGGTTCAGAGGCAGGCAACAAACATGATCAAGGGCTTGGAAGGCAAATCATAAGGGGAGGCTGAAGGAACTAAGCATATTCAGCTTGCTTGCAGAAAAGGTGCTAAGAGGGGACATGCCAGCAGTCTTCAAATACTTGAAGGACTACCATAAAGAGGGAAAGCACCTTTTTTTCTCTTGCTGCAGAGAGGAAGACGTGGACTAATGGCTTGACGCTGTAGCAAAGTAAGTTTAGATTGGATATCTGGAAAAATCTATCGACTGTTGAACAGTGACACAGTAGAATAGTCTGCTTAGGGAAGTTGTGGATTCTCCATCACTGGAGGTGTTCAAGAAGAGATTGGACAGCGATTGTCAGGGGTGATCTAGGCATACTGTGGGTATTTCCCGTGCTTCTGGGCTTTGCTGGTTGCCCCCTTCTGCCCTTTCTGTTGCATGTCAGGGTGTTTTTAAGCCTTTCCAGAAGCGTTGGGTGTTGGCTGCAGCTAAAGCTGAGGGTTTTAACTGGGGTGTGCCAATGAATCTGCTGGGACCAAAGCCAGAGGCTCCTGGCTAGGGGGGGTCTTGTCCTTCCACTTTTGGTCAGACTGATGGCCATATTTGGGATTAAGAAAGAATTTACCCCATGGCCAGATTGGTATGAACTGTGGTGGGGAGGGGGGTTGCTTTCTCTGTAATGGTGGATGTAGCCCTCTACCTGGGATCCCTTGAGCATATATTGACAATATTTCTTAGAAGGAGGACATTGACTGCTGTGGTTCTGCTGCAGGTTAAGGTGTTTGGTCTGTGTTGTCAGGGTTGATGGTAGTCTTGTGTAGAGTTTAGATTATGGTTGGTATGGGATGGTTTGGATAGGGATGATCCTGCCTGAAGCAGGGGAAAGGACTAGATGACTTCTGGAGGTTCATTCCAGCCCCACTTCTCTATGGTTCTGTGAACTCTTAATATGGTTATTTTGCTTCTACAAAGGTGGCAATCATCCAGTCCATCATGCTCCTGGAGAGGCCAGGAATTAGGTGGCAGTAGCAGTGCTGCAGTCACTTACTTCATATGGGTATGGAGTCCTGTTGGGGATTTCTTTCTGCACAGGCAGGATGAGCATCAGTGGTGTTAAGCCCTCTAGTTCCTGGTAGGGGTCAACACTGCCGCTGTTTGCCCCTCCACCAGAAATGAGTCTGGATGCAGCCTGGAGGGCCAAACCAGTTTGATGTCCTTGTTCTACCACATGGCTCTGGAATTTATTTTCTATGCTGGTGTGAAGCACCAGGACTTCTCTGTCTGGGTTTTAATTTAATTTAATTTCTCCTGTGGGTAGCTGAGAGACTAGAGCAGAAGTAGGCATTTTGTTGCTTGTGCTGCCGCATTTCACTCCCACCTGCTTGTGTCAGAGATGTAAGGAGACAAAAATATTATTCTCTGCTTTCCTCGTTTCCTTGTGTTTGGACAGGGAATGACTAGGGTTCCAAAGATTTGAAGACCCTCTTGTTCTGGCTGTTTCCAGAACGTTAGTGAGGCTCTGCTAAGCCAGGGATGAACTAGGTGCAGAATGTGCAGACTGAAAAGAAGAAAACCAAATCTTGGGACCAGTTCTGCTGGCCCCTTTCATCCAAGAAATCTCAGGCCCCTTTTGGTAGGCAGATATACTGTTCAAGCAGGTCACGTCTCCATCTTGCTTGCTTTAACCCTACACGAATGTATGGTTCTGGCTAATCCCAACCTCTAGTCTTTCAGAGGATAAGAGGTCCAGTTTTTCCTGTTTGCTCCTTGGTCTGACTTTTCTCCAGTGTTGCACTCAGTAACCAGAATATGGTCCTATTTTTGCACAGCCGTCTCTTCTCTGGCATGACTGATGCCAAGTATCCAGACACGATTGCCCTGACTTTTGACCCCACCAACCAGTGGCTATCATGTGTATATAATGACCACAGCCTATACGTGTGGGATGTCAAGGACCCGAAGAAAGTTGGCAAGGTTTATTCTGCTTTGTATCACTCTTCCTGCGTGTGGAGCATTGAGGTAATGGTGGGCCACGAGTGGTTTTCTAGTACATGTGGTGGGTTGGGGGATGCAGGTGAGGAAAGTAGCTGAGGAACTTTCTTAATTAAATGCAAATGCTGGTTACAGAGAGGATCAACCCAAATCACTTCTTGTGGTTTTTCTGGTTCTGCTGTAACTCAGTGGAATTGGGAGCTATTGTTTGGATGTGCAGTTGTGACTGGCTCTGCTCTTTGGGTGAAAAGCATTATTGAAAAATAACATACCATTAAAAGGCAATTTCCACCTCCCAGAAATTCAGGAAAAAGTCAGTGTTTGTTGAAACTGGTACATGTGTACCTTTTTAAGTATTAAATGTTTGAGATGTCATTGGTGGCCTTTAAACACAAACTGACTCCTAAAATGTGTTCAGTTCAGTCTAGCTGTGCATGATGTATAACTTTTTGAACATATGATCTAAGGGTAAATGTATGAAACATGATCAGATTTTAACTCAGATCTCACTTAACCTGTTTACCAGGTCTGTATGCATTTCCCAGCAAGGCTTCCAGTACGTAAATTTAGCGTGCGCTCTCTCTCTCTGAGAGACATGGCAGGAAGTAAGAATTTGTGTGGAGTTTCAACATTCACAGGTCATCTCAGAAAAGGGAGACTTGATAATGAGAGAAGGAAGAAAACTAGGGTCTTTATCACCTTTCTAACCTGTCCTGGAACATGACTCTTCAGTGGTATGTAAGGCTTCAAAGGACTGGGTGCTGACAGATATGAGTTACAGCAGGGAGCTGCATGGCACTTCCCAGGAAGTACCACAAATTACAGTGATCCCCCTGATCCAGCAGATGTTGCCTGTTGGGTTGTGGGAGGGAGGAAGTTGGCAGATTGAGTTTGTACCTCTGCCATAGCCCTGCCCCTGCTCCCCATGAGCTGTAGTGCTGTCTTTAGGATGGGATGGGGGAAGGAGTTCGGTTTTGGGTTTGCCCCACCTGCACTGGAGGTGGGGTGGATTAGAGCCCTCAATTCCCCAACCCACCGGGGGGGTGGGGGGTGCTCCAATCAACCTGCCTTCACCGCCTCCAAAGCAGGCTGGGCAAACCCCAGACCAAACTCCCTCCTCTTCTTTCCCCACCCACTGTTCTGAACACAGCACTGGGATGCTTTAGCTCAGTCCTGTTCCTGGCAGGGACGGACAGAAGTTAATGAAGGTGCTCTGCTTTGGAGTACCTTCGTCTGAACCCTCATGTAAGGAAAGTTCATTTGTCATGCAATTGGGCATTTATAAAGCTTCCTGCAACTGTGCACTTTTGTCAGGGCATGGCTGTAGAGTGCTTTCGGGGGCTGATTGCATGACAGAACATCACTTCTGTCAGTGCCCTGTCTGGCAACAGCCCAGTGCCTCCCTCTATTGCGCTCTTTTAGAGATGAGGGATATCAGCTCTCTCCTTTCTCATTGCTGTGGAAGAAAGCAAGGGGGCTTACTGTTTTAGCCAGGGAACTCCACTCAGTATTGGTTTGTGAAAGGAACACAAATCGGTGATTGGCCAGCCAGTGAGAATAGAATTCTGGAGTAGGATCATTCCTTTCTGTCTTGTTAACTTGTCGGAAGCTGAGGCAGCAGCCATCTGCATTTGAGTTTGAAACTTACTGTCATAAAAACAAACCACAGTGACATCTCACTTTGGGGTTGTTCTTTATGTACTTCTAGGTGTATCCCGAGGTGAAGGACAACAATCAGTCCTACCTTCCCCCAAGTTCCTTTATCACCTGTTCATCTGACAACACCATTCGTTTGTGGAACACAGAGAGTTCCAACATTCATGGCTCAGCTCTGCATCGGAACATCCTCAGCAGCGTAAGAACCCCAGGCTGCCAAGACAGCTCATTTCTTGGCCTTTGGCTCATGTACAGCAATGTCAGAGTTAAGGCCCAAAGGTCATCCGAGGGAAGTTTTACAGACCTGGAGAAGGTTGTGTAGGGGCAGATCAAGTGTAAACAAAAATCTGAATATTTTGTAAATGTCTTAAAACTTGTTATTCTGAACCAGATAAATCACCTTGTCTCATCCTGTCCAGAGTGGTTTATGCCAGCTGTTTCAGAAGATGGTATAACTGTTTGTCTTGTTCCTCCCAATCCTGCAATTCATATAATTATTTCTTTATCAGGATTGGTGGAAGAATGCTCCATGACTGATAGAGACTGGGGGCAGGGATGGGAAGAGAGTTCCAAATCCACACCATCTGATTCCTATTTCCTTCTATCTATAGTGATGTTAAATGGAAAGAAGCGCAGTACAGTGACTGGTTCCAGCTAATTGCTTCTGTTGCTGTTATGTGACCCACTCTCTAGATCCATTTCTGAGTAAACTGCACTTGGCAAAAGAAGCTACTTTGCCAGAGAGATTTATGGCGATTTACGCCTATTTGCACTGACCTTCAAGAATGCTTCATGTAGTTCTCACTGCATCCTTATTTTAGTATTTTGTAGCCTGGAGGCTTCTCTGAGGGGAGAAACAGAAGTTGTTAAATTAAATGACATCAGCTATGCTAGGGTGTGTTCTGTGATTTCCTTCATTAGGTGTAATGCATGTCACCCTTGTTCCAACTCTTCATGCTGTGGGACAGTGGGTGACATGTTCTCCTGGGGCTTGAGATGCCCAATCCTGTATGCCTTGGGAATTCCCTAGCAGGTTTGAACCCCTTAGGTTTCTAGAGCACCTGCCTTACTTAAATATGCTCCAAGGAATCTTTGGGCATGTCTGTGTAAGGGAGAAAGTTGAGGTTTCCTTGCTTATGGAGATACACCTGAGATCTCCCGAGCACATGTCCTTAAGTGAGAAAAGCCTAGGGGTTCCCCATTTATGGAGCCACAGCACAAGATCTCCCTGCTTAAGGAGATGCACTTGGGAGATGTTGGGGTTGCATCTTGGTAAGTGGGGAATTATGGGCTTTCCCCACTTAGAGAGACACACTGGGGAGATCCCAGGGTGCATCACCAGAAGTGGGGACATGCCAGGCTTTCCATGCTTAAACAGACATCCTGGAGAGATCCCAGGGTATGTCTTTGTAAGTAGGGAACCCTGGCTTTCCCTCTCTACAGAAAAGTGCCCTGATATTCCCGGAGACGTGTCTCTGTAAGCTGGGAAACTATGCAGGTGCTCCAGGGGCCTGAGGGGCTCAAACCTGTGTAGGGCTTCCTGGAGCTTGCAAGATTTAGGCTCCACAAGCCTCTAGAGGAGATACCAGGGTGGCTGGGGAGCGTGAGCAGCTCCAGGCTGCTTGTGTTCTCCCATCGCAAGAAAACAGATGTCTGTCACAAAAAAGTAGCACAATCTATTACCATTTATGTCACAGCCACAAACTTTGGGCATTTATGGTGCAATAAAGGGTATGGATGTCTGTCTGTTTGCTTTGCTTTTATGCTGCCATAAAGTATTTTATGGCTGCACAGAGGTGAGGAAAGGCGATGTGAGGAAAGTCTTTTCCATTCTTAGTGGCACAGAATAAGGTGCACTCTGGCTCTTTTAAAGAAGATGGACACTGATGTTCTAACTTCCATTATATTTCCCCCCTCCCCCCCAAGCACTGGATTGGCTATCAGTTCAGATCCCTACTGAGCTTGACTGCCAATTCTTCACTTCAGTACTTCCTTGGTCTTTTCTCTTTTAAGGACCTGATGAAAATCATCTATGTAGACGACAACACTCAGTACCTGCTTGACACTGATTACAACTCTGGTGGGAGTGCAGATAAAGCTGACACGCAGGTTACAGACACAAAAGTGGGGATTCGCACTGTGTGTGTGAGCCCCAGTGGAGAACATTTGGCCTCAGGGGACAGGATTGGCACTCTCAGGTAACCCTAGGGCTTCTAGGGTGGGATGATTGTGGGACAGGGGTGAACATAGAGAAGACTGTCTTCCTTTTTCCACTCTATATTTCCATGTGGACACTGAAATCTTTTGTCTTATTTCAGAATTTATGAGTTGCAGTCCCTTAGGGAAATGCTGAAGGTAGAAGCTCATGATTCTGAGATCCTCTGCCTGGAGTACTCCAAACCTGACACAGGTAAGAAACAGAAGGGTTTTATTCCCACTGCTTGCTTATGTGGCCTGCATGATGTATTGTCGTGTGCCTGAGGTAGAGCAACTCTTTTTCTGGCTGTTATGTATAACAAATTTCTAGTGGGCAGCTGCTGCTTTAGCTCTGAGAGCAGAGGCTTTTGTAGCACTGCAGGAGAAGGCTCTGAGTTTTTGAAAAGGCTTCCATCTCTTGCTACTATATGGACGTGGGGAGTTTAGATCACTGTTTTGTATCTTCTATTGCAAGTTGAAACCTGGGGGATGTTCCTTTGTATGCACCTGTTTTACTTGTACTAAACTTATTAGGAAGGGTGTCTACTGTGCAACTTGAAGATGCTTAATATTATGATCAAAGAAGCAAATTGCTTTTCAGTAAAGGTTTTGCTTCTCTTGTAAAATCTCTGGCAGGATTTAAGCTCTTGGCATCAGCCAGTCGGGACAGACTGATCCATGTTTTGGATGCTGGGAAGGACTATAGATTGCAGCAGACTCTGGATGAGCATTCCTCTTCCATCACAGCTGTGAAGTTTGCAGGTTGGAGAGCCCGTATAATTTTATTTATGCTGATATAAGCAAAATCTGCCAGGCATCAAGAATACTGTTGCTGCCATATTGTGGCTATGAAGTTTGGTAGAATTATTTAACCTTGTAATTCCTGATTTATGTGAGGTTACAGTTTAACTTTCTTCTTTCTCCTCATTTATAGCTACAGTCATACTAGCAAGCAAGGCTTGTCTTATCTTTTCCGCCTGTGGGAATTGAAATCCCTTCATATTTCTTTGGGCTAACTTAACTAATCATTTCCCCACTCCCCTGCTTTTTAACCCATATGAAATGGCTACACCCATCCATTGTTATTATAGCTGAGGGAGATTGGAACTTGACTTTGGAAAAATTATCCAGTTCGGTATTTTTGGCCTACGGTATGGGGTAGACACTCCGTTCTCCATCCCCAGCCTGCACCAAGAGGGAGGGCTGTAGTATCCAGAGAGCAAAAGCTATGCTCAGAGGAATTGCAGAATTTTTAAATGTCTACTTGCTGTCCAGGGGCCTGATGGTTTATTGAGTTCCCTTTGGAATTCTCTGTGGCTGAGCCCCCTGAACTAGTAAAAAAGACTATTCTTTCTTGAGGACAGAAAGGGCTTCTGGTGTTGTATGCACCAGCCTACACTACTGACTCCCTACAGCATAGTCAGGCATGGCTAGTTGGAGCTGTAGACGGAGGAATGAGGACAATGTAATAAACAACGGTTCCACTGTTCCTGTTGTGTTTACTTGTTGGACCTATTTCTTTTTCTTTGTTCCAGCTAATGACGGGAAGGTGAGGATGATCAGCTGTGGGGCGGACAAGAGTATCTATTTTCGCACTGCACAGAAGGTAACCTTTTGTTACTGCTGTCATCCTTTTCTGTAACATCTCCTAAAGGGAGCTGGTCTGAGGCAGTGTTGCAGTAGAGGTGGCATAGGAGCTGGTTGCTGTTTCAGTTGCAGTTTATCCCAGCGTGTGACTTGGTGTAGGAAGTTATAGTGGGTGCTTAATTTGATGGTGGGAGCAATTTACAGCTGCTTTCAGGTACAGCCTCTCAGCAGAAATCAGGGCAGGGAATGATTGAGGACTCCATTCTTTCCCTTAGGGGGTCACTGTAAGGAATGTCATGAGAGGACCAGCTGTGGAGAGGTGTTTATTGCATCTCCAGGAGTCACTGTAGGGAGTGGTTGGCTCGTGTTGACTACATCTGTAGAGAGGTAGGGGGACTTGAGCATGTTTAGTGACTTGACTTTCTTTAATTTTTTATCCTCTTTGCTTAGACAGGGAATGGGGTTCAGTTTACTCGGAGCCACCATATTGTTAGAAAGACTACTTTGTATGACATGGATGTCGACCCCAGCTTGAAGTATGCTGCTATTGGCTGTCAAGACCGTAACATCCGGTAGGTTTGTTTTGTTGCCTTATTCTTGCACTTCAAAAAACAGTTAGCAGAGAATATTTTCCCCTACGAGTCATTTAGTGTAGTTTTTCTTAGAATTTGAATTCCTAAAGTGTCATCTTCAGGCCCCAGCGAGCCTGAGTTCTCTTCTTCTCCCCAGTAGTGAAAAACCATGTATATTTCAAGATGACTTTGAGTCTCTTAGCCTGTGGTTGAGGTTCATGCAGGGGAGAGGCTCTCCTGGTTGAGTAAGTGACTGTGCTTTCCTATGGCACGCATTCTTTTCCCTGAAGTAGCTTTTACCATCACAGGAGTGTCAGACAAAATAATGTGTGTTTCTGTGAAATCTGTTGAATTGGGGGAATCCAAAGCTGGGGTTAACTGTTGCTGTCCTTTAGCAACAGATGTCAACTGGAGTTGACACACTGCTTCTATTTTGAAATTTCTTCCAGTCTTCAATTTTTCTATTTACACTTGCTGCCCCCGGTGAAAAAGATACTTTTTCCAGTCCTACAGTGGTACCCTTTATTGTATGCTGATGAGTTTCTAGGAGGTGACTTGTTTTATACCCTGCTCCAACAGAAGTTCTGCCTCCCAGCTTCCCTTCATCTCCTGTAACAGCACTCCTCAGAGATGGTCTTTCAGTAGTCTTAGTTGTGTGGAATTTGCTAAGCGTCATTCCTGATGCATCACCAGTGGCTATCATTCAGTGCCAAAAAGCTAATTCTTTTCTGCCTGCTCCATCAGTTTCCTGAAACCAAACATACTGTTTGCCTAGTCAATTTGAGACTTAAGTCAGAGTTTTAATTCAGATAATCTATTTTGTATTGTAATCTTGGGGCCAGCATGCTAGTTTCCAAGTTATACATTTAACCACTTGAATGATTTGAGCTATATGAATTATGGCCAGTATAGTTTCTTGGAATGGCTGTTGGCTCTATAGCCCCCCACTCGGTTGTGTGTGGGGGTGGCCTGCCATGGAGAGAAGAGAGGAAAGGGATCTTGTGAGAAGTAGTGGAGAATGATGCATGGGTGTAATGAGTTGTTTCTTGTGTTCCCCTCAGGATTTTCAATATAAGCAGTGGGAAGCAGAAGAAGTTGTACAAGGGATCTCAAGGTGAAGATGGCACCCTCATTAAAGTAAGACCTCCAAGAATTCAAACATAACCTTTTTTATTTTTTCCCTGTTCCTTTATCCTTTTCATCACTCTTCTGAGCTAAATCCAGTACCCTGGAATTATGTATGGGTCTAGAGTATTATGATATGTAAACCTTTTCCCCCTGAAGTGCTAATAAGGGACATATGTGCCATTTTTTCTTTTACTGAATTTGTTTGACTTTTAGTACATATTAAAAAGTTCCCAAGTAAGACTCTTGGGACCTAAATCATAATTGAAAACAAAACAAAACACCATATTTACTTGAGTATAAATGACCCTGAATGTAAAATGATGCCCTAATAATTAGATTCTATACCTAGAAAGTCTTAAAAATTTGTTATAATTTTGTTATAATTTTCCAGGTATAAAATCTGAGTATTGTAGGGTTGTTTTGAATCCCCACCCCCATTGCTAAAGCAGGGAAAGCAGTGGCTGGGAGGGAAGGGGAGTCAGGTGCTCCCCATGCCCTCAGCCTCTGTCCTTCCCCTAACTCCCCCCTAGTCTCTGCCTCTTTTTCCCAAATTCCCTCCAAGTCTCTGCAGTCCTTACTATCAGATGCTGTTCAGGCTGAGAGCACTGCAGTGGAAGAAGTTCAACCCTTGCTTGGCCTTGCAGCAGTGTTAACATTGGGAGAAGCAGCAGAAAGCGTTTCCTTGTGCCCCATGCCATATTCAACTTGCGCTGGAGCCAAGCTGTGCCTGACAGTAAGGGGGTGGGCTGGTGGGCAGAGGCTATGGAGAGGAAGTAGCGAGGAGAGAGGGCCAAGAAGGCTGCTCTGGCTCTGACTGACCCTGACCTGGGCTCAGGCCCAGAGCCAGAGATACACAGCCTCCTGCTTCTCCCTCCACTTTGTATGTGAATATAAGACAAGGGGCTTTTTCCATGCTGGGGGGGACGGGGGTCAGACTTTGTTTTATATTTGACTAAGTACATGTACAAAAAAAGTACTCAGCTGGCAGCTGTTTCTCACCACAGATGCCTAAAACAATTAGTTAAAGATGAAATCAGAATCCAAACCAACCCTCCCTTTGCTTTCTTATACATACTAGCCTTCAAGTCCCAGCAAAAGCCTTGAAAAACACACTTGGGCTAACTGACATCAAAACATAGACTAAGTGAATACATACTGCATTGTGCTTCAAACTGTGTGTTGTACCAAACTTTCTTTTGAGCCAGTGTGGCAGTTGCTGGAACTGAACCGATACTTGCTAGCAGAGTTTGGTCTCTTATGTGCTACTTGCAAGAACCAGTCACTTCTCCCTATTAGCTGTAGAGGCACTTTCCAGGAGGACCTTGCCTTGTAGAAGGCTGTTGCGTACTCCTGCCTTGATGTGGTTCTTTTGCCTGCAGGTTCTCAGATGCTGTTGAGAAGCTTGTATGTGATCCCTCCATCCCTTAGGCTCTGTTTAGGAAGAGCTTGTTCCAGCCCTCTTGGTTATTTGTGTTAAGATTACATGTTGGAGCTGTCAGTGGTCAAAGTTAATGAGGAATTTACGAAGCCCTTGAAATGCTAGGGTGTTGCCCAGAGAGTGATCTTCACACAAATGACATGCAGAAATGGCGATGAAATCAAGGCAGACTCTCACAGGAATGCCTTGCTCTTCTGAGGGACTTGCAGTACTAATGCAAGCTCTGTGTTCAGATGTGCCTCTGTCCTCGGATACTGCACCACTTCATTCTGTACTCCTGGAAGACATGGGTGGTTTGGGGATGGACATGTAAGAACACAGCTAAATTATGAGATCACTCTTATGACTTAGTACACTTGAAGTCTTGTTCCCAAAGATGAAAGGCAAGTTGACTTCAACAAACAAATCTGTTAAGTTAATTTACTGCAGCAAAGCCTCAGGCCATTTTCCCTTTTCTGTCAAACATGTGTCTCCTGTATGTTTTCGTTGATGGTTTTTTCTTTTTCTCTTTCTTTTTTTTTTTTTTAATGATTATTTCTACTGAGGGAGGTAAACTCTCATTTGATTTAATGAAAATAAATGCATTGTTTAAAAAAGAAGAGTTGCCCTTTCTGCTTTTGCATAAACCGAGCTACATGGTTTGGTTTTTTTCTTTTTTGCAAACTTGATAGTTTTCCCTTTTCCCACAGCATTTATAAACTAGGGCACTGAACATGAAAAATTGCTGCTGTACCTTTTAACTGAACACCTGACTTGATCAGTAATATCTCTGTGGCCTCAAACTGTAAAATGTTGCTGATGGGAGGTGGTTGGGTTTTTTTTAATATTGTGTGTATTTGCTTTGCTGACATGGAGAGAACCCTGTGATACAGAACACTAATATTGTGCAGCTCATAATTTTTCCATTTTTTTCCTTTACATATTTAGGCTAACTATTTAACATGGTGATCTCTTTTGATGCTTCAGTATAAACTTATTTGGAGCCTGGCACTCTGAGGTTAAACTTTTTTATATAGCATATAATTGGGACTTAAAAATGCTGCAATAAACTGAAATAACTGCTATTAAAAGCACAAACTCTACTAATCCAGACCCCTTTTATTTTTGAATTTCCGAAGTTCTGCAAAACACAGATATAGTAAGAGCTCCAATACAGAATTTGCAGAAATATTAACAAAGCAAATTTTAGAATTACAAGAGTAAGCATGTTAACAACTTCTTTGAGTATTTATTGCATTGCTGTTTGAGCAGACTAGTTTCCATGCTTGAAGGCTCAGGTTTTGGAGATGTTTTGTATAGGTTTACTAGCTATGACTATCCTGGGGTTGGTGTGGCATAAACTGTTAAAAAAAATATAGAATCAACTGAAAAATAATGAGCTCTGTTTATTATGGGAGGGAGGAGGAAAAAGGGGAATTTGATCAGAGCATTACAGCAAATTCACATCGGTGGTGGAATCTTTAAAGATAATCAATTTCTTTTTCGGATTTGGTTGGAAAAGCTGTGGGTTACCTGGTATTTTGAGAATAAGACCGGAGATAGCTCTGCGAAGGGTTTTAATGGGTGAGTTGGTGGTTAGGTGTTTGTCCTGGGATGCTGGCAAGGGACACATGTGAGTCACTCAGTAGTTTTGCTGCTGATCATGACTAGTTTCTATGAAGATGAATGGTGGTTTTTGCTGTGTCTAAGTGTGTCATCCTTACTGAGTGGCATTTGTGCTGGTAAAAGGCAGGGTAGATTTGCAACTTTATAGACTAAATCAGAGATGTATAGTATAAGGTTTCTTAAGCAGAGGGCTTACTTCACCAGGTGTTATGAAAGGACTGCAGGAAGCTGTGATTAGAATAGAAAGGGTAGGAAAGGGGGAGAAAAAAAGAGAGGGTGCTGGCTAAAGAAGCAAGATGGCTAGGAGTCAGAGTCAATAGACTGAAGGGACCTGTAAAACCATCAAGTCTGGTCCCCTGCCATAGACAGGAGGTTAAAGAGCTCAAACTAGCTCAACGACGTACTTAGTTAGCCTCCTCTTGAACACCTCCAACGATGGCAACTGCACCACCAATGCCAAGAGTGTGTTCCAGGTTCTGGTTACCTGGAGAAGTAGGTCTTCCTTGTGTCCAGCCTAAATCTTTCCTCTATTAGTTTGTGACCATTGGTCCTCCTCCTCCAAAGGGGTACCTTCCTGAAGAGTTGCTCCCCCAGGTCCTGGTGTTCTCCCCTGACATATTTGTAGGTAGCTATCAAGTCACTTTGCAGCTCTCTTACCCAAACTGAAGAAGCCCAGCTCCCTGAGTTTCTCCTCATAGGGCCTATCCTCCAGACCCCTAACCATGTGGGTGGCCCTTCTCTGCATCCTCTCGAGTTTTATCTGCATCCTTTTTGAAGTGTGGTGCCCAAAACTGGGCACCGTACTCCAGTTGCGGCCTCACCAATGCTGAGTAGAGAGAGAGAAGCACCTCTTTGGATCTGTTGACAACATATTAGCTGATGCACGCCTGAATTCTGTTTGTCCTGCCGGTGACTTCCTCACACTGTTGGCTCATATTCATCTTCTGGTCGATTGTGACCCCCAGGTCCTGTTCAGATGCTGTGCCAGCCAGTGGGCTACTGCCTATCCTATAGTTGTGGTGAAGGTTCTTCCTACCCAGATGAAGGACTCGGCACTTTTCCCTGTTGAACCTCATCTGATTCCAGTCAGCCCATAGAACCAGTCTGTCAAGGTCGTCCTGGATCTTTACCCTGTCCTGTGGTGTGCCCACAGCTCGGTATCATCTGCAAACTTAATCGTAGAGCGTTCCACCCCCTCATCCAAGTCATTAATAAATAGGTTAAAAAACACGGGTCCAAGCACCAACCCAGGGGACACCACTGGAGACAGTTCTCCAGGATGAGGCCGTTCCATCAATTTACATCTCTCTGGGACCAGCCTTAAAGCCAGTTTTCCATCCACCTCACTGTAGGCTGGTCCAGGCCAGTACCCTCCAGTTTGATTGAGAGAATTTCATGGGAGACTGAATCAAAGGCCTTACTGAAATCTAGTAAAACTTGGTCGTAAAAGGACACCAGGTTTGTTAGGCATGATCTACCCTCCACAAAGCCAGGCTGCTTGTTTCTTAATTCTGTCAGTTACAAGGTTGTGATTGATGGCCTCTTTAATAATTTTTTCAAAAGTTTTTCCAAGGACTGAAGTCAAACTGACCAGTCTGTAGTTGCAGGGTCATCCCTCCTCTCTTTTTGAAAATGGGCATCAGGTTGACCTTCTTCCAGTCATCTGGGAACACCCCATGACTTTTTGAATATTTTTGCCAAGAGCCCTGTTATGAGTTCAGCCAGTTCTTTCAGGACTCTTGGATGTAGGTCATCTGTCCTGGTGGACTTGAAAACGTCCATTTGTTCTAAGAGGAACCTCACCTGTCTGGGACTGATTTCATGTTTTCTGTAGGCTTCCCCGTGTTCTCTGGGCCTCTGCATGGGTTCACAGCTCCTGTTAACTTTCTGGAATACCAATGTGAAGTATTTATTAAGAAGCTCTGCCTTTTTGTGGTGATCAACTGTGGCCTGTCCCTCTGTATTCGGTAGGGGTCCCATAGTGGAGCTTGATTTTTTTATTTTTTTCCTTGCTCCCCTTGTACCTGTAGGAGGACTTTTTGTTTTCCTTTATTTCGGATGGCAGCTTGATCTCTATGCCCGTCTTGGCTTTTCTGTTATCTTATACCTGCAGACTCAGGTTATATAGTGAACTCTTCTCTAGTGGCTGAGCTGTTTTTTCCATTGATTATATGCATCTTTTTTCTTTAAAAGTTCTCTAATGTCCCTGTTGAGCCAAACCAGGTCTCTTGGCTCCTTTCCCACTCTTTGATTTTATGGGAATGGCCTCTTTTTGAGCAGTGAGAATTGCTCTCTTGAAGAGGCACCATTGCTCCTGAACTCTCAAGTTGTCCAGTCGCTGATTGCAGAGGGCCTTTCTAACTAACCTCCTGAGTTTGTCAAAGTCCGCCCTTCTGAAAACTAGGACTTCTGTTTTACTAATTGGGATCCTAGCCTTCCAGTGGATCGTGAACCTAATCAGATCGTGATCACTGTCCCCCAGAGTACCTTCAATCTTCAGGTCCTCTACCATGTCCTCCCCTTTGGTAAGCACTGATTCTAGAGTGGCTGTACCTCAGTTGGTTCTTTGGCAACCTGTGACAGGAACAGGTCATCAATAGTTGCTAAGACATTGGCTGACTTGCTGGAGCCAGCTGAATGGTCCTCCCAACAGATGTTAGGGTAGTCGACCCATCAGGTCTTTAGTTCTGGTTGCCTCAGTCAATTCCCTGGAGAATGCCTGAAAAACAAAGCAGTCAACTCACTGAGGAACAAAAGGGTTATTAAAAACTAATCCAGGTAATAGGATACCTGGATTAATACTCCCACCAGAGGAGACGCTGGCCACAGAAGACGACCTGGTGAGGGGGCTGCAGGTGCTTGACCACCTGGGCGACAGAGATCATCACCTGCTGGAATTCACCATCCAGTGCAAGGTGGCAAAGGCCTGCAGCAAGGCAGCAGCCCTAGATTTCAGGAGGGCGGACTTCAATGAACTAAGGAGAATAGTCAGGGAAGCACTGAGGTCCTGGAGGGGAGGGGAGTCAGGTGTCCAAGGAGAGTGGTCGTTCCTTAAGGAGACGATCCTCCAAGCCCAAAGGGAGGTAATCCCAGCATGGATCAAAAGGAGCAGGAGGGCTCACAAGCCCCCATGGCTCACGAAAAGCACCCGGGAAAGTCTCCTAGCAAAAAGGGAGGTGCACACCCAATGGAAAGGAGGGGCCATCACCAGGGATGATTATACTGCAGTTGCTCGGGGCTGCAGGGGGGCAGTCAGGAAGGCCAAGGCAGAGATGGAACTGGGACTAGCTTCCCGGATTAAGGACAACAAGAAGTCCTTTTTTAAACACATAGGGGGTAAAAAGAAGGTCCCAGGTAATGTGGGGCCCCTGCAGGACACGGTAGGAAACTTGGTCGTCACACCAGATGACAAAGCCAACATATTTAACGATTTCATTGCCTCCATCTTCCTAAGCAGGGACTGGAACAGTCACCCCCCCCTACTGGGTCCCCCTCAGGCCCCAGGGGAGGCGCACCTGGGCCAAGGGTTAGTGAGGAACTAGTTAGGGAACTTCTGGAGGGACTGGATGTATTTAAATCAGCTCGTCCGGACAATCTCCACCCTAGAGTACTGAGGGAATTGGCTGAGGTCATTGCAGGACCCCTGGCACAGCTTTATGAGCACTCATGGTGCTCTGGTGTGGTGCCAGAGGACTGGAAGAGGGCCAACATGTTTCCCATCTTCAAAAAGGGTAAGAAGGAGGACCCAGGAAACTATAGGCCAGTTAGTCTTACCTCGATCCTGGGCAAGCTTTTTGAGAGAATTATTCTGGCGCATATCCACAAGGGGCCAGCAGGGGAAATCATGCTTAGGGGCAACCAACACAGGTTCGTTAGAGGCAGGTCCCATCAGACCAACCTGGTGGCCTTCTATGATCAGATCACCAAATCCTTAGATGCAGGAGTAGCAGTGGACATAGTCTTCCTGGACTTTTGGAAGGCCTTCGACAATGTCTCTCACCCCTTTCTCATTAAGAAACTGGGGGACTGTGGTGTCGACACCCACACAATCGATTGGGTTGCCAACTGGCTGGAGGGCCGCACCCAGAGAGTGGTGGTGGATGGGTCATTTTCTATCTGGAGAGATGTGGGCAGTGGGGTTCCACAGGGCTCGGTCCTCGGGCCCGCACTTTTCAATCTCTTCATCAGTGACTTGGATGAGGGGGTAAAAAGCACCCTGTTCAAATTTGCTGATGACACTAAGATGTGGGGGGATGTGGGCATGCTAGAAGTGAGGAATAGGCTGCAATCGGACCTAGACAGGTTACAGGAGTGGGCGGATAAGAATAGGATGGGATTCAACACCAACAAGTGCAAAGTGATGCACCTGGGGAGGAAGAACCAGCACCATACCTACAGGTTGGGGAACTCCCTTCTCGTCAGTGCAGAGGTAGAAAAGGATCTTGGAGTCATCACTGACTCCAAGACGAACATGGGCCGGCAGTGTGGGGATGTAGTCAGGAAGGCCAACCGTACCTTGTCATGCATCCACAGGTACATCTCAAGCAGGTCCAAGGAGGTGATCCTTCCCCTCTATGCAGCACTGGTCAGGCCGCAGCTGGAGTGCTGTGTCCAGTTCTGGGTGTCGCACTTCAGGAGGGATGTGGACAACATGGAGAGGGTCCAGAGGAGGGCCACTCGCATGATCAGTGGGTAGCAGGGAAGGCCTTATGAGGAGAGGCTATGGGACCTGAACCTGTTCAGCCTCCACAAGAGAAGGCTGAGGGGGGATCTAGTGGCCTGTTACAAACTAGCCAAACTAACTCTGGGGGAGTCCCTGTTCCCCCAAGCACTGCCAGGAGTGACCAGGAATAACGGTCACAAGCTGGCAGAGGGTAGATTTAGGCTAGCTATCAGGGCAACCAAGTTGCAAGAGAAGTGGTGCTGGCTCCTACCCTGGGGGTCTTTAAGAGGAGGCTAGATGAACACTTTGCTGGGGTCATTTGACCCCAGTATTCTTTCCTGCCATGGCAGAGGGTCGGACTAGATGATCTATTCAGGTCCCTTCCGACCCTAGAAACTATGAAACTATGATAAGAATCTGTAGTTTAGGTTTTGACCATTCTTAATACAATCCAGTCTGTGGATGATTTTTTCTTCTGCAATTTCCCATTCAAGTTTTTAATGTCTCATCGTCTAAGAACAGCTGATGTCAGAGTGGACCTTTCAGATTCTAATGTTGTCAGGACAGCTGGGCTTCAGGTCATTTTAAAGTGGGAAAGTCTGTTAAATTGGGAAGCAGATGGAGAACCTGTAGCTGGCCAGGCATGGGACAAAGTGCATCATCATTCAGCACACAATTACTGCCTGGTGACCCATTTGGACATTATGGTTTAGTCCAGGGTAGCCAACCTGTAGCATGGGCAGCCTCTCTGTGGCACGTGGCAGATAGGGAGGGGACAGAAAGCAGAGGAGCAGGAGAAGAGGATCGTAGTGGCATTTGTAGAGAGTTTGGGCTAATTTTGTTGGACACCTGCCAAAAAGGTTGGCCCTCACTGGTCTAGACCGACTCTAAATGTCTTTCTCTGAACTTTCTGTTGTCTTGGGCATTTCTTGGGAATCTAAGGCACTTTTCTCACCAGCCCTCTTTGTCTTCCATATTTCCCAACCAGGTACAGACTGATCCCTCAGGTCTCTATATTGCAACTAGTTGTTCTGACAAGAACCTTTCCATCTTTGATTTCTACTCTGGCGAATGTGTGGCCACAATGTATGGGCACTCAGGTGAGTTGCAGAAGCTATTTTTCTATCTGCTGATTTAATGTTTGTATAATGGTGGTCAGCATAATGCTGACTAGCTCTTCTGCATTTTTAGTTTTCAAAAAAGCTTTGCATAGAAAACACGATTCTTAATAATTTTTTAAAAATCCTAAACCTTGGAATCTTTTGGGGTCCTTTGAGACAATTGAGGGCTAGCTCAAATTTTGATGTCCAAACATTCCATTTCAGTTTTATGTTAAAATGACCTATTACTTTTTAATGTTTTTAATATATTAGCTGTAAAACTGGTTTATTGTTAATTCTCTTGCTCTGTTGGCAGATTACACCTCTCAAAAAATCTTGTCTCTCTACAATAGCCCTCAACGATACCCTGTTTTATGTTGGGAAGATGTTTCAATCTTGTTTGTTCAGTTATGGGGTTTCTCATGCTGTTATATACCTCAATCCTGGTCTGCAGGGACTATGGTCTTAAATATGATGTGGGAGTTTGCGTATCTTGGCTCCATGGAAACATGCTGGATGTAATCAGTATTTGACTGCTGAGCTGAGCCCAGCAAATCCATTTAGCTAATGATATGTGCTGCTCACTGGGGTAGTTCAAGAGTTGTTCTTTGTTTTATTTTACACAGAGATTGTAACTGGGATGAAGTTCAGTAATGACTGCAAACATCTGATATCTGTCTCTGGTGACAGGTAAGCAAGCAACAGTCTTGTGGTTGCGAAGTCCCTCTTATCTGGTAGAGTGGCAAGTCGTTATTTTGTGCCATCTCTATGTGCTAGGGTTAAAGCACCTCCAGGGAGGTGGTAAAAGCATAAACATTTGGGGCACTACAGTGTAGTGGTAGCCCTGTTATAGAGTCCAAAACCACCTTTCTGTATCCTAAATCCCAGTGTGGTACTGTGGGCAGGCTGAGCTGTGCTTTAGTTTTTTTTTTTAAGTATATTATATGTCCCTGTGAGGTGCCAGTATCAGTGGACCCACGAGTTCATGGGCTACTTCCTGCTAGCATAGCCTGAGGCACAAGCTCACCCTTCCGAGGTGAGCAGTTATAGGGAGGAGCCAGGGCTCTTGCTTGGTAGCCATGTAGAGGAGCACAGAGTATGAAATCCTAAATGGTGGTGCTGCAGATGGGCTCTGCAGAAACTGAGACATGGGATCTCTGAGGCTGTGATGCCATCTGGAGCTGCTGTCTAAGACTGTTCAGGGCAGTATTTAAAACACAATTGTAACCATAATAAGAAAAGAGACTTGAGTAAAGAGAGGTGTATGGGGTTCTGTGTTGTATATATCAGTGTCTGATGTTGTATTGCATCACTTGGCTGTTTCTGGATTTCATTCAAGTTAAACAATCTTCTCTCCCAACTTACCCACCTTGTGTGTATTAATATAAATCAGGTGCAGTGTGTTGGGGGAAGCATTCACTTGTGCTCTGCTGCTTTATAAAGGAGTGAATTCCAGATGCATGGAACAAGTGGGGGATGGAGCATTGCTAGGTTTTAACTGTGATGTCACCCCTTGTTTTAAATGTATAGTATTATCCATTTACCCCATACATGTTGTCCTTTGCTGATCACATTAAATAAGACAAGAACATAAGGAAGGTATGGAAAATGTTGCTAAGAAATGAGAAGGGATTATTTGGAGAAGTCAGTTTTAAGGAAGGGGCTCCCCAAGGCCCACAGGATTGGCCATGAGGACAGAAGGAGAATTCCTGCCACATGGAATAGCATGATGGAAGGCATGAAGTAGAGAGAGAGAGAAAAATAAGGGGCCTGAATAAGGCAAAAGGATTGGCAGGCGCTCAAGGGACAGTACCGCAGGAGGAGCTGAAGCACAAAGGTGGATGGGGAGCAAGGTTATGAAGGGGTTTGTGTATCAAAGCTGGGATGTATTTATTGGTTTATATTCAACTGTTCTGCATTTCCCTCTAGCTTTGACCTGCTGTTGGAGGTGGAGGGGATGGAAAGATAAATCATGAACAGGCCAGGCTTGCCTTTTGAATTTTAATTCATGCTCTTGGAATCGCCTCCGTTAATTCAACTGTTGTGTTTTTGAGAGAGAGGGAGCTGACCTTGAAGGAAAGTAGCTGGCCAGCCAGCTCTGGGTTTCCAAAACCTCAGGTTGTTATACCTCCTGGCTGCCAGACCTCACAACTTTGCCTGTTCTTTAAAAAGCTGGGTGTGGTGTTCCTAGACCCGAGTCTCTGGGAATGCTATTAATTCCTGTTTGGAGTCCAAAGGAGCACAACACTTTTGAAAACATAATACTGTCATTTTCTCTCTTCCTAGCTCAAAACAATTCAGTGGAAGAGGGAGATCATTTAACATTGAGAAAATTGATCATTACTGAAATGCAGATCATTTTATTTCCTACTAACTGTAAATGTTATGAGGCTATGATACGTCCTAATGTGAGAAGGAATTGTATTTCTTAGCTTTTTGCTTCAACATCCTGGTGCTCTACAGAAAATTTTAAAGGACATACAAAATCACACTGTGAAGCATCTTTTATGAGACAAAAAGCCTGTGTTGCCCAGTTCACCCTATGCTACCAGGCTTGAGGTTGGAGAGAAGTTTCTCTGGAGGCCTGACTGTCAAGGTACCATGCACCCTGGTGGTGTCCTCTTGACTCTTTGGAGAACTAGCTTTTTTAGGCTAGTTCTCCAAACCAGAAAGGACTGTTCCTAAATTCACCTATAAGGAATATTAATAACCTGAATTGAAACAAAGCTTAACCCACCCGTTCTCTTTTCTCACTTGCAGCTGTATCTTTATCTGGCGTCTGAGTTCTGAAATGACCATCAACATGCGACAGCGACTAGCTGACATGAAACAAAGGGGGAAGCAGGTGGAGAAATCGCCACCTCGCAAGACGACAGGACTTAGCAGGTGAGGAGGGCCGATACAAAACTATGGGGGATGCTGGCTACTATTTCATATAGGAGATTTGGGGTAGTTGATTTTAAGTGCTATTTGGGTTGTTGGTAATCCCTATCAGTAGTATCGTTTAAGTTTTTTCCTTTTTATCATCTTTGTCTTCATGCTGCTTTTTTTGGCTGCTTGTTCTATGTCTTTCAACATTTGGATTTAAACACCCGACTGTATGATTTGACAGCTACATTATTTCATTCTGCTTTGCAGTCTTTACAGAATGTCACATCTCCTTTAATCTATTTTTTGGAAGATGATGTTAAAAACATGCTGTACAAAACAGCACTGAGAGTGGTACACAAGCATCGTGTCTAGGAGAGCGTGATCATTTAAGAATAGAGATTTGAGGTGCCAGGCTAAAGCTTCACCAATCAAATTAAATTTTATGCAAAATACACACTGGAAAATACCTGACATTTTTCAACATGGCAAACACCTATAATTGTTTGTGAAGGGTGATAACAGGCTTTATGGTAATTATCTCCTTTACAGGAATGAAAGCTTCAGAGAAGGTTACTGTTTAAAAATATAATTCCATAAGAATTATTTGTCTTGGTCAGTTCCTCCCCACCTTACAGTGCAGAATAGAAACCGTGAGCTAGATCTAAATTTATCTAGTGCTCCTACTTTGAAAAAAGGTGCTTAGATACAGAGCTTTGATTTCAAACAGAGCTAACTTGGCTGCAAGGGCTAGGGTGTTTTTTTTTTTAGGGGTGCTGGTCAGTTTAGTGGCTTAAGCACTGCACTCGCAGTGGCTGATATGACAATAGTGGGGTGGAGGAGGGAAGCATCTGCAGCTCTGGCAGGCTTGCATGGTACCAAAAATGGGTGTTGAATCCATTCTTCTCCCCCAAACGGCTAAAAGATTTTAAAATCTGAATAATGAAGTGTCAAAACATCAAAGGTCTCATCAGACTGGTTGTTTGCAAGTATTGCAAGAGCCTCCCATTCTCTGGGAGTTGTTGGAACAAGTCTGTCTGCGTAGTTTCACTCAGGATCCTTGGGCCACTCTCCTCTTTGGAGCATCTCTTGTTTGACAAGTGTGCCATAATTATTCTGGGATGCTTCAGTACTGAGCCATGAAGCCAAAATGCTTTAGCTGTAAAGCAGTGTGCTTTTTATAGCAGGCTCTCCATAATTCCAGCAGCTGCAGTATTGCCTGACTGAGGTGCAGTCTGTGAGGGACGCTCCCAGTTTCATTTGGCACTAGGTGAGACACATTTCTGTCACATATTCTTGCTGGAGGGTGGTGCCAATGCCACGCCAGTCCCAGCAATTTAGGAAAACTTGCTTGGTGACCTCTTTACTAGAGTGGAACCTTCTGATTTGGTGAGTTTTGAAGCTTGTTTTCAGTTCTGAGCATTTGCTGTGGTCACCAAGTATTGACAGAGACATAATACCAGAGCTTTACGGATTGCTGGTTGAATTTGGAGGGAATAACTCATTGTGTTCAGCATCACTGTGTGGCATTGAGGAACTGAGGATCTGGAGTAAGAATCCCTGTTTAATACATGTGTAATACCTCTTCTGGTTACTTCTGAATCTGTTTGTAACCTGCTATGTAGAGTTGGTTTAAATCTAGATGGGTAAGAGTGTCCTCTTATTAGTGGCCTAGGCATAAGATCCACAGAAACATTAAGGTTCTCCAGCCATGGTGTTATATGATTTGATTTTATTGAACTGTGTATTGTACTGTATTGGTTAAAGTAGGTCTATTACCAGCTGGGTGATGCAGCTTCTTTCACATTCTAAGAGCAGTCAGGGAACGGAGGCTTCAGAAACCTGACGACTTGAGAGCTCTACTTGGACTGTAGGGAGCTGAAGACTCGTTAGCTAGTATAACGTTGTCTTTATGCAGCTATCACAGGTCTAGCCCAGCTGAGTATTGCCTGATATTCATGTTGTCTCCTTATGTAATAATGAATCTCTTTTGAAGAACATCTTTTTATGTTCCCATTGTTTTCTTTTAGAGTATATAAATATTCCTTTGGGTTCTGCTTCTCATCATGAAAATCGCTGGTGTGTTCTCCCTTCCCTCAGTGACGATGAGTTATTTTTTTAATTATTAGGAGAAATGTAACCTGTACTCATTTGTACTGCTAGTGCATTTGGGTTTTTAGATGTTTATGGCTTCAGAGTTGGAATTGCAAAAAGGCCTGTATATTCTTGGTTTTGGTCTCAGCAGGCATTTATTGTTCAGGGAAAAATATTTCCTCTCATCATTTAGAAGAGAGGTTTTACACTGAAACTTTCCACTGTTAGATCAAGGATTATAAACTTATGTGTTAGGGGAGTGTTTATATCTCTAAATCCCCTTTTCTGCAATGTTATTGAAGACCTCTCTTTAATAGCAGGAGATAGACTTGATTTAATTTTGGATAATGTTTCTAAAAGTAGTATTGCATATACTCTATGTGCTCTTGGGAAGCTGCAGTTGTTCTCGAGTTTATGCTAAACTGTTAGCTCTTTATCAAATGCTTAGTGAGCCAGCAGTCCGTTCCAGGAAGAGCTGAGTACTTCCCAGGATCCGCATATGTGACCATTTTGATACAAAAGTAAATTGGAACCTGATTAAACACAGTTTTTTTCCAATTTTAGTCGTGTCATTCCACTAAAATGAGTATCATTGTGTGCTTTTTTACCTTTGAGCATTTAGATCGGGGCGGGCAGTTATTTAAGGTTGGTTGCTTAATGAGTTGTAGTGAGTTGTTGAGGGCTGCTTGAGTAGCCCCGCCCCTTGACAGTTGCTCCACCCCCTTGCCACCATCTGGGGACTAGAAGTCCCACCCCCTAACCCCTGACCTTTGCCAGCAGAAGTCCTTCCTTTTGTCCCCAGGAAATACTCGTTTTGGGAGGGGGGTTGCCATTTTAGAAGGAGAAGAAAACAAATCATGTACTAGAAATCAAACACCTACTGTAACATATTTTAATTTTATTACAAAAAATATTTTTGTCATGATTCATTGTTTGCATAATTGTATACAGAGGTGATTGCATAATAACCCAGAAATAAAGTCTTAGTTTTGTATATTGTGGGTGTGTATGGTGGGGTGTGGGAGGTTGTGAGGGAGTGGCTGTGTGTGTGTGGGGGACATAAGGTAGGGTGGGTAGTTGTGTATATGTGGGGGCAGGGTGTGGGTATGAGGGAGGCTGGGGGGTGTGGGGACCCCCCCACGCCCTCATGGCTCAGCAGCAGGCAGGGTACTTGGGGCTCAGGTGCCTGGCGGGGCGTGGCTTCAACCAGTGCTGCACATTGCACTGAGGGGCGTGGCCTCCGTTGGGCCGCCTGTATCGCTGGTGCTCCCTGTCGCTCCTGCACTTGCACATCAGGGAGGGAAGTCCCGTATGCTGGAGCCGGCTGCCTTCCCTGCTGGGGCTGCGCAGCACCCGAGAGAAGCTTCAGGGACTGGAGCTGTTTGCCTTCCCCGCCAAGGCTGCGCTGCAGGGGAGGGAAGCCCCAGGTACCTTCCCCTGTGGGGTGGGGAAGGCAGCTGGCTCCAGCCTGAGGCTTCTCTCTGGTGCTACGCAGACCCGGTAGGGAAGTCAGCCAGCTCCAGCATGTGGGGCTTTCCCCCGTGCCTGGCAAACACAGGGGCTGGACATGAGTGGCAGGCAGTGCTAGCGATATAGGCGGCTCAGCAGAGGCTGTGCCCCTCACTGCGATGTGCAGGGCTCATCAGAGCCAGGCCCTGCTGGGCGCCTGTGCCCTGAGCACCCAGCCTGCTGCTGCTACCACAGCAGCAGTCCCACGCGGAAACTGCATGCTGGCCAGGCAGGCCCTTCTGCCCACAAGGGTGGGAGCCAGGCTCTAGGGTACATTTTGGGAGCGTTGTGTACATGTGGGTGCCTTGCTCCCACCCTCATAGGCAGAAGGACTGGGCAGGGCACAATTTGTTGAGTGGCCCCACGGGTTGGATCAGAGTGCTTGGCAGGCCACATCCAGTCCATGGGCCATATTTTGCCCACCCCTGTATTATTAGAGTCTATTAGAGTATTTTGCCCTGATTAATATGCCCCTGAAGGTACCAAGAGCACAGAATTGGAGTTAGGATGGTGATACCATGTTATCATTTTGATATATTTTTCCCTTTATTCACTTTTAAACATGATTTTATTCAGAAAGCAGAAGAGGACACTAAACAGTGTATTATTCTGACATCTAAATTATTTGATGCCATAAAAATGTGTGTTAGTACAGGGACAAAACTCTATCTGTACTTCAGGGAGCTTAGATCCAAAGGCTCTGATCCTGTGACTAACTCTAGCAAGTTGGAGCTTTTTGAACTGTCATGCAGTCCCAGCAACTTCAGTGCGATGTTATGGGGCTATAGAGTTGACCTCTGAAATGAGCTGTATGTTCAGGGGCCAAAAAACGATACGTTTTGAAAGAAAGTTAGGGGAGCAGTGAAGGAGTACGAGAGAAAAATTAAGCTTGTGTTATGGTTTAAGTGAATTGAACCTGTATCCTGAGAGCTGTTCTGACCGTCACCTTAAGGCTTGTCTAGTATAGAGTTATTCTGGAATAGCTCTTGTGCTTTGATTTCACAGCCAACTTAATTTAAATTAGCTTTGAAGTTCAGGTAAGATGAGGGAGAGGGAGACTATTGGTTGTATCAGCTGCATACATCAGTGTTTGATGGTTAAGAACAGGGTTCTTATTTTTTGGTCTAAGGCAATGAAAGAAAAGTAGGAGAAAGAAATAAAGCTTATGGTTTGGTCAAGTAAAGGAGAAATGGCAAGAAGAATTTTGAAAAGCAGCCTAATATATGGAGCCCAAGTTATCTTTCAGAAGTCAAGTTTTGAGCCAGCAGGGATTAAGCAGTTTTGAAAATTTACCCTCAGGGCCAAATTGAATATGCCTGAACACATTCTGGTTGCAGGAAAGGGCACAGAGAAGGGAAATGAGGCTTATTGTGATGGTAAAGAATCATGAGTTGTATTAGACCCCTCTAACCTGATGCACTATTTGATAGGTTCAGTAAGATGATAATTTGCATTGACCTCTCTTATTTCTACAGTTGTATAACAGTATTTACTTCCTATTTTTCCACTTTTCTGAAAATGCTTGAGTGTATTCTTTTCTTTTTTTTTTCCCTTTTGCCAATTTCTGTTTGATAAACATGGACTGTGTGTATTTTCTTGTATATAATTTCAATCATGCTGGTTTGCTAAACCTTTCCCAGTCCTATCTATCATATGATAGATTCAGAGGAATTTCCCAAAAGTTGGCAATGACTTGCCCTGTAATCTAATTAATGATGGCTATCTCAGATACCAACTAGTTATTCATCAGACCTTTTATCAACATTATAAGAGGGGCTATACATTTTAAAACAAAATACATGAAACATAGATGCCACTATAAAATGTACCAGTATGTCAAAGTTAATAATGCCTTCTGTATATTTAAAACAATAATGTGCATTGTGGTATAAGCCACAGCATAGCCACAAGAGGTACTATGGTACATGAGCTCTGGGAGGATACCGCTGACAAAGAAAAAGGACCCAAGGGGGGACTGGGTGGAGAGATGTGGAGACAGGTGGGGGGAAAAAGCAGAGAAGGGAAATCTGCAATTGGAAAACTTGCTGGAAGAATCCAGTGAGTAAGCCTTTATTTGTTGTCTTCAACCTAGCCAGAAAATACTGAAAATTATTCATTATCCTATTGCAGGGGCGGGCAATTATTTTGGGCAGAGGGCCACTTACTGAGTTTTGGCAAGCCACTGAGGGCCACATGACAGGCAGCCCAGGGCAGATAAATATTAATTTTCTAAATTTTTTAGGGGCGCTGGGGGCCGGATAGAATGACCTGGTGGGCTGCAACGTGGCCTGGGGGTCAGATTTGCCCACCTCTGTCCTATTGGATAATCTGTCTCTCTTTCCTGATAGGAAGAAAATTTGAGTTCCATTGTCTTATGAAGGAGAAAATAGTGCAGTTCTCAATTCCTCCTGTCCTATTTAGTACTGCCTACAGTCTGTAAATTGCAGCAGATTTGGTTCTAGGCCCGGCTGTTCTATATTTGGTAGATGAGTTATTTTTGTCGTCTGAATATCTTGCGCTTACAGCCCACCCACAGCACTTTATAAAGATTGCTAATGATACATTTGGCTGTCTTGCTCAAGGTCATGGAGTGTGTGCTATACTGATTGATTAGTCAAAGAATCTGAATTTATTTAATTGTGCTTTATTACTTCAGGTGGCTAAAAAGGTTAGTTGATTTGGTTCTGTTCTAACCTGACTGAGGGGTGGGGGGAAATGTATCTTGTACTGGTTAAAAAAAAAATCCTCTGTTGATGGGAAGTTATACTTGGGGTAACTGAAATCCATATAGGAAATGTCTCCCATTTACCTTTTAAGGATCTATCCAAGGTATGTTTGATATTCTTTAGTGTGCTTTATGGCTGACAGTACAGCCGGACAATATGATGGTGTGTAGACTATGCATGCAAGTTTTACAAGTAGGTTTGCTTCAAGTAATCAAACTCCTCTCTCTCACAACATCATCTGTAGCTTTTTCAAATGCCAGACTTCTATCAAAGGAAAAGCCTTTGTGGTGGTTGTGGTACATAAAAAAGACCAACAGGGGAAGAGGGAAACATGATAAAATGTCCACGGGTAGAAAAATAATTTTTATTTTTCAAATGGCTTCTGTCAGTCTTAAATTATCAGAGTTTGAATTATAAAGCCAAATTATGATTGAATTTTGTATGACACTTATTTAGATCCAAGGCACCCATCAGAGAATACCAGTATTTTTTGTTACAGAAAAAAATAGAGCCATTCTTCTGTTATAAAGAACTCAAAGACCACAGCAAATGAGGATGCTTTTGACATCATGGATTGACTCTGGGTTTATATAAGCATTTGCACACACAAGACTGCAAATACTGTGTGGCACCTTGGTACACCCTTAAGAGGATCTTGTGGTGCCCCCAGGTACCGTGGCACCCTGGTTGAGAATCACTGCTGTATGTGTTACTATTTAGGATTCCATGATCTTTCCTTACATGCACATGATAGCCTGGTCAGGTTCCAGGAACCTGCAGTGCGTAATTGGCACCACATCTCAAAGTCTGTTCTGCTGGACAAGGTCAGTCCCATTTGGAGAAATTGGAAGAGTACGAGTGATGTGATGCGTGATAGAAGTGACATGAGGGAATGTACTGGCTAGCATGTGGATTCAACAGGGAGTTCTTGGGAGGTACCATAATGTTTCTTGCAATTCCTACCTCCCAGGCACGAGTCTGTCTCTGTCCTGTCCCCTGTGCCTGCACTCTCATCAGACAGTGACAAAGATGGTGAAGATGAAGGGAATGATGAAGATGAGTTACATGGGTTGCAGTCTTTTCAAATTCAATCCAACTGCAACACTGGGAGAGACTCGGGTATGTATGGGAAAGGAGAGGCAAGGACAGGGGCTGGAGAGAAGTGTGCAAGAGCATGTATAGGGTACTCATGAGGCTGTATAAGGCAGAGTAGACAATGGAGAGCGTATGGGGTCTGGGAAGGCAACTTCGTTATGTAGGAAGGAATAAAAATAGCAAGTTGGCTCAACAACTACAATTAGATAAAATTTGAGTTGTTTATACTGAGCTGTAGAGAGATTGATTTAGTGATATTTCCCCCTGCCCTGCCCCTTAACATTTTAACTGTAAGTTTTTACCAGGTTCTTGCCAGTTCCAAATAGGCTGGCCAAACTGATTTTGAATGAGAGCTGTCAGGTTTATTGAGTGACAGATTCCTAGATGCCAGTAGAGGCCAAGAGACCTGTCTGAGGATTCTAATGAAACCTACTGGAACTTCTATTAGAGATTATCATTACTAGTGTTAAGTATATCACAACTGGAATTATCCATAACAAAATAAACTTTAGAAAGATGAGGATAGAGGCTTTAAAAGTGTGCTCACTGGCTAGGATGCCAACTTGTTTTACTTTTTCTCTTTTCAGATCCAGAATTTACCCTCTCAAGAAGTCTCTCCTATTGGGAAATGAGGAGGGTAAGTCACTAATTCTTTAAAATGTGCTTCTGTCTTATGTATACAGAAACCACAAGGTACTCATCGTGTTAGGGGTACTGCTATAAGAATTCTTCCAGAGCAGAAATTCCACTGTTGAGCCCTTTCTGGGAGAGATTGTTTTGGATGGCATAGAAACTAGCAAGGAAGTTTCCAATGATATCACATGTTGGTATTGCTCAAGGATTATGATTTTATAGAAGAGAACAATAAAATTAATGGAACTGGAATAGCTTTGTTTTCACTGTCAGTGAAGGATGGGATACAAGACATTACTGAAAACATGAGAAATACCATTTTAAAAATGTTTAGGGAGCATTTTGTGCCCAAAAGCTTGTCTAATGTCTCTCCAAACTATATAGTTGTAGCAGTAAAAATGTCACTAAATTTAATAGATGTCACAGAATTTTATCTTCAACCTTCTCTTCTGTCTTTAAACCTTTTCCAGACAAAGGAGATTGCAGCAAATCAGCGTTCCGAAGCAACAACGAACAAAATGCCCCGGCAGCGTGGGCGCTGGTCCCAACCAGCCAGTAACATAGAGATGACTGTTAAATCTATGCTTGACTTGCGCCAGCTGGAATCTTTTTCAGCTTCTCGGTCTGCTAGTCGAGACTCACTGTCCCAAACCAGCAATGGGGATGATAAAGAAGAGCAGGCTGATCTCCCTTCACACATCAACATGGTAAGAGTGGCTGTTCTCCAGTGAATGAACTTGTTGCCACTTCATCAGGTGCTTGTTCTGGCTCTGGTTACTGTTGCTTGCATGTGACATCACCCTTTTATATTACCCTTTTAATCTTTGGATTAAAGATTAAAGACCCTCTGTTAGATCCAGGTTATTAACAATAGACCCTGCCATACAGCATTATGCAAGGCTTATTTCTTCCCTTAAGGATAATCCTATAAGGAAACAAGGGTTAATTTATAGGCGGTGAGAAACTTGAGCTTCTTCAGAGGAGCTTTCATGGAGCAGTTTGTTCCCTGTGGTCAATAGGAATTAAAGCTTGCCTCAATAAATGGCTGGTTTTATATGCTCATATTACTGATTGCACCCCTTGTGGTAGTGGATATTTTGCAATTCCCATGGTGTTCTGCTGATATGAAGGAAAAAAATACTAGTAACCTCTACTAATGCTTTATTTAACTAGTGTCCATTACTGCCAGCCACCCCATCTACTTCTCCCAGGGGTGCTGAAAGTCACTTCCGTGAGTGTCTTAATTGTAGCTCCTGTGAGGACTCAGAGTTCTAGTGTACTCTGTGGTTAAGTTCATTTTTAATGCAGCTGTGTGCCCTATGATAAGCTGCAACAAGCAGGGTATCATTTTGCACTAAAGAGGTACTGTTTGGATTAGTGGTTCTCAATCTTTTTAGACTCAGGGCATCCTTGGATACTTGAGGGACCCCTCTGAAATTGCCAGCTCTTAATTTTTATTCTTATTTTAACTTCATAATAAAGCAGTTTTTATGTTGCAAAGAACTCAGAAAGACCACAACTATGGATTTCTATTTGAAATCCTTGGGTTTATCTTGTGAATCATATTTGTAAACCTACCAGTGCTAAAACCTAATTGTGTGGCATCCCATGGTACCCTTGAAAGGATTTCAAGGCACCCTGATTGACATTCACTTGTTTAGATAAAGATAATTCTGTACTGGACCTGACTTCAGTTGAATAACTCTTATTTTTATATGCTCATATTATTGATTGCACCCCTTATTGTAGTGGGTTTTTTGTAATTCCCATGTTGTCCTTCGGGTTGGAAGGAAAAAATTCTAGTAACGTCTATTGTTTCTGTGCTAGGTTGGGAACTCAATAGCTCCTGAGGATAACCGGCCTTGTGTCCGCCCCCAGGTGATCCGGCTTGTGTCCTGTGAAGAGGGGGTTTTCTCTCAGGAATTGGAGCCCTCTGGGAGTGAGGAATGTGTAATCTACCCTGAACAAGATGAAATTCTTCCCACAGATACGAGCAGGTTAAAAATCAGTTCTCTTCTGTGCATGGCTACGCTGCTGCTATATATCTTGCTTATGTGCAGCTCATGGTAACATGGCTAAGGAAATTTACTGCCAGGTCAGTGCTGGACATGATTAGTTAAGGACTTTACTAATGCCAGCCTGATTCTGAGTTCTAAAGCATGCTGAGCTGAGAGTGCTGTTAAAACAGTCTTTGCTCATGAGGAAACCATGCATGTCAAGCAACCTCCTCCAATTTCTCCTTGAATAAACATCTTGGATGCAACTAACTTTCTCCCTTATCTGGCTTGAAATTAAGTAAGGGAAAATGTTATGCTGGAAAACTTCCTAACAGTGAGATGGATTTGGCTTTGGAACAGTCAGTTAAGAGAAGTTGGTAGAAGCCCTATCATTTGGGATGTTTTCAAACTTGACTGGGCAAGATGCTAATAAACGTAGCATGTAATAGCCTGTCTTTCTGCTGTTACATAGTTATGTGATCTGAAAGGAATTTAAAGGGACATCAGAGAGATTTAAGAGGCCATTTTTCTCTGTGGTATCTCTTTTATACTTAGACAGTTTCACTTTGTTTATTCTGCTCTGCTCCCTTGTTTTTCCTTTTCTCAGAATAATTCTGCTTATAGCTGTTTAATACCTCCCCCTTTCTCCCTATCCCAGTACGAAATGAGTTTTCATGCAGCAGTGTATGCCAAGATTTTGTAGTTGAAATGGGTTTCTCCCAGTTTCTCTTTATTTATGTTTTTAATTTTATAGCAATAATATTTAGACAGAGCAAGCCTGCATGCTATTCTTGCATGTTAGAAAGGAGGCCCTGTGGTGGTGCTGGATACAAATTGGACACGTTACAAAGTGTGCACAGTTTGGAAGCTGTCAGAACTAATCTCCACACAGTTATGTTATATTAAATATCCATTATGGTGACACCCATGTTCCAGCTCACAATTTTAGTGCATGGGCTCTATTTGTTTCTAATGCCAAATTGTTCCTTAAAATGGAACGTTGTACTCTTCAGACAGACAAGAGGATACCATTGGCCTCATTCAGTGTAATATGACCTACAAAATTTAGAACAAATGCAGGGATTCAAATCTTCTACTACTGAGTTTCATACGATATCCTCTACTGAAAATTAACCTCTTCAGTCATAGAATCTTATATTTTGCAGCAGAGACAACTCAAAGAACACGTGTGTGAAAAGTTGCCAGCTTAAGACCTCAAAATGTGGGGAAATAGTTTTCATTATAGGAAATTCCTATAGTATATAGGAATGTCTTCACTGCAGGGCCCTTCCTCATCTTCTCATTTATCTCTTTTAAATTTATTTATTCAATGGACTCCTACATTCATTCCTCTGCAGTGCTGAGAACCCAACTACTGCAGCATATGTGGCTAGTGCCTCAGGATTAAGAATATGAAACTGACAGTAGTCAGAAGGTGAAATGGACCAATCTGATTTCACTGTCCAAGCTTAATGAAACGCAAAAGTACTTAAATTGTGAAAGATGTAATATTTTCTTTTTTTTTAATCTTGGTTTTTTATTGCGTTAATAACACAGGCACAGGCAAGGGCTCTTTAAAATGTATACTATTTAGCTGATAACTGCCTCTTTAAATGCAAAATGGACCACTCTTCTAATTCTGTATTTTTCCTATCTCACTTGCAGTGAGTTCCGAGTAAAAGCGCTGCCCCATGGGAAGCTAGGTCGAGGCTTCCCCAGCAATGGATGTCCAGATAAGCACAGCCCTGACAGTGCCTGCTCTGTAGATTATAGTAGCAGTCGCCTCTCCAGCCCAGACCATCCAAACGAAGGCAAGTTGTAAATGCATGCTATAAGACTATGCATGTGATCATGGAACATTGTGGAAACTTAAAAGGATTGTTCGTTGCTGTTAGTAATGCTAACTGAGAGAGATGTCTATGTGGATTTTGGGGAGCTCAGATGACTTCACACTCTTTTTAAAGGTCTTGGTGGTATTACTTTTAAGCATTTGGGTACCTTTAGCAACAATCATTTGTGAAGTTCATTTACTGTTTGGGTTTTTTGACTACCTGCTATTGTATACTAGCTAATGAGATAGCTGTATTTGTGCTTTTGGGGAATTGTGCTGCCTGGGGGTACTGTACATCAGGAAATTGTATCCTATTGCTGCTTGGCTGATACTCTTGTCAGTCCTGAATGTGCTGTACCATCTTCCTGAGTAGCTTCTTCTGGGGAGCAATGCTAATGGTTGATGTGTAAATTTTACTGTGACCAAACGTTACTTTCTGTGCCTCTGCAGACTCTGAGAGCACAGAGCCCCTCAGTGTGGATGGGATCTCAGACCTGGAGGGAGAAGGAGAGGAGGATGCAGGTACTGGCATGCTAGAGGGAGAGGTCCCCAGGACTCCAGATCAAGAGAAGTTCCTCAAGCAGCATTTTGAGACATTGACCATTACTGGTGAAAAAGGTATGTCTGCCAAACTGGTGGGAGCCCTCTGAGGCATCATAACTCCCCATTTATCTGCTTTGCTTTAAATCAGGTTTGACAACTTTCCAGTTGCATAGAGCAGGGATGAAAACCAAGGCAGAGAGGTTAAGGGGAAAAAAGGAAGTCCTGTAGTTCCTACAGTCTGGAGGTTGAGACTGTGTATAAGAAACTAGGTATAAAGGGGTGTCGACATTTGGCTGAGATAGCAAAATTGTTCTCGTTAACCTGGTAAAGCACTTTGCTGGGGATCCCAAGAAGCCATTTTCTTATTTCAGCTCTATCTTTCCTCTGTCAATGAATATACTAAGGCATAAGCTTGTTTCTCTGTGTACAATATGTGGTGGCCTCTAGTGGTATATGTGTGCATAACAGACGTCACAAAAGAAAAAGACGAGATGCAGGGTGGAGGAAGAGAATGAGAACAACACCGAAACATCAAAGTGGAAAAGGAGATATTTAGTTTCCCTCAGTCAGCTCGGGACCAAAGAATATTTTGCTGGTATTAATAGTGGTTGTAGTTGAGCATTCCCCTTGTAAGCTTTCTGTTTTTTTGGGGGGGGGTTGTTTTTTTTGCATTTTGATAGCCCACAGTCCTATAGACAGGGTAGGACTCTGCACAAAGGGAATAGGGGAAGGGGAGGAATACCCTTAGGGAAACTCTTCTTTCTTTTGACACAGTTTGGGGCTGAGGAAGTATGATCTAATAAAAGAAGAAAAGGCAACAGAAGGTAAAATTTATTCTCTGTGTCTTGATACCTAGAGTAGTTTTTACATCTCTGAAATACAACAGCACTTTGTAGAATGCACTGCAAGAAAAATCACTCGTCAGAATGTTTGCGTCATATTTGTAACTAACTTGCACACTTCCCCCCGCACCCCATAGGTGGATCATGTAGGACCCTGGAGAGAACAGAAAACCTCAGCATTTCCTCTCGCTTTCTCTCCCAGTCCCCGGCTCTCAGGTACAGATGTTTTTATTTTTACTGGTGTTGAGTAGGTTTTTTGCTGGGCGCTGGACCGTGGCATGGCAGAAATCTTCTGGGTTTGATGTACTTTGACACTCTGGTTTCTTTTGAATAGGAACTTGGCAGTCTGGCTACCATTCAGGTTGGCCACTCCATATAATCCTCGTTGCTCTGGATCTCCCTAAAGTAATGTGTTTTGTTTTTTTGTTTCCATACATTTTTCTTAACTGTTTTATTAACAGCACTGTAAATGATTATAGTGGAGGAGTTCTTATCATCCAATTTGCTTTTCATTGTTTATGCTTCATTAGTATTATTTTGTATTTCATTCATCTTGGACAATGAAAATAGACTGGTGTCTTTGCCTACAGTCTGTTCCTAGCATGCTGCATCTGTGATTCCATACCTTTGCAGGAAGTTCCAGTGCCTAGGTTAAACTCTTCAGGGGAATTTTAGTCTTCTAAAAAAAAAGCTGTTTCCATTGCAGTTTAAAATAAAAATGATGGGAGCACTGATAACTGATTTCACAAAAGATTTTTATTAAACAATCTAAACTCTGGATTCAAGTTGATTTGATGGCACTGTTTTAAACAGGAACTGAATATTCACAGGCTGTGTCCACACACTATCCCTTCTGAACACTTTCTGTCACTGTTTTAGTACTGGAGCAGTTGTTACTGATGATAATGATGGTAGTATAGACTGGCTGTTCTAGTATTTACTACCCTTGCTTAGCTTGCATTTAAACAGCACAGTGGGAGAAGAATACTGGTAGATAAAGTGCTGTTACTGTTGCTAGCTTCAGAAGAAGTATGGTGGTATTAGAGGAAAGCTGAAAGGTATTTCCTGAAAAAAAATCCACTTTAGAAGGAGCTACAAGGTAAGCCACTCAAGAAAGCATTCTGGGCTTTTTATATGCCCACTTGCCAAACCTGCCAGACTGAGGGGTGCCCATTTTTTATGTACTTATTTTGTTCTCCTTTAGAGGGAGGATGTAGATGCTGAGAGTTTGTCTTTTTAGTGTCATTTTCAAGGAGATCAAAAAATACAGCTCTGAGTATGCTGACCAGCTTTGGTGTGTGTGATACTTTCAGGCCTTGTCAATCTCCTAGGGCAGGGGTGTCCAACCTTTTTGAATGTGGGGCTGGATCATGAATTTTTTATCACCCAGTGGGCTGGTGAGCCGTATTCAAACACCCTCTGTCCTGGGCCAGAGAGACCCTGCCTGTGTAGCCCTACTGCACCTGCCTGTTACTGAAAGGTTCATGGTAGCTGCTGGTGGGCAGGGGCAGGAGGGACCCAGTCTGTATCCAGCCAGCTACTGCCCCAGAGACTGAAGGGAAGAAATAAATAGCTCCACATCTCCATCCCCTGAGCAGCACAGCCCCACGAGCCAGCGCTGCCCAAGGGGGGCTGGAGCGAGGCGGCTACTACACTGCAGCCCCTCACCTGGCTGCCCACACAGCCCCGCTCACCGTGGTGCCCAGCTACCTGTGCATGCCCCGGTGGCCTCAGTGCTGCGAGCCCGGAGCGCAGGGTCCGGCAGACACCGGCTCCTGCTGCCTCACCCCACAGAGGTCAGCCAGGACCCTGCCTGCCGAGGCCTCCCTGTGCTGGCTTCCCATGTGCTGCTGGGGATGGGAGAAGGCCGGCCAGGTTGGCACCAGCCAGCAAAAGTGGAAGCAGAGCTGTGTGCTGCTCAGGACTGACCGGTGCAGGCAGGGGGAAAATGCAGCTGAGCCCCTGCCGCTCTGGCCGGGCTTGTCCCCTCCCAAGTGGCACACAGCTCTGCTGTCGCTTCTGCTGGCTGGTGCAGACCCGGCCAGCCTTCTCCCGTCCCCAGCAGCATGTGGAAAGCTGACTTCAGCTGCATGCCTCCTTTCCTGGCTGGTGCTGACCCAGCTGGGTCTGTTCCATCCAGAGCAGCATGCAGCTGAAACTGGCTTCCTGTGTGCTGCTGGGGATGGGAGGAGCCTGGCCAGGTCTGCATCAGCCAGCAGAAGCGGTGGCAGAGCTGTGCGCTGCTTGGGACGGGACGAGCCCAGCCAAAGCGGCAGGGGCTCAGCAGCATTTTCCCCCTGCCTGCACCAGTCAGTCCCGAGTGGCACATGGCTCCGCCACCACTTCTACTGGCTGGTGCTGACCTGGCTGGCTTTCTCCCGTCCCCAGCAGCACATGGGAAGCAGGCTTCAGCCGCATGCTGCTCAGGATGGGACAGATCTGCCCAGGTTGGCACCAGCCAGCAGAGACGGTGGTGTAGCCATGTGCCGCTTGGGACTGACTGGCGCAGGTAGAGGGAAAGTGCAGCTGAGCCCCTGCTGCTCCGGCTGGGCTCAAAGTCCCGAGCAGCACATGGCCACTCCTCCTCCCACACCCACCACGTCAGCAATGTCAAGCTGATGCAGTGCATGTGGGAACCTTGTCCCTTCCCCAGCCCTTCAGCAGCCTGGGGAAGCTCCTGAGGGGCTGGCGGAGAGATGGGGTGGGAACGAAAGTAAACAGTGTTTACTTTCATTTCCCATTGCAGCACCGCGGGCCTCAGAAAATGCCTTGGCGGACTGCATGGTGGCCAGCGGGCAGTATGTTGGACAAGCCTGTCCTAGGGTCTTCTGAGATCCTCTGTGAGGCAGTCTCAGTGGATGACGGAAAGCTTTTGGTGTTGACATTCTGATTTTTTTGGAGGGGACCTGACCTGAATTGAATCTAACTGTTCCTCCTGTTTGAACCTCCTCTTCCTTTGTTTCTTGATATCTGCAAAGTTCCTTCATGAGACAGTGACCTAGTGCTGCTTGTGGTAATGCTCATTCTGTTGCACATTACAATGCCTACTGGGCTGCATTAGTAGGAGCGTTGCCAGCAGATTGAAGGAAATGATTATTTCCCTTTATTTAGCATGGGTGAGGCCACATCTGGAATACTGTGTCCAGTTTTGGGCCCCTCACTACAGAAAAAATGTGGAGAAATTGGAGAGAGTCCAACGGAGAGCAATAAAAATGGTTAGGGGGCTGGAGAACATGACTTCTGAGGAGAGGCTGAGGGAACTGGGCTTATTTAGTCTGGAGAAGAAAAGATTTGTGTGGGGGGGGAGGTTAATAGCAGCCTTCAACTATCTGAAGGATGGTACCAGAGAAGTCAAAGCTAGACTATTCTCAGTAGTGGCAGATGACAGAACAAGGAGCAATGTTCTCAAGTTGCAGCACGGGAAGTTTAGGTTAGATATTAGGGAAAAAGTTCTCACTAGGAGGGTAGAAAAACACTGGAACAGGTTACCCAGAGAAGTTGTGGACTCTCTGTTCTTGGAGGGTTTAAGATGTGGCTAGACAAAGGCTTGGCTGGTATGATTTAGTTGGGGTTGGTCCTGCTTTGAGCAGGGGGTTGGACTAGAGCCCTCCTGAGGTCCCTTCTAATCCTAATTTTCTGTGATTCTACATCTTCAGATCAGTGCAACCACAGGAAGGACAAAAATGTGGTGACAGTATAGACTGGCTCGACGTGGCAAATGAACTGAACTTGTTTTTTGCCCTTGCAAAATTAGCTCTTCACCCAATGTCACCTACTTACATGTTTTAACTGTTTCAGTTATTGCATTCTTGAAAGTTTATCCTCTTTTTTTTTTTTTTGTCTCTGTAGGCACTTGTCACTCTCTTCATCAAATCTGAGTCTGGGGCAAAAGTCCACTGAGTCATCAGCCCACCTGAAGCAGATTTCTGCTGACTGGTTAAAAAATGGCCATGGCCCTACTAGCACTGCCTTGGAGAATGGTAGCTTTCTGGACAGTATAAGTTCCCAGAGTTTGATTTATACCCAGAGAAAACGAAAGTTGGGTTTGGAGGCCAGTAGGATTGCTATGGGACCTGGAAGAGTTACTGCACCCTTCTCAGAGGGTATTGGGAATTCAGTGATGAGAAAGGCCCAGTCAGTTCATGACCTTGTTCATGAGGGTAAGGAAATGATTGGGACTATCATATAACTCTAAATGGGGGTGCTGAGTTTCAATAGAGACTTAAATTATTAATATATCTTGTGCAGCAAGCTACTAAAAAGTAAAATAGTAACTAAGAAATATAACCACAGTTCTATATACAAGTGGGTGGGCTGAGGAGCCAGAGTGAGAGATGAAAACTGCTTCACGTGTTTCATCTCATTTCCTCACTCATCTAAGTCCCTGCTTCTAAGGTGCTCTAAACTTACATCTTGCAAGAAGTACTTTTTCTTTAAGCAAACAGTGTTTAATGAGATAGGTAAGGGGAGTAAAGAAAGGGAAGCAGGTATATTTTTTGAGACCTGTCAGTTTTTTTAATACCATTTCAGTAGTTCCAAATGCTTCTCTAGAAGCTGAGCTGAAGTAAAGAAATTGGAGCAGTTTTGATGCTTTCTAATTGCATAATTTGCTGCATCAGTTCTATATGGTTTATATGTTTGTTTAATTTCTCATAGATAAAAATCCAGGAGTGTTATCTTCTGCCAAGGAGCGGCCTCAGACACTAGCAGTTGCTGAGAAAGATTCCAAATCTAATCCTTGCAGGACATTGCCAACAAGTCTGCTAAAGATGGATGGGTCCAGCTCCCTGTTGATTAAAGATGCCAAGGCTACAAAACCCAAGTCCTACATGAACCCTACAACCAGTTTTAGGGCCAAGATGTCACGTAGCATCTCTGTGGGGGAAAATCTCCACCTTAGCGACTCTGCTGACACATTGACTGAGGGGAGGACCAGCCCACAGGTGCCAGAGAAGAACCAGTTAAATCCACCATCAGAGACTGAGAAGAATAAGCCACCTCTGAAAGAAAATGTCCCAGTGAAGCCAGCTCTTCAACAAGCCGTAAACTGTTCATCTCCCAAGTCCTTCCACAGCAAATTGGCATCATCAAATCGGGCACACCTAATTCTTGACATCCCCAAACCATTGCCTGATAGACCTACATTGGCTTCTTTCTCACCTACTACCAAATCCAAAACCCCACTTGAACCAGAGTCTCCACAGTCACCTGCTGGAGGCTGTAAAAAGAAATCTTCCATTCCAGAAGGACGGGCTTCTAAGAGGGAGAGCCAGATTTGCTTGTCTGTTGGACTTAGTAAAGACAGCCCAGTGGGACCTGTTACTGAGAATCCCTCACTGAGGACAGATTGCCAGGATGAACCAGGAGTTACTACTCCAAAACTGAAAGAGTTTTTAGAAGGTTTTTACCCTAGTTCACCTGAAAGCAGACTACCCAGATGCAGAGAGGAGGTCTCCAGCATCAGCTGTGCGCTAGAAAACCCGCCTGGACTTTGCCCACTAGATCCCATCAGGCCAAGGTCTCCCACAACAGTAGCTGCCTCAACACAGGTCTCAGGTGTGCATGGATACACATCTCTAGCCTTCTTTCCCCTTCTGTCTCCTGTCTCTGTGAACCGCTTCATGATTCCATCACATTTCTTTACGTCCAGCTTCTGGCCTGTCTCGTCTTGTCTGCACCTGTCTCGTTCCATAAGTCATCCCCTCAATGGTGAGACACTTCGGGCTGCTGACATCTTTTTCTCCTCAATTTCCTTTTCTTTTCTATGTTTCAGTGTAAGGCTCAGTCAGATAATAGTTGACTGTTCTACAGCTGGCATGATTGTAGCATGTGCTAGCTTGATTCTGCTGGTTGAATCTAGCTTGGGTAGGTAACAATGGCAGTGAAGATATCATGCTGATGATCAGAGTATGTGCACATGGGTAACTAGTACACATTGTAATTGCACCATCAATTTGTTGTGTTGGTATATGCTGAAAGGGGTAGAAGTGGACATACTCATGCATGTATGCATAAGTGCTCCTGGGGGTTGCCAGCTTGCCAGCCTTTAGGACTGAAGAAAATTAAAGGTGGAGTCTAGTTCAGAAGCAAAGTAATAGTGCTTTTATGACCACTTTCTATTTTATAGGTAACTCAAGGATCTTCCATAGAATTGACCTTTGACTTTCAGAATAGGACATAATAGTTGCAAATTGTGTCTGTTGGTTTGTGTTCAAATCAGTATGTTTATTGTATAGAAAGTCTGCATGTCTTTGGCTGTTAAACTGCCCTCTTAGTAGGGGTATAATAGCTGAAGCTGTGCTTTTCTGTTTTTTGTCATTGTTCTGTGTTGAAATACCTATAACAATCATGGGATTTGCAAAGTACGCTTCTATCCTGATGGGGCTGTTTGACAAGAAACTGCTGGATTTTGCTTCCCCAACTATAGTACACTTTTAGTAGTTTAGAATAATCCTTGTCCTAATGCCTGGTCATAATGCATTATATTCTTGTTTCATTCTGAAGAGGGTGTGTTAGAAGGGCATGGAGTTTTGTTTAGGTGGAGCTGGCTAGAAACACCTTGGTTTAATGCTTCTTGCCTTTGGCCTATATGAATCCCAGCTGAGATTACCTTAAAACCATCCAAGCCAATCTTGGTTACCAAACCATTACATATTGTAACAGAAATTGAGATATTGCTTTTTGCTTAGGATAGGCTTAAAAAAAAAGAGAAGTACAAGTGCTGAATATTAGAACCTAAGGAGCATTTCTTAAATTAGTGTCAGGGGAAATTTCCATAGAATTTGCCCACACTATGCCTGGCCTAAGCCAATGCTTTTAGTTTGTTATTTAAAGATTGAGTTAAAAGCATCCCTCACCTTTGAAATACTGGAGAAGTGGTTGTTCTCCAGAAGGGTTTCCTGTCAAATGATGGGGTCTAAGATGTTGGGGGGTGCTCTTTGCTTAGTCCTTTTGTTTCTTCTCCCTCTTCAGAATCTTCTGTCAGCCTTGAGCAATGTGAACATGTTGTATCTGAGCTCCAGGACAGCATGCGAAAGGCCATTCATCTTTACCACATGGTGAGTGACTTCAGACCCTTTAGATCTAGTTGGTCAGTTTGATTTTAGAGTTTGCAGGTTAACACATGTAGACGCTGGATGGATTTGATTTCTTCTGGCTGTTTGTCTGGCTTACTGACTACACTGGAGATTGGAACTAGGAGTCAGGAATGCCTGCATTCTTCTAATTTTGGTTTATCTAGTACCTTAGTGTAATGATTACTGTTACCTTCATCTTACATATGGTCATATTAAACTTCCTTACAAGGAGTATTACGTGGACTAGTTAATGATTATATAGTGCTCCTAAGATGCAAAGTGCTTATAGAAATACTAAGATTTATTTTTAATTAATTAATTCATGCCCAAGGAAGAGATTAACAAATATGAAATGCAGTAGTAGTTTGACTCTCTCTAAATGAATGCACGTGCACTCTCCAGTACAACTTAAAGAATATTGATATTGCAGCCATTTTACCCTTTTCTTAGGCATGTCTGTAGCATGAAGACGCAAAGTTTGAAAATGCCTTCTTTATGAATTTATCTAAATACTAACTGCATTGCTAATCTACTTTCTCTCCAGGTGTCAACTGACATGGAGTCTTCTACTGACAAAGATAAGATAGCAGGCCTTTTGACAGAGACATTCTCCTCTATGAAGAAAGAACTGGATTCACTGAAGGAGGGAGTAGAGCTCTCAAAGGCCAAGAAAGTGGTGGTAAAGCCCCAAGAGGAAATTAGGCAGCTGACTGAGGAACATGGAAGCACCCTATCCAGTCCTAGGAGTTTGGGAGATGAGCAGACTCTGGCTTTATTGGAACAGTATTCAGAGCTACTGCTGCAAGCTGTGAAACGGCGCATGGACATTTAAAGGGATGACTTTAAGGAAAAATGTTTTTTAATACATGGAAATAGCTCCAGGAAGACCACAGTGATAGACTCAGACAAATGCTATCTGCACCCTTATCTGAAAGGGGAAAAAGATCTTTTTTAAAACTGCTTTCCTCAGGCCCATAAAACTGATTTGCCATAGTTTTTAGTAATGTGCTGGCCACAGTTTTAATAACTTTTTCCATTGCTCTTCAGCTTTCTGTCTCTGGACACACTGTTTTGAAAAAGGAGTTTAGAGAAACTTGTTAGAAATTTCTTCATAGCCGGAATGTTTGGCATCTCCAATAGGAACAAAAAAATCCAGTTTATTCAAGAAATTCTGAACTGCTGACTGTTGAAAGAGATGTGGAATAAGCCAATTGCTCCCTCTCCAGAGTTTCGTCAGAATCCAGATGCAGACTCTTAAAAGTTTATTTATTAATTTATTATTCCTCACTGTTTCTCTAATGTTGTCGCATGTTATGGTGGCCATTTCCTTTCCTTTTATTTTTTGCTCCTTTGTCACATCCCAGCGAGGCACAATCTCTGTATTATAGTAAACCTCAACAGGGAGGCAGGCTGGAGTGTCTGTGCAATTACTGAGCTAGTTTCTGCTTCATCCTGTCTTGATGATCTTCTTTTCCCATGTGTCTGGTTTTTTACCTTCAGTAATCCTCCTGTTGTCATGGTTACCCTATCTGCTTTTCATGCTTTTTTTATTTAAAAAAACTGTCTCAGCTATAATTTATCTGCATTCGCCTCAAGGGGAGAGTACTTTGATCCTTGAAGGACCAAGGTTTTCAAGATTTTTTTTTTGTTTTAAACCATAATGATAGTAGCTTTTTAAAAATGAAATTGACACAGTTGGTGTTCACATACTTCAGTTTGGGTCTTTCATCAGACATTAAAAATAAGATTTTAAATATTGGGGAAATGTAAATACAGATGCAAAGGTCATTTGAATCATATTCTGTATTTTGAATATGGATGTTAATTTCTTGATGTCCATGTGACTTTGAGAAGGAGTTTTTGTGTTAAATGTTTTCTTGGAGAAGTGGGGTGGAAGTTAGGGCTTCAATCTCTTTGTGATGCCTTTGATAGCAGAAAGGATTGATACAGCTTTTGATCCGTGCCAGTTTGATGGTTTCATTGTTGTGGTAGGAAAGTCTGCTAATAGCACGTTCACTTTCTCTCTCTACAAGAAAACAATATCTACAGCCTAGAGAAGCATATTCTAAAACCATTCTACTTAACTACAGAAAATGACCTCCCAGGAATTTTGAGTAGCCAGTATACATTATAGGTGTAGATATAGGTTATTCAGGAATATAATTGGCAGCATCCTTCCATTATTTTTTTCCTTTAATGGGTCTCTCAATTGAGAAATAGAAACCCTAGCCCCTGCAGAATTCAGTGTGCAATACTCTTCTTGCCTTGCCCTTCTCCAACCCAATGATAATTTGTGCATTGTTGTGTCTTTGCTTGTATCTAATATTGCGCTTTGTCAATATGAATAAGCTAGTAAAATAAGATGTGATTTACTTGCCCCCCCTAAAAAAAATGGATAGTTACATAGAGTATTCACATTTTTTCTCTGCCTAAAATGTTCCTTTTTTACCACTACTTGTCTTTTTTCAAGACTCATACAACCCCAGTATGTCAGCCACGCTTCAGTTAATTTTATCCTTGAATGGAAATGTCTGACAACATCAACAGAGGTTTTTTAAAGCTGGCCAATGCACAAAGCGTTGTTCAATTTTTGAGGACTTGAAGCAACCGTTTTTCCAAGTGGAGAGCTGGCTGTCTGTTTGATCCTGTGGTACTCTGGAATATGGCCAGCTGGTAACTTGACTTAGACGCATTCTGGGATTGGAGACCTGCAGTACAGCCTGATCCAAGGCCAGCTGACCCTTCTCTATGCACTGCAGGGCCTTTGCTCTATTTGCTAGCTGGTCATCAGTTCATTGAGTTTCAGGACTGAAGGCATGGTAGCATGAAGGAAATGTATTTCTGAGCCTTCCAGCTGGTTCCTCCATAAACCAAATCTGTCTTCAGAAGTTTTGAACATCCTGTGTAACATCTGGTTAAATAGGGCTGTATTTTAATTCAAAGTTTAAGTCTCAAGGTGTTCTATTGTGGTGATCATCTCCCACCATTACATAATTCTGAATTGGATGGTGTGCTAGGGTTTTATGGGTAACATTTCTAGCCAAGGGGAGGGAGCTGTTTGGACAGGAGAAAAGCGCTGGGAGTCTCTTCAGATGAAAGTTCCAGAGGGGACACTTGCTAGTGGAATAGATGGTGGCAATCATGTTCGTTTATATATTGTTTTAAATAGCCCGATTTAGGCAGTCTTTGTGATTACCAGGTTTTCTTCCTCCATGTTCAGACTGTGAAAAGGTACATTTCAGTACACAGGTTTCTTGCTGTATTAGGCCACAGACTCTCTCAGGTAAAATAGCAGATTCTTCAAAGTATCTTCTGATACTTACAATAGTGGTTTGAGGTTTCCTTATCTTCCTTCTGTTGCACAATTTTAATTCCCTTTATTATTTTTAGGTAAAGAATGAGGTGGCAACAAAAAAAGGGATTGGAGAGAATGCTCCAGGAGCCTGGAGGGAATAGAAATGTGTTCCAGAGCCATTCTGGTTGGATATATTAAACAAGTCCATGATTTAACTTGAATTGTTGGAGGTAAAAAGGAAGAGCTAATAGAATTTTTGGTGCTGTGAACTAGGGCTCCCTCCAAATAATTTACTTGAAATTAACTTTAAAATATGAACAGGATTTTTGTGCCTGCCAGAATTGGGCTTTGCCTGTAGTCTTGAGTGTTGATGGGAAAACAATAAACAAGGGGCAGCTGTCAGGTTAGAATGGTGCTAGGTGTGGTCTTAAGCAAGTAGATCAGCCAGGGGTGAGAAGTAGAGTAGCCTTAGATGCATTAGAATAGTAGACACAGGAGTTTCAGGAGAATAGCCATTAGGAATAGAAATAAGCTTGGGTTCAAGAATATAGGTTGGTTAACAATGGCTATGAAAGATATAGTACAGTAGTCTTATGGCTTCAGGGAGGTAGAACGAGGACTGAGTGTATGTAGTGGTATAAATAGGCGGGAGGGGAGAGTTTTTTCTAGAACCTTTTTATTGTGCCTCTTGTTTTCCCACTTGCTTCCATCTAAGCTGTTTCTTTAGAAGGTTTGGAAAGATTCAACCATTTGCGCAAGGCTTTACCATTTAAGAAGAGCTGTGCAGCTAAAGCCCGATGAAATAAAGGTGATGTCCCTACAAATTGGTTGCTGAGAATACTTTCTTTCCTCAAACATTGCAGTTTCTCTAGCTTGAGAGCTTGACACAATATATGTAAGATGGTTATTCACTGGTGACTTCCCATTGCTGGCAGCATGCTGCATAAAATGCCAGTTTGGAGCACAAATGTCCTCAACAAGGTGGTAGCTGCTGGCCATGTGGCCTACATTTGACCTGCATATAAAGCATATGCCTTCATCATAGCTTATTCTGTTGCTTGGGTTGAGAAAACCTGAACAATGACAGCTGGAAAATGAAGAGGAGGAGCATTATTGGAGTCTGGCCTTTACTACGTGTGCGTGTATGCACATGTTTACAGATGTAAAACAACGTGTGTGGAAAAAAAATACTGTTTAGAGAAGTCTGTAAAAGAATTTTTGGTCTGCCAGTGTGTTGTCTTTGCATAAGCTCTTACCAGCACACTCATGGCTGAAAATACAATAGTTTTTCTTTTCAGCTTGGTGTAGATTGTATTACTTTTCCTGTGTAAGCCCATAGAACAGGGAACAAAGACCTATGAACAGCCTGGTGCAGTAAGAAGTGCTTGAATCTGACGAGACAGCAAATCCCTTGTGTGTGATTCTTTCAAGTACAAATCACTCTGGTTTTCTCCCTGGTCAAACACTGGTACACATAACTGGTGTTCTTACATGAGTCTGCATTTCTTCCATTTTCTCTCTCAGGTTGTCTCCTTTCTATTGAATCTCCCAGGTAATGGCTGGGGCAGGCCTTTCAGCACCCTCTGATCATCCTACTGATCTTGCTCCACCTCAGAGGAATCTGTGTTTCTCCAAAGGAGATTAAAACATATGGACTTGATTTTTTTTTTTAAGTGTGTGTACATAATATAAATTTTTAAAAACCCAGAAATTGAGGTATTTAAATATTGTTTAAGTCATACACATGTAAGTCTCTCCCCTTCATGCGCCAGATATTTAATGACAAAAAACCTCATTAAAAAAGACAGGACTCCTTTCAGCCCTTGAGTGAGTGATGAGCAGATGGTTCCTTCTGTAGGTAAGACTGGAGTGTCCACAATTCCAGATTGCTTGTTGTAAATAATACACCAAGTTGGACTGCATATTCATGTGGGTTGTCTGCTGTAAAGCATGGACAGAAATGCATGGTGCAGCAACTTTAGGAATAAGCCATGTCCACGCTGCATGTCTTAGTTATGCCATAGGCACCAGACATAAAACTTTTCCTGTGTTTTTTCAACACTACCGTTTTTCCTCCACCATTTTAAAATAATAATAAAAAACCCTTTATTTATAAATGTGTGGTTTTTTTATACTTTGGCTTTCAGTAAAAATGGATTAAATCTTTAAAATGTCTTTTATAATTATTTGAAAAAAGGTTTTACGTTTGTGGGGGTTTTTGCACTGTGAAGCACCCACCTGGGGGCTGTTTTTAACTCTGTATCCATTTGTACTCTATGTCTTTAAATTGTTTCAATAAAAATGTGATCATTTGTTACCAAGCTGTGCTTCAGAAATTCCATATACTTTATGACCCAAAGGGACCATAATGATGATCTGGACTGATCTCCTTCTACTACTGGATATTGGAATTTGACCTCCTTGTGCCTGCCTCTGTTCTTTGACTTCCATCATCATCGACTTCCAACTGAGTCATGCCATTTTTTTTATTTAAAAGAAAAATTTGTCTATTCAAAGATGTAGTGAAGCGAGTCTATCAGCTGGCTGCCTGCCAGCCATGAAAGACCATTGCAATGGATGAAGGTGTTACAGTGCGCTGCAGTGATGGCAGCTCATCTGAGTTTGGTTTGCAATCACTGTTGGTAAGAATGTACCCTGGGGGGATGCAGTGTTTTCTACCTGAAGTAGACAAGCGAAGCGCCCCAAATGCTGGCTGACTTCTGGACAGGGCGAGGAGGGAATAGGTCCTCACTAAAAGCTTCGAGTAGGGGTCCAGGCCTTCGCACCCTGAGGGCGAAGGAGGGCAAGCCAGCCCCGAGCACAAGCCGCTTTCCCTGCTGCTCCGCCGTGTCAGAGTGATGCCACGTGTGGGGCCGGGTCCTGCGTGAGCCTCCTTCCCAAAGGCTTCCGCGAGCGGGGCAGACAACTGCTGCCGAGGGCGGCTGGGTGGGAGAGGATCCCGCTGTGAACAGAGCGGGACGCCCCCCCCCCCCCGAGGTCTCTTGCAGCGCTACGACGTGCCGTGCCTCGAGGCCGGTGCTTCCCCGAGGGGCGCGCTAGGCCCGCTGCCCGCCCTGCCCCCACACCGCTCTGTCCGCGTCAGACCCGAGAACGGCTGCAGCCGCGTACGTCTTGCACACGCACGCACGCACATGCGCACACACACATGCACATGACGCGCGCGCGCGCACGCACCCCCGTTTCCCGCGTGCCCGAGGCCGCCTCTGGCCGGCATGGCGGGGGCCGGGGCGGGGGCGGCGCTGCGGCGGGTGCGGCGGTGCCTGGCGGGGTTCCCGGCGGAGGCGCGGGGTGAGAGCGGGCGGCTGTAGGGGCATAACACGTTTTCAAAGGCAGTGAGTAGCCCCAGGCTGCCCCCTGGCATCAGCGAGGTATCGGCAGAGACCATCCCAGCAGCGAAGGCAAGGTTTCCGTGCTTGGATGCCCCTGCCCGTGCTTCAGTCACCATCATTAAAGCTGCTGGACACTGCAGATGATCGGGCTACTTCAGGTGTCTAGGCTGTACAAGCCCAGTACTGATGATGCTCGTTGGCAACGTCTGTGTCTAAGTCCTTGTCCCTGGGGAGATGGAGTGCGGCCAGCAGTGGGTTCAGAGAGCAGGCTGGCTGTGCAGAGGTTGCCTGTGCAGCTCACTCTGTCAGTACCTAGCTTCTGAGTTGCAAAGAGCCTGGGATCAGTTTCCTTTGCTTCAGTTCTCCGTGGCCTGCAATCCCCTTGAGAAAGTTTCTAACTGGTCTTCCACATGGCAAGACTCCTTGGGAAAAGTAGTTTTAGCTGGCTGCAAGGGGCCTGAGCTGGTTGCAGTTCAGTAAAATTGATTTGAATTTGTCTGGCAGAGCTGAGCCTGGCAGAATCTGTGCCCTACCTTGAGAGCCCACGGTCTCCTCTGGAGTTTCATCGGGAATGGGTATGTCCAAACAAGCCCTGCATCATTCGCAATGCTTTCAATCACTGGCCAGCTCTGAAGAAGTGGACACTGCCCTACCTCAGGTAGGAATTGCTTTTGAAACTAGCCTGTAGCCGGCTAATGATTTAGACCGTCAGGAGAGAGCTGTTTGCTGTTTGTTTCTGTTGGTTAGGCTGGGGGCATGCATGTCTGAAGTCCTTCTCTTAGGATCTCCTTGTGCAAAGGCCCAACATTCAGGTGCAACTCCCCTGAGCTGCTGTGTTGTGGTACCTTGAGGGGGTTCATTCAGGGAAGTGGAAGATTTGATTTGTGTGAAGAAAAGTAAGGGAGACCAACAGGAGAAGGGAAGAATGTGCAGAGTGCCCTGATCAAGCCTACAGTAGATAAAGCAATGTCCTTGTCCCCATTACCCCTTCAGCACCAAGTGGCCCATACTGCACATCATGTAACAGTAACATATGAACGGTAAACATGTTAGAATTTCATCTCTGAGTTGGGATGGGGCTGCCTGTGACAGCAGTGTTGGTAGTGCTATGTGAACAGGCCTGGAGAGCTGTGGTTAGGATTATTAAAATAACCACACACAAATCCTGTTAAAGGTACACAGCGAGGTGCAGTATGTAAATGGCTAGAAATGTTCTGATAGCCAAGAGAGAAGGGTTCTGGGTACATCCAAACAGCAGACTGCTTTTTTGAAAAATTGCCGCTGAGATCTGACATGTTTGCTCGCTAGGGGTCCTCGCATGACTGTGAACCTCAGATATATTTTTCAGGGAGGTAATGGGCTCCAAGGCGGTGAGTGTGGCTGTAACACCAAATGGTTACGCCGATGCAGTTTATCAGGACCGGTTTGTTATGCCAGAAGAGCGACACATGCCTTTCAGCAGCTTCTTGGACATTGTGGAGAAAAAAGTGACATCTCCTGGTGTCTTCTATGTGCAGAAGCAGTGTTCAAACCTAACTGAGGAGTTCTCTGAGCTCTTGGGTGATGTGGAGCCTGACATACTGTGGATGAGTGAGGCACTAGGTAAGGAAAAAAACAAATATGCTAAATATTGTTTGTTATATTTTTGATTACTGCAGCTTATCTCAAGAAGAAGCGTTTACACAATAGTTTAACCTGGCCTTTTGGTTTGGCCTGCTCCAAAATTATTGCCCTACATGCATTTTGGACTTAGCTGTTATAGTAGTCTACAGAACTTTTGTCCACATAGTGGGTAAAATGCTGGCTGTCTCCTGTTCTGAGCTCATGTACCCTGTATGAAACTGAATTGGTAATAGGGAGGGTGTGACTTTTTTTGAGAGCATTAGAGCGTTTAAGGTGTCCTACCATGGCTCCTGAAGCATGAGTTTGAGTCCTGCTTTGGACTTATGGCCCCTGTTAACCTATTTGTAAATAGGTAACTAGTCATTTGAGCAAAGGAAGTCAAAGGTAGCAAGACATGATTCTAGCCACATCAATTCTTTATGTGCTGTTGGGTGCAAAAGCTGGACAATAGCCTACAGCAGTGGCACAATGGGCCTGTGGGGCTCTCCACACATCTGGAAATTTGGCAAATGGAAGTGGTAGCAGCATTATTTTCCATGGCTCTGGGAGACATGTAGCAATTAGTGCTTCCACTGCTCCCCTGTTGCTAAATATTTTGAGAGCCCCACAGGCCAAATGGCATGGGTGGATTAGGCCAGCCTATGGGGTCTGTCCACGACCAGACGTGGTGTGCAGCCCTGGATATGGTGCACAGGATTGGACCTGGTATGCGGGCTTGAGACTCAGCATGGGAGTTTAGTTTGTGGCCCTGGATGTGACACGCAGCACGGATCACCAGCCAGAGCCATCATATGGGGTCAGGCCCAGTGTGTGACCCCAGGCCTAGTGCACAAAATTTTGTGGGCTGGATATAGTTCACAGATGTGGCTCCATGTGCTGGAGCTGGCCCGTGGACTGTCTGTGTTCTGCTCATCCAGCCAGTGCCCTTTGGGACGTTATAAGTGTCAGTTACGTAGGACTGTCAAGGATGGGGCCTGCTAGCTGGATCTGACCTATGAAGCCCTGAGATCCAGCTCGTCAGTTTAGGACTGACCCTGTGCACCACATGTGGCACAGGCTGGCCCCTTGCAGAGCTGTTCCGCCATGAACTACATACGGTGTTTGTACCAGCCAGCCCTGCATGCTGGCTTCAGGGCTAGATCAGGCCCACAGACCATCCCTGCATCTACGCAAGGCTGGTCCAGCATGTGTGCCACATGCAACACATGCCCCCTGCTGGCGTGCAAGCTGTATGTAGCATGAGCTCTGGACCAGGGCTGGCATGTGCTACATGTAGCATATGGTGCTGGACCCAGTGTGGAAATTGCACAAAGCTGGGTTGGGGTACTGCATGGGGCACCCTGCCAGACTGGCCCTGTATTCTGGCTCTTTGGCTGGTCCAGATCAGGCCCACAGACCGGCCCAACACATCAGAGCCAGTGTGCAGAGCTGGTCTGGTGTGAATACTTCATGCAGAGCACGCCCCATACTAGTTCCATAAATGAGCCCCTGACTGGTGCCTGTGCACACTACATGCAGCTGGCAGTGGTGGTCCAGGACATACACTGAATGAGTTGCCACACTGGGCTGGCCCTGAGTCCTTGCTCTGGTGTATGGAGTTGGTGTGTGGACCCAACCTGGTCTGCAGACTGGCCCTGCAGGGCTGGCTGATTTAACACCCCTGTAGTAATGGATTGTTGAATTTGCATGACTCGCCTGATAGTGATGTAAATTCCTCCTGTCAATGGGAATATCACAGTCCCTTTGGAATTAAGGTACATAGATGTACAGAAGTTTGTGATTTGAGCTAGGACTTTTAGATCCAAGTCTCCAGGAAGTGAAAGTTATAGCTATGGTCATTATCTGTAGGGATGAATAGTGTTCCATTAACAGGTCTAATGGATTAGTGCAGTAGACCTAATTCTGGAAGGAGGTCACAGTTGTATTTGGGTTATTAGCAATAAAGACTGACATTTTTACTGAGAGTGATGGAGGAGAGATACAAACAGAGTTGGCTAGAAGTTCTTCTTTTGAGATTCTTTAAACGTAATAGTTCAATTCTCTTTCTTTTGTAAGTTATTACCTCTTCTCTCTCTGCAGGAAAAAAGCCTGATGCCGTGAATTTCTGGCTCGGGGAGTCTGGTGCTGTGACATCCTGTGCGTATTATATGGTGCTGTCTGGTCGGTCTTGTGCTCTCAGTCCAGATTTTGACACACTTTTTTTTGAGGGCAAAACAGGATGGGTAGGCATCACCCATTTGTTCTGATGGGGAGGGTCTGTTTTAACCTCCTATTTTGTGATGACCTTTCTCTCCACCTACCCTTCCTCAGCCTCTAACTGCTGTAGCCCTATATGTATGTTCCTTGTGTTGTTCTAGGAAGGGTACTGAGGGTTTTTCTCCTATATGTCTTAGACATTGGCTTCAAGTGAAGTATTTGTATTTCACTCTCATGTACGGTGCCAGCTAATCACTGTTACAGTCAAGAAAAATTTCCTCTGTCATGTAGAATATTGCACAATTAATAGCATTTTGGATGTTTTCCTCTTCTTCTGAATTTTCAGTTACTAACAAATGCCCTGTGTAAAGGTAGGCACTGGATTCATTAAATTAGTGATCTGAGATTGCTATCTACTTTCTGTATGGTTGAGTGCATAGCAGGCAAGAATCGATGAGTTGATACTATAAATCCCAAATTCCCACTGCCCTCAAACGGTTGATCAGTCTGTTTTATGTCATTTGGCTTCCACACTCCTTCCCAGAAGTGACTGTATCTGTATTACTGCCTGTTTATTGTAGTTAAAATGATATGGAATACTTATGAATGAAAAGTGAAATGTTTATACGTATATGAAATGTTGTTGTTTTCCTTTTCCTCTGGCTACAAGAGAAGGAAAACACTAAAGATAAGACATGACCTTTTCAGTTTGCTACAGGTTGAATGGTAGAAGAAGAAACAATGCTAATCAACTCCCCCTCTCCCTCTCTTTTCTTTCCATATCTTCTCTTTCTCAATTTTAGTACATAAAGATCACTATGAGAACTTGTACTGTGTGATCTCTGGAGAGAAGCACTTTCTACTGCATCCACCCAGTGATCGTCCCTTCATCCCATATGGTATGCGATTTAGTATGCATGCATATCCATGTATGTTTGTGTATGTTTGTATATGTGACAAAGGAAAACAGGGTGTGAGTGGGGTCAGTCTGAAATGCGTGCTACATACAGCATGTAGCACAGGTCTGGGCCATGCACTGCATGTGGTGCCCATGCCAGTTTGGCTTTACGTGCTAGATCTGGCACATGAAACTGGTTTATGGGCTCTGTCTGGACTTGCCCCAGATTCAATGTGCAGGGCTGGTCCAGCACAGCACTGCATGCTGTGCATCCCTCAGACTGGCCCTGCGCCATGTGCAGCCCATGCCAGATGGCCTCCATATACTGCATGCAGCACATAAGGCTGGTTCCAGTGTGTGCTGCTTTGTAGCAGGCAGCATTGAGGGCCATATCTCTGCTAACCTTATTATACAGGTTGGATAGTATACACATTCCCAGTTAATATTCGTGTATTTTCATTGGTAGCTTTTATATGCGGTAAGATCACCAGTGCAATGCAGCTGTGAAAAAGGCTATCACAATCTTAAGTACATTAGGTAGCATATATAGACTACAGACAGAGAGGTACTAATACTATCACACAGGGCATTGGTAAGACCCCATTTAGAATACTGTGTGTGGTGGTTTAAAAGGATGAACTTAAACTGGAACAAGTCAAAAAAGACTCACTAAGATGATCAAGGGAACGGAGTCCTTCTCTTTTGGAAGAAGATTAAAGGAGCTTGCCTTGTTTAATTTTGCAAAACTGACAGACAGAATTTGCTTGCTCTTTACAAATACATTTGTGAGGTGAATTTTAACTAGGGGAAAGCTGGGTTTTTGGTTGTAGCTGTGTTGGTCTAAGGACATAGGCAGGGAAGCTTCTTTGGGTAGATGTGATATCTTTTATTAGACCAACTGAGTAGTTGGAAAAAAGTTCTTGGCAAGCTTTTGGGCACAGTCACTCTTCTTCAAGCATAAGGAGTCTTTGCTGTTCTGAGACTCCAAGGGATGAGAGAAGCTAGAAGTGTGGCAGGATGTCAGTGAGGATGTAAATTAGGTAGAAATATGAAAGACAAAAGGTAAAGCAGGTAAGGGAGTGGGAAGAAAGCAGGGGGAAAAATTAGAGCTGCTTTCATTCCTATTTTTCTGATCTCCCACTATTTTCTTTTTCACAGACAAAATCTTTTCTACCTTGTTTTCTATCACTAATGTCTCCCTTTGGCCTCCCCCTCCCCCGCAGTGCCACCCCACCCTTCCTAGCCAGCAGGTTCTGGGCAGGGTGGGGATCGGGACATGCTGCAGTTCTGGGCGGGGTGGGGATTGGGGCATGCTGTGGTCCTGGGCGGGGTGGGGATGCCCCGATCTCCACCCGGAATGTGCCAACTGCATCCACAGCTGACACTGGTGCCTGCCCAGGGCTAGTTCCACCACACTAGGTTGTTGGAGTAAGCTGCAGATGCAGCCACTGGGTTCTAGGTGGGGTGGGAATTGGGGTGTGCTGCAGCTCTGGGCAGGGTGAGGATTGGGGCATCCTGTACTTCCAGGTGATGTGGGGATGGGGAGAGGAAAGTGAGAAAGATGTGGCCCTTGAGAGGACACCAAAACTCATTAGTGGCCCTCCAGCCAAAATACTTGCCCACCCCTGTGCTGTAGGGTGTTCTTGCTGTTTTGTATATAGCTCCCTGTAGTTGTGTGTTAGGATTTGAAGTGGCAATTTTTGCTTTGAGTTAGTGATCGGGGGGAGGAGAGGGCGTTGTTTGGTTAACAGTTGCCTATACACACAGAGGACTGGACTTGATGACTCAGGACCTCTTTCCAGTCCTGTGTTCCTATGCTGACTTCAGTGTGGGATTTTTATATTGCTTTTTTAATCATATTATAGTTTCTAGGGCCAGAAGGGACCTGAACAGATCATCTAGTCGGACCCCCTGCCATAGCAGGAAAGAGTACTGGGGTCAAACAACCCCAGCAAGGTGTTCCTCTAACCTCCTCTTAAAAACCCCTAGGGTAGGAGCCTGCACCACTTCTCTTGGAAGTTGGTTCCAGATCCTAGCCGCCCTGACTGTGAAGTAGCGCCTCCTGATATCTAGCCTGAATCTACCCTCTGCCAGCTTGTGACCATTATTCCTGGTCACTCCTGGTGGTGCTCGGGGGAACAGGGACTCCCCCAATGCCTGCTGATCCCCCCTGACTAGTTTATAACAGGCCACTATATCTCCCCTCAGCCTTCTCTTTTGGAGGCTGAACAGGTTCAGGTCCCATAGCCTCTTCTCGTAGGGTCTGCCCTGCTGCCCCCTGATCATGGGAGTGGCCCCCTTCTGGACCCTCTCCATGCTGTCGACATCCCTCTTGAAGTGCGGCGCCCAGAACTGGACCCAGTACTCCAACTGCGGCCTGACCAGTGCTGCATAGAGGGGGAGGATCACCTCCTTGGACCTACTTGAGATGCATCTGTCGATGCATGACAGCATATGGTTGGCCTTCCTGACTGCATCCCCACACTGCCGGCCCATGTTCATCTTGGAGTCAATGATGACTCCAAGATCCTTTTCCACCTCTGTGCTGACAAGAGGGGAATTCCCTGGCCTGTAGGTATGGTGCTGGTTGTTCCTCCCCAGGTGCATCACCTTGCACTTATCTGTGTTGAATCCCATCCTATTCTCATCCACCCACCCTTGTAACCTGTCTAGGTCTGACTGTAGCCTGTTGCTTCCTTCTAGTGTGCCCGCATCCCCCCACATCTTAGTGTCATCAGCAAATTTGAACAGGGTGCTTTTTACCCCCTCATCCAAGTCACTGGTGAAGATGTTGAACAGTGCGGGCCCGAGGACTGAGCCCTGCGGAACCCCACTGCCCACGTCCTTCCGGGGTGAGAAGGACCCATCCACTACCACCCTCTGGGTGCGGCCCTCCAGCCAGTTGGTGACCCAGTTGACTGTGTGGGCGTCGACACCACAGTCCCCTAGTTTCTTAACAAGAACGGGGTGAGAGACAGTGTCGAAAGCCTTCCGGAAGTCCAGGAAGACTATGTCCACTGCTACTCCTGCATCTAATTATTTGGTGATCTGATCGTAAAAGGCCACCAGGTTGGTCTGACAGGACCTGCCACTGATGAACCCGTGTTGGTTGCCCCCAAGCATGCAGTCCCCTGCTGGGCCCTCTTGGATGTGTGCCAGAATAATTTTCTCAAACAGTTTGCCTAGGATTGAGGTAAGACTAACTGGCCTATAGTTTCCCAGGTCCTCCTTCCTCCCCTTTTTGAAGATGGGGACCACGTTGGCCCTCTTCCAGTCCCCCGGCACCACACCAGAGCACCACGAGCGCTCATAAAGCCGTGGTGTCCTGCAATGACCTCAGCCAATTCCTTTAGAACTCTAGGGTGGAGATCATCTGGACCGGCTGACTTGAATATGTCTAGTCCCTCCAGAAGTTCCCTAACTAGTTCCTCACTAATCCTTGGTCCAGGTGTGCCTCCTGTGGGGCCTGAGGGGGGTCCAGCAGGGAGGTGGCTGTTCTGGTCCCTACTTAGGAAGATGGAGGCAAAGAAATCATTAAACATGTTAGCTTTGTCATCTGGTGTGATGACCAAATTTCCCAACGTGTCCTGCAAGGGCCCCACATTACCCGGAACCTTCTTTTTACCCGCTATGTATTTAAAGAAGGACTTCTTATTGTCCTTAATCTGGGAAGCTAGCCCTAATTCCATCTCTGCCTTGGCCTTCCTGACTGCCCCCCTACATTCCCGAGCGACTGCAGTATAGTCATCCCTGGTGATGTCCCCTTCTTTCCATTGGGTGTACGCCTCCCTTTTAGCAAGGAGACATTCCTGGATGCTTTTGGTGAGCCATGGAGGCTTGTGTGCCCTCCTGTTCCCTTTGATCCTCGTTGGGATTACCTTCCTTTGGGCTTGGAGGATCGCCTCCTTAAGGAGCGACCACTCTTCTTGGACACCTGGCTCCCCTCCCCTCTGGGATTTCAGTGCTTCCCCAACTATCCTCCTTAGCTCGTTGAAGTTTGCCCTCCTGAAATCTAGGGCTGCTGCCTTACTGGATGCCTTTGCCACCTTGTGCTGGATGGTGAATTCCAGCAGGCGAGGATCACTGTCACCCAGGTGGTCAAGCACCCACAGCCCCCTCACCAGGTCATCACCCGTGGCCAGCACTAGGTCCAACAAGGCATCTCCTCTGGTGGGGCTGTGCACCTCCTGGGTTAGATGGAGGTCCTGCACTCTGGCCAAGAACCTACGTGAGCATTCAGACCTGGCTGACTGCTCTTCCCAGCAGATGTCCGGGAAGTTCAGGTTCCCCATGACTACCACATCCTTAGACTTCACTACCTCAGTGAGCTGACCCAAGGATTCCTGGTCAAGCTCTTCTCCCTGGTTGGGAGGTCTGTAGTAGAACCCGACCGTTAAATCTCTTTCCCCTCGACTGCCTTGTACTCTAACCCAAAGCACTTCAGAGTGCCCTTCCTCTGACTCCTTGCTAATTGACGAGGATATGTATTCCTCCTTAATATAGAGTGCCATGCCCCCACCTCTCCTTCCTATCCTGTCCCTCCTGTACAGCCTGTAGCCCCACCACGTTTCAGTGATCCCCACTATGTCCGGGCTGGTGTCAGCTAGCAGGAGGGTGAGTTCCTCCTGCTTGTTTCCCATACTACGAGTGTTTGTGTAGAAGCGTTTGAGGCCTTCTGTGGATGTGTGTACTGACCCCCTAGTCCCGGCACTGCCCTGGCCCCTGTCGCTTACCTGTTTATTTGTTTTGCTCGTTGGTCTAGGCTGGGCTGTAGTTGTGGGTGTTGCTTGGTCTGGCAGTCCGATGTTTCCTCTGCCCTCAACTTCCCCTTCTCCTGATGAGCCTAGTTTAAAGCCCGCCGGAAGAGGTCCGCCAGCCTGGAAGAGAACACCTTTACCTTTAGGGGAAAGGTGGAGCCCATCCCATCCAAGCATGTCTCTTGTCGTGATGTGCCGGTCGTGGCTGAGGAAGCCAAAGCCCGCCTCAAAGCACTATTCCTGTAGCCGCCAGTTGGTCTCCGCAATGCACGTTTCATGCCGTCTGCCACATCCACTCACTGGCAGGATAGAAGAGAAAACCAGCTGTGCACCCATCTCCTTCAGCACGCACCCCAGAGCTTGGTAGTCCTCCATCGGGCGATCAGGGCATCTCCTGGCTGCATCATTAGTGCCCACATTGACTAGGACCATGTGGTAATAATCGGTGGGCTGGATTATGGTTTGGAGCATCCCTTTCATGTCCTGAATCCTCGCTCCAGGTAGGCAGTAGACCTCATGTGCCAAGGGGTTCTGGTGACAGATGGGGCCCTCCGTACCTTTCAGGATGGAGTCGCCAATGACGATCATGCGACGTTTTCTCTTCCTGGCCTGCTTATCTCCTTCAGCCTGCACGGGACGTGGGGAGCGTGGAGTTGCCTCCTCCCCGGTATTGTCCTCTCCTTCCTCCTCCTCCAGGGCTGCCAAGACCTTGTACCTGTTCTCCAGCCGGATTGGAGGAACTGGTGCTGCTGTACTACGAGCAGCCCTGGCACGGGAGGTGACCGTCTGCCACTTAGCAGTGGAGGGCACTTCTTGTGGTGCATCCTCCTTGGTCATACAACCCTGCATGAAAAGAAAATATCTGTCAATTTCTTCCTCTGCCTCTCGGATTCCCCTCAGCCTGCTAACCTCCTCCTGGAGCTCCCTCACCTGCACCTCCAGGGCCCTAAGGCAGGCGCCTGCAGGACAGGTGTGGGGGTCCCCAGTCCACGCCCCCCCAGGCCTTGCTGGGCAGCTCCCACAGGCCAGGGGGTTGGGGGACGCCAGCCCCCCTGTGGACTCCATCTGGGTGGAGGCCTCAGACAAGCCCTGGGAAGGCTGTGCCCCCTGGGCAGGGGCCCTGACAGCACTCTATGTCGACACCATCGTAGGAGTTGCTGCCTGTTTCTAGCTGAATGTGGTGCCTCTGCCCTGCGCTAGCAGGAGTCTGCCTCTGGGCCCTTCCTGCTTGCCCTCCAGCGCAAACACCAAAGCAAATGCCGGCACGGTCTTACAGAACGCACCTGTTTGCGCTATCTGTTCGCGCTGCTTGGGAGCACGGCTCCCTACCGGCTCAGCTAAAAGGGATCCAGGGGGGCTTCCCCTCCAGATCCGGCTCAGCTGCGTCGGTCCCTCTGCCCCACTTACCTTAGGGGGATCAGCTGCTGCTGCCTGCGCTGCTGCTATGTTTGCCTCTGCTGCCGCTGCTGCTCTCGCCTCTGCTCCGGGTCCGGTAAGGGGGCACACATGTGTGTAAGACACTTATTATACTTGCATTGTTTGCTACTTGGAAACTCATAGCATGTGGTTTACTTTTTGTAAAACATCCTATTGCTAAGGCTGCAGTTTTAGGATCTAGTAATAGGACAAGTCTTGAATTTTGAAGATGAGGTTAATGGAAAGGAAACTGCTGGAATGCAGTATTAGAAAGCCATAAATGCCGAAGCAATGAAAGTAGAGTAAGGGGTCCAAATATGATAAACCAAGTAGGGTGCATCTAGAAATGAAAGATTAGCCATACGTCATTAATAATTGTGAGGCCTGTCTTGGAGAATGACTGAAGCTGTGAAAACAGAGAATACAATGCTGGGTAAGTAAAGGAAGAATTTGTGACTCGGACAAGGAAAATGAGATACTAGAACACAGAGAGTGGGGTCATGAAAGAAAGGTTGTGTGTGTTTTGAGGAAGGGGAAAAATAACTCATTTGGAAGAATAAGGCATTGTTCATTTTTTCAGATGTTATGTGAGTTCTTCATTCTTTTGCCACAATACTGAACGAGGGGAAAGAAGAAGAGGAAGAGTACTGGAGCTGGTGACGTTTGTGTCTATAGTGAAATTGTCACCCACTGCTACTAGATGTCTTTCTGTGAAATTAAGATGGCTGACATTTATCTCTTTGTGCCCTGTGCTTCCAGAATTCTACCTCCCAGCAACGTACCACATATCAGAAAATGGCTCATTTCAGGTTGTAGATAAAGATGCTATGGACAAGGTATGTACAGTATCTGTATTACAGAGCATTATCAGTTTCTAATTCTGCAAGTTTAAATAAATGAATGAAAAGGAGTTTCACATACTGCACCAATACTCTGAAAGTGAACCTATGGCTAGATGTTGGATCTGCTCTTCACAAAAAATAGGATTAAAGAAGACTATGTTCAGGATTTTATTTTTTTTGGAAGTACATCCTGTTTCTATGGAGGATATTTTAAGATATATTGGCTGTTATCTGCACATGCAATAAACTCTGGTTCAGTTTGCATTGGATTTTATTGCTCCCAGATGCAGTGTTTGCACATGTGCCTGGGACCACAGCACGCTGAGCCAGGGCAGAGCAGCCCCAGCTGGCAAGGAGCCCCAGGGATCAGCCTGCTGGCCTGGCACTGCTTCGATCTGACTCAACATGTTGCAGAGGAGCTGACTGTGGCACAAGGGTGCTACAGTGCAGGGGTAGTTGGCAGGCAGCCCCTGCACTGTAGCTGTATCACTTTCATGCCCCAGCCAGCCCCATCCCATCTACATGTATCTTTTGCTGCATGTAATTAGTCTGCTGTAGGATAGTACTTGTGTCCGGCAGTACGGTTCTACAGAGGAGTTAATTAGTTTACTGCAGCCTAATAGTGCTGTATGTGTAGACAGTGATGCTTTACTGTGGAGTTAATTAGTCAGCTCTGTAGTACAGTGTGTCATGTAGTCCCACTGGGGATTACTGCACACTGGGAATCCCTGAAGTTATTAGCTGTTAAAAGAATACACCGTTTTGTGTGCATCACTCTGAAAAGGATCCAGCAACACTTTTTTAAGTGAATTCTTAGTAAAGGAACTGATTCCATTAAGGATGAAATGCATTGCTCTGTATAGACCCTGAGCTAGACCTCTGACCAGGAATGAGTCTCAACCCAGAACAGTACCTTCCGGTGCAATAAAACTGTGATGAACAAAGTATGTTTTCTTATTAGTAGCAGAATGTATTGTTTGTACTTAGTGTTTTAAAGTAGGCGCACCTTAAGAAACATGCTGTTGCATTATTCACACTGTGAGAAGAAGAAAGATTGGCCAACGTTTAGGGCAGGGGTGGGCAATTATTTTGGGTAGAGGGCCACTTACCCAGTTTTGGCAAGCTGTCGAGGGCTGCATGGGTATCCCTGCCCCTTGACAGGTGCCCTGACCCCTGGTCACTACCTTGGGACCAATGTCCCTATGTCTTGGAACCAGTATCTCAGGGCCACCACTGGTGTGGCCCAGAGGGGGCGCAGGCTGGCAGGGGTTTGTGGAGCTGGGCGGAACTGCACCAGCAGGGAGAGTGGGGAGCTCGCCTGGCTCCATAGAGCTTCTGTTGGCTGGGACCCTGTGCTCTTGCCACCCTGTCACTGGTGCCTGGGACACCAGTGTGGACCCTGTGCACCTGCTCATTCCCAGTGCCCCCCAGCCCTGCGGTACAGGCGAGGGGCAGTGTGCAGCCCAGACCCCCTGCTCGCCAGCAGGAAAGGAGTAGGTGCTGAGCATGGGAAAAATCGGCCCCTCCCCTGCCCTGTGGCCAGCACTGCCTGCTGCAGCCGCTTGCATCCTGTGCAGGGCTGTCCTGATCAGGCACAGGCAGCCCCACGTGAGCTGTGAGTGACTGCAGCACAGGGGGCTGGCCACGGGGTGGGCAAGGGGCCACTTTTCCCCAGGCTTAGCGCCAGCTTGTAACCTGCCCCTGCTGCCAGTCTGGGCCCCGTGCCAGCTCTGGGCTTGCCTGTTGGGGCTCCACCATGGTGGCAGCAGCTGCTTGGCACGGAGGAAAGCAGCCCCCCCACTTGCTACGCTGGGCAGTGTTTGCCACCGCTGCCTCTGGGCTGGCCAGCGCTCGAGCTCCAGGTGGGCAGCAACAGCAGCAAACACTGCCCCATGTGGCAAGTGGGGGGGGCTGCAGCTGCTGCTGCTGCAACGCAGCCCCGACCGGCAAGCCCAGGCTGGCTGTGGGGGCGGGTTACAAGCTCGTGCTGAGCCTGGGGAAAAGCAGCCCCTTCCCTGCCCCATGGCCAGCACCCAGTGCTGGAGCTGCTCTCAGCCCATGTGGGGCTGCCTGTGCCTGCTCAGGACAGCTCCTCACAGGCTGCCAGCGGCTGCAGTAGGGACCGCCGGCCACAGGGCGGGCAAGGGGCTGCTTTTCTCTGGGTTCCTTCCTTGCTTGGGGTCCTCCTCTGCCCACCTTACCTGAGTTTCCTGTGCCAGGTGCAGCCAGGGAGCCACATGTTCCCAGGCCAGAAGCCCTTGCTGGGACTTCCAGCTGGGGGGCTGGGGCTGGGTAGGCCCTGCTATTGCATGAGCCCACCGGGGTCCCCTGGGTCATTTTTGACAGGAACCAAAGACAGATAATATTAATTTTCTGAATTTTTTAGGGGCCCTGTGGGCCAGATAGAACGGCCTTGCAGGCTGGATTTGGCCCACAAGCCGTATTTTGCCCACCCCTGGCTTAGGGTGTTGATCTGAGACTCGGGAGGCCTGGGTTCTGTTTGTAGTTTTTCTGCAAACATCCTGTGTCATTTCAGACAGCTCAGTTCCTTTGTACCTTAGTTGCTCATGTATAACATTAGAATAATAGTATTTCCGTAATTCCTAGGATGCACCTGGAATAAGTACATTCAAGACTAGGAGCTAATAAAGTACTGTAGTGAAAAGAGCTATATATGTTCACGCAGCTTACAATTCATTCTCGGACCTAAGGAAACAAAAGGCTAAGGAGGGAAAGACTGGTTATAGTTACTCTGCTTTGGCTTGGAAACATTTCAACAAATGTTAAGTGACATAAACTCAGTTTACCTACCAATGGTGGAACCTATTTTACTTCATTTAGGAATTCTCCAAGAAAACTCTTCCTTCCTGTCCATTTCTCTCCTCAATTCACTACCTGTTGTGTCACCTCTACTGCCACCATCTCCAAAATGGTTTCTACAGAATCTACAGATGATGGTGGATCCCTTGATCTATTCTTTTAGAAAGAAGCATTTTGATGCAATAATATGGTTTTATAGGGTTCACAGCTACATTTGGTATTTTGTTAGGTATGGGTATATTTTATTTATCAACTTCGTTTTTTGGGTGTAGATACTGCCTTGTCAAATCTCACCATGTACTTTAAATATTCTTCTCCACGTAGGTACCATGGATTCCAGTGGATCCTTTAAATCCAGATCTGAAACGATACCCAGAGTATGACCAAGCAAAGCCTTTGCATTGCGTAGTCAAAGCTGGTGAGATGTTGTACCTCCCTTCGCTCTGGTTCCATCATGTTCAGCAGTCACATGGCTGTATAGCAGGTAAGAAGAGCATTTGTGCCAAAGAGACTTGTAGTCTGTGATAGCTCCTGCTAGACATGCCTGAGATGCCATTCATTTTCTTGACCGAGATCAGGTTGGGGCCAAAGATCCTTTTAAATAGATTATTTTTCTACATTCTAATTTATATTAAATATCAACCTGGTTAGAAAAGTGAACATACAGCACTGCAAATATTGGAAGCATTTGTTTTAGTACTATACTTTCCATGGTTGAAAAGATAGTTAAGCTATACATTAGTATTTCTGAATTGTAAATTAGTATTTCTGGCTTCCAGGGCCAGCATTTAAGCCATTTAGGTCTTACTATAGGTCTGCTTTATGCTATCAGGTCTTCCTGGCAAAGCTTCAAAACTTTGAGTCTGTGCACACTCAGCCCCTCTGAAGCAGCAGAGCACCCCACTCTTCGGCCAGAGTTACTCCAGTTCTGATGAGTGGAGTGAAGCTTTTGTTGCTGCCCACCAGGGCATGGAGACAGTCCCACATCTTCAGCTGGCTATTATGATCCATTCATCAGCTGGTGCCTTCCCAGAGGACAGCTTCATGCTTTGGTGGTGTAGTTACCATCATGGAACTATGTGGAGGGACCAGAAGTGCGCAGGTGGCCATGTGCTCAGGCAGCTTGGTGGTGGTGGCTGCTGACTGCCACCAGAACTTTCTGCTGGCAAATCAGGTATATATAGGCATAGTCTAAGATGGATATCAAACTTACCAGGCCCTGTGGGCCAGATGAGGGCCCCAGAGCCAGTTTATGGGTCCACAGACCAACCCTGTACACTGCCTGCAGTGTCCATCCCTGCCTGGCCCCAATGGCCATGGACAGCACGTGGGGCTGGGGTCAGTGTGTGCTGCATGTGAGTCCAGTCCAAGGTTCACAGGCAGTATCATGGGCCAGATGATAGGATTCCACGGTCTGTATCTTTGACCCCCCCTGGTCTAAGGCAGTGATTTTCAACCAGGGGGAGGCACAGGTGCTTTGAAACCTTTTAAGGGTGTCTTTTTGAGTTCTGTGCAACAGAAGTTTTGCCCTGTTATTTTTCTGTTGTCAAAACATGAGCGAAAGCTAAGAGCTGGCATTTTGCAAGGGATGCCTTGAGTCTAAAAAAAAATTGAGGATCACTAGCCTGAGAAAAGGTTGGACTGCTTTGACAGTTTCCTTCTGCCTCATCTAGTAACTCTTGGAGAATTCAGTATGTACGCGGAGCCTCTTATCCATGAAATGTACTGTAATTGTGCCTCACATGTATAGGATGAAGGCATATTTTTTGAGTCTGAGCTAATGGATGCTGGGAGCAAACTTTCATCAGTCACCAAAAACCACTGAAGCTTTCACAATGTGTTTGACTTGCCTCTTTTTTTAGATAGCTAGTGCATTGCAGATCAATTGTGGCCCGAATTAAAAAAATAAAATATGGACACTTTCTGGTGGTCCATGTAGGGAAGAGGGTTCATTTATCTGTAATACACTAAATATGGCAGGAAGGAGGCTCATATCTAGATTCGGTAGTACATTTAAATTAATTTGGTGGTGTTAGTTTAGATTACAGCAGATCTAAATACTTTTCCTGCCTCTAATTTGGGAAAGCCAAAGATGAGCTTTTTAGGGGTTAATGTGGTTAAAACAGATATGTATCTACAGAACTTTGCAAAAATTCCTGCCTACGTTGTGCTTGCTGTACTTCTTTCAAAGTCTACCCAGCATTGATGTATGCTATTATAGCTCTCTAAATCTGTGTACAAACATGCCCATAAAGCATTTCTTAAACCAAACTGCAACAATTTCCATTTTTCTTTTTTCTCTAGTGAATTACTGGTATGACATGGAATATGACCTGAAGTACAGCTATTATCAACTACTAGATTCTCTCTCAGAGGCTGTGAAACTGGTGTAGCAGAGAAAGGAGGCTTGGGGCTCATAACTTTTCTGTCTGATGTAATAGACTCCTGTTCCTGGGGTAATATTATGCTTGAGCCAGAAGAACAGAACGTGGATTAAATGGATGACTGTGTTGTTTGCCTTTGGAGATGACATCATACAGAAGTTTGGTGAAATTTCAGGCCAGTTGGTTGCATTTTGTGTTTTGACAAGAGAATACTTGACCTCATTTTTAAGCCTTTGCAATTTGCCTCAGGTTTCACAAATGAAACAAAATTTTAACAGACCTAGTCCAGGTTTCAGAAACTCCGAAATGCAAACCTTTTCCCTTTTATAAAGTCTGCAGAGAATATACAGAGTGGTACCCAAGAGATCTATTTGTTAAGTGGCAGAATAATAAAGGAAAAAAAGCTCTGGCATAAATAATGGAATTGGCCCAGGACTTGGGTTCATTACAAGACACCACTGCTTCTTGTTTTCAGGGGTGGTACCTATTGCTTTGAAACAGTGTTATAAACAAGTCAGTCTACAACTTATTTATATTTTTGTTAGAGACCCTACATGAGATATGGGAGTGGGGTTGACAGAAAATCATGGGCTAATTATGATTGTTTTCAGTGTTGCCATATACACTTCATCGTCCATATAGCCAGGCATTGTGGTGGGTAGTGGGGGTGTAAGAAGGAAGATGTTTCTTCAGTTATTTTTATAGCTATACTTTTCAGTTTCCTCAGCACTGACTTAACTGTGAGACTCAAATTCCATCTTGGCCCCACCAACAGAAAATCCCATTTGCCAAAGCATGGCAAGAATAGGCAGCCTTTTACTAATGGGGCCCACGGCTTCTGACCCAGCTACTGCCTTGGGCTACCAGTCCCCTGGCTGCTGCTTCAGCTGTTCCTGCTTTGTGTAGAAGGCTCAGCTGTCTTGCTGCCCCCCTCAATGCAGTCTTTGCTGAAAAATGTGCTGCTAAAAAGTGTGGTGAATGAGGATTTGAAGTGGCTTTTAGGGTAATGATGATAAGTAGTGGCTGCAGCGGGGAGTGAGAGCACGGCCCTCCACAGAGAGCAAAGTTGGAGCAACACCAAGGGATCAGTCTACCATTTAATAAAATATGGAGTACAGAAGATAGGCTAGATCAGTAGGCTGGACAGCAGCTGGAGATTGGCAGGTTGTTAGTTTAACATAGATTGAAACAGACCTCCATGAGCCCAGTCCAGTCTCTTACCTGGCTGGATGTGGCCCATGAGCTATGGGTTTCCAACCCCTGATCTGTAGGTTTGGTAAGGAAACTGTGATGCTATGTTAGTTATATCAGTTGGGGTAGATGATCATAAATTCTTATTTACTTAAAACCTTTGAAATGCATGATCAGGCAAGCTGTGTGAATTAACTGCGTAGACAAAGGCATGTGCTTGGGGGTGGGGGCTGTTTTAATTAAAGCAGTTCCTAGACAGCCGCTTTAATTAAAATGGCTCACCGTCATGTGTATTAAACCCTTGTGTGTTTCAAAATGGCCACGAGTCACTTAAAAGTTCATTAGATGAGGTTTAGATAAAGTGCCCTGTGGTCATTTTGAAGTGTGTTGGGGGCTTAATATACATGACAGTGAGGTGATGCTGGAGCATTCTAATTAGAGCAAGGACTAGCATCTCTGTAGGTACCTGTAGGCACTTAAACGATGACTTGCATAAAATGTAGTCAAAGTACTCATGCTTGCATTATTGAGCCCGACTACTAAATATATAGACAGTTCAAAAGATGTAGCAAGCAACATTCTTATTAATAACACGTGACACTCTTTGAATTTTTGAATAACATCCCCAGTCTTCAAAGGTACATACAAATGTTGTCAGGGGTATATTGGCAGCAGCTGACTTTTACATACTGCAAGGCAGGAAAAAAATCCTTTAATCTTTGTTCTAATCTTTCTTATGAAACAAATGAATTGTGAGCTTTACTTCTAGTTCTCGCTGAGCGTTTACTGAAAATCAGAGATGGATTTATAACTAGTTTAGAACCGCAGGCAGCCTGGAATTCAGGCCTGTCGTAATCACTCTACCTTTATGGAGGATCTCAAGCCATGAGGTTCCCAGATCATTTGAGAGTCAAATCCAAACTTCTCCAGAGTTTGGAAGGAGAAAGGGCTTGGATCTTTTTTTCTAATTTGGCTCCATTAGTTTTGTGCATGCGCACCTTCTCTCTCTCTTTCCCCTCCACCCCCATGTGTACACACACAAATAACTAAAAAAAATAAAATCCCTAGAATATAGATATGATATATATTCTAGAATGGATATAAGCTTTATAGATAATGTTAGAGTTTCAAGTATATGGTTGCAGGCACTGTGTAATCTGCCCATATCTTGCCAGCATGCCACTGGATGAAGCCCCTATTGAACGGAAGGTGCCCATCATGGCCAGTTGGTTTTGTGGTGTCATTTGCATACTGCTAATCTCTCATCTTGTTTTTACTGTGAGTTAGGATCTGATCCTGAGAGTTGCTTATTGCCAAATAATAAAACCAGCGGGTGTTGGATATGCTCAGCAGCTCTCAGGGTCACAACTTTAAGCTGGTGTAGGCGTGAATGAAAGTTTTTTGAGATGAAATCCTAGTGTATTCGCCCACGTCTGCGCACCGTTGGGACAAACATGGCAGCAAGTTGAACTGACTTTGTGGAATACAAGACAGTGATATACTCCAATAATAAGATTTCTACCCTTCTGGTTTCAACCCTGGTCCCTGTCTCCTGTGACTAGGCATCTACCTCTGTGGCTGATATAAAGTGCACTGATGCTTTTTTCTCTACCTCAAAGATGGTTCTATCCCAAGAAATGAAATTTTGCAGAAGTTCTGTTACATACATCAATGACTGACTTAGGTACAATTTGTTTCAGGCTGAAATGTCTGTGCTCATCAGAAAATGCAAAGTATGTGTACATGAACTGTGATAGAAGGTGGAAATGAACAATGTAAACTATGAAATGTTTAAGCCAGGGGTGTCCAATTTCTGACCAGTGTGAGGGGGATGCACACTCCTCAGGCCACAGACCTCTTGGTCACATGGAGGTGCCCCTTGGTCACTCTGTAGGTTCCTCCCCCTGGAGTCCTGTCCCCCCCCCCCCCCCAAGCTGCACAGGTAGTCTGGCTTTCCCAAGCTTTATGGATGTTGGAAATGATTTGACTCCCCCCCTTGTCCCATAGGCTAAGTGAACGGCTTGCTTCTTGTTTTGCAGTTGGTGTGAGCAGCCTGACTCTCCTCTGCTGTGTGGGGAGCACAGCCTCCCTTTTGGCTGTACAGCAAACCAGCACCTCTCTTGCCATTGCAGGCAGTGCAGGTCCCCCTACCAGCTCCAGTTCACCTCCACAAGCAGCCCAGCTCTTCCACTGCATGAGCAGTGTACACAGCTCATGTGTACACAGCATGGGCAAACTTACCCCTCTCTTGCCAGGTGGGCACCCTGGGTCTTCCTCTGCTGCACATGCAACATCCTCCTGCTGCTAGGCCTAGTGTCCCCAGGCATGGGCTCAAGAAGCAGAAGCTGGAGGAGGGAGGGAGAGCCTGGAGAACTCAGCCACTGCAGAAGCAAGGGTAGTGGGGGGACCAGTAGCTGGTTAGGAGCCCAGGGGCTGTATTTTTACCCCTGGAAGGCCAGCTGGTTAGCCCTGGTTTAAGTCATTGTAAATGTCCAAACAGTGATCCTGGTATTAATGCAGTTTTTCACCACTTTATTGACTTGGGATGCTATTGAATTTTCATTGCTGGATACATGGGTTGTTAACCACTAACCTTGAGGGCTGATTGGTTATTCTTGTTACTCCTGCTCGAACCCATCTTCAAAACAAAGCACCTGCCTCAGAATTTTTGCCGTGAGCATTTTAAGTAGGTGGAGAAACTCGTGTTTCCCTTCATCTATACTTACATCACGAATTCTGGGATCCTCCAGAAGTTTATGTCCAAATGAGATGCAGGGCAACCTGGTATCTATCTACAATGTATGTCAAGGGAAATGAAGACATTAGGAGGCTGTAGCTACAGTGTTCCAGCATAACTAAATGCAAGCATCTCTCTATTATTGCTTTAAATTCAGTTTGTAACCAGTTACTGACATGGCTGCTTCTGAATATCATTTGTCTGTATATTGCATTATGTTAATACATGGCTGGCAACCATAGCAACTCATTGTGTGTAATCTTTGCCAGTATCCCCAGACTATCAGAACCACTAGAATAGTGGTTATCAACCTTTTTATACTCAAGGCACCCCTCAGAGACTGCCAGCTCTTAGCTTTCACTCCTTTTTTGACTACAGAAAACTAATACAGCAATTCTTCTGTGAAAAAAAGCTTGGAAAGAGCACAAATAGGTCAAAATTGTTTTTGTCACTATAGATTTGAAATCTCTGGGTTTATGTTGTGAATTATTTGTAGGTGTTTACACATCTAATGGTGCCAGTGTTGCACAGCACCCTTAAAAGTATCTTATGGCACCCTAGGTTATTGTGGCATGGTTGAGAATGGGTGTCCTAAAAAAACAAGGATTCTGACATCAAAGAGAGAATCTAGAAATGGAAAGGTCATCATGGGCGTACGATGTACTGAGAATTTGATGAGAACATGACATTTTGTGTACGGACAAAGCATCATCATTTATCTGCATGACTGCCTTCAGCTAGAAAGGTAAATCATTACATCTTGTAATTCTTTTACTGAATTTTATGAACTAAATGCTACAGCTCCAGTATATGAAATCTGTTCCTATGTTCATTCTGCTGTGGGAGCACCTCCATTTGTTGTGTCACAGTCTGAGGCATTCAAACATTAAACATTTATTTTAAATTAATTCAAACATTAAACATTTATTTTAAATTAATTTGAGTCCCCAGATGAACAAATTTCAGTAGCCTATATAATATCCCTACTCTGCTTAGAGTCCCATCTTCAGAGCCCCTTTTTGCAGAGATAGTCCTGTCGTTGTTAACAGGGCTTAAATAGATGCAAGATTGGTGAGGTGAGGTGAGGTAATATCTTTTATTGGACCGACTTATGGTTGAGAGAAATATTAGACAATCAGGTACAAAATGCCCTTCCTCGGGTCTGTGAAAGCAGCAAGCACATCACAAGCTAACTATCAGAACAATGTAGAGGATGTCACTACAGAGCAAATGTGACGATGTTCTGTTTTTTTCTTCAGTGTCCCATTGCAACACTGGGAGGTCCTGCACTCACTGCTCCCCTGGTAGCTTCTCTGCTGCTTCTTATAGATTCTGTTTCAACTCCAATGTCTCTCAAGTTAAAGCAGCCCAGTAACTTTCTCATCTGGAAAACGAATAAACCTCGGTATCACTTCCAATCTTGTTCCTGCTCATGCCATGCTCAACATCCAGCAAAGGGCATATATCACTCTTAGGTGCATCATCCTGTTTCTTTTTGTTGATATGTTTTATTCTCCCCAAACATCTTGCTTAGCTATGGGCTAATGTAAGCAATGTCTTGCTTAGCTGACTCTCATGTAAGACAAAACCTACACCTGTCTGAGTGCAGCAATGTGGTCTGGAGAAGGTGACTTCTGAGGTAAGCGAGAAGTTCTTCACAGCCTACTGTAAAGGTAAGTAGGAGGACCCCTGGGGAGGGGATCAGGGGGACATTTCAAGGCAAAGGTGAGAAAGGAAGATGGGAAAGGAAGGAGGAATTTGGCCAGTGGAGAAGGGAGCTTGACTGGTAAAAGAGAAACATGGGGAGCTACAAGGGGCATTTAGGAGAGAGTAAAAGGACATGGCGTGGGGTAGGGGGCAGGGAAGATGTTTAAAGGGACACTTAGGATAAACAGATGTTCCTTTCCATTTAATGGGTAAGTATCTTCCATGGCTTGTTTTTTTGTGGGGGGAAGGGGATGGAGCTCCATCCTACAGTGCAATATGGGGAGTTTTGGATGGGTGCTACCACTAGCACCTTCCAACAGCCAGACACTTAATCTAGTGATAGTCTTCAAAAACATGAAGCACTTGTGCATTCATATCTCATCCCTCACTGGCAGCACTCTGTCCGCTTACCATAGGCTGAGCCTTGTAGCTCACAGGGACTACACAGTGCCTGGGGTCTTTCTCTGCTTACGCCCGCTAATGGAGGGGTTTTCTGGATCTGGCAAGATCATGTGTAGTTCAGCTAAGCTGTATCTCAGCTGCAGGACATTATCTTGTGACACTTGACATGGAGTGTGCAACTTTTTATTGTAAATATTTAAATTCTCCTTTTGGTTCCTATCTCACTGTGTGAAAGAATGACACAAAAAAGATCATCAGTCATCATTTTGATAGAATTTACAAACATTATGCTTAAATCTCCAGGAGGTAAAAGTATTACATTAAAAAAACACACTCTTTGATCCTTGGTCTTTAGCACATTTTACTTTATTACTGTTAGTCATGTGCATTACAGCTGTACTTTTGACCCTGTCAAACAGGACTCCATCATGCTAGGTATTATACCAGCAAAATGCCTGGCTCCAAAGAGCTCACAGTCTAAATAGACAAGACACAATATATAATAATAAAAGGCAGAATGGACAAGGTGATGACAAGAAGCACATTCAGTGTTTTTTTTTCCTTGAGGTAGAATGGAGAAGATAAACTAAAAAGAAACAAAAGGGGGGTGGGGAATGACAGTAGCAGGGGGAAGGCTGAGTGGAAGACACTGGGGAGTTGGAGGTACAACCAAATAGAAAGCCAGTTGAAACTGCAAAGAATGGGTTTGACCAAGGTAGTTGCAAGTCAGATTTCTGTTATCTAATTTATTATGATGGGACCTAGGTCTAGCAGCCAAATGAAAAAAGAAAAAAAAGTGGTGCCTTATAGACTAATTTAGAGAGAGGTAAGCTTCTGGCAGCAACAGTTTGCTTTGTCAGATGCTATGAAAGTTATAGTCTCAAAGCTATAGTTACAATGCTCAAAGCTTGTTACTATGTAACAAGAGGTGTGGACAAACAATATGTTTGCTACAGAGTAAATGAACTACTTCATAATAAAAAGTGCACCAAATGTACAATACGGAGCTTTACACTAGGGTAAATCACTTCATTCTATGGAAAAGGTACCTCTCAGAAGGTGGGGTGTTATACCAGTATACCAGTTGTGTGTCTGCTCCCCTAGTCAGTTCAATCTGAGTACCCATTTGCTCTGTGTAAACTGGCTTCTGAACTGCCTTATCTCCAGGCACTGTAATAGCACACACTACTGGCAGCCAAGCTGTGGCTGAACTGCACAGCCCCAATTCCTGAGCTGGGTGGTCACTGGTCAGGCAACAGTGCTTACCATGTTCTCTCAGCCATGGACGTGAAGGGCTTGATCATGACTTCACTCCTTTTTCAAAATCCTAGATGCACTCTTGCTGGCAGTCAGTTTGGGAAAGCTGTTTATGTGTCTACTCCTTCCCATGTAGTAAATGTACTGTCGAGTAAAATCTGGGATAAATTACTCCATAGTAATCATGTCACATCTGTACCCTAATTCATATTTCAAGTAGTCAGGAGCTGTGTATTAAGTCCTGTCACAATGGGCAAACACACCATCACCATCAACCTCCCTCCTATTCGTAAGCTGCCCTAGGTACCGCACTGTCAACCTACTACCAGAAATTATCTCTTAAGTCTGATTTTTATAGTGGTCAAAAAGGTGGAAGTGTCCATAACATGGAGAGGAATATTGAGTAGCCTGAGTGCTGAGCTAGACAGGTAAAGAAACTTGCCATAGGAGGCATTTATAAAGAATCCATAAGGTAAGTGTAGATTAGGAATTTTACTGGCTGGGAATTTTCTAGGGCATAAAGCAAAGGCGCCAGCCTGCCTTAACTCCACCCTGAGCACAGGAAGGAGCAGCCTGTTCCTTGAATGCCACAGAAGTACTCCGTTGTTCCTAAGCTGGTACAGACTGTCTCCAAAAGTTTAAACACCAGAGCTTGCAGCATCTCAGAAGATTTTCAATCACCTAACAGAAGCTGTGATATTTAGTAGATGTCATATGGTGCTGAGCTCATATCCTCCTGGTAAGTAGACATGCCTTTTGGCCATAAACCTCTGCAAGTTCAGTAGAGAGTGGCACTGTTGGGATTCACCCTGATGAATATGGAAATGGTCACCTGCCGTCTGAGAGGTCAGTGTTTGATACTGCTGTTTGTCTTCTTCCCTCAGGGAAGAAGATATTGAGGTTCTTATGGGTAGGCATTTTTGGATAAGAGATGCATTGAAGGAATATGCTTTTTGAAATGTAGGAGTTAGAGAGGGTGGAGCTCAGAGTCTGCATGAATTAAACCTGTCATGCAGCGCACAGTATTTAACAGTGAGTGACGAGCTGTGGGCATGCCTGTTGGCCAGCACACAATAGCTCTTTCTGATCAAGTGTCACCTTTCCCATCTATCCTGCCAATCACAGAGACTGCAATGCTTAAGGTATGAAAACTAATAAAGGTTTCCTGTGTTTAAAATTTGACAGAGACCTGGCTATTCAGGAATTATATAGCAAGTCTCAAAAAATGCACTCTGGGTCCTCTGAGAGGTGGAGATGTGCTGCTAATAGGAGATCACGAGAACTGAATCTTGCGTTTGTTTCAAGGAGTGCTCTAAGGAAGCATTTAGCCAGCTAGCAGTGGGAAAGCAGCAGGATGACCCTGATGTTTTTCAGTCTTTGAGGGTGTGTATTTTCTAATAATAATCACTTTCAGTTTTTTTCAAGAAAAATGATTAATGTTAGAGACAATTCAGTTAGAGTGTTTAAGTGGATTAAGCTCTGCTGTCAGTTATACCGGTCTACATCTCAGTAAATTCCACTGACTTCAGTGGACTTAATGACGTAATGCGTGCATCTGTCATATGATAAGTGGGTGCAATTCTACTGCAGTTATAAATATTCCTGTACGTAGATTTATGCAAGAGGCTTTCCATCTGTGAAGTGATTTGAGACTGCTCAGTCTAAAAGGCTCTTTAGAAATATAAGATACTATTAGAAGCTCTTCTTACTGTTTATTATATGCAGAAAGCAAGATAGAGATGTACCTTCTTCAGACTAACACAGTTAGCTTTGTTTATTATAGCTTACTCTACCATTAATTCTGGTGTGTAATCATATACTTCATTCATCTATGCATTCAATGCAAAGATTAAAATCATGTTTTCAGAGTTGTTCCTATCTGCAAACATAAGAAGCAGTTGAGAAAAATTGTGCGCTGGGCTAAAGAAAATTTACCAGTGATGCATTATTATGATAGAGAGAATGTAGCAGCTATTTCATTAATAAGACTCTTAGCTATTAAGTTGGTAATAACCATACAAATGGATGGCTAAATAGTAACTTTTCCCAGGTAGGGAACACCCTTTTAGAGCTGTAGTCAGACAAAACAGCCAGAAACAGATCTAAATTAAGAACCATGATCTATGGTGTTACTTCTTTTAATAAACTACTGAAGCCAGGTTTCCTGAGTGATTGGGGTGACAAATTCAGTTGTGAACCAGCAGATGCTTAATCTCCGAGGCTGTTCTGGAGAAAAAGATTGTTCACGCTGAAAGTAAGTGATCCAATCTTGTATCCTACTCTTAGGAAATGGTATGTTTGGACTCTCTTTTACCAGGGCAAGTTATGACATAGAATAACTAACTGGTGCCTAAGTGTGTGATGCATTGTAAGATATATCTTTTTAAATGTAAACTGCATGGACAGTCCTTGTAGCAGAGACTAGAATCTGGATTCCATCCTTGGACCTGAATATCTTACCAATCCTCCAGCTACAGAGGGATTCTCCACCCTACTTGTCCTCTCCTTCTGGCTCCCGTGACTTCTGCATTTTTGGCTGCATAGTGACACAGCTTCTACAGGAAGGGTGGAAGAATCCCTCTCACCCAGAATAGCCTAAAGCCTTGTGGTTTAGGGCACTCTCCTGGAAATAGATGTGGGTTTGAGCAGCCTCAGGCTGAAGAAGCAATTAAACCCATATCTCCCACTTCCTGAGAGACATCTCTATCTAGTAGGTTAATAAATAAAAGGTAGGGTGATAATAGCACTACCACCTCAAGCTCCTTTTTCAGCTGTGTATTAGAATTAAGTAATTACAAGTACATTTTTGAGGAACTTGATTGTAGTGGTGTGCTCTGAGCATGGTTGCCACATCAGCCCTCTCACCGGACTTAGGTGGAAAAATACCTTTGTAGGTTTGATGTCCGATTGGGCTGAGGGAGGAAATAAGCATGAAGATGCTCAGTTCTGAGCATGTGCAGAAGTAGAACTCTCTTAATTTCTCAGAAAATGTTCAAAATAAACAAGAAGGCAAGTACTGAATGTAAGTACTGTGAAGGCTAGGTAATAAAGGAGTTTTTTGGATCAGAGTTTTGACCTTGGGACTCTCACTGTACCATTGCTTGTGCCTGAACAGCCATGAATTACCTGGTTCTTGTCAGATCTTTTGTGAGAGAGGAGTTCAGCAAGGAGCAGGAAAGATAACCTTACATACAAAAGAGAAAGGGAAATGTATGAACAGAACTAAAATATAGCCTTTCACAGGAAGAAAAAAATTCTGCTCCAAGATAAACTGGACCAGTTTTGAAAATGTGTTACCTTGGGTTATCTAATGGAGAAAAGGATAGTGCAGAATATTTTAGGATTTTACAGCCACATCTGGGATGATTTGAATACTTTGTGAATGGTTTGAAAGTTAAGGGTAAGTTAGAAAATTACTGAATGGTCAAGAGCTTAGATTTTTATTAAACCGGCTGCAATTCCTCTGAAGGTGCACGTTGTTCTGAAATGTAAAAGTTGCAAGATTAATCATTAATAAAATCCAGTTAATAAAATAATCCTTAGTCATGCAAAAAAGACAGTGAATTAAGATGCCACCATTCACAAGAAGTCAGCAGATGTTTAAAACAAATGTAAAACTCATGACAGCACTATGATTCTGATTGCAAGTTGCTTATTTCCAACCTTTGATCAGGATAAAGCAAAATAACAGTTGTATAATCTTACATGCGGAACAAATATGGACAGCTAACAGGAGAATAAACTGCTTTGGGAAATGAACCAAACTAATGTTTTATTAACAACTAAAGGTTTACAAATCTAGGACAAGCTGTGAATATCCTTATATGCCACCTCCGTGCTGCATGCTGTATGGCACGGGTTGTCAACCGGGGGTATGCGTACCCCTGGGGGTACTTTGGAAGGCCTCATGGGGTACATGGCAGTTTGTTGGAGAAGCCACCGGGACTTCCGGTTTTGCTCCTCAACCGGCTGCTGAGGGACTTCTCCCCCCTTGCTTCTTGACTGGCTGTCGGGGGACTCCCCACTTCTGGACCAGCCGCCAGGGGTACACTAACCAAAAAAGATTGAAAACCCCTGCTGTCTGATATAAAATCTAACCCTTGCTCCTAGGTGAGGCTCTCTCTTTAATCATAGTGGGCTTGTCTACACATGAATTTAAGTGTGCTTAAATTTAGTGCATATTAAACTAATGCTCATTAAGCATTTTTTGGCAGTACATATGCTTGTGCCACGATGTCGGGTGCTTTTAAAAAAAGCTCCTGGTGCTACGGCACATGCATTTGTATAAAAGGCAAAATGCACGTAGGTGCTGAGAAAATGGCGGCAGCACACTTTTGAACTAAAACTCACCACTGACATTTTCACAGTGCTGATGCACGTCACCATTTATACAAATATATGTGTAACCTGGGTACACAAGGGTGTGCCCTATTTTCAATTGAATGGGATAGGTAGGCAGGAGGGGGTGCTGTGAGACGGATGCCAGAATTTCAAGCAGATCCCTCCTGCCTCTTTAGAGTTAGGCCAAGCCCAAAGTTCTTAACTATATACAATTTATTAAGTTATAATATACATAAACATTAAACTAAATATCATATACATATATTTACACAGTGAACACTACCCAATAACCAAGGTCAAACCCTAAATAACACTATTTACAACATCACAATACGACATTTCAATTACAAAATATAAGATGCAAACATGACCCATCTTAACATCTATTCCTTAATATAGTCCCTGACCCATGGCACAAGATAGCCCTCCTTCCAATGGGGTCCTTTGGGGGGTGTCCAGGAAGCACTAGGGGCCCCTGCCCTTAGGGCCTTGACTAGGTGGGGGGGGACCTGCTCACTCAGCCCCTTCTCAGGGTTTGCCCACCCCAAATATCTTTCCCCTGTGGGACCCAAGGGCCCAATAACTCATGCTCCCTCAGGTGGCAGTGGTCAGGGCACAGCTCAATGGGGTCTCCTCTCCTGGAGCACCTCTCCAGGCCTCTCCTGCACCTCTGGGCTCCTCTCCACCCTGTGCCCCACTCTGAGGCACTGGCTCAGCCCCTCTCAACTGCTGCACCACTGCTGCTGGCTCCTGGGTGCTGGGCCTCATGCTGCAGCACTACCTTTTCCCCGTGCCCTTGCTCGGCACTGAGGGCTCTCTTAGCACAGGCCCTTCAGGCTCCTGCCATCCTCACGCCAGGTGGTTAACCCAAGCAGCCTCCGCTGCTCCTTGGCTCCTAAGGCTCGGGCCTGTGCGCTGCCCTGTGCACTGTGGAACATGGCTGCTTGCTGGGAGATGGGGCCTGAGCCGCCTCACTGCAGCCCCAAGGTCTTTGCCCCATGCGCTGCCCCGCTCAGTGTGCGGCCTGCTGGCCCTGCCGGGGTTGCAGGCTCAAGCCGCTGCTTGCGGCTCCCAAAGCCTGGGCTCTGTGCACTGACCTGTGCGCTATCATGGGCCCAAGCAGTCTCATACTGCTCCCAGGGCCGGGTCTCTGCGTGCCGTCCCTGTGCGCCGTCAACAGCCTGAGCAGTCTCACACCGCTCCCAGGGCCGCTTCTCCAGTGGCAGCTTCAGGAGCCTTGGGCCTGGCCTATTGCCTGCTGGGGGAGAGTTCCCAGCTTTTCTTGGCTGCGCTCTTCTTGAGTCCTTCGCTGCATCTGCCCCTCGTGCTGGGCACGCAGCTCCAGGGCTCCGCCCCTGCAGTCCTCCGGACCTGACAGTTTACAGTCTTCAATCAGGTCCCAGAGACCTCTTCTCCCCCTCCCCTCAGGAAAGGGGCGTGACTTTAGTTCTCCTGCTGCCTCCTGATTGGTGGATCAAAACAGCAGGCTCTCAAGCCTGGGCCTCAACCCAAGCTCTGAAAGGTGAGCCTGCTATGTATGTGACGCAGCGCCAGGTGCATCAGCTTGCATGCAGACTAGACTCGATTAACTGCTGGATTTTGGAGCAGACAAATATATATGTATAAATTGTGGCTGTGACTTGGGACTACCTTTAGTTCCAAGTCGCTCCAGCCCTGCCATGTCCCCCTGTGCCCATTGGGGGAACTCCACCCTCTGGACCAGGGGCGGCCAATTATTTTGGGCTGAGGGCTGCTTGCTGAGTTTTGGCAAGCCATCGAGGGCCACATGACAGGAAGCCAGGAGCAGATAAATATTAATTTTCTAAAATATTTAGGGCCCTGCAGGCTGGATGGAATGGTTTGGTGGGCCACATCCGGCCCACAGGCCACATTTTGTTCACCCGTGCCGTGGACACATGGCTGCCAGCACTTGGCAGCCATCTTAAAAGCACACCCTCTACACTGTGACCTCTGTCAGAACAGCAACTTGGCAGAGTCACAGCCAGCATCTGCCTGCTCTGCTTCTGCCACAGCTGTGTTTCTCAGCCCTGGCTTCCCCAGGCCCTGGCCCTGGCACCCAGGGACAGGGTCCTCCATGCTTCAGGGCTGCCACACCTGGCCTATGTGCCTGCTTCTGTTCCACATGCCTGGTGCTTGGCCACCTTGCACTGCCTGACTCCCCCACCCACTCTGCCACTTGTTGGATGACTGGTACATGGCCTTCTGGGGCCTCTGCTACTGCACAGCTGATGCCACTAGCCATGGTGAAAACGGTCTCCAGGATGCCACTTCTGGGACCACCATTGCCCTCCTGTCCCACCAGCCGTCCACCCCCTCTGGGCCCGCTGTGCAAGCTGGGACTGGTGGCAGCACGTGCTGCAGGAATAGGATGATAAGCACTGGGTTGACAAGTTCTGGATGACCCAGACCACCTTTTGAAGACCTGCTGCACCAGCTCTGACCCCACCTTGAGTGCCAGGACATGGAGAAGGACCCAGCTGTTCCCACTGACACCTGCATGCCCTGCCTCCCACGCCCCCTTTCCCCCTGCCTACCCCCCAGCACCATTCCAGGATATGTATGTTTCTCATGAAAACCTTTATTCCCCTCACAACCCCTACCTCCCCCTCAACCAAAAGAGCCCCCTCTCACTTCCCTCCCCAAAACATAGAACTTGTCCATCATCCTCCACACCTACCAACAATATAATCCCCAGCATCCTGGCATACGGGCACTTAAAAAAATAAAAAGCTCCAAATTCACTGGCTGCTGCAGCGACTGTTGGGGCTCCTGGAAGAACCCCCCATGCAGCATGGGGCAGTGGGGGGCAGCAGGGATGGGCCCTCCCTGCCTGGCAGGGGCTTTAAAAAAAAAGTGCTGGAATGCTGAAGCCAGGCAGGGCAGCCATTGATGGGGCTGGGATAGCGGATGGGGAATGGGAGCTTGTGGCAGAGCCCCCGATGCAGCACAGGGCAGTGGGGGGGCAGCAGGGATCACCCCTTCCCCCCACCCCCGGCCTGGCAGAAGCTGGTGAGTATGAGACTTTTCTTTCTTTTTTTTAAAGAGCCGAGATACTGAGGCCAGGTGGGGCAGCCATGGGGTTGGGGGCAGGCAGGGCATAGGGCCTGTTCAATTCAGAGATCTGGCTGCGGCCGAATTGATTTGGGATAGTCATTTGAATCACTGAATTGAATCACTGGCCCCCACATTGGCTGAATCCAAATCCTAAGCAAATACTAACTGCTTCACACTAGCCTACCAGCCAAAGTCCTCCCTGGGGAGGAGCTAGTGGCTGGTAGTGACATTGCTGGCCTCTCATAGCACAGTGTGGGGCTGGGCTGAGGGCAAGGCAGCAGCTGGCCAGTAGACGCAGCAGTCATGGAGGTGAGTGGGGTGGGGTGCTGAAGGCCTGAGGTCTCCTCTGATGATGCATCACCAGAGGCACCAGGGCAGGGTGCGGGCAAGGGCAGGCTGCCCCTGCTCATGGCACTTGCAGGGGTGTGGCTTGGCTCTTAGGGTGCCAAAATGTGGGTCAGCTTCTGAATGAAGGGCATGGTCTTTTGTGCATGACCAGGCTGAAGATTGAACTTGGTCATGGCCACCCAGTGTGCCTGTAAGACCTTAACCTTCATGTGGCACTGCCACACTGGGAGTGGCCGCATGCACGCATCCCATGAGATATGGTCTCATATATATGGACATTTGAGCACCTGCCCTGCGTGAACTGTCTCTGGATGTCAGCCCCACTCCAGAGTGCTGTGAGTTTGTGTACCACTTCCTGGGTCCAGTTGGGGGCCTGGTGCTTGGGATGGGTGTGGGCACATGAGCTGGGGCTCAACAGGGATGATGAGTTGGACATGCTCCCAGTGCCAGCTCCCTGGGCCTCCATGCACCTGTTCCTGCGATGCCGGCCCTGGACAGCTTCCAGCAGCACCTAGGACAGGGGCATGGGCTGGGACTGAGCTGCATGGCAGAGGTGCTTCACCATAATGCCTGCAAAGAGAGAGAGCTGGGGGTGACCGGCAGCAGGGAGCAGGAGCTGGCCCTGCTGCCATAGCAAGCAGGGCCAGCAGCCCTGGGGGAATCTCAGGGCTGGGCAGGGGGTGCAGCAATCTGCAGTCCTTTGCAAGACTCACCTGTGGCCAAGGAGCAGCTCTGGCTAGGGTACAAGACGGGCAGAGGCTGCCTGCATTCTGTCCAGGGGGGCACATGGAGCCTGGTGGGCTCCTGCAGACAGCCGGCTTCTTCGGTCTCCTTATGCTGTGTGCCCCAAGGCACAAAATGGCTGGAGGCTTTTATACCCTGCAGCTAGGGGCTGCCAGAGAGCAGCCCAGCCCTGGAGGAGAGGCAGCCAGCCAGGATTTCTGGGTCTGGGCTCTGGCCGGCCCCCTAGTAGCTGGGCAGACCCAGCACTAAAGTCCCTGCATTAATGTGCATTAACACGTCTACACATACATTAATGCACATTAACTAGTCGTGCCTTCATTTGATACCTGCTTACACAGGTATCAGATCAAAGCATGATTAGCCTAAATTCACCATTTTTAAGGCACATTGAAGGTGTGCACTTGTGGAAGATTACCCTTAATGTACCTTAAATCAGGCTAATGTGCATTAAATGTGCATGTGTAGATGTGTCCAGTGCTGCTGAGGCTATTCTATTTCCTAGTAGAGCAGTATGGGAGTGCGATGCATGAATAACTGGATGTGAGACCTATTTAGAGCTAGGAGCCTTTTACTGCTCCACTAGGAAAATTAATATCCCAGGATCCTACTCCCTAGGATCTCTCAAATCTCTGGAAATTTTTCCGAGCAGGCTAGACAAGCACTTGGCTAACATGGTTTAGTTAGGGATGATCCTCTCTTGAGCAGGGAGCTGGATTAGATGACCTCATGAGATCTTTTCCAGTCCTATTTTCCCATGTTCCTATATATAAGGCAGGGAGGCGTTTCTAAAACAGATAGCTCCAATCTCTGTGCATATTTGTAGATACCACCTGGTGATCAGCAGTATTAAGGGCAGCAAGGCTATGTTGTTCTTATCATAAAATCATCAACTTTTTCTTGAAAATTTCCAGTGAAGGGGATTCCACAATTTCCTCGGGCTTCCACTGCCTCGCTATTTTAACAGTAGGAAAATGTTTCCTGATATCTGATATAAATCTACTTTTCTCCAATTTGAATCCATTGCTTCATATCCTGCATGGTTATCCATGGTTATTCTCTCTCTTCTTTATGGTAGCTCTTCAGATATTTGAAAATTATTATCAAATCTCCCCACTTAATCAACATATCTGCAAGATAAACATGCAAAGTTTCAACATTTCCTCCAAAGGCTTACCTTCCAACCCCTTAATAATTTTTATCATCCATCACTGTATCCTCTCTCACTTCTCCACATCCTTTTTAAAATATGGAGCCCAGAACTGTTCACAGTACTCTAGATGAGGTCTAACCAGTAATGTTCAGAATGGCTTTATCACCTCTTGTGTTTTATACTTGCTTGTGTTGATGCAGATCAAAATATCATTTTCTGGGGGGGGTTTTTTGCAATTGCATCACATTACTGACTCATGTTAGGTATGTGAGTCAACAAGCCCCCAAGATACTTCTCAGCAATGCTGCTACCCAGCCATTATCTCTCATTCTGTATTGGTGCTTTTGATTTATTCTTCCACAGGTGCAGCACATTGCATTTGTCTGTTTTGATTTTTAGCCCTGCTTTCCAATCTTTCAGGATCCTTCTGAATTCTGTTCCTATTGTCCAGTGTGTGTGAAGTCCTTTCCAGAATCATGTCATTTGCAAAACTGCCCAGGAAGCATTGAATTCTGGCATGCAAATCGTTAACCACTGGATGCAGGGCAGATCTTCCGTGAAGGCCCACTCAAAAACTCCTGGCTTTCTGACTGCCATTTATGATTCTCTCGTGCTTGCATTTTTGAGCCAATTATCTTTCCACCTTGTGATAATTTTATCTAGTCCACATCGCTCCAATCTGCTTATGAGAAGGTCATGTGACAGTTTATCAAAAGCCTTACTAAATTTCAAGTTCATTACATTTCCTTAATTTACCCAGCTAGTTACTTTTTCAAAGGAGGTCACACTGATTTGGCACTACTGGTTCTTAACAAATCCATGCTGGCTGCTCATTATCAGCCTTTCCTCCTCCAAATACTTAGACATCCTTCCTTATCACTAGCTTAACCATCAGCCTGTGTCATAGGTGTGGTGAAGTGGTACTGGTGCGATGACTAACACTGTAAAGGAAATTTGGAAACCACTAGTGTGTTTGGGAAAACCTTTTCTCATTTGGACAAATAAGCACGAAGGCAGGATGTCAGATTTTTTAGTTAATTACTTCTTACATGCTCAGTCTTGTCCAGCTCTGTCCTCTGTGTAGAAGAAATCAAACTTAGGGATGTGTCAGAATAGGTAACCTGTAGTTTATGTTGTTTAGAGTAAAGGAAAAAGCCAATTGGAAGACTCATCTTTCAACAAATCCAATTCTTTAATGACAATCCTTTAATCCTTTTGTCCTGGCTTCTAGTAAGTAATGCCTGTCTTGAAATGTGTGATTAGTTCTGCTAAAGTCAAGGCAGTATTGTTCAGTGGCTAGAGCACTAGACTTTGATTCAGGAATTGTATTCCTGACTTCAACACTGACCTGCAGAACTCTTGATTGCTTTGTGCCTCAGTTTCCCCATCTATAAAGCACTTTGAGATATACTGATTAAAAGCCTTGTATAAGAGCAAGATAAATTTATTCACAGTATTTGTTAGTTATGTATGTAAGCTTAAGTTGCTTAGCTGTTGCAAAGTAGGCATGATATGTTCTTATGAAAGCCTGGTAGCATTTCACAATCCCTTTTGAACAGGTTGACTGTACAAAGTGAAAGCAGCAAAGAATCAGGTGCAGTATATTCAAACATACTGAATATTTTGGATATATAAAGGATGGCAAGCCCCATTGTGCTGATATGTAGCATTTTCAATGTAAGCTAAAAGGGTTTTTACAGTCAGAAAATAATGGAATAAAGTCAGTGATTGATGCTTTTAATTTCTAGGCAACAGAAATGAGTAGATGACTTGATCTTTTAATGGAGACTGACAATGTAGCATTCTCTCTAAGTAATGCTCGCAAGTCTAAGGTGGTGGAATTCAGTTTTGTGTGCTTACTTCTCCCGCAGAAGGAAACCTCCTCCTGGTATCTTCTTTCTGTAAGAATAATTCAGGCCAGACACATTCCCTGCAAAGACCTATGTGAGTATTCATGTTCTTTTTCCTCTACAGTTTTCAGAGTATGAGCAATGATTATTATAGAAGCAGGAGTCCTTTTAAATCAGCAAGAATGTCTGAAATTCATTAAGTATTCTACTAAGAGATAGAGGGACAGTGCTGGAACTCATTTCAAAGAATCAGGGGCTCCTAATCAGGATTTTCTGTTGGTTTTCCTTGATTGAGATGGGAAGATTATTTTATACATTTCTTTTTTGAAAAATGGTTTGCAACATATTGCAAAATTCTTTTGGTACATTCCCCTGATTATTAAACAACTCTAGTTTGAGGCAGTTATTAGTCATTTGTAGTGTCCGGTGGAGAAGGGCAGTTATAGTTTGTTAATTTTCTCAGTTTATTAGGTAAGGCTCCTCCCAGGTGATAATCACCAAGAAATCAAATAAAATGTTGGGATACTCTCATTACCTAAGTGCAGACATTAGGCAATAAGTGTTGCTTTGTCTTTGGATTCATCATAATATTTTGCATTATTTGAACACATTTTAGCTATGTGGCTCTTCAAGAGGCCACTTTGGGTATCGTTGGCCTAAATGACTTCCCCAAGCCTCATAGCAGGTTATATGGCAGCCCTCCGAAAAGAAACAAATCTCTTGCTTCTTTCTTCTCCGCTCCCTGGACCACCAACTATATATTTCTATTGCTTTAGTTCGAAGTGACTGGTAGTTACCACATGTACTCTTACACACTTCCAAACATTTAGGAGTTAGATCTTGAAAATGTGTCCATTGTCTGTCATGGAGTTCTTTTTAGAGGCTGAGCATATTGTGACTCTCTCTCTCTCTTGCTTTCAGAATTACTTCCTTACAGTGTCACATTAGCTAACATTAGCATCAGACTAGTAAATTTCTAGTGTATTTTATGTCTCATGTGAATACAATATATTATTTCTTTTTTTGCTGTAGTGAGCCATTCTGATTGCTATGTTAGCCTGTGGTTGCCTACAGCCTCACATGAAAAGGTCAGGACCAAAACCATCTCAAACAACAGTAACCCTCTCTGGAATGAAAGCTTCCATTTTAGGATCCAGACTCAAGTCAAGGTAGGTCATTTATTAGGGGTGTGCGAAATGGACCATATTCGATTTGGATTCAGATTCAGCCTGAATCGGGGACAGTGATTTGATTTGTTGATTTGGATCACTATCCCTGATTCAATTCGGCGGAATCCATATCTGAAGATTTGACACTGATTTAAAGAATCAACAGTTCAGCCATAAACAGGGCTTTAAATGTTTTTCCTACATACCTCGAGGTACCAGGTGCAGCTCGTGAATGCTGTGATGCTGGGGCACATGGAGCATCCCACAGGAGTGTGGGGGCGCCCCATGTGCTAGGCAACAAACCCAGAAGTGGACCGGAAGTACTTTCGGTCCACTTACAGGTCCACTGCTGAATGCGCAGAGCTCACCTGGCTTGGTGACTGGCCATAGGGGTGACCCTGGGTGCCCCCCAGACCCAGAGCTGGGGGGGGAACAGGGGGAGCTCCCAAGTGAAGCCAGAAGTGGAGCAGAAGTGCTTCTGCTCCACTTCCAGGTCTGTTGCCGAGTGCACTGAGGAGCCCCTTGCACTCCTGTGGGACACTCCATGCACCCCAGCATCTCAGCGTTGACAAGTTGCCTGGTACCTTGAGGTATGTAGAAAAAACATTTAAAGCTGTGTCTATGTCTGAATTGCTAAATCTTTCTGAATCTCTCTGAATTGATTTGGAGGGTTCTGATTCAATTCAGAGAGATTAAAGGGTCTCCTGATTCGGTTCGGATTCAGAGATTTGGCCACTGAATTGGGTCAAATTTCTGCCAAATCAAATAAGGGACCAAAGCTTTGCACAGCCCTATCACTTATTCTTTCGTATTGATTGAACCCATCAGGGCCATTGTGAGCATTACCTACATTTCTTGGTGTCCCTAAAATATAATTTTGAATTCGTACCCATCTTCTCCTTTGGCTTCAGAACATTCTGGAGATGGAGCTGTATGATGAAGATGTAGTTACTAAGGATGATCTCTTTACTGTAACCTATGATGTAGCTAAAGTCAAACCTGGAGAAACAGTTCATGAGCAACTCACTTTTAATTCAGAGGTAAGGCCTAAAATGATAAGCAGAGCTGGGAAGGATGCTGCTGTCTTTTTCCTTTCAGGTGGTACCCTTTTTTACGTTTGAGTTCGTTTGACTTTGCACGTGGAGCTGACTCCAGCAAGATTTTTTCTGAGGAACATTTCCAAGGAACAATGAAAGGCCTTCTTTTTTCCATCCTTGCTAGTTATTTTTAGTAGTTTTTGTAATGATCTATCATTTGCATGAGAGAGGAGATAGCTTTTCAGAATTGATTCATCTATAGCCTGTACTGTCTGCTGCTTTTTCTATCCCAGGCTTATAATGACTTGATTCCCATTTAGTTAAAAGGAACCATTTCAAATCAGTTTCAATATAGGCAAGAACTAAAATCATGCCAAACAAAAGCAAGCAAGTGTATTCTGGTATTGTCTATAAATTAAAAAAAAAAGAATAATAAATGGGATTCCTACAAATTTCTACTCTCTCATCAAAAAAAATAAAAATATTTATGTAAGGCCTACCAAAAATGATCTTTCTGTTCATTATTCCTGGGAACAGAAATTATTGTGGTTTGGAAATGGAAAGGGGAAGGTGAATAAAACCTTTAATAATACATTTACTTGTATATATATGTGACTTGTGTAGCATTAACAGATCCTAATCAAATATCAAGATCCTATTGTGCCACGTGTCATGCATCCCTATAACACAAATATTTAATTTAATTACATGAGGGGAGAAGAAATACCAATACAAATGACAGACAGGAAAGGAGTAAGGTAATAGTGAGATGGGTTACAATGAGGCTTGGCAGAATTTGATTATAATTTTTTGTTAATTTCAACAGCTAAAACCAATGTTTATTTTTAAGCATTTATTTAGATTTTTATTGATTTAAATTTTCAGGATTGTGTGCAGTTAGGGGCATGGGAGGCAGACAATTTGGAAATAACAGTATACTCTTAAAAGCTTTATAAAAGCACATGTCAAAATATCCATACATCAATAAAGCATACCTGCTCTAAATCATTCTGTTCGTGTGGTAGTATATTCCTACCAGGCTGGAGCCTTTGCTCGTATGGAGTGAAGCACAGGGGCAGAAGCTCGGCCACGGGCTGCAGGCTGGGGTTGCTCATAGATTGTAAAGCCAGAAGGGACCTTGGAAATTCATGAGGTCCAGCTCCCTGCACCAAGCAGGAAAGACAGCTGGGGGTCATGTGGTCCCAGCAAGGTGACTGTCTAGTCTCCTCTTGAAGATTTCCAGGGTAGGCGATTGCACCACCTTCGGAGGGAGCTTATTCCAGAGTCTGGACACCCTGATTCTGAAGAATTTTTTCCTAATGTTGAGCCTGAATTGATCTTCCAGGAGTTTGTGGCCATCTTTTTTTTTTAATAACATAAGTTGCATAACCCACACAAACCATAGCTTGGAGAACAGAAACTGGTCCTGGAGTTTTGAAAACACAAATTCAAATCCTCTTTTCTGGATGTTTGTGAGCTATGACAATTTTCATTCAGACTCAAGCTTACTTAGTGAAATTTGGGAAATATTTCTCTACTTGGCATTTGTATTACATACACAAAAATACTGCAAATCAAAACTGCCAGGGATGTTAATATAAGCTGAGACTGCAGGTAAAGTGAGTAAAAGTACCAATTAACAGATTGAGTGATGGGGTAGCAATGCCCCATTTACCGAAGGCATGAATTATGGCAATGATACCAGGGGGCTGATTTAAGGCTGTACCAAGGTGTGGTACAAAAGGCAGTACTCAAACAGTGAAATATCCTACTTTTCTAATGTTTGTGTTTTATTGCATGTATTTTCAAAGTCTTGGATGCATTAATTTTCTCAAGTTCTGAAAAGATGTAAGACACGGGCAGGTGTTTTAAAGTGAATAAAAATATGAATATGAAATGGCCTTCATTTTTAGTTTATCTGGTGCCAGTAGGTTTTGACTAGAGTTGGTGGCACTTGCTGCAGGGGGAGGCGAGTCAGGAGACTCCAGGCTGCCAAATGCCACTGAATGCCTTGAGCACTGTGCTGGGGACAGCAGTCTCCAAGCTCTAGGTGAGAAACTGCTCCCCACGGCCCCTTAGGGAGCAAGCCCTGCCTGGCAGTCACCAGTGGAGGGGCAGCCCAGCCATAGCCTCCTGCCCGTGTGGGTGGCACATGGACAGTAGCTGGGCCCTGGGAACAGCCCCATGTGCCCTGCCTCGAGCATACAGGAGCTGGGTCAGGCTCGATGGGAGTTTGTCATCTGATACCCATTTGGGACCTGGACAGAGCAAGCAGCCTGTGGCACTGGGCTCTTGGCAACAGGACCCTGCAGCAGTGTCCCCCCTCCATGCTCTGTTGCCAGCAGCCAGCAGCCAACCAAACCCCTCCCAGCACAGCCCTCAGCTTCTGCAGTGGCTGCCTGAGCCAGTGCCAGAAGAACAGTGTGCAGGCAACACAGCCCAGGCTCCCCCCACCCCACCTGCAGAGGTTGCCATGTGTGTGTTTGTGCACAGCACCCCCAGCCTGGATTTTCTTACCCCCTCATCTCAGATTTTTTTTTCTTACATCCCTTTTCTGTACATTTTGTTTATTACTGATGGAAATATTTTTCTGTCAGTCTGTACATGTGAGGTGAAATTGTTTAGCGAGAAAAACCAAATTGTGCCAAGCCTAGTTGTAAGGTTCTGTGCAGTGCTTAAAGAACATCAGCTGGCTACCCACTAGCTGGATTTACCTTCTTTGTAAGAGAATAAAAAATAATAGCTCCCACTCAAATGGGACACATCATATAATTAGAAACAGATCACCAAAGTTCATGTTTTCTGATCTTTTATGATTAAGCTCTTTTGTGTTTGGTTATTGTTAGTGCTGATAATTGTTTTTGATGTCTTAGCTTCTACAATAGTATAATATCTGTTCTTATTTGGACAGCACCTTGAGGGTGGTTTAGCTGCAAGTACAACTTAAAATCTACATTTTGTTAGTGAGTTTGGCGCTCTCACAAAAATTGTTTGTCCCACTTTATTAATTCTTTACTAACATGTCACACTGTAATCAAAGAATATGGTCATACCCATCCTGTATGTTCTATCATACTGGCTACCAGGGATGCCTGAGAAAAGAGACTTAGATAAACCAGGGTTCTTCCTTGATCACTTATTGTTGTCTTCTTCCCTAGGGAAAGGAGGTTTTGGAAGTGGAATTCATGATAGGAAGCATGTAAGTTATCTGCTCTGAAATTAGAGCATTATAAGTGACTATAATATAATAGTCATTATAGATCAAGGCTGGGGATTTTCACTAGGTTGTGCCAAGGTTCCTGCTATGACTAAAACCCAGAGGTTCCTGGATAGTAGGTCTTGCTTCTGTGTTCAGGGTCAGACCAATTCCCATTCCTTCTGGGGACAGGAAGGATTTTTCACCCACTGTCAGATTGGTGTGGACTGTGGGGGGTTTTGCCTTCCTCTGTAGTGGGGGCATGTGGCTCTCTTCCTTGGATCTCTCAAGCCTATTCTAACAACCTTTGCAGCAACAGGATATTGGCCATTATTATTCCCCTGCCTTACCTGTGGCAAGTTAGGGTGCTATGCTTTGTGGCCGTGTGGCAGGGTTGCCTGTTTAGTTTTAGTAGTAGATTAGATAAGGATGTGCTTGGGATGATTTGGGTACAAATGATTCTGTCTCAGGCAGGAGTTGGCCTGGATTATGTCTCTGAGCTTTTGTGTTTTGATTAGAACTGGTTGGGATTTTTTCTTTGATTTTTCTTCTTCCTTAAAAAACTGGAAAACCAGAAACTGTTTGAATGACATTATTTTCAGAACAGGTTTTCAGGTCCAGAATGGAAGGAGGTGAGAGGATGGGCACAGAGACCTCATGGAATAACTAGTAGCCCAGCGGCAGGGCACTCACTGGTGATGCTGGGGGCAAAGGTGTAACAGCCAGAGTCTGTACTCCGGGTGGCAGCTGGGCCAGCAGCAATGGCAGCTTGTGTTCTTGTGCTGTGCCTAAGTGGGTGTCCAGCTGCTGCCATGATGACCCACCTCTCATTGTGGTACTGGTGGAGGAACACACAGGCTCAATTCTCTGCTCTGCCTGATTTAGAGCAGGGACCAGGAAGCTGGATCTCCCAGGTCTCTGGTGAGGGCTCTAGCCACCAGTTTATCACTATTTTGGAGGTGTCTCTCTTGGATTTTTTCTGTGATAAGTTTTGAGGTGTCTGAGTTGCTCTACACTAGAACAAAAACAAATGGCAAAACCTGGACATTTGTATGAGAGAGTTTCTTTGATTTTTGACCAGTTCTAATTCTGAAATTGCCATATTGCCCCACTCCCTTAAAAACAAAAAACCCACCAACAAGGGCTTAGTGTTGTAATCCATGGAAGCTTTGAATTTACCTCCCAGGCAGATAAAGTAACAACATGTTGCACAGGCTTAGAAGAGCTGGCTTTTCAACATGCCTAAAACTGAGACATTTAATACATGTACCTCATTGCTAAAAGCTTTTATTTGAATGCCTTTTTTCCAGCCCCAGTCCTCCGAGAAACTCATTACTAATGGCGTCCTGGTGGTAAGGTTTCTGAATCATGGTGGTGTCATGCCATCTCTTGTGACTTTGTTGCAATTCTTATAGTATTTTGTAATTTCCTTTAGCCCTAGGTCCTGAAGTCTAGTGATTTTTATGTAAATCTGTTTTAAAAGAAATGTTTCTTACTGTTATGTTTGTAGAGAAAAGCAGGGAGGGAGGTGTAAAGGAGGACAAAGGAAGCCCACAAACTGAAACAAATGAAAGGCAGCTGAAAAGACTTGATTTGGGGGGTCTGATTCATGAATTTGAACTTTTGAATTCAGCAGTGTTGGTATCAGGAAAAATCATGCATACATTTAAATTGAGTCATTCTTGTCATCCAAGTTTTACAAAACACACTAACTAGAAGGCATGCTTTTGCCCTCCCTGCCCACAACTAGGTGTTGCAGTGTTGATCAAATTTTTATATTAAACATGTATAAATGTATATTTTTATAGAGGAAAAGCTTGCTTAACTGTTTAAATAAGCCTATTTCACTTGAAAATAGACCCATTTTTGCTTTTAATCTTTATTTTTACTGGGAAAAGTCTCTTTTTAGCTTGATAAATTTGTATGCCATGTGAAAATCAGATGGGTATTCAAATTTGCATTCTATGTGACCTTAATTTTGAATGGTTTTGCAAGAAATTCCTTTATCTGGATTAGTGGGGGGGTATTGAGGCACATTAGAATTCTATTACAAGTTGCATAAGAGCAAAGCATGACCAAACATCTACTCTCTGTGAGCAAAATGCTTCTCAGTAGCTGGTTTTATCCTTATGGGTTGTCTGTCACAGGCCCGGGAAATGTTATGTTTGGAAGTTCAGATGACCAAAGGGGAAAATGAGGAGCCTTTAAAAAGTGAGTTTACCATGAAGTAAATCCTGCCTACTTGGCAGCCCACACTTGTTAAATAAGAAACATTAAATTTCTGAATTACTTCCAAATATCCATAATAGCAAAAGAAAACAATTGTTGAGAAAAGCTTGATCCTTGGTACAACTGTCTTCCATGTGGATCTGAGTAAATGGTGAAGGGAAACCCTTTCAAACTTCCCCAAATATTTATTTACCAGCATTCACATTTTTAAACAAGTTTGCTTAGACCATTTTCACATCCTGTTTTATGCTAACTTTCCAGATGTGTTCTAGCAAATGACCTTATTGGTAAGAATATTGACAAATATTGGAAAATATTTCTTGAAAACAAATTTACATTTAGCAACTAAAAATATTCAGAAATTTAATTCTAAAATTATTATTAATAATTTGAATTTCAGTAGAGGCCACAAGCAAGAGAAGGCTGTATTGTACTAGATGATCCAGATGCATGGCTGGAAACCATACACAACCAGGAGAGTTTAAAGCCTAAATGGATGAGATGGTTAAAGGCTAAAGGGTAAATGGAGGCAAAAAAGAAATAGAGCAACTTTCCCATACAACAGATCAGTGGCAGAATAAAGTTTGGAACCCAGGTCTCCTGACAAATACCGAGTCTTTGTAGAATTCTAGTAGAATTCAAAAGTTTGTTGAAGTCTGGTAGACTTCAGCTATGATCATGCAAACACTGATCAGAGGTATATCACACAATTTACGAAAGCCGTCTGAATTTCCATAGATTGGATATCCCCAAGGAAATGCTCATAGACAAGCTTCAGACCAAAAAGTTCACTGAAAATATTCCTTGGTTACTTTCAAATCACTACTAATATTGTGAATTCCTTATACCAGGGGTTTTAAACTGGGGGTATGTGTACACTTGGGGTACTTCTGATGGCCTCAGGGGGTATTTGGCAGTGGCTGCTGCCAGTGCGTGCTGCTGGTGCTTCCACCACTGCTGTGCTGCCAGTCATGCCACCCACGTCCAGTTGCCGATTGGCTGCTGGGGACTCCTCCCCCACCCACTCGTCTGGCCACCAGGGGATTCCTGCCTTTTTGACCAGCTGCCAGAGGTACAATGACCCTAAAAGGTTGAAAACCCCTCCCTTAGACCTATGTATTAATAAGCTAAGAGGTATGTGACAGGAGTATCACTATCGGAGCCTTTCTCCGCCCTCCTGTAATGGGCCAACCGCTTGCTTACTCACCTGCCACACCTTGATCTTATTTGATTAATAGATTGTTGTAATCAGTGGGAGGCTGCCCATTTTCTGTGCCCCGGTGACAGGGGGCACTACCTACAGCTCCTTTTCCTCCCCTACACCGCAGCCCAAGCCTCGCAGATGGTGCTGACATGGTTTGACCTGGGCCCTGTTGTGTCTTGGCCCTGCTCTTTACTCCTGGGGGGGTCCTCACTGCCCCCCGTCACTCTGGGGGCTCCTTGCTGTCCCCTTCTCACTCGGGGCTGCTCACTGCCCCCTCTTGCTCAGGGCTGGGGCCAATGTACCCCACAAATGCTGCGCCCTCTCAGGCGCCAGAAACCCTCATGCTACTGGGGAGTCCCTATGAGGCCTCCTCCAACCTCTAATAGCCTCACCCGGTCCTCTGGTCAAAATAGTGAACATAAGAACACAAAGCCCCTGGGCTACAACATAAAAACTAGACCATCTGGTTAAACTAGATTCACCCCCTACTAGAGAGTGAAAGAGAGAGGGAGGGAGAGCTCCCCAACCCCAGCAGCAACCAGGGGATGTTCACACCGCCAGAGCTCTCCCCTCCGTCTGTCCTAGCTGAGTTCCTACTCCCATGGCTGCCGGAGAGGAACTGCCTTCCTGGCCTCCAGCCTGGGCTTAAGAAGGGCTAAGCCCTGCCCCTTCCTGTCAGCTGGTTTTACTGGTTGCCCCGGCAACCAGCACCTGCACAGCCCTGGTGACTGGCAGCTGAGCCTCCCCCTTCCCGGCACTTGGGGTCTCTCCTGAGCCATCTCCACTTTCAGGCGCAGGGCACCAGGGTGCACTGCAACAAGGTACAATTCATTAAAATGTTATTACCTATGAATTACTTGCACAGCCCTACTTTCAGTATCAATGATTAATTCTGTTCATGTTTCTGAATGACCAACAATTCTCCGCATTTGGAAGTGCCTAAGTCTCTAGTGCCAAAGTCAATACACCTTGAAATTTACTTTTCTTGAATAAGGGCATCATATGAGAGAAATGGGAAGAGATTCTACTCAATGGGATGTCTGGTAGGGCTCACCTCTGCTCCTGAATAAGACTAAAAAACAGTTCATACCATATTATGTGCACGCTAGGAGGTAATGGTGGAAGAGTGGGGATAACTGAATGTTGGAGGAAGTCAGCTCTATGATTCATTGTTATTAATAATAACAATGAACAATAATAATGAATCTTAGAGCTGACTTCCTTATTACTTATTACTTCCTTAATAACTTATTATCAGAGAAAGAGAAAGCACCTGGATAGAAAAATTTTCTCCTCTGTGATCAAATTGCCTGTCTTGTAAAAAATTGTGGAGACACAGATAGAACTTAGAAGCGATAAGGTTATTTGAGAAATGGACCTCCCATTTTATAATGGTTTGGCTCTGGCATGGATGAATGGACTACAGGGCTGCTTGCTTAGGATTTGTAAGGTGTGCAGGGGAGAGAATACACAGCTAGCTGGGAGGTGTTCCAAAGGGGTGCATTGTCATGTTCTTATGTTGATAACCCTATGTACACTAACTGGCCTGATTTATCTAGGGGGTGAAAGTGTTATGCTTATGGTGAAGGAATCCTATGAAGAAATGCAAAGAATCACTGAGGACTCAGACATCCTGTGCTTGCATTGCATAAAGGGTTGGGAGCCAACATTAAAAGCCACACTAGAGGTAACATCCTCTATCCATTATCAATTTGTCAGCTTGTACAATGTTTGCATACAGTGCACCAGGTTAATCTATTTTTTTTAGTTTACTGTGTTTTTAAAATGTTTCCCACTGCAGTCAAAATACTTGGGATTTTCTTTTCAGAGTGGTGCAGCTGAAACAAAAATGCAAAGAGATGCTTCCAGTGGTTGCCTGGAAGTACCACTTAATTCATTCTCCATTGGACAGAAAATGAAAGTAGCACTGCCTTTGGAAAAGGTAAATGCAGGGTGGGACTGGGGGGGCATGGCGCAGTGGTGCAGTTGCACACCCCTTTTTTTCCTGCTGCACCCAAAGTTTAAAACCAACTGCCTGGCAGTGGCAGTAGCGTTTCTATTCAGGCAGCAGTGAACGAGTCAATTGACTTCAAGGCTCACTACAATTTGATTCCTTTTAAACTCTTCCTTGGACAAGCATTAATTACCCTCCCTCTTTTTTTTAATGGTTTTTAATATTTTTACTAATCAAGCTATCTTTTCTTCTGCAATTCTGCAGTCTGGTAATGTAGCTCCTATTTCACTGGCCTGAACACTGTTTTTAACTCTACCTGGCAACATTAACTTGCGTGTGGATATTTTAATTTAGGTGAACATTAACTCAGGTGTGGAAATAACTTTAACTGAAGCACTGGATGCACTGTCAAGAAGGCTTGATTTTATTTTATGAACCTGAAAGAGATGTATGTTTAATTCTAATGGCTACAGGACTAATGAAGCAATGTCTTCAGAGCCTAATTTGTTGTGTTTTTATATATCATATATGATATAGCAAATCAATACACATTCCAACATTTTTTTGCTTTAATCTTAAACTGAGTAATAAGCCTTAGGTCCCTAGCTTATTTGTAAAGCTTCTAGTTTCTTTTTAAATGGAGAAAAATATGTTATAGATGATGATGTGTTATAGATGATGATGTACCTTTCCATTTGTACTTCTTTTTTCAAAATCGTAGATCCATCCATGGATAAGTGCTTTTCCTTCTTTTGTTGAATCAGATGCATATGATGGTAGCTAGTTTTAATAATCAAGTTCTTGTTTAATTTGTTATGCCTTTTGAATCAATAAGATGCATGGTTTTTCAGTCTTTACATCAGGGGCAGGCAAAATATGGCCCACCAGGCATTTTTATTTGGCCTACGGTGCCCACCAATTAATTGTACTCCTCTCAGCTCTTTCACCCATGAGGATGGGAGCGAGGCACCCACGTATACACCCCCCGCAACATGCCCTATTGCGCCTCGTTTCCACCTCGTGGGCGGAAGGGCCCAGCCCAGCCAGCACACAGCTTCCAGGTCGGGGTTTGCTGCCATTGCCAGGGGACCTGTTCAGCTTCCTCAGCATCCCACTTGTTCCGGGCAGCAGATAGGGAAGTGGTGGTGGTGGTGGGGAGCTGCAGCTGGGTAGGAACATAGAGCCCTTGCCCAGGGGGGAGGTGGCAGTGCGGAGTTTGGGTTGGCAGGGTGTAGCTGTGAGGGGGGGGGGACCCCCTAAACTCCCCACATTGTGCACAGGCCCAGCAGGCAACAGTGGCAGCAAGTGGGAGTGCTCAGGGTGCTTGTGCCCACCATAGGTGCTGCTGCCTGATGGCATGCAGCTCTGGCCAGCACTGCAGATCACAGCAAGGGACACAGCCCAGCCAGGCTGCCTTATCATTGACACTCCCTGCCACACATGTGCAGCCCCTGCCCTTGCGTGCCACTGGAGGGAAGCTCCGTTTTCTGGAGCTGGAAGCCTTCATCACTCCCTGCTGCACAGATCCTGGGACTCGGCCAGGCACAACCACCCTGAGCGTTCCTGCCTGCTGCTGCTGTGTCATAGTGGGGAGTGTGAAGGGGGTCTCCACACCCTTCTACCCTCCCTCAGCCCACAAATGCCACACACCCACACCCTGCTCCCACAATCCCACACATATATACATAGCCACACCCCCCACACCCTATCACACACCCACACCCCAGCATACACATGCACACATCCCCAACCACACGCTGCCACACAATAGTCAAGACTTAGAATTTATTCTTGAGTTATTATGCAATCACTTCTATATACAGTATGTAAACACAAATCATGACAAAAATATTTTTTGTAATAAAATTCAAATATTTTATAGTAGATGTTTGACTTTTAGTGTATGATTTATTTTTTTCTGGTTCCAAGATGGCACCCCTCCCCCTCCCAAAAGGAGTATTTCTTGGTGGGGGGGAGTAGGGAGAGGGGAACAAAGGGAGTAACTTCTGGTAGCAAAGGTCAGGGGTTAGGAGCGGGACTTCCAGTCTCAAGATGGTGAACAGAGGGCAGGGCCACTGTCAAGGGGTAGGGCTACCCATGTGGCCCTCGAAAGCTCACCAAAGCTTGTTAAGTGGCTCTTTACCTGAAATAATTGCCTGCCTCTGCTTTACATGATAGTATATAAAGAGTATAATAATTTACGATTACATTTCATTTATTCTGTCACAGTTGATATATTTCTAAAGTACTTGCTTTTGCCTAACCAGAAGTGATTGGGCTTGATGTAACAGTCATCAAATTCTTTAATCTTTGAAATTCTTTAATCTGTTTAATGCAGGGGGTAGACTAGATGTTCATAATGGCCCCTTCATCTATATCACACACAGCCATATCCAGATGTGCAGGCACATGCTGTTTCTGGCACTGCAGACCTCTTTGCAGCACCACAAACCACATGTGCAGAATGTTAAAATGTGCCCCACATTGCAGATTTGTAGTACAGGGCAACATTTTACTACCAGGAAATCCTGGTAACAAAAAAAAAGGCAAGAAAAAAAGCAGCATGGCACATGCAACAGGAGCATACACTGTCAGACATGGATACACTGGCAGTGCAAAGGTGTGCGCTGCGGCAAAAAGTAGCAGCACAAATTTGTGTCACTACTGTTATTGTTGCTGCAAGTGTATACCCCTGCATATGGAGATGTGTCCCATGAGTCTATCTCTTGTCTGCAGTGGCAGACAATTCAACCATCATGTTAGTTGTTTGTCTGGTTCTCTTGGGGGGGTATGCTAATTATTCAGCGATAACCATGAATTAATTTCATTGCAGTATGCTCATATTCTTGCCATCTGAGTTACGTAACCCTGAAATCCTTTGTTTTCAGCCAGCACATTTGGAGTTACAGCTGAAGGCCAGTGAGTGGTAAGCTGCTTTGTCCTATTCACAACTGAACTTAAAGGGAAGATCTGTGTGCTGAAGAATGAGAGTACATGGTAGTAAAAGCCTTTGCTGGATCAGATGTAGGGTGCTTAGCACCCTGCAGAATTGAGCCTATGTTATGGTGATTATTGTGACCCACCTTTGGTATGCTCCTAGATGGCTGCCTTTCTTTGGGCACAGTGACTTTGATTTTTTAAGAGCCTTGTGTGCTGCTAACATCATCATCATCAACAACAACAACAAAATAACCAGCAACAACAACTTCATAGAGGTTCAAATGTGGGGCTAACAGCAGTAGTCCTGTAGGGCTGCTTTTATTTTAATTAATATAATATATTACAGCACACAAAGATGCTAGGAACTTTAAAAAAAATTAAAATACATAGATTAAAAGAATTTTTATCCACTTTTTATGCCTGAAGTTTTGGATATATGATGCAAGATGCTTTAAAGGGGCCTTATTTTTAGAGAATGCTGAATACACGACCTCCGAGACACCACTGTTCTACTCCACTGATATTGATGGGAAGTTTCTGTTGAATTCACTGGAAGCAGGAGGCCCCTTTTCAAGTTCAACATCCCAAAATCAGTAGCTCTTGAATATTTATGCTCTGTTCTTCATCCCAGTGAATTTAGAATCAAGTTTCAGACACACCACACAGTAAGGACAATACATAAAAATAAGTGAGAAAAAGGTTTGTAATAATGGGGTTGCACATTCACTCAAACATGACCATGTTCCCAAAGTTCTGTAATTATTTTTTCTTAATGTAACTAATTCCTTGCTGGAAAGATGGAAGGAATGAGATTTTAGGAGGGTTTTGAATAAATATTGGACGGTGATGGTGCTTGGGTGAACCAATTTCTTGTTCAGGGGGGAAGGGCTACTAAAGCAATCAAATACAGAGGCATTTGGGGGTGGTGTCATGAGTGGAGCAGAAGGATCACAAACAAAGATTGGAGATAATCTAGACTGAGGATGAATGGTGTTGAACAGTGATGTAACTGTCTATTAGCAAATACTTTAATCCCTGTAGTGTTGAATGGCATGTTAGGAGTTATCCAACAGCTATGAACATTCTTCAAGACTAGTCACCTTTAGGAGCACATGCTGGTCTCATTGACATTAATTGGAGCTTGGATGTTGGAGCTCATGATTTGCCTCTTATTGTGATCCAACATTTTATTTGATTGCGTACAGCAGTTGGTTGTAGCCATTCCAAAGGACATAGGGGCTGAGCTATTCTTCAGCAGGAAGCAGAGCAGAGTGGCTGTGGAGAGGGTGCATGATCTGTACCACCCTCAGGATGGAGGTCACGTTATGCACAATATATAATACCTCAGGGTGTATCAGTGTCCATATCTCTCTATGTTCCAGCCTGGAAGGCCTTGATGTGCGCCTGGGGTTTGATCTGTGTGTGGAGGAGCAGGATTTCCTGAGGAAAAGGAAGAAGGTGGTTGCTGAAGCACTGAAAAAGTGCCTTTATCTGGAACAGGATCTGCAAGAGCACGAGGTATGTTGCATGGGGGCTTGCGAGGTAGAATTCCCTGGTTAGGAGCTTGCTGAAGTTAATAGATAAGGTACCAGGAGATGATCTCCGAAAAACATGCAGGATAGTCCTGGCTTTTGTAGGTCAGTAAAACTTGTGTCTGCTAAAATGGCTTCTTCTCTTCAGTTCTTTATGTTAACTCTTAATGTATGGAATAGGAGGGAGAGGAGCACATTTGATACTATATCGATATACTATTTATTTTAATACACAATTGGCTACAATTTGTGAGATGTTTAATCACGTACACTGGATGTTTTACATCCTCTGCTGAAAAACATACTGTACCAATGTAATACTTTAGAAATCTTCCACTGGGGCAAGTGAACATCTGAGGGGCTAGGCTTCTCTCCATTAGGCAGGAACCTTAGTCATTAACGATAATGCTTATGTATTTAACAGGTTCCACTAATAGCTATTATGGCGACAGGTGGAGGCTATAGGGCAATGTCATCACTATATGGCCATCTTCTAGGTTTCCAGAAGATGAATTTGCTGGACTGTGTTACATATCTTACTGGAACTTCTGGTTCAACTTGGTAAAGACAAAGAGGCTGTGGGGGAGGTGGTATTCTAAATCATTGTTCAGTAGTTCTCAACCTTGTTAGATTCAAGGCACCACTCAGAAAATGCCATTTCTTAGCTTTCACTTATTTCTTAACTACAGAAAAATAATGGATCAATTCTTCTGTTGTAAAGAACTCAGACCACACCGGGTCAAAATGTTTTTGACTCGATGGATTCCTATTTGAAATCTCTGGGTTTATCTTGTGACTCATGTGCATGTGCTTGTACACGGAACAGAGCTAATACTGTAAGGCTTTCCACAGTGCCCTTAAAGGGATTTTATGGCACTCCAGGAGGCTGTGGCAGCCTGGTTGAGAATCACTGCATATTTTAGTATTTCAAGGCCCAAGGTCAGATTCAAGCTGGTTCCATGTATGGCAATGCTTAGCTGTTGGAACGCCTAAAGATGAGGCACTTTGCTCAGGACAGTCATTCAGTTTGATTGGGTTTGGGTGCCTACAACCTCCATACTATAAATGATTGCACTTAGGTGGCTCAGAGTGATTCAGAGCTGGGAGCCTATATAAACAATTGGCATCTCCAAAGGGAAGTTCAGAAAGCTCAAGCTCAGAAGTAGACATAACCTTATCCCCCATAACCTTGTTATGCAATAAAGCTTGCCAAAAACTGGTGCCAATCTGAGAGTGGTTGTGAAAGAGTAAACATTGCCCTCTGCCCCCTCCTGCTTGCTGGCGGGGAGAGAGAAGCTGGCAGTCATCTAATAGCAGAGTTTCTTTCTCATTTTGTTCTTCCATGCACCTACTCTGGCAAAGAAAATCAGAGAGCTCTTCCGTGCTTAAGACATGACCCTCAATTTCAGAGAGCTGGTTTTGTGGGGAGGGGGGAAACGGGTATGGTATGTGAGGAAATATGGACATTGTCGTATTTCATTATCCCTTTTAAATGGCTAACCATTTAATTATAAAGAAATATGAAAAATTGAGTAGGCAGTTAAAGTGCCTCTATTTTTGATGTAGAGTTCTAGTTATTAATCAAAGAGCCCTAGATATTAATTACAGATGCTGGAATCTCACAATCTTTAACAGACAATTGTTCATTTAACATCTCTGTTTTCCCAGGGCTATCAGTAACTTGTATGAAGATGCTAATTGGTCACACAAGGATCTGGTGGGTCCAGTCAGCAAAGCTCAAAAGCATATCACCAAAAGCAAGGCAAGCGCTTCTTCCTGAAAGACTCTGAAGCGTTACATCAAGGAGCTGAGACAGAGGGCCCAAGAAGGACACCTCATTTCTTTCACAGACATGTGGGCTCTTGTACTTGAACATATGTTGCATGGTGAGGTATGTGTTCTGCAAATCACTCTCCTTTGCTACCAGATTTCTGTGAGGAGCCATGTCCTTATCTGTCTTCCTAGAGATCTTCTTGATGTCTGGGGCTGAGGATGAAAATAAATCTGAGGTGCTGAAATGGCTCAATGGTTCCCAGGAGTTACTGTTGCAGTTAGTTGCTCAGCTGCATATGAGAAAGGAGATATAAATAAGCAGCCAGGTTGAGTTGGTTATTTTAGATAAGGAAGAGTCTAAAATAACTTTTCTCACTTGCTCCAAAATACCACTTAAGTACCCTCTATTGGAACGTCTGTGCTGGCGAGATAGGCTTCGGACCGATTCTGTTTCCTGCCCCTATGTCCATGACGTTACGAATGTTCTGTCTAAGCCAGGGGAGTTTCCTGATCCTTCAGCAAGTCAAGCACTTTCTAAACCAGTGTGTAATGCCTGGGTTCAGCAGAGAAGCTGTAGGCAGCTTTCAGGAACAGATTAGACTTTATCATAAATAAACTAAGGGAGAGAGATAACTGGGAGACAGCGCTATTAAAAAACGGTTTGCAGCCCCTGCTCAGCCAGTTCTCCACCACCCACATGGTTACATTTGTGCAATTCTCTTAAAGGACTAGGCTCTTCACATCTCCCTTTTTCTTATGAAAAATAATAAAAGGCTATATCTGTTTACATTCATAGCATTCCAGCCGCAACAGCTCCCAATTAATCTCTGGATAGGCTTTTTCGTTCTTATAGACATCAGTTTTTTCAAAGGTTCAGCCTCTGCTCCTGGAACTTCTTTGTTCTACTCTTTATCCTTCCTGTTTTTTCCCCTTTGGGTCTGTGCTTTCCTCCACAGTGTCTGCAGCCTTTCATGTGGCTGGAAGGTGCTTGCCCACTTGATATCAGTTGACAAGCTTCTGGTTGGAGTAGTGGCTTTGCTTGACCAAGGCAGCATGCTTAATTCCCATTGCTCTAAACTTTGTTTGCTTGTTCTTGTTTTTCCTTCAGAGTATGTGTTCTGTGCTTACTGAACCCAGTAGCATGGCATACTCTACATTATGGGTCAGCAACCAAGCAAACCAAGATCTGTTTTGCAGTGGAGTCCCCCAAAGCTGGTGGAGTTTGGGGCTCATGGGGGTTACATTCCAGTAGTCCCAGTCCCCTTGTCAGTCTCAACCCTCTGCTGTGGGAGAGGCTGCTGCTGCAGGAGGAGGTGTTGGGATAGCCAGCAACCAGGGTGTTAATGTAGACCTCTTACTGCAGCCACTCCCTTTCTTGATGCCAAATTTACCATTACTGATTGCTGATTTGGGGGCACGTGGTAAGTGAGAAAATATGGTAAATAAAGTTACTACCTCCATCCCTGCAATAGTCAGAAAAATGGTTGTTTTCTGTTCCTTGCTTTTTTCTGTAGCTCTACTTGCTTTCGAGAAGAATTCTATTTCTTGTCTGAATCTCTTCCAGCCTTTTGTTGCATTTCTGGAGAGGTTCAGATGCACTGAAGCTCTAATCTGGTCCATTCTTTTCCAAAACGCCAACAGTTTCTCTCAAACCACTTTTGGCACCACATATTATAAGTGGGTTCAACAGAGGAACTGTAATCAGCCTTCAAAAACAGGATAGACCTTTGTTAATAAATCAACAAGAAGAGGGATAACAGGGAGACAACCCTATTAAGCTCCTTGAGGCCCTGTTCCTCAGCAACTGCTCACAGTCAGATGTCTATAACCAACACAATTACAGTTGTACCAGCCTGTTAAAAGGCTGGCATCTTTACAACAGGGTAAGAACATCACTGTCTCATCTAGTTAAAGGCCATGAACTGTGAAACCCAGGAAACCACCCCAGTGCCATAATAACAAGGAAATAACATTTCTCACAACAAAACCACTCATCACCTCTCAGTTCTAATCCTCAAAGGGAATTTACAAAATACCTTTCACAGACAAGCCTACAAACTTCACTTTGTCAACCTACTGGATACAAAAAATTATGGACTAAATATAGACATTGGATTTATGACACATAACCTACCTAACATCTGACTCCCCAGGTACCTCTAAACTATTTACCACCAACATTCATCACCCTTCCACAACCTGTCTCTCACTCACTGACTCTTCAATTTACATCTTCACTGACTGGCTTTCTTGCATGCATACCAGCCTCTGGATTTTTTACTATTTATTCCATCCAGGAAGAGCACATGTCAACTGCAAATGCTTCCTCAGCTCGATGAAGGGTATTTATACCTGAAAGCTTGCAAAGAAGAATGTTTCCAACTATTTGAGTTGATCTAATAAAAGATATCAGATTTACCCAAAGCACCTTGTCTATTTTAATAACAAGGATGAATAAGCATGGCCAGTTCTTAGGGCAGCCAGCTGTCCTGTTTATTTTCAGCACTCTTCCAGGGGCATTGGCTATCACTAGAGAGTTATGCCTGGAAATTCACATTCAGAGAAGTCTCTCAGACAGAGGAATAAAACCTACTTTAAGCCTACTTTTACTGGGGGCCAGCTTTTTGGCAAGAATGTTACAGATTAGCCCCACACCCTCCTCAAGTGCCATTCCAATCCCCATCTGCTACTCTGCTTTGTGCTAACTCCCCTGTGCTTCTTTCCTGATCTGCTGCTTTGCTTTCTGCTTCTTGCCCCAAGCTTCCTACACAACTGCTGCTCTGCTTTCTGCCTCTGTGCTGCCTGTCCCAACCCTAGTCTGCTTCATGCTAGACACAGAGGCTGCCTGTGCCACTTGTGGCTCATATGCCACAGATTGGTCACCCCTGTCATAGATCAGTTTGATTCATTTTATATACAAAATGTGAGTGCTGCATTGGTTGGTACGAGCAGCTACTTCTGACTTTAAATACGTTTCATTTTAAATTAGCTGCAGTCTTTGTCTAAGGATACCTCATTGTTCAGAACCAGAAAAAACAAATACTCTAAAAATACCCACGTTATGTAACACTGCTGCTCTGGTATTATTTTTTCTTAGTTTATGGTACTGCCATCCGACATACAAAGAGGCGATCTTCTTTGCTTCGCTGTGATTTTTTTCCTCATTGCCATTTTCTTACATCTGTTTTTTGCTTTTGATTAGCTAAATAATAGCACACTCTCCAATCAGCGCCAGGCTATGAATCAGGGGCAAAACCCCTTGCCTTTCTATCTGGCCCTCAATGTCAAAAAGGACATGCAAAGCAGTTTTGCATTTAAAGGTAAATGTTCAAATAGGGGTATTTTACCTCTCTGTTTAAAGGAGACACATATTGAGTATGTGAAGAAACACTTACTTTTCTGCACCTACCCTTCCCATGTGAAATTATTTGCCTCTTCTGACTTGGGAGGAGAGATATTTTTCCTTAATTTGTCATGGCCTTTTCCTGATTGTTACAATGCCAGGTTCTATTCCTAACTCTTTCCAGTAATAAAACAAATTAATTACAAATCTTCCTACAGTCTTTTGCTCCATCTGTGGTCCTGAGCTTCCCCAAAATGTCTCCCAACAGGCCATACTTCTGGACTACTACTAGACCTCAGCAGAGGTATAGCAGGGCAGTTCTGCACCTTGGGCACCCTACCCTGCAAAGGCAATGCCTGGGGCTGCTGCCCTAGTTGCTCCCTGTAAGTTATGCTACTGGACATCAGCCTTAGTGTACCTTCATTTCCTGGACTGAGGAAGGATTACAGAGCTGAGGCTGACAAATTCTGCATATATTTTGAATAAATGCAGTTAAGATATTCTGTGGCTTAATTAGCACACCGTAAAAAAGGGCTGGTTTATCAGGTGCATACATTGCAAAACATATTTATGAGTTCTTAGCCAGCGTACCATATGTGTGAGCTCGATGCCGAATTATGTAGGACTGAATTAAGCACAGGCTCAGACCTGTTCAGTTTAAAACTTTTATTGTTTCACAAAGTCATAAACTAAAGGAGGTCTGTTGGTTCACGAGGTTCCCAAATCAAGCCCTTACTCGCTAACCCGGAGGCTAGGTGCGGTTGCCTGATTCAGTAGTCTCAGAACTGGTCAACAGCTCATTTAAAAGGAGTCCCTTATCTTTTTTTAGGCAAAAGATACAAAACTGTCCCCATGGTGGAAGTGAGGCATCTAACATAACTTTACTATTAGTTATATATGATAACACTTATACATATGCATTTCTAATTCTTACTTCTATTGGTTATTTAGTTAACTTATCTATATTATAATATCAGGTGATACGCTTTGTATTATAATCATTACGCTTCTTATGTTAATTCTTAATGACCTTTATATTTCTTATGCTAATTTTCTATAACCTAAATACATTATTCATCTATATGTTTTGCTGGGTTTTGCAGGGTTAAAATGTCAAAACTGACATAATATGCGGTTGTTTTTTCGTCATTGCAGTTTAGCCATGCAGTTTCCTATTCTTAACAATGTAAGCGGCATGTCTGTTATTTTTATCATTGTTTAAAGGTCAGAAGTTCAGTATTTTCATCTAAGGGTCAGAAAGTGATTACCAGAATGTCAATCGCTGACTCCTCAACCTCCTTGAAGCATTCTGGGAGTTTTAGTGCATTTTTTTTTAATGCTAGGCCTTGCTTAGCATAAGCACTCTCTCACACCATAGTCATAACTTGACTAGTGACTGCACACATCTCAATTCCTGACATCTTGTTCTGTTACAGAATGGTGTGAATTTTCTCCTTTTGAGGTGGGATTTCTGAAATATGGAGCTTTCATTCGCTCAGAAGATTTTGGTAGTCATTTCTTCATGGGACGCCTGATGAACAGGATTCCAGAATCAAGGATCTGCTACTTGGAAGGTAAAGTTATTACAATAGAGGAAACCTCAGACTTCTAAGGAACAGTTGGACACACAAAGACAGTGTGGCCTATGCTACCGAGGTCCTGCGGACCCTGGGGCAGGATCCCACGTAGAGATGATTGGCAAATATTTTTTCTTATGAAACTTTTCATAATTTTCAAATTTGTAGTAAAGTAATTTAAAATGGTAAATTCCAAGTTTTTAAAAAGCTTATAATGGCTCAACACGGAAATTATTTCCAATTTTGGACCAAAAGCAAAGACTGAAGAAAACAGATTTTTAGATGCATGCAAAAAGTTCTGTTTTGTCAAAAAGTCTTTTTCCCCCAAACCATGTTTTGATGAAAAAAAATGTTGGCTTGCTCGAGTGTTAGCAGAATTCTGCCTGGCGTGGTAGCAATTCTGCAGCAACTCCAGGAATCTTTAACCTACTCCAGGCCTTGGACCAACAAACATCACCCATCAGAATCAGAGACTTGTCACCAGCTTACTGACCACCCACTAAACTCTTCCCCTCCTTGGTTGAGGAGTAATGTGGTACAACAGGAAATCTGGGCCTAGATTTTTTCTCTCTTTTGTATTAGTCTCTCTCTCTTTTTTTTATTCATTTCCATTTTTAACCTGTTGGACTTCAATGATCTTTCCCTGCCCTAGACTCCCCCAATTTTTTTTTTTTTTTTAGTGTTTCTCATAAGAGAAATACTAATCTGGTAGTGTGAAAGTTGAGCTGAATTTTGAGCCCTTGGTGTTTGAAAAATTAAGCAAATTTGGTTCCTGTTTCCCTTATGACCACCTGGATGACTATCTTATTCTAATGAACCAGGCTAAGAGGAAAGCCAATGAAATGACTTGTAGGTTTTGATCTAATTAGCAGATTCTCAGTCCCCAGTGTGCCTGTATTTACAGCAGTGTGGAGTAACATCTTTTCTGTGAACCTGCTGGATGTCTGGAATGTTGTCACCAGCTTGTACCCAGAATGGAAGGAAGAGGACGGTAATAGGGATTTTATACTATCCATTTTATTTGTATTAATGGGAGAGAGTTGTGCTGAAAGAAAATGTAAAGTAAAACTCATTTGATTTCACAAGATAAATGTCTCTCTAGAGTTTGTCTCTTTAGAGCTGGTGAAGGGAAGTGTTATGTTAGAGAAGGTTTACATAGGTAGGTAAGATGTTTCCGTATTCAGCCTGTTAAAAATACAGTGGTGGTTTCTACATCTAGAAGGATGAATCGAGGGGCTGGGGATTGATTCTTATTTGTGGACAAGGACTCTGCTTCTTGCTCACCACCGCTCTGTAAGTATTACTGGCTCTTTCTTGCTGGTGATAAAGGTTTAGACATCTTTCATAGGGAAGAAGTGACTTTTCTCAAATTTAAATGTACAAAATGAGAATGGACTCTTTATATCTTTAGGCCTCTTGTTACTCACGTTGGCCCAGAATTCACCTGCCATGTGAAAGCTGTCTTTCTACCAAAAGTTCCCTCCACTCTTACTTCAAAGAGTAGATAATGTCATGGCACTGTGGGGAAGCAACGACGCGAAGGCTGTCTGCACTGCTAGTTAAGGTTTCTCTTAGGCCTACCCTCAGCCTATACTTGCTGATCATCATCATCAACTGAAGACGTTTCAGTTTGAACCAGTTTGACAACTGGTTCTTGGTCAGGCTTCTGCTGGGTAGATTTTACTGATCAGAGGAATCAAGATATTCATAATAGGCCTTTGAAAACAGAATTTAGTACACTATCTGTAAGGACTGGGACGTGGACAGTCTGGAATAATGGTTAGGCCACCAAGGGAAAGCAGGGCCTGGGGCTGAGTCAAGGGCAGGAGCCATATACTGAAACCTCAGGCAAATCCAGAAGCAATGTCCACAACATAGTCCAGGGTCAGGATCCAGGGTTCAGATGCCAACTACCAATCTGAGGGGAATCCACAGGGCAAAGTCCAAAAACAGAGTTAAACTGGGGCCAGGAGCCAGGAAACAGAACCGGAGGGAAATGCAGAGCCAAAGTCTGAAAACCAGGGTCAGGAAGTAGGAGGCTTGCCACTGCTGGTGCTAAATGGCTAGGTGGTGCTCCCAGCAGGCAATCGGGATGCTTGCAGTTCCTAAACTAGGGCACAGTTCATTAGACGAGGCTTGCTGCAGGTGTGGCTACTGAGGTACTTAGTCCAGGCTGGCCTGCCTACTTGGAGTCCCAGGCTGTACTTAGCCAGGGCTAGTCTGCCTGATCAGAGTCCTTGACACTATCAAATTGCTTTTTTCCTTCCATTCTAGAGAAAAACAAGAGTCTGTCTACACAGCCTTTCTCGGCTCAGAAGACTTTTTGTTTCAGCCCACCTGATGAGATCTCACACATTGTCAATAAGATTTTGACCAGTCGCCCAGCGGAAGAACGGACCCCTAACTTCTTGAAAGGTCTCCAGTTCCACAAAGACTATGACCAGCATGAGGAATTTTCTACATGGAATGGTAAATCAAACTCAAAAATGACTTCATGGGGGAGATCTGATCAGATTCTTTGGGCAAATGTGAAACCAATCTTAAACAGAAGGGCTGACAAGTTAGGGTGGATGGCGCTTGGTGAAATGTGTGTGGTTACAAGGCCCACATAGTCTCTGTACCCCTCATCATACACATAAGCTTGTAGAAGTAAATAGTCTTGTTTGGACTTGATGAAGGATACTCTGGTAACAAAGGGTGCTGACAGATGCGGAAAAAAATGCACTTTACTGGAAGCAGCAGTGTATTACTTTGACCCGGCTCCGCAGTACCTGTATAGATCAAGTGCCTCAGCAGGGCTTTTTAGCACTTTTATCTAAAGCGGATTCAATCAGTTCTTACATAAATGCACCAAAAAAGCCCCACTGAAGTGCCTGATTTATTCAGATGTTGGGGAAGTTGGATGCAACTAACACATTGCCTCTTCAGGGTGTGTGCTGGACTTGGCACAGGAGCATGCTAAATTTAAAGTAAAGTACTGCTTCCCTCCCCCCAACCCATCTACAAGCAGCCAAAGTAACTATTCTGGAAAATTGCCATATCTTTCATCCCATTCATTCTTAAACAAGTATGATTTCAGGTGGCATAAACTTTCCAAAAGAGTTGTGGTTTTTCTTTGTTAGGGTCAGGAGCTGTTGGCATATACATGATTTAAGTGGGGAGTAGCTCTCCAGGACAAAATGCTTTCAATGCCAGGATTCCCTCATGTACCTTTTTGCTTATCCCATAGACTGAGTCAGAGTCAGACTGCACAGCATATATCCAGTTTAATGGGACTGCTTATGCTTACTACTAAATGAGTGTCCAAGGAGTCTAAACTGAGCTCTGAATTACTAAAGAGACTAAGTTTTCCTTTGTCTCTAGGATCGGATTATTTTTACAAATTGAGTTGTGAGGTCATTGGTAGAGCTGTATAGGACATACAAGGATAGGGTATGAAGTTTATCTTTAGGCAGAAATGCAGGTGTGTGTACCTTTTAAATTTCTTATAAGCTCAAGTTTGATTCTTCTGTGGTATTTAAGCTGTGCATAGGCATCATGTTGACCCTTTCTGCAGACATATGCATCACATTTCAAAAGAACATGAAGGCTAAATTCTTTGTAAATTCAAGAAGAACGAAGCTGTCTATAGTTAGGATAATGACATACTTTAAATATACTGAATCAGAGTTGCATCTGCGAGATCCTTTTGTTTTTATCTGTGTTTATAGAAATGTTCTTTATATACTTACATATATCAAATATTTGCTAATGACAAGGAATATTTGCTAATGACCAGATGTTCAAGTGGATGTGCCCCCTAATCATTTCACAACTCTGGAAGAGGAATTATGTCTGGTTGATGCTGCCTATTTCATTAATACCAGTTGCCCACCACTGCTGAGGAAGGAAAGAAGAGTAGATGTTATCCTGTACTTCGGTTACAGCCTATTGAAGACATGTTTTGATGTGAGAATATTCAAATAATCTAGTGAAGCTCAAAAATGGCTGTACTTTTGCTATGAGCTAGTAGCATTTAATGTGTAGAATTGAAATTTGCTTTCATTTTGCAAATAAGGGCCAGAAACTTGTTCCCAAAAGCAAAATGTTTGCAGATATTGAAAAATGATATGTTTTTGTCATTTTATGCATGGTAGTATAGGTTCACAGTGAGTGTTTGAATTCAGTCTGGAATGGGTCAGTGAACAGTATGGACTTATCTCTTTTTGGTTTTTTGAGAATTTTCCCTGACCAGCATTCCCAATTATCTCCAAGATTTTTTCTCCAAGTTTTTGACCAATTTTTTTTGGTTGAAGTTAGTATTGCTTGCATTCCAATATCATTCAGCTGAACAGATGTGTCCAACCACAACTGATCCACTGAATTGGGTGAAACACACTTTGACTGTTGTCTTGCATCAGCTAGGGGCCCAAACCTGTGGGAAAATGGGCAACATGGTCCCCGCTTACAGAGATGCACCTTGGAAATTCCCCAGAGCGCATCTTTAAGCACAGTATCTTGGCTTTCTTGCTTATAAAGATGCATCTCTGTAAGTGAGGAAAACTGGGGTTCCCTACTTACAAACTTGCCATGGGAGTTCATGTGGTGTGCAGGATTGGGCCTCTTAAGTTATGGGAGTGCCTGCCTGGGGTGCCTGGAGAGCATGGGCAGCTCTGGGCTGCCTGTGCTTTTGCTTCATAAAAGCAAACCAAGCAGCGTCTGTTTCCATCCTAAGTCAGTTAGTTTGCTTAATCCTGGAGCAGATGAATATTATGAATTCTCTTCACTGGCTAGGTAGGAGGACTCAGGCCTTTCCACTCTATGGAGTCCCAGCCCAGGATCCTGAAGTTAAGTTTTTCCAGCCAACTTTATTCTTGTCTGTCCCCCTATTGTACAGTGGCTACCTCTAGTACATGTTGATTACTCTCAGTTAGGGTGTTGTTATATGTTACCTTAAATATGTGTTAAGGGATCTTACAGGAATGTCCACATATTAGGGCAGGAAAACATGAACTGAGGATGCTCTGAATAGGTTGAAGATAATTCTTTTCCATCAAGGATTATCTCTAACTGGTTTCAGGCAGCTTGTGTTGCAGTCATATGTCCAAGAGTAGTTGGGAGTGGTCCTCAGGAATCCCATGAGGCACTGCTCCCAGCTGCTTTTTCCTCCCCCACAGCTGGGGGGCAGCTGGTAGAGATAAGGTAAGAATCACCTCGCCTCCACTCCCTTTCTGAGCTCCCCCCATGTACTCCTGCCTCCCCCCAACTTCTGGGAGCCCCAGGGGCAGCAGGGACAGGAGAACCCTCCCTGCCCCTGGGGTTCCCCCTTTTTTCCCCTGCCCCTGTGAATATTCAGGGCCCTCACTTCTGCCCCCCTCACTACACCCTTACTTAGTTTTCAGAATTTATCTTAGACCCAGAGCTCCCTTCCTAGAGCTCCTCTTAGTGTCAGAGCTCTCTCTAAGTCTCAGGGTCATTCTCTGCCTTAGATGTGTGTTCAGATTGCTCAGGTTTGCTTCATTTCTTCTGTTGCATGCTGCACTTGCCCCTTGATTGGTTAGTCTGGAGACTGGCTGCCGCAAGATCCTAGTTTTGCCAGGGCTTTGCTTAACTTTTTCCCTGCCGCATGGGATTTACAAACCCCATCATGCTCCCTTTGCTGTCTGGAGCACCTCAGTTTTATTTAATATGCTAATTATGTTGAAGGAGATGTTGCTGTAACAGACGAAGGCAGGGTAGATGTGTACCTTATAGACTACCTAAATCAGAGATGCATAAGCTTTTGTAAGCAGCAGCTTACTTTGTTGGATGGTGAGAAAGGACTATAAGAATCATGCAAGTTAAAAGTACAGACCTAAATAAATGCAATTGAAAAGTGACATTCTTGTATTCTCCCCTAATTGGGCATCCACAGCACCAGTACCTCAGGAGAAAACTATGCTTTGAAGGGTCTGGTTTACCTTTTTTCAGATTGCTGTGTAGGGACAGTGGTCAAGTGCCAGATGATACAAGAGGTAGAACCGTGCCACTATGACATAGTATAATATGTAAGTTACGAATCTCTTTCGAGGAAACGGGTGATACCATGATCCAAAGGAGTACCAATGCCTACTGGCTTATTCCTTTCACAGATCTTTTGGGATCACAGTTGCCTGATCTGGTTAAAGTGCGTGAATGAAGGAAATCTTTAGATGTTTGGCTGGGTCTTCCACTATAAGATAGTAATACATTTAATCTGATTGCAATAGATCTTCTGTGGCAACTTGCTTAGAAATTGGTTGCAAATAACCAGCAAGATCTACCCAGCATAAGCCTGACCTTCATAGAAAGTGTCAGTTTATAGCACAGATACTGAGCTGGCAGGGGAAACTAACTAAACTTTCTCACGTAGAGGTGCTCCCCAAGGATGGGTAGAGAGACATGATTAGTGGGTCACTGTAAAGAAACTTGAACTGCTATTAACTGTGCTATACAGGCAGTCCTTAGACTTACAATGCAATTGGTTCCTGAAAACCATGTCTTAAGTCAAAACATTTTACAGGCAGTCGTCAACTTACGACTGTTTGAGTAAATTACAGCACGGTTTTGAGATTCCGACGGGGTTTTGACTTTATGACGCTGGACACAGATGCTTCCAGCTGGTATGTCTGTTGTGGTGGGGCATGGGGGGGACAGATCAATGCTCCCCCAGCGAGGGAGGGATTGGGGCTGGGACTGGGACAGGGGCTGGCCTGTGGGCAGGGGTGCACAGGGAGGTGGTGGAGTGGCTCCCTCTGCTATGTGCTGCCAGTCTGGGGGGGAAAGGGGGGGCATGCGTGGGGTGGGCTGGGCTAAGGCTGCTCCGGGCTGCACTCCAGGCTGGCAGCGGATGGTGCTGGGAGTGGGGGCTATGCCCTTTTGCCGCTTGCTGAGCTGGGGCAGGGGAGAGACACTGTGCTGCCTCTGGACAAGTGGTGCATATTGGCTGGAGCTGTCTAGGCCTCCCCATGCCTCCTAGCCTTGCCCTGCCCCACCCCAGCTGGGTGTGTGGTGGCAGGGCATGGCGGGAGGTGTATGCCCCCAGATCTGTGTGGGGTGGGCGGGGCCAGGGCTGTGCTCCAGGTGGGCGGCAGGGGCTATGGGGAATTTTAGGGTGACTGCAGCCCCCCCATAATCCCAACTCTGCCACCCACCCCAATCTGGGGGGACACTCCCTCCCATGCCCTGCTGCTGCTCCTCACCCAGCCGGGGCAGGGTGGGGTGAAGCAATGTTTCGACTTAAGACATGGTTTTCAGGAACTAATTGCAACATAAGTCTGAGGGGTACCTGTAACTTGGAACCAATTTTCCTATGGGAACAATGTTATAAATAGGGCCTTGGTTTCTTTACCATGCTTGACACAGCTGCCTCCAGGTGGTAAGTCTGTTGTAGTGGGGGGGGCATATCAATGCCCCTGCAGTGAGGGAGGGATTGGGGCTGGGGCTAGGACGGGGCTGGGGCAGAGCCACTGCATTACCTGCTTACAAATGGTGCACAGTGGCCAGAGCCGCCCTGGCCTTTCCGCGCCTCCTGGACAAACCGTGGCTTTGCCCCACCCCACCCCACTCCATCTGGGTGAGCAGCAGCGGCAGCAGCAGCGGGGCATGGGGGGCGGGAGTATGCCCCTGGATTGGGGCAGGCTGGGTGGCAGACTGGGGGCTATGGGAGGGCTGCTGCCACCTAAAGTTCCCCATAGCCCCTGCTGCCCATCCAGAGTGCAGCCTTGGCCCCACCCACCCTGTGCAGATCTGGGGGCACACGCCCGCCCCATGCCCTGCTGCTGCTTGTCCAGCCGGGGCAGGGCGGGGCCAGGAGGCGTGGGAGGCTGGGGCCACTCTGGCTGCTGTGCACTGCTTGTCCGGAGGCAGCGCAGCGGCTCCGTCCCACCCAGGCTAGGCAAGTGGCAGGAGGGCAGCCCCAGCCCCACCCACCCTGCCCATGTCTGGGGCACATGCTCCTTATAGCCTCCTGGACCGGCAGGGCACAGCAGAGGGAGCCGCCCCCCCTCGTACCCTCCCCTTGCTTGCTTTACAGTGCCAGTCCCAGCCCCAGTCCCTCCCTTGCTGCAGGGACATTGATCTGCCACCCCGCCACACCCCACCACAAAGGACTTACCAGCTGGAGGCAGCTGTGTGCAGCATCATAAAGTCGAAACCCCGTCAGAACCTTGAAACAGTGTTGTAATTTACAAAGGTCGTAAGTGCTGTTTGTCGTAACTCAAACAGTCTTAAGTTGAGGACTGCCTGTAGTGTGTTAGCTGCTGTATGGCTTGCAGTCCTACTCTAATTTTGTTTAAAAGAAAACAGTCTTGCTAATACATGTTCAAACATTTTTATTTGTAAAGTGCAGAAGAGGCAGAAAATCTGAGTAGCAAGCTGGTTTTTTATATTCCAAGACAGACCAGAGAGCTTAGTTTTGATGTTCAGGTTCTAATTTTATTCCCCTCCTTGATGATGTAGTCCATAGAAGAGACAGGGCAGTACTGTGTGGAACAAGAACTACCCTTCCCTAAAATCGTACTGACTGAAGAAGACAAGAAGAATCCAAAGGAGTGCTATGTGTTTGTGGATGATGAGAATCCAGAGGTTCCCATTGTGCTTTTCTTCCCACTGGTGAACAACACTTTTAAAGAGTACAAGGCACCCGGTGAGTGACTGACTTTCCACAGGTACTTATCATATTTCATTTCAGCCTGACATCCCATAATAGGGTTTGTAGGTAATTACTGTAGCTCAGAATCATGAACCTTTTGCCCCATGCCGGAAAATAAAAACCCATGGCTGACAGAAGGTGTAAATACATTCTGTGGTGTAACACAATTTTTATCTCATCTTCATCAATGGAAGTTTGCTTAAGTGTTGATTTAACAGGCATTGGTATGATCTGTAGGGTTGTGTTTAGCTTCGGTCCCTAATTCAATCTGGCGGCAATTCTGCCCAATTCTGTGGCTAAATTTCTGAATCCTAATTGAATCAGAAAGATTTGGAAAGATTTGGTGATTCAGACATAGACACAGCTGTAAATGTTTTTTCTACATACCTCAAGGTACTAGGCAGCTTGTCAATGCTGTGATGCTGGGGTGGATGGAGCATCTCACAGGAGTGGAGGGGGCTCCGCAGCGCACTCAGCAGCCAACTCGGAAGTGGACCAGAAGCACGTCCAGTCCAGACCTGGAAGTGGATTGGAAGTACTTCTGGTCCTCTTTCAGCTTTGCCACCAAGCACACAGGGGGTATGTACCTGGTACCTCGAGGTATATAGAAAAAACATTTAAAGCTGTGCCAAATCACTGATTCTCTGAATCAGCATGAAATCTTCAGATTCAGATTTGGCTGAATTGAATCAGGGACAGTGATCTGAATCAACGAATTGAATCACTGCCCCCAATTTGGGTCAAATCTGAATTGAATATGGCCTGTTTTGCACACCCCTAATGATCAGATGTGTTGCATATGTGCTACAAGCCTCAGTTTTTCTCTAGTTTGATGATTTCAGTATCAAACGCTATGTAAAAGAAACAGTTTTTATGGGACAAAACTTTGCAATGTAAGCAGCAGTCGGATCTTTCTAAATCTTGCTGGTGAAATAAGCTTGTGCTTTGTTGCAAGAAAAATCCTTGATTTTGGGTTGGTTACAACAAAAGCCCTTGATTTTGGCTGCATTGTGGTGAAAAAGCTGCTAATGCTCTTTTCATTGCCCTACAAGTTGCTAACAGTGCTCTTCAATGTCCTCTTGCTGCTTCTGATGCTGAGTGAATGATTTTAGATGGTGTTGGGGTAGTGGTTTCACAGCAAGGGCTCACAGAATGCTGTGAAGATAGTTGAACTTGTTCCAAAGATCCTCTTCTAACAGTCAGGGCTAAAGCAGAAGCATATTTCTTTTACTTCATGATGTTTTAGTGGAGGAAAGTCATGCCCTAAGTGCTTAAGTAACAGCATGAAAGGATGGGAGACAGCCTTGTGACAGTCACATACCTTAATTCAGCTTCCCATCTCCTGGCAACCTCTAGGCTGAGGTCCTGATATTTTATTGTTGTTGTTGCAGGAGTGAAACGCAGCCCGGCAGAGATGGAAAAAGATGATATAGATTTTGTCAGCTCCATGTCACCTTATAAACTGGAAAATCTGACCTATAGCAATGATGACTTTGACAAACTGCTAATGGTCACTGAGTATAATGTCCAAAATAACAAAGACTTGATGCTGCAAGCTTTTTACAAAGCTGTAGAAAGGAGAAAACATCAACAAAGTTAATTCACCTTGGTGGAATTTCTGGATTAATATCAATTTTCACTCTGGCCTCTGTGTAAATCCTGGTAATGCTTAAAGATATGGCTTCTGCAGTAATGCCAGTAATGATCCAGTAGACTGAGGACATACACTAATGTATACATAGCAGAAGTAGGAAGGCCACAGGCCTAAATACAGCTTAAGTAGGTGACAGCAAGCGTCCATAAATCAGATAATTTATCCATAAGTGATTAACAAAAACCTGTCAGTTGACTTGTATAAAGTAAAAAACCATAAACATGGGTCATTAATATTCTAGGGCAGGGCTGTCCATGAGCTCATGGCCTGTGGGCTCCTGTCATTTTTTCTTCCCCCCAGCAATTGCCATCTCCCTAAATCACCTGCTCCTACTGCTGCTGTTGTCACCACCTTCCTTCTGGGCTGCCACTTCCTGCTGTTACCTTTGTGGGTGGTGCAGCCTGTAGCCACTTAGAACTTGGATGAACCTGTCCTGTAGTTTTAGACAATACATATATAGTTGCAATGCGTAATGCACTGTAATTGAATGAATTAAATGCTAATGATTAAGTAAGATGGATCACTAACCTGTCAGAATTAGACCCCCCAAAAGAAATAGACTGTGAACTCTAACGCAACAGAGAAATTTTCCCAGTATAATTATTTATAAGCCAAATAGATGTTATGATAATTTAGTGTCAGTAATGCTCCATGAAATAGTGCCACGGGGAGAGAAGTAAAACAGTATCATGGCTTTCTGTTAGTCTGTGAAACACCAGCCTCCTCCAGGCCTCCCCGCATTGGATTCTATACGTAACGGGAATGCTAGCTGGTTCTATTCTGCTTCTCTCTCCCTTGCATAATTACAGTTGTCATGCTTTATTTGGGCTTGTTAATAAATGTGTAATCTCACTTGTGCAACTCAGTATGCCCTACCTAATGACAACATACTTACTGAAGCGGCTAATCTGGGGTGCTGATCACTACTTGCTAAACTCTAGTTAATGGAAACCTAATTGGTACAAGTAATTCAAATCAGGGGTTAGTTACAAAGTACAAGGGCCTACATTTTCCGCCAGCACCCAGATGACAGGGGCCACTGTGATTTGTCCAGCTTTGAACAATCTAATAGAATATTTTTTGGTTGCTGTTTATATTACAAACATTGGTTTCCTATTTAATATATTCTAATTTTAAAATTTATTTTATTAAAAGAGGATCATTTTACAGAACTGTAGAGTGGGCAGGATTGTGACCTCTGATTGATTGGTTCCTGGTTCTTTTGAAAGGCAGTGTTGTCTAGAGCAGTGTGTCTCAAGCCATGGTCATGACCCAAAAGTGGGTCGCAAGAATATTTGAAAGGAACATGAACAACCACAGAAAAATGCGGGAAAGCACAGGTTTCCTCTTTGCAGCCTGACAGACTTCCAGCCTGGAAGGGGCTGGAGGGAGCGGGGGGAAAGTAGTCGGGCACAGGGTGCAACATGCATGTGTGCGTGGATACATGCATGTGGCAGCCAGGAAGGGTGGAGAGCAGCTCCTGCAGTTCCCCTCAGGTAAGTCTATGGGGTGGGGGGGCATAGATGATGTGTCAGCGGTCGAGAGGGCACAGGCTACATGTCGGGGTAGGGGGCATATACCAACCCACATTTATGTGCTCATAGTGGGCACAGGGCCTGGCCTGGTATGGGTAGGAACTGCCTGCTGCTGCCACTGCCGTGTACCTTGTACCAACTGCAGAGCCAGCAGCACAACGAGTAATGAATGTGGGGGACCACACTGTCCTCACCTCCTGCTGCCAACCGCTCATATGCTGGGCTGTGGCTCTACCCCACTGCCATGGCCTGGCTGCCTGTGCTTCTCACCACCCCACCTCCCCTTGGAGTACAGCCATGGCTTGAAGGGCACAACAGTGGCTAGGCTGTGGCATGGACTAGAGCCACGGCCCAGAATGCAAGCGGTTGGCCGCAGGAGGAAGTGAGTGCATCGTGGACCACCCCCACCCATACTCTTGGTGCTGCTGGTATCATGGTTGGTTTGGGGTTCATGGTGGTGGCAGCTGCAGCAACGAGTCTCATTGCCCCACTCTACCCTCCTGCACTGGGACTCACCCTCTGGTCCAGCCAGGCTGCAGCCCTGTGTCTACTGTGGGCTCACAAATCTGGGGGACCATGTGCTTCCCCATGCCACACATCCACCCCCAGCCCCACACACTGATGGTGGGGGGCAGTGGGTTGGGAGTGAGGGGCAGCAGCAGGGCTGGGGGATGGGCGGCTGTTAGTTGGGAGCGTGGGGCATTGGCAGGGCCAGGGGGCTGTGGCTTGGGAGCGAGGGGCACCAGCAGGGCCAGGGGGCGGTTTCCTAGTTAAATTATTTACTGGCTTGCTTGGGACTGGCCATCGATGTTTATAAATGGGTCCTGGTACAAAAAAGGTTGAGAACCACTGGTCTGGAGGCAAGAACACAGTGCTGGGACTAAAGAGGTCTAATAAACTCAAATCTGCCACTCCCTCATTGTCTGAATGTAGGCAAATCGCTTTATCTCCCTGTCTCTTTTTTTAATCAGGGCAATAGGGATATTAATGCTTATCTACTTTGCAGGGCTATTGTGAGGAAGAATCAGACATCTGTGCAGTGCTATGAATAAGCGAATTGTTGCAAAAATCTTAGTAAAAATGATTGTGATGCTACCATCTCTCCGAATGATGGCTTAGCTGTCTAGATCAGTGATTCTCAACCAGGGTACTTCAGACTCAATAAAAGGGTGTCATGGAATGTCACACCTACACATGATTCTTGATATAAACCCAGGGATTTCAAATAGGAACCTATAGTGTGAAAAGCATTGTGACCTGTTGTGGGTTTTTTGAGTTCTTTGCAACAGCATTGATCTATTATTTTTCTGTAGTCAGTAGCTTGAGTCTCACACGGGGTGCCTGGTACCTTGAGTTTAAAAAGCTTGAGAACCACTGGTCCAGATATTTCCTCAAACATTATTATATTAAAAAAACATACAAACCATTCTCCATTGCCAGAATATCTGAGGCTCCATTCACATAATTAGAAAGATGGAATAAACTTTGAAAAAGGGAGGCCGGAAGAATGCCTCGGCTGTGGTTTCTCATTTGTTTGCCCCGGCTCTTCCCAGGCTGCTACAAAGTCCACAGGGTTCTTGTCAGTCAGTGTGCAAATTGGGACAGTCCTTTGACATGGATGAATGCGTCTTGTAAGACTGGTGGTTTATAGGATGTGGCATGTTTCTTTGGTAGACAGCGTTAGGAAGCAAATTTTGGAGTTGAGGGCTTACTGCCAAAAAGCATGCTATGTGGTACGAAAAAAATCTTTAACTATAGCTGAGTAAAATATATTGAGCACAAGATGGCAGCAGAACCAAAGATCTGAGAGAGGATCTATATTGAACTCTATAGAACTCTATATCTATAATAATCATCTGTGCTGTTTTAACTTCCATTATCTGCTGGAAATTCTACACTTTCTGTTTCAAACAGGTAGACAGACTGATTGTTCATTAGGACTAAGTACGGACAGTCAAAAAGCCTGAGGCTGAATCAATTCAGTCTTTGCAAGTTTCTCTAAAGTACATAGATTGACCCAATAAGTAAGTGAGCTGATGTTTGCTTTTCAAATCAGAAAAGTAGCCAGACCCCTGCAGGGGCCCATACCAGTAGCTGGGGGGGTGCTAAAGCAGGTTGCCCAGCCTGTCGGCCACTGCCAAGAGCCTGGTGCCAGGTGATTCCCCAGCCACAGGCCGGCTGAAGAGTGGACATGGGGAGAAACCTTCTCCGCCCCTGCCGGCACTGGGCCCCCAGCACAGGAGAAGGGGAGAGGGGGGAAGCCCTGAGAGGGGCGTTTCTCCCTTTCTGTGCTGCGTCCAGAGCCAAGAGCCAGACAAGTCCCCTATCCATGCCCCCTCCTCAGCCCAGGAACCCCCCCACTAGACCAATAGCTGGGTCTCCCCAGTATGGGGGAAAGGGAGGAGGGAGAAGCCCCCAGTGGGGCATTTTCCCCTCTCTCCCCACCCGAGCTGGAAGCCAGGAGCTGGTCTGATCACCCAGCCATGGCCTTCCTGGGCTGGCAGGCGAGCTAAGGTAGGGAGTGCATGTGTGTGGGGGGAACTTCCCCCCACCCCTGCCACTCCCTCCCTCCTCCACCCAGCACTGGACCCCCAGCCGGGCTTTGCCTGGCACAGGCAGGGGGAAAGCCTGAAGTGAGGGTTTACTCCCTCTGCCCAAGCTTCAAGCCAGGAGCTGGGCTGATCACGTGGCCATGTCCCCTCCTTGGCCAGCATGCCAGCTGAGGAGGGAGTGGGGGGGAAAAAATGCCGAACCCCCCTGCTGGGCTCTGGACCCCTTCTGAGCTGTGCCAGCTACAGTGGGGGCTTTCCTCTCCCTGCCTTAGCTGGGAGCCAGACCAATTCCCCTGTCCAAGGAGGGGGTAGGGCCAAAGCCGGGGCCAGGGCCAGGGCCAGGGGAATCAGCCTGGCTCCTGGCTAAGGGAGGGGGTGGAAAGCCCCCAGTGATGGCTGAGGGCAGGGCCAGCCTTGCTCTGCTGGAGCAGAGAGCACAGCCCAGGGCTGCACAGCATCCTGGGATGCTGGAGGACTGTGAGTTAACTTGAATCAACATAGCTGAACTTCCATGTTCTATGCTAGTGGTGCTTGCTCTTCTGGCCCCATGTGCTGGATGAGTGCTATGGGACCAGTCCCTTTCTGAAAACCGTTTATACTGAAGATGGGTGAATAATTTTGCTATGAAATTTTCTCAGAAACCCTTTCTCTTTCTGTAGAATTTATCAGTTATCTGCTTCAAATTGCTCTACGTATTTTATTTACTGGCTAGTGTTATTCTATAGCTTGATGGTGTCAAACCCATCTGGCCCTGTGGGCTGGGTGAGGGTCACTGGGCTGGCCTGTGGACTGGACAAGGACTGACCTGTGTGCTGGACCAACCTGCATGTCATATGCAGTATATAGTGTTGGTCCAGTGACCCCTGGATCCAGCTGGATCCGGCCCATGAGTGGTATGTTTGACACCCCTGCCATAGTTCATATTACAACTAGTTCACTACTAGTATGTAGTACTTAATTCAACACAGTTGTGATTGGTCATGCCAATGACATGGTATTTTGTTTCACACTTAACACAGTTAAAAGTATCTGAACAGCCAAGAGTTAAGTTTACCTACAAAAAAAAGTTTTAAAAGTGTCTACTTATTTTTATTGCAGGGGTGTGAAATTTCTGGTTCTATACATTTGGCCACAGGATGGCACTGTTATTTAAGACATCTGAATTGATTATAAAACCTTAAGCACAGAAGCATTAACAGGGCAGCTGTGTCCTGGGCAATTGTGAGTGCTTGGCCCAGGGCTGGCTGATATGCTGCTGGCAGCAGCAGCACAGCCAGCTGCCAGCTGTGTTGGCAACCATGTTTGTATCCCATCCCAAAGGTGGTGCTTGAGGCAGCTCCCCTGGTTCCCCTTCCCTCAGTTAAATTATTGCTTAAGCATGCTTCAGTTTTACAAAACTGATAAGCTGACATTGTTTAAGGAGAGAATACAGCAGCGTGCCAACTTTGCTAAAGCATTGCTATTATAGTGGTTTAGCAAGCCCTTTCCATTCTAGAAAGTATATTGCACTGCGGCTGAAATTTTGTCATGTTTGTTTTCAGCTCACAATCATTGCTTTCCAGATGTGTGTGTCCATAAGTATGTTTATATGTCTTTCCATTAAAATGCAGTGTGAAATGATTCTGAGAATTAAAAATCACTGTCAAGGGACTCTGGACTTCTTCCACATCTAGCCTTCCCTTCTGGTTCCTCTGATTTTGTATATACGAATGTGCAGTCATGTGAATTAACATGTTCAGTACAAAAGCTTGTTAAGCATTTTAGGGCACTGCTGAGCAGAATGACATTTGTCATGCCTCTGTAGGGCAGGGCATTTGAAATTGTATTTCCTGCAAAATACCATTCAAAGCATTTTCTTCTTTACTCATTTTTCAAAACACACTTGATACAAACCTGTGCCAAAAGCCTTTGGATTGGGTGCATAAGGAGTTTCTTAATGTGCTATTACAGCAAGAGTGGGAGAAACAGTTGTGTATGGACCCAGCATAAGCATTATCCAAAAATTGATTTCCAATGTGGGCGATCTTCAACAGCGTTGCAGTCACATGTAATGCTGTTCTGTCAGAGAAGAAGGCCTCCTCTTAGGATCTGGACAGACTAGATGTTACTTCAAGAATCCACTGAGTATGGAAGTGACTGCATCTAAAATTTACTCACTAGCCTGACAGAATACTTTGTTTTCATTACTATTTTAAAGTCCATTATAACTGTGAATAGCTGAGATCCATGGCATCAAACTTGTCCTGCCTGAAATTTTCTTTCTGTATAGCTACTGAGACTCCTAGTGTTTAAAGTTCAGAGTCTTAACAATGGGGGGTGGCATCCTAACCCTCCTAAAGAAGTTTTGTCATGGAGTTTAGTATATTTAGGACTCCTTCCACTGTGGGCTAGTCTGTCTACAATGAATTTACCTTCATTTAGATGATGGATAATGACTTGCTTCAAAAGCTGCCATTTAAAGTCCTTAGGCCTTCAAAGCACAATTGGGCACAAAACCTCACAGTATTGGTATGCATGGACGAAAAGGATAGCTAAAGAAAGTGTTTGTGTATATTTACGTAGGAATGGGCATGAATAAGGCAAAAATTGTATTTCAGGAAAAAAATTCTGTGTCTTAATTATTAGCAGCCTTCTCTGAAAGAAAATAAACATGTGGATCTAGTTTGGAAGGTGTTGCAATGCCAGCTGCTAAGTAAGACTTAAGATGCCTAAGTTTGTAAACTAGTACTAGCGGCCAAACATTTTGAGACATGTGACTGGTTTGAGCTGACAGGCACAAACATGCAGCTTGAGGTTAAAAATCAAAATGCTTTTTTGTGCCATGCTGTCGGTAATGCCAACATTTCTATGAGACTGTGCGTGGAGAGAACTCCTCTGCAATAGCTTCCAACTTGAGTAACAAAGTACATGCTTTATTCTTGACTGAAACTTAGTGCCAGTCTTGAAATCAAAGAACATCTATTTCAATACCATTATTCTGTGATTTTCTTTTCCTTATGTAATTGTCCTAAGTCTAAGAATATTGTACTAGTACTCAAAATTGGGTTGCTAAGGAGAAAGAGGAGAGAGCAGAGATGGGAGTAGGTGAACAGCCTGAATAAAAAGGCTACTGTGTGAAGGAAGTTATGTTCTTCCTTCCCAAAAAATGCTGCAGAGAAGCTGACAAGGGGATGACAGACCTGACAGCTAACAGGCAAGCTTATTTTATCAAAGTTGTCAAAGGAATTTGTCCTTATTTCACCAAATGTTTAAAGAAATTGATATAACCAGAACCCTAATCATGAGAAACATTAATGGTTAGGTTGTTTTTATCCCAGGCGCAAAAGCACTTGTGTGTTTTCAGATGAAGTTACTTTTATTTCATATTTTTCAGAGGAAGTTGCTTTTATTTCAGACTTGTTCTGTATCTTATTACTGTTTTAACTGATGTTTCTGGGAGACAATTTGCATGTTCCTCCCCTGGAACAACATCCGACTTGAGTAACAAAACAGCTGCTCTACCTGAAGGCTGGCAGAGTTCTCAGAAACTTCTTAAAAGTGAAGTGCAAAGGAAATGCTGTGTGAAACTACCTCTGTTCAAAGAAGCAGGCATTCCAAGATATCTGAGCGAGTGAAGACAAGTTTTGACCAGAAACAGCATTGCTGACCCTTTACTTATGTCCTGTACTTCTTGTGGTGGTGTGGAAAGAGGATATGATGATCACATTATCTATACCACTATAATTATCCTAATGATGCTGCCCACATGCTGGTGTGCTACCAAACAGGAAAAGCATAAACCCACTGATCTAATTCAGATGTGGTTTAATGGCTCTGCCTCTCGTATGGAAATACCCTTGGAAGAGCAGTAACTGCCTCAGGAAACTCTTCAAGGTTCACCTTTTGCAGCTCTCTTCAAACCATTTGCTTTGGGAGGAGGGGCTTGAAAATCTATGGTAGATATTGGAGGAGTCTGGGTCTTGGGGTCCTGTCCTTATGGGTCCTCAGACCCTGGACAACTGTACTCTGGGCCTGCTGAGGGCTGGTCCCTGTGCACAGGCAGAGACTGGGGGGCTGAGGGGACACCTCCAACCTCCCAAAATATAAAAAACAAATACTCTTGCATACCGCCTCATGTGGCGCAGTTTTGGAGAGGCTGTGCTGGGGAAGTGGAGGAAGTACAACGTATATGAAGCCTAAGGAAATGCTGCTTCAACCAGTATCTAATTAAAGAAGGAGAATCCATGTGCAGTGGAAGCAGTAAGACTCTCCTTTATTCCAGTACAGATGGCATCGTCACTGCTCCTGTCTGATCAATTCCATAAAGCAGGCTTGGAATTTCATATGGGGAATCAAGACCATAATTTCTGGTTGAGCTAGATCACACCTTTATGAAAAGACAAATACCCCCCCTTGATTTTCATGGGAAGTTTAGTGGAAGGGAAATGTGGGGAGGAGGCTAAGGAAAAAGTTAAGGGCCAAGATGTGAAAGGAAGCTGTGGGAGGGAGTTACTGTAAACAAAAGGTGGGTGACAACCAATTATTATTTGTAGCACCTAGAAGCCACAAGTGAGAGGTGGGCCCCATCTTTCCAGGTTCTATAAAGAAATACAGCAAGGACCATCTCTTACCTAGAAGAAATCTACAGTCTAAATAAATAATAGAAAATATGCACCAAGAGAGGTGAATGGGCAAGAGAAGCAAAGTGGAGAAGCAAATATTACATTGAAAGGTTCGTGTGTGTGTTTAGGTTGGGCTGGGCTGGAGGGAGGTGGCTATTGTGGTGATGTCTTGCCAGTTCATTTGTCTGTTTGTGGACTGGTGCTGCAAATACTTCTGCATGTGACTGATTTTACTTGTGTGAATTATCCTACTGATTTGACACTAAACTGGGAAGGACTGTGAACACTTTGGAGGATGTGAGCACAATTCAGAAGGATCTCGACAGATTGGGAAACTGGGCTAGAACTAAAAGGATGAAGCTCAATGTGGACAAATGCAAGGTGCTACACCTTGAGAGGAATAATCAAAAACACAAATACAGAATGGGGGACACCTGGCTTGAAGGCAGCTCTATGGAAAAGGGCTTGGGAGTCTTGGTAGACCACAGTGTCGGCAGTGTGGTACAGCTGCATAAAAAGTGAATGAGGTTTTTGTCTGCTTCAACAGAAGCATTAAGTACAAGACATGGGAGATGGTAGTGTCTCTCTGCTTGACACTGGTTGGGCCTTATCTGGAGTACTGTGTGAAGTTCTGGGCTCCACATTTTAAAAAGGATGTGGAAAATTAGAGAGGGTCTAGAGGCGGGCAACAAAGATGATCAAGGGCTTGGAAAGCAAGTCATATGAGGAGCAGCTGAAGGAGCTAGGCAAGTTCAGTTTGTGGAAAAGGTACTTAAGAGGGGACATGATAGCAGTCTTGTCTTCAGGGGCTTCCACAAAGAAGAGGGAAACCACCTTTTCTGTCTTGCTGCAGAGAGGAGGATGCAAACCAATGGCTTGAAATGAAAACAAAGTAAATTTAGATTGGATATCCAGAAAAACTTCTTTGCTGTGAGAATAGTGAGGTGGTGGAAGAGATTGCCTAGGGAACCTGTGGACTTTCTATCACTGGGGTGTTCAAGAAGAGGTTGGACAGCCAGTGGTCAGGAATGATTTTGCATAGCAAAATATGTGTATTTTCTACCATAGGTATTTCCCATGCTTCTGGGCTTTGCTGGTTGCTCCCAGCCCCCTGTCCACCCTTTTTTTCCTGCTACATGTGTCAGGGTGTTTTTAAGTTTCCCCAGAAGCACTGATTGTTTCCTACAGCTTCCACTGGGGTGTGCTGATTCTTCTGCTAGAAGTGAAGTCAGAGGTTCCTACCTAGAGGGTCTTGCCTCTCTGTTTAGGGTCAGACCAGTTGCCATAGTTGGGATCAGGAATGAATTTTACCCCATGGTCAGATTGGTATAGACTATGGTAGTTTTTGCCTTCCTCTGGAGGGGAGGGGTGTGGCTCTCTGCCCAGGACCTCTTGATTGTATCTTGACAACATTTTATAAGCATGACACTGGCTGCTGTGGTTCCCTTGCTTTACCTGTGTCAGGTTAAACCCATAACCTGACACAGGTAAAGTAAGGGAACCACAGCAGCCAGTGTCATGTTAGGTCTCTGTTGGGTCAGAGTTGACGGTAGTCTTATATACAGTTTAGATTATAGCTGTATGGAATGGTTTAGAAATCTGTAGGTGGTTTAGATTGGGATGATCCTGTCTCAGACAGGGGATTGGATTAGATGACTTCTGGAGGTCCCTTCCAGAACTACTCCTCTATGATTCTATGACCCGTGTGACTCATGAGAGGAAACATGTGTGTGTGTATTATTATTTGAAAGATTGGGCTTTAGGTTGTAAGTTCTTTGGACCTGTATGAGACCTGTAAAATGTCTAGTACAATTGTAGGTGCTGTATAATCGTACTAATAGTAAACCATCAATCTGTGAGGAAAGGAGAATGATTCAGGATCATCTCCTTCAAACTTTTCTTGCAGGTCAGAACAAAAAGAAAATTTTGAAATACTGTATTAGACTTTTCTGCAGAAAAGACATTCTGAGTTGTGACTAGATATAGTAAATATGCATACATGATAAAGGGACAGTTTTCTGTTCTATAGCTAGCCAATGAGGGCACAGCTATTAGGGTCTATGTCACCCCATGTAGCAGTGGAAACTCATGGATGCTGGGTGTGGAATGATCATAGAATCACAGAACATTAGGGTGGGAAGGGACCTCAGGAGATCATCTAGTCCAACCCCTTGTTCAAAGCAGGACCAGCCCAAACTATATCATTCCAGCCAGGGCATTGTCAAACAACCTTCAGACTGACCATGACCTTTCCATTTGATAATAGGGAAATTTATTGATACACAGTGATAACAGAAAAGAAGCAATATAAACAATCAAGCAATTCTATATATCTACCAAATCCTAGGGCTGCCATCAGAGTCAAAATACATCTGGACAAGATGCAGTCTTCACTCTGAGGCTCTCTCTTAGGTATAAGATGTCAGCAGCCTGGAGGTGGGATGCCAAGCCCCATCCCCAGTGGGGTGGATGAGATGGGCTGCTGGTGTGCCCTCTGACCATGGTGGCCTCAGGGACCCTCCTGAGGGATGGGGACCCCTCTTGGAGAGGAGGAGGAACAGTGAGGAGGGACAATGAGAGACCCAGGCAGAGGACCCAAGCTCTAGCCTCTGCTTTTGTATTCTCCTTCCCTTTTGATAACTTCTGATGACTTGATCCGTGGCTATCATTGTTTGGTTGGCATACGTCTATGTAGCTCATCACATACTAATTTGGTTTTTCTGGGCCTTCTCCTAATGTGGTCTGTTCATCCAAAACCAGGACTCGGAGCCCCTGCTCTGGGGCCTTGTTAGCTGGTGCCACTTTATCTCATGTTGTGGAACAGTATGGTACCTGCTCCCTCTGTTTTCCAGACTATACGTCCTTGTTGGCCTTGTTGTGTTAGACAGCCTGTCTGCTTCCAGGGCTCTGTGAAACTGTGACTGTGTGATCTAGACTCTTAGAAATCAGTTAACTCCTGCTGCCCATCCTGAACCATTCTAATGCATATATCCATACCTATAAGCCAATTCCCCCAAAGCAAACTTTTAATTACCATTCTTAAGCCATCATCTACTTTACCCTCATACCTTCCAGTTTGGTGTCATCCATGAACTTACTGAGTGTGCTATCCATCCCATCTTCCAGATCGACAATGAAGATATTGAACAAAACAGGCCCCAGGACTGACCCCTGGGCCACTCCATTTGATATTGGCTGCCAGCTAGACACTGAGCCATTGATAACTATTCATTGAGCCTGACAATCCAACCAGCTTCCTATCCACCTTACAGTCCATTCATCCAACCCATACTTCTTCAGCTTGCTTGAAAGAATGCTTAGCAAGGCTTTTGATAGTATCTCCCACAGCATTATTCTGAGCAAGCTGAAGAAGTATGGGGATATATATGATGTCCACTGCTTTCCCTCATCCACAGAGCCAATTAGTTCATCATAGAAGGCAATCAGGTTGGTCAGGCATGACTTGCCTTTGGTGAATCCATGCTGACTGTTTCTAATCACCTTTTTCTACTCCAAGTACTTAGAAATGGATTTTTTAAGGACCTTCTCCGTGATTTTTCCAGGGACCGGGGTGAGGCTGACTGGTCTGTAGTTCCCTAGATCCTCCTCCTTGTCTTTCTTAAAGATGGGCACTATATTTGCCCTCTTCCAGTCATCCAGGACCTCCCCTAATCACCTTGAGTTTTCAAGCATAATGGCCAGTGGCTCTGCAATCACATCAGCCAACTCCCTTAGCACCCTCAGAGATATTGCATCTGGCCCCATGGACTTGTACACATCCAGCTTCTCCAAATAGTCCCTAACCTGTTCTTTCACCACTGGGGACTGCTGACCTCCTCCCCAAGCTGTGCTACCCGGTGCAGTAGTCTGGGAGCTGACCTTGCCTGTGAAGACTGAGGTGAAAAAGACACTGAGTACTTCAGCCTTTTCCTCATCATCTGTCACTAGGTTGTCTCCCCCCATTCAGTAAGGGACCCACACTTTCCTTGGCCTTCCTCTTGTTGCTAAAATACTTATAGAAACCCTTCTTGTTACTCTTCATAGAGTGCTGGTCCTCCAGATCTACTGAAGAGGACCAGAGGGAAGTATTAGGGGGACAGCAATAAACAGTGGACAGCCTTGGAGGAGGGGCAGATTGCCACACTCGCATGATAGTTGCATATGTATCTGTTTTGCACACATCATGCTGAGTGTCAGCAATACAGTTTAGGTTAAATGCAATCCTGACACAGATAGGGAGCATGATGTGTCTGAGTGGGAGGCAGGATGATGACTGGTGAGGTAAACTATTGGGAAGAAGGAGGTGTGGGCAAGGCTGGAGGCCAAGGATCAAGTGTTTATTCTAGCTCCAGTTGTTGAGCTAGATTGGCATATATAGCCACATTTCTTACTTTGAAAAATTCTTTGCAAAAAGAAAGTTGTTATTGACCTGTCTGTGGGATAATCCCTCAAAGAGTTAAACAGCTCCTAGGGGACAGTCCCTGACTTCCCAGTATGTTCAGATGATGTAATACTTCTAATATTTTATCCTTTCCAGTTTGGTTTAATAGGAAAATTCACCTAAACTGGTCTTTGAAGCTCAAACACCACCCTAATGCCCTGCCAAAGAGTTGAATTAATTTACCTTTTGACCACTGAGTATTTTCTCCATGACTTCAAGGGAGCTTTGTAATGAGAAAAGAAAGCAAGATTTTAGCCTGTGTCGACTGCTATAGCTATACAGTATACCCATCTCCCAAATTTGTTTTCAGAGCTGGAAATTTTTTCTATATGTAGACTTGCAGAAGGATAGGCTCAACTTTACCCAGAACTTAAACACTCTCAAGCATATATAAATGGGCTTCAATGGAGGGATGTAGGTTGTAGCTGTGTTGGTCTAATGACATAGGCAGACAAGGTTCTTTGGATAAATCTGATATCTTTTATTAGACCAATTAAATAGTTGGAAATTTTTTTTTTAGCTTTTGGGTTTAAAATCCCTTTGTCAGGCTGTGGAAGCCTCTGCAGTTGGTGTGTGCTCTTTCTGGATGGAATGAATAGTAAAGAAGCCAGAGGCTGGTCCGCATGCAAGGCAGGCAGTCAGTGAAAATGTAAATTGAGGAGTCAGTGGGTGAGAGACATGCAGGAGGAGGGGGAAGATGGATGAATATAGCACAGAGATGGGCAATTATTTTGGGTGGAGGGCTGCTTACCAAGTTGTGGCAAGCTGTCAAGGGCCACATGGGTAGCCCCACCCCCTGGTCACCATCTTGAGACCAGAAGTGCTGCCCCTAACCACTGGAAGACCCTCCCCCTGTCCCTGGAAGTAGTCCTTTGGGGAAGAGGGTTTACCATCTTAGGGAAAAAAACCCAACAACTGTGCACCAGAATGAATACATAGCAGAAATCTATTAAAGACAAGAGCACTCAATTATCTGTGGGGACACATTTCTCACAAGAAAACCAATCTCTCTCCAGTCTCTCAGTTCTAATCCTCAAAGGGAATTTACAAAACACTTTGCACAGACAAGCCTATGAACTTCACTTCATCAGCCTCCTAGGTACAAAAAAACATGGACTAAATTTAGACATTGGATTTATGACACCTTATAACCTCTCTGACATCTGACTCCCCAAGTACCTCTCCACTATTTAATTGCTACATTCATCCCCTTTTTCTCTCCCCTCCCCAACCCCCCAAGCCTGTCTCTCACCCACTGACTCCTCAATTTACATTTTCACTGACTGGCTGTCTTGCATGAAGACCAGCCTCTGTCTTCTTTACTATTCCTTCCATCCAGGAAGAGCACACACCAACTGCAGAGATTTCCTCAACTTGACAAAGGGTTTTTAAATCTGAAAGATTGCTAAAAAAAAAATGTTTTTTTTCCCAACTATTTAGCTCTTCTACTAAAACATATCAGATTTACCCAAAGAACTGTGTATTCGATGGAGGGATACATTTCTGTCTTGAACTACTGCCTCTGGGCACATTAGTACTTTCTGGAAAATTCCTATCGAGGTCTCCGAGCTTCCCATGCATTTATAGATAGAGATACTGGTCTTCCTCAAATTATGTAAATGCTGGAAAGATGTATGGTTTAATAAAAATTAACAGCATACACAATGGTAAAACATTTTTTTCATGTAAAGGATGAGTTATAATTACCCCTGTGTAACAGGAATATCTACAACACATCCCTGCATAACAGAAGTATGGTAATCATTTTCTGCATTTCCATGATGCCTTTTATTTGAGCCATTTCAATAGTCACAATGTTCCTGTTAATAATACTAGCTATTATTAGCCTCACTCTGCTGTACAATTGTGAAATCAAGATAAAGTGACTCGTCAAGTTTACAGTCATTCAGGTTACAGCCTGGTGGTAATACTCAAGCTAGAGTTGGGGGAGGAGAGGAATATGATGCTATGTCTAGCTTCTTTTTCCTTATTTTCTTTTAACCAACAGCGTACAGTTATTTCACACTTCATTTCATGTTTGAACCATCCATATCGTTAGCTGTCTATATATATAGCATCTGTCGAGGAGGGTGAAGTACAAGAAAAGCTACAGCAGCTAAGAATTTCTTGGTTGCAGTTTTAAAATATGCAAGGAAGTGATGGCTGATGACTAGAGCTAGTTGAAATTTTTCTGATGCAGTTCTTTTCCTGCTGAAAAATGCTGATTTGATGGAATGGATTTGTCCCTGTGGAATGTGTAGAATCCATTGAACTTGCCTAACAGTCCTCTGGCTTTGTGGGCTGTCTGACTCCTAGGGCTTCATGGACCGCCAGCTGGGCTCTCCTGCTCCATGAGTTGCCAAGTCACCCTGCTCCCTGGGATACAAGCCACCCAGATCCACTGACTGCCTACTCCCTGTGATCCTTGGCTTTAGGCTTCCCCAGACCCTTGCACAGCCAGGTCCCCTACTGACCAGCTCACAGGACTGCGTACTTGGCCAGCAGGAGGGTGGTCATTTAGTTAAGGCATCTGGCTCCCCAGCTGGCCAGGTTCTGAGTTACCAGGGCTACCAGTTGCTAGGGATGATGCTGTCTGGTTCCTTGGAGCCCAACGTCCATGGGCCCCCAACTCTTTTGTCTACTGGTTCCCCAGACCACCAATCTGTCAACAAACTAGCTGGGCAGATAGGGAACTGGCTAGTGATATTGAGAGCTAGCCCAGAACTTTTCAGAAAAAACATTGTAATTCTTTTCATAGATTTCATAGACATTAGGGCTGAAAGGGACCTCAGAAGATCATAGAGTCCAGCCCCTGCGCCAGGGGCACGAAGTCAGCAGGGATCATAGGATCCCAGAAAGGTAAACATCCAATTGTCTCTTGATGGTGTTCAAAGTAGGTGCTTGAACAACCTCTGGCGGCAACCTATTCCAAACCTTGGGGGCTCGGACAGTAAAGAAGTTCTTCCTTACGTCCAGCCTGAAACGGTCATGGAGGTGTTTGTGACCATTCGACCTTGCCACCCGTTGGCGTGCTTTCAAATGGATTATTTTTAAATCGACTTGGAAAGCGTTTAACTTCTGACTGGGAACTAAAGGGTTTGTTTGTTGTTTTTTAATATGAATCTTCCACTCACCTGAATGTGCTTCCTCTGGGTGAACTGCTTGTTTAATAGTATGTGGTTGACAAAGGGTGTCACTATATGTGAAAATGAGCAATAGCCAGCAATTATCAGATTAATGATTCATTGGTATTAATAAGTTTGAATCATACTTTGTGCCATTTTGGTATTTTTGCTCTATCCATTTCTATTACACTGGGGGAGACAGGGTACAGATAACGTATGGTGTAGACAGCACCATCTGCAGTTTGCTGTCTTATACATCCGTGGTCCTATTGGTAGGAGGATAGGAACTTGATTCTTGAGTTCTCCATGAGGGAAGGCACCTTTGGAAATCGCTTGAAGTTTTCCATAGGAGCCCCACTGTTGCTAGCAACTCCAGACTCAGCCCATTCCCTCTAGGACTGGCAGGACCAAACTTGGTCCTGTATCACCTGACTCTGAACAGTTTAGCAAACAAGTAGTTGAGGAAGCTAATATCACTGTGCTCCTGTTCCAAGCAGTCTGACTGACTCTCATGGTGTATTTGGAACAGACCTGGCTTACGTGTCTTGCACTGAGTTGCATCCTCTAGTCCTCTTTGCCTACCCCTTCCATGTTAACCCTTCAATCAAAGTTGTCAAACTTGGGGGCCTAAAGCAACATATCCAATTCCATAGTTAAGCACCTAAATAAACTGAGCTTCTTTTCAGAGCTGTTATGAGTTTTCATCAGCTTCCAGGAGTTAGTATACTGGGTTCTTGGATTTCAAGAGCTGCTATATTGATAGTTCAGCAGCTCCAGAAGTCTCAGAGCAGAATCAGAACAAAGATTTCAGAGGAGAGAAGTCAATACATGCGAAAAATTATGACCTTTCTAACTAAATATGATTTTTTAGAATGTCAATTATGTGCCTAATAAGCTGCTGAGGTGTCTGAAATATTAAAAATGCCAACTGTGCCAAAAGTAATTAAGACACAGTGCGTTGATCACTCATGAATCCATCTGCCTAGCTTTTTAAATTCATTCATTCAATCAAATTTTAAGTGTTTTTTTTCCTTGTCTTTATGTGCTTTTAAACCATACTTGTATGATTATCTGGATACAAGCAGTACTGGGAAGTAGTAGTATAATTTAATTAATTCATTTATTACAATATATTTTTTAGCAAAAATATTATTTTTTACATATTTTTGCCAGTACTAAAGCACCAGTTTTTTAAATAATTGATTCATTTTATAGGGGGTTCCTAATAGTGTATCCTGTAATTCAGGCTATCAACAGAGTGCCTTTTCTTTCGAAAAGCTTTGGCAAAAAATCTTGTTTAAAGCTGAAATTCTGCATTCTTGGGCTCGGTCCAGGGGTGACATTTTCTTGGGTAGAATTCTTATATAATAAAGGGCTTATTCTATCTGTCTGTCTGCCTGTAACACTCTTGGTTAGTGAAACAACCAATCAGAGTGCAGAGAGTTGCTATTGTTGCCGGCACAAGGTCCCCGAGGGAGGCAACAATTGGGTTCGTTGTCCGGTGTGCGTCGCACCAAATAAACACACTGGGGGAGAAGCAGACAGAGTTTATTTGAGCTCAAGTAAAAGGCACAGGGAGACTGTATTGTCTCAAATCCTGCACACCTAACCCGGCAACAGCGAGATCTTTATACCCCCGTCAGTTTCACTGTCAGTGATTTTCCACCCGCTAGCCCCCCTTTTTCTCCCCTTTCCCTCCTCCTCTCTCTCTCCGAGTGGTGCCCTTGTATTCCACAAATAACAGTTTTAGCTCGCCTGCTTTCCAGAAGGACAGGAGATTTGCAGGCGCCAGAGAAAGGGTTGCAAAGGTTGGGCAAGGGGGGGCTTTGGCTCATCTGAGCCTGGAGCAGAAGGACTTCCTCGACACTCGTGGTCTTCCATCCCTCTGAGTTACCCAGGGTTATGCCCAGTGACACCAACACTATGATGGTGAGGATAAAGTTGGGGGGTGAGGCTGGCGCTGCTGGCCTGGCCCTCCCGCCCCCCAACTCCATCCCTGCTGTCATGGTGGTGCTCAGCCACCTCTGAGGAGCAGGGCTGGTCGAGTGAGGGTGGGGGTGAGGCCAGAGGCACTGGAGGTAGCGGTGGCACAAGGTGCTGGCAGAGAAGGATAGAGGGGACAGCAGGGCAAGCTTCCCCCTCTCCCCACCATGGGGTGGTGGGTGGTGGTGCTCCATCTTTGCCCCCCTCACCCCCACCCTCCCTCCTCTGTCATTCTTGACAGGCAATTGGCTAGTATTTGTATAAAACCCTATCTGGTGTTTTTGAGGTGAAGTTTGGGTGTGCTTATTTTTAATTTTCCAGTGCATATTTCTTTGGCATTACCATTCCTATTAAAATAAAATAATTATTAGGATTTTTTTTGCTTGCATATATCTCAGAAACAGTTGAACTTTGACACTTTGAGTTCCTTTAATCCTCTTCCTGGTAGAACAGATTGAGTTATGGGCATTTAAAAATACAGTTTTGTATATGCACAGGAGTAAACTTCTTTTTGCTAGCACTGGATTCTGTGATACCAGTTTAAGAATTATGGGCACAGTCCTGCTGCAACACTGCCTAATGACATCAGGTCTTAGGTTACTGTTCCAGTAACTGGACAAAAATCCTTGTCTCGAGCTGAGATATGTTCACCATGGAATGTGAAATGGATGGAAAGGAGTCATCCTTGTGATCCTCTGTCCCTGGAGACTACTTCAATCCTGATATAAGTTGGAACAGCCCCTGAGAGTTTGCTTGACAAGACAAGAGTGCTTGATTTTGATGATCTTTGACCTTCCTCATGTATTGCCTACAGAACAGAACAAAACAGGTTATAAAAAGCTGTCTTTACTCCAGTGGTATTCAACCTCTGTTCCATGGGCAAAATCCAGCACACAGGGCTATTCACCTGGCCCGTGGGGCTTCTTACAGGTATGAAATTTGGCAGAAAGGGAGTAAAAGAAGCATTAATTGCTGTGGCTTCTAGAGCCACTGTTCCCCCACTGTCAAATTTCTGGATCTATAGGGAGCTCTATGGGATGAAGGATATGGCCCCATGTGCTGGATCATGCTAGTGGTTGGGTGTTACTTCATGGCTGGATCTGCACTGGGGATTGACTTTGTACACCGACCCCATGCTGCCATGCTGGATCCAGCTGTGGACCACTTCTGGGGCTCTTACCTTGCATTTGGGGCTGGAAGGTTGAGCACTGTTGCTTTAGCCTGTTGTCCTAGAGCATGCCTTTCTTTCAGCAAGGTTGGGCCGGTTGAAGAACCTCAGATCTGGTCCCAGATACCCAGATGCAGACATTTTTCAGCATGACTATTTTCTCAGTAGGCAGGTATTCTATATTAAAATCTCTGTGAGTCCATAGAGCTCACGAGCTTCTCCCCAGGAAGGCTTCCTTTGGTAGAAGATATAATCATACACAAACAAATCACAGGACTCTTAATTGCTACAAATAAGCTTATACACATCTCAAAGTCATTAACATCATTTAAATTGTTGTTAGTGTTCTTCCACAAATAGGTTGATGTCATAGGAAAGGATGAATGTGTTTGCTGGAAGAAAAGTCAAATTATGAACTAAAAGGAAGGCAAAGAAAAGTTAGGCTCAAACTGACTTGTGTAATCCTTCAGGCTTTGGAATAACCCACCTCCTGAGGGAAATGGTGAAGGCCATACTGCTTAAAACAAGGCAGGATGAACCACCAAAGAATGGATGGTGGCGATCAATTCTGAGCGGGCAGGAGTATAGACAGGAAGATCTAATTTTTTTCCATCTCCGACATAGTTTTCATATATCTATGAGCCTTGTCTCATTGGCTGTTTTGTATATACCTGATTGGATACTTCACAGATACCATTCAGTAATAAGTCATACCTCAAGTCCTGTTTTAACACCTGTGACTTACATGTGTCTGCTGCATTTTGCATAAGTGGCTTATAGCTCTGTTGTATTCATCTTGGGGTGGGTCACTCAGTAAGTTGGAGCACCTTCAACTGGCACTCCTGCTTCCATGACAATACTTAACAATACTACTGCTTCCACGACCTTAACAATTGTTAAGCTTATGGATGTGGTCTGTCTGTCTCATTGTCATGGCTTCTCTGCTCATTTGGGCCTGGCTTTCTTCACTTCACATTTCACTGCAATCCTTTCAGTCAGTTGGGCCCAGATTCATAGTTTCTTATTTTCCCTGTGCAGGTGACAGCCTGCTCATAGGGGCTGTAGCTGGCTTTCCCAAGTCCACTGCATACTTTGTCCATAGTTCTCTTGATGATATTTCAAAGGAGATCTTTTCAGTACTGTAGAATCTGTGAGGATTGTTTCATTTTCCTATAATTTATTCACTGCTTTGATGCAAAGGCAGAATCTGGCTCTTTGAAATCAGCAGTTTCTGATTCCTGAACCCTCCTTGGGCCAGATTCTAAGCTATCTCTTTAGATTTTCCTCAGACAAGCTCCCATTGAGTAAAACTTTTGTGTAAAAGGACTTTCAAATTTGACTCTTCAGGAGCTATGGCTCATTAAGGCCTTCAGGATTCGACTTCTAAATTTCAACAGAAAAACATTGATGCATGTGTCATACTTCCATAAACCAATTCTTCCTCTCAGGTGTATAGCTGAATGTAATATCTACCCAAACACAGGGGTATATGCTGAGATAAATGCACACTGATGCCAGTTGGAGATTTCTTGAATAAAATTTGAATTTAAAGTTCTTAGACACTGTCCCCTGTGAAAATATATTGAAAAATAATTACTCAGTTTTTGAGATGGATCACCAAATTTTCTTTACTATTATAATATAAGAAAATCAGTCTTGAAACACATGCAGAATGTGTTTTGACATGCAGATTTAATGACATATTATAGAAAGGTAAGCTTGCAAGCCTAAAATGAAACCTGGCAATTGGCAAACAACTTCTTCCCACCTGAAATTCTTATGGCAAGATCATAACAGGATTACACTTTGCACATACAGTTTCCCATTACCTAATCATGTTTTCTCATTGACAAAATATAGGTTAAAGAACAAGTGACAAATGCTTTTGTTTGCAATAGATTTTTGTGGGTGATATCTTTTTTTGGACCAACTTCATAGCTGGGAGGGACACAGACAGGCTTTTGGGTACCTTGTAATACCCTTGGTTAGATTTGCACAGAAAGTGGTGATTGTTTTGTTCTGGGAGAGCAAAACAAAGATATATAGAACTCTTTTTTTCTGAAACAGATTCATATCTAAAAAATTAGATAAGGTATTTGCCACTGAAGAGAGCTCCATCAGATTACTATTCAGCAGTACATAGTAAATTCACTGTTAACGGAGTTTGAAGGGATTGAACCTATTGACAAATGCAGGTATAAAAACACAAAATAGTTTTGGCCAAAAAGCAATGGCAATTGAGGGACTTTTCAAAATACCATGACAATTTAACATTTTTAAAATGTTCCCATTTTGGAATGTTTTATTTTGACACTTTAAAAATGCTATTTTTGATTTTTTTTCAAATGGCTTTTTGGGTTAGAAGTTTAAAAAATGAAAAAGGTTTTGGAAAGGGTTTATATAACCTTAAAATGAAACAAAATTTTTTGGTTTGGATTGTACCAAGATACTATTTTTATTTTTGTTTTGTTGAAATGTTAGAAATTGGGAGTGTTCCAATCTATTCTGCACCTTATGTGATATAAATTAAGTTCTGAATCCAGGTCCTTGCAGATAAGTATTCCACTAATGCAGTGATTCTCAACCAGGGTGCCTGGGCTTGAGATCCTTTCAAGGGTGCTGTGGCATGCCAGACAATGTTAGCACTGTGAGGTTTGTAAGCATGATTCACAAGATAAACCCAAAGATTTCAAATAGAAATCCATAGTTGTGATCTTTCTGAGTTCTTTGCAACAGAAAAAGTGCTGTATTATTTTTCTGTAGTCAAAAAAAGAGTGAAAACTTGAAGAGTTGGTGTTTTGTGAGGTGTGCTGTGAATCTCTATCCAGAGATGACTCGAGTCTAAAAAGTTTGAGAACCACTGCATTAACAAGCAGTCTTATTTCAGGGGCCATTAGCACAAAGGAATTACAAGCTTTCAGACACTTTTTAACTATCCTTCCAGTTTTGGGAGCATTCTTTCTAAATTAGGGTTAAGCCACATTATGAAGCAGCTTTGCTCTGCAGGTGCCATTGCCTCAATAAATAACATCCTTCATTACACAAGGATCTCAGTTTAGTACCTTTCATAAGTATGCTCTTAATAATATTTTAAAATTCATACTGGCAGCAAAGTAATCTCCCTGCTGTATGAGGTCAGCACCATTTTATTTCAGGACTCATGGTCAGGAACAGCAGAGCTGTCATTGTGAGTGGTGACTTGGTAGGGGCTGAAAAGTGACAGGTTGTATTAACTGGAGTATTGCAATAAGTAAAACGTAGCTCTCGTGTATTGGAAAAAGGATTGGGTTACTCCCCTCCTAGTCTTTATAGGTTCTTATATCACCCTCCTCATTAATATCTGTGTGCTCCTGAGTGTTACATGATTTGACTGACATTTCTTACGTTTGGTTTCTTTTTCTTTCCCCAGAATATTCATAACAGTGCTTGGAATATAGACAGAAAAAAAGAGCGATGCTTCTATATGACACCAAAATGTGCTTTCTTGATAGCCAAGAAATAAAGCAAGAGGTTGGATGTAAGGAGATATACAATACTAAGCCTTAGTGCCTTCTAACAGCTCTTTTCTCTTTCTGCTGTAGAAACACCCTTCATAAATCATAATCACAAATCTATTTTTATTTTATGAGCATCTAGAACACACTGATATGCACCCAACACAATGTAATCATAAATGTTATGTAGAGGGCAGGGTAGACATTCAGAACTGGTGAGCTCCCTAGTAAGCAGCCTCCCTAATGCATTGTGCTTCTTTCTTTTGTTTGCTTTAGACATGGCTTTTTAATTTTGCCTGTTTTTTAATATAATTGATGCTCTTTGCCTTGCTTTCTGCACTCTGTACTTTTTCAGATCTATATTGAGGCCTGAAATCACCTCTTTGTTATCTGTCTTACCTTCCCTGTGCCAATGAAGAAATGTGCTTGATTCCTCCCATCATGCTTGTTGACAAGGGCTGATGCAGCACAAAATGTCTTATGTATTTTGGCCATCCTAATTTGCTAGAAAAAAAAAGGTCCATTGCCTCTGAAAATAGCCATTGCTCCTTTGCTTTGTTATTTTCTTTCTAATTCTATGACTAGTGGGCAGCTCTTTTTTCTTTTACAGCTGCTCTTGAGATGGTGTATTCCCTTTGTTTTTCAATGAAGTCTGGGTCTCCTGGTTGTAGCTACTCTGTTTTTCACCTGCAGTTCTGTTTCTTAACACACACTTCACTTTTAATGGGTTAACTTGTCTCTGTCTTCTTTGCTTTTGTATTTCTTCCTCTTCCACCTGTGACTTTATCACTGCCTTTTCTCCTATGGCTTCTCAGTTCACTGTGGTAGACTTACCTGAACTAGTTTTAAACTGCCTCAGGTGCTGGGTGTATTAAAATAATCTAATCTGAATGCTGCAACACCACAGAGTGCAGTGTATGCAAACTGTTTTAGGATTATGCTGCTCTTCAGGTGGACTTTGCAGCCTATGCTCATCCTGGTGCTGTTGTGGCTGTACTGATACCAGTACCTGAGCCCACTAGTTTAAAGCTAGCTTGAGTATGTCCACACAAGTGACTGTCACAGCAGGACTGTAGTTAGACAGGGCTGTCCAACAGGCAACTTGAGAGCTGCATGTAGTCCATGAGCTCTTAAAATATGGCCTCTTCCACTGCTGTGCAGCGGAGGGTAGGGAGGTAGCAGGCTGCCAGTGTGGGTCTCTGTGGCACTGGCATGGCTGGTGTGGTGGGGTGGATTCTGGGACAGCTGCCCCACAGCAATGCTGACTTTTGGCACATGCTGACACCATCTGCAGCCACCAGCCACACCAAAGCTGGAGAGCCCTGGTGCAGATAAACCCTAAGAGACATGTCTGTACTGTATCCTCACAGCTTCAGGGATGTGCTGCAGCAGTTAATACTAAGGAAGTATTAATGTGCTTCCTTAGCGCTCATCTTGAAGCATCAGTATTGAAGACAATTAAAGGTGCTGCTTTAGTAGGAAATTCTTTAAAACTTTTGTATCAAAGCAAAATCAGATGTATCAGCTTTTCAAGGACACCCCCCAGACACATATATGGAAACATGAATGATGTTATATAACACTTTAATCAAAATGAAAATCCCCCAAAATGAAAATAGCTGCAACATTTGTGCTATTGAAGATGTTATTGGTGCACTCATAGACTGTTTTCTCCACATGGAGGAGTCAGAGGGTGGAGTTCAGAGTCTGAATAATTACTTATCCCTTGGGATGTGTCAGTATAAAGAAGAACAAGCTGTGAATGTTCCTCTCAGCCAACAGATCTGTTACTCAAGTGCTAGTTGGGATTTTGCAATCATCCTCCTCATCTTGTAAGTAATGGGGGACTCATCATATAAGGTAAGAAAATCTCAACTATCTTCGCTTCCTTAATGATGATCAGAGACCCTGTAGTAGGAGAGACTGTTAAGAGTTCTCATCTGGAAGCTCTTGTGTGGCTTGCACTTTGTCACTCAAGTTGCAGATTGAATCACTGCCGGTTGAATGTAGCACAGAGATTGTGTCTTTAAGGTAATGTCTGTAGCCTCCACAGTCCTCATGGACGTTCACCATGTTTGGACTTGAGTTTTCCTAATAGTAAGTGGCACTTTAAGTATCCATTGAGACACTTTTTATGACAAGTAAGCAGAATTGTTAACAGTCCAGGTTATTTTCCCGCGTTTCAAAAGAAGGGGAGATGCAACAGATAGAGGGTATTTCCCTCTGACATGTTCTAACTAGAATGCTTCAGTGTGCCTCACTGTCACATGTATTAAACGTCCCATGTTCGAAATGGCCACAGGGGCACTTCAACTACAACTCATTGAAAGAACATTAGTTAAAGTACCCCCGTGGCCATTTTTAAATGCAGGATGCTTAATACACATGGCTGTGAGGCATTTTAATTAAAGCAGTTCTTTGGGAACCAATCTAATTAAAACACACCCTCCCCACACCCCCCCGCCCCCTTGAGCATGTCTATAGGCACCTGAGGAGAGAAGACTGAGGGGGGCTTGCGAACAATCTTTAAATACAAAAAAGGCTGTTATAAAGAGGATGGTGACCAACTATTCCCTGTGTCAGCAGGGGAAGGGAAAAGAAATAATAGGCCAAAATTGCAAAAATGAAAATTTATTTTAGATATGAAGAAGGTTTTTAAAAAAATTTGAGGGTGTTTAAGCACTGGAACACATCATGTAGAGATCCTGTGAAATATCTATCACTGCCAGTTTTTAAGTACAGGTTAGGCCAGCATTGTCTGGGATGGTTTAGTCAGAGATTGCCTACATAACCTTCATGCTAGAAACTGAGGTACCTACAGAGTTTAGGTACCTTCTATCAGGAGTTAGAACAGGCAGCCAGGCCTGGGCCGATTGACCAGCTGCGGTGTGTTAGGCCAGCCGTGACTGTACTCCCCCGGCTGAGGGGGCAGCAGGGCCCCTATTTAAGCCCACCAGAAGCAACAGTCTGTAGGTTGTTCAACAAACATGTCTTTGGGCTCTACATCTTGTTCCTGGGCATTTTGCTCCTGGCCTCTGCCTTCCTGACCCTGGCTGCTGAGCTCAGTTTCTCCTTTGACTGTGTGATTCCAGTTCCAAAATCTCTGCTCCTGTCATTATGTCTGGCTGCCTATGTGCTGGTAGTGTTAATAGCTGTGGCATTAGATAGTAGCTAAGAGAGTGATTCAGGCCTACATTTTTTATTATGGCACCTAAAGGGGAAGTCAGGTGACTGAGTCCTGCCTAAACCACTTCACAAATTTATCCTTAAGCACCTTTTAGAAGTACAGTAAGTGAGGTTATTACCAATTGTCACAGATCATGTAGCCTTTCTTTCCATATAGAGAACTGTATTTGCTATGTTATGACTTATCTTGAAAGGCCTTTATTTTGTAAATGTACACCATATTAGATATTTATGTTAGAGGAGGTAAGTCGAGAAAGTGAACTTTGAATTTGGAATAAAAAATGGTGACATTTGTGATGAATCTTGGTTCTTGTGGGAGTCCATGTCCTAATCTTGGACCAGCTCTCAAACTAGTTCCTGCATATTTCCAGATCCAAAAAAGAGGACACCTGTCCACGTGGGGGGAGGGGGGTGACAGAATATGATCTTGGGGATGGGCAGTGACATGCTGGTGCCCTGCCTCTGCCCATTCTGTTGCCCCTCACCAACAAACCACATCCCCCCCATCCCTGCTGCTGCCCCTAACTCCGGACACATTGACCCCAGCACTGCCAGTACCCCTCACTCCCAAATGGCTGCCCCCCACCCCTTGCTGGTGTCCCTTACTCACAACCCACAGCCCCCTGGCACTGCTAGTGCCTTGAATACCCAACTTGCAGTCATCCATCCCATCCCCCATGCTCCTCACTCCCAATCCACACTTGGCCTTGGTGGGTGTCCCTCACTCCAGACCTGCAGCTCCCTGCACCTCTCCCAGCCCTGCCGGTGCCCCTCACTCCCAACCCGCATCCCCTGCCCCCCCCCCCCAGCTATGCTGGTACACCTCACCCCTGACCTGCATTCCACCAGCAGCTCAGGCAGTGCCTCTCACCCCCGATCTGCAGCCCCTGCCCCTGTAAACCCTGCTGGTGCCCCTCACTCCCCACCCATGGCCTCCCTACCCAGTGATGCGCTTTACCCCTGGCCATAGCTCCCTGCCCCCCAGCCCTGCTGGTGGCCCTCACTTCCAACCCACATCCCCTGCCCCCAGCCCTGCTGCCCAACCCATGTTGCTCTCTCCATCCTTCCCTTCCCCTGGCTATTTTTTGCTGTTCCTGTGCTCTACTGCAAGGTGATTGGCTGTTGGGGTCAGGACAGCCAATCACCTTGCCCGCTGCTTCCAGTTGCAAGCAGCTAGCCTGAGAGGGCAGAGGAACAGCAAAAAACCCAGACATTTTGCTCTTATTTAAACAACCCACCCAGATGCAGCATAGGGGACCAAAAAAGAGGACTTGTCCGGGAAAACCGGGATGTATGGTAACCCTATCCTGCACAAATGAGCTCTACACCTGAGCTAGAGGGTTCTGTTGTACCTGAGTAGTGGAGTTCACTCTGCTCTTCATCCCAGGGCCTTCAATTATCTTTTAGATGTCAGGCCTGGGCCATTAAACAACCTGAAGAAAAGAACTGTGACCTTAAACTTGACTCAAAATTGAGACATACAAGTAAGGATGAGTAGTCTCTAGCATAGCCCTGGATTTGGCCCAAATGAAAGGATAGGTAGAGCTTTATATTTTGGCACATGAAGCTACCCTTGACATTTCATATTTTTTCATATAATTACTTGATTGATACCTGTCATTGTACTCTCTGATCCAAGGGGGAGGGGTGGGGGTGGATTTTAGGTTCGCATGAACAAACAGGAGTTTACAATAGTTAAGGGAAGAGGTGACAAACAAGACTTCTTGCAGTGCCAGTTCAGTTCCTGGATTTTGTTCCATCCAAACAATACAGAATGAACTACGCGTCCAACTCAGAAAACACCTTTACAGGAATAGCAATTGGAACGTACTGATGCAAGCTGTATGTTTACTTAGGGACCTTTACCACCTTGATAACATAATCTTACCCTTCTATGAAGAAAGAAGACCAAACTCTTCCTCCTTAGGTTGACACTAGATATGAGGAAATAATTTACTCTAAGAGTACCTGGGAATTGGTGAGCAATGTCGATTTCCAACTTATTAAACGATATGCAGCTTGATGAAACTGGGGAAAGTGCCATGATACCTGTTTATCAATTTAGATTTGTAGTACATTTATTGTACAAATATTGTACAGGTCCCAGAGTCTTGTCTTAAGAAAGGAGGATGTTGTGGGTCTCAACATGAATAAAAAGATATCCATTGAGCAGGTGATATTTTGAATCTTGTATTGCATGCAATACTTATTACCTCTTTGGCTCCTATGCATTGCTAGAATGGGTTCAGTACTGGAAGTAAGTAATTAACAAAAAGAAACCCCCTGAGATTAGGCAGTGTGTTATGAACTACTGCACAAATGTATTTATATAGAATGCAGAATTCTATACCTAGATAAGTCAATATAAATTGTCATGCAAAATTAGAGGTTGTGTTTTTCCATGGTCATTTGTTGTGCTTAGCATTTCTGTATATGAATGTGAGACGTGTTTGCAATCAGAGGGGAACAGTTGTTATTTACAAAGGTGGTCTATTTCTCCAGTGAAGGCAACACCTGAGAGGAAAATTCAGTTCATATTGTGCAACAAGTATAGTCAATTATATATTATACATATAGTGCAAGAGTTAGAGTTGAGTATGTAACATGTTTAATTAGCATATTAATTAAAACTATTTAGCTGTATGGTTGGCATGAAATCCTGTATTTCCTGTTAATGAAATCTGCCAGAAGTGCTGACTGTATAATACAGTAAGTATTTCTACGCTAAGTAAGTATTTGCAGGGAAGATTCATGTCAAACTGTTGCAATCTAATGAGAGGAACGCTTGAGGGAAATTTGGAATTTCCACTTTGTGGCAAAGCTAAACATATTGAAATTTGCTTTCACCCTGAACTGGAATAAAACATACTTGGGTAACAGACAACTGTGAGAGAGGCAGCCTGCATTCACAGGAAAAAATGCCTTGATCAGTCAAAATGGCAAAAAGCTATGACAAGGGTCCTGGGGTTTTATAGGGTAAGAAATGAATGATTCCAAGGGCTTGTTTATACAGCAAAATTAATCTGAGTTAATTAAAGGTGTGATTAATGAATCCAAGGGCATTCAGTTTGTACAGACAACTGTTATTAGCGGAGTCATTTGCGTGCCTCAAAGAAGACATAGTGAACTGGGTCCACCTTAAGGCATGCTAATTGTGTGTAGATGAAACAAGAGACATGCATGCACAACACTTAAAAGTGGTCTTAATGATTTTGCACCATTTTAATGGTGTCAATTTTGGCATGTCTTGGCAGTGTATTGCACATTAATTCCAGTTGCTGTAGGAAATTTGGTGGCATAATGAACCTTAAATGACTTGGAGCGCAGCAACCTAAAACTCCTTCGAGGACTTTTAGTTTGCTGCCCCTACAGCCACAGAGTGAAGCCCCAGGGTCCGTGCAGCTCTGAGGCTTTGCAGGAAGCCCTGCAAGCAGCCTGGCAGCAGCCTGGGAAAGCAGGCTCTGCCCAAGAAAAGCGGTGAGCCTGATCTTTCTCCCCCAACCTCCCCCCGGCCCTCTGGAGCCTACCTGCCTGCCTAAGCTGCATGGGAACCTGGTGCTTCCCTCCATGGCTGTGGTGCCCCCCAGGACTGCCGGAGCTGGGTGCTTAAGGGTGGGTGTAGCTTGTGGGGGTGGGCTGCCACTGCCTCAGAGGGAAGTACCAGTCCCCCCTACTGCAGCTCAGGGACCGCTCCGCCCACTGGCAGCTCGTCCTCCCCTCCCCACCGCCAGAGAGGCAGGTAAGTCAGTGGGGTGTGTGCACAACAAAGAGGTTTAATCAGCCCTAAATTGCAGTGTTTTTTTTTAAAACCCATCGCTTCAATTTAGGGCACGTGTTTCATCTACACACACCTAGTGTGTAGCTGAAACACCCTGTTTTGTCCACACACACCTGGACCCAGTTCCTAGAACCTAGCAAAGTACTTTCGTAATACAGTGTCAAGACAAGACCAGAAGCCTGTATTAGGTGCCCAGAAATCATTATGAGATCCAGTGTAAATACCTAACTGGAACTCATGCTGGTAGCTACATGCTGCTTGTCCTGATATTATGCTAGCCCCATTTCTGACCCAACATGGGTCTGTAGTACAAAGCTGTCAGCTGACTTTCAGTGCAGTCATATTCCACAGTCACAAATGCACCCAGGAGATCTGAAGGGGCAGGGGCTGTAAGATGACTGCAAATGTTGTTCCTCATTGGAAGCTGGGCCTATACTTCCTTCGTCCATGTGCCTCCATTTACCTAAACAGCCTGTCATAGGCATCATTTATTCCCATTAGTATACAGTTTCTTCATTTCTAAATGAACTGGGTAATAAGGAAACCATTTGAAAGAAAGTGGGGTCTCTGGTGGGTTATAAATAGCTTTCCACTCTAAAAGTTGACAACAGAAAACCAGCAAAGGGAGAGGCCTTTTCCCTTACTCTTTTTTGAAATATGCTTATTTTCCATATTTTATGTTGATGACATGCATTTTACTTGGTTTCTCTGCAGCCAAAAAGCTCTTCCAACTGCCTGCTTTCTGTAAGAGTCATACGAGCCAGGAACATTACATCAAGGGACCTAGGTGAGTTGTAGTCTTCCTTCTGTCTTCTCCATAGTTTATGGATTGTGAGCAACACATAAATATAGTGTAATGAAGTAACAGACCTGGATTTTTGTTGGGTGCCCTGAAGCACCTGAAATATTAGCAGAGTAGAGGGAGTAGTTGGAATCTATTTAGTGGGACAGCAAACTACCGTCTAAGTTTCCTTGTGATTGTATTAGATGAAAAATGTAAAGTAGCAAAGCACGACATTGCACTTGGTTAATCAGCTTGGAGTAGTTTCTGATTTTCACATGTCTATAAATTAAATCATAGATTGGAGTCACACCAGACAGCTGGGGTGCTACAAATATGCTATCAAAGGTTTTCATTGCCTACCATGAGCAGTCAGAGTGCCTCAAATAGCCTCACTGCACAGCACGGTGCCACATGGAGATACTTTTTAAATCTAGCTTAAGTAATGGAAGCAGAATAGTATGGCCAGCATGGAATTGTGTCCAGGCTCATTTACTCTTGTGAGATGGCATTTTGTGATACAGGCATATCCTAAGAGTGTATCTCAGGGTAAACTAGACAATTCTGAGCATTGCAAACTCCTCTATATTTTGGGGTCTTTGTAGTGCCAGATTCTCAGCTACACAGAATGACTGATTTGTTCTTGATAAGAAAAAGTGACCTGCAGGGCCAGCCCTAGGCATATGCTGAATCCACAGCTAAAATGGGCCTCTCTTGCAACCCTTTTTTTTTATTCGCATTTCCTCCATTTCTTTCCTCAGCAGTGACCCCTTTGGAAATATGTACTCTGGGACACTTGTTGTTGCCCATTTGTAGAGATCTTTTATAGCAATCTCAGTAAGACAAACACCTTAAGACCCCTTTTGCACATGCTTCAAACTCCTCTCCTGCATCTAATGAAAGCATCGTTGATTTGTCCAGCTAAACAAGACAGTCCACTGAAGGTGAGGTATAGAATACATTTCTCTTCACAGAGATGAGCAGGATCACCTGCTAGTTGACCATAAGAGTGACCAGCAATGTGTATCACTGAGTTGCCCTTTATGTCTCGGAAATTTTCTAGTCAATCTCTTGAACAAAAAGTCAGCTGAGTGATTCAACTCAGGGGTGATGCATAGGGGGTGCATGCAGGTGCATGTGCACCCCCTGCGCGTGGCAGCGCTCGCCCCTCCTGCTGCTGACAGCACTGGCAGCATCTGCGGGAGCTCCCCGACTTACCGCCACCGCGTTCCCACTGCTCCCGCTACCACCACTGCACTCCTGCCACTGCTGCGCCCCCACAGCCGCCAGGAGCACACGCTGTTAATGATTCAAATATAAGCATGCATAGATCTCCAGATTTACATGGTAACATTTAAAAATATTTCAAAACCACTGTTGTAGTATAAAGTTTTGTACCTGGAAAGAGACTTACCTTGTGGGCCAGATTGTCCAACAAGTGTCTAATGCAGATGTGTATTAGTCATGTCATTGTTTTCAGTAGAGCATTAGTAACGTGAGCAGTAATGTACAGTTCTGTACCATCAGCAATTGCTGCCTTCAAAAGAAATTCTACTCTGTCAAAAGGACAGCTCTTCCTCCCTGCCCTAAGGCTGCTGAGTGTTGCCATTTGCTTCTGAGGCTGAAACAAGTCTGAAGTATTGATATACACTATTGCTATATCATGTCTTTTTCTGCTTCAGCGACTGCTTCTGATTGCTACGTGAGCCTGTGGCTGCCAACAGCTTCAAATGGAAAGTTCCAGACCCAAACCATTGAGAACTCCAATGACCCCGTCTGGAATGAGACTTTCTACTTCAGGATCCAGACTGAAGTCAAGGTGGTTAAGAAAATGAGAATTCATTCTCCTGAAAAGCCCAGAGGCTTCATTTCTAGTTCTGGAGATCAAATGTGCTAAACAAATTAGGGAAATACTTGCGAGACAGAACTTGCTGTGGATCATGTAAAAGAAAGTAGCAGAGAGGAGTGGCTTTCTTAGGACCATCTTTGTTTTGGAAAAATTGAAGGTATAGGTTTCTGGACTAGGGACAAGGAGCATTGGGAGTGAGAGCATCTTCTCCAGATCAGCATATTTAGAATTCTACAAAACATAATTTCAAAGACCATCATTCACAGTATCCCATCCAGATTCTTGGAATTAAATTTAATTAATACCCGAGGGCCAAATCCTCATTAGTAAACAAAAAGCCTAATCTTAAGGATAATAAAAATGCTTAAAAGGCAAAAAGTGATACAGGACACCTGTGCTGCAGCAGACCCAAAAATGTTCAAGGTGTGTACAGAAGTGCTCTGTGCACATCTTACAGCGCTATGGTTTACAGCATGTTTATAGCACTATAAAGCCTCCTGGGGCTTCTCCACTGGTCAGAAATTAGACCAGCGTACAGAAGTTATTTCAAGTGCTGCAGGCTGCTGAAGTGCTGTAAAATAGAGTGCTTCAAATGTAATACCTCATTGAACAAGGGGTAATTTAAAGCACTGTACACATTTTTAAAGTGCTGTAAAGCTGTGCATCTCTGTTAAGTCATGGCAATAAAATACTTTAAATAGCAAAAAAGAAAAACAACTTCTGTATACACCCTTAGAGCTTAGGTTCACTCAGTACCTGCCTTTTGAATGATAACGATTCCTAAGGACCTGGCTCTTATCCAAAATTCACTCAAATCTATTAGGGTGCCAGACAACACCTAGGTTTCACCAGTCTCTCCAGTGGCCCCAAGTCTTTTAGGTGCCCTCAGGACACACCTAACCCACACTGACAGCATTGGGTTCCTGTAGACGTTCAGGGATGCTGCTCTGACACGCTATAATTACAGTACATTGAAGCAGACTCAACAGAGTCTGCTGGAGCATGCTAATTAGCCTTGGCATCTTGTGTATTCAGCATTCCTGTGCTTCAAAATGGCAGCAGGAGTGCTTTAACTAAAGCTTGTCAAACAAACTTTAGTTAAAGCGCCCCGCACTGCCATTTTGAAGCAGGGGATGCTGAGTACATGAGATGCTGCGGGCACTTTCATTAGAACGGCTCTTGGAGCCTCTCTAATTAAAGCACCACCTCCCACCCCCAGCGCATGTCTAAAAATGCCCATTGATATCAGTGCAAAGTGTTGTAGTTAGTTAGTTATTTGTACACACAGCTGAAGGAGGAGGCTATTGGGATGGTGCCTCCACTGCTCATCTTTCTTATAAGAGCTTAGTGGAAATGCACTGGTCTAGGAAGTAGAAGACTTGGGGTTTAGGTCTCTCTGAGCCTGAGGGGATTATTACTTTCAACTCTCACTTTCCAGCAGGCCCTAACCACTAGGTTACAGGATAGTCTGGTTTGAAGTATGCTCTATCTTCCTGTTGAAGCTGAGCCACTGTACAGCCAAAGGTGCCAGAGTCCAGAGGCCAGACAGAAAGCAAGCAAGAAGGAGCCTAACACAGTAACCTAGTGATAACGGCAATAACCTGTGAGGATGGACACCTGAGTTTTGGTCCTTGTTTCCCAGCACTATTTATGTTCTTTTAGTAGAGGTACTTATGGGGCCAATACGGATTTTGCCCTGAATCCCACATTGCTAGATGTGTGCATGAATGTTGTTTCCTTTATCCTTCCTTTATCTCCACAGTGATACAGGAATTTGCAGCAGAAATGAGCTAATGTTTTGTGGCTCTTAAAGAGAACAGACTTGTGACGTACCTCTTCTTTTATTCCCAGAATATCTTAGAACTGACTATCTTTGATAAGGACCTGGTCACCAAAGATGACATCCAGTTCACTGTTCTCTTTGATGTTGCTAACGTGAGGCCTGGAGTGGTAGCCCATGAAACATTCTCTTTGAAATCAGAGGTAAGGACTGAAATTTCAGGAAGACTTGAAGAGTCTATTACAGCCCCCATCTACATCGTGTATTAACTGGATGTTGTGTTTGCATGGGGAGACATTAAATGCTAGTTAGCAGTGACACGCATAAACTCTTCTTGTATCTTCAGGAGAAAAAAATTACTCTCTCAGGTAGACCACCACCTGTGTGAGAAGCAAAAATGCATTGATACCCTGCCATCACTGAGGTCTGCAGTGAGTGCTATTCATCTTACGTGTTCCAGATGAATAGCTTTACCTCCTTCAGCTTAAATTTACTCTCACCTTGCTCAAATACTTCCTGCTAGAAAGGGAAAATGCTTGATGAAAAACATGAACAAAGCTCATGCATTTCCTAAGTTAAATTGTCATTTTATGTAAGTTCCCTTTCTCAGGTTCCAAAGCTTACCCCCATTTCATTCTCGTTTTCATTGACCACCAACAAAGGGGAATTTATTTTGATAAAATCCCATCAAGGGGCTGGTGGGAAAAATTATCCAGAAAGAAAAGCTAGGATAGTTCTACACTGAACAGAATGGTTACAAATGATTAATATTTATTGTCCCTTTCTTTTTTTCAGAAACAGAAATCTTTTCAGAAATGGGAGTCTTTGGAAGTAGAATTTAAGATGGAAAAAATGTGAGTAAAATGCAAAAGTGATGTGTGGGTATGGATCTGGTAAGACGGTAATAACAAATATGGATCAACATGAATGTGCTGTCTTGAAATGTGAATGTGGTGTCTTGAAATTTATCTGCTTTTGGCAAGTGGAGATTTGGGACTGCTGCTTTTCTTCTTCAGTTGTTTTGAATTCACCTCCATCTCCCAACATGCCTCCATTCCATTGATCTGGTTCACATAGCTGTTGCCCCCTCTGTGACAACTAAGATCTGATCCCTAAACATTTTAAAATTGGAAGGGCCAGATAACTTGCATGTGAGAGCATTGCAAAGGAACTCCGTGAGCCACCAGTGTTCATTTTTTTTTTTTTACAAATCTTGAAATACTGGGGAATTCCCCAAAATAACTTACATTGTACCAATATTAAAAAGGATAAATAGAATCATGAATAGGCCAATATGGGAAGCAATCAGTGGAGAGTAAAAGGTGATAGTTAAATTAATGTTGCTAATATAATTTTATCCAAAAACAGTCTCCTTGAATAAACTTGATGTCAGTTTTGGTGAGAACACAAATTTAGTTGCTAAAGGTAGGTCTTTTGACATGATCATTAGGGTTCTGTAAGTCATTTGACTTAGTGTCATATGACATTCAAATAAAAAACTGCGACATGCAAAAACTGGTTAAGCTGCTATGGGAATTTATCAATTGATGCAGAAGTTTCAGTGGAGTTCTGCTTGGATATGTTCTTGACCTAGTGCTATACAATATCTTTGACAGCGATCTGGATGAAAATATAAAATCACTGCTAATGGGACTTCATAAATTAGGATTCTCAAAATACAGGTTTTGACAATAATATATTAACATGGAAAACAGTTTGCTTTTAACTATATGCTTGCAAGCCCTCATTTAAAAAATATACTTAAATTCAATACATTTTTATGTTTAAAACATTTTTTTTTGGTTCTATTTTTCCAGTCCTGGGCCTCCTGAAAGCCTCAGTACAAATGGTGTCCTTGTGGTAAGGTTCAAATTTGAGTTTTTCCTTTATTTCTTCATTATTTTTTTCTTTCTTTAAATTATTTCATTCCTTCATGCCCAAAACTGAGCCAAATCCAAATCCATCCATATACAGCCAACATGATAAATAGGAACACAGGCCTAAAATAAAGAAGACAGGGCACATCTACACATGATGCTACATCGTGGTGGCATCCATGGGTGTCTACATGTGACCAGCAGCTACTTTGCCATAGCAGCATGCTCCACTACGTTAGCGTGCCACTATGGATAAGTAGCTGCTAAAAATAGCCATGCACTGTGCATACAGCACAATATGGGTGGTTACTGTGCTGTGCTTTAGTACTTTTGGGAGTACTAAAGCATGGTGCAGTAACAACATTGCCATAGGGAAAAGGGTGGACATGCCTACAGTCTAGGAGTGGAGGGATTTCAGCATTGCATTCTCTATGCAATAACAGACTTCTGGATCCCTCCTGCAGGTGATATCCTGTCCTCACTGACAGTGATGTCAAATCTACCTTTCATACATTATAGAAAGAATTCATCGGCTAATTCTTCTTCCTTCAAACCTTTAGAAGCACTTTAATTTGGTTTCTTAGTGATTATCCATTCTTTCACTGATTGTCTTTCTCAGTCTCGTGAAATGTGCTGCTTGGAAGTTCAGGTGGAGAAGGAGGAGAATAAAAGGTATTTGAAAGGTAAGTCCATTTCCTAGCTTAAGGGAGCAGGCAGCCAAATCTACTGTATTCATAGCCTGCCAATTCCAGCTAGAGGCACTTTAATTCACAGTGAAGACTGTCTCTATTTGAATGACAATAAAGTAGGGTTCACTGAAAATCCCAGAACTGTCCTTTTCAGCATTTCTCCTTTTCCAGTTTTATAGATTTCATAGATTTCATAGACATTAGGGCTGGAAGGGACCTCGGGAGATCATCGAGTCCAGCCCCCTGCCCAAAGGGCAGGAAGTCAGCTGGGGTCATAGGATCCCAGCAAGATAAGCATCCAATTCACTCTTGAAGGTGTTCAATGTAGGTGCTTGAACCACCTCCGCTGGCAGACTGTTCCAGACCTTGGGGGCTCGGACAGTAAAGAAATTCTTCCTTATGTCCAGCCTGAAACGGTCTTGCAGGAGTTTGTGACCGTTCGACCTCGTCATCCCTTGGGGCGCTCTGGTGAACAGATGTTCCCCCAGATCCTGGTGGTCACTCCTGATAAACTTATAGGTGGCCATCAGATCACCCCTGAGCCTGCGCTTTTCCAGGCTAAAGAGTCCCATGGCTCTCAGCCTGTCATCGTAAGATCTGTTTTCCTGACCTCTGATCATGCGCGTGGCTCTCCTCTGGACTCTCTCAAGCTTCTCCACATCCTTTTTGAATTGTGGAGCCCAAAACTGGATGCAGTACTCCAGCTGCGGCCTCACCAAGGCCAAGTACAAGGGGAGAATGACGTCCCGGGATTTGCTCGAGAAGCATCTATGGATGCACGCCAGCATTTTGGTCGCTTTACTAGCCACAGCATCGCATTGCAGGCTCATGTTCATCTTGTGGTCAATGATGACCCCCAAGTCTCTTTCTTCTGTAGTGCTAACCGACATAGCACTGCCGAGCCTATAAGGGTGCTGCAGGTTTTTCCTCCCAAGGTGGAGAACCTTGCATTTTTCGGTGTTAAACACCATGAGGTTCTCGTCTGCCCATTTGCTGAGCTTGTCCAGGTCAGCCTGGATCACCCGCCTATCTTCTGGCATGGATGCTTTGCTCCAAAGTTTGGTGTCATCGGCGAACTTGGCCAGTCCACTCCTGACTCCAACGTCCACATCGTTAATGAAGATGTTGAACAGTATGGGTCCCAGGACAGAGCCTTGAGGGACCCCACGGGTCACAGGGCACCATGATGAGTGACTGCCATCAATCACAACCCTCTGGGTCCGACCACAAAGCCAATTTCCCAGCCAGCGGATCGTGGTGGAGCCAAGGCCACAACTGGGCAGTTTGGCCAAGAGGTGATCATGGGATACCAGATCAAAAGCTTTTTTGAAGTCAAGATATATGACATCAATCTCTTCTCCCTTGTCCAGGTGATAGGTCACCTGGTCATAGAAGGAAATGAGATTGGTCAAACAAGACCTACCCGCAACAAACCCGTGCTGGCTATCCCTTAGGATGTTAGCCTGGGCCAGTCCCTCAAGGATGGCCTCCTTAATAAACTTTTCTAAGATCTTCCCCAGGATAGAAGTCAGGCTAATGGGCCTGTAGTTAGCCGGATCCACTCTCCTCCCTTTCTTGAAGATCGGCACCACATTGGCCTTCTTCCAGTCTTCGGGCACTACACCAGAGCGCCAGGAGTTTTCAAAGATCCGTGCCAGGGGCTGGGCTATGACGCTCGCCAGCTCCTTGAGTATCCTGGGGTGCAGGTTGTCAGGGCCAGCTGACTTGAAGGTATCCAGCTTCTCAAGGTGTTCCTTCACGAGGTCAGCATTGATGGAGGGTAGGGGATTCCCCTCACCCAGATTTCCCTGTCCCATAGCAGGCAGGGGCATCCCGTGTGACTGATGAAATATAGAATCAAAGGGGCTGGAAGGAGGTAATCTAGTGCATTTCCCTGCTCAAGGCATGATCATCCGCGACTAAAACCATCCTAGACAAGTATTTGTCTAATCCATTTTTTAAAACTACAAAGGTTAGAGATTCCAATCTCTCTGGGTAGTCTGTTCCAATGCTTAACCACCCTATGAATGAGAAACTTCTTCCTAATAGCTATCCTAAATTACCCTTGCTGCAACTTAAGGCCATTGTTCCTTGTCCTGTCCTCTGTTTCCACAGAGAATAGTCTATCACGATTCCGTGTATACACTAAGGTATTTAAAGACTGTGATCAAATTCCCCTTCCTTCTTCTCTTCTCCAGACTAAATAATCCCAGTTCTTTCAGCCTTTCCTAATACAGTCATGTTTCCTAGACCTCTAATCTATTTTGTTTCTCTCTACTGGACTCTCTTTAATTTGTCCATGTCTTTCTTGAAGTGTGGGGCCCACAACTGGGTACAGTACTCCCAGTGAGGCCTCACCAGTGCCAGATAGAGCAGAAGAATCAGTTTCCTTGACTTGCAAATCACACACCTGTAAACACAGCTCAGTATGCTATTGGCTTTTTTTTTTTGCAGGATGAGCACATTGTTTTACCTGTTAACAGTGTCCTTTTTCCTTAAAGCTATCATGTTGGCACCCATCTTGGTTGGGTGAGCAAAAATGTGATAGGATGCTCATGTTGGGAGTGCTCAAGTGTACAGTGGGAAAGCAAGAAAAAGAAATTCAAGATACATTGGCATAAGAATACCTGCTGGTGAACACTTCTCTGGTTGCCTGTGTCTTGAGAGACCTGTCAACATGGCAGCACATGGTGGGTTGTGAAGCATGTAGACCACACAGAAGGAAGTTAGTTTACTTTGTTGGATGTTTTACCTGAATAATGGTAATGTTCTTCATGCAAATCCATTTCTTCTAGAGAATAAAAATGTAGTGCTTACGGTGCATGCGTCATATGAAGGAACACAGAAAACCACCACAGATGTAGATACTTTCCACTTCCACTGCATAAAGAGTTGGGAGCCCATACTAAAAGCCAGACTCCAGGTAATAGCCACAATTCCTTCTCACGTATCTATCACTCTTATTAATTTACATTGAAACAACGCTGTTTATATTTTCAAACATTTTTAAATGTTTGTTGTATCTAGATAAAACAATTTATTATTATATTCCCCAGAAAATTTCAGATAAGGAAGAAAAGGAAGACAATTCACGTGACTCGTTAACAGTCCCACTGAAGTTACTTCCTGTTGGACAGAAAATGACAGTTGGCATGCTCTTAGAAGATGTAAGTGTTTCATGATTTACAATGACTTTAACTAAGGTGAGCATAGATAAAGTGCAGCTTAATTTACATAGTAGAATGACTATTAGATGACCATCAAAAATCTTTTAGCATTTGAGTTTGTCTGAAATTTTCCATTGGAGTAGCTTTTGCAAATTTGACATTTTCTATGGGAAAATTTCAATTTTCAGACAAATGTTTTCTTGCAGGGAGAAAGTGATCTTGCTAAGAGTCTTCTCAGCAGAGCACAGAGAAGCTGAAAAAACTTCCCTCTGTTTTGTCCAAAATGGAATTTTCTGAAACTTCTTCTCATGCAAACCTTTGTGGCTTGGACTTTCTATCCTGATTCACTTTTTCCAGCCAGCTCTGCTTCTTTCATCTTTGGCTTTTATGAAGATGTTTTCTGGCTGTCAATACATCTTATCAGTCTTCTGGCTGCCAGTGCTGAAATTCTTAATAGCAGGTTTTATCTCTTCATTTTCTGCCAGTTGGGTGGGGTGGGAAGAAAACTGGAATACAGCAGTTAAATTATCAGCGTCTTGCAGATGCTTGAAGAGTATTTTGTCTTTAGTGAGATTTATTGATCTCAACATTCAGCACTGGGACACTAAAGGCATGTCCATGCCACTTCCATGTCACTCCCAGGGCTGCAGCTGAGGAGCATGTTTTGTCCACTCGCTTCTGCTCACCACCCACCCAACCCCAGGAAAGAGAAAGTTGCAGCTACCCTGCCTGAGCTAAATAAAAAAATCAAGCTATATATATATATCAAGCTAAATGATATATATAGCAAGCTTTCGTGAGCTGTAGTTTGCTTCTTCAGATGCTGACCTCATCAGGCATATCTATCTACTTTGGTTAGTCTACAAGGTGCAAGTCTATATCCATATCTATATCTATCTATAGATACATAGATATCTTACAGGCTTTCATAGTTTCATAGTAGCTAGGGTCAGGAGGGACCTGAACAGATCATCTAGCCTGACCCCCTGCCACAGGCAGGAATGAATGCTGCGTTCACAAGACCCCAGACAGGTGATCGTACATCCTCCTCTTGAATTTGCCCAAGGTAGGGGCGAGGACCACTTCCCTGGGAAGTTGGTTCCAGATTTTGGCCACCCTAACTGTAAAATATTGCCTCTTGATCTCTAACCTAAACCTATTCTCCATTAGCTTATTACCATTGTTCCTTGTCACCCCAGGTGGTGCTAGGGAGAAAAGGGCTCTCCCTATTTGCTGTTGATCTCTCCTGATGAGTTTGTAGGCAGCCACCAGGTCCCCCCTCATTCTCCTCTTGCTGAGGCTGAACAGGTTCAGGTCCTTCAGTCTCTGCTTGTAGGGCCTGTCCCACTGCCTTCTCACCAAGCGGGTGGCCCTCCTCTGAACCCTAAGCTATAGCTCACTTCATATGTATTTATTTTGATTAGTGTACACACACACACACACACACACACACACATGCACCCGCACAAACACTTTGCTTAGTCTACAACATGTAAATCTACCTTGCCTTCTACTACACTAGGGAGAGCTGAAAGATAGCTTATCCAGTCATCTCTTAATCTGCTAACAGCTACCATTCTCTTTTTTCCAGCCCTCACAGAAGGCTGATGGTAAACATAGGGAGGGTAGAAGTTAATCGTTACTAGTTTTTCTGCCAGGGAGAAGAGAAAATAGTTATTTTTTCTTACCTTTTCTGGATCCCCCTCCTCCTAAAACCCTCATTTTTTGCCTCTTTGATAGCTCTTGGGCTCTCCATTTTTATCTTTAGCAACCTTTTGGAGGGACCTGGTAATTTATTTCTCCTCTTTTCCAGTGTTAGAAAACTGGTAGGACCCCTTCCTTCCTTGAGGACCACGTGCCTTGGTTTACGAGGAAATGTGGTACTGTGACCCAGGTAGACTTTCTGCTTCATCAGCCCATTTGGGGATCCATAGTGAGGATCCTTATTTGCTGTCCTTTCACTGTCCCTGTCCAAAAACAGAGCTAGGAAAGAGGGAAGTCACTCACACCAGAAAGCACTTGGAGTGAGGGGCAGAAAAATGACTTGCCTCTGAGAAGCACCATTGCTCATTTCTTAACTGTCTGATTCATACTGAAATTATTTGCTTTCAGAAGACAGAGCTGAAGTTGCATCTGCAAGTAAATGACTGGTAAGAAGATGTACTTTCTCTACAAAATGTTTTGTTGCTTTTTTGGAATGGCTAATTCTAAAGCAAGATATTCTTGATCTAGTTCTAAATCATACACACACCGCGACTAGAATCTGCCGTTACGTAAGAGCCATCAAAATATTACTATACATATTTGAGGTAAATTATAACAAATTTAGCTTCATGATGCTAACATTTAGAAAAGGCAGTTTCAAACAATGAGGAGGCATCTAGTCAAAAGGGAAGCTATGAAACTCCTTAGATTCCTCATGGAGGATACCTAACGTAACAGTTACAAAAACAGGAATGTAAGGGAGGGAGGTGGATATGATTGAAATGTCAAGATTCAAGGGTTTATTTGAGTCAAAGAGGTGCTCTTCAGAAAATAGCAATTGAGTGCCAGTGAAGTCAGTAAAAAGGACCATAAATTAGAGCAGCTGAAATGTTAGTGTGTATAAATAATTTAAAAAGTACAAAAAATATAACACCGTTATACAGAGCAATGGTACAACCTCACATGGAATGCTGTTTTATGTTCTGGTCACCCTATCTCAGAAAAGGCATGTCACAGATGAAATAGAAGAGATTTAGCTGACAAAAATAATTAAAGATGTGAACATACTTTTATCTTTCCACTTTACCTGTCCTCAGCAGACACTAGACTTTCTGTTGAGAAAAATGGCAAGGTTCCTAAGACCAAGCAGAAACAGTAAGCTGTTTATAAAGAAACATGTTCAGTTGTTTACTCCAAAGATGTGGGTCTGGGTTTGTCTCTGTAAACTGCAAGGGTGAATCATGATTCTTTATGGAGTTTGACAAACCACAGCTGATGAAACTAAATTCATATCAATTCTGAAGGTTGACACTGTGCCTGTGTGATTGCATGTCCTTTTGTATGTTCCAGCTCAGAAAATCTGGATGTGCGGTTAGGATATGATCTTTGTGCCGATGAGCAAGAATTCCTGCACAAAAGAAAGAAGGTGGTTGCTAATGCCCTGAAAAAGGTTCTCCAGCTGAAGGAAGATCTACATGAGCATGAGGTCTGAACAAGTGACTAAGGATGGGGCTATTAGAAGGGAAACTATGTTTCAAATGTTGTGAGGATGGATCTGTGCAGTTCCCTGCAAACTCTCCCCTTTTGTCCTTATATGTTGCAGACAAATATTTTGAATTCAGTGGAACTGGAATAGAACGGAAACTTGCCAAACTGCCATGGGAAAAAGAAAGTTGGAAATGTGGACTCTGGGTTGTTGTTAGAAATAGCTGTCTTGGGGTTATATTAGGGTGGGTCCAAATCGTTTTATCCAATACTGGGTATTTGACTAAACCTCTTTTTCTTTCCTTTTTCAAACAATAAATGTCAGCCTCCTGCAGAACATTTTGATTTATGCTGAAGAACCAAACTCTACAACTGAAACCAAAAAAGTCTGGAAGTAGAAGGGTTCATTCCAGTAATGCTTCTGTAGTACTTCCTATCCCCAGTCTCTTCAGTGGGTAGAGCTCCCAAGCCAGACATACATCTCCAAGGATGTATCAGGGTCAAAGCGTTGGCCATTATGTGCAGTGTGGTGGCTCAGCAAGAGATGAGACCCTGTAGCTTCACAGAAAATGCAGCTTGGCCAGAGACCATGGTCCATAAAAGAGATGGAGCATCTGAACTTGAGCACCTGTGGGACTGTCCTGTTGCAGCTCACACTCAAAATTTGGGTTTTCAGATAAAATTTCTCCATTTCTCATTTTTAACCAAAAAGTCAAAATGCTCCATAGGAGAGGAGCAGTACCATTATCTAAATGATACTTGTTCCCCCAGATGTATTTTGAATTTAATACTTCCCTTCCTTGCTGTATTTCTACTAGGATATTTCATAAATCATTTTGTTTAATAATGTTTCAGTTAATAGCAGTGAGTAGATTATGACATATTTGAATCCATTCATCATTTGATTTATTCCAGTTTACCTGACTGACACTTGCTGCATCTATATGAGACCCTGACTGCTCAGTAGCCCGTGACTACTGCGCAGTAGCATTGCATGGCAGGAAACATGATACAATGCTACAGGGCAGTAGTCACACGCTACCGCGCAGCTAGCATCACAAAACAGCAATTTTTGGTGCGACTCCACGGTAACTGGTTACTGCAGTCATTTAGTACTAGTTTATACAAGTATGAAATCGCTGTACAGTAACAACTGCGTAGTCTGCATCTCATGTAGATACGGCCACTGAGAGTCAGATTCTGATGTGATATAAATCTTTGTAGTTTCACTGGTAGCAGATCAGGGGAGGAAAGGAATTTTAAAAGTGTTGAGGGTTTTTGTTTTTTTTTTTACAATTTAGCTCAAATGAAGGACTTCCATGAACGTTTTCTTAAGGTCACTTGTCACTATTTTAAATGGATGAGACCAGCAATGCTCAACCCCTGGCCCACAGACCAAATCCAGCACATGGAGCCATGGCACCTGGCTTGCAGGCTTCCCCGTGGGTCAAGAAATTTGGTGGTGGGGAAGTGATGTCAATTAACACTGCCATCCCTACCCCACTGCCTAGTTTTCAAGTCCCATACAGCTGGCTAAGGGCCCTGTCTGGGCCACTGCCACATGATCATGTCTAGCCTAGCTGAGCCAAGTCATTGCTAGGCAGCCAAAGGCAAGGTCTGGCTGGGCCTTTGCCATGCAGCGGGATCCAGGCCCTCCCAGCATGGCTGAATTGGGGTTGGGTGGACCACACTCTGTGTGCAGCTGGATCACTGGGCTTGCCACTCCTGGTATGGTCAGAATGGATGTGGGTTGTTGCTGCACCCCTTGTGCCATAATAGGCCCTCACTGTGCCTGCTCTGCATGCCGGATTGGGTCCAACAGCCGGATCTGATCTGTGGACAACCTGGGCACTACCCACCTAACCCATGGCACAAAAATGTTGGGCACCATTGGATGAAACTATACTTCTAAAGATTGGCTAGAAACTGACTTAATTTAAGTGTTCTGCAGTAAAATCTACTGATGGGACACGGGGTTGGACTTTTCTGTGTAGACAGGTGGCTACATTTTTTTAAGGATAGTGCTTCCTTATTTTAACAGGTTCCAGTGATTGCTGTTATGACATCAGGTGGAGGCCTCAGAGCGATGACTTCTATGTATGGCCACCTTTCATCTCTCCAAAAGCTGAATCTTTTGAACTGCACAACTTATATCACTGGGACATCTGGCTCCACATGGTGAGGCTAAGAATGCTTTAGGATTTTTTTTTTGTTATATTACTAGAATGAATGGCTATGTGCAGTGGTGTTCAAACTTTTGGCCCCGTGGGCCAGGTGGGTGGTGCAGAAATGCATATCTCATTGTTAATGAATTACTCTAGTTAACTGCTAAAACCCATTGGAATTAGTTATTTAAAATAAATTCCATTTGGGATTGCTAAATCTCACAGTTTTATTTCCTTTTTACCACTGTCCTTCTACAAGAATGAAAATAATTCTAGAAAAACTTAAAATCTATTGACACAGAAGTTCTGCTCAACAGCAAGATGGTATCTGCTCCTCCCTAGTATTTTTTGCATATTCCCAGCTGAGACCCTGTTTTAAATAGATGTGTTGCTTAGACTTACTCCAGAGTTTTAGCAGGGGAGCCAAATGATATATTTGAAAAAGTTAAAATTCACTGTCTTGTACAGGAATACTTCCAGTAGACAATTGGTTTCAAATTAAATTATAGTAGATTTTGTATTGTCAGGTATTACCAGAAATGTCTGTATTATCAGAACAATTTGCTTTCAATTGCATTTGCTATGCATTTTCATTGTCAGAAATTTTCCTTTGTCAGAAATACCCCCTAGATATTTTTCTTGGATCCTGTTCAGACCAGTAGATAAGAATTAGTTGAGGATGTGAAAGTGATGCGAAACTTGGGTGGCAATGATTATGACATGATTGGATTCATGATTCTAAGATGGGGAAAACATGAGGTCAGCAAAAGATGCTGGATTTCAAGAGGGCAGATTTTAATTGCCTCAGGGACATTCCAGGTTAGGTACTATGAGGAGACAGACTGAAGAATAAGGCATCCTAGTGGGGCTGACGGTTTCTAAGTACTGGAAGCTCAAGAATAAGCTATTCAAGCATGATAGAAAAACAAGAAGAATGGCAGAAGGCTAATGTGGCTTCACAAAAAGCTTTGTGAAAGCCTCAAACTAAATAATACATATAGGCAATGGAAGGAAGTTCAAATCACTAAGGAAGCATATCAAGTAACCTCAAGAACTTGCAAGGACAAAATCAGGGAAGCAAAGATAAAAAATAAGTAACACGTAGCAAAGGAAATTAATGGCAAGGTCTTTAAATATGTTGGTCAGGAAAGAAAGACTTAGGAAGCTGTGGGTTCGCTACTAGATAGCTAGGGTGAGCAACTTAAAGAAGATGCAAAAAGGCAGCTATGTTGCCTCAGGCTTCACACAAACAAGACACAATAAACTGCTAACAAAAATTATGTAGGCAAGAAAGGGGAAAAGTTTTGGGTTATGATAATGAAAGAGAATATCAGAGAGCTTTTGATGAGTTTGAATGAATTTAAGTGTGCAGAGCCTGATGAACTTCATCCCAGGGCATTGAAAGAAACTGCAGAAGGAATCTTGGAGTCATTGGGAATAATATTTATAGGCTAGGGACAGACATTACACATAAACTAGTTTAAGTGATCAGAAACTGGTTTAAGCCTGTAACAGAAAAAGATGTTCAGTGCATACAAACCAGTTTGAAAATGTGTGAAACTGGTTTGAGATAAACCTGGTTGAATGTAGCATCAGACTGAACTGATTTAAGTCAAAATGGTTTATGCAATGTCTGTCCCAGACCGCTTGTTGTTTTAAGTTTAACCAGACTCCCCCAGCATCCTGACATCCTCTCTGGGCTGGGTAGGGCTCTCTGCTCCATAGCAGAGCTAGCCCTTCCCCTCTGTTCCCTGGCTGCAGCTCCAGCAGAGATTATAGGCATCTGCCTGTCTTCCCCCTGCTCCCCCGCTCCCCTCTCCACTCTCTGCTAAGCAGGCATCACCCCTCCCCTCTGCCTTACACAGACACCTCTCAGTGTTAGGTAGCAGACCACATGCTGGCTATGGTCCATGCTGTGGGAGACAAGGCAGACAGGACAGTGCCACTTAGGGCTTTAGGAGCTAATCAACAGGTCATCTGGTAATGTCCCTCCATTCCTTCTTTGGAACAATTGTTTAAGAAGAGCTTAAACCAATGAGAGAAGCTGTTGTTTTCTTATATGCTGATAACAGAACTGATAAATGCTCTGTTATTAAGGGAGGGAACCCCTCCATAACTAGAATGTCCTGCTGGGGCCTGGCTGAACCCCCCCCCTCCCCAGCTCATCACTATAGAAGAGAAGGGAGGGCTGCTGTACTACCTCCTGGCTTGTAGCCTGAGCCCCTGCAGGCATGTGCCTGCATTTCTGGGATGTCTGTGCAGTTACAAACAGATTTATCCTAGCCTGGTTAGACTAACCTGCAAAGATTGAATCAATTCAGGCTCAGGCTTTTTGAATGTCTGTCCCTAGCCATAAAGTTCTGGGAAGCAGGTGAAGTTCCAGAATCCTGACAAAGGGCCAACATAGTGCCTCTCTTTAAAAAAGGCTAAAAGGAGGACCTGGGGGATTATACACTGGTCAGTCTGACTTTGATACCCACAAAATTGCTGGAGCAAATTATAAAGAAGTCAGATTGTGAGCATCTGGAGGAGGAAAACCAGGGACATCATCCTGCCACTTTACTCGGCCTTAGTGAGGTCTCAGCTGGAGTACTGCATCCAGTTTTGGGCCCCCCACTTCAGGAGGGTTGTGAATAAGCTTGAGAGAGTCCAAATGAGAGCCACCTGCATGATCAAAGGCCAAGAGATCAAACCTTATGAGAGGAGGCTGAGGGACATAGGACTCTTTAGCCTGGAGAAGCACAGGCTCAGGGGGAACTTGGTAGCAACCTATAAGTATATAATGGGTGTGCATCAGGATCTGGGAGAACATTGTTTCACCAGAGCTCCCCAAGGGATAATAAGGTCTAACACCACAAACTTCTGGAAGGCCAATTTAAACTGGACATAAGGAAAAACTTCTTTACAGTCTGAGTGTTCAGGTTCTGTAACAGACTCCCTCCAGAGGTGATGTAAACACCTACTCTGAACTCATTCAAAAGGCGTTTGAATGCTTATCTTTCTGGGATTATTTGACAGCACATTTCCTGCACATTTCCTGCCTATGGCAGGGGGGCTGGACTCAATGATCTTTCGAGGCCCCTTCCAGCCCCTAATGTCAATGAAATCTATGAAAAGCTTATTATGAACAGCCAGCATGGATTTATTGAGAACAAATCATGCCAAAACAACTTGATCGTCTTTGAAAAAGTAATTTGTTGTGGGGATTAAGGGGAAGGCAGTGGACATAGAATACTTGGACTTTAATAAGCCTTTTTATAAAGTCTTACCTGACCTCATAAGCAAACTGGGGCAACATGAGCTAGATAAATTTTACTTCAAGGTGGATACATGGATACCATGTGTTGCCACCCGCTCAAGCCCAGGTTGCAGAGGCTATGCTGTTGGTCCTCTCCATGTTGAATGGTGGTGGTCATGACCACAGTCACGGTCACTCCAGGCGGTGGGAGTGGGGTGCAGCATCTAGGGCTCCCTCAGTGCAAGTCATAGCATGAGCCATAGCCCCACTGTGCCTGGCCTGAGCACAGGCGAGCTAAATTGCACAATGAGGCTGCACACCACTGATGCACTGTGGCACTAGGGTATGCTCTCTGCTCGATGCCTGGGAGCATTATAATGAAACTTGCTGAGTGCTAAGTGGAATCAGGTATGAATTTAAAATGAGCATTACAGTGAATTAGTGCTAAACAAAACAGCATTAAGTGGGGGTTGCCTGTATTTTCATCTGTAATAAAAATATTTACATATAGTTGGGTACCTTTTTTTTTTAATTTCCTGATGATAGGAAATTTGGTGTTCAACTAATGAAACTGAAGGATTCCCATAAACAGAGAGAGGAACATTTTAAGTGGAATACCCTGAACATTAATGGTCAGAGCAGAGGTGGGTGGAAATATCTTCTGGCATCTCTAAACCAAAGCCAGTGGAGGCCAACAAGGGTATACCAGGAAGTAGATCATTCAAGATAAGTCGGATTCAATCTTTTAGCCCTGTGGGCCAGATGAGGAGCACAGGGCCAATCTGTGGTCTGGATCAGACCCTGTGAGCCAGGATCAGGCCCACACTCCAGTCTTGGCTGGCCCCCAGGCACCAGGACTGGGCCCCACATTGCCCCCATGAATGGGGACTAGGCTAGGGGCCCTGTGTCACCTGTGCCCAGCCACATGTGCTGGGAATAGGTTGCGTTGCCTCTGTCCAGCTGTACATGCCAGGGTTTGGCTCCAGTGCCCTATGTCACCCCATGTAGCCCTACGCACCAGGATGGGGTCCTGCACTGCCCTGTGTGCTCTAATACACAGGCCCATGGGTCTTCCCAAGGACTTGTGGGGAACCCTGTGGATTGGATGACATGATTTTGGGGCCAGAACGGCCCTGGAGGCCAGGGGTTGAGCACCCCTACTCTAGATGTACCCTGTTCATATGCTCTCCCTCTAAAGCACCCAGTATTGCCACTCTCAGAGACAAGATACTGGGCAAGATGGACCATTGGTCTGACCCAGTATGGCACTCCTCAGTAGTGTAACTAAGGTGAGGCAACTAGGGCAGCAGTTCTGGGGGCAGGAGGGGGTGTGATTTTTGCAGGGGTACAGAAAAGTAGCATCAGCTGCTGTGGTTGTACCAGCAGCACTGGGAACCAGAAGTTGATGCTACCCTATGTGCCCAGCTGCTGTGTTATGTCTCTGGTACTCATGTTTTTACATTAGCACCTAAATCCTAATCCCACTGAAGTCAGTATAAAATCCCCATTGATTTAATGGCATAGGCTTCACCACTCTGCACCTGTGCTTCCCCCTCTATAAAATAGGAACGTAAATGGATAAGATAAGAACCAAACCAAGCCTGCAGATCCAAATACCTCCAAACATCTTGGGGCAGACTGGACCTATATCTGAATACTGCAGATCAAGCGCATCCATTTTATATTTTCACCTGCCACTTGAGATATATATATATATATATATATATATATATATAAAAAACAAACCCCATGGATTATTGTTTTGTTAACCTTTCATCTCTATTCTTCAGGACCATGACAGATCTGTATGGAAATAGCAACTGGTCAGAGAAAACTCTGGAAGGGCCATTAAAAGAAATAAAGAAACAAGTGACAAAATGCAAGCTAAATATTATATCCATAGAGCGCCTGAATTATTATCACAAGGAGTTGATTGAAAGGGTAAAAGAAGGGTTATTCTCTTCTTTTACTGCACTGTGGGCACTTATTCAGGAAATGTTTTTACATGATGAGGTATGTACAATTCTTCTATGAGTATTTTCCAACTATGTCAATCTTTCTCAAACACAAGGATATATAGTCCTAGGGGGATGCTGTAAACTGATGGATATGCAGAAGGAGGGAATGAGCAAGCAGAAGAAGGGAAAAGAGAAGTATATATGGAGAACAGGGAAGACAAGAAAATGAAGAATATTCTATATTATCTCTTAAGCCACTGGGGAGGTTACAGTGACATAAAGTGTTACTTTTTTCTAATCCACAACATGGACTCATAACAATACACAGCAGCATAACAACCTTAAGAAAGAGTACTGTATGCAGTCCCAGAAAGTTTGAGAGCCAGTGCGTTATTTCATATCTAAGGAAAATCCTTTTTTTTTATTTTGGGTCTTCAATTGTATTTTATGTATGGACACAAACCTAGGATCCCAAAATGCAAATGCTCCACATTGTAGGTGAATAAAGTTCACTGGGATGTCTAAGTGACTTAAAAGGCTCAGTCCTATTTTCAAAAGTGACTTAGGAGCCTAACATCAAGATTTTTGGGAGCTTCTAATGAGCTTTGGTGCCTGAGGCATCTTAAATAATTAGGTTCTCAGAAAGTGCTGAGCAGTCACCTTATACAGATGTCTCAATCGGGCACTAAAACTCTGAGGAACAGAAATCACTATTTATTCTTTAAATCTTGGCCTAAGCCTCCTTAAAGGCCAATAGAGCTGAGATGCCTAAGTCATTTCTACCCAGGAGGACTTTTACAATCTTTTCTCTGATGCCTGATGAAGGGTGTTCGTGCCTGAAAGCTTGCAATTAAATACTTTTTTTTTTGTGCAAAAATCTTGTTGGCTTAATGAAAGATCTCACCTCTACCATGAGCCCTGATTGCTTGAGTCACTTAGGTGCGTTTGAAAGTATAGCCATGCAGAAGGCACAGGCACAAAAGTTTAGAAGCTGCTTCTGAAAATGTGTCTAACAGGTTTCTCTTTTCAGGTATTAACACGTTTGTTTTCTGTGATTATTCAGGTATGTTCTGTCAGCACCTTCATGTAACTGGATTTCAGATAGTTTATTTTGTCATTTCTGTTTTTTCGGTTAGCCAAATAAGCATAAACTCACAGATGAGCGTCAGGCTGTGGATCAGGGTCAGAACCCCCTGCCTTTCTATGTAGCCCTCAATGTTAAAGATGAAGTCAGCACTTTTAAGTTTAGAGGTAAGACTTCAAACACTTACCTCCTTCTCTGGCTGAGGGAAGACATCTGCTTCTGTGAAGCAGAGGAACTTGAACAGATTTTGGCAAAAAAATAAATAAAAAAATTCCTGCTAAACTGTAACTAAGGTGGGCTTACTCACTGGAGTGCAGAAAGATGATGTGTCTCTAGCTGTTGTGTGCTTATTACTATTGAGGATGATAGGAAGGATACTCTAATTCAGGGGTCTGTAATCCCCAGCCAGTAGGCCAGCTCCAGCTCCTGGGGCGGTGTTATTTGGCCTGCAGGGCTCCCTGTGGGTCCAAAAATTTGGTGGCACCACCCCCAGCTGCCAAATTTCCAGATTTATGAGGAACCCTGGGTCCTACATGCTAGATTGGGCACCTGATCCTGGTACACGAGGCTGGGCTGGGGCAGGGCTGGGTGCTTGGGGTCTGATCCTGGCCTGTGGGGACAAGGGGTATGCTGCCAGGCCCTAGGGCCTGATCCTGGTGCATAGGACTGGGCAGGAAAGATGCAGGATCCTAGGGCCCAATCCTGGCATGTAGGGTGGGTGGGTGTCGCATGGGCTGTCTGGGCAAAATCCCTGCATGTGATGACAGACCAAGGACCCAGGGTGTGATCCCAGTCAGAGTGCAGCTCAATCCCAGCTTGGGGGAGCCAGCTGAAGCTGCACAGGGCCCACTCCTGGCATTCACGGCTCCATCTGGCTCATAGATTGGCCCCACGCTACTCATCTGGCCTTCAGGGCCAAAAGCTTGAGCACCACTGCTCTAACAGATAATGTAATTGGCAGGACCCTTGCTTGTGGACTCAGACAATAGTGAATCCAGGAACAGGGCAAGACAGGTGATGCTCTCCTGTCACTTTGGCTGCACTGTGTATGTGCAATGAGCTCTGAGTTCACTGCCTACTAGGGGTATGCGAAGCAGGCCCTATTCGATTCAGATTCAGCCCAAATCAGGGACAGTGATTCAGATCACTGTTCCTGATTTGATTCAGCCAAATCCGAATCTGAAGATTCAATGCAGATTTGGAGAATCAGTGATTCGGACATAGACACAACTTTAAAAGTTTTTTCTACGTAGCAGGTGCGGCTTGTAATCACTGCAAAGCTGGGGCGCATGGATCGTCCAACAGGAGTGTGGGGGGGCCCTCCACGTGCTTGCCGGTGAACCTGGAAGTAGACTAGAAGTACTTCCGGTCCACTTCTGGGTTTGCTGGGGAGTTCCCTGGGTGGTCTCCCCACATCCTCTGGCTCAGCAATTGGCCACAGGGGGATCCTAGGTGGCCCTGTTAGACCCAGGAGGCACCAGTCGCCAAGCCGGAGAGGTAGGGGGGGCAGGGAGCCTAGTGGACCCGGAAGTAGACCGGAAGTGCTTCTGGTCCACTTCGGGGTCTGCTGGGAAGTGCCCTCGTGCTTCTGTGGGATGCTCCATGCACCCCAGCATCGCAGCGTTCATGAGCTCCTGCTACCGAGAGGTATGTAGAAAAAACATTTAAAGCTGTGTCTATGTCCGAATCTCTGAATCTTTCCTAATCTTCCTGAATCAATTTGGAGGGTTCTGATTTGATTCGGAGAGATTAAGTGACCTCTGATTTGATTTGGATTTGGAGATTCGGCCACTGAATCAGCCCAGATCTCTGCCAAATTGAATCAAGGACTGAAGCTTCGCACAACCCTACTGCCTAGTTAATATGGGCTCCTGCTGGAGCTTATAGCTCACCAAGTCGGTGGTGGTGGTGGTGGAGGGAGGGGGTGTGTTGTAGCCAGAGCCCCCTGCTTTTCCATGGCTTTGGAGCTCAGGTGGTGAATGTTGCTGTTGTTCACCCTGACCCTGCTTCCTGAAGTGAAATCCTGGTACCTTATTCCTCATTTATTGGGAGCTGAAATATCACTGTTTAATTTTCTTCTATGACAGTATAAGAGCACGCACACAGGCAGTTACCACAGAGCAGCTGACACACAGCTGTCTCGTTTTATCTCATAGCAAATAGTTTGGGTCTGCCCTTGTCTACCTCATGCCTCAGTGGCACATCTCAAAAATGGGAATAGGGCTTCCTGACTTCACTGGGGTGCTGGGAAGATTAATAATTTTGAGTTAGATGAATATGTCTTTGATGACAGTGCATTGCTATTTCTAGAGATACAGGTGAAAGGGTAGGCTATTTATTTCTAGAAACTAAATCTGGGCTTTGGAGTAATTCTGAGGTCCAATTTTTTGAAAACCTTGACCTGAGAGTCTAGTTTAATTCAGGTTAATGCATAAGGCTTCAACAATGGATCTCCCAACTTTGTTCTGAAAAAACTGAAAAAGTCAGTTCATTCTCCGTGTGCAGCAGCTTCTCTCTGTTTTTATAGATGTGGGTATGTAATTTGGGTTATAAGCTATAGTTAGCCTAGAGCAGCTGAGAATACCATATTTTCTTTTATGACTTACTATATCCAGTGATGTAAGTGGCATTCCCTTTCTCCATGCTCTGTGCATTATAATAAACATCTTTTGTGTCAATCCTTTTATAGAATGGGTGGAGTTCTCACCTTATGAGGTGGGTTTCCCAAAATATGGAGCCTTCATTCGCTCAGAAAATTTTGACAGTGAGTTCTACATGGGGAGGCTGGTGAAGAAGTTCCCAGAGTCCCGGATCTGCTATTTGGAAGGTGACCTTTATTAATGGAAAATAACTTAATGAAAAAATGTGGTTGTGAGTAGGCAGTGGCTAATGTTCTGCAGTATGAATTAGCTAAATCAGGCCAAGTTTACTTCTGAACCAATGGAGTTCAATATTGCCAGAGCCCAAATCATCATTCAGACTCTAACCTTAACCCTCAACCTCAATATCAGTTCTTTCCTGTCACATCTGCCTATTCCCTGCCCAGCAATTATTGACATATTTCATTCCCCATATAAGCTTTGAAGCCCCCTGACACATTTCAGCCCCTTGTTCCTCAGTGTGCCTTTGCATCTCCTGCAGCTCCAGGAATGTGTTGTTCCCTCTGAGGCAGGGGTGGGGAAGAGGTGCAATGTAGGGCTTTGCAAAGCTTTGGGTGCTGATTAGATTCAGAGGAGATTCAGCCTCATTGTGTGGCTGAGTGTCTGAATCCAAACTGAATCAGGGAATCAATTAAAAGGTCCAAATTGATTTGAAGCTCTCTGGATTGATTCAGAAAAGATTTGGAGAGCTTTGGTGATTTGGGCAGTCCCTGCTTGCTGCCTCAGGGAGATGGACCTGGACTCCATGCTGGTAAGTAGGGGTGGGGGTGTGGGGGTCTGGAAGGTGGGGGCGAAACCATGAGGCCAGGCCCCATTCCCCTGCCTGCTCCCCCAGCTCCCCTGAGCACCCCTGACCCCCTTCCACTCCCCCATCCCCTGCGTCCCCCCTCCAATGGCTGCCCTGCCTGTCCCAGCTCCCAGTTGCTTAAAAAAAGGCTCCTACTCACCAGCTGCTACCAGGCAGGGGGGTGATCCCTGCTGCCCCCTGCTGCCATGTGGGGGGCTCTGACATGAGCCCTCTGACCCTTGCCAGCTCCACCCAAGGCTGCCCTGCTTGTCCCAGCTCCTGGCCCTTTAAACCCTCCCCCACCAAAAGCTGTGACTCACTGGCTGCTGCAGTGGCTTCAGCGTTTTGGGGGACTCATGGAAGAGCCCCCCATGCAGCATGGGGCAACGAGGGGCAGTGGGGATTGGCCCTCACTGGGCAGGAGCTGGTGAGACCAGGATTGTTTTTCTTTTTTTTTTTTTTCTAAAGGTCCAGGAACTGGAGCAGGCAGGGCAGCCATGGTGGGGAGGGGGGCTGAGAGAGTGGGTGGGAGTTTGGGGACTCGTGGCAGCGTGGGGCAGTGGGGATCCTGCAAATGCAAGTTGCAAATTTACTCTTATTACTTACTGCATAGTAGCACACATATAGATGGCTGACTGGGAGCAAATGTGCTTCCAGTCAGCAGGAGGCAGGAGATTGCTGCCTGCTGCCAGGATGGGCTCTGCCACTGGAGCCCAGACTATGTCCCCCAGTCCCAGCAGCAGGGAGCTCCCAGCCCCTGCTCCCTGATCATCCAGTGGCAGAGCCTGCCCCAGTAGCAGGCAGCTCCCGGGAGCAGGTAACAATGTCCCAACCACTGCGAGGAGATAGCAGTCTTTTGGCCCCATGCTCCCTGCCAGTCCCTGGGCTAGCACCCAGGGGGAGCTAGAGCGCCCTTCAGCTGCTGCAGGGGCCCGGTACAGGGCCACAGGGAATGGGAGTAGTCTGCTGCTAGGAGCAGCAAATCTGCTCCCGCATCCCTGCACGTGTACCCAGGAGAGTTTACTTTAGAGTACTTTATTGTAGAGTAAACTGCTCCAGGATTATTTGCATGTGTAGATGTCTTCCATTTCCTAGCCCTGGGTATGGGGGAAAGAGAAAGATCTCAAGGGGAGGAAGGAACTACATAGAGCTACTAGGTTCTTTCTGTCTCCTCTTTCCTCCTAGAAAAAGGGTATTAGCTGCCCCCTCTGCTCGGCCTCTAGCCAAAAATTTGGCCCTGCTACTGAGGGATATGAGGGAGCTCAGTCAACCTCCTACAGCAACCCTGACTGGCTGGTCTATGCAGAAGATGGACAAGAGGGAAAGGGATTTTTCTAGGAAGGGCTGAAATTTGAGAGGTCTAGAGCTTCTCACATCATTAACTGGTTTCGACAGGGCCAGTCTTAATGCATCAGCATCGTGCCAGATCTCTGCCAGTCTTCACAACCAAAGACCCAGACTTGCTGTTTAATTCAAAATACAACATCATAGCACAGTCAATTCAGATTTAATGTGTTCTTGATGTAAGGAAAATATAGGTGAGGTATAACCCACTGGATAACTTGAGTTCATAAAAAGTTTTTTTCCATGTGGTTGCACTTGCAGGTCTCTGGACTAACGTCTTTACTCGGAATTTGTTGGATGGCTTATTCTGGTCTTCAAATCCACAAGAATTTTGGGATCGATGGGCCAAAGACATGATAGATATGGGTGAGAGTTTTCAGGTTATTTTTATTTTTGACTAATGGCATAGTGACATACATTAAGAAGACTGAGGGAAGATACATTCCTGTTACTTTGGCTGCTGAGTCCTCATAAACTCTTCCTAGACACCAGTGTATTACCTGTGGTTTTTTATGTCATTGTAGTTGTTACAGGTTTCCCTCACCAACCATGGTTTTCAGTATCCACAGTTAATGTTCTGTATACCATTTTGGCTATTACGGTATACAGTTTTCAGTAACCACAGTTTTCTGTGGCTGCGCATCAACCTGCCAACGCCCCCCCGGCCTTGCTCATGCCTCTCCTCCCCAACCCATCCCCCTGCAGTTCCTGGTCCCCCAGCTGGAGGTGCCTGCCAGCCCTGCTGGAGATGTGCCCAGTGGACAAGAAGCCATCAAAAGTTTGGCCCTGCTGGGGATCTGCCCTAGCCATGGTGGCAGGGAACACCAGGCCCAATCACCACTGTTCCCTGCTGCCCTGCTTCCCTCCCCTGCATCCCAGAGTGGCAGGGAGCAGAGAAGTCCTATGGGGATCTCTTCACCTGCTGCTGCTCACCCCGTGCTGTCCTGACAATGTGCCTCCTGTGCCTGCTGTTGGTTTGAGGGGCGCAGCCCTGCATCACTGCACTCAATGCAGCCCAGTCTGCAGGAGGCGCATCGCCAGGGCAACGTGAGGTGAGCAGCGGCAGGTGAGGAGATCCCCACATGGCTTCTCTGCTCTCTGCCGTGCCATGTTGCAAGGGAGGGAAGCAGGGCAGCAGGGAACAGCAGCCCCAGCTGGTCTGGGTTGTGGGACAATCCAAGCCTGGTGGGTCATCCAGGGGTGCAGGCGTATGGCTCCCACTGCCACTGATTGTCCCATGACCCAGCCTGGCCAGGGCCCTATCTGCGGGCTGCTGACCGGGCAATTGTGCGCCACTTGAGGTGGGCACAATACACCCTCACATTGTGGTATTATGCAAATCTTCTTCTGAAAGACGTGGTCGTTGTTCTGCATTGAGGGCATGTAGGACAAGAAGCCATCAAACAGGCAAACAAAATATTAGGGGTTATAAAAAGGGAATTGTAAACAAAATGGAAAGTATCATTATTCCCCTTTATAAATCCGTGATGCATCCACACCTTTAGTACTGTGCCTAGTTCTGGTCCCCACACCTCAGAATGGGTATAGAAGCACTAGGGAAAATACAGAAAAGGGCAACAAGGATGATTAGTGGTATGGAGGGGCCTTCGTATGAGGAGAGATGAAAGAGGCTAGACCTATTCAGTTTATAAAATATGTTCGAGGGGGAGCATGATAAGGGTTTACAAAATACTGAATGCTGAAGAGAAAGTAGATAGGAATTTATTATTTACTATGTCTCACAGCACAACAACCAGGGGTCATAAAAAGAAACTAGAAGGTATTAAATTAAAAATTAACAAAAGGAAGTTATTTTTCATACAGTGGGTATGTCTACATGTGCACTTACTGTGCAGTCAGTGGTTTTTCGGCTGGTGTCTACATGTATAGGCATTACAGCTCAGTATGGCTGTGTGTGTACCGACTAGGGAGTAAAATTATTCCCAAATTAGTCCACACAAACAGGATTACTGTGCAGTTAGGCATCTACATGTGCCTTACTGTGCAGTAACTACTCAGGAGTAAATTTGCTACCTGCATGATGCAAGTAGCGGTACTGAGTTAATGTAATTTGCCATAGTTACTGTGCAACATGGGTGCGCACATGGGTGTAGACACCCGTACTGCGCAGTAATTTTTGGTTGATGGTGCATGTGTAGATGTGCCCACTGTGTAACTGAAGTGTGGAATTCATTGCCACCAGATGTTGTGGAAGCTGGCAGTTTAGCCAGATTCAAAAAAAGATTGGACAGATTTTTGGAGGGATGGTACATTAGTAGCTGTTGAGTGTTGGGGTTAGGGGTACAGTTTCTGAATCAGAACTACCTAGACCTTAAATGCTTCAGGTTGTGAGAGGAATAGTGGAAAAAAAACCCTGGTCATACCTGTTGCACTTATAAAGTGGGTTTTTAAACCTAGTGCTTTAAGAATTGACACAACACTTGGTTGATTAATAGCATAAAGTCTTGCTTTAATAACTACCAACAAGCCACAAAACTGAATGACAGAAAAAAGACTTTTTCCCAATATAAAATGAGCTATTTCAGAAAGTCCTAGTACATATTTAGCTGCAGCAGTGTTTTTTCACCAATGCAGGTAGGGAAGCTGGTCCAGTTTTGCAGCCTTCACAGAGCATGGGTTCTTCACTCATGGGCTGGGTGCAGGGTGGCTTCTTGATCTTTCCTGGACTGCATGCCATGCTGGCAGTTCTATCTTGCTTTTTATACTGTTTTAATTGTATAGCTTCAAAGCATTTTTCCTTGATGGTCCAAACAAAAAAGGGAGGAAAAGAGTGACCATCACATTACAATTGTTAAACTGCCTGGCTCCTGTTTTTTGGATTTGTCTAGGTGTGAAGACTTAATGTTTCTGGCAGCCACTGACTAGCTCGGCAATTAAATTTGATGGTTCTTGAGTGGCCAAACAGGGTGCTAAGAGGCACTGGTTATCAGACCTGTCTTTAGGTATTTGTTTATCAATGGGGCAAATTTGCAATAGCTTGGACTGGTGATGATCTAATTACAAAACTTCAGACAGACATTGAATGACCGAGACATTTGTAACACCTTAGACATTGGATGCCTGTTTTGAGAAATGTGAGCATGTCATGTACAAGACATTTTCCCTCTATTCAGTGCACCTTTTACAGGTTTTGCTTGAAATGCATATTTAGTCTTTTGTCTTCTTTACTTGCTAGTTCAATTGAAATGTATATGTAGCTTCCTTCCCTTTTCTAGTTACACTGGCTCAGCCTTTCTATCGTTTGCTTCTTAGCTTAGATATACACGTGATGAGTATGGCTGGTCTTTGCCAACAGTTTTCCAATTGGACTCTGATACCATTGTATTACAGTTTAACTATTTGCTTGCTGCTTTGTCAACTAACTAGTATTGTGTTCGTATTTTTTATGTTTGGTAATGGCACTATGAAGTAGAATTGCTTCTTGTGGGATGCTGAGTGTTTCTTTGTAGTGTCTCAGAGTCAATAGCACTGTCCTTGTTTTAATTTTTAAAAATCTTTTAAGCAATTCAAATGGAAGTTCACTCAATAATAAAGATCATGAAAATCAAATAAAAGCAACAGTAATAAAAAAGCTGTTATTCCCTACACCTGTCAAACCCTATTTCTGGCCCATCTTTCTACTCAATGACAATTCCAGACATGTCTTTTTAATCTCATTTTTAGGAATAAATTTTAAAAAATGTTTTAATTTTACTTTTGACTCATTATTTCACTTAAACTGTAACTCTACAAAAGGTAAGGTTGTTAGTGATCCTTTGATCCTCAATAAGGTTAGGAGGCAAACATTTGCCACTTGAAAGACAAGCAGAAGGCAGGGCAGGACTTCACTGGCTCTTAAAAACTAACTTCAGGGAGGCATCTAAGGGATCTGGCATCTGCCCCATAGCAAGGCTTGGTGAGAACTGGAGTTAGGTAGTCTGTTGCTGGAGATGTCTCTGGAGGTTGAGGTGGTCTCTGTAAGCCAGGACAGGCTTGTCCCCCAAGGATAACTGGAGGTGGTAGTTACTTCAGGTGCCTTTTTAAAAAGAGAACAAATCTATCTTAAACTGGTTCTTTAAAATGGGATTATATGTTTGTGTTGGGGCAGAGGGGGGAAGAGGGAAAGATGTGAAGACCGACAGAAGAAGTTGATATGCAAATAAAGATGACATGATGACGATGGGATAAAGACACTTACAGGGTTTTTACAAGGTTTTTGACAAAGTTCCCTCTTACTCCCCCTTCTGTATTTCAGATAAAGAAAATAGTTCTGACATCTACTCCACTGTCATCAAGCCTCCACCATCTTTGTCAGGGAAACTCTGTGAAATCTTTGAGGACATTATGACCAAGCGCCCACTACTGGGAGAAACTCATAATTTCCTGAAAGGCCTGGAATTTCACAAGGGCTATTTCCGACAGAAAGAGTTTACTGAATGGAAAGGTAACTTTAGCTAAGCATTAGTCAGACTTTGGAGGGAAAAGCTCCAGAATTGTTCTAAGCATCTGTTTCCTGAGAATCACAGCTTGAAATTATCCTGAAATAGACTCATGAATCATACTTTCTGATGGCTGAAGAGACCTGGGATACAACAAACACTTGTGCAAGATGTTTGCCATTCTCTCTGGCATTCCTGAAACAGTAGTTTTCTCAGGTCAAAGAACATGACTAATATCAATAATATAAAAAGGTCATTACGCATCAGGGGAAAGTAACTGGTTTCTTGAAATTATGAGCTTGCTTGTGCATGCTGCCTTTGTTCTGCAGATGAAGCCACTCTGGAACTTCTCTTTAATCAAGCGGAACATGACAACCAAGTCCAGTGGCTAGAAATTAAACATTCTGCAAGTTCAGACTGGATATGCCATAGAATAAGCAGAAATTAAAGACTTGATATTGAAATTCCTTGGTTAGTGAATTCTCATGATGTGTGTTAAGCAGGTCAGATTAAGTGTTCATCAGAGATCCAGGTTTTCCCTTTCCTATGGGAAAATGGAAAAAACAGTGGATTTTTACCTTTTCCTGGAAGCAAACGAGGATTTCTTACTTCACCAGAGAAACCTGTGGATTTTGCAGTTTTGCAAAGAGCTCTCTACAGGCTGGCAGAGTTCCAGCCTGCAAGGGGCTGGGGGGGAGCAGAAGGAGGGTGGTCAGGCAGGGAGCGCCATGTGCATGTATATGCACATGGCCCCAGGCAGCCTGGAGAGCAGCTCCTGTAGGTAAGGTGGGGTTTGAGGCTCCCACAGAGAGGGAAGGAGTTGGGCAGGGCTGGGGCTGCTACTCAGCCGGGCAATGCATGAGGTTTGGGGCACAGGACCGCAATGCATGGCCACAGGGCTCTAGTGAGGAGTGGGATGGGGCTGCGGGTGGCTCGTCCAGGAGGCGGGGCTGGCTCCCCGCTGCTGTGTGGACTCCAGAGGGTAGGGGGGACCTGTGACCCCCAGATCTGTGCGTGGGGTGGGGGAAAGCGTGGGCTGCCTGCTGTGGGCTTGGGCTTCTGCCCTGCTGCCCTCTCCCAGAGCCCAGTGGGTGCGACTCGGTGCTGCAGGGCAGAGAGGGGCTATGCAGGAAAGGTGCTTGCTGCTGTGATCTCTGTCCTGCCCTTGCGATGCTTCCCCTGCGTGCACAGCAGCAATAAGGGGCACAACCCCACACCACCACCCCTGTTGCTGCTGTGCATGTAGCAGACATGTTGCTAGGGCAGTGTGGAGCTCACAGCGGCAAGCAGCTTTCCTGCACAGACCCACTCTGCCCTGTAGCACTGGGTCACACCTGCCAGCCTGTGGAGAGCAGCACGGTGGGAGAACAAGCCCGCAGCGGTCAGCACACATCTGCCGCATGCACATGCTCTGGTCTGCCCTGCACCCCAGAGCAACAGCCTGAATTGCAGCCTGTTTCCAAACAGTTTGTGCTGTGGTGGCAGTGGTATAGGTGCAAGGAGGTAAGACTCACCTCTGATAATTGGCAGTTTTGTCAAGGGGAACTGGCATAAGCAGGTGGTGTGGAGGAATGGAGGATAGTGCTCTTAAACATTAGTGAGGGAGGATATTCAGTTTTATAAGGTGAGCTTGGCCCTCTTCCTTGGATCTCTCAAGTGTAGTTTAACGCTTGCAGCATTGGGACATTGACAGTGTCCTTGACCGCCCTGCCTTACTTGTGACAGGTTAAGGTGTTCTTGGTGTTTCTGGGAAATATGCCTTCCAGCTGTGTGACAGGGCTTTTCCCAGAAATGCTAGACAAGGACTTGTATGGGATGGTGTGGGGAGGGATGATTCTGCCCTGAGCAGGGGATCGCACTAGATGACCTCCTGAAGTACAGCTGGAAGTAGCGTCCCTTCCAGACCTACTTTTCTATGATTTTGTGAAAGCACAAAGCCTGCTTAGGAGCAGTTAATAAATTAGAAGCTACTGAAACCTCTTTTGGTTATCTTAGGCCATTTGTACATTCAACAAAATTGGCCTTTAAAGTGGCTTACTGCCCTTTTGCACCGCTTTAATGGCGCAGCTGTTTGCATGTGTTGATGGCGTAATGCGCTTTAATGGCAGGCTGTTTGCATGCGTCAGTGGCATAATGCATGTAAATAACTTCGGGACGCAGCAAAATAAAACATCTCTGAGGTGTTTTAGTTTGCCGCAGAGGGAAGCACCAGGCCTCATGCATCTTGGCGGCTGTGCAGGCAACCTGTGCAGGCAAGCTCCACTGGAGGAAAACAGAAAAAAAAAAGCGATGAGCCTGATCTTTTTTTTTTCTCCCCCTGGAGCCTGTCTGCCTGCTTGGGCTGCACGGGGCCCTGGTGCTTCCCTCCACAGCTGCAGTGCCCTCCAGGACCGCTTGGGCTGAGTGCTGCCTGGGTGGGGGAACTGCTGCTGCCGTGGAGGGAAGCACCAGTCCCCCTCCCCCACGAGCTCAGGGACTGCCTGGCCTGCCAGCAGTTTGCCCTCCTCTCCCAGCCACCAGAGAGGCAGGTAAGGGTCGGGTCCCTTGTGTACATGCCACAGGGGTTTACTTCACCCTAAACTGAAGTGGTGTTTTTAAAGACCCACCGCTTCAATTTAGGTAGAATTAAACTGAAGTAAACTCCCGTGGTGTGTACAAATGCCCCTGTTGAAACCAAGAACAGGCCAGGTCAGGGCTTCATCTTCAGAATGGAGGTGGTGGGAAAGGTTAGCTATATAGGCAAATATGACCTAAAGGTGGTCTTCCTAGGTCAAGGGGTTGTTTTATTTTGTTTTTGAATTTTCTGAAAATCATGCCTGCCTGATACTTCAGAACTTAGCATTTTTGCATGCAAGTGGTAGGGGTAGCCACTGGGGGGGAAGGAAAAGGAGGGCTCATGAAATAGCCTAATTTTCGTTATGGTAAATTTATAAAGTACCAACACAGTTAATGAGTCTAAGTTTTTCCCTTGAATAAATGTATTGGGAAGGGCTCATTTCCAGTCTCTTATTGAGTGTAAACATTGTAATTCAGATTTCTATTCAAGAAAGTGCAGTACTGTCCCAATATGGTAATATACAGATGGGGGGGAGGAATTTTAAACAACTAATATGCACCCATGCAAAGGGAACTGAAGTGCGCACTCTTTCTTGTTTCTGCTGTGTGAATCTGCAAATGATTGTCTCATTACATCAGGATCTGTGAATTTCCAGCAGCTGTGAATGTAAAATAATTCTGTACAACTCTGACAGTGGGGTATGGAAACATAATAAGTTATTACTTCAAGATGCTGTCAAGCATTCCAAAATGTGGAACATTTTGCAGCTACACATATTTTAAATCAACACTCTGGTACGGTTCTACTGCAGAGCAGAAAAGTTGAAAGAAATGAAATATACTGTAACTTACAGGAAGGTGTCAGTGTGCTCTAACAGTTAACTCATGCCTCTACAAGCTAGTCAGGATCCAGGATTCTCTTCCTGCCTTTGCCACTCACATATTTTGCAACCTGGGCTAAATCACTTAGGACCAGATTCTGATAATCTTATGGTACATAAATAGGAAAAAGGGTTTTACCATTTGGGAATAGTAATGCACTGACTATGAGGAACCCCATGGGACTCCAGTGGAGTGAGAATGCTGCTCAGTATGAGTAAAGCAGTAGGGCCCAGCTCCTGACATCTCTAATTTCTCAGTTTACTCATCTGTAAAAACCCATCTGGTACTACTTGCTTGTCTTTTGGAGATAGTGTGAGCCTTAATTAATTTTTATAAAGTATTTATGTTAAGAGATGCTGTAATTTTCACAGTAGTGTGTTGCTGTTGGAAACACAAGCACGCCAGACAAGACAGCCTGCAAGTACAGTGAAACCTGTCTCAGATGGAATCACGGGGGACCAGGAAAAAGTTCCAGCTTAAATAGTTTTTTATCTTATAAGGAGTGTTTCCCAGCCTTGCTGCTCTCTGCTTCTTCTTTCTGCTCCATGCTTTCTGCTGTGTCCCAGCCTCTCTGCTCCATGATTTCTTCCTGTCTCTCACCTTCCAATCTAGCCCTTCTGCCCCCTGCTTACACTATGTGCGCAAACACATGATAAGTAATTACTTTCCATGATATACATGGTGATTCCACAACTAGGCCCCACATTTTCTTTCCATTTCTACATTGGATGATTTCCATTTTATATACACTAATATTACTTAATTCCCTGTAAGGCATACTGTGACTGTAGAAACTTTCCAGCTTGAGCAGGTTTCCAGCTTTTACAGATTCCATCTTGGACAGGTTTCAATTTATTTGGAGTTAGTATTATACTAGGCAGACTACATTCTGATTTTCAAGTAGCGAGAAGAGTCTCTTATTCTAAGATGGCAAACGCAACTGGACAGGCCGCAGCTGGAGTACTGCGTTCAGTTCTGGGCGCCGCATTCAGGAGGGATGTGGACAGCATGGAGAGGGTCCAGAGGAGGGCCACTCACATGATCGGGGGCAGCAGGGCAGGCCCTACGAGGAGAGGCTACGGGACCTGAACCTGTTCAGCCTCCACAAGAGAAAGCTGAGGGGGGATCTTGTGGCCTGTTATAAACTAGTCAGAGGGGACCAGCAGGCACTGGGGGAGTCCCTGTTTCCCCGAGCACCGCCAGGAGTGACCAGGAATAACGGTCACAAGCTGGCAGAGGGTAGATTCAGATTAGACATCAGGAGGTGCTACTTCACTGTCAGGGTGGCTAGGGTCTGGAACCAGCTTCCAAGAGAAGTGGTGCTGGCTCCTACCCTGGGGGTCTCTAAGAGGAGGCTAGACGAACATCTTGCTGGGGTTGTTTGACCCCAGTAGTTTTTCCTGCCAAGGCAGGGGTTTGGACTCAATGATCTGCTCAGGTCCCTTCTGACCCTACTAACTATGAAACATTGATTAAAAGAAATTCACTTCAATTTGATAAACTAAAAACTTTTAAAGAATATCAAGAAGAGAGGAGAAAACCCTTCAGTTGATGTGTTGCTGGGCTAGGAAGAACAGTATAAAAAGAAACTGGCTATGGAGAGAACGTTATTTAAAGAGGCTGTTTTGATAGGTGGAAAATTAGTACAGTAAAAGCCCTGTTATCCGGCATTCTCTTAACTGGAATTTCCTGCCGGCCGGCCGGATGCAGGGGGATGGTGGGGGAAGCTTGCACCTGGTGGCCGCCGCCACCATCCACCACTCTGCGCTGCCGCGCTCTGCATCCAGCTGAAATGTCCACACTGTGCTGCTGCTGCTCCACATCTGGCCACGACTCCCCTCTTCCCCCTACCTCCACTTTGCATTTGGCCAAAAACCTTCAGCCTCAGGTAACTGGAAATTTTAGATACCTGGCACCCCCCATTCCCTACTCAAGCCAGATAACCGGGCTTTTACTGTACAACATTGCCTAGTGGAATGATAATTTTTTTCACAGTAGCTTGGCAGAGTAATTTCTTTGTCCTTGTTTGTCTCTAAGTCTTAGAAGGGAACCCCCTCCAAAACAAAATAATGCAAGTCTATCTTTCCTGGGTATACAGAACTGATTAAACTGAAGCTATCTTTCAGACACTGTGCTGGATGCATCTCCCAACCAACTGACACCACTGGAGAAACACCTCTGTTTAATAGATGTTGGCTATTTTGTTAATACCAGTTGCCCACCGCTTTTGAGGCCTGAGAGAAATGTGGACGTCATTATATCACTTGATTACAGTTTGGGTGGGTTCTTCAAGGTGAGAAAATTCATATCCTCTATTGCTTGTAGCCCTAGTAAGCACCTTTTTCAGACAACATGTTTTAGAGACTCATCCAGTGTCTGCCTTAACTCTGGGCTATTTGACTTTTCTGTGGCTCTCAGTCTCTGATGCCTTTTTTTTTCTGAGATCCATTAAGTCTTAGGTTTGTCATACTGCAGAACAAGAAATGTTTTGAAGCCTAGAAAAGTGTTTATGATAAGAAAGCCGTGTTCCAGCAAGGCCTACTGAAATACCAATAAATGCCAAGATCTACTGAAATGTCAATAAAAATTACATTGAGGAGAGTTAATATTCTAATGAGGTTTACCCATCCTTATTTGCAGTGAGGTCTAGAGCCACAAAAGGAATTCAGTTCCCTGTATTATGTTTGGGAAGAGGAAGGCTCCTAAGCCAGAATGCTTTGTGGGGAGCTACCTAAACGAGTCAATAAAAAAAAGGTGGAGGGCATGATGTGCCCTGGTCCTCCCTGAGACCTTGGTCCTGTACTCAGGACTGCAGGGCAACACCTCCTTTCACCAGGAATTCATAGGCTTGAAATCTCTCCTGGAATTAAACACCCAAGCCCTTTACGACACAAAATGAGGAAGAATCTTGTGTTATCCCATAGCTAGAACAGTCCCTTAGACTATGGAAAATGCCAGCCTGTGGAAATTCAAACCCACATCTTCTACTTCCCGGGAGTGTCCTAAACAACAGGGCTTTCATTCTCTTCTGTTGAAGCTGTTCCACTTTGCATAAAATAATTCAAGTGTATTGGGTTAGAGAGGGGGCAGTGGTGAAGGTAACTCTGGGCGTTTACTTGTGATGGTATTGCGACGTAGTGTATGTGGGTGCCTACACATGACCAGCAGCTACATCACCGTAGTGGTGTGCTCCCCCAGGATAGTGTGCTGTTACAGTGAAATAGCTGCTAAAAATAAACGCATGCCACACATACAATTCAGTATGGGCTATATAAATTAGATGCAATCCAAAGTACTTAATTGGAAGGACTAAATCACAGCGCAGTAACAATGTCACCATAGCAACATGTGTAGATGCACCCTTTAACCCCTACTGGCTCAGGCACTCGTGTGGGAAGTGAGACCTGCGTTCTAGTCCCTGCTCCAGTGAATATTTATCATAGTTAATATTAAATTCCTTAATGGTGGTTTATTCAGGAGACATATACGTTATTTATTTCCTAGACAGCACTAGCTTTCAGTTCATTTCAATTTTAATCTATAGGGCTTTTTGTGGATTAAGTTATATGCGCTTTAAAGATTTATACCCCACTCTTCTGTTTCCACTCAGCCACCAGGTTGGAAGTCAAACTAATGCCAAATGCTTTGGAAATTTCCATCCCCCAAGCATTAATAAGGCAGAGACTTTTATCCAGACATCTGGTGTTGCTTGCCTCATATCCTGTGCTCTGTCTCATATCTAAAAATATAGATATTTTTAATGCAACTCAGTGTGACCTATTATTACTTCCGGAAAACTGCATTCCAGTCTTTTCTTTTGGATCTAATTGGTCTTATTCTGTGTCCATCCAGCAATTACAGATGGTAGAAACATATTGCAGAGTCCAAAAAATCCCGTTCCCCAAAATTGAGGTGAGTGAGGAAGATCAGAAGAACCCGAAGGAGTGTTACATATTTTCAGATGCAGAGAACCTTAGAGCTCCCACGCTGATCCATTTCCCTCTGGTGAATGACACGTTTAAGGAATACAAGGAACCAGGTAAATTCACTGTCAACAGAAACTTATAATTTTTACTACAGTTTGTGTGACTAGCCTTCCTTCAACTGGTTTCTCAATTGTCCTTTTCAACTATAATTGTCGTTCATTGGTTGAATGAATACCGCCCTGTTTTAATGTCATTTACCAATGAACTATCACATAAAAGTGATATTTAAGACAGTCCAGCTTGAACAGTTGAGCAGACCTGGGGATGGTGTTGATGGTGAATAGCAAAAGAGATCAGGGTAAATGATGGTCCATGGGGCAGATTTTAGCTTTTAAAACACAACTGGTGTTGTAGACAGCTTAAGGGACAGGGAGTGGCGGGGAGAACAGAGAGGCTGTAGCTTGAGGAAGAATCAGTCTAAGCTATGCGGTTTTCTGCAATTGGCATAGTTTAGATCGGTAGTGAACAGAACACACATCCACACTTGGGCAGTGGGAGGGAAGGGGGGTTGCAAATCTTAGACTGGTTTAAAAATGGAAGAACCTGGTCTGTGTGTGCCAAACTTCTGTTCTGTTGCATGTGTGCTCTGCTTTTCAGTTGCTTATGCCAGTAAAAATGTAATGTTTGTACCTGGCCTGAGGGAAAAGACATTTTGGCTGGTTCAGGCAGAATTCTTCTTGAGACTAAGGGGAAGAACACAATGAAGTAGCAGCTCTGCCACCCCTTAAATAGGTACATGTGCTCTAGGCCAGCTCCACTCTTGCCCTGGCCTTTCTTCATCTACTTGGAAACTGGCAAGGGGATTTGAAGCGGTTGGGAAACAGAAGCTTTTCCCACAGGGGCCAACTGTAATCTTGGTGGTGAGAACTGTTAGGCAGTGTTTAGGGTGTTGCTTGCCCCAAAGAAGATCATGAGACTGGCAGGTTTAGGGTAGAGTAGGCACGACCAGCACAATCCTAACAACTCAGTCGATAGTATTAAGCTAATGATTTGCAGGATTTTTTTATTCAAGTTATTCTAAAATAACTGAATAACCTGAACTGCACATTATAGAAATCAGAGTTAATGTAGTGTTAAAGTTTGCAGGAATAAGGAGTTTAAAAATCAGGGGGCGTTTATACATGTGCCTTTTTGTCCCGTGACACGCTGGAGATCCAATGCTTGTAGTTGTATAAGTGGTGAAATATGCGTCAGCATGCAGAAAATGGCAGTGGTGTGCTTTTGAACTAAAGCACCGCCAAGGTGTTTTAGTTCAAAAGTGCACTGCTACTATTTTCTTTGCATTGACACACTCATTTTGCTACTTATACAACTGTATGTGTTGTGGCACCAGGCGCTTTTTTACACACATAAAAAAGCCAAGGGTATATATAAGCATGACTGTGTTGCTTGGTCTGTATAGCTCAGGCTGTAAACAGACATCCTTGGAGTGGGATCAGCTGTGCCAGGATGTGTCCCAGCATGAATAATCTGTTTCACTGGATGACAGACATAGATTCATAGATGCTAGGGCTGGAAGGGACCTTGGAAGATCATTGAGTCCAGCCCCCTGCCCTAGGGGCAGGAAATCACCAGGAATCCAAGATCCCAGCAAGATAAATATCCAAGTGTTCTCTTGAAGGTGTTCAGAGTAGGTGCTCGAACCACCTCTGGCAGGAGTCTATTCCAAACCTTGGGGACTTGGACAGTGAAGAAGTTCTTCCTTATGTCCAGCCTGAAACAGTCATGGAGGAGTTTGTGACCATTCAACCTTGTCATCCCATGGGGCGCTCTGGTGAACAGACGTTCCCCCAGATCCTGGTGGTCATCCCTGATGAACTTATAGGTGGCCATCGGATCACCCCTGAGCCTGCGCTTTTCCAAGCTAAAGAGTCCCATGGCTCTCAGCCTTTAGTCGTAAGGTCTGTTTTCCTGACCTCTGATCATGCGCGTGGCTTTTCTCTGGACTCTCTCAAGCTTCTCCACATCGTTTTTGAATTGTGGAGCCCAAAACTGGATGCAGTACTCCAGCTGCGGCCTCACCAAGGCTAAGTACAAGGGGAGAATGACGTCCTGGGATTTACTTAAGAAGCATCTATGGATGCAATCTAGCATTTTGCTTGCTTTACTAGCCGCAGCATCACACTGAAGGCTCATGTTCATCTTGTGGTCAATGATGACCCCCAAGTCCCTTTTGTCTGTAGTGCTAACCAGCGTAGCATTGCCGAGCCTGTAAGCGTGCTGCAGGTTTTTCCTCCCAAGGTGGAGAACCTTGCATTTTTGCTATTGAACACCATCAGGTTTTCATCCGCCCAATTCCTGAGCCTGTGAAGGTCAGCCTGGATCACCCTTCTGTCTTCAGGTGTGGATACTTTACCCCTAAGTTTGGTATCACACATAAAACACAAGTTTGGTATCACACATCAACGAACTTGGCCAGTCCGCTTCTGACACCAATATCCACATCATTAATGAAGATGTTAAATAGTATAGGCCCTAGGACAGAGCTTTGAGGGACCCCATTGGTCACAGCACACCACGATTGACTTCTGTCAGCCACCACCATCTGGGTCCTACCAATTCCCAGTCAGCAGATCATGGTGAGGCTGAGGCTGCAGTTGGCCAGTTTTGCTAAGAGGTGATTGTGGGATACCAGATTGAAGGCTTTTTAAAAGTCAAGATATACAACATCAATCTCTTTTCCCTTGTCCAGGTGATAGGTCACCTGATTGTAAAAGGAAATAAGATTGGTTAGGCAAGACCTACCTGCAACAAACCTGTGTTGGCTATCTCTCAGGATGTTGCCGTCAGCCAGTATGTTAAGGATGGCCTCTTTGATAATTTTTTTCCAAGACCTTCCCTGGGATAGAGCTCAGGCTAATGGACCTGTAGTTTGCCGGATCCACTTTCCTCCCTTTCTTGAAGATCGGCACCACATTGGCCTTCTTCCAATCTTTGGAAACTTCACCAGAGCAGCAGGAGTTCTCGAAGATCTGTGCCAGGGGCTGGGCTATGATGCTCGCCAGCTCCCTGAGTACCCTGGGGTGTAAACTGTCAGGGCTGACTGACTTGAAGGTATCCAGCCTCTCAAGGTGTTCCTTCACAAGGTCAGCACTTATGGAGGGTAAGGGATCTCCCTCACCTGGGCCTCCCTGTCCCATAGTGGGCAGGGGGATCCCATGGGACTGGTGAAAAACTGACACAAAGTACCCATTTAGCAAGTTTGCTTTTTCTGGGCGTCAGTTGTCCCATCTGGTTTAGCAGGTGTCCAATGTTGCCCTTGCTTTTCCTCCAGCTCCCCACATATCTAAAAAGGACTTTTTATTGGCCTTGATATTTTTAGCTAGTTGGAGTTCCGTTGCAGCCCTGGCTTTCCTGGTTCGCTCCCTGCAGGTCCAGACCAGTGCAGAGTATTCCTCCTTGGTGGTACATCCAGTCCTCCATCCTTTGTAGGTCTTTCTTTTAGGAGGCAGGAGGTCCGCTAGTTCCCTGGAGAGCCAAGGGGGCTGCTGTGCCCTTTTGCTGCCTTTCCTTCGAGATGGGATTGACTTTGCTTGTGCATCCAGGATTGCTCCCTTAAGGAGCAACCACTCGTCCTGCACTCCCCTCCCCTTTGGGTTGTGGCCCTTTAAGGCCTCACTGACAAGCCTCCTGAGCTTGTCAAAGTCAGCTTACCTGAAGTCAAGGACATCTGTATTACTGACTGACTTGTCAGCTTTACGGCAGATGGTGAAGGTGATCAGCTCATCTGACCCATTTGGTCAGATGATGGTGAAGGTGATCAGGTGATCAGGATGATGAAGGTGACATTGCCTGTTGCCCCACAGGTTAGGCCCCTGTTGCTTCTGGGGCTTGATCCTGAAGGCCAGCTTTAAACAGGGGGACCCCCACTTGTATATGTGTGCCCCAAGATGAAGCACACCAGCATGATACATGTGCCCAGGGATCCTTGGCAGGGGATGTCTAGGGTGCACCTTCGTAAAGCAGGGAGGCACTTCTGGGGCCCAGTCCTACACACCCTAGAAATTCTTTCCTGCCATAAAGCAAACAGATGTTCACTGCAAACAAGCAGCACCAATTTTTACCACCTCTTGTTGTGGCAAAAGTTTTGCTAATTTTTATGGCAACACAAAGACGATATCTGCGCTTGCCACTTTATTGGCACATATTATAAGTTAAGACTTCTATTTACTTAACAAGCAAATAGTGAAGAGATAAAACTCTTGCTTGATTTGGCCAAAGGAATCACTTCTTTAGTGCCCTGGTGATGACTAGTGTAATTATTTAAAGATTAACTCATTCAGGGAGACATTGTCTTTCATAAACAGAAACCCATTTGGTTAGATGATAGCATCTGATGAAGTAGATTGTTGCTTAAAAACACTCATACCTCTCTGAACCAGCGAGTCTCTAAGGGGCAACCCTGCCCTACTTTTTGCCTGACTTCAGACTAACACAGCTAACATTGTGCCTATGGGAATCATAGAGGTCAGCAGGAATTATTATGTTATTTAATTTGGATTTCTGGCAAGCACAGACCAGAGAATTTAATCCAGTTGCTTTTTCAAGAGAGCAAAGCATAACTATAGCACTTCACAATGTAATAAGAGTGCTTTATAAGCAAGTAAATCCTGATAAGTCTCTCTGGACTATTAGCAGTAGGTTCTTTACTAAAGCGGTATCTTGGCATAGAGGCCTGAAGCAGCTACAGCCACATGAAAACTAAGGGATTTCAGTAACTATTCAATTCCCTAAATATCTGTAGGGTACCCTTAAAAATAAATAGGAAATGTTCTGCTCATGGTTGTGCAGATGTTCTTATTGCAAAAATACATAACCTTTATTTAGCTTCTGATTTTTCTTCACCATTGAGGAATTAATCCAGTCAGGTTTGGATGTTCTTTTGACAGTCAAAGAGTAAAATTTCAAAATAGACCCTAAGGCTGTGATTTTTAACCACAGGGCCACACACTTCAGGGTGCCACAAGTTCCTTTAAGGTAGGGGTTTTCAACCTTTTTAGTATAAGTACCCCCAGTGGCTGGATGCTGAGCCGGGGGGGGACATATGCCAAGCGGGGGTGGCTCAGAGCTGGAAGTGGAGCAAGGAGGAAGGGATGGCACATAGGTGGGCAGGAACAGAGTGCCGCTGCCTGCCAGAAGCAAGGCCGAAGCAGGGCAGGGAAGCTCACCGGGCTGGTGTGTGGTGGTGGTGGCCACTGCATGTGAGCTTCCCTGCCTTGCAGAGGGGCCCCACCAGGGGCAACGTGTAGGGGGTGCGCAGGGGTGCATACGCACCCCCTGAGAGCACTGGTACACCCCGTCAGGCCATGCTCCCTGTTTAGCCGGTGTGCAGGGGGGTAGGCAGGAGCACCAGCTCCCCACCCTGCAAGCGCAGGCCGGGGAGTGGGCTGCCATCAAAAGTGGCCATGCAGCTTCCAGAAGTGGCCATGGGACTTCCAGAAGCAGCACGGCCGGTTCTTTGGTGAGTGAGATCAGCCGCAGGCATACCGCCCCCGCTCCGGTCAGCAGGATTGGCCACTGGGGAACCCCCCCCCAGTCAGTGGGATTGGCGCCCCTGGGGGATCCCCCCGGTCACTGACAGGGGGCATGTGCCCCCCCGCAACTCAAGAGTCACCAGAAACTCATGGGTGCTGCTGCTCTTGCCCCACTCTGGCCCTGTTCCTGGGAGGTGGTGATGTTCTGTCCCTGCCTGCCCGTGCATACCCCCTAGGGCCAGTCCAAGTACCCCCAGGGCTACATGTACCCCCAGTTGACAACCCCTGCTTTAAATGTGTTACAGGGCTCTGCACAATATTAGCACTTTAAGGTGTACAAGCATCTACACTTGCTTAACAAGATAAACTCAGAGATTTCAACTAGGAATCCGTGGTGTCAAACACAGTCCTACCTGCTATGGGTTTTTTGAGTTATTTGCAGTATAATTGCTCTGGTATTTTTCCACATCAAAACAAATGAGTGGAAGCTAAGAGCTGACATTTTTCAAGGACTGCCTGAATCTAAAAAGGCTGAGAACCACTGTGCACCTCATGAAACAGTTAAAACAATTATTGCAGAAAAATCAGCTGGGCCGGGACCAAGGCACAGAAAGTTTCTTTCCAAAAGAAAAGTTAGGAGCAACTGAAAAATAGGTGATAAAGAAAAGTGCTTCATGATGGTTATTATCATGTTTACCACAGACCACTCTAATAATAGCTGGTGGATAAATCCACTTGCAAAACCTGGTTTAAACACTATATAGATGAGAAAGTATATGAGTATAGGACATCAGGGGTAGTGGTGTGGGGTTGTGTCCCGCAGTGCTGCTGGGCTGGCAGGGGGTGCCTCAACATGGTGGCACAGTTGCCATGGGACTCCTAGGGGAGGGCAGCTTGGCAGGGAGACCCAAGCCTGCAGCGGGCAGCCTGCATCCTCCCTTGCCCCCCATGGTCAGCTTTGCTCTAGCTGTGTCGCTGGAGGGGAAGGGGCAGGTGCAGGTGCAGGAGGTAGGCATGTGTCCCACCTTTCCATTTTGAAAAAGTGGTCACCCTATTTACAGAGAAGCAACACACAGTTTTAAATTCCCTTTGGAGGTGAAGCAGTTGGGGCTAGAACCTAAGGGCATGTGTAGACGAGACAGGGGCCCTAAATTGAAGCAGTGGGTTTTTAAAAACACTGCTTCAGTTTAGGGCCCTTTAAATCCCTTTGTCATGCACACACCCAAACTTACCTGCCCCTCCAAGGGTGGGGAGGGGAGGGTGAGCTGCCAGTGGGTGCTTCCCTCTGCAGCAGTGGCACCACCCCCCTTGCAGCACCTGCCCTAGGCACCAGGCTCAGGTGGTCCCAGGGGGCACTGCAGCTGCGGAGAGAAGCACCGGGCCCCCAGGCAGCTCAGGCAGGTGGGCAGGCTCCAGGGGGTGGGGGAAAAAAGGCCTTGGGTGGAGTCTGCCTTCCCAGGCTGCTGCCAGGTTGCTGCCAGGCTGCCTGCAGTGCTTCCTGCAGAGCCCCTGAGCTGCTCGGACCCTGGTGCTTCACTTTGTGGCCGTTTCCTGCGCCCCAAGTCATTTAAGGCACATTACATCGCTGAATTTGCTATAGCAGCTGGAATTACTGAGCAATATGCCGCCAACATGTGCAAACACCAACACCATTAAAGCGGTGCAAAAGCATTTAACTTGCTTTAAAGTGTTGTGCACACATGCCCCTCATTTCATCTACACATGGCCTGAGTCTCCTTGCTTATGACCAAATCCCTGAACCACAAGGCTATTGGGCTAACATAGGAGTGGTCAAGCTGTGGCACAAGCAGGCTCTGCATGTAGCACATGGCAGATAGGGCAGGAAGCAGAGAGCCCAGGGCAGGGAGCAAAACAGCAGATCAGGCAGGGGAATGGGATCAGAGTGGCATTCAGGGAGAGTGCAGGACTTAATGTGGCACACCTTTGGTGTTAGGTGGTGGAGGAAGAGGGTCCTTCCAGGTAATGCCTTACTTAGCTGTCCTTGCAAGTGTACAGCACCATGTACTAAACACAACTCTACTGAGCATGCTGTCTGTTTGCATGCCCAGTGTAAAGAGCAGGCTATAGGTGGTCTAGCCCAGTGAACAGACTATCAGAGGAGGGCTAGAGGGACAGGAGCTGGAGTCCAAGTTATCAAACCCAAGGGGAAATTCCAGAAGCAGAGTCCAAGTCACAGGCCAAGTCATGGTTCTGGAGCAAGGGTCCAAGTTACCAAAGCCAAGCTGGGTTTCCAAAAGCTAGATTCCAGAGGCAGAGCTAAGCTGGGTTAGAACACAGGAAACCCAAGCGCATACAATGCAGAACAGTTTACCACAGCAGCCCATTAGTCAGTACTGCTGCTTGATCCTCAGGTGGATTTAAATGGGGAGGTTGCTATCCCCAGCAGCCAGTCAGGAGGCCCTAACAGTGGCTGGCTGGTTCATTAGCTGGGCTAGGATTGCCAGTTAGAGCGTATGGCAAGTTCGGCCAGCTGGGCAATTAGTCCAGGCTGGCCTGCCTGTTTGGGCACCTGGCACCCAGAGCTGAATTTCAAACTGTGCATCAGTGTAAAAAACTTCTGCTACTCCACCTAGGTCCATATAATGACACAAATAGGATTTAGCCCTAAGTCACCTTTCATGTGGCTTAGGCAGACATTGTAGGTAAGCACTATAGGTAGCAGGGATCACACAAAATTACACTAACTTGGAAGTTTGCTTTCCCACTCCAAGTAACTGGGTAGGGAGCAGAGGAAGAAAGTGTAACTCTAGACATTTTAAAAGCACAGATATAAGATGTTTGAAGTCCTCTTCTGTTGTTAGGATGATTTTCTGATATCAAAGGCTAAATAAGTAAGTAGTAAGGTAGATACATCAGAGAACACTGAGATGTTGGAGGCTGGCACACCTGGGATGTGGAGTTAATCTGGAAAATAGAAGTTGATTTCTGAAGGAACTCGCTTGGATTGATAAGTAGGACTCCTCCTACTGCATATTCTTTGAAGTGCAAGTGGCTTAAATTCTGTTCATTGCCTCTTGAGTATCCAACTGTGGCATAGCATGACTTAATCAGACAGCAGATTTTGACTTGTGGGGCCTAATTTTAGTAGCAGTGTTGAGCACCAGCAGCGCCCACTAGTTTCTACATGTGGTATCTTTGAGAAATAGGTCAATAGTGTTTGTTTAGGAGAGGACTGCTCACCTAAATCTGCCCTTAAACTTGAGTCAATCTAGAGTAGCTACTAGAATGAGTGGAATTACTTCAAATTTATGGCTGTTTTTTTGAGAGAAAGAAATTGGCCAACTGTCTGGCTATATTTGTTCCTCCTTTCATTTTGTATTTCTCAACAAGTTTAAATCCAGCTTTTAAAAAGTATTGGTTGTAACCATGTTGATCTAAGGACATAGGCAGACAAGGTTAAGATATCAGATTTACCCAAAGAACCTTGTCAGCTTTTAAAAAGGAGACTTTTTTCTTTAATCACTGATCAAGAACTTCAAGTCCTTGTAGGTCTACAGGACATCAGTAGAGTTAGGCAGAATCCCATTTGGCCCATCAGATTGCTCCATTTATCTTAGGCACCTCTAATGACTAGCAAAATGTAATAGAAAATGTTCCCTGCTTTTACCACTGAAAACCTATGTCTGCCAGGTTCAAACTGTTCTAAGTCTTTTTTATTCAAAATTCAGTCCATAATGGTGACTTTTTCTTTCTTTGCAGGAGTGAAGCGCAATGTCTGTGAAATGAAAGAGGGCAAGGTAAATTTGGAAAACTGCAAGTCACCATACTATCTTACAAAATTACAGTATTCTTCTGAAAATTTTGACAAACTTGTGAATCTGAGCAGCTACAATATCCTCAATAACAAAGACCTGATTCTGCAGTGTATCCAGAGTGCCATGGAAAAGAAGAGAAAGAGCAGGAGAGGAGGTCTACCCAGCACTTCTAGAGCTGAATATGTGTAGGCGGTATTTCTACATTGTCTGTGAACTAGAGGCTATGATGTTTGGACAATGTTTGTGTTAACAGGAAGCCCACCTGATGACCCATTGCACTGTATGAAATGAAATTTTGCCTGTGCGTTTCTTACCTTGCCCGTTTTAACTCACCTTAGCATTGGAAAGGGGTTATTAAAAGAAAAATGCAGTTTTGTGGCCTCAGGCTGTGATCTTATTAACTAACAGGGTGGGCCCTGTCAGCAGTTAGCAGGAGCCCTGCAAAGAAATCCCAAGTGAGTGCTTCAGGAAATCATAAAAGCATAGGGTTTCAAGGGGCCCAAAGGGTTATCTGGTCCGACTCCCTGCATAAATGCAAGAAATACAGTAGTGCTGTTCAGTAAATACTGAGCTAATGGCCCAACATGGCTGATACCTGACAAAAAAGCCCTAACCTCTTACAGTCGGTAATGTCCTGATTTAAAAACATAAGAGGTGCCATTTACTGGGTTAGACTGTTAGAAATATTATTAAAAATGTATAGTGAATAGAGTGTTGTTAGAACTGCACAGTTTGTATCTCGTACCTAAGAAGAAACACCACCAAGGACATCTCGCTAATTTACTATCTCTTTGTAACACTAAATCACACATACCTTCAAACTCCTCTGCCTCTACTCTTGTAAACTACAAAGGCTGTGATTTAATTGGCTGTGTCCTTGGGAAAGAGAGGGGTTTGAACTTTTGGTAACCTGGAGAACTTTCTAAGCATGCGTAATTAGCTAATTCATATATGCCTATCCGCCCCGCATACTTAAGTAGTTAATTATAATGCACATGCGATGGATGACGTGACGTCATTTCATGTATGTTTGTATGAACCGGAAATGAGTTGTAAGAGGTCCTGCTTCTGCACACGTGCCCAGGAGGGAAGGGATAAAACCCAGCTGAGAGTTTTCCTCGGGGGCAGAGTGTGGTCTTTTGTCTTCACTCTGACCCTATTTGCAAATATATCCTTTGTGTTACTAACAATGTGTGCCTGAAGAATTATTATTCGTGAGCCTCCAAAGAAACGAACCATGATTTTTATATCAAGACCATAGGTCAGTGTTGGGCAATGATTTTGGCTGGTGGGCCACTTAATGAATTTTGGTGTGCTGTCGAGGGCTGCACACACAAAACCTTTTAGAAGATACAATTTTTAACACATTATAGATAAAAAACATATACTAAAACTCAAACACCTACTACAACATATTTTAATTTTATTTCATAGAATAATTTTTGTCTTGATTTTATTTTTTTTGAGTAGTATGTATAGAGGTGACTGCATAATAGCTCAACATAAAGTCTTACTCTTGTGAGTGTAGATGTGTGGGAGAGGGGTGTGTGTGTGAGAGGCTGCCTGCACACAAGGTCCTGGGAACCAGCTGGGGGTAGGAGTGGGAGAGCAGGTGTGAATGCAGCAGAGCTTGCCTGCGTGGTGCAGGTGCAGTCCATGTCACACATCTGGCCTGCAGTTACCCGCAAGGAACTCCACATGGGGCTGAGCACTGCCTGCACCTGGCCAAGGCAGTCTGTGCCATGTTCCCGCCTGCCCCTGCCCCGGCCCAAACCACCACACACAGGACTGCTGCTGCAGTTGTGTGTGTGCTGCTCAGCTTCCCCTGCTTCCAGTGTTTTCTCTTCCTTCTGCTCTGCTGTGTTGCTCCAGACAGCAGGTAGTGTAGAAAAGGGCTGTGGCCTTAGGGACACATGCCCAGCACCATATACCCAGCCAGGTAGGGGAGAAACTGCAATTGGGTGGCTCCTGCCCCAGCATGTGGGGCTCCAGCTCCAGCTTCACTTCCAGCTCCCAGCTGTCTTCCACCTACTCCACTACCTGCAGGTGGCTACTCATCATGCCAGGTGGCTGGAGTGGGTAGAAGGCAGCTGGTAGCAATGTAGTTAGTTGGTGGGTGCCAGCCTGCAGGCCAGAACCAATCAGTTGGTGGGCTGGATCTGTCCTGTGGGCTGTATTTTGCCCAACCCTACCGTAGGTCCATCTTGTCCTGTATCTTGTGGCACACAGTGGCAGAGCGGATGCTAAAAGGGAGAATGAACTGGGTATGAAGAGGGTTTTTTTTCCACTGGTCCACTCTCACTTGCAGCCTGAAGTATTTAAGGTCTAGGAAGCTCTGATTCAGAGGCTGTACCTCTAAATCCCATGCTCAATAGCTTCTGATGCACCTTCTGTCCAAGAATTTGTCCAATCTCTTTTTGAACCTGGTTAAACTCAGTTTTCATGACATCTTGTGGCAACGAGTTCTGTACTTTAATTACATACTATGTGAAAAAGTGTGGCACTCGTTGCCACAAGGTATTTTTCAGCTTGTGAAAGATGAAACAACCTAGACATCAGGGCTGATTTTCAGAGGGGCTGAGAGCCTCTGAAAGTTAGAGGATTCCCAACACTGAAAATCAGGCAATACAGGAGGTGAATATTGTGGCCGATTTCTAATTTGGGTAACTACACTCTGCCTACCAATATTCCCCTTGACATTTAGCTGAGAGATTACAGTACTCCTCCTTTCCATTCGCCAAAACAGTTGGGCATAGCAATGCTGTCACCTTTCATCCCCACGGTTCCATTCCATTGGTTCCGTTTCAGTGGTGAATGAAATGAGCTGTGAAGAGTGAGTAAAATTACTTGGAGCTCTTCTGGAAGAAGTATGCAATATTGACTGAGAGATAAAAATGGATGTTAATGCTTTTATTGACTTATTTTTATGGGGCATTTATTTGGAATTTATTGGGTCAAACTGAGTCCTGAAATAAGGCCTGAAATTACAGTATAACATCACCAACTTAACAAGAGCCAGGTCATCTGAACACACAACAAAATTTTACGTATTTAATATTTACAGTGACTGAGACATAAGCTAATATTCTTGCTTTTCTATGCAAACTCAGCTTGCGCAGCTTGGTTTCCTATCACAGCACTGAGAAAACAGTAATGCCATTTTCACACATAGGAAATGTTTCCTCTACAAATGCACTAACTATAACATGATGTGCCAGGTATTTTTAATAGATGCTATGGAGAAATGTTTAGTATAACAAAAATAAAAGAGGAAAATTCTTCTTCACACCTCTTTGCTGAAGAAAACATACAGAACATGAAATCTGGTTTTCATTTACCCATGAATGCACTGAAAGATGTTACCTTGAATTGGGGGAGTAGGGGGAGGAGGACAGACTTTATAGCTTGTGCTTTAATAATGTTCCTCAAAAAAGATATTATGGATGATTTCTGAACAGAACGTAAAACATTAAGCTGGTATAAGGCAGTGTAGCTGAATGCTGCCCCAAAGATGTAGTGCAGACTTACCTTGGCCAGTATAGCCTTCCCCCCCCTCATTATAGCTCATATTACGTAAGCATCTTGATAGTACCACAAGGTGTCCTGGAGCACTAGGGGAGATTTACTTATGCCCATGACACTGCTGGATAGCTTGGCAGGGAGCACAGCACCAGGGTTTTCCATAGCTCCAGAATGATCTCCCAGAAAGTGGGGAGCAGCATTTGCCATGAGAGCTCTCGGCATGGGAACTCCAGTTCCTTCCAGTTTTCTTCTGGTTCAGAGCACCTGGATGCTAGGAAATGACTGGTTATTGTTTAATTAGGTCTAGGATGATGGTGGAACATGTCTTTGGGCACCTCACAAGCACATAGCACTTCCTCCCCTTCTTGAAGATAGGCACCACATTGGTCTTCCAGTCTTCAGGCACTTCACCGGAGCGCCACGAGTTCTCGAAGATCCGTGCCAGCTATGATGCTAGCCAGCTCCTTGAGTACCCTTGCGTGTAAACTCTCAGGGCCGGCTGACTTGAAGGTGTCCAGCCTCTCAAGGTATTCCTTCACAAAGTCAGCATTGATGGAGGGTAAGGGATCATCCTCATCCAGGTGTTCCTGTCCTGTAATGGGCAGTGGCGCCCCTTGGGACAGGTGAAAAAATGATGCAAAATACCATTTTGAAAGTTGGCTTTTTCCTGGGTGTCGGTTGTCTCATCCGGTTTAGCAGGGCTCTGATGTCGCCCTTGCGTTTCCTCCGGCTCCCCACATATCTTAAAAAGGACTTTTTATTTTCCTTGATACTTGTAGCTAGCTGGAGTTCAGGTGCAGCCTTGGCTTTCCTGGTCTGCTCCCTGCAGGTCCGGACCAGTGCAGAGTATTCCTTCTTCTACATCCTGGGTGAATGCTCCTAAGCAAAAAGTCACCATCATCATATTTTGCCTCCAGCCATCTCTTAATAAAAGAAAGTGAGGCAGTTACACATATGCAAGGGGTTGGCTAAGTCTAGGTGGGGTTTCAGGTTGTGAATCCCATAACAAGGTAACCCCCTAAGCCAAGAGGCAGGACTTCAAGCACATCCTTCTCTCCAGCATTTTCTATGGTCTATTTCAGGTATTTCCCTCTGAAGTGATCCGGCTGTGGTACACCCTACTTCTAGGCACCTAACTTCTCCCATTCACTGTTTTGGGAAGACAGGCCGCATCTATGCAAGACACTGACCGTGTAGTCATTACTGTGTAGTCATTTAGGACTCCTATAAACAAATAGTAGTGCTGAAGGATGTCTTTTTCATGATACTACTGCAGTGATGTACTGTGGGTCTCTGGCAGCCAGGGGCCAAAGCTTGCATTTGTGCCCACCCTCTCCTTCCCCCATCCTTCTCATAGCAATACTTAGTCACGTTGTGCAATAAGAACTCTGAAGGGTCCAGCTGGAGCCCTCCCACCCCCATCCAACCCTGCCCCCATCCTGCCCTGCCCTTGTCGGTCCACCACTTCACTACTGTGCAGTAGTTTAATAGTACTGCGCAGTAGCATTATGGGTTTTGTTGCATGATGCTACTGCGCAGGAGGCTTGTGAGAATAGGGAAATATTCAGTTTGGATTTAGATTTGGCTGATTCATAGTTTCATAGTAGATAAGGTCGGAAGGGACCTGAGCAGATCATCAAGTCTGACCCCCTGCCTTGGCAGGAAAAAGTACTGGGGTCAAATAACCCCAGCAAGGTGTTTGTCTAGCCTTGTCTTAAAGACCCCCAGGGAAGAAGCCAGCACCACTTCTCTTGGAACTTGATTCCAGATCCTAGCCGCCCTGACCATGAAGTAGCGCCTCCTGATATCTAGCCTGAATCTACCCTCTGCCAGCTTGTGACCATTATTTCTTATCACTCCTGGTAGTGCTCGGGGGAACAGGGACTTCCCCAGTGCCTGCTGGTCCCCTCTGACTAGTTTGTAACAGCCCACTAGATCCCCCCTCAGCCTTCTCTTGTGGAGGCTGAACAGGTTCAGGTCCCGTAGCCTCTCCTCGTAGGGCCTGCCCTGCTGCCCCGATCATGCGAGTGGCCTCCTCTGGACCCTCTCCATGTTGTCCACATCCTTCCTGAAGTGCGGCGTCCAGAACTGGACACGGTACTCCAGCTGTGGCCTGAGGACAGGTAATTCAGAGGAGAGTGATTCATTTCAGAGATTTGTCACTCCTGAATTGATGCTGCCAAATTGGCTTCAGAAGATTCAGTGCCGATTCGGAGATTCAGCCTTTAGACCATAATTAGGACTCACTGAAATACCTATAACTTTGTCATTTTGTGGCTGATTTGGATTAAAATTGTGAGGATAGTAGTCACTTCTGAGTGTATGAAGACTGCCAAGTTTCAAGTAGATCGATGCAGGGGTTTCTGGGAAACTGTACCTCAATCTGCTGAAAGCTAAACTCATATTGTATGTGTGTTGAAGCAAATTTGGATGAAAACAGCAGGAATGGTCACCGCTTCTGAGGGCATGAAGCCTGCTAAGTTTTAAGGAGATAGGTGCTGGGGTTTCTGGGAAACTGCTCCTCAGGCTGCTGACAAGCAAAACTCATGACATGGGTGACACTGTGTGTGTGTTAAGGGGTGCCCTCACTGGCACTGAGGCCTCTATACAACATGGTAGCATGCCCCAATGTAGGCTCCTCCTCCCCTACAGCCTCAGCCAGGTCCACCACTTTAAATAACAACAGGTAAGCAGTGCACTGCAGCACAGTAGCACCAGCAGCATCTCAGGCAGACAAACTGTCACAGAGCCTTTCTTTCCCTTCCTGCAGGAGCCTCTTTTCCAGCACTGGCCAGAGAGCTGTCCCTGCCAGCCCCAGGTCTGGGGCTTAGGTGTGCCCCGGGCCCTGTGTCCTTCTGGTCAGCTATGCAAGGACAGGTGCTAGGTGTGTTGGTTTAAGGACATGGCACTGGCAGACAAGGTGCTTTGGGTCCATCTGGTATCTTTTAGTAGACCAACTGAATAGTTACAGAAATATGTCCTAGCAAGCTTTCGGGCTGAAAAACCCTTTGTCGAGCTGAGGAAGCACCTGCAGTTGGTGCAGGTTTCTTGCCTGCATTGCATGCCAGCCTCTGGTTTCTTTACTATTCCTTCCATCTAGGAACAGCACACACACACCAACTGGAGGTGCTTCCTCAGCCCAACAAAGGGTTTTTCAACCCGAAAGCTGGCATGCTAGGCAGCTAAGCTGAGTTCATCTGGAGCCTCTCAATCCACTGCAACCAGCAAGCCTCAGGCCTGTCAAAGATGTAACAGGTCTGGACTTTCCCCAGCCAGGACTGTGTGCATGGGTGTGGTGGCTGGAGCCTTTCACCAGGGGGATTCTTGGTCCCGGCATTTCCTGGGGCTGCTGTGCCACCAGCAGTCCTACCAGCTCTTCTGACCCTGGCAGAGTGCAGGTTTAGTGGTCATGCCCAGGACCTGGGGCCTCCTCCTTCCCCATAGCTCTAGTCCATACCTCCAAGTTCATTCTGGAACAGCAGCTCAGCAGATGCATGTTCTTCTCCTGCTGGCTGGTGAAGCAGTGAGTTCCCCCTCCAGCTCTGAGAGCAGGGTATTAACTGGTTAAAAAAATAAAATACAAATAGGTGTGGATGGAGTGAGGAGGGTGGCACTCACTCTGTCTGCAGGTGGAGCTTGGGGAACCCCAGCAGTGGGAGGTTCACCTTCAAGAACAGCAGCTGCTCCACCAAGCCTGGATCCAAGCAGGTGCAGTGGGGTGTCACAACATCCCCAGCAATGCTGAACACCTCCTTGCTTGTGTAAAGATCTTATTTTATTTCTGTATAACTGCCGCGCAGCATTCTCACATTTATGTGACCTTGTAGTCTTGGTTGTTAATCAAAATGAAAGCTTTGTAGTTTTCCACACTTGTACCAAGCTACAGATGCTCATTTTATAAGTTTCTCCTCTTATCTGTAAGTGTCATACCTGCAGAAACGAAATTTATGTAGAAAATCTACCTAGTAACGATTGTGTAAAAGAAACTATCCTATCCCTGTATGCTTAGCTTATATCATAGTTAGTGTCATAGAGGCAGTCCAAGCAACATCTATAAAGAGGCAAAGAAGCAGGAAACAGCAGAGACGACAACTGGACAACTCTTCAGGATTGATCACCCTGTAAGCCGGTCCTCAGCCTCCCCGCCTGGGCGTATCCCAGCGAAAACCAAGGCCTCGAAAATCCGACAATCGACAGCAATTCACTGCATTACAGTTTTATTATTTTTCATCCTGTTCATGAGCTGTTGACCAGCCCTAGGACTAACTAGTGGGCAGCCGCACCTATCTTTGGACTAGTTTCAGTGGTGGAAAGCAAGGGCTTACTAGTGAACCCTGTGGGCCAACAGACCCCCTTTGTATCCGGCATACTGTAACTGAAGAAACATTGGAGACTCCACTTCTTGACTGCCTCTCTTTGTAGCTTAGACAGCATATCTACGCTTCTGTACTTGTATTTACCGCAACTTCGTTCCAGCCAGTCTCCTCTCTTATTTGTAAGAGGGTGAGGCCAGGTGAGTGAATAAAACAAATTTTTACTTCACTTTATATCTACTGTGTAATAACTTCTACTACTAACATCCCATCTCAATGACCTGTTGACCAGTTCTGGGACTTAAGGAGTCGGCAGCCGCACCGATCATTGGACTAGTTCTAGTGGTGGAAAGTAAGGGCTTGCTCCAGAACCCCGTGAACCAACAGAAAACTAACAACTTACTCTAAGTCGTCTACTTGTGCCAACTCGGCGAACCTCGAAGGCGGTTATAAAGCTACCTCCAATCCCGCCCCACAAGCCGCGCACTCGCACAGCTCCGTAAAGCCCGCGGCTCCCCAAGCGGTGCCGGAACTGCTAGCCTGGCATTCCGCCACAGCTTGGAACACTGGTGGACAGGACAGGTGTTTCTGGGCAGCGGTGGCCAGATGCTGCCACATCTGGTTGTGGGTTGCCCAATAAGCCAAGAGGTCACAGTCCAGCAACTCCACGTCCTTGGTGAGCTAGGTAGCCACTGAAGCCTTGGGGCTACTTGCTCAAGGCTGGGGTCTGTTGCATCTCGACCCCAACATTGAAGTCATGCCCTTGGCCCACATTGGCAGTGGCTGGCTGGTGCTGGGAGTGCTGGCATGGGAGTGGATTCCCCCCTCTTCCACATCCCCTCTCCTCTGTTCTTCTGTCTCCCTGACTCTGTTGACCAGCACCTCCATCCAGTGATTGAGAGTTTTGGTGCTGCCAATGTACATGCTCCCCTTCACCCTCAGGTCACACATGTATGCCAGCATGTGGACCATACCAGACCACAAGAGCTCCAGCCATTTCCTGATGGCCTTCTTTAGCTGCCTCACCAGTGCCTGCATGTCTGGTGACAGCAGCTTGCCTCCACCAGGAACATTGATCCCCTGGAACGTCTCCATTTAGTTCTCCAGTTCCCTCACTATGGCGATCACCTGGCTAAGGAGGGCATCACCAGCACTGAGGGTCTCAGTGGCCTCAAGGAAGGGCTTGGGGGACCACTAAGATCTGGGAAATGGTACCCCACTCAACTCTGTTAAGGGGCCGCTGATCCCACTCTCCCCAAGCAAAGCTAGCTCATGGATGGCCTTCTGTTGCTTCACGAGCCTCGTGAGCATCAGGTATGTGGAGTTCCACTGAGTCTCCACATCCTGCATGATTTTGTGCTGTGGGATACTCAGCTCTTCCTGTTTCTCCTGCAGCATCTTGCCCCCGTTGATGCTGTGGTGGAAGTAGCCCACTACCTTCCTGCATTTGGAAATGAGCTGGGTGGTAGTGATGGCACCATCACCAGCCTGTCCACGTCCAAGGCATCCCTGGCTATAAGGTGCAGCTTTTGTGCCACACAGTGGATGCCAACCAAGTTGGCATCACAGATGGCCTTGACCATATTGTCCCTGTTGTCGATGACCATGTACCCCTGGGTGAGCTTGCCCTGCCCAATGGGCCACCCCTGCACCATGTGGTTCGTGGCCACCATGATCTCCCTTGCCATGTAGGACTCATCCATCACCTTGGCTTGAAGGAGAGCTCGCCGACAGCCTGACTGGTCACACCAGTGCCTTGTGAGGGAGAGGTAGGTGTGATCTCTGCTCTGGCTGCTCCAGGTGTCTGAGGTGAAGTGTAAGGCTACCTGTGGCCCTACCTTGTGCAGCTCCTTCCTCAAGTACTACCTGCATTCCTCATAGAAGGAGGGCACCACCGTCCTGCTAAAGGGGGTGCATGTGGGCACTTGGTAGGTTGGGGCCATGAGAGCCACAAGCTGCCTGATACCCTGGCTGCTCAACTAAGGAGAAGGGCTGGCCATCCAGAACAAATATTTCCCCAGTGCTCTGGGTGACTTCGCTTGCCCTTGCACTGTGCCCCACTTTGTCTGCAGCTTTCTCTCACTGCTCCAGAATGACCTGCCTCTGCTTTGTGGGGATGGGGGCTTTGCAGCAAGTGGGGGACTTCCCTTTGGGCATGCTTCCACTGGTGCCAGGCTGAGGAGGAAGAAGGGCAAGGGGGGGTGATGCCTCCTCAGATGCAGCAGCATCACTGTGGTGATGAAGTGTTTCACCTCCTTGCCCTGGCTGATCTGCCTTCAGCAGTCCTGGCAAATAGCAAACCTGGGCTCATCTGCCACCTCAAAATGATCCCACACTACACTACTCCCCCGCTTCTGGGTTGAGGGTGGGGATCCTGCCTTATCCCCCTCCTCAGCAGGCAGAGGCACAACAACAGGAGCAGCTGACTCAGCTGAGCCACTTGCCTCCACAACCACCTTTGAGGTGCCTTCCTGACAAGGAGACTTGGGTCTAGCTTTGAGGAGTGTGGAGCACAAACTCAGATTCTCCCTAAGTTTCCACAATTTCTTTAGCTAGGGTGCTCAGGTGCCCTGGTTCCAGATCCAAGCTCCTCCTCTGGCAGTGGGAGGCTTATGCTGGGAGTTGAAATTGGGATGGCGGAGACTGTCATTCTGCTGCTGGTGCCTATTTCTGGAGTTAGGGGAGGCGGTGCAGGGACAATTACTGCTCCCACCTCCTTGCTTCTGCTGGCAGCAGATGACTTATGGCTGCCAGGAAAGAGGATGCATCTATGTGGGGGAGGGGGACTTGCAGCTCTAGTTCTCCCCCTACCCATTCTCCCTCTCCTGCCAAAAGACCTGGTACCTGCCTTTCCAGCACACTTCATATTAATCTTTCCTGTGCTGGAAAATGTGTGTGTGTGTGTAACTAACTAATAATATATGTAATTTTATTCTTCTCTGATGTTTGACTGTGTCTGACTGCTTTCTGTGTTGCTTTTACTGTTGTGTGTATAACTAAAATAATATCTCTTCTTCTATGACTGCCTGACTTCTGTGTTGTGTTAATTTGAATCTCTATCTGACTTCTTCTGTGTTGTCTTTAGTCTGTCTGCAACTATAACTAATACAACTATATATAATCTCTTCTTCTTTTACGAGTGTCTGACTTCTGCGTTGTAATAATAGCTGACTTTTTCTATGATGTATGTGTTTGAGTGTGTGTAATGTAGGTGCTCCCCTGCACAGCAACAGATCACACTGCCAGGGAAAACAGCTTTATTTTTTTAGTGTGTTGGAAAAAAAAACCCAACCAAGAACAATTATAAATTGAAAGAAATGGATTGGATAGGGATAAGTAGAGGGATTCTACTTAGTAAGCTATATCCAATCCTTTCCAAAAACAGAAAGTAGCAGGGGACTAACTAGGTAGGAAGCTACGCCAGTCCAGTACCTTTCAGATATTGTTGCTCAGGCAGAAACATCTCACAAAAAGCACAGAAAGACATTGGACAGAGGCCTATATGCTGTTTCTATGTTCCTCCCCCAGAGCACTGTGATTGGAAGGGGACTCAGGGGAAGATCACAGTCACTGCCAGCTAGAGATGTCAGTTTCCCCTCCCCTGCTCCCCCTTCCTCTTCTTAGTTTCTGTTCCCCTGAAAGACTGCCTTCTTAATGTCTGAACCATTTCTGAATCATTCAGAGCCTCCAAATTGATTCATAGGGTTTTTTTTTTTCCCAATTTGATTCAGATTTTGTGATTCAGCCTCCAAATCAGGCCGAATTTTCTCCAGATCGAATTGTGGACTGAAGCGTCACACACCCGTACTGTGCAGTAGTATCTGGCTACTGTGCAGTCAGTGACTCATATAGATGTGGCCACAGAAGCCTAACCAGTGTTTGTGAATTCCACTCTCAGAACTGGGCTCCTAGGATTTAGGTGCAGAAGTGCTTCTTGAGAGCCTCTGTGAACTTGACCTAAATTGCCTTTTGCTTACGGATATGTCCTCTGAAAACATCTTTCATAAAGATGTTCCCACTTTACATACTGTCATTCTAACTTTACATTCTGTATCCAGTTTTTTGCTCTCTAATCATAAACATTTCATTCAGGCCTATGATAGAACCTTAAGGTTATAGACCTTATCATCCCTTGAGATGCAAGTCTTTTCCAATAGTTAACAACGGGCAGGGTAGAAACAGTTTTGGAATAAGTCTATTAAGAATTTAGACAACTGATTTTATTTAAATACAACTGTGGCACTCATTTTGCATTAAACTTTATATTAAAGGAGGAACAAGAAGTTTAAAGTGAATTGACTTAAAAAACCTCTCAGATTTTTAATTAGAAAACATTTTAAAGTTGCTAATAATGAGGATGAGAAAGTACTTCCACAGGTTTTATCATCAAAGCACATAGCACAGGTGCTTATAACTTAGAAGTATTAACATTCTTGTTAGAGATGCAAGAGTGCTGTATTTAGCTCAAAGTGACATTTGCATTTTCCTTAGCATACTTTCCCTTTTCAGGGCTTTCATTCCACAGTAGTAAGTACCATATGATGATATGAAACACTAACATGTATATCTTCCCCTGCTTATGGCCTATTTGCCCAATACAAATGGGTGAATGCATCTCCTCTGGAACAGCATCAGAGACTCTCATTGAGAAGTTTTAACTTTACCTGGTAAGTTTTGCAGGCATCCCTTCCTGCAAGCATGCATCACTTTCACTGATGCCTTCCATTTTGGTTTAAAAGTTACCTCCTATGTTTCAAATCAGTCTGACACCTCTTCATTTTTATTGTTGAAAAATTATTTATATAGAAACCAAGGATCACGAAAATACAGAAAAAACCATGTTTATACCATAATTATTAACTCCTATGACATTTGAGGTGTTTATATTTGGCAGGTTAATGGAAGTCTCTGTAAAAATCAACAACACTTGGAAGTTCACTTTTGTTAGGAAAGAATCTTCCCTTTTTCCTTTTCATTTCCCCTGTTCCCAGTATGGACAGCTAGAATTTTATCTGCCTATCTTCTGATTTTGCAGGGTCTCACACTGAAGGCAAAGCTTATGCATTTGACACAACTATTTATTTTACAAGCTACAACCTGCTTTACACCATTAGTTTCTAATGGTAAGACAAGACAAATACTTTCAGGGAAATAAATAGTGCAGTAAGCACTGCATCTATGAAGACTGGAGATCAAACTGCTGCTTCTATGGCGAGGGGATATGAATTTGGCCATATCCCATGTTGGTCCCTTACAGACATTTACCATCATCACAGTATCTAATATGGCATCACTGACCATCACTGGAGACAAGGTATATATCTCATATTACTTTCTCAAACCAAATGCATACTATTTAGAAAAAAGCTGTCTACGGGCCTGGCAGAATCAGATGCATGGATCTACCAAGTACCCTTTCTTCATATTTTGACTGTTTTCTTCTGAGCATTGTTTCTGATCTGAATACCTGACCACTATCTTTGCCCAATAGATATTTCTCTTACTCAGAGTCATCTTTGACTTCAAGGCACTAGGGTATTGTGAAAATAAAAAGAATGCCTAATCCAGAATACTGAAGAGCTCTCTTCTATTTTTCTGCTCTTACTTCGATGTAAAAAACTTTTTAAAGATATTCTTTTCTTTCTCTGGCTTCTCTTTATTCCTTTTGAGCTCTGGATCCAATTGCATTGAGGTTGGATGACTCAATGAGCTCTTTTTCTTCATGATACGGTCTTCATGCTTGGATCCTGAAAGAGAAGTTGTGATGCATTATTTTTCTGTTGGGGAGGGGAACACCAGAATTCTGAGCAGGGGCTCAGCTTCTCACCCGGGTTCAATGAAACTGAGAAAACCAGTTTCATGGCATTACTTTTTAAGTCTAAACTCTCCTATGCCTTCCCATTGCTAATAGCTGGTGAAAATTAGGACGTATAAGCTTGAAGTTCAGAGGGCTGAGAACTTGTTTAACAGACAACAAGGGAAATTAATATAATATGTTAATCCTCTTAAGTCTGGGAAGCTTCTTCATGAGATATAGCCCACTGCTGAAACTAAACGGAGCAAAATTGTAGGCCTGTGCAAATAGGGAAGTATTCAATTTGGATTCGTCTGATTCAGAGGACAGTGATTCAATTTGGGGATTTGAATCACTGTCCCCATTTGATTCGGATGAATCAGCTTTGAAAGGTTCGGTGCCAATTCAGAGATTCAGTTGGGCAGCTTGTCCCAGCCCCAGCTCCAGCAACAATCCCTCCCCCTCCCCAATGCCCCTTCCCTCCCCACTTCCCCAACCCTAACAGGCTTACCAGCTGAAGGCAGCTGTCAGCTGCCTGTTTAATCTATGGCCAAATCTCTGAATCAGCTGAATCTTTTTCCGAAGTTTTTCCTAATTGATTTGGATGTTTCAAACAGATTCGGAGCATTTACTTGATCTCCCAATTTGATTCGGATTTGGTGATTTGGTTCCCGAATCAGGCCAAATCGCCTCTAAAATCAAATCAGCTACCGAAGATTTGCCCAGCCCTACAAAATTTCCGAAGGCAAAATTCAAGCCTGTGCCATTAGCTGAGGTAGCAGTACTTTTTACTTCTATTAACTATGCCAGAGAAGAGAAAGACTTCTCTGTGTAGCACTATCCGCTCTAAAGTGAATTGCATGCTTTTTAAGGCATTGATGCTGTACCACATAGCAGCTTTGCTGAAGCAATGACAAAATCATGACAAAATCATGACAAAATCAGTAATTTACACATTTGGCAAACTTTTCAGCTGTAGAAATTTAAGAACTGTGAGAAAAGTCAATGCTATAATGAGAAAAAGGGACCTAATACAGATAGTATGTTATTAGAGATGTCTATTCCAACTCTCATCCTTCAAATCCTAATATGTTTTCTAATTATTCCAGTTTTCCATTAGATTTTTGTGAATGTAGATTCAACCCTGTTTCTTAATTTTTTAAAGGGAGAGTGCAGACACCTGGATTGTATTCCTGAGCTTCTGCTCTTCCCCAGTTTTTACAATGATAGCCAATGATTGATTAATGATGGCTCAAGATACCACTAAATATGACTGGTGAGGCCAAAATTGGATATATGTAGTTATCAGGATAATCTGCTTTACAGAGTACTGGAACACCTATAATATAAAATAGGATTTTAATATGTAAAAATTAAAGACTGCAGAGACCCTGTAAATGTTGCTCATATTGATACATCCATGGATCTATCTGTAATTATTATATGGAGACCTCTGAGTAGGAGACATCTCCTTTCCTTGGGTCCATTTGTTATGTTAGTTTAAAATGTTCATTTTCATTTTAGTAAATGGGACTATATACTATGTATCCCTCTCATTTCAAGTCCTGGTAATCAACCCCTAAAAAATTATTTGCAGTTGGATGCAATTCATTCACAAATGCAGTCTGTTATCTGCCCTATGCAATTAGTACTATCAATTAACTTTGTTCTTTCCCCAGCTATATAAGCATCTTTTGTTTAACTCAGAGTTTCTGTTGGTCCTTTATTAGGGTAAGAAAGACCTCTGGAATAGTTGCAGGAGTGGGGAAGAGTGTTAGGTAGCACGGCCAGGGATAGAGTCACTGGGTTACAAACTATGGCACAGATAGGCAGTCTTTTCCAGCTGTGGCCTGGCATGACTCACCCTGGATCAAAGGCAGGTAGGTGGCTCTTGCCCCACTTGGGCATGGGGAGAGCACCTGCTGCTGGTGCTGGTCTGTGTTGAAGCATGGGGTGAGTGCCTGTTACTGAAGACCCCTGCCACTGAATACCAACAAAGCCCCACATCTGTAGGCCTGATCCAATGGATCTGGCCCATGGGTTGTAGGTTGCCAACCCCTGCTTTAAGAAATAATATGGGTAGATCCTCATTCATGTTCAGAGTGCAGAAGGACCCCGTAGCATTATATTAATGTTTCATCTGTCACCGAAGTGCAACCATCTTTCCTGAGGAAACACAGCAACCTTGAGCTAGGTGCCTAAGTGAAACCGTGATTCACAGCTGAATCTGAGGTGCCTAAGCTGCCTCTTCATGTGACTGTCTAAAATGAGGGTGGCCAAATTTTAGCACGTCACAAGGGACACGGGCAACCTCTGTGCATCTCATGCAGCATATCAGGCAGGAGACAGGCAGCACAGATAGGGCAGGAAGCAGAAAATAGAGTAGCAGACTAGGGGAAACAGATTGGAGTGGCACTCAGGGAAGGTTCAGGATAATTTGGGGCATGCTTGCCAAAAAATTTGGTGCCCACTGAGTTAAACCAGGTTGTCCAACTGGCATCCTGCAGGCCACATGCATTAGTTTGTAGCTCTTGGGCTCCAACGTAGCCCCACTCTCCCCCATTGCTTCGGCTGCAGTAGCAGCTGGGGGCTCTGGGCTCTCTCTCCCTTCTTCGGCTTCTGCTCCCGCACAGCAGGCTTTTTCATGGGACAGAGTGGCATGGAAAAACCTGCAGTGATGGGGGAGCCTGGACAGTCTTGATCTGAATAACGCACAGTAATAAGACACAAAAGTTAAGTGTCACTTTATCTTTCTGTGCCTCATTTTCCCTTTTGTACCATAGAGATACTACCACCTTCTCCTCTCCATCCATTTATCCTTGTATTTCACAGGCTTAATAATCAGAAAAGTACAGCAGGAGTAAATAGAGAAAACCAGCAGATCTATAGTTTTTAAAAAAATGCAATAAGCAACTAAAATGTGTTTCTGGGAAGGGGATTAAATCAAAATGTACCAAGAAATTTCCAGAGAAAGTAAAAAAAAACAAAACAGTGTTGGATTGAGAGATAATGCAGAAGGAAATGGATGAGTACTGTGGTGCATGTCATTATACTTCTCCTATATTTTTAAGCATTGTTTTCTCAAGTTAAGGACTTTCTTTTGCATGCTCATGGAAGCAATTCTTTATTACCAGCATCTGTTGGATAATAGGTGGAGTTGGAGGTTTGCATTGTTATAAACCCTTGGGTATCTCTCTCCAGTTCTCTGTGAGTGTCTGTGGATGCTTTCTCTGGTTTGACTCTGAAGGAAGGATTTCTGTCAAAATATAGCAACACCAAAAACACTGATAAGTCAGGCATGAAATAAGTTGTTTCATTCAAGTATTCTGTAAGAAGTAAATCTTGCATCTAGTTCAACGTCAAAATAACTACTAGTTGGAGCCAGAGAAGAGAATAAAGAAATGTGCATTAACATGGACAGAACATAACACAGAACAGCAATAACTTTGCAGAATGCTACCCATCCCATTATGTTGGGTTTGATACTTTATTTCAAATTAAATTTCAGCAATAGTTCATTATCATCACTCATCATAGCAAACACACAAACAGATTTTGTGATTGGATGGGAAGCATCATCACCTGAGCAGTATCATATTACCAGGTTTGGAGTGTGCCCGTAGGAACGGTGGGCAGAGTTTAAATTTCAACAGCAGCCTCAAGAGCAGCATGGAGTCAGTGTAGCTTATACATAGTACTTAAGAAAGATTTGTACAGCCAGGACATTTGGTATATTCTGATACCTCTAGGCACATTTTTGTAATCCTCTGGTAAAATTCAGTGAAATCTCCCCAAATTACAGTTTGGCTGTTCTAATCCCATTAACAGGCATGAGTTTGTGAATCATCCCACAAAACACAGAGCTGGATGGGACAATCATCCTGGTCTTTTCTGGCTTCCACTCCATGACACAACAGAGAATTCTAGAATCTGATTTATTTCAGGGGTCTCTGGCTTATGGACCCTTTCAGAACCAAAGACCAGACCAGAGTTGTCCAATTGGTGGCTGGTGGGCTGCATGCAGACCATGAAGGGTCAAATCTGTGGCTCTGACCTTCTGTCTAGCCACTGCTCCCCTGATCACTCCTTCTGCAACTGGAGTCTACCAGCTTCTCCCTCCTCTAAGCTTTCCTGTGCCTGCTCTGGGGGACAGGGCAGGGATACGATGGTGCAGTTTGAGTGTCAGGGGAGTCTGCAGGTGGAGAGCTGAGGGGGATCATGCATTTGGTGCAGTGGAGGAGAGGAGCCATCAGGGGTGACTGATGCCTCCCGAGTTGGGGAGAGGGGGCACAATCTGTAGGTGGGCCAAAAGCTTCATATCCACTCCTATACTTCTGTGCCATGGCTTACTGCCCCCCCCCCGCCACAATGCTGCCAGCCCATGCGGCAAAAAAACTGCCTCAGCTTGAGTGCTGCTGAGTTGGGGTCAAGCTCAGGGGGGACACGTGGCCCCCCTGCCAGTCACCTGTGGGAGCCACACATGTTCAGAGTACAGCAGGGAAGGGCTCATGGCTTGTGCTAGTTCAGCTCTTGCTGAAAGCCACACACTCGGTGGGCAGCACCAACAGCTTCGAAGTTGGACAGACCTGGACTAGACAAGTAGGGGTTATGTTTTCACCTCATAACTTGTAGGTAGGGACCTACTGAATTCATGCCAGAAGTGGGGTGTGCCGTAGCCCCTTTAATCTTGCAGGTTCGCCCCATGAGCTCTCCTCCCCCATTGGTGGAGAGGCCCCATGTGTGGCTAGCTCCTGATCAGTAGGGAGGCGAAAAATGTGGGTTTAAATATGGCACCGTTTCTGCCTCCTTCTATTGATTGGCTGAGGGGTCCCAGATGGCCCTGCTGTTTGCTGCTGACTGGCGGGGAGGCAAAAACAGCTCTATGTTTAAAACTGCAGTTTTAGCTTCCCCGATGATTAGGAGGGAGCAGCTGGGGGGGGAGCAAGGGGCGAGGTGTGTGGCTGGGAGCATGTATGATTAAAGAAGCCACTGCACACTCTACTTCCACTATGAATTCGATAGGACCCTATTTTTAGGATTTCTAAGCACTTCACATGAAGAAGAAATGCCCTTACATCATGGACCAAATTTTATAGCAAGAACATTGATAGGATGTGCCAGTTCTACTCCAGGATTCTCAGATTCACCCTTGAGTATAGGAAGTAGCCACTGTGATCTCAGTTTTAGTCTTATGGGTAATGAGCTATGACTGAATGACCTTGTTAAGTCCACAGGTTGAAAATTGGCCTCAGTATGTCATCATTGTCCAAAATGAACTGAAACTGGGAAGATACTGCACAGAACAGCTCTTGATGCTGCACTGCGTTGGAATGCTGAAAAAAGAGCTGAACTTTGTAATCCTTCTGGCATCATCTTGTAAGACAGACCATCTACGCATGCATGAAATTGGATCAGCCCCTTACCTGACCAGTAAGCCTGTACTTAATTTTTCAGCAGGAACTTCATCTGGAAAGACCCTGGGTTTTATTTCGGGCTCCGCTGTATTTGCAGTCACTTTAGCACCCTGGCTGTTGCTGTGACCTGTAGGGTCAAAGCAAATGCATGAAAACCTTCAGAGTGAGAAACAGAAGCAGGGTATGGCATGGCTAGGACCACTGCAGTTTTTTAAAACTAGGGTATCTCTGCATTTCTGCCCCCATTTTGTTCTGCAAGTGCTTACAGAAGTTTCCACAATTGGGACTGAACCATACACAAAGTGGACAATCAAGAGCTAAAACCTCTGTCTATAAAAAGTATGGAAAAATGTAAGAAGCCACAGAGCAACTTTTCTCAGGCCATAGGTGACGTGTAGGGGAAGCACAGGGGGGCACGTGCTCTCCCCGACAGCGAGCACTCCAGCTGCTAGGGGGGCATGGAGAGTGCTGGTGCCCCCCTGAAATCGGCTCTGCCGGCTGGAACTTTCACTGCTGCTGTGCTGCTGGACCCCCTCCTCCCGCCCCAGTTGCTGGCTGGTTGCTGGGGGACCCCCCCAGGACATGCCCTGCTGATGCCCCCCAGACTTGGGAGGCACCAGTCACTCATGCCTCAGGCAGTAGGATGCTAGCCACCTGATTGTAACCGGACTACAACTGGGAGACTGCTACTAAGTCATCCTGAAAACTTGACTACTATGTCACCATGGCTAGAGACAGACATTACACATAAACCAGTTTAAGCAATCAGAAACTGGTTTAAACCTATAACAGAACAGACATTCAGTGCACATAATCTAGTTTCAAAATGGCTGAAACCGGTTTGAGATGAACCTGGTTGAATGTAGTATCAGACTTAACTGACTGAGCTCAAACTGGTTTATGCAACATCTGTTCCAGATCCCCTCTACTTTAAGTTAAACCAGAGTCCTCAAGCATCCCAGCATGCTCTCTGGGCTAGATTGTGCTTTCTGCTCCAGAGCAGGGCTGGCCTTGTCCCCCTGCTCTCTAGCCTGAGCAGGGACAGGCTGTAGTGGAACAGCGACCTGCATGGCCCTGTTAAGGCAAGGTGGGAAGGGAGGGGGTTAATTCTTCCCGTCCTCCCCCCACACTACAGGGGCCGAGGCGTCAGGGGCCTGGGCAGCCCTCCAGAAATGCATGTCAACCCGGAACTCCGCAGAGGGACCACAACGGCGGCGAGGCCGGGCGGGAGTTCCAGGAGCCCGGGCACGATTCCAGCTTCGCCCCGGTGACCCGTGCGGAGGTGCCTAGGGGGACTTTTGGAGCCCAGGTCAACCCCAGGCAAGCGAATGGGGCCTTGCAGCCACCAGGTCAACCCCAGGCAAGCGAATGGGGCCTTGCAGCTACCAGGTCAACCCCAGGCAAGCGAATGGGGCCTGGCCCAGGTGGGGGGGGCACTCCTTGGAGGCTTAAGCCCCTGGCGGTTGTCCGGGTCCTGCGTCCGCACTCCTGGTGCTTAAGCCCCTGGCGGTTGTCCGGGTCCTGCGTCTGCACTCCCGGTGCTTAAGCCCCTGGCAGTTGTCAGGGTCTGCCTGTTTGTTGGGAAACAGAGAGGAGGGGGCTGTGGCGGTGGCCCCTGGGGCTGGTACAGCCTGGCTGCAAGGCAGAAGGGACGGAGGGAGGAATTAACCCTTCTCCCTGCCACCTTCACCTTAGCGGGGCTATGCTGAGGCTCTGTTCCATGTTGGAGGGGGGACTCTTCCCCCACCACCTTTCCCCAGGATGGTGGGGTGGAAGCAGGGAGGGCTCTGTGGAAACAACAAGTGAATCAATTCAGGCATTTTTGAATGTCTGCCCTTAGCCCAGGTGTCAAGCTGTAAAATGCCATGGCATATGCTGTTGTCTAGAGGAGTCAAATGAGACCTCAAACACATTTCAAGGAAAAGCAGCAAAATAGGGATTGCTTTTTATTTCATCATCCTTTAGAGCGCTTCTCCCCTTTCCCTTCCATCACTTGCTAAACAAGACAAAATGAATCAGGACCTACCCATATTATTCCTCAGGGCCTGTATCCAGTCATCCATCAGCTTTTGAGAAGGGGCTGAGAAGTAGAACTCTGAACCATCAATCAGCCTGTGAATAGTAAAGATACAAGGATGGCCATACACTTAGTTTCAGCTTTTACATTATTACTGTTGAGTGTGATAGGAATTGCAATACCTGCAATTCCTACACAGCCAGCACCCTTCATGTGCATCCCACAATATCTGTTTCTAGGCTAGACTTGTATTAGTATGGCTGTGAATACATGCAACACTAGAGAGTATCCATACAGGTTTTGCTATCACATCTATCCATGTGGTTTACCGTAAACTGAAGGTGTTGTTTTTCCTGATGTAGCCAGTCAACTTCTCACACTGGGCACCCTCAACACTGACACTCAAGATTGTGGTTATATTCTGAAGAAGAAAGCAATTATGAATGAATGTTTTAAGCATCCTTTCTTTTAGAATTGAATCTCATACCTGCAATGTGAATGTGAGTATATGCTGATACCGTCTCTCTCACTAATCTTAACACAAACTAGGCTGTAACCTACAAAAACTCATGCCTCTCTGAACAAGTTCAGGGGCACCACTTTGCCCTGCCATCTGACTAGTTCCCCTAGTAGCAAGAACTCTACAAGATGCACCTTTTATACATGATGAAGTACTCATACGTCATTGCATCTTAAAGGCACATATTAAACCCCCAAACATATTTCTCTATCTTAGTTAGAACCTATGCTTATTAGACAGTAAATTTTGATCAACTGATGTATGAAACATAAAAAACCCTTTCCTCAATCAACAGCAAAGACAACTGATTTGATTGTTTATGATTACTTTTAAAAATATTGACTATTTAGAATATGAAACAAATTTAAGGCAACTTTGAAGATTACCTGCAAGATCTAAGAAACAAATTACCTGAGCTGCTTGTTTTTCATTATTGTAGAAGTCAAGTGTTTTTCCGCGGAGTTTCACATAGCAGGATTTCCAAGATCTTGATGTTGGCTATGTGAATAAAGATCGTGACAATATAATTAATGGCTTTATCTGCAAATAGATTAGTATTATCTCTCCTATCTATGCAGTTTAAGCCCTGCCACCCTAGGCTGCACTCAGTCAATAGTCAAACAAAGCCGTCAGTTCTGAATTTCTCCACAGGGACAGTTGACTCTGACCCAGTCAAGTCCTTTAGCCATTTAGTCAGAAGTCAAGGAAAGGGGGCTGAACAGAAACCGAGTGCATTTGCTCTTACCAGTTTTCTTCCTGGAAGTAGCTGGTCTCTCTTTTCTAGTAACCCCTCCATGCTCCGGAGACTCATGGAAACCTGAAAAAAACAAAACAAAACAAAACAAAACAAAACACATACACACAAAGGCATTACTATTTGACTCTGAGGAAGTCTTCAAACGTATGTCAACAATTTCAGAAGCAACCAAAGAATTTGGAAACCTGTGAATCACAAACACAAATGTAGTTTATTACCCAAATGAAAATATTTTGCCCTATCCTGAACAATGTGATCATGAGATTGCCACTTAAGGTTTCTTTTCCAGTCTGCCCATTCCATTTCTTGGAGTATAAAAATAATGTAACAATATCATGTGTTTCTGTATGAATCCTAAAAATGAGGATTAATTCAACACCAGATAGAGTGAGAATTATCCAGAAGTTGCCTGACCCAAAATCTATGTAAGGATTTTGCTCTGGCATTCTAAGGCACACGAGAACACTAGAGAAATATAAACAGTTTTATGCATTTGGATGCCAACTTGCACACCTACAACTCAAAACCATTAATTAAATGGTCAAAGTATTTCATAACACTTTCTCAGTAAGTTCTTCTAATACATCTCCAGGACTTTTTATTATGTACTCATGGGGAACTAAGTCATTTATATTACTTTAAGAATGTAAGAAGTGCCATACTAGGTCAGGCCAATGGTGCACCTAGCCCAGCATCCTGACTCTGAGAGTGGCAGAAGCAGATGCTATAGAGGGAGAGCATTGAACCAGATACATCTTAAGTGATCTATCCCATATATGAAACCCACTCTGGCCTCCACCATTATTGGTTTAGAGATGCCAGAAGAAAAACTGCCAACCATTCTATACAATGGCTATTCATAGCTCTATCATCCATAAATTTATATAATCCCTTTATGAACCTGGTAACGCTATTTGCCTCCAGCATCACCTGTGGCAATGAGTTCCATAAGTTAAATATGCATTGCTTAAAATACTTCCCATATATTCACTTCTAATATTCCCTTCAATTCTTTTTTACTTATGTTCCATATCTTCCCTAGTTCCAGTTATCATAGATCATAAATTTTATAATAGAATTTAACTAGTTCAGGTACCTCTCTTAGTACTAATGATTTAGCATTGTCAATACCTCCCTTGTATGCAAATCCCTCTGTTGTTCATCTCAGTTGCCGTATTTTTATCTCTGCATTCTGTTAACCTATTTTTACATTTATAACAAGGCAATAAAACCAGTGGATAATATATTTTAAGTATAATGTAAACAGTGTTTTGTTATGGGTCTACAAAGTAATCCTGGAATTCGATACTATAGGTCTCTTAATACAACTAAAGCTAACGTTCTATCATTGTTTTCTTGATGCTGTTCCAAAAAAAGTCCTTTTTTGATATTATTTGGCAATATAAATTTATGTAACAGTCAGAAGTGGGTGTTGGACTATACAGATATTGACAATAGAGAAAAAAAGAAGCCGTATATTCTTCTTTTTCAGGGGTTCAGGTAATGATGCTTGTACAATCAAGGCTGCCCAATATCTTCCATGATAACCTATTTTAATTTACTTACAGCCTTTCCAATTTCCAATTGCTAATCTTTCCAATTGAAATTTTCCATATTGTGCTTATGCTTCAAACTCATTTTTTGGGGAAAAAGAAGCCAAACTGGTTGAACTGTGTTTCAGAATAATATATGTGGAAAAAACATATGGCTCTGTTAATGTTAAAAAAGACTGGCAAAAGGAGTCAGGAAAGAGACTTGGACTGGGAAAAGAAGCCTTGTGGGTGTGGGAAGAGTGAAAATATGAGTGGGATGAGGAACTAAATGAATGGAGTGGTAGGTAGGCTGGTTTTGGGAGACTGGGGTGAACATAAAACTCAGTGTATACTTGGAGGGGACTGGGGTGGTGACATAGAGAAGCAACCCTGTGACCTCTAGAACACACTCGCCTGAGAACCTTGAACACAAACCAGCATTCCCGAATCTCATAATTCTGCTGTCAGCAAATAGATCTACAACTCACTGGGAAAAGGTGTGCCGCATCTCAATAAAAAAAGAAGCATGGGATTATGTAATCAAAGTTATATACACAAGAGGGCTAAATAAAGCGTTCACAATCCAATTTTCCTCCACTTGGAAAATGCTGATTTGACAAAATCAGACTGCTCTTAAAGAACACCTTGGTTTTGTTAAAAAAAATTATGGGAATTAATTAAAATGTTTTGTTTTAAATTTCATTATCTCTTCTAAAATTGAAACAATAAGGTTCAGATAAAATATATGTCAGATGTTTTTTCTCATGAGATGTTGACTTTTTATCCTGTTTTGGAATTAAAGAAAAATGTCAACCTCAGAAATTCTCAGGAGATGGAAAGTCTTTTTTTTCTTTTCAACTAGCCACTCATCTGCCCTTTCTTATGTATGTATTTGACTTAGCAAACACACCACATTTATTTTTATATATAATACCACATAGAAATGTTTTTAATAGCAAAGGTTATTATTGGCTGCACAATTAATTCACTTCTTTTCATGTATCAGCTTCCTTCTAATCTTACACAAAGACCCTCAATACGTGTGTATACAAATCAAGTAATTGCAAGAAAACCTACAAGGTATATAAAGTATGAGATCACTGGACACGACATATTATTTGTGCAAGCGAATAAGAGATTTAGTGCATGCAATTTGTGTCTAGTTTTTGTATGCAAATACGTCTCCAGCAGACAAAGGTTTGGCTCTATGAGAGAATATCTGCATTTTTCATTCGAGACAGTCTTATTTTAATGTTATTTTTTTCAGTAAAGTCAGGCATGATATATGACAAGATACAAGACAAGATTTTCTAGGATATAAATTCAGCTGAAATCTTACTGGAAGAAATTTAACCTAAGAATCTCACCATAGGAATGAAATATCTTGCCAAGAATATGTAAATATACGAGGCAGAGCAACTGCTTCCTGGCCCTAGGGAAATAAGTTTTCATGAGCAATATGCTCATTTTAAAGGGAGGGAATAATACTTTATTGCCTGTTAGTAAACAGCAATTTCCATCAAAATGAACTATTTATAAAGGCTGCTTAAGCTTCTGGTACATATTGCTTCATACGTATATCTTTCCAGATAATTTAGCAAGTATGTAAAGAGCCATTTGCTGTTTCTTGCATATAGATCTGTGGGGGAGCTGTTGGAAACTTTGGGTATGTGGCTCATCTTTATAGTCTTTTCATATTTATTTTTGCCATATAATATGCATCTGGGTATTACACCCATGGAGTGGCTGTGTGGGTTCTGACAACAAAGGTGGCTCAGCAGCAGTGTAACACCACAGCTGGGCACCCAGGACAGCTGCCACACACAGAAGTAGTGGTGACTTCTGGTTGCCACCATTGCTGCTGGTGTGATTGTTTTGCTGATAGCTGCTTTTTTCCACTCTTCCCTCCACCGAAAGTTGCTGCCTGGGGCAACTGCCCAAGTCACCCCACCCAAGTTACACCACTGATGCTCAGAACTTACCGAGAAGTCATTCGCTGATCTCTCAAAGGAGAAACTGGACTGTGGTAAATTTGGAGACCTCTGGCCAGGACCAGGTGAAGTCATGGCTACCTTTGTTTCTAGGTCAAATAGGGGACTGTTTCCAACATGTTTTTTATGGTCTGATACGAGGTCAGTGAAACTGCTGATAGATTGCTTGGATATTGGAATGGAAGGTAAAAGAGAAGGCTTCTGAGAAACAGGGCTTCCTGAAGTCATAGCATGTGGACTCATTGGCTTTGGTGTAGAAGGAAAACTAGTCTCACTGGGCGTCCTCTCAACTTTCATCTCTCCGTTAGTACTGCTCACCATCAGTGGGACTTCTCCGTAACTGAATTTCTTAAATGTGTCTGGAGATGTTTGGACTGGAGAGAAAATAGTTTCCAGGGGGCTCCTCAAGGCAAGACTAGGAAAGGACTTGGATGGCAATGGTTGGGTGCTCTTTATCTCTATTAGTCTTGAGGATGGGAACTTTTTGTCTGAGGGCTTTCTTCTTAGAGAGGGGATCCGAATGAGTTTTCCCTTTTCCTTCTGCCCACTTTCCTCAGTGTCAGTCTGTTGGAGGAGCTTCATTTCCCTCTGCATGACAGAAAGATGACATTGTGTGAAATAATCTATGTACCTGTGTATGCGAACGCGTGCGCACACACACACATTTTATTTTTAATACAGGATCAGCTTTGGAAATGTATCTTTAATATCTTACTAAAAATTGCAGCAAATCTTTCATAAACAGGAGGGCAGTGGCATCAGTATCACCACTGAAATAGTTCATAGGAACCATAAACATTGAAGTCAGTGAGTCTCTGGTAAGAGATTATTAACTCTTGCTGAATAGTTAGACCCAGCATTTTTGATACAGAATTCCCATGTGGTACTACAGCGTGGCTTGGCTTCTTCAGCTTTGCTCCATAAACAATATTCATTTGGAACAGTTTTCACGAGATTCTCTAGATAAGAGGAGTCTGTTCCCTCATTTAGCAAATTCTGTCTCTTCTAATCTGAGCAGGAAAATGCAACAGCAGACATGAGCACACTAATTCTCAGCCCTTTGTGTGAAACTACACAAACTATGCTTTGTTGAATATCTTACACCATGGTGATTGCAAAAAATTGGGAGGAAAGTTCTTGGGGAAACAAATAGAAAACGTTTTGCTTAAAGCTCTGTAGCAAGGTTACTTCATATAGTGTCAGATCATACTGCTGTCCCATTTTCCCCTTAGCTATTTACTAGCTTCTGTCACTGTTAAGTTGCTGCAATTTTTATCCCTTCAGATAAGACTCCAAATCACCCCTTTCGCGGCAATCATGTCTCGTCATGCTCCCTTTAGTAGTGGTAGTCACTGGATTCTTTTGTAGCGTATCTGCATAGGAGGGACTCAAACTCATCATATCCTAGGGGTTTCCAGGACAAGGGACCCTAAAAAATTGAACTATCTGCTTCCCCTCTGCTCCCTCTCCCCATAGTCCTCCTTGCTGCTCTTGGCAGAGCTTCATCTTCCAAATCTGCCCATGCTGGAGTCTTCTCCAGTCTACCTGGCAACTTTTGATCCACAGTCTACTCCTGATTTTCCTAGCATGCCTATTTCCGGTCATTAGGCTGAGTCCCTAGCCTCCTTACAGGGGCAACTTTGTGACAAGCCCCTACATCATTTATAGTTTCGTCAACCTTCTTCACCTCACCTTTGTCTTCCTGTTCAGCTGGGCAAACTTCTCTTCTTGAGCTGCAAGCATCTTCTCAAAGTCTTGGTGTTTCTTCAGTAGCTCCTCAACTTCAGACACAGAACCCTAAGCCAAAAAAATCAACAATAGAGGCAGGAATCCAGTTAGATAAGTAAATGGAAGACTAAGGCTGAGATTTTCAGTCAACTACCCTACTTAGTCAAATAACTTCCTTTGAAGTTAATAGGAGCTAAGTGTCTACATACCCTGGTTGACCTTGAAAATTTCCTGTGCTTCTAAAAATATGATCCATGGTTCATGGCCTGAAAGAGGTACCTAAAGACATGGGATTTGTTGAAGATATTTCTCTCTCCACCATCAGTGCCTGTTAGCCATCAGCATCCATACTATAATCTATCTTAATGGCCACCATGGAAAATAGCATTGTTGGCCATAGAGGGGCATTACATTTGTAGCAGTACATATGTCCTTTGTAGTGCTACAAAATTGAGTGTACTTGCATTCAAGTTGTTTGTGGCACTACAAAGAAGGTGACTGTGGTGCCCCTTTCAAAACAGTACTTCTTTCAAAACGGAAGTTCTCAGGATGGCAATATATTGTAATACTGCATGTAGTGCTTCTACAGTTACAACTAGCACTACAGGGGTCTCTATAATGCCCAGTACCCTGCAGTGCTCTGTTCTCCCTTCTCCCTCCAAGGGCTCTGTGCTGGCGCAGCCAGCAGTGAGATGGCAGAGAACCCTGCTGGGACCCTACTACCCCCAACAACACTTCATCAGCCCATTCAGAAGTTGGCTGCTGGTCTGTTGGCCACAGTGGGTAAGCAGAGCAGGCAAGGGTGGTTCTTTTGCAGCTGCCACAGTCAGCAGAGGCCAGCACTTGCAGGGGCTAGTGAAATGGCAGTGGCCACCAATACAGGTCTCTGCTGCTGTGACAGCTGCACAGCTGTGTGGATCCACCAAATAGCTGATTGGTCACTGATCAACTGTTCAGTGAAGCAGGGAGGTATGGGAAGGGTTAGGTTTAGGGTGGAGCCAGGGTTCTAGCAAGGGTTAGGGTAAGAGATCAGTAGCTGATTGCTGACAGCTTCTCAGCAGGAGAGAGAGAGCAGTGATCTGGCTCCCCTGGGGATGAGGGACTGAGGAGTAGGTCCCTGTTCTTCCCTGACTTTGGAGAAGAATTTGTAGCACTTCAGCCATAAGGCTGGAATTCCTGTATGAACCCATAGTGCTATATTTTTGTAGTGCCTAAAAATGACTGCCAGTTCATACCTTTTCAGGGCTGGGTGATATTTTTCAAGCCTCTTTAGTAGCTTGATAAAACTGTAGTTGTTGCAACACTTTGTCCCTCTCTTCTCTATGGTATACTATTGACTTAGCAGCAGTACTACTATGACTGCAATATGGTATTGTTATTTTTCTGTGGTATTGTGGTGTCTGTATTGTAACCACTGGTATCTAAATTAAATATTTGAAGCACAGACAGAAGTGGTAATTTTTTATAATTTGGCCCCTGAAACTGCTCTTCAGCCATGACCTAACACAAGTATATAGCTTCAGAGTACTTGAAAAGGGCCCAATCCCACAACAATCTAAATCCTCATTACATGAGGGTTCAAATGAAGGTGCTCAGAAGTGGAGCACCTTCATTAACTTGTGTCTGCATGTGCTGGGAGAAGGGCTGGACTGACACAGCCCTGCCCTGCTCCTGTTGCTGTTTTCAGAGTGGAGGGATGGGAGTAGAGGGAACTCATTCTGTGGGTTGTCTAGCCGGCACTGGAAGGTGGTGCGGGTGGATCGGAGCTCTCTCAAAGTGAGGGGGTCCAATCCACACTCCCTTCCCTCACTCCAGTGCAGGCTGGAGAAACCCCAGAATGGATCTACCTCCTCTGCCTTTTGCCCCTCTTACCCCAAGAGAGCACAGGGGGCCAGTAGCGGGGGGTGGATTTAGGGGAAAAGGCTCCAGAGACATAGCATTTCTCCCTGACTTGACTTCAAATTGAAGCTTGATTCCCCACTCCCCCACCTAACATCTGTTGGGTCTAGAAGATCTGCCTAATTCATGGCACTTTCTATGAAGTGCCATGAGTTAGACTAGGGAGTTGCACATCTGTCTGCACCCTTGGATCGCAGTTTATGGGAAATCTTACCCCATCTCTGGGGGCTTTGTAATTCAGTGCATGACTATTGGTCCACCCTTGCAACCATTGTAACATGGTCATCGAAGAGAAAAGGCTGTTGCAGATGAAGTGAGAATAAGAAATTGTAGACGTAGCAACAAAAGCTACCTATTTAAAGTGCTCCTGTATCTAAAATTAATAGGGTGTGGGGAAACATCTTTTTTTCCTTCAAACCAGGTTTTTATCTTGATATGAAGTTTTAAGAATGTTCTTTTGGATATCTGATTAGTCTAAGAAATGAGTAAGAATTTTTTCCAGTCCTCCTTCCTACACTACTCCACAGGCTATTGCCCCTGGCCTAAGTTAACTCCTTTAAAAGGCGTAGCACTTGCCTTTCTGGAATCCCAAAGCTGCATTACTCAGCCATTAGTGTTTAGACTGTGATTAAGTTAATACAGAATCCCTGAGTAGGCAAAGAGGGAGGGTTGTCTGAGATGGAGCATACTCCAAGTTGTCTGCATATGCAAAAAGGTATTTTAATAGTGTTACACTGTTCCTACTCACCCCATAACTTGGATCTGAGAGAAAGCTCTCCTTGGCAGTCAGCCATGCTTCTGCTTGCTCTAGCTCTCTCCGTAGTAACTGGATCTCCCAGTTTTCCTCATATAGCTTTTTTCTCAGGTCCCAGCTCTCCCTTACCTTCTTCATCAGCTCTGACAGCTCTGACAATTTTTCTTCAATCTAGGAAAGCAACATTTGTAATAAAGGGAGAAAAAATCCAATTAGACTTTCATCTGACAGCCAAGTAACATGTAATCTGACCTTGTGACTCATAATGAGTCCTCGAATGAAGTTTGTGGTGCCAGTTTAATTTAGAAAGGAAGTTTGATTCCTCCTTTTGCCTGGCTGTTTTAATTTAGTCCACATGTCCATACCATATCTATGCACATATTCCACATACTGTATGAACAATATTCTGCTACTTATCTTTTCAAGACCACACTTAATTCCAAGAATAGTTTGTAATACTGAAGCAATAAGAATACAAACAAATCCAGCTGCCCACAGTCTGAGAATCCTGAATGTTTTAAGAGCAGTGGAAAATGGTTTAGTTTTCTCTACAGCAACAATGTGCAACAGTAATGGGATCTTTCACAAATTCTGAGAATGCTTTCAATCTTGTGATCTCTGGATCTACTTACAGTCTTAAGACAACCTTGGGGCCATTGTAAAGGTCAAAGTCTAAAGTTACACAGATAACAGGATCATAATATTTTTTCAAATTAGTTTCTCTCTCCTTTTTTCTTCATACAACTCTAGGTAAACTGCATGTTCTTGGACAAGTTTAAAGACCTCACTCCACTATGTATTTGTTCTGCTTTGCATTGCAGTGTATTTAAACAATGAGGTCTAAAGGATGTTTTTTGTATGAAATGTATTTCCCATGGTAGCATCATATACTTCTCTAGCATAGCAAAAACACAACAAATAACAACATTTAAATCTAGTTATTGTTGAAATAGTACAGGTAAGCTTCAGAATTAATTTTGGTGAAAATAGAAACAACTCTAAAAGGTGTTTCACTTGTCCTGGACAATTATTATTTTAATGTTGTTATTTTGAATGCTAAAGAACTTGGTCGTCCTCTCTGATTTCTCCTTCTTAAAGGAGAGGTGGTATGGAGGCTGACTACATGTGCATGTGTAAATATGTGAGAGGGGCTCTGAAGATTTACTGAATATTGTACCATGTGTCACACCTTTAGATATGGCACATGGTACAATATCTGGTGTGATCTTGGAGCGATGCTATTGGAACTATTGGTACTATTTGGAATCAAGGCACTGGCCCATTAAGCATGTCTTCTTAGCCAGTTCTGATTTTCAACCTGTTTTACCCATTATCAGCATACCTCCATTGACATGAAATGTCCATCCTTCACCAGGTTGTTCCCAGTCTGCTGCATTTCTTCATATTTTAGCCACTGCTTCTCTATTTCACGCTTGTATTCCTCGTGGCGCTTAATCAGGAGTTCAGCACCAAGAACTTCACTTGCCAGTTCCTCAGATATCACCAGTGCATACATCTCGTTGGCCCAGACCCTATAGAAATGGGTCAGAAGGAGGTATTGATCACTGACAATTCCTGATGGCACAAGTGGAATGATTCACACACACAGGCACACACAAACTCATATATTCACATCTGATATGGACACAGATATACAAACCCTTATTTTCATACAAAAGACAAATCTGTGTACTCACTGGTACATACTTACACACACTCCAGCTTGGTTTCATTTATATGTTCTTGGCTATGTTTCCAGCTTGGTTACATTTGTATGTTACACTCTTATGTTTTTATATACCTACAGCTCACACTACAGTGTGAAAGCACAGCCAGGTATATACCTGGCATCATGTATACACACGTGACAAATACTATACACATTTGAATGCTTAAAATAGGAACTCATACAAATACAGGCATTCAAGAGTAAATATTATACACATTCACGTGCTTTTCTACATACATTCATACTTAAGGTCAACATATTGCCAGGCACAAGAATACTTAAAACACATACAAGGCATGCATCTGTATAAACATAATTACACAAAAATTTAGGCAAAAGCCCCTGCATCTACAGGGTCAAAACCTCAATTAATGTAAGACAAGGTATCTCCACTGGAGTTTCAGTACAGCCAAGATCGTTTATATTAGCTGACATTCTGCCTTGTAGCTGCGTGAACATGCACATCTTTATATTATATTCACATATGAATATGCACATATGAATATGTGCATATATCTATAAAACAATTCAGACTATGTATTAGCAGCAACATGGGGTGGGCGAGAAAGGCACATGTCCTGGGCACTGTCTAAGGACAGGGGCACCAGCAAGCCAGGCAGAATTTGGGAAGGCCTTATGCTGCCATCACATACTTTACTTGTACTTGTCAGGTGCAGGAAGCAGCTGGCACAAGCAGCGTGTGTCATGTCATACAAGGCACTCTGGGAATCAGTTTTGTAGAGTGTCAGTGAAGTTCATTTCTGCTGGGGAGAGAATAAAACTGACTTTTTGCTGCTGAAATCTGAATTTTTTTTGCCTTTTTGACATGGGCTTCAGTGGCAAAAAAGGTGGTGAAGATGTATCCCCACAGCAGCAAATTCCACTGCTACTGTAGAAAACTACAGTTTCTAGAATATTTTGGAATCCAGGATACCTGGTTGCTGTTTGTTGCTGTTTCTGCCTCTGGAAACCAGAAGTTTGAAGGGGAGGAGGTGGGCAAAGGATGAGAGAGAACTGCCCTGGGTACATTTCATACAGTCTAGTTGAGTGTGTCTAAAACTGGTGGATGTGTAACACATTGGCTGGAGCAGTAGTATGGTTTTATCTGTGAGACATAACTGATATGGCATAGGCTCAAGAAAACCTGACTAGTTTGAATCTAAGTGGGATCCACTCTAGCCATTGCAGCTGAGAGGATGCTTTGTGCTATTATTCAAAGAGACCTGTTAAGTTAGTTAAAGAGAGACTGGGGTAGGAGTGGGACATGCCAAGTGCCAAATTTAGAAATCTATTAAGGAATACAAGAAATAATGCCTGCTTGTTAAAAGAGAGGGCACCACACACGTACATCAGTTCTCTGCAGTCATTGAAGTAGACCTGGACCTGTTCTGCCTGGTTCAGCCTCTTCTTCCTCTCTAGGAATTTCCTGTCCAGATTTTCCCAGCACTCATTCACCTCTGTGAGTCTCTCCATAATGTTTTCCTTCACCTGAGGGTACAGATGGCTGAGGTGCCTAGCCTCCCCTCGAATTCGCTCCAATGCTTTCATGATGGCAGCTAGATCTCTCTGAAACACAGAAGAAGACTGATCACAAAACCAAACACGAAGTACCAAGTTCAGCTTCAGCCAGCACTGGCATTGGAGGGAAATACTGACAAAAGCAGTATTCAAAGTCTGTTCAAGATCGTGTAGGAACCTTTCATCCCATTGATTTCTTACAGGAAGAAAAAATCTCATTACTTGTGCTTTTTATGTGCTCTTAGCTTCCTTCTAGTGCTCTTCTGGGTTCTCCATTGAACAAGCTTGTTCAGAGCCATTGTGAAGTGCTATTTTTAAGACACGAAAGACATCATCTAGCCTTGGGGATTCTCTTTCCAAAGTCTGTGAAAATTGTGTTTCTTGGGTAACAGGTGTCCTTCCTGGGGAGGCTAGGGGAAGAAGTTGTTGGATCAACACAAAATGGTGGGGGCAGGTATGTTGGCCTACATTGCAAGTCTGTGATATTAGAACTGGTTTTGGAGGAAGGGGAAGGAGCATAGTGACTAGAAGAAAAAGAGAGACAGGGAAGTTATTGTGCAGCAACTCACAGCAGAAAATCTGCTTAAAAATCAATCTGATTTTATTTTGAGAAGGAATCTTGAGGAAGTCCTTCATGTTCTCACCTCTGCAGCATCCCAAAGGGATGCTTAGGGGTCTTCTTAATATTTTAGCTTGTTCTTCATGTGGCCTAAAGGCCAGAGATACCGACTACCAACCCAGGTCAGAACCTGTCAGCATCTTCTGAGTTGCAAAAAAGGGAACGCAGACACAGCAAAGTTTAGGCTTACCAATCTTTCTGGGACTAAGTGTATTACTCTACAGGTCTAGCAGCAGCTGCTGGCTTAAGGAACCAGAAGCCAAATTTCAGAATTCACCCTGGACCTCTTCCATAGCAATACCAAATACCAAGCCCTGTTGGTATCTTGTTCAGCCTCAAGCTACCAGTCCTGGATGATGTCAGTCGCTGGCATTGCTAGTTAGGGCTAAAATACTTCAGGATACTGTTTTTGCTGTTAAATGCATTGCTGGTTCATCCCAAGCTATTTATGAATTTGACAAGGGAGATTATTTGAACCCTTAGTGTCCTACATCTCTTGTAAGCATCCTTGTCACTCGGCCATAGGTGAAAAGGAATGATGAGCCATTGCGCTCCTGCAGGGGACCATCCCAACTATGGTCTTAAGATACTTAGTGAGGCACAAGCTCTTTGTTGGGTTTGTTAATCTAAAACTTGGATTTTGTTAAATATGCCCAAAAATCAAAAGGATTTTTTTTTTCATTTCCCCAAAAAGCTTTTTAAAAAGTTGGGTTTAGGTTGATCTGAAATATTTGCTTTCTTTTTCTTTTCTGCCCCCAAACCAAGAAGTCATTTATTCTTGCAGCTCTAATTGCAGTAGTGCAGATACCTCATCCATTTCTAACTATGGATTTGAAGTCACCCTACAAGTTTAGTTTGGAATTCAATGCAGGAGCTCATAATGAGAAGTGAAATATGCAAGAAATAATAATAATACTGCATCACAGTGGTAAGAAAAGGAAGAAAGGCCTCTTGCACTGAGGTGCTATAGATCATTCAGTACCAAACCAGTCATCTTTTGTTGATTTGCTGATAGAATGCCCCAGGATATCATCTAACCACATGCAAGCCTCTTTGTTCTGTTCTTCTTATGTGTTTCTGTCACTGTTTCAAGGCAGACTTGCTTACCTCCACTCCCTCAAGCTGGCTGAGAAGGGTCTGTACACCTGGCAGGTCATATCCATAATCATTTATGTCCACTACTGCCTCTTTCTCCTGCATCCATCCCTTTAGCTCATCTATATCATGGTCATACTGGTGAACATGTTGAGCTGCTTTGAGATTCTAAAGCAAAGAAAATGTTTCTCAGAAGAGTCATCCTTGCAACACACATTGCTTTTGTTTCTAGGAGATTCTGACCTTATACATTAATGAATGCAAACTTAGGTTTTTTTGCGGTGGGGGGGTGGTCTATTTGTTTTGGGATACATTTAAAGATACTATAACACAAATCCACTTTTATTCCATGGATTAAAGGATTTGTTTTTAAACAAATAGGTGGTTCTTAAGACAGTGTTCTAACCTGGTGCATGACTTACAAAGCCTATGATAGGAAACAAACAGTTAAAGACATCCAATATGTTACACTGACAGCATAACTGCACACTGTTTCAAAACCTGGCCCCTCCTCTGTGTTCCTATGTGGGTCTGAAACTGCAGGAGGTAGAGGGGAACAGGAGATAGTGGAATAGGTCCAGGAAAGTGGATCTCACACCATTATTTCAGTTTTAAGTTTTACCTAAAAGATATGTAGTAATACTTAAAGATAACATTACATCTTTGAAATGTATTATATAGGCAAACAATGGCTATAAGGCAATAACTCTCCTGAATGATAATTTCATAAAATAACCTCTTCACAGCTACAACACATACTTTCCACTAATGGTAGTTCATTGGTCTTAGAAGTCAGAAAGGAAGCAGGAATGGTTAGGAACCTCAGTGTGCAATCATTCATTTTCATACCTCAGTTCTTGCCTGGATGGCTTGGCATAGTTTCTCCCATGTATCATTGATCCTCTGTGTCCTCTTCTGGACATCTTCTATCTGGCTGAGGCCTTCTTTACTTAGGTTGGATGCTAATTCATTTATTGAAGATACTTTGGAATATCCCAGAGGTTTTACCTCCTTTACAAAATCTTCAAACTTTTCCTGCAGCACCTGCAGAGTAAGGATGGGGAGGTTGAATCAGATACCAAGGACTTGTGACTCAATCCTACTGCTATATAGGAGGTAAGGAGAGTTTCTCCCGCTGCCAATAACCACAACACAACAGCAAATCACTTGAACCCAGATATCTTGCACTTGTTCTCAGAATAAGCACCCCTTGCCATGAGAAATTAAGCCCTCTATTGTGAAAGCTTATTATCTGAATTAGTGAATCTATAAAGGTGCAAATCTACCCTTACTTCTGACAGAGAAAATTGCCTGCATCCTTGATGGAATGATATGTCATTAAGAACAACCAGCTGTTCAGCCTTTTATATATAGTATTTTTGAAAGCATTCATTTAGTAAAATTATCAGTGGGCAATTATAAACTATATCAGCTAGCACCACTGTTTCTTCAGAAAAGAAGTAAACAGGTAGTGGTATGATGCTCTCTCTTAGGGCTATCCCTCAGAGTACTGCAAGTTTTCATCCTCAGTGTCAAACCCTGTCTCCTCTCTCACCAGTACAGCCTACATTTTGGAGGTTCCTCACTAAAGAGAAAAAGCTTGTATGAGCTCTCTGATAACCTTAATTTTTCTCCCCTGGTGGACAGTGCTTAAAAGGGCCCTGAATATGAATAAGCAAGGTAGAAATCAAGACCTAAATTTCATGATGAAGAGAGGTTGATATTGTTTCATTTTGTCTCTATATTGGGTTCCAGGGCCAACAAATAGAAACACAATAAACTAACATTTTCCTGCTTCATTAAATAGGAAGCCTCTTACCTCCACATCAGCCAAGTCCTGACCATACTCATCTGATGTTGCTACAGCTTGTTTGCTGGAAAGCCAGGCATCCACCAATTGGATCTCTCTCTCAAACTGAAACAGTTGGCATTGTTCCTGCAGGCATTTCTTCTGGGTTTCAGCCCTCTGCAGGAGAGACTTGTAGTCCGCTAGTACAGCCTGGAGTTTCAAAAATATGGCTGGACTGCAAAAATAACAACCAGAAGCCATGTCATTGTGTGCAAGATATTTTACTGGTGAAGAATATTTCTACTGCTTCTTTGTCTCGTTTGTCACACTTGGAACTTACAGCTTCTTGGATAAGTAGAAAAGGGTCAATCCAGTAATCAGGTGAGTTATGATGAATATGTAAGAACTAGTCAATTGCCCATCAAGAATGACAGGGGTGGTGACAGCATGCAGGGGCGGAGCGCTGCCACCCAGCACCCTGTGCCCCTGCCACCGCCCAAGAGCAGAGGGGAAGAAGCCATCAGAAAAGCCAATGGCACTTTATCGTGCATCAGCAGATGCATGACAAATAGGTCCAAGGAGGTGATACTTCCCCTCTATCGAGCGCTGGTCAGACCGCAGCTGGAGTACTGCGTGCAATTCTGGGCGCCGCACTTCAAGAAGGATGTGGATAATCTGGAGAGGGTCCAGAGAAGGGCCACTCGTATGGTTAAGGGCCTGCAGGCCAGGCCCTACGAGGAGAAATTAGAGAAACTGGACCTTTTCAGCCTCCGCAAGAGAAGGTTGAGAGGCGACCTGGTGGCTGCCTATAAGTTCGTCAGGGGGGCACAGAAGGGAATTGGTGAGTATTTATTCACCAAGGCGCCCCCGGGGGTTACAAGAAATAATGGCCACAAGCTAGAGGAGAGCAGATTTAGATTGGATATTAGGAGGAACTTCTTCACAGTTCGAGTGGCCAAGGTCTGGAACGGGCTCCCAAGGGAGGTGGTGCTCTCCCCTACCCTGGGGGTATTCAAGAGAAGGTTGGATGTGTATCTAGCTGGGGTAATGTAGGCCCAGCACTCTTTCCTGCTTATGCAGGGGGTCGGACTCGATGATCTATTGAGGTCCCTTCCGACCCTAGCATCTATGAATCTATGAATCTATGAATAAGCTTGCATGTGGCTGCCGCCGCCACTCACCACTCCGTACTGCTGCCACTCTGCTTCCAGCTGCGCATCACCCCTGTCCCACACCTCAAGTCTGGTCCTGTGCCACCCCCACTTCTCCCTGCTCCATATCCAGCCCTGCACCACCCTCCTGCTCCGTGTCCACCTGGCCCGCTCCGCCTGGCCCACTCCATTGGAGCCATGCCCCGCCCATCATTCTTGACAGGCATTCTTGACGCAGCACTGGCTGGAGCCACACCCCACCAGGAGCCACACCCCCCAAGAGCATTAGGGACAGGCACACAGACAGATGGACTAAGCCCTTTATACATATAGAATCATTTGGTTCAGGAAGTTAAAATAACGTATGCTAGGGGGCTGCCGCTTTTCATCTCCTTTCTCCTAGTATAGGAGTACATTGTAAAGAGAAATTATGACTGTGAAGAAAACTGATTTGCTTTCCCAAGCATGGTGCTTTTTGCTCCTTTAAGTGCATGAGGACTGGATGAGAATATCTAGGGCTAGGCAGACTACAATTGCTTACCCTTTGATTGCTACTTTGTGAGGTTCTGTTGTATTTTCTGAACAACAAGAAATCATTACAATTAACAAGTGTCATAGATTTCATAGACATTAGGGCTGGAAGAGACCTCATAAGATCAGCAGGTCCAGCCCCCTGCCCAAGGGGTAGCAAGTTAGGTATGGTCAAAGGATCCCAGCAAGATAAGCATCCAACTATTTCTTAAAAGTGTCCAGAGTAGGTGCTTGCACCACCTCTAGGGGGAGTCTGTTCCAGGCCTTGGGGGGCTCGGACAGTAAAGAAGTTTTTCCTTATGTCTAGCTTAAAACGGTCTTGCAGGAGTTTGTGACTACTGGACCTTGTCATCCCCTGGGGTGCTCTGGTGAACAGGTGTTCCCCCAGATCTTGATGCTCACCCCTTATGTACTTATGTTATTTCTTGTTGCAACATGAGAAGGGGATTCACATCCCCTACAGATAATGTCTGTAGGGTGAAGTACAGATGGATGCCTGAGGCTGAATTGTTCAATCTTTGCAGGTTAGTCTAAACTGTGTAGATTGAACCAATAAGCAAGTGAACAAACATTCACTTTTGATTCCACAAATGCAGCCACATGCTTGTGGTGGCCCAGGCCAGAAGCTGGGGGGTGCTAGAGCATACCTCTCTGCTCTGTTGGATCAGACAGCTTGGGCCTGTGAGGGGGAGTTTGTGGAGGAGGTGCAAAGCATCCTGGGATGCTGGGGGACTATGAGTTAACTTGAATCTGGAGGGGATCTGGCAGAGAAGTTCAATAAACAGATTTAACCTAAATCAGTTAAGTCTGATACTACATCTATCCAGGTTTATCTTAAACCTTTTTTTGCCATTTTGAAAGCAGTTTACGTGCACTGAACTTCTGTTGTGTTACAGCTTTGAACTGGTTTCCAATCACTTGAACCAGTTTATGTATAATTTCTGTCCCTAGCTAAGAGATTCATTGAAAGATTTACAATCCACTGTTTTTGGTTTTGCTTTCTAGCAGGTTTCTGATGGAAAGGGAACTACCATCTGTTTGCATTTTCCTACCTTTCTGGGTTGTCACTGTTTGTTAGGATAGTGCCAGTCTCCTGTAGCTTCTCAACCCGGGGCTTGAACGCTTCCATATCCAGCTTGGCAGCTTCCAGTTGGCGAAGCAAGGCCTCAGTGGATTCTTCATTCTTCCCATAATCAGAAGTCTCCAGGATAAACCCCCTTTCTGCCATCCAAGACTCAACTTCCAGAAGCTATAAGAAATATAGGGATAAACCTGAACACTCAAGAGAAAGAAAACTGGAAAGCAATAAAACCCAAAGAGACCTGAAGGTGAAAACAGACAGCAACTTAGATGCATCCTTGCAGTGCAGTACTGCAGTTGCCATTCTGAAAAATTGAGAGACTAAACTTGATCCATATAGTTCTGCAGTAGTTCTTTCACTGTGCCAAGTGGAGAAATGGTTCTCATTTCTCACCTGTTTGACAATGTGGAAAAATCACAATAATGGTTTTGGATTCTGGTTTAGTGTTGCTCCAGTCTCAGTACTCTCAAGCATTCATCAGTGTGGAGTATCTAATTACTTCATGAGTCTTCCTTACCTCAGCAAGGAATTGTTGGGTCTCACATGACTGCATAAGCCTCTTCCTCCTCTGTTTAGCCTCATCCTTCAAGTTTTCCACAGAATCCTCAAGTTTCTTCAAACTTTCCATAATTTCCTGGGAGGCAAAGTGTCCCCCTCGTATCAGCTTATGTCCTGTATTGATTACCACTTTTGTCAGAGCTTCATGGCTGCTAATCTCACTTTCTAAGTTCTGGAAAGAACAAATAAAAAAATCCAAAAATGTAAGAAATAGAGACTTTTCTACTCATATTCTGTACTTCATCACATCAAGGTATTCATACAATCAATATATTTCTCATACTTAAAGATTGGCCAGAGCTGCAAAGTTTGCACTAAGATGGTTTTCCCAAAAGAGAGGAGCATTTGGATTCAGAGTTTTGTTTGGCCCAGTTTTGGAGATTGAATGTAGGTTGAGTGTAGCTGCAAAGTTCAGATCCTGATGCAAACCTCCTCAAGCTTGTGAGATAAACAACCCCAGCCACAAATCCCTGCTACCAGTAACAACCACCTAACAACACCTGCTGTCACCCTGAGCATGCTTGAGCATGCTTGATTCATGCTTCATTAGTTAAAGTATTTCTAAGAAAGAGCTCCAGCGTTCTATCAACTTTGCTGCCAATCAGCGTTTCTGGCTCTTCAACACCATTTTGGGAAACACAACTTTGTAAAACGGATATTTCCATTTATGGAGCCAAGAGAAAGTGATAATCATAGGGGAACAAAACTCCTTAAAGCACAATGCAAACACTCTCTTTGGTTCAAGTGTTTGAAGATGTCTGAGATTTCCCAAATCAATCAAATTCATATCTGAGCACATAGATGTGTATGCCCGCGCACACACACACTTTGGTGGTATTCTTTGTCTTAATGGTTTAACTAAGATTGACTTTTCGTTTTATAAGAAGACAAGTACTTTGTCTTCACATTTGACTGTGAAGAGAGATATACTGCATAGGTAGCAAAAAAAAGAGTACTTTACGTGCAAAGTGTTTCCAAGTATTTTATAACCTGATGACAAAGGTTGGCTTATTTATTTAACAGGGTAAGAGTTACACTGTACTGTTATATTATGTAGAAGAGTATCCCTCTATTCAGGAGCTGTACTTTTAGCTCAACTGTCAGATTACTTAGCTATGAAGGATGGGAGCCTGATTCTAATCTTACTTTTAACTTCCCCCTATTCATTTCATGAGGCCACTATGTTGCTGAAAAGTGACACCAGGTCTGACACCAGCAGAACAGAATCCAGTGTCCAAGACTGTTAAGACAGTTTGTACCATGTATTAATAAGTTGGCAATATGAAGAACAAATTTACTGTTTAACATTTGGGAACACATTTCTAAAGCTCCTCCACTTGCACTCACAGGAACCGCTAACAACTGCATGCACAAACACTGCATTTGTATATGGCATAGCTGTGCCTACACCTGGTACATGTATGTATAAATACATATTGGTGGATGTGTACACCCAATCTTAATGAACAATTTTTTGTGGTAACAAATGGGGAAGTGTATTTTGAAAATTTGTCACATCAAGACAATCAGTAAAACAATCCTTTGATTCTTTTGAGGGGAAACTTAATATCTCATCAAACTGGAGAGTAGTTTTAATCTCAGATAAGAGCCTCCCCTTGTAGCCAACAGGGTGTAAATTGCCGCTAAGAACAAAGACTCAGAACTAGAGATCTGGATTAAAAACGTTGAGTGCCAATCTTGTTGAGTCACAGGAGTTAACTGGCAAAATGGCAGGATGAGGTGACTTTTTAGTTTGTAGCTATAATACACACCATTTCCCTCTGCACTGAAGGGTCACTGCAGTATTGTATAAAGATAGGCATAAAACACACTACATTTTGTTCCACTGCCACAGTTTCCTTCTCCTTACCCGAGTAACTTCCCCTAACACCACCAACCCAAAACATTAATTCCTTCAAGGATTATCATGATCATCAGTTCCAAACTGTTTTTTCAGTTTAAATACAAACATAATGGACACAGCTATGTGAGATGTTAACTGCACACTTGACTAATTAGTTGCACAGTAAATGTCTTAGCATCTATAGCTGCACCCCGATTAGATCGGAGTAAACTAAATTACTCTGCAGCAGGATAGTACTTGCAAATACAAGTACTATCCTGCTGCAGAGTAAGAAACTCTGCAGCACTGCATGTGGAGATGCTGCCTGGCTGGCTGGAGCATGAGGGTGCTTCAGTTTGGGAGCTGCCTGCTGGTTAGTCCTGCACTGAAGCACCCTTGTGCCCCAGCTAGCCCCTCTGCAGCACGTTGAGCAGGGGGCCAGCCTCAGGCTAGCAGGCTGGCCCCCTGCTAGACGGGGTTGCTCCAACCTGGTTCAACATGCTACACGTGAATGAACTGTAGAGCAATAAGCTCCAGAGTATATTCATGAACAGTAATAGCACGTGTAGACGTGCCCACTGAAGTCCACACTTTCTATCACAGTAGAATGAGCCCCTCTCACTGATTCCCTCTTCTCAAGAAGGCATCCAATTATTTGTTTGTTTAGTTCTCACTATTAGGCTTTGCAAATAATATACTTGTCGGAGCTTAGGAGAGCATAAAATATTCACAATATACTCATGGCCTTACTCAAGCAGCATACTGGAATGATCTGACTGCTTTGGGTGGGATTTCACCCCTTCTCTACTAAAAAAAACACTAGTGGACATGACTTTTACTCCTGTGACATTTAAAAAAATACAGATTTTTATTTCTGCAATTACATCACATAGCATCAAACGTCACTTATTTTTAAATATATATTTCTACAGGATGACATCTTCTGCACCTTAACCTAGTTGCCTATTGCACAGATTTAAGCAAAATGTTTAAGCAAGATGTTAGCACTTAGAAACACATTTCCTTCATTTGTGCCCACAGGAATTATGAACATCTGTGTGCACAAACACTGTGTTTGTTAACTGAATAGCCATGTCTACACCTGGTACAACTGCAGAGTTGGACAAGCCCCAAAATGAGCCACCTTTTCAATCAGTCAAACAAGTAGCTGCTGGAATCTTCCAACTGGGAAATTTTCTTTCACCTCATCTGTTGCAAAGGGGAAGGGATGCTTTGTTTGAAAAGTACTGGGGAGGCAGCTGCTGTTTTGATATGAGAGGTGACAGCATTCTAGGCACTCCTCATTTCTAAAGATCTATTTGAATTTTCCTGTATCTCAGTAACTAACTCCAAAGCTATTGCTAGAATGATGCTAGGATAGACAATAATAACCTGCTAATTCCCTCAGTCAAACAGTGCAGCAGGGGAGGATTCCTCTGGTTCCCCCATTCCAAAGGCATCTAAGTTATGAATATGCCTGAGATGTACTTGCTGAATCTTAAAACACTTTTTATTGGGACATCTGTTGCTCAGAGAAGGCATGCCAGCATGCACCACAGCTTGTAAAAGATATTTAGTATTGCAAAGGCAAGGTTTTGAGATTGGTAATCTGCAGAAAGGGATAATGAGTTTAGAGGAGCACGGAATGCACTACTCAGATCATTTTTGTGAAAAGACATGCTATCTAGCACTGAACAACTTCATGGCATTGCTCTTTAAATAGCACCTTTATAAGAGAGACAAGAGTAAGGCCCTTGGAAGATGTTACCCTTAGGATGTGGTTAACTAGTTAATCATGTTTTAAGTAGTAATCTAGATACACATTAATGCAATTAATGGCATGATAAGGAATAAGCCACAAAATTATTATACAAAATGTGTACTAACAAGGGGTGTCAATTAATCACAGTTAATGTGCATGATTAACACCTTTAATTGGTTCTTGTGTTAATTTTTTTACTGTGTTAATTGTGCATGCCTGGGCTATGCTGCTATCACAGCCACCTTTGGGCTGCCCAGCAGGGCAGTGGTGGCAGTGCAGAGGAGCTGCAGGGCAGCCTGAGTGTGGACTGTGGGCGGCTGCAGCGGGGGGTGCACACACAGACACAGATGAGCAGCTGAAACATGCAGCTCAGCGGCGTGTAGAGAAGTGCCTTGAAGGTAAGTCTGTAGGGGGGAAGGAGTATGAGGGAGGAAAGGGGCAGAGGGGGCCAGATCAAGGCCCCCATGGTGAGGGAGAGAGTAGGGCAGAGGCAGGGGCAGGGGCTGGGGAAGGTGAATGAGGCCCTGGGGCTGGGATGGGTCATGGGATGAAGCTTGTCCAGGGGCCTGGCTCCCACTGCTGTGCACACTCCTGAGGGAGGCATAGGGGGCATGGCCAGATTTATGTACAGGGCAGAGGCAGGCTGCCTACTGTGGGCTGGAGCTTTGCTCCTTGCTGCCTTTATCCCAGGAGCTACCTGACCCCATGTTGTGCCTCCAATGGCCAGGTGGACAGGGGATGCGCAGTATTGGTGGCACGCAGTTTCTGGGGCAAGGGCAGCAGGGTGAAGAGCCCCCACCTGCAGTGGGAAGCCTGCCTCTGCCCCACACCCAAATCTAGGAGGCAAATCTAGGAGTCATGTCCCCCCTGCACCCCTGGATGAGCCTCCTGTGGCTCTGTCCCATGACCTGCCCTGGCCCTGGGGCCCCATTTACCCCAACCCCTGCCTCTGCCCCTACCCCACTCCTTCCCTCACCATGGAGTCCTTGATCTGCTCCTCAAGTCCCTTACCTGCAAGATGCTGTGTGTGTGTGTGTGCGCGCGCGCACATGCACGTGCACGTGTGTGCGTGGGCCTCTGTGTGTGTCTGCCCCTTACTCCCAAATCACAGCCCCCCCAGCTCCCTACACCCCTCATGACAGTGTAGGGAGTGCCACAATCATGATACTGGGCTCCCCTTGCACTGGCAACATGCCATGATCTGGATCTGATCCCCAATCACACAGTAGTGTCTCCTGCCACATGCATGTAGCTTGCAGGGGGTGCTGGGATCACACATCAGATCCTGTTGCACACTTAAACAAACGTCTGCCTGGGGCCTAAGAGTCACTTTTGGCAGCAATGGTTTAACTGTAACCAGAGTAGAAAAGATCAGTTCCACCCTCAGTGGGTGAATCCCGCATTCTTGCCCTTGATTTCACTCGTTTCCACACTGCTTTACCTGGTGCTTTTCCTGTAAACTCTGCACAGCTGTTAGGGATTGGCCATAGTCCTTGGAGGAAGCTATGGGGAGTTTCTCATGAACCCAGGCCAACTCATTGTCAATATCTCGGAAGAATTGGTACAGCAACCTGCTTGCTTCCAAACTCGCACGGCTCTCTTGCAATGGGTCACTTAGGCTCTTGTACCTGCAGATTTAAAATGGCGCCCAATTACTACGAGAAGAGAGGGGGTCGGATAACACAAACATGTACCTTGGCTATGGAGGAAGAAAAAGAAAGGAAAACAAAAAGAAAGGGAGAAAAAAATAAATGGAGAGGAGGAAAAGAGCAGTAAAATTTAGGAGGGGAGAGAACAAAGGTAAAACGGCAGACACTCACACACCTGTGTACCACCTGGTCAACCCTCTCTTCTAACTCATCTGCCAGGAAATGTCTCTCTTGCTGGAATTCACGGGCTGTATCTACTAGCACCTGTAACCGATCTCTATGGGCATTGACACCTTCCTCCAATTCCTCTCGTTTCTTCAGGAGATTGTTCAAGACTACTAGGTCACTACTAGTACATGGAACCTTCAGCTCACTTTCCACATCATCGAGCCATTTCTCCATATCCTCTATGCTGCGTTGGAAATGCAGGCCCTGGGGACAGGGAGAAAGCAAATGTCACCAGGCTTTTTAGAGCAAAAAATCTCAGCCTTCTGCATGAAGGATCACATCACACTTAAAAACTTTCTAGAGCTTAATGAACTCTCTGTTCACCTGTGATGTGCAAATGCTCAGAACTCAGGTAATGTGAGCAAAAACAGGTTCACAGATTATAAAGAACTAACTGTGCCTGTATAGTACAAATGATCCGAGTTATGGGCAAGCCTTTTAGAGGGTGTTTTTAAAATCAGTGGTTCTCAACCTTTTTGGCCTCAAAGCACTTCTGGATAGATTTGTGGGACACCTGGAAAAGTGCCAGCCCTTTAGTTTTCTCTCTTTTTTTGTCCAGAGAAAAGCAATGGAGCTGTTTTTCTGTTGCAAAGAACTTGGAAAGGCCACAACTATGGATTTATATTTGAAATCTCTGGGTTTATCTTGTTTGTAAACCAAACAGTGCTAAAACTGCAGGACATCCCATAGCACCCTTGCAAAGATCTCAAGGCACCTCAGCATGCCATAGCACCTTGGTTGAGAATCATTACTTTAAACAATACATATAGAGACAGAATCAGCTCATGTAGACCTCATCCATGGGACAGGAGGGAGTCACATCAATAGAAAACAGCTGCAGGCTTCTCACCAGCTGGTGCTGATTAAGTGACTGGTGCTGGCAGGACAGTGATTGGTACTTGCAATGATCCAGCATATTTCCCTTCAACTTCCTCCTCTGGAGTCCTGACTGCACAAATTCTCTCTCTTAGCAGATACCAAAAGAGAACATAATCATGGCATCAGCCTTGCTTCTCTTTGGGGGTTTCCTCTCTCCATGCAAGATTCAGTATATCTGGCCTGTGCTTGGTACTGTTTGGTAGATGGCAATTCCCTTGCTTCATTGGTTTTGATATCTTAAAATCTGTGCAAGTCCAATGGCACACTGGCAGGGGAGACATCACAGCAAGGCAGAAATCCCCAGCACCTTTTCTTTACCTTGCAGGCTTCCTGTAGCTTGGTCTTTTTGTTAAGGCAGTTTGCCAACAGCTCATCCCAGAGCTCTTCCATTTCTTGAAGCCTGGCCTGGATGGCCTCAGGAGCATAATGTCCCTCTCGGAGCATCTTGTCACCCTCCTGCAGCAAAAAGAGTGGAAGCAGCTCGCTTAGCCTGCTGCACCAGCTCTAATCAAAAGAGCCTCACAATTCCCTTCAGAGACTGCTAAAATTACAGCAGATATTTTACAGAGGGGTAACGTAACCCAATGCCAGGGTGAAGTGAAGTGACTTTTCCTAATTCACATAGAAGCCCTCATCTGTTTCATTATTTTGTGATTCTGACATTCGATCTGAAGGAATCTGTCACACCAGTTCCCCACACCCTACACTGGCCCTGCTTCGCTTACAGCCTTGATGCTGTCTAGGCGATTCCTGTTGGCTATGATTTCTGCGTGGAAAGTCTGGTGTTTCTGCAGCTTGGCCTGCATGTTGCTTGGGTCTGTCCAGCTCTCATCCTGGGCAATACTGTTCTTTTCAGCTATCCAAGTTGCCACCTGTAGCAGACAGAAGGAATAGACAGAAAAAAGAACTTCAGAAGCTACTACCATCTCTTCTTTCAGATACTCCTTAAATGTCTAAAATTTGGACTACTTTGTAATACAGACAAAAGTAAATTAATTTTCCTTTCTGAATCACTGTTCCCCAACCCCTTCAGAAGGAGGATGTTATCTGCATATGTGTAGCCACTGCTAGTTCATATGGAAAGGGCGCTTGTTTCCACAGTTCTAACCCTGTCTCCTCATTTCCCAGAGAAAGGATTATTCTGTCCCTCTCCAGTATTTCTCACATGGTGGGATGTTCCTCCTTTAATTTTTACATTTCCTTTTGTACCACACTGTTTTTGTGTGATCAAAATATATCTAGGAATCAGATCTCATTTTAAGTGCCTGAGTATGTATGGCTCAAAGACCGAACAAAGTCCTTTCTTTCTTACTTCCATCTTTTCCTGTCTTCTCTCATACAACCACCTGAGCATCAGTTCCTCTGGATTTTTCCTTCAGAGGTTCAAGGCAAAGCAGCACAACTGAGATGTTAAACACTCTAGGAAAGTAACACGTATTTGAAATGTACCTCATAGGAATTCTTCAGAAGCTTTTGCAGAAGTCTCGAATCTTCCAGCATATGTCTGCGAGCCAGAGCATTCTCTAGAAGTTTGTCTTTCCTGGGATAAGGAGAGAGCTATGAGGACAAAGTCACAGCAAGGAAAACTAATTGGCAGAAGAGATTAACATTTTTACCACTCCTCTAAAACTCACGTTTGCATTCTAACCTTCATTTTTAGGGTAAACTTGTCCATATCATTGAACTATCCTGTAAGTTAACCTGTCCAGCAGAACTGATGACCAGAGCTGGACTAGCAATGGTTTTGTAGGTAAGGATTATTACAGAGATGTATACTGAAAACTTTCACAGCCCACCACACACTGTACCTACGTGTGGCCAACATAATCAGTGTCCTTCAGGAGATGGCTGCACAGACAAAGTAATTTTCACCTTGACCTCCTATGTCTATGCCACCTACAGTAGTTTTTGTTCTTGCAGTCATGCTTGGCCTTGGAAATTTATCATATGAATATTACCCTTTCTTAAAATCAGGTCTCCCTTTTCTGAAGAATACAGGAAACTCCCTGGAAGTAGTAACAGAGACCCTGGGCACTGTATTACGGCAATTCAAACTTGGTAACATAGTTACTCTGATATATTTATACGACCCCTTTCTTCCTAAAGGAGCTTGAAGGACTTTACAAACTATGCGCATAACATTTCAGTCACCATGGTACTGAATTCAGCTAATGTGAGTGAGAATATCTGTTCAGCAGTGCATAGGAGCAATAGGCAACAACACTTCGGGACAAAAAGGGAAGCATATTTTATCTAAGTGAAATTAAAGGGAGAAATTTAAATTCTTAAATCAAAACTTAAATACCAAACTTGGAATTTCACCATGACTTTTGAGCCAGCTACTCTACAGCTGTGAAAAATACCAGAGGATGTTTAGTAACTCCTAATCATAACAAACCTCTTTGTCTCAATTATCAAGTAAGGACATGGATTTAGTGCAGAGTCCCAACGAAAAGTCTCCCGAATCACCAACCATGTTTCCTGATTTACCTACAAGTCCCTTGAAGGACTGCTATAGAATTATTGGCCTGGCTCAAGCCTCTTTAGCTTGTAAAATCTCACAGGAATGCAAAATAAAGTGCAAATCAGTGTTGATGATTCTTTTAAAATATTTACATGACAACAGTAAAGGAAGAAGAGTCATTATTTAGACAGGGTTGGGAAAGGAATGATTTTTACCTTTTCAGAACAGCCTGGCACTTGTTAGTGATGTTTTCTGAGTCATAATGCTTGTTGCGTTTCAGCTGTTGTGCAAAGGAGGCCATCTCATTGATCTTCTCCATCTGTGCTTCTAGAGCCTTTTCAAACTGCACATGTTTCCGCTGTAGGCTTTCGACACTGGACACAGAATCCTGGATGGGATTCAGAACAAGGAAGCTGCTCACTGTGGGAATGAAATTGCCATTACCCAACCTTTGCACACCGTCAAGGACATGGGTTGGCCTCTGTACCCATAGTGCTGGAGCATCAGTTCAGTCTGGCAGCTCCAGTACTGAGCAAACTACAAGATGCTCAGTTGCTTCTGCTGAGTGAACGGTGCTCAGTACAAAGAGCTAGCTGAGTTTTGGAGATACTGAGCCCTCTCTTTTCCCCAACAGGAAGCCATAGGAATGAAACCCCACAGTTTGAGTGCATTCAAGATCTATTTAATCATAAGCCAATCATACTAGAGGTGTTGTTCTGAAAGCAAATAAATAGGGGACACCAAGCTGTGACCACAGTTAATGAACAAATATGTCAGAACTTTAAATCAAAGCATTTTATACGGAATCCGAATGGAGCACAGAACTAGACTTCTTTTGAAGTTTACGGATTCCAACTTCATGACCTGCACTTCTCTCTTCTGCAGTTCTCTGTACTTCCTGGTTTTAGAGCTGTCAAAATAGTGCTGCTTAATAAGACCTGTTCTTCCAGTATTTCCAATGTGGATGCCACTAGAAACTACCATAAATCTCTTGAGAAAACTTATCATCATGAAATTTCTAACCCTACAGACAAATAAAATTGCATTAGAGACATATCTAAGTATTGAAATGTGGATATGAACCTCTGGAGTCTTCTCCATTACTAGTAAAATATTACTGGAAGACAGAAGGGACTCAACTACATTCCTGAAAATGTACGGCTTCCCCATTAGTCCCTGCAATATTTAAACAGGTGGTACTCTGCTTGTGTGTTCCTATCTTGAAGGCCACAGAGGAACAGACACCAACCACGAATATTAGGCATATTCCATGTCATTATCCACGTCCTGCAGTGACTATAGCTCAGCTGACTTTAAGTTAGCCAGTTCCAGCATTGATAGCCATTGTAGCATGGAGCCCACCATGGCAGAGGCACTTCCAGCAAGGTTTGCACCTTACGCAAAACCCTGCTAGGGAGTGGGGGCTTGGGAGTGCTGCTGAGTGCTGGAGGGGTGGGGCATTGCCAAGCCTGATAGGAGTGGAGGGGATACACATGCATGCATGTACGCATGCTTACCTTCCCTAGGGACTCAAAATCTCCAGGCTGCTTCTGTCAGCACTCTGCCCACCTTGACTATTACTGCTGCAGCAGCCTATTGTACCCAGCTGCTACTATTATAGCATTTAGGGGCCCTTTCTAAGTTGGAGGAAGAAGAACTACAGGTAGTTTTTTGGAAAGCTTCACAGGGTGTCAGAGTCTTTACACCTTCTTCTTCTGCCTTTCCCCACTCCAATGGAAACAGAATTATCCTTTTCACCTACCCCTAAATCATCATTAGCTAGGAAGGCTTCTTTACTGCTGAGCCAACTCTCGTTCTGCTCCACATAGCCATAGAATTTCTGGAAGGGAAGAAAAAAAAAATCAGTCATGACTGTTGTTTTTGAGTCTGTAAAACCGAGAGCATACTGATGTGCAAAAACTGAACCAAGAAATACTTAACAACTAAAAGGGCTAAATTGACCAAAGTGACTTTAAACACTCAGGGTATTTGTATGTGACATGGGGGTTTAATTCTCCCTAAATTGAGAAGGTGATTTTTTTAAAAACACCACTCTAATTTAGGGCAAAGTAAACCCCTGTGTCAAGTACACCTGTGTTGGACCCCGATCCTTACTACCCTCTCCAGCAGTGGGGAGGGGACAGCAAACTGCTGGCAGGCAGAGTGGTCTCTAAGCTGAGGGGGAGAAAGGCTGGTGATTCCCTCTGTGGCACTGGTGGCCCCCAACCAAGTGGCACCTGCCCACAGGCACCCAGCTTGGGCAATCCTGGGGGGCACCACAGCTGCAGAGGGAAGCACAGGGCACCTGCACAGCTCAGGCAGGCTCCGGCAGTGAGGGGGTGGGGAGGGGGGAGATCAGGCTTGCTGCTTTTTTTTTTTTCCCTTCTGTGGAGCCTGCCTCCCTGGGCTGTTGCTGGGCTGGCTGCAGTCTGCCTGCACAGCCCCTGAGCTGCCCGGAGACTGCTGCTTCCCTCCTTGGAGGTGCTTTACTTTGCAGCACCCCAAACTCATTTAAGGTGCATTACACCATCAAATGTGCTACAGTGGTTGGAATTAATGCGCAATACTCTGCCAAATGTGCAAACAGCAATGCCATTAAAGCGGTGCAAAAGGCATTTAACTTACTTTAAACCCACTTAAAAATGTCCTCTACAAACGGCCTAAAAGCACAGGATAGTATACTACAGTATATATTTAAGCTTTTATTACTGGAACTTCCTCATTGGCCAATATAACTAATGTTTTCATTTCTTGGACACAGGAGACTGCATTTTCTCAAGTGTAACAAAAATATTGTCAGCATACATGTTAATGGTTTGGGTTGGGTTCTTATATTCTAATTCACAAATGAGGAATACTATACTGCTCTGTGAGCAGTGATTTTCAGTAAGGTACTACTCCACTTAAGAAAAGGGGTTATAATTTGGCTCTGAATAGTTCGGACATGATATATGAACTAGCATGAAAACAGCACCTTGCATATATCATATTTTTCGTGCATTTGAATTGGAACCCAACAAGCCTGAGTCTCACTGTTCCTCTGATCTCAGCAAATGCTTGTGAAACCCACTGGCATTCCTCTCCCCCTCCCCTTCCATCTCATGCTGGTTCATAGAAAGAACGCCAGCCTACCACTATCAATTACTGTTAGCTCACGTGGCAGAGTCATGCGTGGTGGATCTAAACCTTCAAACCTAGCAAATGAACCATATGTCACTGCAATGTCCAATGATGGACTTGGGTTTCTTTTATAGCTTGCTTTTTTAAAAACGTTGGAATGTAAACAAATTTAAACAAATAATTATGTTAAAAGAATTTACCTGGGGTTGCAAAGTCAAGTACTCAAATGGAAATGCCACAAATAGAATTTTTTGAGCAGCTTAATTCAGCTTCCTTTTGTGGGCATTATGAGAGAGTCCTTAATTACATGATTGTGCATTAGTTTCCATAGTTGCCTGCTGCACTCTGACATGAAGTGTCCCTGCCTCTGTCACAAAGTTTGCATGTGATGATAGGGTGATCAAGCTTTTCAAAGGCGGTTGCTAATTATATATTCATTATTTCCTGGGTGCCTGATATGTAGGGATGTGAGACATTTCGCTGGCTGTTTTGTTTCAAGGCTGTTTTGACTTGTGTCGAACTCAAAACAGTGAAACTGAAATGAAACAAAGGGCTTCAAAACAGCCTTGAAACCAAACAAGGCCAGTCAAAACATTTTGAAACTTTCCAAACGTTTCGAGTTTCGAAGCAGCCCGGTGGTGGGAAGCAGGGGAGAGCCCAGGGTGTGCTCCAAGTGGCTCCACAGCCCCATATGACCCAGCCTGGTGGGAAGCACAGCCCAGCTCTCCCAGCCTCCTGCTGCCAGGCTACGCTCTGTGGAGCTGACAGTGCCGATGGGAGTGCAGCACCAGCTCTGCCTGCCTCCTGGTGCCGGGCTGCACTCTGATCGGCTCCACCAGCCCCATGGAGCCCAGCCTGGTGGTGGGAGATGGGCAGAGCCAGCGCTGTGCTCCGCCTCCCACCACCAGGATGACTTCCATGAGGCTGTGAGCTGCTGGGCACTGAGCCTGGTGGAGGGAGGTGGAGCTCAGCTCCAGATGCAGCTCAGTGCCAAGTGGCTTGCTGCCCAGTGCGGGGAGGTGGCGCGCAGTGGCGGGGCTGCACTCCACTTCTCTGCATTGGGCTCAGCGCCTAGTGGTTTGCTGCCCGGTGGAGGGAGGTGGTGTGCAGTGCCAGTGCTGTGCTCCACCTCCCTCCACTGGGCTCAGCACCCAGAGGCTCCCAGCTCCATGGAACTCAGCCCAGTGGGGGGAAGTGGAGCACAACGCCAGGACTGCTCTCTGCCTCCCTCTACCAGGCTCAGTGCCCAGTGCTGGTCCCAGGTGGCAGCAGCCTTCTGCTCGCACTCCCAGGAAGACTCTGCTGGACTCCTCCGGGGGTCCAGGCTCCCAATCTGCCTGATATCACTGCCTGCTCCTCCTCCAGTTTCGTGCTTCTCCATTATAGCCTATGGGCAAAACTCGAAACAGCATCAAAACAGCAAAACAGTTTCGCTGTTCTGACTAAGTGAATAATGCTTTCAAAATGAAACTAAACTTGAAACAAAACACGGTTCTGTTGCAACTTTGAAACAGAACTCAAAGTGAAACGGTGCTGTTTCGCACAGCCCTGCTGATATGAGATTCTGGGGTCTGATTTGCAGTAGTGCTGAGCAAACACAGCTATAATTAGAAATCAGTGGAAATTGTGCTTGAGTATATAAAATGCTTAAAGCTAAGGACCTTGAAAAATCAGGTGCTTTCTGTCTCAACTTGGGCACCCAAACTCATTAAAAATATCTGACCATAAGCTCTGTGCCCCAATCTCTATCCATGTTGTAGTAATCTTAAAATGATTTCATCAAAAAGTTGTGACATGCTTAGGTCTGGTAGTGAGCACCATAAATAGAATCCATGTTCTTCATAGTTCCTAAACTTTTGCAAATATGAAGGTTTATGAACCAGTTAGAGATATATACAAACACAGTGAACAGCTGTGTGGGGCTGCTGAGCTGCTTCAGCTGTTTGCTGTCATTTTTATTTCAAAGGGCACCACTTCTCTGATCAGCAGCATGGGAACACTGATGAGCTCCCGCTGGTCAGAGAACTGGCATCTTTTGAATTAAAAATGCCAACAAGTAGTTCTTGCTGTAATTCAGCAACCCCTCCAAATGAAGGAGATTATGACCCCCTGGGTTCTACTGTACTTCTGTCTTCAGAGTAGAATCTGAATAATGTCCAGTAAATAAAGCCTAGAATTATGTATTGAACAATCAGAAGTAAAGGCTAGTAAAGTGAGCAAAATGTTGGCTTGCATCCACAGATGCTTCCCAAGAAAATCCCAGGACGTCATTCTCTTGTTGTACTCGGCCTTGGTGAGGCCGCAGCTGGAGTACTGCATCCAGTTTTGGGCTCCACAATTCAAAAAGGATGTGGAGAAGCTTGAGAGAGTCCAGAGAAGAGCCACGCGCTTGATCAAGGTCAGGAAAACAGACCTTATGACGACAGGCTGAGAGCTATGGGGCTCTTTAGCCTGGAAAAGCACAGGTTCAGGGGCGATCTGATGGCCACCTATAAGTTTGTAAAGGAGGTCCACCAGGATCTGAGGAATGTTTGTTCACCAGAGCGCCCCAAGGGACAACAAGGTCTAACAGTTATAAACTCCTGCAAGACCATTTCAGGCTGGACATAAGGAAAAATTTCTTTACTGTTCGAGCCCCCAATGTCTGGAACAGCTTGCTATCAGAGGTGGTTCAAGCACCTACATTGAATGCCTTCAAGAGAAAATTGGATGCTTATCTTGCTGGGATCCTATGACCCCGGCTGACTTCCTGCCCTTTGGCCAGGGGGCTGGACTCGATGATCTTCTGAGGTTTCTTCCAACCCTAATGTCTATGAAATATAGAATTAGTTACTCATTAACTGAGCACTGTTTATCCCAGGGATTCTCAACCAGGGTGCTACAGTACCCTGGGTAGTGCCCTGAAATCCTTTTAAGGTACAATGGGGTGTTGTGCCATCGGGTGCTATTTAGCATGCAAACACCTACATGTGAGTCACAAGATAAACCCAGATTCATGTACAGGAATCCATAATGTCAAAAACATGTTGACCTCTTGTAATCTCTCTGGGGTCTTTCCAACAGAATTGCTCTTTTATTTTTCGGTAGTTGAAAAATGAATGCAAGCTCAGAGTAGGCATTTTCAAAGGGATGCCTTGAGTCTAAAAAGACTGCACACCACTGTGCGGGGAGTGAGGTTAGAGGCTTGTGAAAAAAGCACAAGATGTGATCATGTAATCACAGACTGTACCATAATATATATGTACAAGGGGACTGAATTATGGTTGCTTAGAGTTTTTTAACTGTTGAGTGTTTGACTCTGGCTGCAAAGACACATTCAAATTATCTGGGAGAATTCCCCTGTGTTTGTTCTCCTGGTAGAAGAACTTACCCAGAGCTGTATGTGAGACATTCAAGTGCTGAGGCCCTGAAGAGTGGAGAGCTTGCAGTGCTGACACTGTGCGGTCAGGAAGGGGAGGTGGAAGGGAGGTGGGAGGGGGAGGGGATGGGACACCTTATTATCTTCTTTTTATGTTGTATTGTGTATGTAACATATGCACACTCACCCAAATGGATCCTCACTGCATGCAAGCAATTCCAAATGTCCAAGGTTTTTAAATCCCTGTTTATATTGAGGTATGTTTGCTGGAGCTCAGTTTTTCTACTGAGCAATTCTGCACTTACCTGCAACTCCTGGGCCTGGAATAATTTTACATATCGGTCCTGCCATGCCTGGATCAGTTCAGACCAGACCTGTTCCAACTTGGAGAGGGATTGCTGGAGCTCAAGGGCTGCATAATGACCAGAATTGGCAAGCTGCTGACCACAGTTGCTGAGTGAATTGAATCTTTCCACTCGTGCTTCAATCTCCTCCTAAAATACAGGGGAAAGATTGATGTCAAAGTTTTATGGAAAGTCAGCTATTCAGTATAGAGGTCTTTAGGGGAAAGAAAATGGACCATAACTTTCCAACACTAACATTTGTATGGAAAATAATTCATCTTTGTGCTATGCCACTGAAACAGCAGAGGAATACTCTAACAGCAAGTAAGTATGGACAAAAAACTTTCTCCCATTATTCATGAGAAGATGGTCCCCTCCAAGGAACAGATTGGAAAGTTCTTAGAATTAAATAAGTACGGGTTTGTAATTATAACATTGCCTTTCTCCATACAGAAAATAATCCTTCAATGGCAAAAAATGCCTGGATTTCGCTTTTGCATTCGTCCACAATGAATCAATGTGAGGTTATTGTATTATAAAGACAGTAGTACTTTTTTCTTGGTATAAAATGAATTATCTTTAACTTCATCTAAAGTGGGAGAGAGAGAGAGAGAGAGAGAGCATGAGTGAGAGTGCAATGTCTGTATAATGAATCCGTAAGGGAGAAATTAAGTGTGAGAGCTACTATATAAATGACTGGAAAATTTTAAAAGAATTGTGGAGTGAAATAGTAGCGTACACTATAACTTTAGGGACATACACATAATGGAATATTAAACTTCTGAAATTGCCATTGCTAGTTCTTAGGGTATATCTACCCTGACAAATGTGGGTTAGCTAACTTTGGTTAAAACAGCAATGAAGATGGGGAAACTCTGGCTGTAACTATTAGCATTATATTAGTATCATGACTTGGATCTCATACTCCTCTAATAGTCTTTAACTTGGGCTACTAACCTGATTAAAAAAACAAAGTTTTGCTTTGTCTTTATTGTTATTTTAACTTGGCCATCCTGAGTTAACCACATACTTTATTTTCCAGCAAGGACCTACCCTGAGATCCAACAGTTCCTTCATTATTAGCTGTGGAAGAAGGAGTCCTCAAGGCCAGGGGCCTGACCATACAGCCCAGCATGTGGGTATCAGGGAGCTCCTGCCTTAAGTGGCTTTCCTCCACCTGAGCCCAGGGCAGCCCCAGGGAGCTGAGGGGAATTCTTCCCCTCTTGAACCCCACAGCTACTTTGCCTGAGCTGCCCCGAGCCTCAGAGACAGCCTGGGGCAGCCTCCAGGAGCAGAAGGAACTTCTTCTGCTCCTCTGCAGTTGGTTTTGCTGTGAGTCTCATGCAAAAGCAGCTGCAGAGGAGCTGGAAAATGTGTCTCTACTTCCTGAGGCTGCCCTGGGCTGTCTCTGAGACTTGGGGCAGCTCAGGCAAGTAGCTGTGGGGTTCAGGAGGGGAAGAATTCCCCTCAGCTCCCTGGGGCTCCCGTAACGGGGTGGAGGGAAGCACCTGGGTCAGTGCAGGCCTCCCCCTGCCTTTTCCAGCTGAAAACTGAACGTCATTTCAGTTGGTTATCAGTTCAACCAATGCAACCAATATAGGAAGCTGCCTATATTGAATCGATTTTGCCTTGGGCTTTTTGACTGTCTGTCCTTAGCTTTGGTGTCCAATATGAAAAAAGTGATGCTATTAGTCTGCTTCCTATGACACATCACAAAACAATAGCTGGCATTAAGGGCTTGTCAACACTTTGGTACTAATGTCAAGAGCACCAGTTCGTATTTATTTAGCAAATGCAAATCTGCAAAGACAAGCACAAGTGAATAGCATACGCTGTCCACTTGCTCCCACTCCATGTATATGAAATCCCAGAAATGAACCAGTGCTATTAGTGCATAACAACTCTGGCGTGAACTTACCAACCATAAAAGGTGGCTCAGTATCACCTCAGGGTTGCTCTGTGGTAGAGGTTCTCAACCTTTTTACACTTGAGGCATCCCTTGGAAAATGCCAGCTCTTAACTCTCACTCATTTTTTTAACTACACAAAACTAATAGAGTAATTCTCAGTTCTTCGCAATGAAAGAAAGAGCACAGCAGGTCAGAATGTGTTTAACACTATGGTTTCCTATTTGAAATTTCTGGGTTTATTTTGTGAATCGTGTTTGTATACCTAACAGTGGTAACATTATGTGTCATACCATGGCACCTCTGAAAAGATCCCAAGGCACTCCAGGACGCCATGGTACCCCGGCTGAGAATCAATACCCTATAGTGACTTCCTTTTGGAAGTACTAAAGCATGGTGCAGTAACTGCCTGTACTGTGGTGTATGGGCAGCGCACGCTTAGATTTCCCCAGTACATCACTGTAGTGGCATGCTATAGGCGGGGAGTATGCCACTACGATGACGTAGCTAGTGATCATGTGTAGACTTGCGTGATCGCTACATCACCATAGCGTGCCATACAGCGACATAGCACATTGCTATGTTGCCAAAGGGTGACGTGTAGATGTGTTCAGTGATGACACTCCATCACCTTTCAGCATATTATTGAAAAGAAAATATGATTAGTTGTGGGGAGCAGGTATACTATGGCCAAAGTGCATCCTGCAGCAATTAGTTCTAGTCATGAAAATTGTATACCATGGGACGGTTCTCTAGAAAATCTAGTTGTAAGCAATAATGATACTTGCCTTTCTCTCATGATGCTCCTCAATCATGCTTTCTGCTTCACTTGGACTTTTGGGAAGCCCCCCTGCCTCCATTAAGCCTTTGGTTTTTTTAAACCAATCTAGCAGCTCTTTTAACTCATGATTAAATTTCTGAAACTGGTACGAAGCTCCCAACTTTTCCTTCCTACCACAGAAAATATAATTAAGCATTAGCAAACACAATTTCAATTTACCTCCTTTCCCTGCATACCCACTGCTCCATTTTCTATAGGAACTCATACAAGAAGATGCTGAAGCTAGAGTAATGGGCAAGCTCCAAGATAGCTAGCATCCTGGTGCAGTTCCTTACAGCTTTTGGTGTTAGGCTGGGATTGCAGTAGTTATGAACCTGCTTAAGAATCAGTATGCTTATGTTATCCTCTGCAATAATTCTTTCTGACAGCATGTAACTGGGGCAACTGTAAAGTCTTTCTGACCATTCTCTTATGGGATGACTTCTGTTCAGAGAGAACTTGCATTTTAGGATTTGGCCTTGGAAAGAAACCTTTCCACCAAATATAACTCCTGCCCTCAGATCACAATAGGGCTGATCTGAGATTTGGGGACATTATATTGTGAGATTATACTGAGGGATAAACTATAAATTTATTAGACTCATTTTAAATAAAGTGTGAGGTTTGCCAAGCTGTATTTCTATTCAGTTTACCTTGTTCTGCTGTGTAAAAAAAGCCTGGCTGTCTACGTAAGTTTTTATATTGACTCTCCAGAGTACCTTGCCAGACCCTTGTCCACTGACTTCCAGACCCCTAGAAACACCTTTCTTTCTGCTTGGAGTATTTAGATAGTAGTCTGATAGACATCTTTACCTTTGCTTGGTCTGTCCTTGGAGTCGTAGCCAGCTGTCTTTCATCTCCCTTTGCTTTAAGGTCAGTTTGTCATTTATGGAAGGATTCCTCTTGCAAAGTCGGAAAGATTCTAACTGCAGTGGCTAAACAGAGATGTTTAATGAATTAATTAGGGGGCTTAGATAAATTAGTGCAGAGGTGACCACCCTGTAGCATGGGTACCAGAAGTGGCAAGGGCAGCCTCTGTGTGGCACATGGTAGATGGGGGAGCGAGCAGGGAGCACAGCAAAAGATAGGGCAGGGGGCACAGAGCAGAAAGCGGAGCAATAGATCAGACAAGGGGCACAGGGCTGGCAGTGGAAAACAAAGCACCAGATTGGGCAGAGGAAGAGGATCAAAATGGCAAGTGGAGAAGGTATGGGGCTAATATGTGGCATGCTTGCCAAAAATGTTGGCCCCCACTGAATTAATGTAAGAGCCCTTCTTTTATTAGGTTTATTAGCTAAAAATCCAGCCTCTCACCTCCATTTTGGATTGAATGACACTGATTTCTCTCTCCATTTCCTTATGTCTTCGGATGAGATTTGCCACGCTCTCTACATCTTTTCCATAATCCAATGCTTGTATCAGAGCACTCTGGAGGAGGAGAGGGGAAGTGAGAAAGAGAAAGAAAAGCAATAGGACTATTTATATCTTAGGTCCTTTAAACGTTTCCTCTCTCCTTCTCTCTCAACAGCTTCCTTTTGTCATTTCAACAGTACCAACAGATCTCTGGATCACTGGTGGAGGTAGAACAAGAGTTCATAACCCCTTGACTAGTCCCAACCCTGTTCTCCCAGTATGTCCCTGAATATTTGTGTATACAGCATAAATGTGGGCTACACTAGCCATATTACTCCATCATTCTTGTCTTTTTTTCCCATAGGCTAAAAATAGCTAAAATAAGCTAAACAGTTGCATGCAATTTCTTAAGCATAAAATGACAATGAAAGTGCAGTTTAAGAAAATTTGAAGAGAACTTTTTTGGGAGAGGGGGTCTCCAAAATTTTGCCAGACATAACATTCTGGAGAATTAAGAAGCGTAACAGTAAAATTCTCATTGGAAAATTTCATATTTTTCCCCCCAAGTTCAACTGACTCTATGATAGGTCTGCCTGTTTATTGACATGTTCACATGAATAATATAAAGACACATGTATGAAATAACAGTTACTTTTTATGCAACATTTTTCTTGCACTGTTCTCAAAGCAATAAGAATAAAAAGGCATTGTTATATGCATTTTTCAGATGATAACAGTAAGATAAAGTGAACTGCTCAATGGGCCAGTGGTTAAACAGGAACAGAACTCTATTCTTAGACAGGTGTCTTATGAACTACACCTTTTTAATGTAGTTAACCAGCCCTTTAGGTACAGACAATCAAAAAATGGAATCAATCTAAGTTACGTGGTTTTCTGTAAGTGACCTAGTTTAGATCAGTAGTAAACAGAAAACACATTCACCCTGTAGTAGGAAGGGCAAAACTTAGGTTGGGTTCTGCCATTTTTAAACCAGTTTGCATGTACCATACTTCTGTTCTGTTACAGGTTACCAATTTCAGACCATTTATACTGGTAAAAATGTAATGTCTGTACCTTGCTTTAATATTTAGGCACCAAGGGCATCTCTATACGTGCTCTGGGGGTGGGTGGTTGGGGGGCACTTTAATTAAAGCTGTTTTAATTAAAGTGAACACGTGTCTCATGTATTCAGTGCCCCACAAAATGGCAGCATGGGAACTTTAACTAAAGCTTGTTCAATGAGCTTTAGTTAAAGTACCCTTGCTGCCATTTTGAATTGTCGGGACACAGAATAGACGAGGTGTAGAGGCTGCTGAAGCATACTAATTACCACACTGCAACGGATTTGATTAACAAGAAGTCCTTTTTTAAATACAGAGGGGGCAAAAAGAAGGTACTGGGTAATGTGGGGCCCCTGCAAGTCACGCTAGGAAATTTGGTCGTCACATCAGATAACAAAGCTAACCTATTTAACAACTTCTTTGCCTCCATTTTCCTGAGCAGGGACCGGATCAGCCCCCTCACTGGGCCCCCCTCAGGCCCCAGGGAAGGCGCACCCAGGCCAAGGGTCAGTGAGGATCTAGTTAGGGAACTTCTGGAGGGACTGGATGTATTTAAATCAGCTGGTCCGGACAATCTCCACCCCAGAGTGCTGAGGGAATTAGCTGCGGTCATTGTGGGACCCCTGGCATGGCTTTATGAGCGCTCTTAGTGCTCTGGTGTGGTGCCAGAGGACTGGAAGAGGGCCAATGTGCTTCCCATCTTTAAAAAAGGGAGGAGGGAGGACCTGGAAAACTATAGGCCAGTTAGTCTTTCCTCGATTCTGGATAAGGTTTCTGAGAGAATTATTCTGGCACATGTCCACAAGGGCCAGCAGGGGAGATTATGCTTGGGGGCAACCAACACGGGTTCATTAGTGGCAGGTCCTGTCAGACCAACCTGGTAGCCTTCTATGACCGTCACCAAATCCTTAGATGCAGGGGTACAGTGGACATAAGTTTTTCTGGACTGTCAGAAGGCCTTTGACACTGTCTCTTACCCCATTCTCATTAAAAAACTGGGGGACTGTGGTGTCGACACCTACACAATCAAATGGGTTGCCAACCGGCTGAAGGGCTGCACCCAGAGAGTGGTGGTGGATGGGTCATTTTCGACCTGGAGGGATGTGGGCAGTGGGGTTCTGCAGGGCTCGGGCCCACACTGTTCAACATCTTCATCAGTGACTTGGACGAGGGAGTAAAAAGCACCCTGTTCAAATTTGCTGATGACACTAAGATGTGAGGGATGTGGGCACGCTAGAAGGAAAGAATAGGTTACAATCAGACCTAGACAGGTTACAGGGGTGGGCGGATGAGAACAGGATGGGATTCAACACTGACAAGTGCAAGATACTGCACCTGGGGAGGAAGAACCAGCACCATACCTACAGGTTGGGGAACTCCCTTCTTGTCAGTGCAGAGGCAGAAAAGGATCTTGGAGTCATCATTGATGCCAAGATGAACATGGGCCCACAGTGTGGGGATGCGGTCAGGAAGGCCAACCACACCTTGTCATGCATCCACAGATGCATCTCAAGCAGGTCCAAGGAGGTGGTCCTCCCTCTCTATGAGGCATTGATCAGGCCGCAGCTGGAGTGCTGTGTCCAGTTCTGGGCGCCGCACTTCAGGAGGGATGTGGACAACATGGAGAGGGTCCAGAGGAAGGCCACTCGCATGATCAGGGGACAGCAGGGCAGGCGCTATGAGGAGAGGCAACGAGACCTGAACCTGCTCAGTTTCCACAAGAGAAGGCTGAGGCGGGATCTGGTGGCCTGCTACAAAGTAGTCATAGGGAACCAGCAGACACTGGGGAAGTCCCTGTTGCCCCGAGCACCGCCAGGAGTGACTAGAAATAACGGTCACAAGCTGGCAGAGGGTAGATTCAGGCTAGATATCAGGAGGCGCTACTTCACTGTCAGGGCGGCTAGGATCTGGAACCAACTTCCAACAGAAGTGGTGCTGGCTCCTACCCTGGGGGTCTTTAAGACAAGGCTAGACAATCACTTTGCTGGGGTCGTTTGACCCCAGTACTCTTTCCTCCCATGACAGGGGGTCAGACTTGATGATCTGCTCAGGTCCCTTTTGACCCTACTAACTTTGAAACTATGAAAACTGAGTCTTATCTGATACACTATAATTACAGCATATCAGAGCATTGGTTTCACACGTGTATAGGCCCCCCAAGACAGACAATCTCAAGGTTAAAATGACCATTTATTTCTAACCATAATCTGGAATTTTTGAGAATGTCTGTCTTAAATCTGGAAATCTTTGTTATGTTTTGACTAAACATCAGTCTTTCTACTGAGTTTGTTTCATTGGTCAACACAGCAGCATATTATTCATAGATTCATAGACATTAAAGGCTGGAAGGGATCTTGTGAGATTGAGTCCAATCCTCATTATTATGTTTTCTTAGTCTGCATATTGGTTATAGAAGTTTTATGATTCCTTGTTTGCTCATTGAAAACTATTAAGCATCATCCTTGAAAAGATTTTTTAGCTACAGGACTAATGAATGTTTATAATTTTTTACAGGGTGACTATTGATCCAAAGGGATAGCAGATTTTCTTTGAGGTTTATTAATAAAATGATGAGCAACCCACCTTCTCACTAATCCTCTCTGTGATGTCATCAATTTCTCTGATTAAAGCATGGATTTCCAGGGCTCCCTCCAGCTTCCTCTTGTATGCATTCAGGTTTCCATGGAAACTATTCCATCTTCATGGAAAAGACAGTTTTAGAGGAGAGGATGATTATTAGAACTTCCATAACTGCAAGTGAACTGCATTCAGCTGGGGGCCAAAAGGCTGTATTTTTTTGCTCCCTTACTCTGAAGCCCCACTTTCCACAGTTTTTGGACTGAAAACCTTGGAACATATTCAGCTCCAAGGTTAGGAAAGATGAGTTTCACTTTGTTGAACTGAAAACCATTCTGGTCAACTGCAGTGCTGCTTTGGCAGCCTCCAAGAGGAGTTTCACTGGCCAGTAGTTGGTGGCATGATATTGAATGTTGTATTTGTCGAGGAGAATGCTTAAAAAAGTCTATGTAGGAATCTTCAGCCTTTATCCAGCCCTGCCGTGAAGAGACCTGTCTTTCCCCTTCTATCATGAAATTATTAGAACAGCTTTGATTAAACTTTCCTTCGTTTAGAACCTTGAAAGTATACTCACTTGTCATTGAGCTGTTTTCGGCGCCAGTATATTGTCTTAGTCTCCTCCTTGTTTTGTTTCTCTAGTTTCATGGCCAGGGCATTGATGGCTCTGATGTGAGCATCATCCACTGTCACCTCCTACAAGACCAGAACAAAGAAAAATGTATGGGGGTTCAAGATGGCCACTGTACCCCAGTTATTGCATTCTATCAGGGTATGAAAAAGCCAATTGAGGCTGTCAATACAGAAGAATTTAGACCACCTGTCAAGGGATGGGGCTACCCATGTGGTCCTCTACAGCTTTCCAAAACTCGGTAAGTGGCCCTCCACCCGAAATAATTGCCCACCCCTGATTTAGACACATATGCACTGCCCTGATCATACTCACGTATCTCTCTCAGAGGCTGAGAGTGTAGAGTTGAGGAGGGAAACAAAGAAAGGTCAAAGTCCTATGCAAGGACCTTAGGGAACAGAGTGCAGATGTCTAGCAGACTTATCACCACATTCTCTTTTAAAACAACCTCGTTCTATTTTAGGAAATGCCTCCATTGAGGTACAGGGTAAATTAGCCCTCACTGAGCTCTGGGTTACTGTTGCTAAACTGCTTCAGGGATCTGTGCTAGCTTGTATAAAGTGAATGCCAGTATCTCTGCACTGTACTGTGCCATGCATATGCAGCCGTAGGAAGCATGATAAGTCTTTGACATCACTTGTTTTTCACATACTGTGGAAAGGGTAATATCTGCACATAACTCAAGTGGGCTATACTGGAACAAATATTCTGGAGCATGGCCACCAGACAGCATTGAATACAGACCAGCAGTGGTCCAACACTCTAATCATTTTAATTTGCAAGAAGATCAATAAATCACATACTCAGCAGGGAGATATTAATCACTGGCTGCACAGAGGCACAGCTGCAGGATGCCAGCACTACATTAATAGAAGCATTGATTCCATTTGCATTTTATATGCTCTATGTACATACCAATGTGCATATTTCTGTATGTGCTTTGCTATGATACACAGCAGGAAAGCCAACAGACTGGAAACATATTATACTAAAAAATTATTCCAAGGTATAAGAACCCTACTGTCTCCTGCCCTGAAGGATGGAAGCTAGCAGCATTGGAGCAGAAGGGGGAGAGGGGTCTGAGCACTAAAGTGACCATTATTCCTAGCATGGTTACATACCACTTTCATCTGGGATTTATCTGGCTGTTAACTCCATGATACAAGGGTGGTGTCACATGTTGAATTTGACAGTAAGTGCAGTTAAAAATGCCCAGGGGGGTGCTCAAGCAGTATAGCATCTGTTAAATGCTCTCACAGTGTTGCAATATTGTTCTCTTTCAGGCAAGGGTTATCTCCTAACACCTATTCATTTTAGTAGGTCACTACAGTCCAATGATTTGCAATTGTTGCAAGTGAATGTGTGACACCACTCTAAGGTAAAATCACTGACTGGAAGAATGCACCTAATTATTAGGGGTGTATGAAAAGCGGCCATATTCAATTTGGATTTGGGTTCAGCCTGAATCAGGGACAGTGATTCTATTTGTTGATTCGGATCACTGTCCCCAATTCCATTAAGCTGAATCTGAATCTGAAGATTCAATGCTAATTCGGAGAATCAGCAATTCGGACACGGACACAGCTTTAAATGTTTTTTCTACGTACCTCAATGTATCAGCATGGCTGGTGAATGCTGTGATGCTGGGGCATATGGAGTGTCTCACAGGAGTGTGGGGGGACCCTCCACATGCTTAGTGGTGAACCCAGAAGTGGACCGGAAATATGTCCAGTCAACTTGTGGGTCCACTGGGGAGCATGCTGGGGGCCCCCCCTGTGTCCCCCCAGCTCAGCAATCAGCCATGGGGAGACCCAGGAGGCACCAGTTGCCGAGCTGGAGGGAAGATGGGAGGGGGAGGGGGTGGGGCGGGCCCCCCTCGTGTGCTCCCGAGCAGACCCAGAAGTGGATTGGAAGTGCTTTAGGTCCAATTCTGGGTCTGCTGCCAAGCGTGCTGGGGAGCCCCCCATGCTTCTGTAGGACACTCCATGCATCCCAGCATTGCAGCATTCTTGAGCCACCTGATACCTAGAGGTATATAGAAAAAACATTTAAAGCTGTGTCTATGTCCAAATCGCCAAAACTTTCTGAATCTCTCTGAATCGATTCAGAGGGGTCCAATTCAAATCAGAGGGATTAAAAGGTCCTCTGTTTTGATTTGGATTTGGAGATTCAGCCACTGAATCAGACCAAATCAAGTCAGCAAACCTTTGCACAGCCCTAACGGCTATAATGGTGATCATCACAGTTTCCACAGTCCCAACCACTCTCCAGGGGGCACATGCATTTTATGGTGTAAGAACATTGTATTTGCTGCTATCTAATGCAGAAAATGACACTGAATGTCACCTTATAGTGACTTCAATACTATATCATTCTTTCCTCCCCTGATGTCCCTGTCCTTCTGTTTGCCTGGCACTATCTATATCAGACATCTTGTTTTGCCCATGAGCTACTGAAGGGCTAGTGGAGGTTGCTTTTGGACTTCTTTGGTCTCACTTCACTGCTTTCCTACAGCTGAAGTGAGACTTTTGGCTCTCAACCCAAATCCAATAGTAAGACATTTTCATAGGGTTGGAAAGCACTAGGAAGGAAAGCCCAGGATCTCTCTACAGATGTCAGACATCTCAGGAAAGCCATTTAATGTCCAATATGAGTTTTTCCTTCTGTGATGAAGGAACAAGAAGAGAAAATGTGAGATGTTCTGAAATAACTTGGCAACAAGGTGGAAGACATGGTGAAGGTGATGGAGAATGTTAAAGGAAAACTCCCTCAAATTGTCATACCAGGAGCCCCTGTTACAGTTTCCCAGCCTAGAGGGTGATCTCAGAGCTCTTAGCAAATAAAGCTGAAGCAGGCAGCCAGTGTGCCACTGTGTCAAATCAGAGCCTGCTCATGAATACTCCAAATAGTTCTGTGCCCAAGTTAGAGAGTCCCCCTGGGGTGTGAGAAAGGCAGCTGTAGTGACTCATCATCACAAAGGAGGATCTAGAGACCTCAGCATGGAAAGATGAACCCGGCAGCTGTCCTGTCACGTTGCTGTTATCCAATATGTAAAGTGTTGCTCTGTATTCCCAAATGCTTATGATGTTCTTATAATTAGTGATAAACCATGTGTGTAGTATAAAACAAAAGGTATACAAATATACTCTGTTTAAATTAAGAGATGCAAGAAAATTGGCAGTTTCAAATAAGGAGGGAAATAGGGGATAGGTCATGTAAGTTCCTTTCAGAGGCTCAGTTCATGATATTCTGAATAGGGTTAAAGGTTCAAACAAGTCCAAGTAGATACACCTTGGAAACCACCTAATTTTGCTTGATTTTGGGTAAAAGCAACTGCAGTTTGCATAATTTCTATCTAAAATTGCAAATCATTTAAGACTCACTCAAAAGCTAGCACTCAAACCTGAAATTCCTTCATTGCTACTGGACCTGAAGTTTCGGGTTTCATTAGGAATAATTTGACTGCTTCATTCAGACGCCACAAAACATTAGACAGAGAGAGATGTAAAGCAAGATAATATCTATTCTACTGGTCTTTAAACTCATAAAACTCACTGTTCTACCATCTGCTCTCCCTGCCCAAAAGATAATAAAACTGCTCCAGCCACTATGCTGCCTTTTTGTGCTGAAAAGCTAGACTTCGGCTTTGTGCATTCCAAGTATGTGGAAATAGCCAGGGAAAACATTTCTTACCCCCGATGCTGCGCCTCGGAATTCACTGAGCTTTTTCATGAGCTGCACACAGTGCTCGTAGTCATTTCCAACATCACCAATATTAATCATCACTTCCTGGAGAAAGGAAAAAGTAGTCAAGTGGATATTCAGCTAACAAATGGTCTTTGTTTAGCTTCAGAATACAAGTAAATAGCCTTTTTCATTGCTCACCTTTTTGTTAGGAAAGGAAAATTTATTTAATTCATTCTGAAGTCACATGCCAGGCATGCAATATCCATTAAGATGGAGTTTCTGTATAACTGGTACTCAACATCACTGTAAGTATATTTTCTCTGTCTCCTGAATAGCCTATCAAACTCTTTTCTGCTTGCCAACACATCTGAATTCTTGAATGCCTTGGTACAGTGTACAATGTACTGTTTCTTGCACATAGGGGTATAAAGTGACGTTCCCGCCATCTAAAGACTATACTTAATTAATGACATAAAATAGCAGACCTTTACTTTGAAACCCATATACATTTCTCTATTTGCTTTTCTTCTCATAAAAACTGGGCTGGATTTCAGGGACATAGTGAGGCATTTCTGTATTTGGTTAATGTTGGTTGTGGTTACAGTGGGGGCCAATTTGCAAGTTTCTCTGATAATACTCTACAAAGACATCTTAAATCATGACCTGCAGCATGCCTAGAATCTTTGTGTACTCCTAAGCTCCAGCTTTAACAGTGCATCTTATTCCGTAGTCAGAATAGCTCTCATATGTTGGGATTCCACTAAGCAGAGATTGTCAGTGATGGAAACTGTGAGTAGCTATAGCCAGATGTTTAGAGAATATAGCAAGTTCAACCAATTAACTTGCTTTCATGTATAAAATATTTGTATACTAATCTACAGTAACACTTGTGCACTTCAGTATAACCAAGTGTAAAATTATACATTTGGACCACAGAAGTCAAGTCATACTTCTATGATGGGAAAACAGTGCTTGGAATGGAACTTGGGTATCATGATGACAAAACAGATTAATCTAAAGGTGGAAACACCTATGGGTGAAAACACCTTTTGCCACCTATGGGCTGCCATACAAATGCTTATAGTGGCAAAGGCTAAGCCAACTGATGTCCATCACCACAAGTGCCAAAAGCATGCAGTGAATGTGGTTTCAATTTGTGCTGCTATTTAAGAGCATAATTCTATGTGTCTTCTGGCAGAAGAGTGCAGGCAGCTTGAATCTGCCTGCACTCTCCAGACACCCTGAACAGGTGCTCTGGGGGCTTGAGAGGCCCAATCCTGTACAACCCTGGAATTTCTTAGCAAGACTGTGCCCCTTGAACCCTGGGTGCAGCTGCCTGGTTTTCTCTGCTTATGGAGAGTAGTCTCACTGGTTTCAGTGTATAGCCTACTGGACTATGGTTTCATAGATGCACACCCCCAATTTCTTCAGACTACATCTTTGCTGCTGCTGTGTCTCCTCACAGCTTCCCCCTCACCCCAGATGCAGTACTGCTGCAGCCTCCAGCAGATGGGGAGCTGCACTAGGGCCAGGAAGCTTCCAGTTGTGCCCATAATGCAGCCAGGGGTGGAAGGATGCAGGGAGTACATGCAGCAGCATGGATGAAGTTTGCAGATGCCCAGCCCTAGTGCAGCTCCCTAAAGGCTGGATTCTTGCCTGCACAGCAGCCAGGGAGCAGGAGGCTGGGAGAAGTGGCAGTGGTGTGGGTGCTATTCCCAGCTGCATGGCGCTGACAAGGGCACAGGGAAAATTCCCTCCTCCCCCACCACCCCAGGTTTGGAACTGTGTTGTTAGGTCTGCAGCTTAATTAAGGTTGGTGGCCCCTGACCTAGCCAAATTCCAATTTTGGCATTAAAACACATTGAAATGTCTCTGTAGTTGCTTAATGTTTCCCTACAGCACTAAGATTTTCCAGGATTGAAAATGCACTGAAAAATGATATCATCATCAAATGTGCATTGCTAAAGGGCAGTTCTTTACAGAGCATCTTTAATCTGCTTTCCCCAGTTAAAGAACAGAGTCAACTTACTTTGTCCCTGATCCAGGCCTCCACCTGGTCTACCTTCTGCAGAAACTCCAGGAAGTCCCGACTGTCCTCCAGCATCTTACCACGAGCAGCAAGAGCCCACTTCAGCTTCTCCCAGTGTTCCTGAAGCATGCGTTTCTGACGACGAATCTCCCCTGATTTGGGATGCCCTTGTGAAATAAGGGCTTCACCTTTCTTTATGTCAGAATGAGGGAATTAGAAAGAAATTTTACAACTGATGTAAGAGTTGCATGATCTTTATAAGAGACACCCTTTCCCCAAACTCTAAATCTTACTTCAGTCTCCCTCCCTAAATTATTATTGCTCATCCTATTTTTTTCTTTCTACTGGAAGAAAAATCTGCACTATTCTGACACAATGAAGAAATCCAGGTTTGAGTTTTCCAGCTGCAAGATGAAATTTAGAGGATGGGAGCACAAGGGAAAATATTTCAGACAATCACAGCCTCCATCTGAATGACTCACACTCACGTCTCCCTTCCTAGATTAGGAGGACTCAGCCTAGTAAGGGAAACAAGTGGTTCTTCTCCACATAGAAGTAAGGGTAGAAACGGACGTGACCCAGCATTACATCTGTGCTGTAATAAAAATAGGTGTCCCTCCCTTCTGTCATGCCACATCAGAGGCAAATCAGTGATGCGGCAAAACGTGGTAATAAATTATGCTGGCTTATTGCAGTGGGCATCTGTTAGCTCTGTGGTAGGAGAGTGTGGGCAGTCTGAGCTGCCCACGCTCTCCAGCTGCCTAAGGAAGGAGATCCTAGGGGCAGGTCTAGGTAATCAGAGAAACCCCAACTTTCCCTGCTTACTTAGGCAGGTCCATGATGATCCTGGAGACAGGTTTGGGTAAGCAGGGAAACCCCAATTTTGCCTGTTTAGTGAGACACACCACAGGGATGAACACACCACAGGGAAGCCCAGACTTTCCCCACCTACCCAAATGGGCCCCCAGAGATTTTGGTGATGTGTTTGGGTAAGTGGGGAAAGACAGACAGGTGATCACAGGGTTTAGGGTATCTTATTCTGCCTAGAAATTCCTAGGATGCAGAGGATCAGGCCCCTGAAGCCCTTGGAGAACACATCACCCCTTTTCCTGCAGCATCAACAGGTGGGACAAGGGGTGACATGTGTTTGACCCAATGGAGCAGATTAGCTGTGTTGCAACACATCACAGCACAGTGGATCCACTTCATTTGGCAAGGCTTATTTCTGACTTAAGGAAACAGGGAAGTCCTTTGTGAATTAACACCATTTTAGTCACCCCTGTGGAATATTACTTGTGTCCTTGTCACCCAGTCTCTGGAGGGGGATGGAACTTCAGCACAAACCAAGGGAATGATTAACAATGATTTGAACTCTTTCCACCTGTCCTCCTGCAGACAGAACCTTAAATAATCTGTATAATGGCTCCAGAGTTTGGCATTACCTTGTTCACGGCTGTGATGATCTCCTCATTAGCTAAAATCTCTGCCTCAAACACCTGATGTTTCTGCAGCAGCTTCATTTTGTCTTGCAGGCTGCTGGGATCTTGGATGGCAGGGTCCTGCAGTTTCTTCATGCGCTCTCCAATCCAGAACTCTGCCTGCAGCAGAGGGGAGCAGCAGAATTAACATGAAACCCAAAAGCTATTATTTTTCCTCTCCTGATCTCAGAGCCCCCTCCAAGGACCTAAAACACTGTCCTGTGAAACTGCCTTTGCCTAGGGAAGGCAGTGTCAAGGGGAGTTATTAGCAAAAGTGAAGCAGAATGACAAGTCTCTGAAATGATTTTAGGCAAGATATGAACACTTGCTTGGATACAATTTTTCTTCTATCTAATGTTATAAATGGAATTAGATGCAATCGTGCATCAGAAAGAGATCTACCCCAGATTACTGATAAAGGATCTTTTTCTGTCATGAGGCAAGAATCTTTCAACAACATTAAATTCCTCAAGGAAGTACAACCAGAAACATCTCAGCCTAGGAAAAAGCCAGCCTGGGACCTCATAAGCCCTCTCTTGAGGCTGTCTTGCATAGAATTATTTATTGTTATAGCCAGGCACTGGGATGTGCCTGCTCCTTTGAAGCTGGAGACAGACCTTATACATAAATTGGTTTAAGTGATCAGAAACTGGTTGAAACCTGTAACAGAACAGATGTTCACTGCACATAAACCAGTTTGAAAATGGCTGAAACTGGTTTGAAATAAACCCGCTAAAATGTAGTATCAGACTTAACTGATTTGGGTCAAACCAGTTTATGTAATGTCTGTTCCAGACCCCTAGCTGGTTTAAAATAAACCAGACTCCCCCAGTATCTCAGCGTGCTTTCTGGGCTGAGTGGGGCTCTGCTCCACAACAGAGCTGGCCCCTCCCCTCTGCTCCCTGGCTGGACCTCTGACAGAGGCTGCAGAAACAGCAGGATCTGCCTGGCTTCCCTCACTGCTCAAGCAGGAATACCCTACCTCTTCCTCCCTCCCATCTCCCACAGCACAGACCCCAGCCCCATGGACTCTAGGCATGTGGTATGCTAGCTAATGCCAAGAGGTGTCTATGTCTATGTATCTCTCCAATTTCACTGGGACAGGCAGACAGAACAGTGACCACTTAGGGCTTTTTGGAGCTAATCAACAGGTCAGCCTGTAAACTGTTTAAGAAGAGTTTGAACTAATGGAGAGAGGCTATTGTTTTGCTGATGAGGTGATAAACACTGTTATCATTCCCCTGCCGGCTTGCTTGCCTGCTAGTTTGCTGCAGACAAAATAAAGAAGCAGGGAGGTAGATTGAAAAAGCTCTGTATCATCAGCAGATGAATGCACTGCACCCCCCACCTCAGAGATCTAGCAGGGGGCTGGGGGCTGGCAACACTCCGGACCCTTGAGCAGCCAGTGGGGAAAAGCCTGGAATGGTGCAGGCAGACCTCCTTAATCAAAGCATCCTAGCTGGGGCATGGCCATGCCCCCCTCAGCTCAGCATTGTACAAGGGAAGGGAGGGCTGCTCTAGCGTCCCCTAACTTCTAGCCTGAGTCACTGCAGGCATATGCCTGAATTTCCTCAGTCCAGAGAGAATGTCTGTCCAATTACAAACTGGTTCAGCCTAGCTAAGTTAGACTAACATGCGAACATTAAATCAATTCAGGATCAGGCTTTCTGTACATTTGTCCCTAGCCTAAGGGAGCAAGCAGCCTGAGGGGCTCTGTTTTATGTTTAGCCTATAGAAGGCTTGAGAGCCTGCCAGAGACCAGATGTTCATCATTAAGTTGTACTAGCAGTTTAGCCTGGTAGCCTACAAGGGCAGGCAAGGTTTACTTAAAAGGCCAGCAGCTCAGCAGGGGCTTAGAGTGCGGCCCAGCTGGTGGTGCAAAGGCCTAGAGAGTAGCCAATGAAAATTCAGTAGCCAATCTGATTTGGAGGAGATTCGGCCTGAGTTAGGGGCCAAATCTCTGAATCTGAATCAAATCTGGAGACCCATTAAAAGGTCCGAATAGAATTGGAAGCCTCCGAATCGATTCAGAGATTCAGGCAGTTCCCACTCTCCATAGCAGGGAGCTGGGCCTGGGCTACATGCTGGTAAGTAGGTGGGGCTGGAGGAGTGAGGAGGAGACCATGGGGGGATCCTGCCTGGCCCCATCCCCCGCCAACTCCCCCAGGCCCCTCTGAGTGCTGCCCCACCTGGCCCGAGCCTAAGGTAAAGCCTGGAGAGGGGCCCATGAGTCTGAGAGGGGCTGGAAGTGGGACTGGGGGCCCTGGGAACCAAAAGGGGTCAAATGTGTGAACTGAACATCATAGTGAAAACACCTGCGAGGCTTGGGGCATGGTGCAGGGGAGGAACAGAGCCATGCAATTTTCCCAGAGGCATAGTCAGGCTGAAAGAGAGATCCGGTGGGGAATTGTTAGGATTAAGGCTCACTCAAAGGCCTAAGGGAAGCCTTCTTTAACCAACCTTTAAGAAGAAGAACAAGGCATGGTGGGCAAGCAGCCTAGCAATCTTTCACAATGGCACACTCAGGGATCAGAGTCTGAGCTAGGCAGGAGCCACAAGGCCACCAGGGGATGTCATGGTTGCTCTGTGGCCACAAGCCTGTCTCAATTGCCAACACCTCGACTGCAAAGAGTAGCTGCAGAGGGTTCACTGGCACTAGAAGGGAGTCCACTAGCTTGCACTGCATTAGTGATGGCGAGCTGTTCTGTTTGTTAGGCTGGAAGCTCTTGGGCTCTTTTTCTGGTCTCAATTATTGACCTATTTTGTGGTCTTTAAATCACTTAAAACTTTGTGCCTTTGTCTCCTCCTCTATAAAATATTTGTTCTAAACAGGTCTTGCAAGGCTGAGAGGATTAATATTAAGCAATTAGAGATGTCCACATTAGAGATTTTCAAATGTAAAGCCTTATAGAAGTGGAAAGTATTAATGACACTTTTCCTACTAGCTCCTAAGGTACTCTAGGTAATTTACTGCAGTACTTTTTAAATACTCATTTTTTTTTTCAGTTCAACCAGGTAAGTGTGAAAAGTACTGTAAGATCTCCAATAAGCAACCCCCTTTGGTACCCTGTTGATTAGTTTTTGAGCCCCATTCTCACATACAAGTGTTAGGACCTTTTTTCATTGGGGTATGTTTTGCTTGCAACTATGCTGTCATCATTTTATTCTACAGTAGGATGCATGTGTTCAAAAAGAGAGTAACTACACTTGTTTATGTCTGTAACCTGTGTCATTCTAGTCTACTGTTCCTCCTTGCATATGTCACATTTGCAGTTGTAGGTCATTGCCATTAAGATTGTGAGGGGAATCCCCTCCTGTCTTCTAGATGTTTTCTGTGAAGTGCTTATTACACTTGCAAATGATGTAAGGTAAGCAAGCAAAAAATGAGAACGAGTTTTCAGGTGGAGCTTATTATAGTTATGTCTCTCAAATTCTCTTGCCTTTCTTGTGGGTGGGGGGGTTAGACAGAAGCCAAGCAGAATAAAACAGGCAAAGGGATAAACTTCAGTTTGTCTCAAGGGAAAAACAAAAATGCTTATTTTAGCTTTTGGTTGTGAAGCAAATATCATCTTTCTGTCAGAGCACTGAGAACTGAAAACATAGCACACATTTTTACTGATTCTGTAGACCTCAAAGCACTGAGTACGCTTCAGTTTGGATTGTGTGAGGACAGCACACTGAGGTCAATTTCTGCCCCTAAGCACAGGATCATTTGCCTTTGAAGAACTGCACTGATTTACACTGGACTCAGTCACTGGGTGATTCTTCTTTGTTAATGACCTATCTGAAGCTTTTTTCCAGCTACTGAAATCTGTACACAGGAATGACAGTGCCTGTTTACCTACCCCTTCCAGAAAATAGCTCCCCACCCCCAGGAGCACATTCAGGGATTCCAAGAAGAAACTTGTGTCAAGGTTGCCCAGGAGGGCAAGCTGTCATCTGTTGCTTTCATTACCAATGCACTTGCTGTCTCTCCTTCCTCACAAGTTAGGGACTTCTCTTATTACACAGCTACACATTAACACTCAAAGGACACTTAGGCGTCTCTTCATTTCAGTAGGAGAGTCTTGTCTGAGCAGGCAAACCAGGTTGCCAGTGGATCAGTTATGGTAACTCACTAGGGGTTCTCTCCCCCTTTCTAATATTAAGCGTGTGATGTAATGACAGACTTTAACAGGACCACCGATAGGATCTTCTGGTGCAAAAGGTAACCCCTTAATTTAACAGCCACTTCTGTGTGCCTTTACCTACCATTCTCAGTGATTTTAACTGCTCTCAGGTTTCAGTAGAAAGGATCTAGACAGTGAGAGATCTTCCCCCTCTCTTGCTCCCTAAGATTCTGACTCAGCTGTCCTTGGGGATGCACAACAAAGCTGATCCATTTTCCCAGGCCCCCTGTATCCAATGGGTTGACTTGGGATGGGGTGGAATTCTAGTTCCATTGAAGTTGACAGAAAAGCTCCAATTGATTTAAAAGGGGCTAAGATTTTACCCACTACATGTAGATGGAAACAGCCTAATTTCCGGTGAGATTTTTTAAAACAAATATAGACAGAATTTGTTTAAAAGCATGCATATGTAAATACATATGTACTCAGAGCCCAGGGTGAGCAAACTTTTGGTAAATTAAACACATTATTTATAATGGAACTTAACAAGTTCCAGGCACAGTATCGCTACTCTCTATTTGTCACCATGCCTCTATGAGATAAACAGGCAATATTATTAATCTCCTGCATATATGGGGAATCAGGAAGAATGAAGAAGGGACTTGCACATGGTGAGTTAGTGGCAGAGCCAGTATCAAACTGCAGGCTCCTGACTTTGACCTTTGTGCTCATTCCTCCAAATAAAAATAATTGCATTCCTAATCCTCTTTTTCCTGAGTCTTTAAGGATGGTATGCAGACTTTGAGATATTACAAGTCATCATGGAAGATTATCAACTCCTCACTACTACCGGATACTCAAATAGCTATGGCAGCAAACAGATGCCCACTTCCATTTGGTGAAAATGAAGGGGTCAGCATCCTCAGAGTGCAGTAGATGAGCCTCACCCCTGAAACCCACTTTTGTGATTGCATCCCCCCTGCCAGGTAAGTATCATCTGCCCTAGAAGAATGTGTCTCTGTCCTGTAATCCACACAGCTGTGATCTCCAAAATTCCCTACTGCAATTTTCCTTCTGAAAATGAAACTGCATGCTTTGAAAATGCATCAGCCTGTCTTTTAAAAAGACCAAATCCTTCTGATGCTCTGCTCTCTGTGCTGTCCCCCATATAAATTCAGAATGCAGTCAGTAAGCTTTAATTATTCAAAAAGTTGCCTCTCCCCCAAGACCATGGCCCGCTGTGTTCCACTGAACAAGAATTCTGCGCACCAGCAAGGATGGTTTGTGACTGCAAGGGACAGGACTTCTACAGGAGCTGGACTTAAGGGTAGGGAGCTCACTCCCTCACAAGTAATACAAGTGACAGTGGGTCTCACTGCACTCAAAGCAAAAGTGCCACAAACTTCTTCAAGTCAACTTTCCCCATGTACAAATGCTCCCAAAACCTCATTGCTCCCTGGGAAAGGAGATAAAGACTATTGTGAGAGGGTATTTTTACTGATTACTTGGTGGTACTCAAGTTCTACAGTGGTAGGCAGCAATATAAAACCCTGATTAGACGGGTAGGTAAAGAGCAACTCTGGCATAAAACCTCCTTGTTGCAACTCCCTGAATGAAACAGGTGGCAGGAGGAAACTGATTAGAAAACCCAAGTTTTCTTGTGACATAGGGCCCAGTCCTGTGCTGTGCTATGGGTTAGGACAGCAGGGAGTGGGAGCCCCTTTCCCAGCACATATGCCAAGAAAGTTGGCAACATAATGCTCAAAAGGGAGCTGTGGGGTGGGATGTACATTATTGGATGGACTGTATCCAGAGGCATAACTAGGAATTTTGGCATCCTGGGTGGGAGAGAGGAGATGCTGAGTACCAGAGAGCAAGGGATGAGGATGCCACTAGGGAGTCTTTCCTCAGTGCCCATGATGCCACCTCCATGCGAGCTCCAGCCCCACTGCTGCTGTAGTTGGGGCTCCATGGGGGCTGCCATTTTGGTGTTCCCTCTAAATCAGCACCAGGGGCTGGTGCCCAGCTTACTCATCTTTAGTTACGGTACTGACTATAGATCAACTGGACACTGTCAATCCCTTAACCAAAAAGCACGTCTGTGGTGGTTTGAGCCATTAGTCAGAGATGCATTGCTCCATTTAAAGTAACAGCACTACACAACTATTTGCTTCCTCAGCCTGCTTCACTGAATCCTGCACCAATGAGAGGAATTGTGGAGCAGAGGACAACTCCGCATTGCAGTTGCCAGGGCCGTGTCAGGATTTGACCCAAACACTTGACTGGCAAATTCAAGGACAGCATTTGCTTACAGAAATAAGCACTTGCTATCACACATTTTGTAAAAAGAGCATGAGCTGTGGTTCCAACAGAAAGAACCACTGCCAAGAAATAGGAATTTGGTGAAATAATTAAATACTTATTTGATTAGTCTTAGGAGCAGGCATACACACTGAGATCTTTCAGAGTGAGGAGAGTCCCTAATCTGGTCACAAATCTCTGCCAGATTCTGACAGAAGCTCTCTTACCTCTGCCAGATTCTGATAGAAGACCACAAGAAGAAGTGAAGTCTGCAGTTTTTCCTGCCTGCTCTGGGACAGCTCTTTGATCCGATGCCTTCTGTCTAGTATGGAGCTCAATTTGTGCTGAATCTGTATCCCTCCTAATCCACCTTTCTTCAGGAGTCTGCTGGCCTGGTCCTGAAGAGAAGTCACCTAAAAGGAAAACAAATTGGAAATCACAGTCTGGCCATTATGAAAGGAAACAATAAGAAAGGCTTCTTTCTTTCTTCTACCTGAAAAGAATCTCCTTGAATCTTTGGAGAGGCAGGAAAGCAAGGAGAAACTGAGGATCATAAAGAAGTAGGGCTGGAAGGAACCTCAAGAGGTCACTAAGTCCAACCTCCTGCTTGAGGCATGTTTATCCTTATCTAAACCACCCTATACAAATCCAATGTCTAATTTATTAGCAAAACCATACAGTCAACCTTGACACAACCACTGGTAAACCAGGGGGACCATTGCAGTAAATGTTCTGCCATTGCAAAGGTTGTTAAAATATGCAGAGGGCCATGTCCCACACTACAGAGGAAGGAAGAACCCTCACAGTCTGCACCAATCTGATCATGGGGTAAAATTCCTTCCTGACGCCAAATATGGCAATTGATCTGACCCTAAGCTGGGGGGCAGAGGTGGGGGGGGGCAAGATCCTCTAGCCAGGAACATCAGAGTTTAAGTCCCAGAAGAATCACTGGCACATACTGGTCAAAATCCCCAGCCTTGGCTGCAGCTAACCCCAAATGCTGCTGAGGAAAGTTGAAAAAAAAAGAAAACATCTTGACATGTAGCAGCAGGAGTGGCGAAAAACACTTCTGGCCCTGTGTGGTAATCAGCAAAGTCCAAAATCATGGGAAATACCCATAGTATAACATAGGCATATCTACTCCTAGATCACCCCTGGCCAATGCCTGTCCAATCTCAGAGAAACAGAGAAAATTAGGGTTGTAAGGGACCCCAGGAGCTCATCTAGTTTAAGCCCCTGCTCAAAGCAGGACCATTCCCAACTATGGCTTTGTCTACCTGAATCTTGAAAACCTTCAAGGATGGAGATTCCACAACCTCTCTGGGCAGCCTGTTCCACTGCTTTGCTACTCTCCTAGTGAAAGAGTTTTTTCCTAGTATCTAACCTCAACTTCTATTGACGATGGAGAGTCCAAAACGTCCCTAACAGTCTATTCCATTACCTCACTGTTTTAACAGTGATTAAGTTTTTTCTGATATCCAATCTAATCCTACTTTGCTGCAACTTAGAGCCATTAGTCTGTGTGAAAGATGGGAACAAGCTAATACAATTTAATAAGGTGTACTACAATACATTTCTGGGCACTGTGCTGCACATCATGCCTATTTAAGAGCTACCTAGTAACTATGAGTTAAAGTAGACACTCAGTTAGCTGTTTGCAGTATACAGCCTCTTACCCACAGCTGAGCAGCTCTGCTTCTATTGTACAGAGAGCAGGGGAATGCAAATACACCAGCCACTTCATTACTGATTTCACACGTAAACACAGTGTATATATTTAAATAACCTGTTCCCTCTGCTCTTTTATGTTAACTACTTTATTTACTTGGTGTACATGTCCATTGTATTTTTGCAGGAAAAATAAGAATTTCAGTTATTTTCAGCAAACAATAATATAGCTTCTTTCTAAGATTTTATCTGGTAAGTCCCAGCATAGTGTAATTTTCCTACATATTACCAGTCAGCACAGCCAGGGCACTGTTTGAAGCTTCTCTGAGTTATAGACTTCCTATTTCACTAGACTTCCATTAAGGCTCCCTAGTGCTGCTTGTTTGGCTCAAGCATACCAGCCTAAATCAACAGTTCTGTGCTTCATTTGCAAAAAATACCTCCTCCCTTGTACTTGACAAAGTACTCTTTGTTTTTTACCTTCTCATCCTGTGAGGCCAGGAGCTTCTCAAAAGCCTCATGTTTCCTGATCAGTTGCTCCACCTCATCTACCGAGTCTTCCAGGTCACTGGTTTTCAAATAAATCTACAATCAAAAGTTGAATAGTAGTCTGAACAGCGTTGTTAGATGTGAGTATTGAATTAATCCAAATTGCATTTTAGTGCTTTTTCAAGTGAGACACTAATAGGACGCCTGAGAATTTGCACCAGCAAGGACCAGGCCCAAAACAATGAATTGGGGAATGTTAAGCAATACAAGAGAAAACTTACCAGGATGATATGGTAGCATTGCCTGCATCTGGGCATTGACAGAAAGGTGTGAGGTAGCTTGCCTATTACCTGCCCTGCTTGGCCTATTAACTGCTGTTCAGTAGAGTACTGGAAGAGTTAAGCATGATGATAATGCATTCTTAGAGCTAAGTGAAGAGTGTGGAAATGCAAGTGTTGAAGTTGTTTGCTAGTGCTATCAATCTCTGATTCAGACACACTTTAGTCTGGAATAGGGGAGCAGCTTTTAGGCAATTGGTCTCTGCTTAATTCACTTCTGATGCTTTTGCTTGCCAAGTACCTCATCTGCAGGTCTTTGGCACCGCATGTATGTCCAACAAGTTATGGAGGTATTTAGGGGAATCAACTGCCCGGGTAGATATCTCCAAATACACTGAAACTGTGCAAATTTTCCAATTACATAATAAACACCTTTACTGCCTTACCACCAACCAAAAGTAAACTGATGAAGGAAGCTTCTTGTAATGTGTTGCATTTCTTTAGTATGAGTTGTCATTTAGTTCATTCTCCTTTTCAGTGAGACCGAGAAGAGCAGCACAACCCCCACAATGGATGAGACTGCTATGACAAGGCATGACAGAGCATTAGTGGCTGGCCTGGTTTACAGTGGGGTAAGCACAACATGGCTGGGCAGACTTCTGGAGCTAATGCTGCAACAAGGGGTTTAACTTAAAAGATTTTATACAGCACTGCATAATTCATCACATAATGTAATGGAAACATAAGTGTTTGGCTGAGGAAGAGAAATTCTACATAGTAACTCTATCTGGATAAAGTATGATGGAAGAAAAATTTGAGACCCTGGGTATAAATTAAAGGAATTTAGAGTTGGGGAGAAACAGAATGGAATTACAGAAGCAACAGGAAGGTCAACACTCGTGGAAGAAGTCTGATCTGGAACACAGGCAAATTGGTTTTCCACAGCATCTATGTGCATAGGAAAAACAACGTTGTCCACAAACAGTTCACACAATTTGCAAAATATTCTAATTATGATCGAAGTCACAGCATTATATATCTCAGGGCAAGGACATTCTTCCTGAGTTACACTGGAAAAGTAATTATAAAACTATCTACTTGGCAAGAATCATCCAACAAACTTCTCATCCTTCACTGCAACTCCCAGAGGAGAGGTTTACCTGGAATATTTTATGTACATGGTATAATCCAGACCTTTTGTTGATGATGAAATCTTTGGACAGAGAGATCCATTCCTGGACTTGTGTTCCAATTCATTTTTGGAAGATAATTTGAGATGAATATTTTGCGCACACAGTACGCTGTCCAGAGCAGTATTGAATCCAATCCAGATATATCAGCGGTCCATACTAATCCATTCATAAGTATGAAAGGTTAATTCCCATCCCCCACTCAACTTTAGCTGCAAGGGCCTCCTGATAGTATGCCTAGGCTCTTAATGGGTTCACCATAGATAGCATTGGGACAAACAAGGTGCTGCCTTATCATTAAGGACTATTTCATGTTAAACCAAAGCCCAGTTTTGAATTCCATGTTGTTCTGTCTCCTTCTATCTCACATTTTAGGCATATATTCAGAGAAAAAAATTCTGTTTGTCTTTTAATAATCTTTTTTGATTGGGCTTTTTGGAGCACACACATGCTACTGATCTGTCTCCGGAACGAAGTGACATGTCATTTTTAACACTAGAGATAGGAATTACGTGGGACAAGGCAGTGCCAAGCAGAGGTACTTAAGCTAGCTTTAAAAAAGCAAGTTCTGGAACCAGAAGCAGCGTAGCTGGAAGAAGTATAGCAGCAGAGCTAATTAGGTTAGGCAGAGTGCTGTGTTATTGTGGCTATATACCTCCTAATAGCTGAAGTACCTCTGAACAAGGTACCTTTGCACAGAACTGCATTGTACCATGTAGATATAATGATAAACACCTGATCCCAGCTCCAGTCTTAGTGATTTCAACAAGACTTGGATCAGGTTCTCAAAGTAGTGCAGCTAACTTTTAGTGCAGAGTAAAAGAGAATTGACTTACAAGCTTCTGGTATTATAGGGGTGGTACCAACAGTGCAAGTACGGTTGAAAGAAAGCATGTCCAAGCTTGAGGAGTTTGTGTGTGGTAAAAAACTTTCCCTTATGAATTTAAATTGCAATCTTAATATAAAGATTAAAAAAAAAAAATCAGGAGAATTGAAGCATTTTACCATTAGGCATTTGTTACACCAATCTGAAAGCAGAATGGAAACTGGCTCTTAGACTGCCATTGGCCCTTTGCCAATTACATCATTTCCTTTGGCAATAGAAGGCTGCCTGTGAGAGGTCCCCGACCTGCCCTCCTCCTCCCCCCCTCCCTTTAATGAGAAATATTAATTTCAAATGCATTGCACTGCATAGTTCTGACCAGGTAACCTACAGGGTTACCCAGGGCCCCACATTGCATACAATGGGTATAGACTTTCAGGTTTGTTTCTCTTCTGTGCTGAATCACCTCCACCAGGAATTTAATTCTCAGCTACAAAAAGTACTGCAGACTGGAACATTTCCTATAAAACAACCTCATTTTAAAATGAAAATTTGCAAAGACTTTAAAGGCACACAGTGGACTTGGCCCTTTTCAGGATATATCTTGGTTCTCTAAGTGTTTCTTTTCATTAAGAAGGCACAGCACTGAAAAACACTGAGGCTTTCAAGTCCACTGCAAATGCAGTTTTACTGCTGCTCAGTTCACTGAAAATGAATTCAACAATACTGTCATTCTAAAAGGCATCCAATAACACCGAGCAGAACAATACTAAATATGAAGCTATTTAGGTCCATCAATAAAAATAACTGTTCAGATTATGACAGCACAACACATGCCAAAAAAGATAAGAGTGTTTTTGAGAAAACCTGGAGGAAACATTTTAATGATTAGGATAAGGATGTTCTCAGGACACTACAACCTTGGGTTCATGCACACTTACTAGAAATTGATTCAGCTTAAAGAGAAGTTTGCCAAATTAATAATTTTTCCCCCTTGGAACAGGAGCTATTGTAATTCATCACTTGATTAAACTCTTGAAGCACTCCCTATCTCAGCTTCATCTCTTCAATCTGTGACCAGCTCTAAAGTATTCTACTTACCACACTTGGCCAATGCTGCACCTGTTCTGCACAAGACACCAAGTGAAGTCTGTGAGTATTCTAAGCGCAAGTTAACAGCAAGAAGAGGCTAACTGCTACCACATTTAAACCCCTGCAACATCATAGCAAAGACCAAATTCTCTATGAATGCAGGTGGAAGCAAATGCAGATATTAACTTGTCATTAAAAAAGTACATTAAAAATGCATATTTTAAAAGAGAACAACAACACTTAATCTGTTTTAGCAGAAGTAAATAAATGCATGTAATACAGTCACAGTTTATTGTTCAGTTATTTTTACTATGCATGACATTCAGTTAAAAGGTACAATTACATCACTATGCCTTATTTTAAGCAGAAGACACACTAGGTTGCTCATAAAACTATATACATATTTTAAAGCCTCACAAGGTGCTTTGGATATATTTAAAGATGAGCCTTCCACCCTCCAACTGTATGCTTTTTATTTTATTTTATTTTTTACATATAAGAATATAACTATAAGACATGGAGCTCGACTGACATACACATAGGAAATTTATGGAGCTCTGTCAATATTTGATTTTTAGCTCTGGTATATATCAGAAGAACCCAGCCCAGAAGTTATAGGTTAAAAAACAGAATCCTAATACTTTTTACAATATAATCATTAATAAAATATTCACTTATGAAATATTTTACACGAAGACTTAGACTAAATCCCCTACAGCTCTTCCAGGTTTCATTAATAAGACATTGACAGGATTTCCAAATTTCACTGGATACAGAGACTGAATTCCTTGTATCCCACACAAAAGAGTAGTCTCTAGCTCTCTCTCATTTTCAGGGTACAGGGTAAGGAAGGAATTTATGAGTACTTGAATGTATTAATTTTAGAAAACAAGGATTAACAATTAAAAAACTAAAGAAATTAACCATTTAGAAACACAGGAAATGTCGACAAATTAGTAAGAAAAAAACCTGAGGCTATTTACAGATTGCTGTAGTGACTAACTAGAAGAAGAAATGATTCTTGGCTCTACAGGCTTGGTTCTGCAAGACTCTGAGCACTATGGCTGGGATTTTCCAAGGCACTTAATTTCATGTTTAACTTTAAGCATGAGCTATTACTGGGGCTACAGAAATGCTTAAAGTTAAGCATGTGCTTATGTGCTATGTTGGATTAGATCAGAGTGCTTAGCACCTTGTAGGATCTCTCCTTAACTGCAGCCATAGTAACAACAAAACAGAAATAACATATACAAGTCCACCCCACCAGTTAAGTCATCTGTAGGGAATAGGAGCATACCCAGAAGAAGAAAACGAGGATGAATCCACATGGCTTAGTTATTTCTGCCCCAAAGTTCTGTTTACAAATGTTCCTAGAATGGAATGGAAATCTTCACCACTCTCCTCCCAGCTCCAAAGGAGGCAATGTTGACAGCAATAGATGGACACCACGCACTTTCCCCAGCTCTGTGTGATGCGTTTGCAGTGCAAGCTGGTGTGTTTGTTAAGAGAGTGTCAGGATCTACGCCTCCTACAATGCAAGCATCTGGGGAAGGCCTCAAGCCACATGTTGCCCAATGTTTCTGAGTACAGAGCAATTTTGGACAGCAAACTGGATTCACAGATAGAGAGAAGCCATCCCCTGGCCCCACAGTGTGAAGGGATGGGCCAGCTGCATCTGGATCATGTGTCCTGATAAATACAGTGGATGTTTGACTCTTTCTGAATTCTCTTACCACCTGGATAGGTACAGTAGTCCAAGGGGTGGCAAGTATCAGGGTTATTTTGGAAACCTTATGGTGAGCCGGTGTTAGCCTATCACAGGGAGCCTCCCCAAACTTTGTTCCAGATGCTGGATGGTTCTGGAAGATGACCAAATCTGGATCAAAATCAGTCTGAGTGACTTCACTTCTAGCAGGAGAACCTTTTCCTTCAGTCAGCACAGCTGGTGACAACCATATCTCTCTGGAGGCTGTTTGCTGAGGAACACCAGAGCACTTAGCAGAGGAAGTCACATGAAATCTTGTAATTTGAAGAGCTGGAGGCTCAGCTGAAGGAAAGCCTTGTTTAGGTACCTGGGATCCTGTTGGGAGACCAGCTGATTTAGCAGATACCTTCTCCAGCTGTGGCATCAGAATGCTAGAATAAGCATGACTGCTTACTGGGGTATCAGCCCTAAAAGGCTTTATTGTCAAGCTGCAAGTTGAAATGTACAGATTCATTGAAGCATGGAGGTCTGGGATTCGAACGCTGCACTGACTATAGCCATGTTGGGGTGAGACTGAGTGACCAGGTGTCAGAGTTGCCGGCAGACCTTTGCTGTGGAGTGGTGAACTAGCTGGAATGGCAGAAAGAGCTACATCCAGACGCGATGTCCAGCTTAGTGGAGTTTTTAAGGAAGAGACGTCAGAAGGCAAAGAAATTGCAAGCTGCATGGGACCAATTTTATCAGTAGAAGATTGACAGGTACTTTGATCTCTTCCTGAATATTGCTTACAAGATGCAGGTGTAGACCAAAGGCCAAAACTCCTATGTCCATTGCCCTGAGGATCTTTGTGAAGCGTGGAACTCTTAGATGTCATGTCAGATGGATTAACATACTGGGGATCTTTCCTGAAACCTCTCTTCCTATTTGTATGAGCCAGGATGATGTCTAACCTTGAACAGTAAGCCCCAGAAGATATGCTGCTTGGTGATGAGGTGGCATTTCTTGGCACATTTTCTGCTGCTGATTGACTACCTGGAAGATACCATGCTGACGATGGCCATTTTTGGAAAGGCTTGTCCCGTATAGCTGATTCGAAAGTTGGTGGTGGGGTCACTCTACTGGAAGACAGCATCACCTCCACAGTGGAAACATAGATTGGTGCAGATGAATGTTTGCAGTAATGGTCCCTGCATGACATTCTGCAGCCTAGTCTTACCCTGTGTAAAACTAAAGCCGCAGAAACTTGCCTTTCCCCTTCTTTTTAAAACAAAGTCCTAATCCTTTTTCCTTTGGCACTGGAAATTTCCATTCTTCCTCTGATGTGAAGGAGCAAGAGGTTAATAAGCATTCTTCTGAAAAAAAATGATAAACTAAAAAAATCCACATTCAAAATAAAGAGCGCTATTTCTTCAACACCTCCAGTACCATCAGCACCTTTCCCGTCTGCAAAGTGATATGAGAGTGTGATGGGCTGAAAGATAAATTACTGACTGTGAGTCTCTGCTCTCTGAGTGTTCTGATAGTAAGACTGCAGACGGAGGAGGAGGGAGCCAAGAGTGCTAGCCAGAGACAGACCGTGAACTTGCTGTTACTTTGCTTGTGAAAAAGCCCGAAGCAGTTAACCTGAGCAAAGCATCTGTTGTCTTCAGGAGCTTAGAAGAAAGCAGAGCATACAGAGCTCCTCTTCTGTTGAAAAACAGAGCAAGTTTTCCTTTCTTTTCTTCTTCAGTTGCTGCCGGTCTGCACTCAAAGTTGCAAGACCTCTGTTCACAAGTCTTAAGAGAATTTCCTACAATGATTCCCAGCAATGGCACAACAGAATTCAGTAATAAAAGAGAGAGGTTTGTCTAATTTCCTCCACATGTGCTCTATTTTCTTTAGCATAGAACAATCCTAGACTATACTCTGCTGAAATCCTGTGAACATTTAAGTAACTTGGATGTAACATAAGATGCTGGCATGAAGTCAAACCTGTCACACTGGCATGGAGGACGAATGAGAGTGCAATTCTTGTTTAAAACTCAGTGCCGGTTACTTTCTTCCTTCCCCTACTCCTTGCAGCTGGGAGAAACTTTGTGGAACATGTACACAGCATGTTCTGTGTAAGCAAACTGTCAACAACAAGGGTCTGAATGAAACTACTATGATACAGAGACACATGACCATTCTGCAGACACGTGTTGCTGCAAAACAGATGCTGCTAAGTAATGGCCCAGACAAACCTGGTCATAAAAAGTGGGGAAAGGGCTGAAATCTGTCTGACTGATGGGAATTCTTCTAAAACACATGTTCGCTTCTGTCTATTCCAAGACCAGCAAATGACAATGTTCCCCCTTGTGAAAGTGATTTGGGTGTCCACAACTGTAGCCTTGGCAACACTATTCTGGTTAAAATCTTGCTCAGAAATACCAGTTTAAACCAGTACTTTCTTTTATTCCTTCCTGACTTGCCGAGGGGGATGCATCTCACTAGACAGTCCCACTTTAGCGCTGAAGGGCTCTGTTTGAATGGAGCAAATTCTTTCTCTATTTTTCTTATAATGCTAAAAAAATTCATTCTGATCTGCTGTCCATGCCCTTCATGAATCAAATTGCAGCCATGCTGTCAGTAGATAGAGGGCACCAGATGCAGAGGACATCAGCACACCCCTCTATATTTTTTCTTTGTTTAAATGGATGTCCAGAAGCAGAATATGTGGCAAGATTTGGTGAGGAATTCCCACAGAGAGAGATAAGAGAACAGAAGTGACATGGAGATTTGCCAGACAAGAACTCTGCATACAAGGGCATCGTAGCTTCAGTGCTATCATTTAGAACCCAATCTTGTGCAAATACAACTCCACACTTAAATGGGCATATAGCATTTGCATGGCTAAAACTGGAAGATGCAACTGTAAGCTGAAGAAAAATAGTGGTAGGAGGCCCAATGACCTAGTGGTTAGGACACTTGCCCAAGGAGACTAAGGGCACTTTTCCACGTGCTCCAGGGGTGGTGGTGATGGTGGTGGGGGTGCCGTGCTTTAATTAGAGCGGTTCCAAGAGTTCCTCTAATTAAAGCACTGCAGTGTCTTGTGTACCAGCATCCCTGCACTTCAAAGTGGCGGCAGAGGTGCTTGACCTAAAGCTCGTTTGATGAGCTCTAAGTTCCCCTGCTGCCATTTTGAAGTGTAGGGATATTGATACATGGGATGCTGGAGGATGCTAGAGTGCAGTAATTACCATGCTCCCCCAGACTCAATTAGTCAAGTAATTACTGTACAGCTCATCATAGCAGGGCTCCGTGCTTGTGCACAGGCACCCTCAGATTCTAGGCCCCTTCTCACTCAGCAGTAGTTTGAACCTACAGTTTCCACTTAACCAGAAAAATGCCCTAACCACCAGGTGCTGGGATAAGAGCACCCTCTCTCTCTCTCCTGTTAGAGAAGACCCAGAGAGAGAGAGAGAGATGCAAAACAGAAGAGCAAATTAGAGGAAATGTGGCTCAGTAAGATGGGCACTACTCTTGAAATGAAGCAGACCCTAATTCTTCACCAGGGGCTTGTCTCAATGGGACACAAGGTACCCCACTGCTGTCTATTCATTTTATACAGTGACTATTGAATACAATAGGCAGAAACCCCACTTGGAGCAAGAACAAGCAACAAATTCCCAAACCTGTTTTAATAAATTAAGAACAGGACTTGAAGCTCCAATTTAAAGTGGAATTTGTAAAGTATAAATGAGATATGTTAACAATCTGAAGCTTTGATTTGTGAGCCACACTGAGGTCATTTGGACCAATTTCATCATCTTTGTGATATGTTTGTTCAATACCAGGTGGAGAGAGTTGTTGTGGATTAACTATGAGGTGGCAAAGTCACAAATCATGGCAACAAAGTTCTCACTTTAAAGGCAAGTGAGTAATTCCCGGGTCTTTCAAAGGCAGAAGAAATGTATTTCTCAATCTGAACTTCCCCTGAGGCCTCATATCACCTCAAAGATCTGTCTTCATGTAACATAGCCTATTATAGCAAGTTCAACCTGACACCTCTTATGTGTTTCCTGGGTTAAATTTGAGTCTTCCTCCATCTACTATTTTTTTCCCACAAATTGTAATATCCCAATGATGGCAGAAGCTGCATCAGTGAAGGAGACATATTTTTGGTGGTGATCCACATATACATGACATACACATCCGTGGTATTTCATAATCTCTCTGACTAATCTTATGCAGATGTTCTGCCTTTGATTTCAATAGGAGGAGACCTCTCAAAAAACCCCCACTTGCTCTGGCTGGGAGTGAACTGATTTTTCTATTTTATGAAAATAATTAAGTGAACAGATCCCCTGCAAGTCTGTGCAAACTGAGTTCTCAGCAACAAAACAGTAGGGCTGTGAGAAGCTTCAGTCCCTGATTTGATTTAGTGGAGATTCGGCCTGATTCAGTGGCTGAATCTCTGAATCTGAATCAAATCAGAGGACCCTTTAATTCTTCCGAATGAAATAGGAACCCTCCAAATCGATTCGGAGAGATTCAGAGACTTTAGACATAGCTTTAAGTGTTTTTCCTACATATCTCCAGGTAGCAGGGGCTCATGACTGCTGTGATGCTGGAATGCATGGAGTGTCCCACAAAAGCACTGGGGGCTTCCCAGCACACTCAGCAGCAGACCTGGAAGTGGAGCAGAAGCACTTCTGGTCCACTTCTGGGTCTGCTGGGGAGCACGCAGGGGGCCTCCCCCCGGCTCAGCAACTGGTGTCTCCTGGGTTGGGGGGGGGCACCCGGGGTTCCCCTGTGGCTGATTGCCAAGCCAGGGGGGTGCGGGGCCCAGTGCACTGCCTGGCAGATCTGGAAGTGGAGCAGAAGTACTTCTAACAGAAGTACTTTGCCGCTGAGCATATGGAGGGCTCCCTGCACTCCTGTGGGATGCTCCATGTAACCCAGCATTGCAGAGATCACGAGTCACGCCTGCTACCTCAAGATATGTAGAAAAAACTTTTAAAGCTGTGTCTATGTCCAAATTGCTAATTCTCTGAATCAGCATCAAATCTTCAGATTCTGATTCAGCTGAATCAAACTGGGGACAGTGATCTGCATCACCAAATCTAATTGCTTCCCTGATTCAGGCTGAATCCGAATCAAATAGGGCCCACTTTGCACACCCCTACAAAACAGTAAACAACAACAAACTGGGTAAATACATTGGGAATGAAAAATCATTTCACTCAATAAAAGATACAGTAGACAAAAAATTGATATCAAATAAAAAAACTTTTTCCAATGTTTGAAGATTCTTATGTCATTCATAATGAGGCTGTAATGGCATATCAATCCATTGTCACACAATGGAAGTAGGCATTTTAAAATCTGTCATTAGTTAAACAAAAAATGAAAACGTATAGTGTAGAACTGTGAGACACTTTACTTAAGAAACGTGAGACCAGGTGAAACTCTCGTGGTTTCAGATTTCAATACAAATTTAGTACTTAGGCAGACTTTGCCAAAAAGGACCAAGCGTTGGGAATTCCCAATGCTGATACATTTTCTGCAAGTGCTGAGAAGCAGTGGCTCTAAACCCATGGACTCCAAAGGGTTAAGCATTATTACATGGCTTAAGCCAGGCTTAATAGTTCAGGGTTACTTTGCTAGTGGAGCTCCATGCATGTGGCACAGCAGGAAACAGATGTGTTGCAGGGAAGCTGGCTGCCTCTGGGAAAGTTCCATTGGCACCTCTGTATGAAGCGTTTGCACAGCTGCAACTGAAGACTGATGTAAGCCTGGAACCCTTCTGTACTGCTGCCACCAGCCTCACAAATTTATTTAGCAAGAAGCATCTCCTAAAATGACTATTTTTCCAAATGAGAAGCCAGCCTGAGATATTACCTGCTTCAGCTGGATTTCACCCATTAAGCTGTCTGGCAGGCCAGTCCCTCAGCAGTATGGTAACCCTCAGCATACCTGCACAGTCTACAAAGCTGCTGGTCTGTGTAACCATATACAACAGCAGTTGCAATGGCATCCACAGGTTTTGTGGTAGGGACCATTAGGCCCAAAGCAATGGCCGCTGTGAGTAAGGAGCATATTTTAAATAGTTCTTATCCGTACAAGAAAGGGTTGGAGGGAGAAAAATCATTAATTTTTTGATGCTGGTGAAGAAACACATTTTAGGTGCTTATATCCTGCCTCAGTGTCCATTCATATGCATTCAAAATTCTGATGTTACTAAGGATCTTTTTCCTAGCCTGTTGCTTTGACCCTGCCATCCTTTGCTGTACATCACCTCACCGGTTTCCCTTCTTTATTGCATCAAGCATAAAGTAATTCAGGGCTGTCCAACTTCTACGTGGCTGTGGGCTGCACCCTGCATGGGCCACACCAACAAGAGCCACAGGCTGAGCAGGCTACAATATTGTGAGCCACAGGTGCTACCCTTCCCTGTTGCACCCAAGCTTACCAGCTTGCACTGTACCATATGCTCCCCCACTAGCATGGGCTGTGCTATGCCATGCCACTGCTTGAGGCAGGAGCAAGAAGCAAAAGTTGGAGGGAAAGCCCAGAGACCCTGGTTGCTCCTGCATCTGGAGTGATAGGGGGAGCAGCAGCCAGGTGGGAGCCTGGGAGCTTCAGACTAACCGCTCACTGGCCTCTTATGTCTCTCAGGCTGCCATTTGGACACCTTGAGCTACTTGTCTACACTACCTATCGAGTCATACTCAAATGTTCAGAGGTTGATTCTCACCTCAGATCAGCCTACAGCATCAGCTTTTATCACCCACTTGTTTAATTTTTCAACAAGCATCTCTGATTTCCCTAATACTTTCTTTCCTTCTCTCTTGAAAGCTTTGTGGACATTTACAGAGGGTCTCTCTCCTTATTTGTCTTCAAATCTTTTGTGTGACAGGCCCCTGCCTGGCATACCTGAGTGCTGCAGCTCAGGTGGCTTGGCTGTGAGCAAAGCAGCTGACACCATGTGACCAGAGGGCTGACTCCCCATTGACATGGGCCTGGAGACCATGTTTTTAAAACAGGCATGGAGGCTGAGGAAAAGCTAAGATGTGTCCGGACACCAGAGATGGAGCCAGATGCACTTCCCACCCCTAGAAGTAGTCCAATGCTTCCCCTGACAGCTGGCAGGCCCTGGGAAGCAGAGCACACATGCCTCAGGCAACCTGGGAAAACCTGGGCACAAGTTCCACAGCTGGCTGGGAGCTGGCCACACACTCTAAAACCAGACAACTCAGATGGAGTCAGAGGGTCCCATCAGCCCATGGAGGATTGAAGCCTAGGTGCAATGCTGAGCCTCTTGACCCTACTCACGGATGGCTTAACATGTCAGCAAGCTCATCCACCACTGTGGCAGAAGGACTGCCTGGGAAATTACAGGTCAGGTGGGGATGGAAAAATGCAGCCCTGTGGGCCCTGCAGGCACTAGATAAGGGTGAGCCCAGGAGGAATGGTCCATGAACCCCGTATACCTCAGCAGTGCAGCTGTGCTCCCAGAGTGTGCCAATGGGGGACAGTTGTGACACTAGACCATGAACAGACCCGGTATGGGATGCCCTGGGGCCTTGGTACACCTGACCTACTGGCTGAATGGGAAGGACCTGTGGCAAGATGACAAGTGGCCTGAAAGGAGATGGAGGGTACAGGAGTGGGGGCCCTCAACACCTTTCTCTCAGGATGGAGCAGCTCAGCACAGAGGCAAGAGTGCCCTGCCCACTGCTCAGACTGAGCTCCTTTAAGTTTTTCTTGTGTTACAATTTTTGGAGAGCAACAGGACTGTGGTGAGACCCCTGTGATGCCTTTTCTTTGTCAAGCTGCCATGTGAAGAATGAAACCTGCAACTACATCAAGACACTGCCTGGATCCACCATAACACCTGAGCAGAAAGGGGTGGGGTGTAGAGAAGGAGAAGCCCCACAGAAGATGCACAAAGGAAGGTATTCCTAAGCCCATAAAGGAACCACGGAGCACCAGTTCCAGAGGTACTGGGAACAACAAGTTGTGGTGGGCAAATAGAATCAGGTGCGGCTCACCACAGGTGGCAGAACATGGGCCTGTCCCACCTTGAAACTGTCTCCCCTTCCCCAAGATGCCTACAAAAAATTTGATAAAGATCAGGCTGCCGGTGTGCTGAGACAACTATTAATTAAGTTGACTAATACTGTCTCACAGTTTCCTTGTGCTTCCCAATCTGTTTGTATTCATCCAGTCTCTTGCTTTACATTTAGAAAGTAAGTTCTGTGTTTGTACAATGGCTATCACATAGGAGTTCTACTACACGACCAGGGGTCCTAGTTGCTATTGTAATAAAACAACAAATGACAATAATCAATGTTCCCATGTGCATCTGACCTTTACATAATTCCAGTTACATTTTTTAGGATATGTTAGTTTTAGGCAGGAAGACTTGCACCAGATGTATAATTCACTCACCTCTTGTGAGTTCAGAATCTTCTCCAGATGATTATAATCCTTATAGAACATCTGTTCTAGGTGTATCTTCTCCAGCCACGCCTTCTTCTGCTGCCACTGGTGGTACACATTTTCCTTTTCTTTCATCAATGCCTGCAACTTTTGCTGGATCTTAAAAGGACAGGCAAAGGAAAATGCTCTTAAGTTTTATAAGATCGGGGCAAGTAGGCAGTAGAAAGGGACAAGTAAGTACATTTCTTAGCTGGCATGATGGTCAAAATCATCAAGCAAAGGAGAACAGAAATAAATTCTAGAACTTTTACACAGGCAGAAAGATAAGCAGAGCAATTTCACAAGTGCTTGTGATGACATGTGTTAGTGAACGTACATAGGAGTTCAAGCCAAGCATAAACAAAGGTAGCTATTTCTCAGGCTCCTTCTTCAAAAGTGAACCCTGATTCCTCATTACCGGTGATCAAAATGGTAGACAAAATCAGTTTAATAAAATGGACTCAAATTAATCATCAGCACTGGGGAGTGCTTTAAATCAGTATTAGTACGTATGCAGCAATGTTGTATCTCAGTTCATTTTGGATCTCAAATACAAAGTCCACAGAGCTTCTACCAGAAGTGACTTTTTAATCTTTTTAAGCAACTTTTATATATAAAGTTCTTACAGGCAAGTACAGTAAAAGTTTTGCTATCCAGCATGAGTGGGGTAAGGAGGGTGCCGGGTATCTAAAAATTCTGGTTATCGGAATTAATGTGGCGGCAGCAGAGAGTGGTGGATGGTGACAGCAGCACCCGCTACCACTGCATGCAAACTCTCCCCCATCCCATGGTCAGCTGGCTAGGCGGTGTCTGTGCAGACTGCAGGGGGGACCTGCTGCCCTCACTCCCTCCACCTACATCCTCCCTCCCAGCCCTGCTCAAAAAATACTTCATGAACATGCCAGATAATAGAGTATTTTGGTTAGTAAAATGCTGGTTAATACAGCTTTTACTCGAACTGGGAAATTTCTTAGTCACAGAAGATGTATGTTGTAATATTTAATAAGCACCTGGGAAATAGTTTGCTCAAACAAGAAAGCACAGCACTTTTTTTAAAGTGCAAGAACTCTTCTTAGGCTTTTGGAAAAAGCATAGGGAACAAAAAAGTGTGTGTGTGTGTGTGTGTGTGTGTGTGTGTCTGCACATATGTGCATGAGTGCGCACAAGACTATCTTGACCTGGACACTGGCTCCACAGAAAGGTCTATGTGGAAATAATTTTGGTTGAATCACAGTAAATGAAATAGTTCACAAGGAGCTGAATAACAAGTTGGTGTCCTGACGGGGTATAGGACAACACTGTATTAATTGAACTATTATGATTTGCTCTGATTTCTTTAAATAAACAGAGATTTGGTTAGAATCCACTGACTTTCAAGCAGGTCTAAGGACAGCTATACTAGAATTGTTATTTGTTCTATCCCACTAATTTCTTGCATTGTTGTTTACCCATGTATCCAGTATAGAGATTTAGTTTGTGAGCCATAGTTTGGTGATGCAGGTTTTGCAGCTGTAGTCAATATTTTAGGTAAGTGTTACTTTATTACAAAATGGCCTAGCTCACTGAAGAGAATATCAAAGTTTATCAATAAGATCTCACATATAAATAATAAAAAGGAGGGTAGACGCACGCATGCGTGCACACACACGTACGTGTGTGTGTGTGTGTGTGCGTGTGACTAGCCTGTCCACGCACATTCTACAGCAGATTTTGGCTGCTCTTTTGTTGGCAATTATTGGTTTGTAGGAGTGTGAGATGCAGTGAAAAAGAGGTGGTTTTGTGGAAATGTTAGAGGCTATTTGTCCTGGGACCGTGGAGTTTAGTTTCTCATCTTACTTTCACATATTGAGATTTATTTATTTCAGTAAAATTCAGGGCTCTGTAAAATGTATAATGTATTCCTTAAGCTCTGTCTTCATGCTTGAGCATTTTAGTATATTAGTTGCTGTATAAGAGCTAAGGGTCACAAAATGAAACTAGCAGGTAGTAAGTTTAAAACTAACACAAGGAAGCCCTTTTTCACACAGCATGTAATTAAAGTGTGGAACTCATCGTAAGACGTGGAAGCTGGCAGTTTAGCCAGATTCAAAAAGGGGTTGGACAAGTTCTTGGAGGAAAGGGGGATTGGCAGCTATTGAGCATGGAAGTTAGGGATATAGTCTCTGAATCAGAACTTCCTAGACCTTGAATGCTGGAGACTGCAAGGAGAGAGGAACAGTAGAAAAAACTGGTCATACCCAGTTCATTCTCCCTTTCAGCATCTGCACTTTGCCATTGTACAACTCAGGACACTGAGCGAGATGGACCTATGGTCTAACCCAGTAAATGGTAATTCTTATGATCTTACATTTGGCCAGTCTCATTTGGTATGGAGGTGATGCCATAATTTGAGAGGAATTATTAATAAAAATCCAGATCAGGAAGTAGGGATTGTGTGATGTCGCTTTCTGCAAATCTTGCAAAGCATCTTAATTAACCCAAGCTCTGTTCTGGCAGGCAGCCTGCAGATTGCAACATCGGTCTACCCATGGTATGAAGTGGTGTGGAAAAGACACAGAAACAAGTCTAAGATAGGTATGACTTTGAGATGGGTGGGGGGTCACATCTTTGGTCCAGGTAGTACTCAAAACAGTGTTTGCAATAGTGCTGATAAGTTGTGCGTGTAAGTAGAAATTCAGGTATGATATTGCTTTCTGTTTACCTCTTTTGATTGTATTTTCTCTTCTTGCAGCAGTGATTGTCCCAGCTGTACCACCCGATTATACATCTCCTCTCGTGCCTCAATTTCTGCCAATAGCTGTTGATGCTGGTTAAACCTCAGGCGGCTGGTGGATATGTCCCGGATAGTCTCTTCAGCCTTCATTTCCCTTATTATCTCTGCTGTCCAGGAGAAATAGTCCCATGCCTTAAACCCAAGAAAAAGTAAAGGTTCAGGTTTAAATGGTAGGACTGTAAAATCACTACAATATTGTCGATCTCTAATGACAGATATTGTGCTCATATGAAGCAAGGAAAACATTCCAGCAGGTTTTAAAATCCTATCATGTGTCTCTTCAGGGGAGTATTGCAGAATTAGGAGCATCGACTTTCAGGATTTTACAACTGGCATTGTACTTTTATGTGTCATCTGTTAAAAATAGGGTTCCATGGGACTTTCATATGGATTGGGTGGGGTGGTTAATTAATTTTGTTACTTTTAAGTGTCCCTGGGCTATTTGATTTGATCTTGAGGTCATGGATGATTTCTTCTGTTTATTCCTAAAAGACTGTCAGAGGCACCCAGAAACTTGGATGTATACTCTTTTATTACAGAACCTAAAAAAATGCCATAATAATGGAGTCCATGAACTACATGACACATTTTGGATTGTAGCTAAGGTGCATCATTTTGACAATGTGGTCAACTATAAGTTGATGCCATTCCTCTCATGATGAGGAATGGTTGGTTATATCACTGTTCTGGAAAAATCAAACTGAAAAGATTACTCAGCCAGTTAGATTTGGTCTGGGCTGGAAGTTGACTGTTAGTTTTGGCCCTGAAAAACATTTAAGGCAAGTTGCCATTTCTGATTGTTTTGGGTTTTTAATGTCCAAACTCTTAGAACTCCAAGGGATTTTTCCTTTTTAGGACAAGTGACCAAGATCATTATGTGACTACCACCAGTGATTTTGGACACTGAGGTCACCAATCCAATACACATGTACTGGCTTTATTTCAGTTTGTGTGGCCATAATTCAGAATGAGACCTGGATATCACGCAAGCCACTGACATTCTACTTGGCAGAGTGCAAATACCTAATGTGCACCAAAATTTAAGTAAAGTGGAGGGAAAAATTCCATAAATTTAGGAACAAATAATTCAATGAAATGAGGTAGCTACCCAAAAGGGTTTCTTGAGCCGCTGCTCTTGCTTGAAATATTCCAGGATAAACCAGACACTCATTTATGGGGGACTCCTGAGAAGGGAGCCTGAGTTAAGTATAAACTTCAGTACAGGAGCTCTCATACCTTTCACTAAATGTACCTAACCCACTCTAAACTTTTCTTCCAAAAGTGTACATCCCTTTGCTATCACAAGCCTGGAGGTAGCTACACTTAGCTCTGCTGATTAGTCACAGTAAAAACAAGTAATATAGGGGGATGCACTAGATGACCTGGAAGTCTCTTTTATAAAAAAAAACCCAACCTTTTTGTGAAAAGTCCTCATATACTGTCACAAAAGAAAAACTGTGCAAATACTGTCATTGATCCAACATGGGCCAGTACAATTGAACAAATGCATCATTGTCTATATTCCAACAAAGTAAAAAGAGCACCTGTATTTACTCTGACAGCTCTTAGTATTACTGGGCACTCAGCACAGCTGAAAAAGGTTAAAAAAAAGCTTCCTGTCAGTGCTTACACATATTAGGATGTGGACAAATGTAATTATTGAAACATTTCAAATGCCTTTAAAGCATTTCAAAGTGGGAGCTGCACAAATGTATGCAATGTTCCAAAAGCAGCTAAAGCACGCAAAAACACCTCTTAAATGACGCACTGTTTTGAAGTTCTCATTTTGTGTGTATGGAGACAGGGAAATCCATAGGTCCTCCAGAATCCCACAGGGCTCCACTCTCCACCTGCCTCCATGGAGGAGCAAGGGGCATAGTCTGAATGCTGGGTGATAAGCTGCAGACTGTGTAGGATATAATTTTTATTCTCTGGTTCCAGCTGCTTCAGTGTATGGGGACCTGCCAGCCACCACTGTTATGGCTGGGCTCTTTACTCTTGGTCCCTTTTACTTTTCCCTAACCAATGAGAGGGGAAGCAGAGAAGTAGAGAGAATTAGGATTGGAGATGCCAGGGCCAGGGATCTGCTGTTCCATGCTCAGCTCTTTAGCCCCAGTCCCCTCTACCTCTCTGCTCCAGGAGAGGGAGAAAGGAGAGGTAGGAGGGGACTCGGGATGGAGAGTCAAAATCCTGGTGGCAGAGAGCAGAGAAGTTTCCGCCGCTGTTCCTTACCCTCATGGAGGGGGAGTGGTGTTAGGCATTGCCAGCAGCCATCATCTTCAGTACGAGTTGCAGATACTCAGCATCCAAGAAAGTTAGGACCATTCCATACTAAAACTGTACAGGAATGTCAACTTCTGCCAGTTAGTTCTCAGACTAAATGCACCCTCACCTCCATTTGCACAGGGGCACTCTGTACATTCACAACTTTATAGAGACTTCCACATCAGCTAGCACATGCTGCTCAGTGAGATGCTGCCTACTTGGACAAGGGCATGCCAGTACACTGACATGTACTCCATTCTCCATGACACAGACACATGAACAGCTGGTATATGTGTCTGTGATCATGTCACATGAAGTCAGCTTACTGGGTTTCAATAGACAGAATACAGAAATCAGAAAAGCTCACATTGGCCTGAAACTGGTAAAGCTTAGATGTCTGTTCCAAATGTTCCTTGCGCAGTTTCATTTTAGACTTCAGGGACTCCCAGTTGTTCACCATGGCCTGCTGTTTTGCTCTCAGGTTTGCCACCTGGCTTTCAGAGTAGTGGGCCAGCACATCATCTGCAGCTTCAATCAGCTCTTGCAGCTGCAAAGTAAGAGGGGAATCACCCAACAGGTTAAGAGAAGGAAGGCCATGGAAGGCCAGTTAGCCACACAGAAATGATAACAAGACCTTTTATCAATTGTACAAGACTTCAGAGTCATAACACAGCAGATTTCAAGCAACACTCTTCAGCGCTGCAGTATTCTACTTATCTGCATTTCCAATTTCAGTCATGTGGAGTTACAGTGACATCCAGTGTTTGGTGAAGTCTGTCACAGCACTGCATTTCTCATTACAAGTTTTAGGTTACCATTCACATTTCTTTCATCTGATTTTTTAAGATATGATCCTCTCAGGGGTATATCAGTTATTGGATATTACAGAAAACATATCCTGAACCTCATTTTCTGTAATGATCAGTTAGATGAATCCTAAATATGTTCTTTGTCTCTATAAACTTGTGCCCCATATTCTTTTAAAAGTATTGTCCAGCTGGTTTGGTTAATGCCAGTGTGGCATTCCTTATGAATATTCTGAGGTATAGACGTCAGGCCATTTGCTTTTTGAAGGTACTTTGCCACAGTAACTCGTGTCATAGTGCAGTGTCTCCCAACCTTTTCCAGCGTAAGGCATAATTTCACCCTGTTCAAATTGCTGATGACACTAAGATGTGGGGGATGTGGGCATGCTAGAAGGAAAGAATCAGACCTAGACAGGTTACAGGGGTGGGCAGATGAGAACAGGATGGGTTTCAACACTGACAAGTGCAAGGTGCTGCACCTGAGGAGGAAGAACCAGCACCATACCTACAGGCTGGGGAACTCCCTTCTCGTCAGTGCAGAGGCAGGAAAGGATCTTGGAGTCATCACTGATGCCAAGATGAACTTGAGCCGGCAGTGTGGGGATGCAGTCAGGAAGGCCAACCGCACCTTGTCATGCATCCACAGATGCATCTCAAGCAGGTCCAAGGATGTGATTCTCCCCCTCTATGCAGCACTGGTCAGGCCACAGCTGGAATACTGCATCCAGTTCTGAGCACTGCACTTCAAGAGGGATGTGGACAACATGGAGAGGGGCCAGAGGAGGGCCACTCACATGACCAGGGGGCAGCAGGGCAGGCGCTACGAGGAGAGGCGATGGGACCTGAACCTGTTCAACCTCCACAAGAGAAGGCTGAGGGGGGATCTAGTGGCCTGTTACAAACTAGTCAGAGGGGACCAGCAGGCACTGGGGGAGTCTCTGTTCCTCCAAGCACTGCCAGGAGTAACCAGGAATAACGGTCACAAGCTGGCAGAGGGTAGATTTAGGCTAGATATCAGGAGGAGCTACTTCATGGTCAGGGTGGCTAGGATCTGGAACCAACTTCAAAGAGAAGTGGTGCTGGCTCCTACCCTGGGAGTCTTTAAGAGGAGGCTAGATGTATACCTTGCTGGGGTCGTTTGACCCAGTACTCTTTCTTGCCATGCAGGGGGTCAGACTTGATGATCTTCTCAGGTCCCTTCCGACCCTAGAAACTATGCAACTATGCTGTGAGAGGTCTCATGTAGTATTTAGAATCATAGAAAAAATAGGGTTGGCATGGATCTAGTTCAACCCCCTGCTTGAGGCAGAATCATCCAAACCATCTCATGGAGGCCCTTGTCTAAGCTATTACTAAAATTACATCATCAACCCAGTCATACAGCTACAAGACATACTGCCTAAAGACACCAAAAGCACCCAACCCTGCTTCAGGTAAATCAGGGGGACAATGGTGGGCAGTGTCTTGCTGTGGCAAGGTTGTTAAAAAATGCAGTTGAGAGATCCAAGGAAAAGCTTCATGGATTTTTCACAGCCAGGACAAAGCAAACGCAGAGTGGTTGTCATGAAAGATTCCGGGAGACTGAAGGGGAAATTTGCTGCCCTGACCCCCTAGTCCGGGTCTGCTACTTCCTGGGGGGGCCCACATCCAGGACATAGCTGAGAGGATCCCAAAGTTTATTCGGCACTCCAACCACTATCCTATGCTCCTTATCCATGTGGGCATGAATGACTTGGCTCAGAGCCATCCCAGCTGGGTCACGAGAGACTACAGGGCTCTGGGAGCAGGGCTTAGGGGCACAAGTGGTCTTTTCCTCACTCCTCCCAGTTGTGGGTCATGAGTTGAGGAGGGAGAGACAGGTTAAGGTAGTCAACCAAAGATTGCAGCGCTGGTGTCATCATGAAGGCTTCAGCTTCCACGATCACAGCCAGTCTTTGGTAAGGAAGGCAGTGAGCTGCTGGGAAGAGATGGCCTCCACCTCACTCTGCTGGGGAGGAGGCTTTTCTCAGCCAGACTTGCTGATCTGCTCGACCAGGCTTTAAACAAAGCCTGCTGGGGGATGGGGGGAGTATTGCTACTGCAAGCCCACTGGACAGCTTTGTAAACCCAGCAGGCTAAGGCTCTCAAGGGAATCCATCCCTACCCCAGCCCCCAATCAATCTGTAGGCAAGGCAAGGGCCCCCAATGAGACACTTATGTGCCTGTACACCAACGCCAGGAGCTTGGGGAACAAACAGAAGGAACTGGTCCTCCTGCTAAAGCAAAAGCATTACAATCTCATAGGGATAATGGAGACCTGGTTAGGGATATAGGAGAGATTGCGTGGATACAAGGGGCGGGGAGGGGGGGTAGCTTTCTATGTCAAGGAAAGCTACGCATCCCTGGAAGCTGACATTGGCACCCAGGGGGGATGACTGGAGACTCTCTGGTGAACAAGGCACAGGGGACACAATGGTGGGAGTCTACTACAGACCTTCTAGCCAGGATCAAGAGCTTGACCAGGAATTTGCCAGGGAACTAGCTGATGCTCCACACTCCCAGTCCCTGGTTGTCATGGGAGATTTCAACTACCCTGACATCTTGTGGGAAGAGCACTCTGCCACATCCAAATGGTCGCAAAGCTTCCTCATGTGCTTGGATGAGCTCTGACTCAAGAAGTCTATGGATAGACAAGAGGCAAAGTGCTGCTCAACCTGGTACTAGCAACTGGGGATGACTTAAATCAGCAACCTGATGATTGAAGGGAAGCTGGGAGACAGTGACCATGAGCTGATCACCTTCACCATCTGCTGTAAAGCAGGCAAATCAGTCAGCAAAACAGAAGTCCTCGACTTCAGGAAAGCTGACTTTGACAAGCTCAGGAGGCTTGTTAGTGAGGCCCTAAGGAACCACAACCCAAAGGGGAGGGGAGTTCAAGAAGAGTGGTTGCTCCTTAAGGGAGAAATCCTGAAAGCTCAAGCAATATCTATCCCGTCTAAGAGGAAAGGCAGCAAAAGAGAACAGCAGCCCACTTGGCTCTTCTGGGAACTAGTGGACCTCCTGCATCTAAAAAGAAAGACCTATAAAGGATGGAAGGCTGGATCCACCCCAAAGGGGGAGTACTATGCATCGATCCGGACCTGTACAGAGCGAACCAGGAAAGCCAAGGCTGTGACTGAACTCCAACTGGCTACACGTATCAAATCCTTTTTTAGGTATGTAAGGAGCCAGAGGAAAAGCAAGAGTCATTTTGAACCCCTGCTAAACCATATGGGTCAACTGACGCCCAGGAGAAAGCCAACCCACTTAATGGGTATTTTGCATCAGTTTTTCACCAGCCCCAAGGAAGGGCCCTGCTTAATACGGTATGGGATGGCTAGGGTGAGGGAGAACTGTTCATGTGAAGGAACACCTTGAGAAGCTGGACACCTTCAAGTCAACTGGCCCAACAGCTTACACCCCAGGGTACTTAAGGAGCTGACAAGCATCATAGCTCTGCCACTGGCACGGATCTTCACCAATCTCATCTCCTTCTATGACCAGGTGACATATCACCTGGAAAAGGGAGAAGAGACTGATGTCATATAGCTTGACTTTAAAAAAAGCTTTTGATCTGGTATCCCATACTTATAGAAAAACTGGCCAAATGCGGCCTTGGGTACATCACAGTTTGCTGGCTGGGGAATTGGCTTTGAGGTCGGACCCAGAGATTAGTAGCTGACAGAAGTCAATCATTGTGGTGTGCCATGACCAGTGGGGTTCCCCAAGGCTCTGTCCTTGGGCCTATTCTTTTCAACATCTTCATTAATGATGTGGATATTGGGTCAGAAGCGGACTGGTCAAGTTCGCTGATGACACCAAACTTTGGGGTAAAGCATCCACACCCGAGGACAGGATGGTGATCCAGGCCAACCTTAATAGGCTTGGGAAATGGGTGGATGAAAACCTGATGGCCTTCAACACTGAAAAATGCAAGGTACTCTACCTTGGGAAGAAAAACCCTCAGCCTGCTTATAGGCTTGGCAGTGCTACGCTTGCTAGCACCATGGCTGAAAGGGACTTGGGGGTCATGATTGACCACAAGATGAATATGAGCCACCAAGGTGATGTTGCAGCCGACAAAGCAAGCAAAACTCTGGCTTGCATCTATAGATGTTTCTCTAGAAAATCCCAGGATGTCATCCTCCTGCTGCATTCGGCATTGGTGGGGCCGCAGCTGGAGTACTGCATCCAATTCTGGGCTCCACAGTTTAAAAAGGATGTGGAGAAGCTTGAGAGAATCCAGAGAAGAGCCATGCGCATGATCAGAGGTCAGGAAAACAGGCTTTATGATGAAATGCTGAGAGCCATGGAACTCTTCAGCCTGGAAAAGTGCAGGCTCAGGGGGGACCTGGTGGCTGCCTATAAGTATATAAGGGGTGTACATCAGGATCTGGGGGAACGTCTGTTCACCAGAGCGCCCCATGGGATGACAAGGTCAAATGGTCACAAACTTCTCCAAAACTGTTTCAGGCTGGACATAAGGAAGATCTTCTTTATAGTCTGAGTCCCCAAGGCCTGGAACAGACTGCCACCAGAGGTAGTTCCAGCCCTAATATCTATGAAATCCATGAAATCTATTAAATCAAATCTCTGTGGATAAAATACGAATCATTCTGAAAAATAGTTATTTTCATGACCTAAACCTTTTCAGAAGAGCCTTTTAACAAGCCTAAGTGTACTCCCCAATCTTAACTTCACAAGTAGCCCTGCTCCCAGGAGACCTCTCAGTGAGTTTTCACCTCCTCTTCATCTTCCATGACATACTCTAACAAGTTGACAAACCCATTTCAGTATCCAGAAAATATTCAGTCTCTCCTCATATCATGCAGTATCCAGAAAATGTTTATGCAATGAACTGAGAGATGTTTTGAACAGAAGGAAAAATGCACTGTAAGGTTAAGATAAGCCTAACATAAGTATCACTTCAAATGGTTATCAGAACCAAGCTTGTAAACTAATTTTGGAGTCAACACTCATAAAGCTTTCCTTGATTTTAAGGCCTTAAATGACTCACTGCATAACTATCACCTTAAACACATTAAGAGAAATAGCAGGCTTTAAGGGAGATCCTTGGACTTTTTGTAGCCCTGACAAACTTAAAATGGGTACTTATTGCTGGAATGGTCTTAGAATCCCAGCTGTTTACTGCATATTAAAAATTACAAGTGACTTCTCACCTGCTGCTCATTTCCAGAGATTTCATGCTCAAGGGCTTCATGCTTGCGTAGCTGGGATAGCACGCCACTCAGGTCTTTTGCAATGTCATCTGGGATGCTCTTGGTCTTCTCCTAGCAAGGAAGGAGTTAATGACCCTTTTGTTAATTTATGCTTCAAGGCAAAACCCCAGGGATTCATTTCTGCCAGCTTCTCACTCAGTATGGCACCTGACTTTCTTTTGCTATAGGCAAAATAGTGGGTAATATATTATGAAATACAGGGGATTGATTCTTTACTCATACCAGTGCATATAAGGTGTAATTTCATTGAAGTTAATGGAATTTCACTTAAGTAACTGAATGGAGAATAGATCAGCCCATAAACCATTAAAGTCCCATTGCCTTGCACATGCAGGAAACTATGTGGGATTATCTCTAATTCACATCTAAGGAGATGCCTTTTTGATGGAAAGTGCTCTCTCCAACGCATTAAAAGCTAACACTAAAGATGAAGTTGTAAAACTGAAGCAGTTAACAACATGATTGTTCTGGTTTGGTTTGAAGGCCTAGAGGTTATGTTAATGTCATGTTATGTGCGACAACATTATTATGTTCAGGCTTTGAAGGAGGAAGAGAATTTTTAGCACTTCTAGTGGAAATACAGTCTTTAAATGTCAGAAATCTGAAGGGTGAGTCTGCTAGAGACCTGCCAGGGTAAGGCAAAAAATGGGAAACCTACTTCACAGCTCTTTCCCCCCAGTTTTTACCTCAATATGGGTGAGGGCATCTGTCAGGTCTTGGTAACACTTGTGAATCTTTTCAGCCTCCTGAAGTTGTTTGACCCGTACTCTGGTCATTTCCAGTAGCTCTTCCCAGGAATTCCTACAGCGGGGGATGGAGAGAGGAAGCATGAAAATATAGGAACAAATAGAGGAAAAATAAAAAAGACCTCTCTATTTAAACTTTTGCCCTTGCCATTGTAGCAGGCTCACCTTTCAGAGCTTGGGTTGAACGCCAGGCTTGAGATCCTGCTGTTTTGATTGGTGGAGCCCATCCACCAATCAGGAGGCAGCAGGAGAAATATAGTCATGCCCCTTTCCTGAGGGGAGGGGGAGAAGAGGTCTCTGGGACCTGATTGAAGACTGTAAACTGTCAGGTCTGGAGGACTGCAGGGGCGGAGCCCTGGAGCTGCGTGCCCAGCACGGGGGGCAGATGCAGCGAAGAGAGAAGAGCCGGGCTTAGAAGAGCTGAGGAGAGCTGCTGAGCAGGGTGAAGCAGTAGCCCAAGAAGGGCCCCTGAAGACTTCTGTCAGTGGGGAGTGTGGCACGGCTCCAGCAGCTAGGCTCTCAGTGCACAGTACAGCGCATGGTGTTCAGACCCTGTGAGCTGCATGAGGTGGCTCGGGTCTGCAACCTTTGGCGTGTGGCCAGAGACACAGTGCACAGGCTGGTGCATGGAGCAGGATCTTTGGAGCCCCTGGGGCAGCTCGGGTCTACAACCCCCAGAACGAGGCTGGGAGCTCAGTGCAGGAGGTGCTGCGTGGAGGGTGAGAGACCCTGGGAGCTGCTTGAGGTGGCTCAGGTCTACAGCTGCTGATACAGGGCAGCAGCTAAGTGCAGATGCTGCTGCCCAGAGGGTCTGGGAGCAGACTGAGCCCCGGTGCTGCATAAGGCTGTCCAGGCCTCCAACCCCTAGCACAAGGCCAAGTGCCCACCACACACGGCGGTGCATGCCAGGACGGTGGCAGAAAAACCCAGTGGGGAACAGAGCTGGAGAACAAGAGACAACCCTTCCGGACTGTGGAGTAGTAAGTTACCCTGGAGAGAGGGTCCCCACAGGGGAGGGACCCCCCAAGGGTTGTGAAGGGGCACCACGTGAGCCACTCCTGGGTGATAGCGGGGGAGCTTAGGACTTTTTGGGGTCTTCCTCTCCTTTTTCTCCCAACCTATCTCCTTTCCCGTAGTGGTACCTTGGGAGTGGGGCCCCTGCCCTGGAGGCTAGTCAGGTAGTCTAAGGACTGCTGATTATATTTGTGAACTGTGCCTTACAGTTTATGTGAATAATTTGAAGTAATAGTTTATATGTGAATAGAGTTATACGGATGCCCAATCGGTATCCTTTAATGGTTTTGTTGTAATAAAAAATCTGTATATAGTTAAGTAACTGATTGACTGGACCCGACTTCATAGGGGACAGAGGCGGTGGCTGGGCTGTTGTGTCCCTCTACAGCACACTGCCCTGCCAATAATTCCCTCAATTGGAGAGGCAAGTGCAAACCTGTGTACACCCAGGCTACACCACCATTCTTTCTGGAGGCAGTTTCCTTACAGGCAATAAGGGTTTGCTCTTACGGAGTCAATCCTAATACAACTATTGATACAGTCCAATGGATTCTATTCAGTGCATGAAGAAGTGGGATAAGTACACTGGTAGCAGCAGAAAGGCAGTGAATAGAAAAGAAAGACCTTGTTTACCACCTTGGATGCATTATATTTCTGTGAGCAATTATTCATGATGTGTGGTAGGATGATTGAAATGGAAGTGTTTAGGATCCATTTCACCACTCAGAGTATCAGATTTCCATTTTCTGCACTGTATTTTAGCTTGGGTGTGGGAGACGTGAATGAGATGTACTTGGATTCTGGTGCTCTGCCCCATCTCATGTGGGCCATAGTAAACCAAAGGAGAGTGAAAATACAAATTTGAGCAGGAGAAGAAGAGCATAAAAGCTAAACTTAGAAATATAAGAGAGAGAGTCATATGAATTAAAAGGAAGAGCTAGCAAGCATACATGGACGAATGAAGGTACTCCAGGGCTAGGGACAAGACATTACACATAAACCGATTTAAGTGATCAGCAGGGATCCTGGTTTTCTCTGATTAAAAATTGCAAAATCTCTGATTAAAAACCCAGATTCCGTAATAAAAATGAAAGGCCCGTCACAGCCCCTCCCAGTGCTGCTGGTGCCCCACACTCCCCCCCAGTCTCAACAGTCCTCCTGATGCCCCTCACAACAGCCCCCCAGACATGCAGACACACATACTGACACCCACCCCAGCAGGTAAGTGTGTGTGTGTGGGGAAGGGGCAGACCAGGGCGGGGGAAGGGAAGGTGCTGGGGGGCTAGATCAAGGGAGGGGGTAGTGTGCCACTGTGCCCACTCCCAGGAGCAGAGCCAGGGGTGCCACACACATGCTGGCACTCTGTGTGCCACACACATGCTGGCCGGCCTGACAGGCAGTTCACACACGGAGGCCGCCATTGCAACTCTACCACTGCACCCTGTGCTACCATCCCATGGCCACCTGAATGGCTTTGTGGGCAAGTGGCGCAGGGCAGGGCAGCAGCAATATGATGGTAACTACAGTGTATGGGCCACATATGTGTTTCCCAGCTGGGGGGTGGGAAACAGGGGGCTTGCATGCAGCGGCATGCCCAGCAACCAGCTGCACAGTTCAGCAGTGGTGTGGGGGTGGTGGCGGCTGCATGCAGGATGGGGGGGCTTTGTGGGTGAGCACTGCTACCACAGAGCCATGCCCTTTACCCCTGGATCCTAGAGGTAAGTGGGACTTGGGGTCTGTGGGGCAGGGCTGGGGAAAATGGTTGGGGGCTGAGGGAGCAGGGGGTGCTGCCAGCCCCAGGCAGCACACTGCAGCTGGGAGAAGGCCAGAGGGGACGGGGGGGGGGCAGAGGTGCCCCTCTGTGGGGGGGCTTTGCTTTGATACAAGGTGCAGTGTGGTGGTGCCTGCCATGTGCAGGCTGCACACATGCTGCCCAGCCAGCTGCCTGAGGGAGGGGGAGAGGGAGGCTGTCATGCAGCCGGAGCACAGCTCCATGGCCGGCTCTTCAGCCATGGTGAGGGATGGGGGTGCGGGGGTGGGACAGGAGCTTGGGCTTGCACATGGCGGCTGCTGCCACATACCTGGAGGCCCGTGATGGTGGTGACGGCCGCTGCCTCCAAAACCTCCTGCTGCTGCTGCAGAGCTGTGCCTGGCGTGGGGTGGTGGGGGTGGCTGCATACCACCCGGCCACCACCACACTGCTGATGCTGCCTGGCAGCCAGCTGCTCAGCTCCAGGCATGACTCGGTAGTGGCAGCGGGAGGTTTTGGAGGCAGTGGCCGTCACCACCATCATGGGCCTCCAGGTAAGTGGCAGTGGCCTCTGCGTGCAAACCCAAGCCCCTGCACCCCCATCCCTCACCACAGCTGCACAGTCAGCCACGGAGCTGTGCTCTGACCTCATGCCAGCCCCCTCCCTCAGGCAGCCAGCTGGGTGGCATATATGCGGCCTGCACATGACAGGCACCACCATACTGTGTCCCGTATCACTTGCCAGCAAAGCTCACCCACAGGCGGACACCTCTGCCCCATCACTGGCCCTGGCTCCCACTTACCTCCATGCCACACAAGCAAAGGGCTAGTGTGAGCCTGAGCCTGGCCTTGGCTACCTCAGAGGCTCAGGCCCCACCCTCGCCCCTCTCTCCCCTCCGCCAGCAATTGTCAGCCTGCAAGAGCTCTGTGCAAAAGTGGAGAATCTGTGGATTTCTCTGCTAAAAAGAGAAATCTGCATTTTCACTGATAAAAACAGGGAATCTGTGGTTTTCTCCATTCTTCCCTGGGAAACAGAAAACCTGGATCCCTGGTGATCAGAAACTAGTTTAAACCTGTGACGGAACAGATGTTCAGTGCACATAAACCAGTTTGAAAATGGCTGAGACTGGTTGGAGATAAACTTGCTTGAATGTAGTATCAGATTTAAGTGACCTGGGTAGGGCTTTCTGGCCCCTCCCCTCTGCTCCCTGACTGAAGCCATCCCTATTCCTCCTCCTCCTCCTGTCCTTGTCCTCTCTGCCTTACAGACACCTCTCAGCATTACCTAGCGGACCACATGCTGGCTATGGTCTGTGCAGTGGAAGACGGGACAAAGAGAATCAACATGTAGCTGGTAATGTCCCTATGTTATTTTCTTAATGGGCTGGTAAACACTGCGTTAGGCCTGATAAACACTGTTATCAATTCCCTGTTGGGCTGGTCAGAAGTGTGGGAACCCCTCCCCAATCAAAGCATCCTGCCATAGCCTGGCTATGCCCTCCCTCAGCTCAGCACAGTGTAAGGGCGTGCCCCTCCACCAGTTTCTAGCCTGAGCCACTGCATATGCCTGCATGTCTGGGCAGTTACAAAGTGATTTAGCCTAGCCAGGTTAGACTAACCTGCAAAGATTAAGTCAATTCAGACTCAGGCTTTTTGAATGTCTGTCCCTAGCCCAGGAAAGAAGGACTTATAATTTAGGATGCTAAAAAAAAGTCTTTGGGCCACTAAGAAGTAGTGTAACTGCTTAAACTACAGTCACGACGATGGAGTTTCCAATAATCAGCAGTGAAATAATTAGCAATGGTTACATTTAAATAATCACCATTAACTGTTCACTGAACTAAAAGAGGACAGCTCAGAGATTTCAGGTATATTAAACTTAGCTGCCAGATTCAGGAAAACTTCATTATATCTGCTAATGTTTTCCAGGTTTTCTTTCTAACAGCAACAACCTACGTCTGAACTGTAGCTGGGCTGAAGCCCTTTTCTACCATATTGGTGTCATAAAGGGGCTTTGGGTGTAACTTAGAATTTAGTGCCTTTTATTTTTAATGACAGCTAAAATTTTGGAAAAAGGTAATGCCATTTTGGCATGCCAGCCTGCTTCAACTGAATCCAACCACAGGTTACCCAACACAGTCCATCCTATTCTACCCCTCAGTGACTCTCCCCACAAACCCGACAGATTTCAAATTCATGGAGTACAAATGTTGATGACGTAATTAACCTCCCAGCAGTACAATTAACTGAAAGTATGGAAAATGGCATAGGAAACTTACCTACTCTGCTACATACAAGTTCATGGCCTACTGCATGAGCTGCCTGATCAGCAAGTTGATATAATTTGAATTATTCATTTTAAAAAAATACGTTCTGTGTCCCATGCCACTGACAAAGTTGCCATTGACACCATTTCAGAACAAGACACCTTTCCTTTTCTGGTCCTTACTGCTGAACATTTATAAATCAATGAATTTGGTGCCTGTATCTTAAACTTCTCCCTCTTTCCTCCCCCTAGGGCAGGACAGACAGACAATTAAAGGATATAAGCAGGGCTAGTCTCTTACCGTAGTTCTTTCTGTTTCTGCCGGATCTCTCTGGATTCAGAGTACCCATGCTCCAACAAGCAGTTCTCTGCTAACTGCTGGCAAGCTGCAACTCTGTTGGCAGCTGTTGCCAGCTGGTGCCGAAAAGTATCAAATTTGGCACAAAGATCCTTGCCAAGGAGGAATGAAAAAGAAATATCAAACTCTCTTTGGGTTGCTACTAGTGCTTATCAATACCTGCTCAGCCATCTCTTGATCACATTCTAAAAGAAGGCAATAGGCTAGTGACAGAGTGGCAGAAACCATAGAGAAAGTAAGTCTACATTTTATTCTATAGGGTCCACAGTTTATCTATAAAAAAAATAATGTGCTGGCTCTGTGATGCTTACAGAGGGTGAGAGCATAATCCATATGATAAGGGCAATCCGAAATAGAAAATAAATGGACATCCGATTAAACATATTCCAAATGCTGTATGAAACTGAACAAGTTTAAGCTTAAATTCTTAAATAGTATACACCTGCAGGGCAAATGTAAAAGTTCATTTGGGAGTACAGTTTCAATCAGTCCCACTTCCATTTTTGTGGACACAATATTTCACCAGTCAAAGTCAGAAGAAAATGAACTGAGGCTGCTTTAAGCAGCCCACTCCAGACAAGCTTGTCAGCCCTCTAGGACCTTGCTGAATCATCCACCCAGCATGCTAGTGTTTTGGAAACCAAAGTCTTGCCCTCTCAAAGCCCTCCCACCAGTTTGCTTCAACTCTCTTCTAAATGATCAAAAATTTCCTTTTGCTCCCTTCTTCCCTGAAACCTACTGCCCCTTCTTTCTAACAGGGGATCATCCATAGCAGCCAGCCATTTTGTACTATCCCTGCTCTGCTATAGTAGCTGGGTGTGTTAAACAACACTGCCAACCTTTTCCACCCAATAATTCTATTTCACTTTCTAAATTATCTTACATTTTTCCTTCAGTTGCTCATTTACATGTTTCTTGTTCAGTATTTATTCCATACTTAAACACCTTAATCCTTCACCATCCTTTTTATTCCCATCTCCCAAGCATTCATATCTATTTCTTATACTGTCTTCAGAGTCCTAATCATCAATGTCATAGTTTTCATATAGTCAGACTCCATGTCGTGTATGTTTGCTGTACTAAAATAAGTAAACTTTCAAGGCTTCCTACTGAAACTCACCAGGACATGTTCATAGTCACTGCCATAGTCATCAGAGCTAGCCACTTGCTTCTGCTGACTGATCCAGTCCTGTAGGTCCTCATGCTCCCTCAGGAACTCATGCAGGACAAGAGTCTCATTCAGCTTCTTCCTTCTGTTTAGAGGGAGGGGGAGGAAGAAAGTGGAAGATACATATCCAGATCACTTTTCACAAGGATCAGCACTCTGCAGGATACAAATCTGGAAAGAATCCATTTTTTTGGAAACTGACACTGCAGTATATACAGAGGTAATTAGAATGTGATCCAAAGCCCAGTGATGCCAACGGAAAGATTTCCTAGCGACTTCAATAGGCTTTGGATCAGACCCGAGATTCACTGGGGGACCCAGATTGGGTATTTAGTCAAAACCATTATTTCTCTAGTCCAGCGGTTCCCAACCTTGGGTCACAACCTAAATGACGTCGTGGGGGCAATGGCAGTGCTGCTGCACATAAAAGACGCAGCATGCCGTATGCCAGGAGCTCCCCTGGCTCCGGACCACCTCTGCCACCGTTGTTGCACTCTGCTCCCAGCAGCAGATCATGGCAAAAAAAGGTTGGGAACCACTGCTCTAGCCCATACCTTGCTGTAGCCTTCTCCTGCAGGTCCTGGAACTTTGAGAGAACCTGCTCTTGTGGAGCATCAACCTCATCAAACTGGATGAAGCCTGGGAGAAGATGTGCTTCGGCTGTTTCAACCAGCTCATTCCTCATATTCTGGTAAACTCTGATCTCGTGTTCCAGTGCCTGAGGGCAAGAAGAAAATTACCTGAGTACCAAGAGGGAAGTGAGTTATATGAAATCCACAGGCAGTCGATGTTGGCAGCAGTCTGAGTGATAATCAGAAAGGCACTGAAAGAGAAGGCTCAACCTTTCTTAAAGACCACACTGCCTCTCCTGACACAAATGTTCTGAATTAATGTTTTTCATAACTTTTACCTTTATTCAAACAATGTAGACCAGTGGTTCCCAACCTTTTTAGACTGCGGACTGGCAAACTCGACCAGCATACTGCAGACCAGAAGTGACCAGCATACTGTGGACTGGCAGCCAACCCCTTTTTATACTGAGTATAAAAAACAGATACTGTTCTGTTTATACTGAGCATAAAAAAGGTTTGGCTGCTGGTCTGCGGTATGTCGGTCACTTCTGGACTTCTGGTCTGGCACCCAACCCTCCTGCAGACAGGCAACCATTAGTGGCTTGGTACCAGGCCGCATCCCAGGGGTTGGGAACCTCTGATGTAGACAAACAAAGGCACTAGAGAGATCTGTTACATTGCTGGAAAGGAAAAGTATTCCCAGAACAATGATTTAGACATATTTTTAACACTGGGGCTATAATAAATATGACAGAGTAGAACTGATTCTGAGCTCAGAGAAATAAGATACTTTATTCCTCCATGATCCACCCCCCAGTTAAGCCTTCTTTGGGAACCTTTACACATGCAGAGAGGCTGCTCCGATGTGCTCTAATTACCATGCTCCAGCAGACTCCACCATCATGTGTATCAGTGTCCCCACACTGAAAAATGGTGGCAGGGACACTTTAACTACAGCTTGTTTTATAAACTTTAGTTAAAGTGCCCCCATCACTATTTTTCAGCATGGGCGCACTGATACACGTGATACTCCAGGTGCTTTAATTAGAGTGGCTGTCAGAGCTGCTCTGATTAAAGCATGCCACCCTTTCGCCCCCGCACTCCCAGAGCATGTCTATAATCACCCGTTATTTCCATTCTAACAAATCCATCCTAGATGAAGATACACCAGTTTCAAATTATGGCAACTAACTAGGAGGGACCACTGTGGATTAGGACTACATTTCTGAAGAATTTTAATGTGGGTGATGACACTGAGTTACCTTGTGTTTCTTGAGAAGTTTCAGTGTTGCAGCTTCATCTTTACCATAGTCCCCACTGGTTACAAATGGAAGCTTCTCTGCTACCCAAGTTTCCAAGTCTGAAGTATGCATTAAAAACTAACAAAAGGAAGAGGAATTAATTTTACTCGTGTGATATGGTTACTGTCACTCCTTCAATTTGACAAAATCTGACCACAGATTGCACTACAATATCAGTGGGTGGAGACATATTAAAGCATAAGTCCCAAAGAAATCCAGCACCAGATGACCTGCAAAGTTTTCACAGATTCTAGTGAAAGGTTTCCGATGTTCATATTTTAAACATTTGCCTTCAAAACATGGCCCCACTTTAGCTTGGCCTGGGATGTCCAATCCAAGTCCCTCTGAACCACTTCAGCCCCAGTTTGGTGCTGCGTGAAGTCATTTCCAGTGAAGCAATGAGTATGGGGAACATATGTATCTCATGTGCACCACATGAGTAAAAGCCGGATCCTCACCCAAATGATTTTAAATTAAAGCTCTTCATTGACTTCATTAGCCTAGGATCAAGATTCTGTTCCCCTTTCTTATCCAGCAGTTGGTTTAGAAGGCCTATAGCCGCTGCCCAGCAGCTGCAGATAGGGGATTGTGATTTAGCTCTCTACCCCAGCCGTCCATGCATTACTTCAGGTTCATGCAATGATGCAACTATCAACCCAAATGGTTTGGGATCTTAAACAGGTTCACTTTTTACTTAAAGCTTATCCAGTCAGCGTTTGGCCTGAAACAGACTAATTGGAATCACTTTACTGTAATTCATACCTGCTGGAAGCCAACAGTGTGCTGTAGCTGCTTCATCCTCTCCTCACATGACTTCTCCAGCTCCATCCAGCTGGTGACAAGCTCCTGGCATTTCTCTAGTATTATCTGAGATGAAGGGTGCTTGCATTCAGCCATAGTTTTTCCTTTGTGAAGGACTCTATGAACGTGCTGCTTGTGAGCATTCACTTCTGCCTGCAATTCCTGGGGAGTGGAAGAGTGGGAGATAAAAAAAAAAGCATGGCCAGGGTGGCATACAATTATGCAAAGGAAGGATGCGAGAAATGAGAGATTAGGGAGATTAGATATATGGGTCCACTGTTTAGATCTCCACAAAATGAGTTGCTTCTGTTATAACCTGCTCAAATGACACATTCTGCTGCCAATGGAAAAAGAGCCAGTACATTAGTCTAGCTCATTGACCTGATGCTGTCTGCCAAATCCCAGGTAGGAAGAATGAGGGCTAAAAGATACCTGTGGAAAAACAAAACAGCTAAAAAGAAGCAGATTCCACAGAAATCTGTATTGTGCAATCCAGTTAGATTGATTTGTCCAAAGAATTTTGTATCAGTGATAGCAACATGCACCAATGTAAGCATTTTAAATTAAAATAATTGATTTCCTCAAAGCACAATGATAACATTATTTCTGGAAGAACAGATGCTTCCTATAGTTTCAACAGAAATATCATATTCCCTTGAAGGTCATCTATCTATCTGGAATGCCCCTGAAAACCATCTGGGAACTACAGCCGGTGCAGAACTTCCTGATGGGAGCGGGCTGCCAAAAGCACACAGCTCCAGTCTGCACGGGCTCCAACAGCTTTCTGAGTGTAATTTAAGCTGCTGGTTTGGACCTATAAGGTCCTAAATATTCAGGGCCCTAAGTACCTAAGGGACTGCCTTCTCTTTTATGCCCCATGACAATCCCCAAGATCAGCTGAAAGCAACCTCCTGCAAGTACCACCAGTATGCCAAGTTTGCTTGGCAAAAACATGCAGAAAATCTTTTTCAGCAGTCGCTCTTCATGTCTGGAACTCCCTCCGTCTTGAGGCCTGCAAAGCCTGAGCTTGGACATCTTTCAGAAGTGCTGCAAAACCTTCTTACTTGGGCAGGTGATTAGCAAACAAAGCTGGGTTGAAATATTGTTTACGGGACTTCTCTTATGTTGATATTCTGCCTCCCTTTAAAGTTGTTTTGTTGTCTTGTTACTCTCCTGTTTTATATAAGTTATTCTGTCCTTTTATTGGAAACTGCCCTGAACCTTTGTTGGGAAGGGTGGTGTATAAATCATATAAATAAATAAAATAAATACATAAATAAATAACTACATCTGGATTCTAAGCACATATGAAGCTACTGGAATAAACTCAGACAGTACCAAATGGCTAATGTTGGGATCACACTGCAGTGAGAATTTGGCTTTATAGACATTTTTCTCCTTCAGTTTGTAAGGCTTTTCTCCAACTCAATCCTGGGAGGCAATGGGAAATATATAACTGTAGGGTTTTAGGTGTTAGGCAAGTAGATTCTCTGATGTATACTTTGTTCTCATCATACCCAGAGTAACATAAAAGAAGTACCTTATGTTTTTGCAATAGGCTTTGACTCGCATCCAAGGATTTGCCACATTTAGTGGATTTGGCAATGGCCAGTCGTTCTTTGATCCAGTTCATCTCCATGTCATGGTAATGGTAGAACTGGTACAGATCCACTGTTGCCTGCAGCAGCTGATGCCTCTCATTAAGAGGCACCTGCAAGGACTCGAATCTGAGGATGAGATGTTAAAATGAATTGTTATCCACAACCAACTAAAGGAAACAGCTATGATCTTACAGTGCAGATTGTGAAAGGCTGGACAGTCTTTGGGAGACTAAATTCCCAAGGTTGATACTATCTCTATCTGCACAAACAGTAACCCTTCTCTGTAGGGCAGCTCTTGGCAAGTATGTAGCGAGTAGGCTACCAGTTCTACCAGTTGCGGCACCAGTTCCTCCTGTCCATCTGGAGAACAGATATGAGGTCCTGGCAGCCCTGGAGGAGGAGGGAGCAGTGGAAGATTCCAGGGAGGAGACTTTGTGCACACAATGTCCTGTGCGGGCGGCGGGAGTCAAGAGGCCTAAGAGGAGGAAGCGTCGCGTCATCGTGATTGGTGACTCCATCCTGAGAGGTACGGAGGGCCCCATCTGTCGCCAGGATCCCTCAGCACGTGAGGTCTACTGCCTGCCCGGAGCGAAGATTCAGGATGTGAAGGGGATGCTCCAGTCCATCATCCAGCCCACCGATTATTACCCCATGGTCCTTGTCCATGTGGGTACTAACGATGCAGCCAGGAGAGCCCCTGATCGCCTGATGGAGGACTACCATGCTCTGGGAGGCGTGCTGAGGGAGATGGGCGCACAGGCGGTCTTCTCTTCCATCCTGCCAGTGAGCGGACGCGGCAGACGTCACGAGATGTGCATTGCAGTGACCAACTGGAGGCTACAGGAATGGTGCTTCGAGGCGGGCTTTGGCTTCCTCAGCCATGACCGGCACATCGTGATGAGAGACATGCTGGGATGGGATGGGCTCCACCTTTCCCCTAAAGGTAAGCGTGTGTTCTCTTCCAGGTTGGTGAACCTCCTTCGGCGGGCTTTAAACTAGGCTCGTCGGGGGAGGGGGAAGATGAGGGCGGAGGAGACGATGAACTACCAGGCCCAGCAACAGCCAGCGAGCCCAGACCAATGGTCAAAAGGGAGAAACAGGTAAGCGATGGGGGACGGGGCATTGCTGAGACTAGGGGGTCAGTGGGCACAACCGTTGAAGGCCTCAAATGCCTCTACACGAATGCTCGAAGTATGGGGAAGAAGCAGGAGGAACTCGCCCTCCTCCTAGCTGTCACCAGCCCTGACATAGTAGGGATCACAGAAACGTGGTGGGACTCATCGCATGACTGGGCGGTGAGTGTCAAGGGCTATAGGCTATATAGGAAGGACAGGATAGGAAGGAAAGGTGGAGGAGTAGCACTCTACATCAAGGAGGAATATACTTCCTCGTTAATTAGCAAGGGGGTAGAGGGGGGGCACTCTGAGGTGCTCTGGGTTAGAGTAAAAGGCAGTCCAGGGGAGAGAGACTTAACGGTGGGAGTCTACTATAGACCTCCCAACCAGGGAGAAGAGCTCGACCAGGAATTCTTAGGTCAGCTTACAGAGGCAGTGAGGGCTAAGGATGTGGTCATCATGGGGGACCTGAACTTCCCAGACATCTGCTGGGAGGAGCAGTCAGCCAAGTCTGATCGCTCACATCGGTTCTTAGCCAGAGTGCAGGACCTCCATCTAACCCAGGAGGTGCACAGTCCCACCAGGGGAGATGCCTTGTTGGACCTGGTGCTGGCCACGGGTGATGACCTGGTGAGGGGGCTGCGGGTGATGGGCCACCTGGGAGACATGATCATCGCTTGCTGGAATTCACCATCCAGCGTAAGGTGGCAAAGGGCTGCAGCAAGGCAACAGCCCTAGACTTTAGGAGGGCTGACTTCAACAAGCTAAGGAGGATCGTTGGGGAAGCGCTGAGGACCCAGAGGGGAAGGGAATCAGATGTCGAAGGTGAGTGGTTGCTCCTTAAGGAGACGATCCTCCATGCCCAAAGGGAGGTAATCCCAACAAAGGTCAAAGGGAGCAGGAGGGCACATAAACCCCCATGGCTCACTAAGAGCATCCGGGAATGTCTCCTTGCTAAAAGGGAGGCATATACCCAATGGAGAGATGGGGTCATCGCCAAGAAGGACTATGTTATAGTCGCCCGAGGATGTAGGGGGGCAGTCAGGAGGGCCAAGGCAGAGATGGAGATAGGACTAGCTTCCCGGATTAAGGACAATAAGAAGTCCTTCTTCAAATACATAGGGGGTAAAAAGAGGGTCCCGGGTAATGTGGGGCCCCTGCAGGACACGATGGGCAACTTAGTCATCACGCCAGATGACAAAGCTAACATATTTAACGATTTCTTTGCCTCTGTCTTCCTAAGTAGGGACCAGTTCAGCCACCTCCCTGCTGGGCCCCCCTCGGGCCCCGAGAGAGACACGCCTGGGCCAAGGGTTAGCGAGGAGTTAGTTAGGGTACTTCTGGAGAGGCTGGACGTGTTCAAGTCCGCTGGTCCGGACGATCTTCACCCTAGGGTTCTACAGGAACTGGCTGAGGTCATTGCGGGACCCCTGGCACGGCTCTATGAGCACTCGTGGTGCTCTGGCGAGGTGCCGGAGGACTGGAAGAGGGCCAATGTGGTCCCTATCTTCAAAAAGGGAAAAAAAGAGGACCCGGGAAATTACAGGCCAGTTAGTCTGACCTCAATCCCGGGTAAGCTCTTTGAAAAAATTCTCCTGGCACACATCCAGGAGGGCCTTGCGGGGGAATGCATGCTCAGGGGCAACCAACATGGGTTCATCAGTGGCAGGTCTTGTCAGACCAACCTGGTGGCCTTTTACGATCAGGTCACCAAATCATTAGACGCAGGGGTTGCTGTGGATGTAGTCTTTTTGGACTTCCGGAAGGCTTTCGACACTGTCTCTCACCCTGTCCTCATCAAAAAGCTGGGAGACTGTGGTGTCGATGCCCACATGGTTAAATGGGTCGCCAACTGGTTGGAGGGCCGCACCCAGAGGGTGGTAGTGGATGGGTTCTTCTCGACCTGGAAGGATGTGGGCAGTGGGGTTCCGCAGGGCTCGGTTCTCGGGCCTGCACTGTTCAACATCTTCATCAGTGACTTGGATGAGGAGGTAGAAAGCACCCTGTTCAAGTTTGCTGATGACACTAAGATGTGGGGGGATGTGGGTGCACTAGAAGGGTGCAATAGGCTACAAACTGACCTTGACAGGTTGCAACGGTGGGCGGATGAGAATAGGATGGGGTTTAACACTGATAAGTGCAAGGTGTTGCACATGGGGAGGAAGAACCGGCACCACACTTACAGGTTGGGGAACTCCCCTCTTGCCAGCACGGAGACGGAAAAGGATCTTGGAGTCGTCATTGACTCCACGATGAACATGGGCCGGCAGTGTGGGGAGGCAGTCAAGAAGGCCAATCGTACCCTGTCATGCATCCACAGATGCATCTCGAGCAGGTCCAGGGAGGTGATCCTCCCCCTCTATGCGGCACTGGTCAGGCCGCAGCTGGAGTACTGCGTCCAGTTCTGGGCGCCACACTTCAAGAGGGACGTGGACAATATGGAAAGAGTCCAGAGGAGGGCCACTCGTATGATCAGGGGTCAGCAGGGCAGGCCTTATGAGGATAGGCTACGGGACCTGAACCTGTTTAGCCTCCACAAGAGAAGGTTAAGGGGGGACCTTGTGGCCTGCTACAAACTGGTCAGGGGGGATCAGCAGGTATTGGGGGAGTCCCTGTTCCCCCGTGCGCTGCCAGGAGTGACCAGGAATAACGGTCACAAACTGGCGGAGGGTAAGTTTAGATTAGATATTAGGAGGCGCTACTTCACAGTCAGGGCGGCTAGGGCCTGGAACCAGCTTCCAGGGGAAGTGGTGCAGGCTCCTAGCCTGGGGATTTTTAAAAGGAAGTTAGATGAGCACCTTGCCGGGGTCATCTGACCCCGGTGCTCTTTCCTGCTAAGGCAGGGGGTCGGACTAGATGATCTACCTAGGTCCCTTCCGACTCTAGCTACTATGAAACTATGAAACTATAGGCCTGTGCGAATAGGCAACTATTCAATTCGGAGTCGGCCGATTCAGATTCGTCTGATTTGATTTGGAGATCCATATTGCTTTTCTGATTCGATTTGGCCAAATTGATTTGGAAAAGATTCAGAGGAGATTCGGTGATTCGGCCATAGGGTATAATGGGGAATCAATGAAATATCGCTGAGTGGTTGCTGGTTACCCTTAAGGTGGCACCAGTCGCCCATGATTATTATGCCTACCTCATTGTTACTCATTGTTATTTCTCCCAGAATTAACCAAACAGATCATCCAGATACTGGCTGAGTAGTATGGACTCCTTCACACTGAAGTAAAAGATATCTGGGCTCCAGAAGCCAGATCTAGTAGAACACTGTGAAGAGAGCTGCTCCACGGTACAGGCCCAAGGGATTTGGAATTCATGCAACTAAGCTGCCTACTACTGTCTGGGCCCAGATTTTTCTAGAGTCTCAGAATTGCTGGATGACAAAATATGAATCTTGCTTGGCTCTTGGGTTTTAGGACTAGAGTCTGTTCCTTAAGGAGGAACATAATGTGAGGCAAGTTCCTCAATGTAGTTGCTTACTGGAGCACACAACATGGTGCTGCTCTCAAAGGGCACCCACCCTGCAGGACCTGGGAATCCTTGTCTCTAGCACACATCCGGGATGCATGCCAGTTTGTACAGCAAGATTCTAAATAACTTCAAAAAAAAATATTGCTTCCTGCATGGAGGTCTAGGGAGGGAGGCAATAGCTCCAGCCATGACTGGACCACGGGGATAGAGGGCTATACCCTATACAGGAGGGATCGTGTTGACAAAAGGGGCGGGGGTGTAGCTCTCTACGTGAAGGAAAGCTACATGTCCCTGCAAGCTGATGTTGGCGACCGGCATGGACAGCTAGAGACCCTCTGGGTAAAAATTCGTGGGGAATTCGGCACAGGGGACACAACGGTGGGAGTTTACTACAGACCTCCCACTCAAAGTCCCGAGCTTGACCAGGAGTTCGCCCAGGAACTGACTGAGGCCGCTTGCTCCAGGACCTTGGTTGTCATAGGTGACTTCAATTACCCGGACATCTCGTGGGAAGATCACTCAGCTAAATCTGAGCGGGTGCAAAGCTTTCTCTCGTGCATGGATGACCTCTACCTGACTCAAGAAGTCTATGGGCCAACGAGAGGCAAAGTGCTGCTTGACCTGGTACTGGCTATGGGGGACGACCTAATCGGCGACCTAGTGACTGATGGGAAGTTGGGTGACAGCGACCACGAGCTGATCACCTTCACCATCCGCCGTAAAGCTGGCAAGTCAGTCAGCAACACAGAAGTCCTTGACTTTAGAAAAGCCGACTTTGACAAGCTCAAGAGGCTAGTCGATCAGGCCCTCAGGGACCATGACCCCAGGGAGATGGGAGTTCAAGAAGAGTGGTTGCTTCTCAAGGAAGCGATCCTCAGTGTACAAGCTAAATCTATTCCAACACGGAGGAAAGGCAACAAGAAGGCACAGCAGCCCCCCTGGCTCTCCAGAGACCTAGCGGACCTACTGTGGCTAAAAAGGAAAGCCTACAAAGGATGGAGGACGGGATTCACCTCCAAGGAGGATTACTCTGCACTGGTCCGGTCCTGCAGGGACCAAGCCAGGAAAGCCAAGGCTGCAACTGAACTCCAACTAGCTTCAGGCATCAAGGACAACAAAAAGTCCTTTTTCAGATATGTGGGGAGCCGGAGGAAAAGCAAGGGCAATGTTGGACCCCTGCTAAACCAGATGGGGCAACTGACAACTGACGCCCAGGAAAAAGCCAACCTATTAAATAGGTACTTTGCGTCAGTCTTTCATCAGTCACACGGGATGCCCATGCCTGCTATGGGACAGGGAAATCTGGGTGAGGGGAATCCCCTACCCTCCATCAATGCTGACCTCGTGAAGGAACACCTTGAGAAGCTGGATACCTTCAAGTCAGCTGGCCCTGACAACCTGCACCCCAGGATACTCAAGGAGCTGGCGAGCGTCATAGCCCAGCCCCTGGCACAGATCTTTGAAAACTCCTGGCGCTCTGGTGTAGTGCCCGAAGACTGGAAGAAGGCCAATGTGGTGCCGATCTTCAAGAAAGGGAGGAGAGTGGATCCGGCTAACTACAGGCCCATTAGCCTGACTTCTATCCTGGGGAAGATCTTAGAAAAGTTTATTAAGGAGGCCACCCTTGATGGACTGGCCCAGGCTAACATTCTAAGGGATAGCCAGCACGGGTTTGTTGTGGGTAGGTCTTGTTTGACCAATCTCATTTCCTTCTATGACCAGGTGACCTATCACCTGGACAAGGGAGAAGAGATTGATGTCATATATCTTGACTTCAAAAAAGCTTTTGATCTGGTATCCCATGATCACCTCTTGGCCATACTGCCCAGTTGTGGCCTTGGCTCCACCACGATCCGCTGGCTGGGAAATTGGCTTCGTGGTCGGACCCAGAGGGTTGTGATTGATGGCAGTCACTCATCATGGTGCTCTGTGACCAGTGGGGTCCCTCAAGGCTCTGTCCTGGGACCCATACTGTTCAACATCTTCATTAACGATGTGGACATTGGAGTCAGGAGTGGACTGGCCAAGTTCACCGATGACACCAAACTTTGGGGCAAAGCATCCACGCCAGAAGATTGGCGGGTGATCCAGGCTGACCTGGACAAGCTCAGGAAATGGGCAGACGAGAACCTGATGGTGTTTAACACCGAAAAATGCAAGGTTCTCCACCTTGGGAGGAAAAACCTGCAGCACCCTTATAGGCTCGGCAGTGCTACGTTGGTTAGCACTACAGAAGAAAAAGACTTGGGGGTCATCATTGACCACAAGATGAACATGAGCCTCCAATGCGATGCTGCGGCTACTAAAGCGACCAAAATGCTGGCGTGCATCCATAGATGCTTCTCGAGTAAATCCCGGGACGTCATTCTCCCCTTGTACTCAGCCTTGGTGAGGCTGCAGCTGGAGTACTGCATCCAGTTTTGGGCTCCACAATTCAAAAAGGATGTGGAGAAGCTTGAGAGAGTCCAGAGGAGAGCCACGCGCATGATCAGAGGTCAGGAAAACAGATCTTACGATGACAGGCTGAGAGCCATGGGACTCTTTAGCCTGGAAAAGCGCAGGCTCAGGGGTGATCTGATGGCCACCTATAAGTTTATCAGGGGTGACCACCAGGATCTGGGAGAATGTCTGTTCACCAGAGCGCCCCAAGGGATGACGAGGTCGAACGGTCACAAACTCCTGCAAGACTGTTTCAGGCTGAACATAAGGAAGAATTTCTTTACTGTCTGAGCCCCCAAGGTCTGGAACAGTCTGCCAGCGGAGGTGGTTCAAGCACCTACATTGAACACCTTCAAGAGTGAATTGGATGCTTATCTTGCTGGGATCCAATGACCCCAGCTGACTTCCTGCCCTATGGGCAGGGGGCTGGACTCGATGATCTCCCGAGGTCCCTTCCAGCTCTAATGTCTATGAAATCTATGAAAGCTGAAGGCAAATCCAATGTGACTTGGTATAGATCAGTGCCACTGTCTGAGTCACAGTCAGTACAAAAAGGTGCTATGAGAATGGGAACATTTTCACGGGACGCCTTGACCCAAATAACCCGAATATACACGACTTGCCTGCTGAAGCATGTTAATCCTCAGGACAACCAGAGAATGCAAATTAGGCCTGTGGAAATAGGCAACTATTCAATTTGGATTTGGCCAATTTGATTCAGAAAAGATTTAGAGCCCATTTGGAGAGATTTGGGGATCTGGCCATAGGGTATATGGGGAATCAATGAAATATCTATAACTTTGTTGTTTTTGGGCCTATTTAGATGAAACGTACAGGAGTGGTAGCCTCTGGTGGGGGCATGAAGTGTGCCATGTTTCAAGGTGATAGATGGGTGTCTGGGAAACTGCACCTCAAGCTGCTGACAAGCAAAACTCATGTCATTTGTGTGTTAAGCCACAGTGAGGTGAAAACTGCCGGGGTGGTAGCTCTTGCTGAGACCACAAAGCCTGTCACGTTTCAAGGAGATAGGTGCAGGGGTTTCTGGGAAACTGCACTTCAAACTGCTGACAAGCAAAACTCATGACATAGGTGATGCTGTGTGTGTGTTAAGGCACAGCAGGGTGAAGTCAGTATGATACTATCACTATAACAAACAAGGAAGTAGGCGTAGGAATTGGGAGTATAAGTATCACTCTTTCCATGTACTCACTACCTGGCTATCTAAGCCTGCAAAGAGAGTAAATGAGGATCTGCATTTTGAAACTCTAGTTGTGTTCAGTTGATTTATTGGGAAAAATATGACTTTTACTTTTCATGACTGGTAGATTCAAGTCAGTCTTTGTTCATAAGCCAAGAGACTGTTAATGATCTAAAGCTAGTACCTACTAAATGCTGAATCACCACACAGTTTAGCAAGAGGTTTGGCGGAATCTGCAGGGAACCAGAGAGTATAACAGCAGTAGAGTTACCACCCAGAATTGGTGGTTCACTAGCAGAGTTTGAAGAAAGGTAGCAGGCAGCTGTTTAGGCCAGATGGATTAGCACAACTATGGAAAAAGCTGGTGAGAGAAGCAGAGCCTGTCTGCTAAGTCTAGTTAATGGAGAGATGTTTTTTTCTATTGTTTATGATAGAGAGTGGACAATCAAAAACCTAAAGGTTTGTTTCTAACTCTGCCACTAACTTACTAATGCATTTTTGGAGGAATGGGAGGTGAGGAGAGAATAGAGAATGCCTTCTTTACCTTTGCAGATATTTCTGTGTCTCATCTAGAATCCTCTGGGAGTCAAAGTGATTAGTTGCCATTTTCTTTGCATGGGACACAATAGAGTTCATTTTCTCAGCCAGCTCATTTGTTTCATTTTCCAGCTGAGTGTGCTGCTTGAGGAGATTACGGCTGGAGCGCAAATCATGGCCTGTCTCTGCATCTTGAAGAACCTTTTCAATCTTTTCTATCTTCTCTTTGGAGTCCTACAAGAAAAGGGTCCACTTCATGCTAGTTCATACATTGAATCTGGGACCTTTTTTCTTCACCTCCATATACTTTCTCCCCACAAGAATGTTCTCTGTGCTTTGCAGATCTTTTTGTAGTAGATCAAAGGTAGGTGGCTAACCCAAAGACATCTTTCTGGGATGTTTTGATTTATACTATTTGTCATAACAATTTTTTTCCCAGCCAGTCAACAGACTTTCTAAAAACAGGCTTTTAGATATATTTTACATTCCATTATATTTAATATCTTAAAACTCAGTAGGTGTGTCTACACATGTGCTTTAATGTGCAGTAGACTATTTCACTGAGCATTAAAACACCATGTAAAAAGCTGTGACATTATGTTAATGAACAGTAGAATAGTCTACTGTGCATTAAACAATACTGAAAAAGTGTGCAAATGCACTATTGCCTAATGCACATTGAGTATCTCACATTAGAGGTACTAATTTAATGTGCATTAGAAAAAGGGCATTAATGTACATGTAGACACACGCACTGAGTCACAACTTTAGCGACCCCAAAACAGCAATCCTTTGTAATGACAGCAATAGTGCACAACTTCACAGAACAATGCTTCTCTTGTAAAACTGGACTACATGCCCAGAGTCCTTGGTAGACTGAGGTCTTATAAAAAAATCTTCTGAGGCACTGATTCTTTACCTCAGAAAAATCTAAAGAAGTCTTCCTCAGGATGGCAAACCTGGGGTACTATATTTTCTGATTTTTGTGATAAGCTTTTTATGACAACTTGATAATCTGGAGATCCTAGAACTGTACCAGTCCCTCTCCACTGAAACGTATAACCTACTGACCTTGAGCAGTTCCATGAGCTGTTCTTGCTGTCCAGCTTGCCTTAGCTTGTCTCCTCGTTCTGTCATCCTGTTGTACAATTTCTCCCACTTCTTCTTCAGTTCGGATATGTTGGCCTGGATGGAATCTGCAGCATAATGTCCATCTCTAATAAGTTGATTTCCAGTCTGCGGAGACAAAGCAAACAATGCAAAATGTCTCAAAAACAATGCTAATTCAGGTACTAATTTTGGTTCTGGTATTTATGGATGTTTGTTTCCAAGGAATGCCAAACATCATCAAGATTTCTCCTGCTTCAGATTCATCATGCTACAGAACAATGATGGTGGAATGATTCATGTTGCTGAACTTGATCAGGAATGACAGCTATTCCAGAAAATAACCAAAATCCACACATGTCCCCATCACACCATTATCTGCTAGCCTAAAATGTATCAATCAATTTGCAATTAAATAGAGTTCCCAACCTTTATTTATCCAGTGGCACCCTATACATACTCTTGACTGAATCAGGGGCTTTCAGATACCACAGAGGCTCTCAAGCATGAGCCAGGAAGGTGACTGTACATAATAGTTAAACAACCCTCACCTTCAGAAGCTCTGCAAAGTGTTCTTTGTGGGCCATCATTTCTTTCTCTGCTGCCTCATGCCACTTCAGTTTACGCAGAATATTTGTTGGGTCACGATACGACTCATCTGATGCAGTCTTGTATTTCTCTTCCATCCATATTAAGAGCTCAGCAACATCATGGTTGAACTCCTTCCAGGAGAAAATGGGATAAACTTATTTGACTCCTGACTGCATGCAGACTCCAGGATACCAGTTTGCTCTGGGGGTTCCAGGAATCTCCCATAAAGTATTGGGTTCTTACTTCGTTTGAGAATTGGAAAGTCTGGTATATTTTACCATTAAAGACCTTGAATTGAGGGATTAATATCTTGAATTTCTGACAAGTTTTCACAGCTTCAGAATAATATCTTTGTTATATTGTAAAAGGAGAATTTTCTACTCCACTGCCCTCAGGAGTCAACAAAAGTAAAAAAAAAGATAAATTACAAGGAGCTGACTACTGTTATATCTATGTACGTGAATGGTGAAAGCCTTAATTATACTCTGAATATCTTGTTGCACATAGACAAAATAGTTAGTTGCAATATAATATGATGCTTCTTAATTATAAGTAACATATGTCTTGAAGCAATTTTCACTTGAGGAACCTTATAGACAATGAAAAGAAACCTCTGTAGGGTTTCATCAATTCTCTAGGACCATTCCATGTGAAAATTATTTCATGTCTGGAGAGGAAATGCAAAATTGTGCATACACAAAAAGACAACTAGATTAATACTCTTGTGTAGAATCAAATCCTATTAAGCAAACTTTATCTTTGCATGTATAGTAAAATAATAATTTAATGACATTGTGGAAATAATAGAAAATGGGCCCATTCTTTGCTCACAGAAATGGCACCAATTTTAGTACAATGTGAAGCTATTTACTTCAATGGAGCACTCATAATTAACACTAGAATGACAGTAAATTCAGGCCCAATGTTTTAGGGCCTGAATGTGGGCCACTTTCATCCCCCCATCAGGAATCTGAAAGCAGAGCCTTCCTCTCATCAGTTCTGAAGGAACAGCATCTTCACTTGTTCTCTACAAGGACCCTAACCTAGTCTGTGCAACACATGGGCTAAGGACCAAGGTACCATTAACAAGGTTACTACCTTTTGGTCAAAATGTCCAAGTTAATTTTCATTAAATATGTCCATTTTTCCACTGATTTGCCTCATTTGTATTTCACTGTGATCTACTAGTTACTGTTTTGTAACTTGATCCACTTATTCTATAATGAGTTCTTACATATTTACCATTCATTGCCAATACTTAATCATCCTACAGATAAGGTCAAGACTTTCTATTTTCTGCCCAAAGGTAAAGTGGGCTGTTTAGCATTGCTCAGATCACAGAGACGGTAAAATTATTAAAAATTCATGGGATTTTCTGGTTGGTCTTGGAACGCCAGACATTTTACCTGCAGCTGAAGAGAAGCCAGTAGCTTTTGTTTCCTCTGGTCACTGCTTTGTTTCAGCCACTTCCATTTTTCCTGGAAAGTGGTTATTTTCTCTTGGATCCTGCAAAGAAAAGCATAACCTTAAATAATTTTGAATCCTCTAACTTGAATGATAACAGGGCAATAGAACTGATAACCATGGGGTCAGTCTTCATTGCTAGTCATGATAACTTTGGGCTAAATTTGTATTAGAATACCACTACCAAGTGCTAGGTCCTGTGCAGACATGCATGATAATACATTCCCTGCCTTGAAAAGTTCCTCTTTAGCTCACTTGTATCCTTGGAAATACCTTATTTGAAACAACATAACAAGAGATGGGTTCAAGGTTTGTGAAACTTATAAGCAATAGTTTTTGTAGGGTTCATACCAGTAACTTGAGCTTAGAAACCATTTTCCTTTAGTTTAAGCCTTTGGAGTGATCTTCCATGGTGGAAACTGACAGTTTTATTGAAGTCAAGGGAAACTATGACATTGATTTACACCATCTGGAGATCTAACTCAGAGTTGTTTGTAGTAGCATAACTAGGGGTGGCCAAGTGTGGCACCATCCCTGCACGCTGACTTAGAACGGGCACCAGAAAGGCAGCCACAAGTAGCCAGTGCTACCTCAGTACCAGCTTCATACCACACAAGCAGCCACCAGGATGTGGGGACATTGCACTATGACAGCAGTTGCTGGTGGTGGGGATACCCTGCAGTAATGGCACAAGTCACGTTCTTTAAGTCTCCAGGGTAGGCAAGGCACCTCCTCTCTCCCTGTCATCTGTCTGGCATCTCTGCCAAGGGTACAACCCTTGCTAATTATGCCTCTGGTTGTTTTCCCTAAAAGTGAACCGATTTATGGGCAAACAAATATGGTGCTGGGAGTGGAGGGGGAGGGGAGTCCATCTAAATGACAGGTTATGTTATGAATTAATAATACAAGAACATCAGCATATGCTCAGCTGGCGCAAGCATGTACTCCACTATGTAAACCGGTATAAGCACTACCTCTTTTTTAATTAGAATTTCCCTTTCACTCTTCATCCTTTTCTCCCTAGGGTTTCTCTGTATTCAGTCTTTAAAACTTTGTTTCTTTCTTTACTCTATATTTGATTTTAATTCTCTCAGCTCTGGCCCTGCACTTGTCTCCCACTTTTTCCTAAAGTAGGATACTGTCCAATATCATGTAAGCATAAGCTAATACAAGCATGGTGACAAACACCTCCTTCACCACTGAAAACTAGATTTATGATCCTGTGCATCATTTGGCTATCTGATATGTCAATTCATTTTGGGACATTACCAAATGCTCCTCATACTTATTTTTCATATGTATAACTGAACCTTTGCAATGTATGTCAGACACATATGCACATGCAAGCTGAGTTCAGTGAAAGTGCCGGAATAAGGGGCAAGCAAGACAAACAGCTACAAGGATAACTGTAGCTTCTCAGTTTACCCCAGGAGTATTACACCATCAGGCACTCATGCTGTCTAAATAAAAATTCTCTCTAATGCAATGGAGCATATGCAAATCGAATTACCACATTCAAAGTGGGACCAAAACTCCTGTAGCATAATGTGCTCAAGTCAGGGGGGCCATATAAGCCCCATCCCAGGATCCTGAAGAAAACAGAACATGTAATTGAAAGACTAATAGTAAAAACTTATTGTAACTGTCACACCTGGGGAGGAATAGGCAAAGTAGTACCCATATTTTAAAAAGAGAAGAAAGGTGATCAAGGCAACTCTGGGCCCTTTAGTCTGACCTCAATACACAGATGCAAAACTTTAAAACACATTTTGACAGAAGGAATAAATAAGACAAAGAATAAATAAAGACATAAATGGAAAAAATGCCGGGAGATTACTGTAGGTAACTAATGCCAAACACCGCTGATATCTCTTTGACAAGATAAAATTATTTTCTAAATAAATGAAATGTGGTAGATCTCTCCAGGTTTCCATAAAGATTATGATATGGTTCGCTTGGTAAATTATTAATTAATTAGAGGTTGGATATGTAATGGTTAAAGGAAGATGCGAGTGGATTCTATTCAAAGGAACAGAATTCATAAAGGATCTTATTTAATATTCATAGCAACCTTGGCACAAAAAGGAGGAGTGTTTAAATTTGATGTCAACACAAAACTATTATGTATTACCAACATAATGGAGGATTATAATATTATGGAGGAAAAATTAGAAGACTTGAGGACTGGAGTAATAAATATGGGGCAAATTTAGTAATACCTGTTGCAAACCCACAGTATTGTGAGGCACTTGTGGAACATCACATATGTTTTATTGAAGTGATTTTACTGTTATGACTTGTGTTATCTCTATGAATAGGTAGCATTAAGCTGTGCTTAGCCTTATCATGATTATGCCAATACAAATTATGGAATTTGATATTAATGTGATTTTTATTTTTTTATATTTTGGCCAGGGCTGTGTAGCAGGGTAATGATTAACTTAAATGTTCCACCTCTATTCATGCTTTAGAGAAGCAATCACTGAGAATTAGTATCTGACAAGGATATGTTTAATGTGCAGTCCAACTGACCCTTGTGGAAGTGGTCTGAGGCACAGGAAGGTCAGAGTCAGCAGCTGTTATCAAACCTGTTGAGCTGAGAAGTAGAAGCTGTTTTCTAGTGCTTAGGATGAAGGTGCAAGGATAAAGTAAAATCATTGTTCCGTATTTTCTTTTGTTGGTCTATTCTAATATATCTGTCTGTATCTCAACATATGGCTACTGATTTTTTAGGATTACTCTTGTTTGTGCAATGCATCTTTTGGTTATTTTGTATAACTTATTGTCATTGATAAGAGTCATTTCAGAGCATTTGACTATACAGGCAGGCCTCTTCTACAGAAGTTGGGATCTCTAATTTCAGAGCACATGATTAGACAAGGGTATGATCCTTCAATCTGGCAAAATCCCATCTGCAAAGAGCTGGAAAGATCTAGGTAACATGGATAAAGCTGAGGCAAAGTGAAGCAGGCTCAGACTGTTCTCAGTGGCCAAGCAGCAGACATCAGAGAGTGGTTTGAGGTTGAAGGTGTGAGCACACCCTAGGAATGTGTCTAAAAGGCACATCTTAATCAATCTGGGTCACGGTATGTCACTGTACTAAATGCAAAGTCACACATTTAGGGAATCTAACAACAAGAATTTCTTCTGTAAGTTAGGAGCTCATCAGCTGAAAACAGTTGGGAAGAAGAAAGATTTGGTGTCCTAAATGATCACAGGAAGGCAGTCAGCAGAATGATGCATGAAATATGCATCTCTGAAATACCAGGCGCTTGTTCTCCATGGTAAGATGCAATATGGAGGGAAATGAGAGAATTTCCATTCTTCCAGCCCACCCAGAACATTACAGCTTGGGGGGTGATTATATTTGGTGTGAATTCTGGCTCAAAAATGATTTTCAGTTTCACCCTAAAATCACATTACAGTTTGTATAAGTTTGTAAAATGACTTCTCTGGAGTCACTGTCTTCCCTACTTCCTCTTTAAACTTCAAGCTGGAAGGGCTCTGACTCACATGGAAGAAGCAAAGTGTCTGCGCTCCACTAGCTTTTTCCCATGATCATTCATTGCTTCTCCCCGTCGTTTCAGTGCTATCAGGAGCTGTTCAAAATTCTCGTGCTGTTTTAGCAGGCTGCGAACAGCATCTATATGGTCCTAGATTGAGGAAATAAAACTAAATTGAGTTTCATTTTTATATTACTGGTACATATTATCTTTATAGCAGTGGAAGAGTTGGCATCATTTTTTTTTTCTGTCCACATCCTTATTCTTTACTTTCTCCCTCATGCAGAAAATACAATGTATATTTTGCCCCTCGCCGATGTTTGTGCTCTGCCTTAGGGGACAAGAAATATGCAAATCCCTGAACTAGCTTAAAAATACCCCAAACTAATGACCATTTGAAACTGGAGGTGGAGGAGCAGGGCTTTTTCACCTTTTAGCCCAATATCTTATGGTTAGGGTGCCACTGCTGTTTCCACATTTTGCATTAAATAGTCATTAGATAAGATGGATAGATAGCAGTGAGAGCAGGGAGCAAAGGTGAGAACAGAGGGCACACTTCTTTCCGGAGTAGTCTCCATATCACTAAAGGACAGAACCAGGGTTATTGTCTTTCTAGTGCCACATATTTTTCCCACTTGGTTTTCAGTGGTCCAGTTTCAATAGGAAGGGCTTATAGGAAGGGTTCAGGATAAGATCTACCCCAGATATTGGTTAGGGCACTCTGTTCTGCAGTAGGATATGTGGGTTCAAATCTCCACTACCCAGGGGGACCCTAAAGTCTGCATTTCTCACTCCCTGGAAAACTGCCCTAATTACTAAGCTGTGGGGCTAAAAAGTAGGAGAATCCTTCTCCTCCTCTTCACTTTCCCAAAAGATGAAGTTGGATCTATATTTATGTGCCCAGCTTCTGAATATTAGTATATGATTGTTACAAAGATGCTGAAATCAGTCTGAACTCAGTTAGAAATACTACATTGTGAGCCAGAGGGCAGAGATGGTGCTTTATTGAGGTTCTGGGAGAATCATTGTTGTCTTTCTGGATAGGGATGGAGAACAGGAGATAGATAGGGCCAGTTCAGGTCTGATACATACCCCAAGTTCATCAACTCGGAGAAAAGCCTCATGACTGGAGAGGGCTGCTCTGAGACGATCTACTTCCCTGTTAAACTTCTGCAGTTCCAAGCCTTCTTCCAGCTTCTGCCGCCGCTGCTCCCACAACTTCTGCAACTCGCTGGTTTCTTTTGCAAGCCTGTCTGTGGACAGGCCCAACTCCTGGGCTCTGCTGCTGGGCTGAGCATTCATTAAATCTTTCCCTAGGCCTTGTAGCTGCACAAACCTATCCAGAATCATGAAAAAGTGAACATGTTACTGTATGAGAAGGATTTTGTTACAGTTTTTTTTTCTTCTAGCAAACCAAAAAGATCAGCTCATTGCATTAAGGTGACTTTCCTCTTCCTATGCTTCCTCATCTCCCTTTGCTTCTGTTAGCCATAGCTTCCCCTTATAAAGTCCCTTTTAATTTTCCAGTCAGGGGATTGCTGATCAGGGGTATACATTTGAGGTGGGTATGAGATGTATCTATTTGGTGTGAGAGCCTTAATGAGGAGGCTGGTAGACAGTAAAATAGGATAGCAAGGCCATCTGTGCACTTATGGATTTACAAAATGAGACCCAGAACTATTAGCTAAGAATATGACATCTTTCTCATAAAAATGAAGGAGAGAGGAGCACTGGGGGTTAGGGACTGGATTGCTTTGGCAGGAAGAGGAGTCAGGGAACTTGAGGAGAAAACACTAGGTCTGTGTGAAGCAGCAAGTATTTGCTTCAGATTCAGATATGGCCAATTTGGATGGACAGTGATTTGATTTGGTGATTCAAATCACTGTCCCGATTTGATTCAGCCGATTTGGATTTGGTGATTTGGCACCGATTCGGAGATTTGGCCATAGACTAGAATGGGGAATCACTAAAATACCTATAACATTTTCCTTTTGTTGTTGTTGTTGTTGTTGTTGTTGAAGATTTGGATGAAACCAGCAGGGATGATAGCCCCTTCTGAGGGCATGAAGTCTGCCAAGTTACAAGGAGATAAGTACAGGGGTTTCTGTGAAAGTGCACCTCAAATTGTTGAAAGTAAAACTCGTATCACTTGTGTGAGTTAAGGCAGAGTGGGATCAATGCAGCAGGGATGGTCACTGGCCAGCTACATTACAGCAGTCTTTCCCCCTCTCAGCCTTTTCCATGTATAAGATCACCCCATCCCCCTCCCTCTTCTCAGTTTGTTTGCTACAAGCCTTTTGAATCTCTCTGAATCGATTCAGAGGCTTCTGATTTGATTTGGACCTTTTAATGGGTCTCCTGATTTGATTCAGATCTGGAGATTTGGCCACCAAATCAGGTCGAATCTCCTCCGAATCGAAACAACTACCGAAGCTTCGCACAGCCCTGGAAACGCACACAACTTTCTTTGTCAAGTGTTAAGGGTGCAGGTAGGAGATGACTATTTTAGTCAGACATCCCCATCCCTAATAAAACAACGGGCTACCACAGATAGTTTCATTTTCTATGGGGCATTTACTTGTACTGAGTGCACAGTCAGTTTTCTGTATATCTAAAGTTCATTTGATTTTATATTCATGTCAAGAAGCACTAAGCCCTGTCTGAATACCAGGCTTCCCAAGAGCTGTTTTCAATGATACTTTATGGTTCCATAATTTTCCAGTTGAAGTACCGCACATATTTTCTTCACTTCTAGTGCAAACTTCCTACCTCTCCTTCTGAGTGTGAATTTCCTTCAGTAGGTCCTGATGCTCCCTCAGCAACTGTTCTGCAGAGGTCACATCCACACCCATCTCCTCATTGCTCAACTTCTCCCTGACACCATCTGCCCAAAGGAGGAGTCTGCGGCTGTCCTGCAGGAAGGCATGTTGTTTTTGTGTTAGCTCCAGGGTGGTCTCCTTCTCCTTATTCTGTAACTTGAGGCTTGCCAGTAGTCTCTCCATGGCCTCCACTTGATCTGTGATAGCCCTGCTCTCTGTCGGGTTGGTATCCTTAATCCTATGCAAAGAAACCAAACATACATTCTTGACTTAGCTTCACAGATATCCTTAGACGCTTGGAGCTTGATCCAACTTTCACTGAAATCAATGGGATTGGGTTGTTACTGATTTTCCCAAAAGAAAAGGTCAGATAGAGCACCTAGTTTTCCTCACAAGCAATAAGCAGAGCAAGCCACAGGGATATGACCATAGAGAGAAACATAAAAAAACATGTGTCTGGTTAAGAGACTTTACAGGCGTTGCTTGTTCCTGTCATTCCTGAGGAGCTAAATCACTTTTTCAATTCTGTCCCCCTTTTTAGGGTCTAGAAAATGAAATTTTAACAGATCATGTGAAGAAATTGGTTACTTTGCTGCAAAGATATAATTATGCAGTGGCAATAATCTGCATAGCCCAGTTTGGCTTTGATGCCCTCTCTCAGCCTCTTCTGACTTCATGGTTGCTTCAAATGACCTATGATTAGTTTAGAACCAAGATGCTCTTTCTGCCAGAACATATAAATAGGTCTATTTCCTGCTTTGAAGCAGCAGCGGTGGTGGTGGTGGTGGTAGACTTTGCAACCCATGCTTCATTTCAAATATCATAATCAATATAGGGTAGATTTGCTACCAAATTGCTCATTTCAATGGCCTACTTTGACCTTCTGGATAGAAGCAGGAAGGGCCTCACAGAATGGGACAGTTTGGATTTTATGGAGGACTGAATTGTGAAAATACAGAACTTTTTTTAATAAAAAGTTTTAAACCAGAATTTAAACATACACAATGCTGAATAGTCTAATTCTCTGTCCTCCTCTTTCCCTCCACCCTGTGCCTCTCAAGGATGTTCCATTTTGGGGACTGCATGGTACCTGGTTCAGAATACAGGTAACTCAAAATAGGATGCATTAGTTCTGGTTCATGGTCCTGTAGTTTGAACTGACCAGAAAATAAAGGGCCCTAGATTTCAATAATTCTCATTGCAGAAAACAAATACGGTACAGGTGTGGTGTCTGTGGATCATTCATTATTTACCAGTTTCCTCTATAGATACTGAGGATTCAAGGTGTAGGTGTACACGTTGATTCACCCTAACCTTGAAGATTTTTCCTATTCTATTCTGATATATGATTTCCTCCACTGGAAGCAAATGTAAAGCCCACCTCCCTAGAAATTCCTCTAGTCCTTCCCAGGATAGAAGATCTTATTGAAAGAGAAAAAGAAACAGTGACTGCAGTCAGATAGGGAGAACAAGTTAGCAGTGAAAGCTGATCTGTGGCAAGTCTATATCCTGCTTTAAAAAACCCAACCACCCTGCCCTCAAGAATCTGATTAGATGACTAGGAAAGAATATGGAAACAAATAGTGGATTCCTTACTTTCTAGCCACATTCTTCAAGTATTCGATTTTCCTTTCCAGCACTAGAATTTCCATTTTCAGTGAAGACAGCTTGCGCCTATCTGCCTCTGCTGGAGCAGGTGTGTTTCCTGGGTCCAAGTTCTTGAGGTAGCCAAGCTTGTCTTGCAGCAGTGCTTTGGTGCTCTGGCAGTCTTGGAGGAATGTCCTCACATCAGCCACTTCAATCAGCTCTGAACCCTTTTCCTCCTTGAGTGCTTCCAGGAGCTCCCACCTAAAAATGACAATAGCTGCTTCACCTGTATCTACACCAGAAGTTCTTAAACTTTCTAGCTTCAAGGCACCCCTCCTTAACGTTTCTGAATTTCACAGCCCTCAGTTGAGAATCACTGAGCTAGAATCTAAATTCAGAAAAAAACATATGAAGGGGATCCTTGAGGCTAAGAAAAGGTTGAGAATCACCAATTTAGCTGGTGTTACTTAAGGGTGACTGGGAAAAGACCTCATCCTGTCAGACCCTGCTTTTTCCATTGTCTTATCTACCCCCAGTCTCCCCTTCCGCTGAGGCTGCTTATGTGAAACCTCACACTTTAATGACTGCCCCATGAGCCTCCTGATGGGCCTGGGAGTGCGAGAGGAGCAGAAGGGATGAGCTGGGCTGCAGTATGTGGCTCTGGCCCCACATTTGCCCATCTGTCTGCCTGCAGCAGAGCCTGCTGCTGGAGCATGGGGGTAGCTGCCACAGAGGCTGCAGTGGCAGCTGTCCTCATAGAAGCAGCTGGAGCCATTGTTGAGATAACTGGGGCAAACACCATGTGCCAGACAGGGGAAGAAGGAGAGCATTTACGTGCTCACATAGGAGCCAGGGAGTGTGGTACCCTTAAGGTATGGGGTGCCATGTCACCCCACCTGAGAAACACTGATCTAAACATTGAAATGACTGGCTTCCACCTATCAGAAAATGATTAGTTTTCTACTGTTTTACACTATAACTCGTAGTTCACTGACTTTCAAAATTACTTATGGCAAAATTAATTCCTGAGTGGAGTTCTAGGGTAGCACATATGCTCTACCACTGTCTACTCTCTTATGCTAATATCTTCTAAATAGGGATTAATTGTGATCTAAAGGTTGTACATGACTAGACCTTACCCTGTGCACAAAAGCTAATTTCACTTCTTACAAGGCACACCCCATTCCACTGGCTAGTGTCTTTAGGCTGACACTATGAAAACAAACGAAATAACAAATATTGGTACAAGAGCCAAATGCTGCCTTGAAACATTTGTCCTTGAGAAGCTGTATGGTGCCAAAAGACCAGTTAAAAACTGACACTGAACATCTTTTACAAAATTGAAAGTTTTTTAAAACACCTATTCTGTTCAAATATGGATGTTTTTAGAGAACTCGCTAAGTTCTGAAGCTGGATGTTCAAGTCAGTGCATAGCTGTGCAACACAGACAAAGCCAATGGCAATTTGAACTGCCCATTGTGGCATTTGGGTATTTCCATAGAGTGCTTGCCTTTGTAAAGTGGAGTCACAGTGTGAGTGAATATGTTTATATATCAAAACCTGAGCATATCTCAAATTCTGAAGCAGAGTTTACTCACTGTTTTCCATTTATTCAGGCCAAGGTCCAAAGGGATGAGGATGGTGAAAGGAGCCTCCTTTTTTGTTTCCAATGTAAGGGCCAGGCACTTAGGCATCACATCCCCTATGCTGCCCTGATGCAGCCTGCACCCCCACCCCACTCCACTCATTCATTTGCTTCCTGAAGTTCTAGAAGATATGGCATCTTAAATCCTGTCTTATCCTATAAGGGCCCATAAGGAAACTTTTCCACTGGATCATAAACAACACTCCCCCTTCAAATTCAAGGAGCATCTCTACCCCTGACAAAAGGGAAACTATGAGCTAATACTAGGGTTTTGTAATTTGTGTATTTTCCCCATACCCCAGCCAATAGCTGTTGGGACTATAAGGCTCAGTTTCCAATCAGAACTTAAGCCCTACTTAAGCCCTGAAACTGGCATCTAAGGGAGCAAAAAGTGCATGTGTGTGGCTGCGCAATGTCTGATTTGAAACGCCAATGTGCAAGATTCCAGTTCCCTACTACAGGTAGTCACATGAAAAGGGCATTCCTTCATACCTATGGAAACTAGGTGTTCTAGTATTTAACTAGTAGTTGAAGACAGAGGAAAGACTTTTAATTAAAATTATCTTAAAATGACCTTAATGCTGCAGGTCCCAGCTGGGGGCCTTGCTTATTGATCGTTTCCCTATTATTCTAATCTTGCTAGAATACCTCCAGTAGCTATGATGCAGAGAGCTCCAGGGGCTTTGATTCTGTCATTTTTTATGAAGGGCTCTATTTAGAATCTCTCTTACTGGTAAAGGCTGATCTAGTGGAATAACACAAACCACAATGCCACAAGCAATTGTTCCTTAAAAAAAACAAAAACAAATCCTTTTCAGGTTTCAGATTAATTTTGTGTGCCAAAGCCCAGCAGTCTAGTACTTTTTCAGGTGAAGCTTAGACAGGGCATAACATTTCATTAAAAGCTGATTCCCCTTTTGCCAGTAGTGCCTTTACCTCCTATTGATCTCTATCAGCTGAACATGGATGTCATTTTTTTTGATGGGACTGCTCTTTGCAAGCTTATCTGCTTGGAGTTTGATCTTTTCCAGTTGGCTTTTCCCAGCGGCCAGTTCCATTAAAAAGCTCTAAAACAAAACAGATATTGGGGGATTAAACTTGAAACTCACTATCACTGTGCATATAATGACCTGTCTTATCCACTCATCTTCTATTTTTGTGTCAAATACATTTTTAAAAGACATTTAATGCCCTTCTATTCATTTATTCATCTTTCCCCTTAGACCATATGTCCTACTCTTGCATATGTGATATATTTATGCCCAGTAGGATGCACACAACTCACCCCATCCTCAGGCGGACACACTTATTCTGCTATGAGGCTAGATATTTCGGTCTAACTTAACCCTACCGGTGGGATATAAACTTAAAAATAAACATAGAGTAGGATAAGAGTGTTTACAATTGGGGATTTATACTGGTTTAAATATATCAACTTCAACTTACACATTAGTTTACACTGAAGAAGTTTCCAGTGTAGACAAGGCCTAAAGATCAAAATTCAATTGCAGTGTAAGCCATTTTGGACACTTGCACTTAACAGGGAAATCCATTAAAATTCTGCAAATCCTATTGATTTCATTATTATAAACAATGATTAAATCATTTAAAGTCTGCTGGCTAGTTTGCAGTGAAATTGCTTGTTACTTAATGAGGTGTGCTCAGCATATGCCTAGCTGTTTGCATCTCATTAGGAGAGCTGGCAAATGCAGTCAATCAAGCTGTCTGCTCTCATGTCTGTACTGTGCAGCTGTGTCTATGTAACAGTTGCAGCAGGAGGCCATTACACAGAAAAAGTAGTCAGCCCCAGGGCTTGTCTAATTAGCTGACCACAGTGCATGCTGGGAAATTTTCTGGCTGGCAACAAGCCACTATAGGGAACTTAGACTATAATAAGAAAACGAGTAAAATAAACTCCTTTTGAGATCTTTCCTCACCTATATTTTTTCTCTAGTACTCAGTGTTTTACAACGTACTCATGGTGAACAGGGGGAAGTATACCTGATACTTCTGCTGCATGACCTCCACATTGTCTGCTTCAGGCTGAAGGGTCCGGAAAACATTCTCTTTATCTTCCATCCATGACTGAAACTCTTTACAGGAGCTGTAGAAGCAGTATAATCGGAGCATCTCTTCCAGAGCTTTCTTTCTGCTCTGTAAAGAATTTGGGGATTTGAATATTGTTGGAATGACCACCAGGACCTTTTGTAGAAAAGAAGATTCCAACTTCTAAAAAGACTAATGCATACAGACTAACACAGCAACTTAGTGGAGGTGCTTGTGGGTAACATATATGGGCCAAATCTATACAAGGCTATGATTGTGCAGTTGTTACTGCGTAGTCCTTTAGTACTTGCATGCACAAGTACTAAATGACTGCGCAATAATAACCAGTGTTACTGCACAATAGCATCCCCAAATAGCTTTTCTGGTGATGCTGACCGTACAGTAGCTCATTATTAATGCACAGTAGCTTTATATCACACTTCATGCCAAGCAATGCTACCGCACAGTAGTAACGAGCTACTGAGCAGTCAGTGTCTTGTGTAGACGCAGCCACAGAATACAATTTTGAACCTAAAATCTGGACTACTTTCTAGGGAATTTGTGGTTAGAGACTTGATATGCACACCATTTGGTGAATAGAAAGATAATGGTGGTATGTGTTGGACGAACTGAAGATCAGAGCTAGTGTTACAAATGAAACATTACATCTTTACTCTCAAGCATGTATTCAAAGCCTGGTTTCAGGCAAGACCAGACTCTAAAGCTCTATCTGGTAGAAGGCTTGTACAGCAGGCACTTAAGCAGGACCCCAGGAAGACTGAGAAAGTGGGAGAGTAAAAGGAAAAACAGTAAGCTTATTGATTAATGTTTCCGGTTTCCATCATTACAATCCAAAGATTCTGTGTTCATTTTGCATATTGTCAAGCCTATAGCAGGAAAACTCCAGTAAAATTAAATAAATGCAAAAGAGCCTTCTTTCTAAAATGTATAAGAACTAGGAAGGAGATAGGAAGATAACTGAAATAACTGTGTGGGTCTCATTTAATGAAGGAGGAACCCGCTGGACTAAAAAGAACCAATATATGAAACAAAGTGTGGCTTCATTCAAAGTTTAAACAAAATGCCTAACCCTTCTGAGACTCCCCCATAATTAGCCACACTCCTCTTTTTAACCTGCCAATATTGGAAAAGCATTGCATGATTTCGCACAATCAATAATCTTTTCAGTGGTTGTACAGTTCAGCATTGCAGTACATTGACCAAGCTAAGTAAGGGAAGAGATCTAACACCTACCCACACTTTGCTGAACTCAACTATTAATCTTTAAGAAAGACTACACAAGCACAAAGTACTGAGAGCTATATTATACCTCAGCCATCATCTGAAGGTTTTCATAAAGCCAGTCAATTCTGTTTTGGGTCCTCCAAATATTATCTGCAACGAAGTGAGGATCTGGGTCAGGTGCACTAGACAATGGAGTTTTAGGGATACCCAAGTGGCCAGATGGTATCTTAGTGATCCTCTCATTTTGGGTACTTGGGACCTGAATTTTTGCCACCTGTTAAAGCAAAATTCAACATAATTAGATTTGTAACATTACATTCAAATGCTCTGCACAGTAATTTGCAAATACACCCCTAACTAGAAGAAGGTGAAGCTTTTTGTGTAACATTTTCCTGGGGATAAAAAAAACACGGAATCAGAGGAATTTCATGAAAACCTATGGGAAACCCCCCTTCTTCCCCCACAACTTTCTACTGGATGAGTCCCAGTTAGACATATAATTAAAAGGCAAAATGATAAGTGTGACATATTGACATACCGCAGATGGAGCTTCCTTTGCTACAGCATTGGCCTGCTCTTTCAGACGCCTCATCTCTAAGCCATAGGCTGTGATCTCTTTCTCCAGCCGCATATGGCGGTACAGCAGAGCTTCTGCACTGAACTCATCCTTCCCATAATCCTTGCTGTCCAGGAGTGGCTGTCGTTCCCGTAGCCATGACTCTGCTTCATCAATATCAGCAAAATACTGAATGGGACACAGGTATGGGGAATATTTAATTTCGTTACCACAAGAGATTCAGAGCCCCAAATCCCTCTCGTTTGGCAAAGGATCAGTGGGCAGAAACTATATCAACTACATAAACATAATGTTAATTATAATGCACTGCCCAGGAGGAGGTGCAGTAGCCATGATGAAAACTCAGAGAGAGAGAAGCTGGGCCATCTGAAATTTGCTCTCTGTTTTGAAATTCATGATCAATGAACTGCTTGGCTCCAGAGGGAATCTCCACCTGCCTCTGGATGATGCTCGTGAGTAAGCTACCTGAGCTCTAACTAGATATATAGCTTTCAGTAACTCAGATGCATAATCAAAGGCTACCCCAGCCACCTGGTTTGCTCTGTGGGATTTCTCTGATATTGCTCTACCCTGTACCCTATTCCAAAACTACTGCTTGTAACCAATACAATTCTCCTTTGTACCTAGCATGGGAGACTGATTGGGAGTGGGTCCAAATTACTCTGGAAATATTTTACAGTTTCAACAACAAGGATATTTTCCCACAAAGGTTAAAAATTACTCCCCTTTGAGGTTACAGAGTAAAGTTGCATCTAAGAAGAGCAACCTTCATAGATTGTACCCAGTTTCTCCCATAGGTTGCAGTCTGTTTATATTTGTAAAAGAAATTATGTTATAGAACAAATTTATTTTAACCAAAAAGGGAGGTAAGCGGTTTGTAAGTGGGTGATAAAAATCAAAATAGGATGAAACGTGTTAGAACCAGGGAATAATTCAGTGTTTGTCAAACAAAACAAAAAAAAGTGTTTAGGAAAGAAATTTATGCTCAAATGTGACAAAAAATGGAAAACGCAGGAAAAGTACACTTAAAATGACAGTAGTCGAAACAGCATGGTGCCATTGGTAAATGCTGATTTTATAATTGCTCTATGCATGCATTTGAGTGTATTCACATCTTTAATTGAGAGAGAGAGAGAGAGAGATCAAAATCCCAGCTTCACAAACTTTTCATACTCTAGGAAACTTCTGCTCAGGATCTCAGCTTTGTGGCCTGAGACTATTTGTTACTTCTGTTGGAGTTTTCTAGAGAGAAATATTAGATAGACATCTACTCGTGCTTAGTACCTAGCTACTACCTCTGTCTTTGAAAATCTCCTCACATGTGGCTCAGCTTAGGCCTTTTATTTCTTGTGTTGTCTATCTAGTGTGCTACCTGACTTATAGACTCACTCTGAAGATGCAGCCCTTCAGGGAAGCTAACAATGTGACCAACCCCAATAGAACAATGCCAGGCAAAGTAGGTTCTCCAGTGCTGACTCGGATATATAAACACAGCAGGCAAAACCCTAAAGTACCATTAACTCTTTTGGAGATTTAATCCCATCTGTAAAACAGAAACATTCTTGTTTCATCAGTATAAATCACTAGATGGGAACAGATTACTTGCCAATCAGAAAGCAAACAACTCCCCGAGATTCACTTAAGAGAAAAGATATTCCTAATTAACCATTATCAGCATCTTTCATGGCCCAATGGTATGAATACCAGGTTAACTATTTTGTATGTGAAGTGTGCAAGATCATAGGTTTTGGTTTGGGATTGATCCTCCTGTTTTTCTACAGATGACTGTCAGACAGTCACTCTGGCCTCATTCACAGAGATGGTGATGAGATATCAGCAATTATTCAGTTATTTTCATTTAGCATTTCTGAGAAAATGGTTAGCATATGTACAGCACTGCTTTCTATGGACTGGCTCTCAAAAGAGATGAGTCTGATCTCAAATACAAGGGGCCTGGGTTTTCAAAGTTTCTAGGCTGACTACTGCAAAACAGCTGCCAACCACGAAGTCTATATCAGATAATTATGAAAAGAGCTAATGAAGGCAAAGCATGGATTTTAGGACTTAGGGAACATTTTACAGCAGTTACAGACAAACAGAAATCAGCAGTTTTGATACATAGCTGGTCAAAGGTCTTGTGATCTGATAGTCACCTTCTTCACTTGAGCAAAAATCACTGTTTCCAGTCCCTTGCTGTACATCTTACAAAATCTCCTGGGTAGCAGCATAAGCAGAAATGGAACAAATCTATCTTCTCCCTCTAATCAAATGCAAGAACTGTAGAATTTTTTACCTGTTTGATGAGAGCAGCTGCTTGCAAACGGATTTTGCGGTTTACCACCTCATCCTGGAGCTGTTGCCACAGGTTTTGGAGGCTGTCTGTCTGCTTCTGAATAGCTGCCCGTCGTAAAGGGTTCCTTTGACTTAGCTCCCAGCCTTTTCTCATTACATTAGAACAAATCACTTTGTGGGAGTTGCATTCAGTTTCTAGAGCCTGTTGAATGGAGTGATAGCATAAAGAATGGTGCTGACATTCAAACACAAGGGACTTGTCTCAGCTGAGAGTTTTGACTTGGTCCAACTGACAGCATCTCTGGTCAACTATTATTGAAGTAACATTTGTAAGAATTTTGTTTTCACAATGCTCCTTCATTCCCAATCAGAAACTTCCTGTGAGCTCTTACTTCCCCACCCCAATTCCTTTCAGTCTTTCAGCATTATTCTATTGATAGCCAGGAAGTCGCAACCATTTCTGTTCCAGCAGGAGCACAGTTGACCTGATATCCTCTGGGGGTGAGGTTTATCATCAACTGTCTCGGACATTTTACATCTTTTAGTACTCACTTTCTCTCTCCCTCAGACATCTCTCCCTCACCCCTGGAGATACACAACTCTCTCTGGAGATTTTGTGTTTGTGGCTGTGCTATCATGCTGTTACTCTTGATAATCTAGTTTAAAAATCAGCACTCATGCAAGAAATTCCTATTTAAAATATCTCACTGTCTTCTTATGTCTTCTGATATGTTTGTCACAGTGCTTCCTATTTAGCAACCAGATGGATGTTCCAAGAGTAAACTTTTGTCCCCAACCAAGTCCAGCACCACAACAGACTTGATAACAGATTCTACATGATATGTTAGATACTCCCATTCTATTTTACTGTATCATTCTTATCTTCTTTCTCTTCACTACCTTTTATCCCAGGGATGACTGGTGTGTCTTGAGTCTGGGGGGACACAATTTGTGGGCAGGCCAAAAGCCCCATATTTACTCCTATACGTCTGTGCTATGGCTTAGTGCCCACCGACAAGCTGCCAAGCCCGTGTGGCAAAAAAACTGCCCCATCCTGATCAATTTATCAATTTATCCATCTACTCGATTTGGGGGAGGATGAATGGATAAGAAGCACCTCTTCCTCCCATCCATCCAAGTGGGCTAATGGTTCTTCACTGTGCTAATTCACAAATCCACAATCCCAATTTAAATCCTGGGCTGCCCCACAAACAGGAAAGGATCCCTTTGCTGCAGGTTTTATCTGCTTCCAGAAGCTGGCCTGAGCCCTTGAAAGAAGAGAAATGTTGCTTAATTCTTTAATGAACGCATTTACTACAACATTAAAGGAAAAGAACAAGACATATTATGAGAAAAACTAGATTTAATATCTACAACAGACACCAATAACAAAGAAGATACCTTGTGCTTTTGAATGGAGGCTGTGATCTGACTCAGATCTCGTCCTAATGCAGCTGTCCTCACTAGCTGGCATTTCTCAGAGATCCACAACTCTTCCTCTTTGCAGTCATGAAAAAATTCAAAAAGCTTCAAAGCCTCCTCCAGCAGAGATTGTCTAATACAGAAAACAAGCAGTCAATACTAGAATACTAGGTAGCATCTGGAAATGGAGAATGGGATAATCAAATCCTTTAACACAGAGTTTCTGTGGCCCTCCTAATGACTGTGGTACAATGACAAAGTGGCTAAGGCATTTTACTATGGTTTGAGAGGGGTTTGTTCAAGCCTTGAATTGAATATAGACTGAAAACTGCCTTTGGTAACTCAGTTGTGAGTAGGTGCCTAGTTATCAAAGACACAGAGGTGCCAGGCTGTGATGCTAGCCACTAGAATACCTTAACTATGGTACCTGATGAGCCACTTAGGTTTGGTATGGAGCTTTGATTCAAACTCTGGGACCTAGTTTAGTCTATTAGTGGAGCGACATGAGACAGCCAAAACTCAATTCCTCTTTAGCCTAAGGAATCAGCCATAGTTTGATTGATTGTAAGGCTAGAAGGGACCTTGGAAGATCATCAGGTCTAGCCCACGGCACCAGGCAGAAAAGGCAACTGGGGTGAGGTGACCCCAGCAAGGTGACCATCCAGTCTCCTCTTGAAGATTTCAAAAGTAGGTGATTACACTATGTCTGGAGGGAGTTTATTCCACAGTCTGGACATCCTGACTGTGAAGAAGTTTTTCCTAATGTTGAGCCTGAAACAGTCTTCCAGAAGTTTGTGGCAAGTACTCCTGGTTTTCCCCAAGGGTTCCCTGATAAACAGTTGTTCACTGAGCCCTTGATGTTCTCCTCTGATGTAATGCTACACCAGGTCCCCTCTCAGCTTTCTCTTTTTTCAGGCTGAAGAGTCCCAGGTCCCTCAGCCTATCCTTGTATGGCTTGCTGTGCAAGTCTCTGATCACACTGGTGGTCCTTCTCTGGACTCTCTCAAGCTTTACCATGTCTTTGTTAAAGTGTGGTACCCAGAACTGGATGCAGTACTCCAGCTGTGGTCTTACCAATTCTGAGTAGAGCAGAAGAATCACTTCCTTGGTTTTGCTAGGAATTGATGCATGCCAGAATATTATTTGACCTGATGGCAACAGTGTCACACTGCCAGCTCATTTTCATACTCTGGTCAATTATTAACCTGAGGTCCCTTTCATTCATGTTGCTGGTCAGTTTGGCGCCACCAAGCCTGTAGGTGTGTAGGGGATTGTTCATCCCCAGGTGGAGCACTTCACATTTCTTGATGTTGAACTTCATCTGGTTTCGATCCGCCCAACTTGCAAACCTGTCTAAGTCCACCTGTATCTGTAGCCTTCCTTCAAGCATGACCATGCTTTTCCATAACTTGGTGTTGTCTGTGAACTTGGCCAGTGAGCTCTTCACCCCCACGTAAAATCATTGATAAAGATGTAGAAAAGCACTGGACCAAGCACCAACTGCTGAGAGACACCACTGGCCACTTCTCACCGGGACGACACAGATCTGTTCATTAGAACTCTCTGAGTCCTACCCCGCAGCCAGCTTTCTACTCACAATCCTCCAATTTTCTCACGAGAATATTGTGGGATACCAGATCAAAGGCTTTTTGGCAGTCAAGGTATACAATAGCAACCTCCTTTTTCTTATCCAGGTGGCAAGTTACTTGATTGTAAAAGGAGATGAGGTTGGTAAAACAAGCCGTGCCCACAACAAATCCATGCTGGCTATCATTCAGAATCCTACCTTCTGCAAGTCAGTTGCACATAGACTCCTTAATGAATTTTTCTATATCAAGCCCAAGTCACATATCATAGAGAAGTAGGACTGAAAGGGACCTTTAGAGGTCATCTAGTCCAACCCCTTGCCTGAGGGAGGATCATCCCTATCCAAACCATCCTATGAAAACCAGAATCTAACCTCTACTTAAGACTAACAGCAACCCTGATGCAACACAGACCTAACAGCCTAACCTGCCACAAGTGAAGCAGAGGAACCACAGCAGCCTGCTTCTATGTCTTGCTTCTATAAAATATTGTTAATATATGCTCAAGAGATCTTGGATAGAAAGCCACTCCCCCCACTAAAGGGGAAGGCAAAAACCTCTACAATCTGTACCAATCTGACCATGAGGTAAAATTCCTTCCTGACCCGAAATATGGGAACCATTCTGACCTTGAGTGGAGGGGTAAGACCATCTAGCCAGCAACCTCCAGAAGACTTTGGTCTCAGCAGGAGCCCAGCACACCCCAGTCAAAGTTCCCAGGCTTAGCTATAGCCAACACCCAATGCCTCTGAGCACATCTAGCAGAAAGGACAGGTTGAGGCAACCTGCAGTTTGGAATGTATGTTGAGACTGAAGTCCTTTCCTAGACTACAAAAAAGGCAGTCTCTTAGAACAGTGCTTCTCAAACTATCTGATGTGGTGGACTGGCAATTTTTTTTCCAGGGAGCCAGAGACTGGTACCCAGTTCAGCCGGTGGCAGCAACTGCATGTAACAGCGCTACACAAATGTGCGACTGGTTGTTTCTTTCTCTTTCCTCACCTTGTACAACATGACATCACCTAGAGTGTTGGAACGTACAAACTGTGGTGCTATGACATATCAATGTTATGCTTCTGAAAATATATTTCTTTCTTTCCTGGCAACTCCCTGTGGACCAGCGAATATATTTCTTTCTTTCCTGGCAACTGGTGGCTCGCGGATTGGCACCGGTCCATGGACCACTACTTTGAGAAACACTGTCTTAGAGTCAGCACCAAACATTGCTGAAATACTTGGGTTGGTTCTGCTGTCCTTTTATAAGTGGACAAATAAATTCTGGTGCTCTTGTTCCCTCAGTTATAAAAGGGTGCCCACAATCCTAAACAGAAAGACTGGAGCCATAAGGATTGATGTACCGAGATTTGCTGAGAGCCACAAGGGCTTGATACTGCTGACCGAGCATCATAACTTTGGCATGAAGCACATTTGACTTGACTGCATTTGCTTTGGCTTTAGTGACCACTGCTGTACTTTCTGTGATGAATTTCACTCTGTCACCATAGGAAGAGATCTGAGAGTCAATCAAGCTGTGCCTCTGGAGCAAATCTACTACCTCCAGTAGCTGCTTCCCACAATCTTGGGAACTCACAAGTGCCTGCAAAAAAAGCAAGAGTTACCAGGATTAATTTTCAACCCATTTTTTTCTATGGGCAATACCAGTGAAAGATCTGAAGAACTAATCTAAAGATTGCAAAAATCAATGGAAGGATTCCCATTAACTCTGACTGGAGTATTCAATGTCAGGGAGAAAAAAGTTGGTGCATGATTTGAATTATGCAGAAATACTAACTGGTTGACTTACGAACGATCTCCAAATTCAAGATATTGCCCATCATCAGTTGTTTTTATGTGTTGCAATGGAAATAATACTATTTTTCAAACAAACAGTTCTTGTTGCCTCAGTCACTCGTTGTCCATATTAACACCATTTGTCATGTACACTGAGCAGAATTGTCCTATATGCTAATTGTACTGTGCTTAATTCAATTTTTGATTAGAAAAAAATATTACATCTGTCTTTCTGAGATACATTATGGGTCAATGATTCTATGCTATTTCTCTGTTTTCTTAGCTGAAAAAAATGCTGGAATTCAATGAGATTCAGATTTTATAGTGAGCAGCAGTCAGCAAACAGGGACTACCCACAGATGCTGGTGGCGGTGTCAGTGGCGGGCAGGGAGCAAGCAGCAAGCGGAGACCACCCACAGACGCCAGCATCCACATCGGCAGCGAGGTAGGGGGCAGGTGGCGACCAATAATTGTCACTGGTGGCTTATCTTGGGAGGGCACGTTCCCCCCTATTCCCTCCTGCGTGTTGCCTATGGTCAAAAGTACACATCCCAAAAGTAGGCATGTAATATTTTGATCCGATACCCACATTTAGGTGTCTAAATAAAAGGGGCATGTGTTTTTTGTAAAATGCTAAACACCTGCATCTCCCATAAACACCGCATATAAACATTTCAAACCATAGTTGTCACTGGAATATTCTCATCTCTTGCAGTTACTTATACTGGTAGTGGTCCAAATTTTATGACCAGCACACATGCTGAAGGAGGGAGGGCGATACCTGCAGTGCTTTAAGTTCCTCTGTAAGTGTATCTGCTTCCCTCAGAAGTCCTAGAGTTTCTTGCATTGCTCCCAGAGCATCTCTTTTCCTCTGCAGTTGCTCCAGAAGATCCTGCCATTGTTGTGAAATGTCGGCTTGCCTATAAAGACAAGAAAAAAAAGGATCAATTCATCACAAAGATCAGATATTTTAGACAACCTAGGAAAAACTTTGTTGAGGCATAGAGTTTGTGGTTTTAGAGAAGCTTAGTTTTTACTCAGTTCCACCAGCATGACTCACTTCCTCATGATTTGGTTCTTGTCATGGTAATTCTCCTGCTTGATGACAGCTGCCATTGTAGCCAAAGCTATGAAGCGTTGCTTCCTAGGCTGCACATCTGTGACAATGGCTTCCAGTTTCTTTGTAGCAGCCTCCATTTTGTCCACACTCTCTGGCCAGAAGTCCTGCTTCCCAATCACCATCCTCATTTCTTTCAAATAGGACTCACGCAGGGCAGCCTTCTTCCTGAACATCTGGGCCAGTTGTTCCACTTTCTGGAGCCTCAGCATCTCCTGTTGCAATGCTTTCCCCCGACAGTTCTCTGCCTTCTCCAGGATATTCCACTCTTTTTCCACATCTTGCAGCATCTTGCCTTCAGGGGGAATATATAACTGTTGATTGTTGGCTCTCTGTTTGGTTCTGATGTTGAAGAAGAGGGCTTCAATCATGCCCTTCTCTTGGTATTTGGGGGGCTTCTCCACTGTGCGGAAGGTCTTGAACCTGGCCATGAGGAGCTGCATTTCTGGCACAGAGTTAGGGAAGTGTCGGTTATCCAGCTCTATCACCTTCTGTCTAATCCATTTCAAGAGCTCAGAGGTCATCTGCTCATACTGAAACTTCAAACCATCTATTTCCTTTAGAAAGAACAGAATCTGCAACAGAAATATAAAAAGTCCAGTTATATAATAATAAGAAGGATGAATCAGAGTGAAAAACTGTGTGGCATACGTGTAAACTAAGTTTAATCAAGATGCAAATGAGCTGCCATAAGCACAGAGAAAGTGCAATTTAAACATAGCAGGTTGCTGTGACCTTCACATTGTTATATCAGCATGGAGACAGTTATCATATTTAAGGTTGGGAGTATCCTTTCAAATCCTAGAATGACCACACCCCAAAAATTGTTCTTAGCAGGCTTTTGGGCACAAATGGGAAGTTTGCAAAGAACAATTTTTCCAACTATTTAGTTGGCCTAATAAAAGATACCACATTTACCCAAAGGACCTTGTCTGCCTATATCCTTAGACCGAAGCAGCTACAACCAACACCTATGAAACAGTGAAGCTGATAATTTTGAACTAATACTAACTTCACTCACTCATTCCACTTGTGATCTGACCTGGACTTGGACCCTGACTGTCTGAAGCCAAAGGTGACAGTAAACCTAGCGAAACCTAGAATAAGGGTTACAAAACATTTTCTTCCATTTTTAATTATGCTGTTGTTGTTCCTTTCCATTTTATCTTCCTTATCATAATCCTACAGCTCTGTGAGACCTCTACTCCTGAAATACCCCCAAAACCCCATGACTAAGGTTCTGCTGCTTGGAATTTCAGATAACAAAGAACACCACCCTGTATCTCTGCTGCTCTTTATGGTAACACAGAGACCATCAGTTGCAGACACTTCAGTCAGTAAGGGATGTGGAAACTAAGTAAAGGCCTCTAAGAACCACATGATATGACTGATGATTGACCTTCTATCAGAATGGGTACTTGGAAAAGACCAAAAGTCCCATTGCTGGAAAAGGAGTAAAATAGCACCAACCTTTAGTGCACGAAAAGCAGCCTGTGGCATCAGGGATCCCTTCTGTATATTCTGCCATCGCACCCAGTTCTTGCTGAAGGATCCTAATAAGTGCATGGCTACTGAAATGGGTGGGGGTAGGGAGATTTACCTCCCTGGATTGGTTTTCTCTTCAGTCTGGTCACCCAATTAGCCTCTGCTCTCAGACTGCCTTGACACATTGAGACTTCCCTCCTTAATCCTATTAGTGAATTCAGAGCTGCCTATTTGAGGGGACTAAGGGCACAAAGAGATTATCAGATCTCTCATTTTATTGCTTTCTGTAATAGGGAGGAAGGAAAAGACAGGAAGGCCTATATAGGGGAAAATGGAAAGAGGAGCAGGTAACAAAAGCAGCAGCAGAGAAAGAAAATTGGGTGGAAAGTAACATACAACTGCAAGGAGGAAAAAAAATTGCAAAAAACCCTCCAGTAAGTTCAGAAAATGAAAAGAGAAAAACCCAGAGAAAAAGAAAAAGAAGTTAAGTGGAACAGAAGGTAGAGAAATATTCACCCCTTAAGCTTTTTTCATTAATGTGAAAATGTGTCTTGTCTTAAGCTAAGAGTTCCTATACAGTATACACAGCGCTTTAGAAGTGCCTAGCTTAAATCTGCTAGGCCTGAATGCAATCTGCTGTTCTATAACAGAGTCCCATTTCCAAATGATACTCCATTTTAAAAATAAGGAACAAGAAGACGCCCTGTAACTGTGTTCTCTGCAGCTTTTAACTTGAGGAGTGCATAATTCAAGGCTCATAGAGAAGAAATAACCACGTTTTATGACAACCAGAAATATACCTTCAAGCTGAACCTCAGAGCCTTTGATGGGTCCACCCTACACCTTTTACCCAGTCTCTTCATTTAGGCCCAGTTATTGATTAATCAATCTCCAAGTCCTCCTCTCATACCTTTTCAGAGTGCAGTGCTGGTATTGATATCCAGCTCAGGATCTCCTTTTGCTTATCCCAGATTACTTAACCATGCAATCCCTCATCTTCAGAAGCTTTCTACCTTGTCACAACAAGTGAAACCCTGATTTAAATGTTTGTGCTTTCCATGAGGCAGAAACATTGGTACCACAACACAGTCATCTTTTAAAAATCAGATTTTCCTAAATTCACATGCACAAATGGTAAATATTTTTGTTTACCTTATATTTTTAAAAAGAATGATTTTGTTCCTATGCAAAATACATTATCCCAAAGAAAAGCCACCACAACATTATGGTTAGTTGGTAAAAATAAATGAATAAAAAAAGAATTTTTATTTATATATTTTTATATATATATATATATATATATAATGGTTTTACATAAGGAATTTTACATATTTTTATATTGTATTTTAATGAGGAATGGAATTTCTTTAAAAATTATTTCAAAACTGTATTTGGATTTCATGTGGGGTTTCTGGGTTTTTCCCCAGATCTCTTTCACTTTTCTCCCCCTTTTTCTTGTTTTCATTTTACCATGGGACAAAGGGGGAAGAGTGCAGGAGAAGGAAACCACTCAAAAAACTAAACTGAAAATAGGAACTTTTATTTTGGTTATTTACTGTCAAAATGAACATTTATTAAAAATTAAAACTCAGAGTAAACATTATGGAAATATTTTGTTTAGGAAACAAGGGAATTTCCCATAAAATGTTTTAAAGAAGAAATGCTTGACCAGCTCTTTTTTGTACCATTGAATTACTGCAGAAATTAAGTGAGCTCTTCACATGGTTTGGTGCTCACAAGACACCTCACTTAAAATACAAATTGTAAATAACTAAAGGAACTAACTTCCATATAGACAGATAGAATCCTTTTAGAAAAGGCCAGGTACCATCGTGGACAAAAATGATGGCTAGAGACAGATGTAAGTACCTGTGAAAGGCCCTGAAGGATCAGGCCTCTGATCTGCACACTCAAGTATATTGAGTTAAAATTGTTGTGTGGTTTAGCATGCATTAAAGATGTTTTTTCAGTTCTGTTAAATTTGTGCATATGAGGAAAGAGCTCAGTAGAGATAGAGATAAGTGGCAACTCTAAAGATGGCAAAGCACTGACTTTAGTGAGCCTCTTTTGGGCAGTCTGGTCCTGTTTCTTCTTGGAAAAGTAGTGGTAGTAGAGTGACACGTAAGTCATGATGGATTTCTCATCTGGATTGGGCACTACCACATCCTCAGCATCCAGAAGTTTAGTGATTCCCAGTTCTTTTTGTGCCACATAGAAGGCATTATTCAGATTCTTGATGGGCTGATCACGCCTCAGTGAGCTGTAGTAGATGAGATCAGGCCTGGATAAGGAGAGAATCAAAGGAAAGAAATAAGTGAGAACTGTTAGATTTAGAAATGACAAATAATGTCAAGAAGACACCTTACACTGCCATATGTACATGCTGTATGTAAGCTGGTATTATGCAACATACTGGGCACATCTACATGAGACATTTACTGCAGTTGTCTAATTAGCTCCGTGGTAAACGTCTTAGCATCTATACGTGCAGGGCAATTAGGCTGGAGTAAACTAATTACCTTCACAGCAGGGTAGTACTTGTAAATACAAGTACTACCCTGCTGTGGCCTTTTTTTACTCTGCAGTAGTGCATGTGTACATGCTGACATGACTGGCTGGGGCACAAAGGTGTTTCAGTGTGGGAGCTGCCTGTTTGTTAGCCCCACACTGGAGCACCCTCGTGCCTCAGCCAGCTTCTACAGAGCATGTTGAACCAGGAGGGTGGGGGAGGAACAGGGAGGGGAGCAGCCCTTGGCTGGAAGGCTGACCCACAGTACCCCTTGCCAGGTGGGGCTGGTCTGACCCAGCTCAGAGTGCTGCAGTTCTAGGTACACGTTCAAATGGCACAGGAGCAATACACTATGGAGCAATAAGCTCTGGAGTTTGTTGCTTCACATTAATTGCACTTGTAGATATGCCCACTGACTAGTACAGCTGTATGTACCATTATCCTCTTCTGCTACAGGCTGTACAGTAGCAAAAGTTAACAGAGATTTTTGGGGTGCTCTAGAGGTAGTGTGTTGTGCAGCTGGTGCAGAAGAATCCATGTCCCATGCCTGCTTTCTCCATTAAATTCCAATTGGCCCTGGTGTATATTATAGTGACTACTGTAAAGTCCTACATAGTGTAGCTTGTTCATAAGAGTTCTAGTTTACTATAGGGCAAGCAGTGAACCAGCAGACCTAAGTATCTGTACTGAAGGAGGCTGAGCATAAGCATGCCTATGTATATATCTTAGATCAAAAGACAACATACAGTCTATAAAAGTAGAGATCTGAGGAGAATGCAGGAGGAAAAATCCAGCTAAGGGAAAGGAATTGTTCCCATTACTGAAAATTATCAACATAATATAAATGACACTTCCTTGCATGGTGCAAGGCCAAGAATCTCTCTGGGACTGTTTTACTTGCTGACCAGTGAAGATCCAAATTTCAGCTAATCTCATCTACTTCAGGTTTTCCCTGAGAGATGGTGTAAAAGATGCGAGTGCTGGATATTTTAGATTACTTCTTTCTCCTTTTTTTGTATCAGAGTGAGGCAGGACAATTCAGCTATTTTTTAATAGCTGTCATTAGATCTGTTTGCATGGATGTCCTCAGGCCAATCATAATACATACACTGCAGCATGTAATGTGAAATTTGAAAACTGCTAAACTGTTACTTGTGAAGATCAGATTAGACTGTAGTAGCCATGGAATTGTTATACAGGTTGCAACTGAGCAGATTTCTGACCCTGAAGAAGGAGCTTTATCAGACTAAAGAAGAATGCAACCGTTTATGCTATTGTGTCTCTCTGCACTAAGAACCTTAAAATAAGCACCCCTGCTCCTCATTTCCTCATTGGTTGGTGAACCAATGCAGGAAATTCTGAAATGGAAACCTTGAGAAATTTATGGGCTTCCAAGCCTTCTTGCTAGTATTGGCTTCTGATAGGAGAAGCATTATCTCAAATATTGGTTCCTCCTCCTCTCCCACAGGTCAGAGAGGGGAAAAGTGAAAGCCTATTGCTTTCAGCTCCAAGTATGTCCCACTTAAGTGCAAGGTTTAAATTTTAGACATGATCATATCAAAATCTATTTTCAACAACATTTTAGAAAATGCAGCTGAAGACAAGAAAGTTAAGATAAAAAAGAAAGCAAATTAAATCTATATTACTCAAGTATTTTTCTTCAAGCAAAAGTTTTGAATGGAAGAAACAAAATTATAAGAGAGAATTATTTTTCCCTAGCAATAATCAGCCAGAACCATAACCAGAGACAGCTCTCCAGCAAAAACCCAACATTTGAAAACTCTCAGAGGAAGCTTTGTTCCTGCTGTGGACACAAAATAGCTGTGATAATAATGTGTTCCTACATCTGAGTAATGATCAGACATGCACTACAATGGAACAAAATTCATTTGTCAACAGACCTATTAGATCATTGTTTGATAGTGACAGATTTATTGCATTCCAAAAGATTTCATTGTTTGCAAGATTTTTAAAAAGGAACAAGTTTAAATGAAGGCTTCCCCATCCGAAATTCATTTTTGCTTTTAGATGTACACCTTGCTGGATTCGTTTGCCCCCAGTACTCTTTTCTGCCATGGCAGGGGGTCGAACTCAGTGATCTGCTCAGGTCCCTTCCAACCCTAGAAACTATGAAAGGAACACTCAAACATCAAAAAACTTTCTTCGTTCTGTATTCCTATTTAACAAATGGGAGTTTTGAGTGGGTAGCTTCCCAGGATAAGACACAAGTCATTTTCTTAGCTATCACAAAGAACAGAGGTGCACTGGAGTAAGAAAACCTGCCAGAGTAAGAAAACAGCAGCTACTCTGGAAGCCTCCTTTCATCATCTGCTTACCTGTGAACATGAATGAGGGCATTGAAAGCCAGGCCATCTCTCCAACTCTTGGAGAAGTCCTGCACATTCACATTGGAGTAACTGGCAGTCTTACGTTGACACCAAATCAGCAAGGCTTCATTGGCAGACAGTTTATCAGCCTTTTCTCCAAACTCGTCCTGTGAAGTCAGCAAGGAAGGAAAATTCAGGATGGGCTACGAATTTCTCCCAGCAGTCTCTCCACAGTTAAGGTTGCAAGTGACTTTCTATTATCTACTTGAGTTTTGTCTTCCAGTTGCCTGTAATGGACCTCCTTTATATACTTACAAGAAAATTAAAATGCTGGAAACCTTAGATGGTAAGTTGGGTATTATTTTCAAAAATAAAAAAATCATCACAGTCTATTAAAAGACTTTAAGCATAGGAAAATGTTTTCAATACTGAATTTTCTTTTGGTTTTCAAGGAGGAAAAGGGTGAAGGAGAAAAAGGAAAGGAAAAGGGGAAAAAGAAACAAAAAACTAAAACAGAAATATTTTGTTGTGATCCTATTTGCTCTGAACCAAAAATCTATAGGAGGCAAATTCTTGTTAAGCTCAAGTACATGGAGCCTGTGTTTTTAGAGTTAAAAGTATCCAGCCTAGCACATGACTGACAGTGACTATTTTGTCTATCAGCATGCAGTCAATAATGTCATTAGTGAAACTATCTTCTGTCAGTAGAGGTCAGTGGTAAATGCATGTATTAGTTGAATTGCTAGTCCTCGTGAAATATTCTGCTTGTATTGCCTGAGACAATATCATTGCTCCTGCATCTGATAGAGCCAACTCCTGAATTTTTAGAGGTAATGAACAGTGATCCATCATCACATGGCTTCACAGTTGGCTGTTGATAGTATTTATATGTCAGTGGTCTTGGATACATTCAACAATTTTGCACATTTAAAAAGAAATAAAGGAACTGGAAATAAAATACAGGTGCTTAACTGTGACTAGCTAACCATTAGAACTGGTAAAGGAAGGCTGTGGTAAAATCTCCATCATCTTCAGTCTTTAAATCCCAATGAGTTTTTTTTTAAAGAAATGCTCTAATTCAGCTATAAATTATTAGACTACATGCAGTACCACTAGGTGAGGTTTTATGGCTTGGGGGATCTAAATGATCTTTAAAGTCCCCTTTGGCCTTAAACTCTATGAAATTTATTAAATGTGTATGGGCAGAGAAAAGAACAGAGATGTTATTTTACCTCATCGAGTTTGATGGAAGCGATTTGAAACCGGAGGATAATGATCCATATTAGTCCCAGGATTAGGATTCGGTCCCCATCTACAATATTTTCAGGCCCAATAAATTTTACTTGCACCTGCTAATAGACAAGAGACAAGAAACTCCCATCAGCCTGAAACCATTTCTTTGCAGCTCCCTGAGAGAGACTCTTCTAAAACAAAATATGTGGAGAGACTTTTTTCCTTGACTGTTATTCAAATATTAAGAATTGTAGCATATAAATTCTATCCCTCTAACAAGTGTGAGTCCTCTTCTAGCTTTCACTGTCTTCTATGCATCAGAAATCAGAACTACATTGTCAGAGCATCTAGGCACATATCTACATGGGGCCTGGGATTACTGATTACTAGGATTCTGTTGTATCCCTTGCTACTTTACATTTAGTTTGTAAAGAACAAAATACACAACAAAAACAATTTGCGTGGTGCTCCTTTAACTGAGAACAGGGCAGAATATTTGTATGAGAAAGTGCCAGGATAGAGTGTTTCTAGCAGCTAGATAAATGAAGAACTAAACTGGTGAAAGTACAGTAACTGTCACAGAACTATTCTTCTGCCCTTTGAGGAGTGGACATTCAATGTGAAACAGTTAATAGGAAACCAAATAAAGACTGCAAGTCATGGAAGTGAAAACGAGATGAAGTTGATGAAAAAATCATAATGGACTGGTAGGGAGTAAAAAGACTGAAAAATACCTCCACCCATAAAATACAATCAAGGACATGGGTATATCTGCAGGGAGGGAGCGTGAATAGTTTGAATTGTTGCCCAAAACTTTTAGATCAAGTATAAAATGATTTCATTTTTCCAAAGGCAAAATACCCTTTTTAAAGGTAATAGTTAATGCTGGTGAGTTCAAGGAAAAAGGAAGTCACATTGTTATTGCTTCAGTGGGCGTGTCTACACATGAACAAATAAATTCCGGGGCTTATTGCTCCAGAGTTTTTTTGCTCCTGGTGCATTATTTGAATGTATGCCTGGGAGAAAAAACTCCAGAGCATATTGCTCTAGAGTTTACTCATGCACAGCACATGGAGTCCGGCTGGAGCAGTCTGGGCTTGCAAGGGACCCAGGTGGTCAGCCTACCAGCCCATGTTCTGACTGGGCTCCACATGTTGCACAGGGGCTGGCGGAGGCGTGAGAGTGCTTCAGTGCGGGGCTAGCTGGCAGGCAGCCCCCGTGCTGAAGAACCCTGTGCCCCAGTCAGCCCCTCCACAGCACGTGGAGCCCCATCAGACCAGCCAGAGTGTGGAGCATGGTTGGACCTAAACTGGAGGGAAAGGAGGAAATGGAGTCAGACACAAAGGGGGTGGGGAGAGGTTTTGGACCCAAAGCTAGGGGGAGGGAGGGCGTGGGGTCAGAGGCGGGACTCCATCCCCACAGGCTTCCCTTTCCCCATCATTCTTGATTCGCAATTTGCTGGTTATATGAATAAAAATAAAATAGAAGTGTAAAGAATAAAGCACCCTTCTCCCTAGTCTTCCAATATCTTTCTGACTCCTTTCCTCAACTCTTTCCCTCTTTCTTTTCAACCCTTTATACCCTTATTTCTTTCTCTCTTCCACATCAAACTTTCTTGTTACTTCTCATGTCCCTTTTCCTTTTCCTTGTCTTGCTCCACCACTCAACTAATATTATAATTCAACAGTACTCATCTTGTTGGCCCAGCAGGGCAAATGAGTGGGCTTGGGCCAGTCTGTGGGTTGCATGATCCTGTGTCCTAAAATTGTGCCTGTATCCAGACTGTGCTGCCTCACTTAGCCCAATGTACCAGGATCAGGGCCCTGGAACCATGTGTCACCTATGCCCAGCTTCATGTGCTGGGATTGGGGCTCCAGGACCCCGCGTTGTCTCTGGCCAGCCCTGTGCACCAGGAATTGGGGCTCCAGGATCCTGTGCTGCCTCTGCCTGGCCCAACATGCAGGGGGCTTCTGGGTTTCCCACATGGATAGAACCCCCTACTGCCCCGCAAACTTATTTAGTACATGGGGGCATAACCTGTGAGGCACCTTATGAACTCATGCAGAGCCCCATGGACCACAGGACAAAGTGTGGGTGGCCAGATCTGGTCCACAGATTGGGGCTTGAGCACAACTAGTCACAGTTTAAAAAAAACCAAAACATTTCCATCAGAAAATGTGACTTTGTGGATACTGAAATTCTCTGCAGGGAAAGTGTTGATTTCAAATAAATATTTCAGCTCTCTGAAAGCTTAATTTTGAACCCACATGCTACAGAGGAGCTGGCTGAGGCAATAATATTTGTAATCAAAAGTTGCACCTGCCCTGCACGCCTTGTCCAGCAGCGCCCCCTGGCAGCCACGGGGACCGGCATGGGCAGAGCTGGAGGAGGGGCCGGGCTGGACAGCTGGGAGCAGCCATGTACTTCTGTGCCTTCTTTGGCACTACGGGAGTCACTTTGAGCTGGGTAAGTGGGGTGTGCTGCCTGGAGGGACCCTGCTTCCCATAGGGGCTCAGGGCCCACAGGGTGCCCTGCTGTCTATAAGGTGCCCCTGCCCCCTATAGACACCCTGCTGCCTCTTGGGTGCCCCAGCTTCCCCTGCAGGGGCTCTCACTGCCTAGAGGGTATCCATGCTCCCTTATAAGGGGCCCCTGTGCCCCCATGAGAGCCACACTGTCTATGCCTCTGCCCCTATAGGATCCATTACATGAGGATTCTGGTCTATTAGGCTTAGCATAATCCAGATCCAGGCTTAGTGAAAGGGGGAGGTGGCACCAAAGCGGCGCACTCATGGACCAAAGTGGCACGCTCATGGACTGAAGCAGCATGTTCACAGATCGCTACACCTTAGAGGGAACATTGGCATCAATACAGACTGAGGACCAAATGGCTAAAGAGCGGCTCTGCAGAAAAGGACCTGGAGGTCATAGTGGACAAGAAGCTGAATATGAGGCAACAGTGTGCCCTTGTTGCCAAGAAGGCTAACATCATACTAGGATGCATTAGTAGGAGCATTGCCAGTTGATTGAGGGAAGTGGTTATTACCCTCTATTCAGCACTGCTGAGTCTGCATCTGGAGTATTGTGTCCAGTTTTGGGCTCTCCACTACAGAAAGGGTATCAACAAATTGGAGTGAGTTCAGCAGAGGACAGCAAAAGTGGCCAGGGGGCTGGGGTACATGACTTGAGGGGAGCCTGAGGGAACTGGCTTATTTAGTCTGGGGAAGAGAAGGTTGTGGAGGGATTTAACTTCAGCATTCAACTAACTGAAGGGTGGTTGCAAAGAGGATGGAGCTAGACTGTTCTCAGTGGTGGCAGATGATAGAACAAGAAGCAACGGTCTCACGTTGCAGCAAGAGAAGTTTAGGTTAGATGTTAGGAAAAACTCTCACACTACGAAGGCAGTGAAGCGTTGCAACAGGCCACCCAGAGAGATGATAGAATCTCCATCCTTGGAAGTTTTTAAGATCTGGCTATACAAAGCCCTGGCTGGGATGTTATAGTTCGAGATGGTCCTGCTTTGAGTAGGGGATTTGACTAAGTGACCTCTTGAGGTCCCTTCCAACCCTAATTTTCTATGATTCTATGGTACTATGAATCCTTTCCATTAAGTTTTGACTTAAAATATTGTTTGGATTCATTGAGACCAAAAGTTAGTTTCTGTTTCTGATTTGTGGACTATCAGGTTTCCCCTTGCCACCTATGTGCTTCTTTTCCTCTTTCCCTTTCATTCTGCCACAAAAAAGGGGGAAAGGTTTTAAAGTGCTTGAAAAAGGGAAAAAAAACATTTTATCCAAGCTTTACTATTATTGAACTCTTAGATTATAAAAGTAAAAGAAACTTAAACATAAGCTGTTAAAGAAACTTAATCCAAAATGACAAAGCAACCATCATGAGTAATCAACCTCATTCCATTTTTCAGGTGACACAAGTACAAAAAAACTCCCACGTTTAAAGAACAACTCATGTTATAGGAGGGAGAACGTCATGAATCTGGTTTTGTAGTTAGCCTGTAATCTATTCAGATACTACCTGCTATATCTATATCAACTCACCTTAGATCTGAGGTATGTAATAGCTTTGCTATTGTTCTCCAGAAAATGTACCCTCATCCTTCCCTGGGTAGGTCTGGGCAATGATTCTCTAGAAAGTAGCTCCAAGAGTTTCAGGAGGTAAATGCCATCTTTCAACTCTATATAGATGTCTTTTATTTCAATAGCCACCTGCAAAGACAGACCCCCAAATACCGACACTGGTTATTATGGCTATTTCACTTGCCCAGTACTGTTGCTTTTGATTTTTAACACTGAACAAAGAATACCTTGATGCACTGTGGAATCAAACATTTCTGGGGTACATGTGGATTAAAACTTGGTGACATTTTTTGATGAATAATGAATTCACATAAAAAAATGAAGTTTGAAATACCTCAAAACCCAAAAAACCACATTCCATTTCCTTTCAAATGGAATATTTTGTATCAACCAAAATGAATATTTCAGTTTTCCATTTTGAATTTCAGTTTGATCCAAACCACTTATTTTCCAATTTTTCTGTGCAACTCAAAAAACCAAAAAGACAAACGTACAAAAATATAGTTATTTACACAGCTCCATCCCAAGTATGAATGATACTCCTTAAGGTTAACACAGAAGACGGCTTTCTTGCTGATACAAGACAGGCAAAGGAAATCAAGGTTTAGTTTACACAACCACTGTAACTGTTGATCCCTTTTACCCAACTCCTGTGGTTAGGGCTGTCACCCAGGATGCAGGAAGCCCAGTTTTAGCTCCTTTCTTCTTGCCTGAGGTGACTTGAACCTACAGCTCCTAGTTGAGTGCCTTTTATCATCAAGCTGTAGTACCCTCTTTGGTAAGGAGTGGATGCTGGCCTGTTGTGCCCTTTTCACTTTATATAGATGCTTAAACATTCAGTGGAATAGGGACAGGAACCCAGGTATCCTCCCAGAATGGTATTCCAACTATCTGGCTAAAGAGTCCTTTCTTTCTCTCTGTCTCAATGTCTATGCAAGTAGGAGACAGCTCTGACAGGAATCATTGAGAGACACCTATTTCTGAACACCTATAGCCTGGTGATTAGGGTACATCCTGAGAGGAGGAAGACATTGCTAGATGCAGACCAGACATATGAACTCATAAGATTATAAGAATTGTTATGACTGTATTTGATAATCAAATCTATCTGTATTTAATGGCTTGTTTCTGCAAAGTTAACTTCTATTCCTATCTAACCCTGCATAATTTTGAAAGGGTAACAAGCATTTTTATGACAACAGGTTAATATTGTAAACATAGGATTATTGCCACTGTTGAATCAAGGAAGGGCCAGGTTGTGAAGGAAAAATCTTCATTAAAAGGGGAGGGACAGCACTAAAAGAAACACTGGAAAACATAAAAAATCTGTAAACAGGATATTGAAAGATATAGCAACCTTTTACATCATATATTCTGGCTGAGATCTAATTTAGGGGTACAAAGAAATACTGGTTCCAACCTTAATACACAGCCACAGCCAGAGTTGCACATTATAACTTGCTTATCACTATCATGTACCAACATTAAAATCCACCTCGGGTTTCACCATCAGGTGCTGAGGGTGTCAAACTCATCCAGCCCTCATTGCAGGGCCAGTCCATGGGCCAGATGAATGGCATGGGGCAGGTCCACGGGCCAAATTGGGCCTGCAGACTGGCTTTGCTTTCCAGATCCAGTGCGTGGGGCCACCCTGGCATGGACATATGTAGCACAGGTCCTGGACTAACCCCATGTGGGCACCATATGCAGTGTGTCCTGGGCTGCCAGAGCAGGGGCCATGTGCAGGGTGCATCACAGACCAGCCCTGCATGGGTGCCATGTGCAGAGCATATCCTGGAGGGGCTCCATGTGCCATGTGCAATGCATGGCCTCCCCAGCCCCATGCATTGTGTACAGCACACGTGGCCAATTCAGAGCACACCATGTGGCATGTGGACCCACTCCAAGATTGACAGGCAGCACTGTGGTCCAGTTGATAAGGCTCCATGGACCAGATGAGACTCAAAGGCTGTATCTTTGACACCCGGATAAAAGCAGTGAGTTATTCTAACACTTAAGCAGTATAGCATGACATGGCAGGTAGTGTGATCTAATGCCGGCTTGCTTTAGGAGTTTCTTTTGGCCTCATGCCTTTAACCATTCAGGTGTGCCATTCATAGGCAATACCATGCCTGCAAGAGGAATGTGATGTAATTCTGAAATACTTATTTCTTACGAATGTATTTTTAGGATGAAGAAATAGCTTTTCTGAGTTAGGAGTAGTAAAGTTATACATGACAAAAGTAGGACCAAATAGCATACAGATTTAAAGATCAATTCCTGCCCTGTGATCTGTAAATTAAGCAGACCTTCTTGCAGCAAAACAAGAACTAAAATTCTAGGAGCAGCTTAGGACAATTTAAGTGTGCATGTTGTGAGGGTCAGGTGGCTGAAAGCTTTTTTTCACCTCCAAGCATTCAAAAAAATTTTTTAAATTTAGTTTTCCATATTTTCTCTCTCAAGTTTTTCTTTAGCTGTTTAACTATTGTGTCATCTTAAATACATCTAAAATACTAGCTATTGCATCTGACTGTTGACAAAAGGTAAAAACCTCTTGTGCTTTGTGCCAGTTTTAATCAGGAAGACAAAATTATTTTTTCCAATATTTTCTAATGAGCCTGTGGCTTGTACCATCACGTTGTAATAAACACATTAAATATATTTTTTTTTCCATCATTTCATACAGACTCGAATAAAGCTACCAAGCATGGGTTGTTAGTTAAGCTGACTCCATCATAGTTCAAGAAGCAGAAGCTGGGTCATTTTGCAGAATCCTGTTTTTGTCCTACTTCTCCCACTCCTGTCCATTCAGGGTGTTAGTAATGTACTTAGGCATGCAGCATCCTAACTAGGCAGAATTTCTTCAGTTAGTGGAACTGAAAACTGAAAGTACAGTCCTGAGAAACAACTGATAGGCTCTGAGTTCCATGAACTGTTTTTTACCTTACATAGCTTGAAAATCTCTATATACTTTCATGATGCCAAAAAGAAATTGTTGGGGTCTTTATAACTGAAGTGTTAATCTTTGGACTCTGCGGTGTCTAACATTACTGAAATTATCTTCTGGACAGTGAGAGGGTTGACTCATGCTTGTTCAGATGGCAAAGCCAGGTTGTATTTACGTTTTTCTCATGCACTAAGAAATAATTAATCAAACACTTACTTTATCTAAAGTTTTTGAAGTATGAATCACTAAGTTACAACCAATCTATTAAGCAGAAAAAAAGCAATGTTCTGCTTCACATTTTGAGAATGCAGAATACCTTGGGGAAGAAAAACCAAACAACAGTACCTCAGGTGCCAAATAGGCCTGTGAGAAGTGGTTAGTATTTGCTTCAGATTTGGCCGATTCGGGGGACAGTGATTTGATTCAGTAATTGGAATCACAGTACCAGATCAATTTGGCTGAATCTGTTTCAGCTTTGGCCGAATGGGCTGAATCGGCCCTATCCCCCACCCGCTCTCAATCGCTGCCCCACCCGCTCTCCCAGGTCCTGACTCTTTGAAAAAAAAAAGTCCCCATTCACGAGCTGCTGCCGGGGGGGGGGCAATCCCCGCTGCCCCACACTGCATGGAGGGCTCTGCTACAAGCCCCGCAACCCCCGCCTGCTCTCCAAGCTCCCCCATGGCTACCCCACCCGCCTCAGCTCTCGGCCCTTTAAAAAAAAAAAGTCCCATCTCACCAGCTCCTGCCAGGTGCAGGGGGTGATCCCTGTTGACACCCATTGCCCGCACTGTGTCGGGGGGCTCTGCCATGAGTCCCCAGAAGCTCCAAGGCTGCTGCAGCAGCCAATGAGTCGGGGGGGGGGTTGGTTTTTTTTTTGAAAGGGCTGGGAGCTGGGCCAGGCAAGGCAGCCATGCAGGGGACTGGGAGAGTAGGCGGGGTCTGGGGGCACTCAGGGGGGCTGGGGGAGCAGGCAGGGGATGGGGCCTGGCAGGGGTCCTGCCATGGTCCCCTCCCCTTCCTTCTGCTCCCCCTCCCACTGCTCCCCCCCTCCCATGGCTGCTCTGTCCAGCCCCAGCTCCCAGTTCTTTTAAAAAAAAAAAAAGTAAATAAAAGCCCCATGCTCACCAGCTGCTGCAGTGGCCATCAGGGCTTCTGAAGGCTCATGGCAGAGCCCCCACACAGCACAGGGCAGTGGGGATTGCCCCCCAGCCTCGCAGCAGTGGGGGCTTTTTTTTTTTTTTAAAGAGCTGGGAAGCTGGGGCTGGAGGCTTGTGACAGAGGCCCCTATGCAGTGGGGATCACCCCCCCCCCCCGCCCCTGGCCTGGCAGCAGCCGGTGAATGCCAGGTTATTTTTGTTTAAAGAGCCAGGAGGCTGGAGATGGGAGAGCAGGTGGGGGATGGGGCCCGTTTGATTTGGAGATTCAGCCAATTTGGTGGTGGCCGAATCTCCAAATCAGATTTGGTCAAATTGATTTGTGACAGTGATTCACTGAATTGAATCACTGCCCCCCAAATCAGCCGAATCTGAAGTGAATACTAACTGCTTTGCACAGGCCTATCAAGTATGGTTTCCTAATGGTCTGTCCAAGCCCTGGTAGTCTATAATATATTCATAAGGATGGGATTCAGTACACACTTAGAAAATTTTCAGATGACCTGAGGCTAAGTTGAATTATGGACACTTTGATACACAAGATAAAGACCTGGAGCTTCTAGTGAACCACAAGTTACATATAAGTCAATAGCATGCAGTTGTTGTGGGGGAAAAAGACAAAAGCATACTGGGGTATATTAGCGGTTATATTAATGGACTCTGTACTGGTAAGTAGGGGGGGAGGAGGTGGAGGGGACCATGGGGGGACCCCTGCCAGGCCCCCTCCCTCCCTCTACTTACCAGCATGGAGTCTGGGTCCAGCTCCCTGCGGCGGTAAGTGGGGACTGCCCAAACTTCTGAAGCTCTCTGAATCTTTTCCGAATTGATTTGGAGAGCTTCAAATCTTTTCAGACCCTTTTATTGGTGATTTGATTTAGATTCAGAGATTTGGCTACCAAATCGGGCTGAATCTCTTCCGAATTGAATCAACACCCAAAGCTTTGCACAGCCCTAGTACTTTATCCCTCCTTCCAGTAAAAATTAAGCCATTGAGGATCATCACTCTTTAAGCAAAATTATCCAAGCAGTTAGGTGTCCATTTTACAATACTTTCATCAAGATTGTATTTACTCAGCCCACTAAGGAGACTGTCATGGAAACAGTGCCAAAAGTCTTGTTAAAGTCAAGATATAGCATATCTGCTGATCTCCCATCCACAAAGCTTGTCACCTTGTTATAAAAGGAAGTCAGATTAGTCGGCAATGACTTGTCCTTGACAAATCCATGTTGGCTGTTCCTGATGGACTTATCACAAACTGATAGAGCTAGAGGTGCACCAATATATTGGTCCATATTATATCAGGATTGATAAAAGGAAAATTGACATTATTGGCAATCAGCTTGTTTTGGCCAATGTGGCTGATAATGTGACTGATACATGCCATGTGCATGAGCACAGCCGCAGCAAGCACATGGCCAGGAATACAGCCTGGCAGCTTGAAGAGCAGCTTCTGGCCAGTAAGTCTGTGGGGAATGGGGGAGAAGCATGGGGGGGAAGGAACATAGGGTGGAAGATTGAGGCCCTCACAGTGAGGGAAGGACTAGGACTAGGGCAGGGGCAAGTAATGTCCAGCCTGAGCAGGGTGGGGTGCAGAAAGCAGCTGTGGGAGGCTTGTCCGAGGGGTATGGGGAGTGGGGAAGTTCCCTGTTGCTTCCCAGGGGAGGTATGGGGGACATGCGCTTCCCAGACTTGTGTGTGGGGTGTGGGGACGCTGCTCACTGTGGGCTTGGGGCCAGGGGCGCGCCAGCCTCTTTTTGGCGGGGGGCTGTGCTGGGGTTGCACTTGGGCTGGGGGCTGACAGTGCTTAGAGAGAGACCAAGGGGGGGCTATGGCGAATTTTGGCATGGCTGCAGCCTACCCCATAGCCTCCCCTCCCAGCACCACCACTGCCCACCCCAAGCACCCACAACAACATACTTTGAAAATTGGTCACCTCAAAGTGGGGAGCGAACCACTGTTATTGTCTTCTGTTACTCCACTGCAGAGTATGCATGTCCAGTATGGAATGATCAGTTTATGCCAAAAAACTAGACCCAGTTCTAAATGACAGCTGTCATGAAATAACAGGATGTCTAAGGATGCATCTACATGTCGCTATATGGCGTGCTATGGTGATGTAGCAGTCACATGTGTCTATGTGCGTTGTTGTAGCGGCACACTCCCCAGGTATAGCACACTGTTATGGTGACATAGCAGTGAAATTTACCTATGCACCATGCGCATGGTGCAGTATCCACCCATCCTGTGCTGTGCTTTAGTGCTTCCAAAGGAAGCACTAAAGCATGGCACCATAGCAACGTCACCATACAACAATGTGTAGACATGCCCTAAAGCTAGCACTAAAGGATAGCCTGTACTTACTGGCTGCCATTGCATCATCCAATATCAGAAGAAAGGTAGCAAGCCAAAAAGAAAGATCAAGGCAGATGAAAGACCCCAGGCATCCACTCTGTGGTTGGATAGAGGTAACTAAATAGCTTGAAGTGCAAAAGAGTTTGTGACCAGTGTTGCACTGTTAGACATGATGGCTGACAGGGCACAACTGAGGTTATGAAAGAAAAGATTACATGCAATCAGATTCTCTGAAATGTACCTGAAGCCCCAGGAGAACTTTCCCAGAGGGGCTGATCTAGACTGGCCAACATGGAAATGGGGCTACTCTAATGAGTATATGTGAGTGTGATGAAGTGCAGACTATGGAGCACCTGTTTGTTTGCCAACTCCTAGATGAGACCTGTATGAATGGGGACCTCACTGCAGCAACAGAATGAGCCATTGCTTGTGCACCATTCTGGAAAAAACATCTAGTTTATGACAAGGACATGAGAAAAAGAGCTGCAAGGGACCTTACAAGGTCTTCTATTCCAGCTCCCTGCTCAAAGCTAGAATTAAATTAGCCTTAATTTGACTTAATTTACCTCAAGATGTGAACACAGTTATGAGCTTTCTTGAATGTCCTTGCACAGACTGCTGTGCAAGCCATTGTAAACCACCATTAATGAGAATAGATTGTCATGGGGAATGTGATTCTTCACTGGAGCACCTCAACTCAGTAGTAACTGGATAGGCTGTCCCTCTGAGAAGGTAATCAAATTAGAGAGAATAAAACATAAAGACTGAGGATTAATCTTGATTTGGGGCAGAATCAGGGATTCATAACTTGAAGAAAATCAGTGTAGTCAGAAATGGTTGGCTGTAGCTCTGTCTTTGGCAACAGTAAGTATCTGTTGCTTATATTATACAATTAATGTCAGTAAATATAAAATGGTTAAACAGAAGATGAAGTAGATGAAATGGAGAAGGAGAAACGGAGAATTTCAAAGGAGGAGAAGCTACTTACTTTGCCATTGTAGTAGACAGTGTTCATCCACTTGGTGAAGGTTTTCTTCTGCATGGACATACGCTGCTCTTGCAGCTCCTTGATGTGGTCTTCTGCATCCATGGTGATCTGAGACAAAAGGAAACCCAATTGTTGTTCATGTGTACAGATGGTACTTGCTAGAGATCTGCTTTATTTTGTATCTAGATGTAAGAGGCTACATATAGAAGCAGCAATAATTTGATTTGACTGCTTGAACGGATGAACAAATAAATCTCTTTAAAGTCTGTACATTGTGGGGTTTACCACTCATGAATGTATGTCTGTTGATTCATTCAGATTATTTGGTCTATCTGCATCTATACCTCAGTAAGTGAAGTTAAACTATAATGACTTGCCCCTGAGTGAAACAAATGGTTAACTATTGTGGTTTACCTTCTACTTATTCCAGAAAAGAGTAAATAGGCAGTATTGTACATTAATTTGAAAAACAGAACCCAACTCCCCCCCGCTTCTCGAATCAGACTTGTTTTCACTGTTTATACCCTAAGCCGGGGAAGTTCAGCCATTAGGAACAGATCTCAAAACTTTCATTCAGTCGCTCTTCCTCTTGCTTTCATGTTTTAACTTCGATCTCTTCTTTATTGAATGCAGCTTTTCTTTCAGTGTGAAAATTACACGGACACATACAAAACTCAGAATTTACACCAATCTGCCTGATTACTCACTGAGTAATCTTAGACCTGACAGACCACTATTCCTTACTTCTACTCTCTTTCTAGACAGTCCTCTGACTTTCAGATACACCAGGGTCCAAAAGCCAGAAGTAACACTACAGAAAATCCTGAAAACAGATGACTGAGAACTGGATCTCAGCTTCAGTTTCTCCAGGCTATGGGATCTTCAGACCCAGGCCCTGATGCATTGCTTAAAACCAATGACAGTATTCTGGTTCACTTCATTTACTTGTTCTCAGGATGATCTAAGGTGTTTCTGCTTTCAGACCCTGACAGATCTGACAGAATAGAATGGCTGTCTATGGAAGGAATAAAAGATACGCAGCTCTCTCCTTCCACCATTGACATATCTTGTAGCAAGAAAGGCAGGACAGGGCACTGGTTTGCAAGTGTCCATCCCATTACAATTCAGACTTTTAATTCACACAAGGGTCCGTGGCATAAAATTAGACCTCAGATATCTAGAAAAAATTATGAAGAAAAAAATCTCCAGTTTCAGAATTTATGGTGCCATTAAACTGGATTTTGGATGAACCAACAGTTTCTATGGAACCATCAAACCTAAGCATTATTTTATAACAACAATGTGCCACTCACACAGAAAGGAGATGAGTTTTAGAAAAAAAAATTCTGTAAGGTTGGAAGCGTTTAGGGACCAGAAATTCTGTTTCTTTAGGTGTCTTTCTTTTTTTTCTTTGGAATTTGTACAGAAATAAATTAGGATTAATTACCTGGAAGAATAGAAAATCTTGGTGTTGTACCAACAGGTGAGGAAGGTAGAGGCAGGCAGCTGCCTTTAGCCAACTGCAAAGAAAGAAGGGATGGGAAAATATCAGACTGCAAAAACTACAGGGGAAGTAGACTAAAGTTTTTTCCTTAGATTTGTTTCCTGCTGTACAGGCTACAAAGGAAATAGTCCGTAGAGTTATAAACCCCCCAAACCATCTGGCAAATGGAAAATTGCAGCTCACATGGTATAGGATGAAAGTAGCAGTACAGAATGGAAAGTGGTTTATATGCTACTAAATCTAATAAATAAATAAATACCAAAAAACCACACAACATTACAGAGCCCTGTTATTTCTGTGGTGTTAGAGTGATGCTGTAGCTGTGATGGTCCAGGAATTATGAGAGGTGAATATTTCTTAGGGTGGTATCTTTTATTGAATCAACTGCATAGTTGGGAAAGGTTAGACAAGCTTTTGAACGCAAGACATTCATCATCAGGTCTGAAGAGTGAAAGCTAGCACCTCATTGTAAAAGCCAGCACAGATACTACTCTAAGAAACCCTTGCCTCTGTTATTTTAGATCATCTTTCTTTCATATGCTCTAACACTGTCTTGTTTCTATAAAATGCTGGATTTTCAAAATTAAAAATAAAAGTATGGGGTGGGGGCATCTAGCTGAAATTTTCCCCAAAGCTGTTTGATGCTAGTTGGAATTTTGTAAGTTTTGCCAATTTACCAAAAAAAAAAGGTGGGGGGAAAGGTTTTATTGATCAATTTAGCAACTGAACCCCTTGTTTACTTGACAAATAACCAAAGAAATGTCTTTCGTTAACCGAATGTTCTCAGAGAGACTGGCTTTTCTCTCATTCCTTTGATTCTTGTTTCCTTCCCCTGGTCAGTTTGTTTTCCTGAGAGCTGATGACCATTACAAATGTTAAGATCATACTAATTTTGTCTGGGAGGACAGAGAGACCTGGGTATGCAGGCATTTGTAAGATAACATTTGCCCAGCTACAGATAACACTTGCCCAGCTACCAGACCCAGAAATTAATGGGAACTAACTTCTGCAAGGCTTCATCCTTGTATAATGTTAGATATTACCTTTGCAAATCTTTATTCCTTACCTTCCCTAGTAATGTACTCTATAGAATTACCCACTTTGGCATGAAATACTTCAACCTTTATCTTCTTTTATATTTTTTATTCAGTTAATACATTAGTTAAGTATTCCCTTTCATAATTTCAATTTTTTTCTGATGGCACCTCTGAAATCTGTTTTGTTTTAAGCGTCAAATTCTGATCATCTAGTAACTTAAAAAGATTTCTGGTAGATGCAAATGAAGCTGTTTTCCTAAATAGTTACTTTCTCACTCTCTGGCCAGTCTCAAACAATTGTTCACACATTATAAAATTAGAACAGTAGAAGGAATCTGTTGTCTTCTAAAGCTGATTACATCCAACTGAAGCTTTGTGGCAAACACTTTTTCCTACATTACAGCAATGTTTCACATCAGGACAGATAATAGGCCATTCATTTACATTTGCACAGCGGAAGGATGTTGCTAACACAGAATTTGACTGCAGCGATGCATTTCATTTACTCCAGTAAGAGAAGGAAATACTAGATACTGATACTTACCCAGTTTGGTAGAAATTTCCATTTGAAATCCCAAAGTCAGTCGTTCCAGAAAATAACCTACAACTCCAAGTTTGCTCCTGTTCTCACATTCAGTTCCTCCTCTGCACTCAACATGACCTTTGAATGCAGTAATAGAGGCAAGGTATTTATAATCTACATATAAACCTTTCACCTGATTGTGGAGGAAATAACCTGCTAGAAGTCAAGAGGCAAAGTTTACTGCAAATCATGTTGACCCAACTGTTATGCTTATAACAGATATATAAAGATCAAGTCCATAGCTGCTATAACATAAAGAGAGTTTTCCTCAGATAACAGTGGAGACAACACAGATGTTCTGCTAGAAAAATCACAGCCCTCCATAATCACATTGCTGGCACTGATTGAGAATAGGATATTCAGTTTTCTGTGAAATCACAGCTGGAAAATGAAGTTTGAAACTGATAGTGCAGAGTATGCAAAGGTTGAAGTTATCCACAAGTAATTTAAATAGGGTGAATCAAATGTGAAGACATGGTCATACATACTGAAATTAGCAAGGCACTATTGTGAAGAAGTTCACTGTAGTGAGGAAGGTGGTATTGGCGAGGTGTTTTTTGGAAGAAGCTCACATTATTCAACTTCAGTTAACAGGAATAAAGGAACTAATATTAAAGCTTGCAGAAATGGTGACCTGGCCAGAACTACGTTGTCAGAAAGCTGATAGGTGACTGGCATAGATGTGAACAGGGTTGGAGATGGATTTACACAGTTGGAAAATTAGTAGACATTGGCAGTCACTACTTGCAGGCTGGGACTTGACAGCTAGCTGACTGTGGATTGCTGGACCTTTTATTTCTAATATCAAGCAGAAAACAGACATTTTATCATTACACTTTTATGCTGGTATTTTTTTCTCTAGGTGCTTGATTTAGAATTGAATGTCATTTCCTTTTAATGGCTAGTCCCTCCTCTGCCACACAAGTTCAGGAAACATGCAATATAGGACACATACATATGACCTTTTAAGTCCATATGTCCTAGGGGTTAATCATTAGCTAATATGTGAAATGAAACTTCTGCTTTTACGGTAACACTATGGGCAGAAGATGACCTTGTTGCATAATCTCTGTAGATTCTAAAGTCTCACTTCCTACTCTCTACATACCTGAGATATGACGAACAAGTCTTATAAAAATATTCAAGAGCCATAAAGCCATATAATCATTGATTTATACTTCAACATTGTAAGAAGAGTAAAAATACATAAGCAAATCAAATTTTAGAATAATATCTGGAAAAAGGGCAGCTCACTGTGATTCACAGAAGTGTATTTGAATTAATGAAGTGAGTCTTACCATCAATGTCAAAAATGCATTTACTATTAAGATTAATGAGTCTGTTCACTCATACACAGGTGACTTTTAAAAATATAATTTCTAATGGTGGGATCCATCCTTTCCTTGTTCTGTTGAAAAGAAATGGAGTCTTGCCTTTAACCTTGCAGTGGAATCAGATCTTCTTGGCATATTTTGCTCTCACTCTACTGGGAATCTGAAGTAGCTCCAGCAAAGGCAGGGCCTCCTTTTTTCTCCTATAGTGGGTAGGAGTCCTTGCTGGCTTGGTTAGCTGATCTACTGCACAGTATACCTGGGCCTTCATGATTAATGAGATGCAACTACAGCAGCCTCTTCTGATCAGCTATCCAGAGGTACCATTGTTTTATGCATGTGAAAACTCTACCTATTGATAGATAAAAGTGAGGCAAACCTCACTTGTGATTACTTGGAACTGAAAGAGATTAAAGGAAAAAAATATTTCTCCTTCCTCAATATGTTTGCTAAAGCTGAGTGGAAAACCCCCCTCACTATTCCCATTCCTAGGAGTGGCTGGATTCAGATGTTGGGGCACCTTGTGGACCAGATCTAGCCTGGGGCAAAAGGTGGCTCTGGTCTGAGGTACATGGCAGTTGTGGCATGGGGCATGCGGTGACAACTCCAGCTCTGGCCCAGGACACATACAGGAGCTCCAGCTCCAGTGACTTTTGTTCTGGTATGGGGCAGGTCACAGAAGCAGTGGCAGAGGAGATAGGGCAGGTGTGTGGTGGCCAAATGCTTGCTGAATCAGCCCTTTCTTACTCTCCTGCCACCAAGGGCAGCAGGGCAGGCTTCTCCCTCCCCTTCCCTGCACCCCCAAGCCCACCAATAAAGCAGCTCCATGGGCCAGATTTGGCTCATGAGCTGGTTGCTTAACATCCCAGTTACAGGAGTCTTTAGCAGCATGTGAAGACATTAAGAAAAAGATGAGTCTCGCCTCCCCCAGCTATGCTGCCAAATTCTTCCTTCTCACTTAGGCTGCAAGCACTGAAAGATGAAGGCTAAATTCTATATCAAGTCAGTCATTCCACATTAAGCTGATCTTCTTCTCTTTTTACCTTTTCCTGAAGGTAAAACTAGGCAATGATGTATAACTACTGCTCAAAGCTTCTTCATGCAGTATTTTTTCATTTTTGATTTCTGCCTTTTCTGACAGGGCTTGATAACATACGAATCAAACAGAGCACCAGTAAGCATTTTTACTTATGACAGCAATCCAAAGAAAGTTTTCATCCTGGAATTCTCATAAAATATAATCTGAGAAAAAGCAACATATATTATGGAGGGCAGGGTGAAACCAGTAATTAAGACAAATTTTGCTAATTTCCCATAGGACTAACTCAGTGGCATTTTCAAAAGAAGGGGACATGGAATCATTAAAGGATGTTTGTTTTATGACTCTTCCAGGTGACCGAGAAAAGCAGCACGGAGACCAGAAGCAGCTATGGTAACAGCCTTTCATTTGGAGGAGTCTTTCATTTCATGGGGGATGAGGGAGATAGGTGACGAACCAGGTGCTGGAATTTTTTGGAAACGGAGATAGAATTATTAAAGCACCTCTATGCGAAAGCTTTACAAAACAGGCAAGTTAATAAAAAAGCAGGAAGTTGCAGTGCTACAACCCATTGGAGGCAACATCAGAATCAGGCCAAATTTATCCAGGTAATTGGATAAGTTTTCTGCTTTCACTCAACTCAAGGCAGCATGCATTGTTAAACACCTTTCAAAACAGTCCTTGTAGTTAAGTCATCTTTAGGATGATCTAAAATTATATTAACAAGTATCATCTACATGTTCAGTCTTAGTAATTACAGCCTCTGGGTTGTAAATATTTTAGAAAAAAACAGCAACAACCCCCCACCCCCAACATTACACCTCATACTTTCCATACCCAGTTGATAAAAAATTAACATCCTTCTGGTTCTGTATCTCAGGTGACCAATACAACTAATAAAGTGCCCCCCCTTCCTAATGGACCATCTTTTACTTTACTTGTTTATATAAAGATGAATTGTTTTATTGAGAAGATGAGTCTCTTCTAGGCCTGGAGCCAAAAAAGCCTAAGGGTTTGGGCATGCCAACTATACATCTGTAATTGACCTTTGCAATGGTGTAAATAAGGAGTGGCCAGATAAAATAAAACCCTGTACTAGAGCAACTCCACTTAATCCATTGTAGAATTAACTCTGAAAGATTTAGGGATAAAATTACACCAGAAAAGAGCAGTGATTTTGCAGATTATGTACGTAAATTCTAAAGATAACACTGATGTTACAGACTGAAATTTCTGGAGTAGCTTCATATAAACCAAAGCAAACAAACAGAAAAACCAAACCAGAACTCTTTTCAGTTAAATGAATAATACAAATCAGTAAGGCATTCTTTTTTTGTTACTACTGGTGGGGATTTTCCTGGTTTTGTTTTAAACTGACAATGAATACATGCATCCCTAACAAGTTTACCAGAAAAGAAAAAAAACAAACAAACAGAAAAAAAGGAACAGGTAGTTTACCATTAGTTTATTAATCAGCAAATTTTATCACAATTACCTGAATACGATTACAAAGCATGTTAAAAATGTTACAGTATGGAATGTATTGTACATATGATCAAAGTGCAATTCTAATAGCCTTATGTCCTTGTTTGCTCATTCAGACAAACTGAAATGGTAAGAAATGGTAATTACTACAATAAGAAATGGTTATAAAAATTTTCTTAAATATGAAAAGACAAATGCCTTTGGAGTGACCTTAAAATAATTAAAAGTCATATGATGACTAGCCAGTGTGATAGGAAATAAAAGAAGAGAAAAAGCAAAGTGGCACGTTGTTACCCCAAATAAATCTAAGACCTAAACTGACTGAATTATAACAATAAAAAAAAGCTACCAGACAATTAAAACAGGACATGAAAAAAAATTGCGTTACAGGTGAATTTTACTGTTGAAAGTGAAAAATAATATTATTTGCTTGAGACAGGTGTGTTAAAAACAGGTTCTGTAAGTGTATTCATGCCTATCCCCAATGAGGTATATGTTATTTTTGACCTGGATGTTAGAACAGGTAAGAAATCACTGCAAACCCAAACACAGGCACAGCTTTATAAGGTTTGTTTCTACTTCCAACATGGCTAAAACAATGACAAAAAGAAGGCCTTTCTCTTTCTGTTCAAGATGAAAGCAAAAATCCCAGACTTTCATAGGAACAGAATCACAGACTGATATGAATTAACTGTGCTACAGAATAGCTGAACATGGGTAGAGGGGGTAGCCTATATCTGTGTTTAAGAAAAAAAACTAGTAACAGCAGTTCCTGTTCTCATAAAAGTAATGTCTGATAATATTTCTAAACACTCTTGTAGTCCTAATGAATGTAGGCCTACAAATACCGGTATCCCAGACTTAGGTCTTTCCTGAGCAGAGGATAACAACACTATCAGACTGAGTGATGGCAATTGTGGTATGTGTTGCTCCTGAGAATTTTTTAGGAAAGGTATCACAATTTACAAGGATGCCATCAACTAAGCAAATGTGGATTCTGTTGCAATATCAATGTACTGCACCACTTACACTTCACAGTTCAGCTACAAAGCATTTATATTACTCTAAGAAAAGAAGCATCAGTGAACCAGCTTCCCCTTCCCCATATACAACTTTGGCATCCCTCTTTTGGAACAGGCTTCCATAAAGAGTCATAACAAACCATTTCAACCTTACTGAAACAGCAATCCCCCTCCTCAAAACAAAATTTCAGCCAAGTCAACATGTTCCCATTGAACCTAATTTCCAGGTTTGCCTGGAAAAAATTTCATTACAAGTTGAACTAAAGGGGATTGAAGATGCCATGAAGCGAGTGTTAGTACATAGTAAGGAGTGGAAAGAAGGTTGGTGTCATCACCTTTTCATTATCAACAGAAATGGAGAGACAAATTAAGTAACAGACAGCAGGTCACTGAGGGGAAAATCCTGCACCATTTTTTGGTGGGAAGGGAAGGTGGAACCCACTATGATTCCAGTATGCCAGATAGTCAGGATCTGGAAGCTCACATGGTGGTGATTTAGAAGACCAGGCCCACCACGGATTTCTGTGCATTTGTGTGCAGAAGGGTCAAGAAGGGAGATGCAAGATTTGAGAATCAGAGCTGCTATCAAGAAGCTCCATTTCCCATCCTGTGCTACATTGTGCTGGAGTAAAAAAGAAATAAAAAATCCTTCCCTCTTCCTCCAACAGTTCTCCTTAGGCAAGATTTTCAGGTAGGACACCAGTGTGCGCATTTGACATGGATTGCAGATTCCATATACATTAACACATTAATAGTAGGTCAACTGGTTCTAAAGCCTATATTTCTATTTAAAATATCTTATCATAAAAATATACTGATTTTATAAACTGTTTAATAAATTACAGAAGATCAATTTCACTGTTCATGACAGTCATGTACAGACCGAGGCCAAATTCAACCCTAATGCGTGTAAGCTTAAGTCCACTGAAGCTACTGGACTTGCACAGAAATGGAGTTTGGCCCTTGATCTATATTTTACAGGAATAAAATAAGTATATTGAGGGAGATAAACTAAGCATAAGGACAGAATAAAGAAACATAGTGAACTTCAGGAGGGATTAAGAAAAGCAGAGTGTCCCTTATTTCCAAGCAGACGTACAGTTTTGAGAAGGAAAATTCACCCTTCAGCCACTATGTAATCAGCTTGTATTGCTTTTACCACAACAAAATCCTGGTAAGGTTCTGTAAGTTCTTTCCCAAACCATAACTTTACATTTGGGGGGAAAGAGGGGAAGCTATTAATGTAACTTGTAACAGATTCCTTCTGGAATAGCAGTCAACACAATCCAGTTTGTATTAGTTTTCCTTATTCTTGGATATACCTTCTGCCTTAAAATGCGTATCTGTATCTATATGCTTGCTCAGAGCTATTCTTAAGGACAAAATCCTAGTCTGTACCCAAGCAAGACTTCCACTAAACCATGAACGCCATGTGCCCCTGGAGGCAGAGGGGGCTGGGTGAGCTCCCGCAGGTGGCGGTGGTGCTGTCAGCAGCAAGGGGGGAGCTCCCGCAGGCAGCCATGGCACTGTTGGCGGTGGGGGGAGGGAAGGGGTGGGAAGTGGTGAGCGCTGACCGGCAGTTGACAACCACCCACAGATGCCACCAGCAGCATTCGCAATCGCGGACTGCTTGCAGACGCTGCCGGCAGTGCCAGTGGTGAGAGGCGACTGCCCACAGGGGATGCACCACCACACTCAGGGCGTTGCACCTGCATGCACCCCCTACGCATTGTCAATGCACTAGACTTCATGTAGGACATAACATGCAACATAACATGATGTTAGCAGAAGGCATAGCAGGGCAGCCCCTGACAAGCTAGGGCTGTAACTGGCAGTGCACAGACCTTATGCATCCAATGAGGGTTAGTGTGCAGCCTTCCTGGACTCCAACCCAGCCTCTGCTCCCTCTGTCCATCCAGCTGCAACAGCAGCTGGGGGCTCAGGACTCCCCCTCCCTCCTCTGGCTTCTGCTTCCTGCCCCAGGGGGTGGGGCATGGCATAGCCCCTAGCCTGAGGTACCCACACAACATGGTGAAGTGCAGCAAGGGGACATGCATGCAGTGTGCAGTCTGGGAAGAGGGGGAGGAGAGGGGCTGTGGCTTGTACTGGTGCAGCCTGTGTGGCATACAATCAGGCTGCACAGAAATTGGACAGACCTGTTAGAGAATAACTTGTTAGAGACAAAGACACCTTCAGACTAATATGGTTAACTACCTATCTATATGAGGTTAGCAGTGGTTGTCCATCCAACCCCCCACCACACAAAGAACTGAGTCAGGAAAAGGGGAAGAAGTGAATTTCCTCTCCAGTTGGAGAAAAAAAAAAAAGCGTATTTTCCCCACTTGCTGTCCTCACAGATTGGAGAAAACAGAACACACTGTTCTTTTACAGCTGAGCAAAATGGGGGTAGGAAGCAGTGAGTTGGTCAAAGCATCTAGTAAAACCAGATCCAAGAGGAAGTACAAAAGAAAAGACTAGAGAAAAATGGACTCTTTCCCTCAAAAAAGTAAAGAAACATTGCTAAACAAGTGGACTTCTTCCAACACAGGGTTGGAAGAAGACCCCCAAAGCAGAGGACCATCTAAACTGGGGGGTTTGGGGGGTGGAAACGCGTCCCGGGGGCCAGATGCAGCCCGCCAGGCCATTCTATCCGGCTCGCGGGGCCTCTAGAAAATTTATAAAATTAGTATTTATCTGCCCTGGGCTGCCTGTCATGTGGCCCTTGATGGCTTGCCAACACTCAGTAAGCGACCCTCCACCCAAAATAATTGCCCAACCCTGATCTAAACAGTGGCACAAAGGAATTAAAAGAAGCTGCTTTAACACACATACAAGCAGCAGGGGAAAACCCAAGTCAAAACATTCATAAAAGGTATACAAACTCTTGCTTCTGGCTAGACAATGAACCCATTCCCCCTCCTCCCCTGTAATTAAGAAATTTCCTCAGGAATAATGAGCTTTCTTATACCCAAAGAAAAGATATACCAGTTAGCCTCTAGTTGAAAGGCAGCTTAGGGCCTAACTGAAGTAGAAGTGCCTTTGTGTCCATTCTCATAAAACAACAAATCTGCAGAATCAACAAAAAAATAATTTGAGTATTGTTAGATTGATGATGCTGAAATAAATATTCTTAGCTATAATCACACGGTAAAATTATAAATTATGAATACAAGCTAATGAAAAAGTGTGTGAAAATGTTTAAGAAGTTTCGTTCAGGCATATTTCTGTTATAGAATATCTTGGGACCCTATACTGCAGCTATGCAATTTTACAGATGTGCTTTAAGATTTGACATATTTCATTCAAAAAGAGATAATGAATTTACTTTAAAACAGTCAACAACATGCTCTGAAAGAAATTGTGAGAGAGCCCTCTCTCACTTCATTACACCGATGAAGATGCTGTGCTGAACAGCTGGTTACTAAAAAACATCTGATGAACAAATTAGATCAGGTCTTTGAATTAGATGAAAGTTTCCCAAATCAATTTTTTTTAAAGTGCATAATGAAATACTTAGAACTATCACACATGTAACAATCTCTTTTGTGGCTTTATTGAACACACACACAAGATGTCACTATATAAAACTTAGAATCACGTAAAAGGGTACATTAAAATTTTTGTTTCTACCTGGTGAGGGGTTTGTTATTTTATTTATTTATTTTTAATAGTCTGTCTTCAGCCATCAGGTTACATACTAGCAGTAATAAAGACAAAAATATATTTTAAAAAAATCTCCCTCCTTCATTTAAGGGGGTTCTTCGGATTGCTTTGCCCCAGAAGGTATTGCTAAAAAATACATTCTGCTGGGATTCAAGAGAAAAAATGCTCAATATTACCATTATTTTGATACCCATGTTATTCCATAGTAAAGGTAGTAAAAGGCATGTACTGCTCAGGCTTAAAGACCTGAACTGGTTGGCAAATTTGGCATCAGGAAGATTTTGTCCCTCCAAAACTATCCTGAAATTCACGGGGATGAGAAATTGCCTTCCTCTGAAGCACTGAACAGGGATCAGTTAAAATTGTGTGTAACCTGTATGATCAGTTTTCTTCCATTGTACTGCTTGAAGGACACTGAAATGTTGGTGAATTTATGCTCCTTCCCCAGTTTTTTTCTTTTCAATTTATTAATAATACTCTAAAGAACCAATAATACAGCTTCCACTAAAGTGAGCAGAAAGACAACTGTGATTTCAGTGGAAGTTTAGCTCCCATAGAAGCTTGTCTTTCAAATCCAATGCTATACTAAAGAATGGAATCTCTTTTCTGCATTTACCAGCTACCTACTGATAATATAAAACTTCACTGAAGTAAAAGAAATTAAGTGGGGTACCCAGAATTAGGAACAGCCCGTCAACTAAAATCTGAAGAGAATTTATCAAGTCAACTTATATGCACTCAGACTATGCTAAAGTTTCATAAAAGTTTCTCAGTTCAAAAAGAGGCTTCTGTTTCTGCTAAAACATTTGGACTCCCTGCCCTTCTGACAGCCAAGCCTACACACCTGAAAACCTGAGGAATTTCATATCACTGATTCCCTTGGAGAATGTAACTTGTATTGTACAAACCAGCTAAACAGAAAAGACCCAGAAATCCCATACTCAGTGTGGATCTAACCCTCTTTAACTAATGGACACTAGAGATAGTGTGCTGTATAAACAACGCAAAGCAAGACATCTGTTCAGTCTAACAACAGAGAGTTGAAGCAGATTTTAAACAGCTGTTTTAATATTTTACAGATTTTTAAAAATAATCACTGGTAAATTTTAAAAATAATGACTAAAACTTCTCACTTTTTTTTTTTTTTAAAATAAAAAGTTATTTCCTTGACACATTTCCCTCCCATGGATTAACATTAGAACCAGAAACAGGACATGTAGTCAAACTATTTTTTTTTACTACTTCTTCCTTAGTTATATGGCAGAAGTTTGATGATTTTATGTATGGCCTTTTCTGCTTTTTTGGGGTGTAGACAAAAGTAAGTTATGCAGGTACTGATTCTCAAAGAAAGCTTTTTCAGCTCAAGTATGTAAGTATGGAAGCCACTACAAAAGGCACTTGTGATAAACATTACTATGGTCAGCCAGAGGTATTATACAGGTAACCCTTTTACTATGCTGCTAATTACAGTAACTTGCATGGAATGTGGTTGTGATTTAAGGATGGCCTCTAAAGCTAAATTTTGAGCCTTGGTGGTTCTACACAACTGGAAAAGATTTGGGTTGTTTTCATTTGGATAGGCATTTCCCTCGATTAATCAACACCGCTCCCTGTATTTTTCACTCTGACACCTGCAAAGGTTTCCTGTGTGATGGTGGCACCAGGTGCGGAGGCAAGTTGTTGGGTAGTTCATACCCATCTAGTTTAATCTTGATGAGATGCTTCGCCAATGCAAACTCCTCATTATCCAACATCCCATCATTATCACAGTCTGAAAGTTTCCAGATTTTCCCCAGGACACTGTTTGGTAATTTGGAAGTCACCATTTCCTTCTTCGCACTAACCCCTGAGATTTTTCCATTGACTGGTGACAGGGTATAGAAGATCTCATCATACGCAGGTTTATCTTTGGCAACAATCCACTCTTCTTCACCAGCTCCTTCCTTGGCACCTTCCCCATACCCATGGTCAAAGGGTCCCGCCATGGTGCCATCAAATGCTCCACCATGCACCATCTGTGTAGGCATGCTGTTTTCTTCCTGAGAGATTAGATTCATCAGAGAGGCAATTTTATTTGCCAACATGTTATCCACCGCTTCAATCAGCTTTGGTTTCAGAGAATGAAATTTGGTGAAATCACAAACCTCCAGTTGTTCCTGCCAATGAAGTACACGCATACATAAACAAAACATGTCAAAAGTTTCTTGACAAAAACTTTCCTTACTCTACCTTTGTTGTGGTACCTGCTTCAGATGAGGGCCTCTGTCTTTAGAAATCTTATTGAAAGCAGTTCCAACAAAAAGAGCCTCCGGGGTCTTACACTCCATGGGGCTTATCTGTCCACAGATGTGAACTGTCCTTACCAGTCCACATCACTACCCTGTGCCTATCCCTACCACAGGTAACCCACCAGGATGTGGAGGCTGGGGCTTTAAGGCACCTCTTACTTGTCTTTCACTGGGGAGGCAACTAGACTGGTATTTCTGGAAACTGCCCCACCATGGGCAGACCCACCAGACCATCCTCCCCAGCTGGGTGTAGCTTTTGGTCATGCCCCAGAACCAGGAGCCTCCTGGCATCCCCATAGCTTCTGCCCTTACCTCCAAGGATGTTCCATGAACAGTAGCTCAGCCAGGCAGTGTTTTTTCCAGCTGGTTGTAGCAACTGCTGCCTCAGTCCTGAGGGCCTAGGTTTAAAATGGAGGCCGCTCAGCCCCACTTAAGAGCCCCTCCTGTTTACTGCATCTTCAGCTATTTACCTGGTTTCCTTAAAATAATATAATGATTTATACTATTTGCTAGTCAGTACTAATATTAATAATATCTAGAGTTAATTCATGCATCTGCACAGTCTCCTAGCTCCTGAGGGACACCTATTTTAATGGGACGTATTTAAAGATATTTGGACCTCCAGTTGGCTGAACGTACTAAAAAGATGGATTTTAAAACAGTACTTATCTTACTATAGCAAAATGCTAGTAACCAATGTTCTTGCTAACAACTGAGGCAACTTAGGCCTGGTCTGCATGACAAAGTGATGCTGGTACACCCACAACAGGTGGGTTGTAAAACACCCCCTTCACCAAGATGGGCATGTCAGCAAAACCCTTTAGGGTAGATGCAGGTATGCCAAGAAATAACGGCATTTGCTAGCTTAGCTTATGTCATTTGTTAAAATGATGCAGCTACTCCAGCAGAAATATTCCTTCTGTTAGTATGTTGCAATAGGATTTCTCACATAACAGCAGGTGGCAGCAAATATGCACAACAGAGAATTATATCATTTTTTTCACAAGTTCTGTTGAGAAGTTTATTACAATTACAAACCCAGCTCAAAGGTTTTACTTTTTTCTTTACTTGGTCCTTAACTCCACCATCAGTGACCAGTTAACATACAGGGAGACTATATTTAAAATGTTTTCATCATATAAATCCCTTTTAAAACTTCTTCATCATTAACAACCTCTCCACTGTTCAGCTCCTGAACTAAGCCTTTTGTTCTTCTCACCTTACCACTCGTACAATTTGATGATTTCTGAATGACCTGTATGTACTCAAAATACAGGCTGGGCCCTCATTATGGATGAAAATATCTGCTCAATGCACGAGTGGTGAATTAATAAAAAATTTAAAAAATGTAAATAATGGGAAAGAAAATTATTCTGAAAAGTTCATGTTGCCACAATGGTGCTTCAACAGCTTACGACCATAAACAGAAACCAACCAATTTCTTCCAATTCAGGAAACTTAGTATGTGCTTGCTGCAGTGGGGGTAGAGAGAGATCATGCAGCTGGGAAGGAACTGTGCAGGTGCATGTTGCAGCTGGGGGCGGGGAAGGAAGGAAGGAATTGCTTGGGTTGCAGTTGAGGGAAGACAGAAAAACACCTATGGTGTGCATGGGAGAGCACCTTTGGTGCCTGCCACTTTAAGGGGCAGAGCAGGCAACAGGGCAGCTGGCAGGTGTGAGCTAGCATAATGAGCCAGTCACATGACCGCAGGACAGCACTGAGATAGGAGGAGGGGGCTGAGCGGCCTCCATTTTAAACCCAGGCCCTCAGGACTGAGGCAGCAGTTTCATAGTTGGTAGGGTAAGAAGGGACCTGAGCAGATCATGTCTGACCCCCCTGCCGTGGCAGGAAAGAGTACTGGGGTCAAATGACCACGGCCAGGTGTTCATCTAACCTCCTCTTAAAGACCCCCAGGGTGGGAGCCAGCACCACTTCTCTTGGAAGTTGGTTCCAGATCCTAGCCGCCTTGACTGTGAAGTAGCACCTCCTGATGTCTAGCCTGAATTTACCCTCTGCCAGCTTGTGACCGTTATTTCTAGTCACTCCTGGTAGCGCTCAGGGGAACAGGGACTCCCCCAGTGCCTGCTGGTCCCCTCTGACTAGTTTGTAACAGGCCACTAGATCCCCCCTCAGTCTTCTCTTGTGGAGGCTGAACAGGTTCAGGTCCCATAGCCTCTCCTCGTAGCACCTGCCCTGCTGCCCCCTGATCATGCAAGTGGCCCTCCTCTGGACCCTCTCCATGCTGTCCACATCCCTCCTGAAGTGCGGTACCCAGAACTGGACGCAGTACTCCAACTGCGGTCTGGCCAGTGTCGCATAGAGGGGGAGGATCACCTCCTTGGATCTGCTTGAGATGCATCTGTGGATGCATGACAAGGTACGGTTGGCCTTCCTGACTATGTCCCCACACTGTCAGCCCATGTTCATAGTGGCCTCAATAATGACTCCAAGATCCTTCTCTGCCTCTGCACTGATGAGAAGGGAGTTCCCCAGCCTGTAGGTATGCTGCTGGTTCTTCCCCTCCAGGTGCAGTACCCTGCACCTGTCAGTGTTGAAACCCATCCTGTTCTCTTCTGCCCACCCCCGTAGCCTGTCCAGATCCGACTGCAGCCTATGCCTTCCTTCTAGTGTGCCCACTTCTCCCCACATCTAAGTGTCATCTGCAAATTTGAACAGGGTGCATTTTACCCCTTTGTCCAAGTCGCTGATGAAGATGTTGAACAGTGCGGGCCCGAGGACTGAGCCCTGAGGAACCCCACTGCCCACATCCCTCCAGGATGAATAAGACCTGTCCACCACCACTCTCTGGGTGCGGCCCTCCAGCCAGTTGGCGACCCATTTGACTGTGCAGGCATTAACACCACAGTCTCCTAGTTTTTTTTTTAATGAGAATGAGGTGACAGACCATATCAAAGGCCTTCCTAAAGTCCAGAAAGACTATATCCACCATGACACCTGCATCCACGGATTTGGTGACCTGGTCATAGAAGGCCACCAGGTTGGTTTGACAGGACCTGCCTCTAATGATCCCATGTTGGTTGCCCCTAAGCATAGTCTCCCCTGCTGGTCCCTTGTGGACATGCGCCAGGATAATTTTCTCAAAAAGCTTTCCCAGGTAAGACTAATGGGCCTATAGTTTCCTGGGTCCTCCTTCCTCCCTTTTTTGAAAATGGGAACCACACTGGTCCTTTTCCAGTCCTCCAGCACATTGCCAGAGCACCATGAGTGCTTGTAAAGCTGTGCCAGAGGTCCCGCAATAACCTCTGCTAGTTCCCTCAGCACTCTGGGGTGGAGATTGTCAGGACCTGCTGATTTAAATACATCCAGTCCCTCCATAAGTTCCCCGACTAGGTCCTTGCTGACCCTAGGCCTGGGTGTGCCTCCCATGGGGCCTACCGGGGTTCCAGTTGGGGGGATGACCAGGTCCCTACTCAAAAAAATGGAGGCAAAGAAATTGTTAAATAGGTTAGCTTTGCTGTCTGGTGTGACGACCAGATTTCCTAGCATGTCCTGCAGAGACCCCACATTACCCGGTACCCATGTATTTAAAAAAGGACTTCTTGTTGTCCTTGATCCAGGTAGCTAGTCCCAGTTCCATCTCTGCCTTGGCCTTCCTGACCACCCCCCTACAGCCCCGAGCAACCGAGGTATAGTCCTATCTGGTGATGGCCCTTCCCTTCTAATGGGTGTACGCCTCCTTTTTAGCTTGGAGACGTTTCCAGATGCTTTTGGTGAGTAATGGAGGCCTTTGCGCCCTCTTGCCCCCTTTGATCCATGTAGGGATTACCTCCCTTTGGGCTACAACCAGCTGGAAAAAAAACATTGCCTGGCTGAGCTACTGTTCATGGAACACCCTTGAAGGTAAGGGCAAAAGCTATGGGGATGCCAGGAGGCTCTTAGTCCCGGGGCATGACCAAAAGCTACACCCTGCTGGGGAGAATGGTCTGGTGGGTCTGCCCATGGTGGGGTAGTTCCCAGGAAATACCAGGCCAATTACCTCCCCAGTGAAAGACAAGTAAGAGTCTTTCACTGGGGAGCCTCAGCCCCCACATCTTGGTGGGTTACCTGTGGTAGGGACAGGCATGGGTTAGTGACAGGTCATATCTGTAGACACCTAAGCCCCATGGAGTGTAAGACCTTGGAGGCTCCAGAGAAGGGGCAGAGAGAGTGGCCCTAGTGAGAGGCAGAAACGTGTGGTGGCCCACACAGAGTAGGGTGCGTGGTGATGGCCTGAAGAACTGTGCATAAGGGTTATAGAGGAGGGTTGCAGGGGCCACCTGAAGGGCTGGACCTGGGGGATGTTGAGTAGGGCTGCAGAAGTGGCCCGAAGGGCAGCACACAGACCAACCCCCATAAGGATTGAACCTAAGAGTGGACCAGAGAGGGGCTAGTGGCAGAGTTCAGCCCTGTGTAAGGCATAAGGCTGGTGATCACATAGAGTAGGGTCTGTGTGAGGGTGGCCTGACGGGCTGCATGTGGACTGGCCAGAGTGGGAGTAAAAAATCCTGAAGGGCTATGTAGAGTTAGGGCCCAAGGGGGACCTGAAGGGGCTGTATGAAATAGGGCAGGTTGAGTGGCCCAGGGAGGGGCAGTGTGTCTGAGGCCCTGTGAAGGGTAGTGTACCAAGCAGAATGCTAGAGGCATACCAAGGAGCAGTTTGGCCTGGCCACAGGCCAGAGCTGTTACCATCTTATGATGCCATCTGTGAGGCATGGGGCAGAGTATAGGAAAGGTCAGCCATGTATAATGCTCTTGGCACTGCAGCATAAAATGGGCGCCCTCCCATATTTTACACCAGTTACTTATTCATCTAGTTGTGGCAGGCGAGACAGAGTAAACTGCCCCTAGACAGGTGGGTGGGCCAGTGTTGAGACCTGGCCCTAAGATGACTCCCTATCACAGCATGTAGCCCCCAGGAGCTTAGAAGCTGGATAGCCTTGGGCTAAATGAATGGCAACTCTGATTCCATACAGTGATATATGTTTTTAATCTATAACACATTATCAGCAAAAGGTACTTTGAGGTAGCAATCCATCATTTTTGTTATATTGTTATGACTGTAAATCTTAAATTTATAGCAAGACAGCCCTCAGCAATCACGACTGACCTCTGCCAACCTTTTGCCACTGTCAGCAGAACCTACCCTCAAGTGAGCTTTATGGAAGATTGTGTCATTTTTTTTTAACCATTTGCAGGAGGGTGCCAATTGATAATTAGGGCACAGCTCTATGTTAGTACTATACCTGCATTTTCTTGACCTCTGGGAAATCCCCTTGTGAAATTTGGTACTCTCGTTGCAGTTCTACATAGATCTCAGGTAGTCTACTGATCAGCTCCTTCTTCTTGTTCTCTTTTCCAAAAACAGATGGCATTTCCTTTTTAAGGTGGCTGATGATATAAGCATGGACCTAGAAGAAATTAATGAGTTCTGACATTAGCTACAGAGTCTAGATGATTTTTTTCATTAAAAAGAAAAAAAAACATTAGCTGTGTACAAACACATCATCTTTAAAATAAAATGCGTCAACCATTATTTGTTGAACAATTCCATAAAAACAGATCAGTGGTTCTCAACCTTTTTGGACTCAGGGCACCTCTTGTTAGACTCATGGCACTCCGCAGAAAATACCAGTTCTTTGTTTTCACTCATTTTTGAGTGCAGAAAAATAACAGAGCAACTTGTGTGTGGCAAAGAACTCAAAGGCCCCAACAGCTCAGAATGGTTTTAATATTATGTATTCTTATTTAAAACCACTAGGTTTTATCTTGTGAATCATGTCTGCGTACCGAACAGCGCTAACATTGTGTGGCGGTCTGTGGCACCCTTTAAAAGATCTCATGGTACCCTGGTTGAGAATCAAATTACTGGGCTGAGAAGCTACTCTATTGCTAGCGAATTTTACGCATCTTATATTTCTGATTTTGAAGAAACATATATTAGACAATGAATGTTTGTTTGCTCACTCCTGAGAGCTTAATTAAAACTACATATGCCCTTAAAAATCTTCATAAAAATATGGTTGAAAAATCAGGTGCAATTACAGTGAGCTCTGGTTGATTTGTTCCTCTAACGGAAATGGAAATAATAGCAAATTATCTGGTAGTGCACAATTATCAGGATATAATTAATAATGCATATTATTATCACAATAATTGGGAGGCAGAAGAGAGGGGATTGCCCAGAAACTGGAACAGTGGTGACTTACTCCACAGAGAAACCAGGATAGGTTTGCACCTTGAAGACGAACTGAATCAGAGTTCACTGTAATAAAAAGGAAGAACACTGTGCTTGGTCTATCAGTGCCAAAAGTGAGAGTGAATGGGGAATGGAGAGAGTTACTGATCCTTAAACATTGCTTGGTGTGGGCAATCTTTGTGCCTCCTGCGCCCCATTTTTAGTTTTTACTAAAATAAGCTCCCTCTGCCTTGCTACTAATAGCAATTTGGGAAGAGGAGGGAAAATGTCCTTTAAATAATCTAGGCATGGTAAATGATAGGGTTATCAGAGTGGAGTGAGTGAATAAATAGGAATGTGTGTCACTTGCAAAAGAGAGACTAAGCTGTTTCTATATTTATGCAGCCACTAGAAGATGACAAGAGCACTCATCATACTTTAATAACAACGTGTCAACTGCTCCTGAAAAGGCAAAGGAGAAAAGCAGGGGGCATTTCACCATAAAATGAAAGGCATTTCTTCAGCCCTACACTGTACTGATCTATACACAGCTCACAAATCTAGAAACAGATGCCCTCTTCAGAATGTGACTAGTTGCGCTGCGATATGTCATGGCACAGCTGATCTGTTTTACTGACATCTATGGATGTCCCTGGAACTTTGGGTTGCCTGCCCTCTCAGGGTTTATGAGGCCCAATTCTGTGGGAAAAGGGCCCTAGGTGTTGTGTCCTGACTTGGGATGTGCATTTGGAAGTGGAGGAAATTTTCTGAAAGGGTTCCCCCCAACATTTGAAGAATGGGTGCACTGAGGGAATCCCCACAGGGGTCCCCTGCTCTGCACTTGCACAATGTGCCCAGACCAGGAGTGCAGTAGCATGATAGGCCACAGCCCCACACTTTTCTCCCTTGACTCACCAGGGGAATGCCCTGCAAGGGAATTCACCCCTGCCCTGACATAGGGGAGTATGTTTGCAAGTAGAAGGTTTCCCCACCCCTGATCACGGACCCTGTGCCAGGGTGAAGCAGCCCGGGCCCTTTTCCCACAGGACTGGGCCCATGAAGTTGGGGGAATTCTTGCGGGGGGGTGGGGGGTGGAGAGTTATATAGATATCAGCCACAAAAAGGAGACATAAATTATTACTATGTTCATTGCCACCACAAAATTTAAACGTGGAGCAACGAAGAGCTATGACATCCATTTACTTGGCTTTGTATAACCATAAATACTTTTACGGTGGCACAAAATCATTGTCCGCTTGCAGCCTTAGATTCTGACCCTGGAAAGACCATGCTCAAGCTGTAGAGTGAAACCATTCTTGGTTTTTAACACACTTGTTTTTAGATTCTTAATAGAGGCAGGAATGGAGGGGAAAATTCAAAAGCAGCCTTCTGTATAAGAGTTCAAGTGTTGCTGAAAGATATGAAAGGATAATTTGGGAAAGCCATGTTTAGAATCCTACCTGTTTTTAAGATTCCCAACAGATTAAATGGATTTCAAACATATAGTAAGGCTTCTAGGAAAAAGAAAATATAGACACGAAAGTTCAAAAGGCACAAGTCACTATGCTCTAGCCATTAGTCCTACCAGTTAAACTGCTGCAAATAATCATGTGTTTGTAGAGATATGAACTTTCCATCTTCAGAGTACTTTATAACTATGACCTAAACCTCACATGACTTTGAGCTGATGCTCCAAAGAAAAGATAAAGCCCAGAATTTGACAACCGGTTGACATGTTTCTGTTTTATTTTTGGGTCTGCTCCAACCTTCAAGAAGACAGGCAAAGAAGCGAGGGAGACATGGAACCAACAAACATCACAGCAATTTTGTTCAAAGATGACTGAAGGTTTGCCTAAGAAATCATGTAACAGCTATTCTACCTTAAATTTTACATAAACAGGATTAGATTATTGCCTGTCTTAGGGATAAGCAGTTGACTTCCGTTCTTCATGGTTGTCAACTTAGTGCATTCCATGAAAAAACTAGTTTCATGTTTAAAAATTCTACTTTGAGAAGCTTGACTATACTTTCCATATTTTCTTCATTTACTTTCACCCACATCTGAATACAGTTTAAAGAGAATTTGTGTTAAATAAGATGTTATCTAGCTACTTTGGAAGTGGTTCAGATGAGATCAGAAAAAAAAAATCCTAAGATTTTAAGAAATAAACATCAGGACATGATGCCAAAATGGCATATTTCTTTGCTGAGACACAGTAGGCAACATTAATGTGCTCAGTCTCCCTATTTTCCACACCTCAGAAAGATTTCAATTAGGGTTAGATCACCCAGGATTGTTTTACTATTATAATTATATGGTACAGTTTTAAAAAAGCAATATAATTCAATTAGTATAAGCCTCAGAGACAGCTTCTTATTCCAGTGTAAGAGTCAACCACGCTGGAATCCCTTGCCAAACAACACTCAAGTGGAAAAGTTCCTCTCATACTGGAATAAGAATGTCCATATATACTAGGATAATTACTGTGGTTTATTCACACTATGTAGGCAAACCTCAAAACACTATAATCTGCATTTTTGTGTTGCTGGAATAAAAAATATAGCTACAATTTTCCTTTTGAGGAACTATGGTCACAAATTGACAGAGAGTGGATTTAGGCTAGATATCGGGAAAAACTTCTTCACAGTAACGGTGGCAAAAATTTGGAATGGGCTTCCAAAGGAGGTGGTGCTCTCCCCTACCTTGGGGGTCTTTAAGAGAAGGCTGGATAGGCATCTGGCTAGGGTCATCTCACCCCAGCACTCTTTCCTACCTGGGCAGGGGGTCAGATTCTATGATCTGTTGAGGTCCCTTCCGATCCTAGCATCTATGAATTTCACCTGACTAGGTTAATTTGATTTGAATTATTTCCTGTTTTTGGGAGGGGAAGGAAGGGGAGAACTTTTAACTTCTTTTGCTTTACTGTTGAACCTCTAACAAAGGAAAGCTGCATGTTGCAATAAGGTCAGATCAGAGCCCTGTGCCCAGCTAGTCCCAATCAGAGAATCAAGGCAATTCATCCCCTGAGGCTGTAGAGGAAGCAACCAGGCAAACCCAGATCAGTGCCCTGAGCCCAGCTGGTTCTAGTGAGGCAATTAGGAGAACTGCAGTGATTGCTCCCACTAGAGGCCATCCTAAGGCTGCACTCATTCCAGCCCTTAAAATTCAGACCCAGGCTACAATACTCTGTCCAGACAAAGACTTAGGTACTTGTTCCTGGCTTTCCCTGCTTTACTACTCGGATCTCTGGCCCCGACTCAGATCACCCTGGCTTGGTTCTGGCTTCTGATTCTGACTCCAGCTCTGAACCTTGGCTTATCTCAACTCACCTCTGGCTCACCCTGACTTGGCACTGGTTCTAGTTTGAATGCCTGGCTCACCCTGACCTCGGCATTGACTACTATTTCCCCTGACTTGATCTTCAGCCTCCCAGTTCCCTGGGAACCTGTCCCATGAACTCTGCCCACGTACCTGATAACCTTCCTTGACTGGTCATACCCCAGCTTCTAACACTTCGGGGAAGAGAGGTGTGGGGTGATGTAGAACTCATGCTGCCAGTGTCCTCACGGCTGCTGACATTCTTGGCCTACGCATGCCAAAAGGCGAGAGGATGAGACCAGAACAGGATGTTCTGTGCTGCTCCCATGTGCTCCAAAAGGTCTTTGGTAGCCAGCACAGGAATCTGTCAGTTCAAGTCAGGTTCTGAGATTAACTATTTTCCTTCAGCCTGTACTGTGTGGGTGTGTGTTTTAATCAATTTGTGACCTACCACATAGTGCTGGTGCACTTTCCATAAACGGAACATACCCAAAATAGGTCCCTGGAATTAGAAGTGTCTACATGTTCACTAATGCTCTGTAATTACAACTCATTAAGTTTAATAACTCTAATAACAGGTACCAACTTAATGCACCATAATCAGAGCTACTGTACAGTAGCACCAATGCATTTTTTTTTTGTAACACTAATGCACAGTAGACTAATTCTACTGCACATTAGCATGGTTTTTGCCTGCTGCGGTAATGCGTAGTAGAATTAGTCTAGCATCTGATATAGATGTGCCCACTGACTATTACAGCAAAAGCTTTGTTATCTGCCATCTCCTGGAAATGGGGGATGCCAGTTAATCAAATATGCACCATCTGGTGCACTCCCTGGCATTGGTATGCTGGGGGACGGGGCGGGAGGCCCGTGCAGGCTGCTTTGCCCTGGGCCATGGACCGAAGTGAGGAAAAAGAAGAACTCGGCTTATGGCAGCAAAACTGGAAATGGGATTTCCGGTTTTGCTTTTGCCATGTCCCTTGGATGCCGACTGGTGGAGCTTTGTGGTTGATACAGTGCTGGATAACACTGCTTTTGCTGTAATTACCTTTCTGGCAAGGAATTACACTGGCCGATTTCATTAGCTGTTGAACTCCCATATATAATTGTTACCCTGTTGCATCCATTAAAAGGAAAGAAAAACAGTCAAGGTGATGCCTGGTTCTTGTCACAGCAAAAGAGAAGAGACAAGATGGTAGAAAGTTTTTATTAAGGGATACTAAATTAGAACCAGTGTTCATGACGGTGTTTCATAACTTTACATGGTTTAACCCCTAAATACAGACCATTTTCAATAGTAAATTCACTACAGAGCTGCACATGCTAGCCCAATTCCACAGTTGCAGGAGACACTACTATATTACATTTCTCTGGTCCACTGGCTCCAGACTGCTGCCTTACCAAGACACAACTACTTCTACGATGAAAGGTATTTTTCAAGCTGCATGTAGCATGTTGCCCAAAGGGGTTCACAGATTTCATAGACATTAGGGCTGGAAGGGACCTTGGAAGATCATCGAGTCCAGCCCCCCGCCCAAAGGGCAGGAAGTTAGATGGGGTCATAGGATCCCAGCAAGATAAGCATCCAATTTGCTCTTGAAGGTGTTCAGAGTAGGTGCTTGAACCACCTCCGATGGCAGGCTGTTCCAGACCTTGGGGGCTTGTACAGTAAAGAAATTCTTCCTTATGTCCAGCCTGAAACGGTCTCACACTAGTTTATGACTGTTCAACCTCGTTATCCCTTGGGGCACTCTGGTGAACAAATGTTCCCCCAGACCCTGGTGGTCACCCTGATAAACTTATAGGTGGCCATCAGATCACCCCTGAGCCTGCACTTTTCCAGGCTAAAGAGCCCCATGGCTCTCAGCCTGTCGTCGTAAGGTCTGTTTTCCTGACCTCTGATTATGTGCGTGGCTCTTCTCTGGACTCTCTCAAGCTTCTCCATATCCTTTTTGAACTGTGGAGCCCAGAACTGGACACAATACTCCAGCTGCAGCCTCACCAAGGCTGAGTACAGGGGGAGAAGGACATCCTGGGATTTGCTTGAGAAGCATCTATGGATGCAAGCCAGCGTTTTGGTTGCTTTAGTAGCTGCAGCATCACAATGCAGGCTCATGTTCATCTTGTGGTCAATGATAACCCCCAAGTCTCTTTCTTCCGTAGCGCTAGCCAGCGTAGCACTGCCGAGCCTATAAGGATGCTGCAGGTTTTTCTTCCCAAGGTGGAGAACCTTGCATTTTTCGGTGTTAAACATCATCAGGTTCTCATCTGCCCATTTGCTGAGCTTGTCCAGGTCAACCTGGATCACCTGCCTGTCTTCTGGCATGGATGCTTTGCCCCAAAGTTTGGTGTTATTGGTGAACTTGGCCAGTCTGCTCCTGACTCCAATGTCCACCTCATTAATGAAGATGTTGAACAATATGGGTCAGAGCCTTGGGGGACCCCACTGGTCACAGGACACCATATAATGAGTGATTTCCATCAATTACTACCCTCTGGGTCTGACCATGAAGCCAATTTCCCAGCCAACGGACCGTGGTGGACCCAAGGCCACAATTGGCCAGTTTCGCCAAGAGGTGATCATGGATACCAGATCGAAGGCTTTTTTGAAGTCATGGATGCTAGCTCAGTTGGAAGATGCTAGGGGTACATGTACAGTATATCCTCACTGTACAGTTGGCTTGAAGGACTGACTGTCAGGCCAAAGCATCCCAGTAAATCTCACTGAAATGCCTTGTCTAAGTTAAGGCATCTTTGCTGTGCAATCATCTATGTCATCTCCTGGGGCACATGCTAGGCAGATCTGAACTGCTTTATCTTTCTTTCCTGGTGACTTAGACAAAATGTATATTCCTGCTGGGGAATGCAGGGGAATGATAGGAGGCCAGAGAGGAAGGATAGGCGCCAAACCCCAAGCTGAGTCAGGAGGTCATGGGAATCAACCAAGTTACCAGATCCAAAGAGAAAATCAGGGATAGAGCACAAATCAAGATTCCAGAATTAGAAGCCAGTGCCAAAGTCAGAACCAACTGGGAAATAGAGACAAAGTCTGGGTATACCAGAAGCCAGAGCCAAGTCAGACATAGAGCCAGCATATATCAGGTGTTAGAACCCGAATCAGGGTGAATAAAGAGTCAGTGGCCAAGTTACCAGATCCAAGGTGAATATCCAAAATGTCAGAGTCCAGGAACAGAGAAGACTCAGGAGTACAGGATCAGAGCCATACCAAAACAGACATTCAGAACTGTTGCCCGACCTGCTGCTATAGGTGGAACTAAATGGGTAGGCTGTTCTCCCCAGTGGCCAACTGGTTCATTAGCTGGGATAGGGCTACTAGTCTGACAGTCCAAGCAGGTAGAGGCAACTAGGTAAGTAGGCCAGGCTGGCCTGCCTAATAGGTGCCCAATACTGATTATTCCACTGCACAGGAAGGCGGGAAAAAGGTCCAAGAAACCTTCAGGGCTGAGCACGGATATCCAGGCTGGCCTGAGGGCAAAGAAAAAAGCATACTGGCGGTGGAAGCAGGGGGCAGGGACAAAGGAGGAGTACACCTCTCTGACCCAAGCTTGTAGGGATTTGGTAAGGGAGGCTAAAGCAGCACTGGAGCTTAGATTAGCTTCTGGGATTAAGGATAACAAAAAGTCCTTTTTCAAGTATATAGGTAGCAAGAAGAAGTCTTGGGGTAACACTGGACCCCTGCGGAGCGAGGCAGGGCAGGGCAGTTGGTGACGGAGGTGCGAGAGAAGGCAGAACTCTTCAACAAGTTCTTTGCCTCTGTGTTCCTGTCTGCTGACAATGGAGAGCTCTCGGGTGATAGCATAGAGGCCCAGGAAGGATGCAAGTCCCCCGACTGTTAGCTCAGACCTAATTAAGGATTACCTGGAGGGCTTAGATGTATCCAAGTCGGTGGGCCCGGATGACCTTCATCCATGGGTGCTGAGGGAATTGGCTGGTGTCATTGCGGAGCCTTTGGCATAGCTGTTTGAGGACTCCTGGTGCTCAGGCCAAGTCCCTGAGGACTGGAAAAGGGCCAATGTGGTCCCTGTTTTCAAGAAGGGTAGGAAGGAAGAGCCTGGCAACTACAGGCCAGTCAGCCTCACTTCTATCCTGGGGAAGGTCTTTGAAAAAATTATCAAGGGCCACATTTGTGAGAGCCCTGCAGGGGAAGTGATGTTGAGGGGTAACCAACACGGCTTTGTGCCAGGCCGATCCTGCCCGACTAACCTGGTCTTTTTCTATGACCAGATAACAAAAAGTTTAGATGTGAAGGAGGAAGTCGATGTCATCTTCTTGGACTTCCAGAAGGCCTTCAACACAGTGTCCTACACAATTGTGGTGGGCAAGCTGAGGGACTGAGGCACTGACGAATGCACGGTCACATGGGTGGCAAACTGGCTCCAGGGGTGCACCCAGAGGGTGGCGGTGGATGGGTCGATGTCAACTTGGAAGGGTGTGGGCAGCAGAGTCCACCAGGACTTGGTCCTTGGGCCAGTGCTGTTCAACATCTTCATTAGTGACCTGGATGAGGGTGTGGAGAGCACCCTGTTCAAGTTCACTGATGACACCAAGCTGTGGGGTAAAGTGAATACACCGGCAGGCAGGGACCACATCCAGGCAGACCTGGATAGGTTAGAGAAGTGGGCGGATCTGAAAAGGATGCGGTCCAACAAAGACAAGTGCAGAGTGCTGCACCTGGGGAGAAGGAACCAGCATTATGGTTATAGGTTAGGGGCTGACCCTCTTGGCATCACAGGGGTAGAGAGGGATCTTGGAGTCAGGACTGACTCCAGGATGAATATGGGTCGCCAATGCGACGAGGCAATAGGTAGAGTCAACAGGGGCATCACTAACAGGTCCAGAGAGGTCTTGCTCCCCCTCTATGCGACGCTGGTCAGGCCGCAGCTGGAGTACTGTGTCCAGTTCTGGGCGCTGCACTTCAAGAGGGACATGGAGAACCTGAAGAGGGTCCAGAGGAGGGCCACTTGTATGGTTGGGGGCCTCCATGGCCAGCCCTATGAAAAGAGGCTGAGGGACCTTAATCTTTTCAGTCTCTGCAAGAGGAAACTGGGGGGGGTGGGATCTTGTGGCTGCCTACAACCGTATCAGGGGCCAGCAGCAGGGACTTGGGGAAAGTCTGGTCACCAGGGCCCCCCTTGGAGTCACTATGAATAATGGCCACAAGCTGAGGGAGGACAGGTTTAGGTTAGATATTAGGAAGAACTACTTCACTGTAAGGGTGGCCAGAGCCTGGAATAGGCTTCCCAGAGAGGTGGTGCTCTCACCTTCCCTGGAAATCTTCAAGAGGAGGCTGGATAGGCACCTGGCTGGGGTCTTATTACCCCTCCCACCCCCAATGCTCCTTCCTGTCCATGGCAGGGGGTCAGACTCGATGATCTGTCTAGGTCCCTTCCAACTCATTGATTCTATGACTCTATGATTGCATAACTAGGTCCCCAGAGTTATGCAAAAGAATAGAATTCAGATGCATTTTTTTGCTATTACTCTGACTGGCCTTGCCATGTTATATAATGAAAGCAGTTTATGATGGAACTATTTAAAGAAACCATTAGAGACCCATCAATTCACACCCAATCAATTCAGTTTGTGTCGAGGTATGAAAGGTGTACAGCAGAAGACAGGTATTAAATGGGCGTTAAGCAGCTTACTCATGAAGACTAGTGTAAGTAATTATCAGAAGGCTTTTAAAATTCATAAACAAACTTTACAAATAAGCAGATGCTGGTTTAATTAAAAGTTTACCAACATTTACACATGCATGTTCAACAGGCAGCACTGATCACAGCCACAAAGTTCTGAAATACATCTGTATACATCAGAGGTGGGCAAAATGTGGCCCACCAGGCCATTCTATCCAGCCCGTGGGGCCCCTAAAAAATTTAGAAAATTAATATTTATCTGCCCTGGCTACCTGTCATGAGGTCCTTGATGGCTTGCCAAAACTTGGTAAGCTGCCCTCCACCTGAAATGATTGCCCACCCCTGGTATACATGCACAAAATCTCAGTATTTACTCAGGCAAACTAGGTTATACATAAATTGGGTGGCTCTTGTAACCTGCCCAGTTACCCGGGTTGCACATGCAAATACAATTTTCCCTAACTGAAAACAGAGACGACTACCCTGGCCTCCAAAAAAAGGTCTCTTACAACTCTCTTCCTCCCTGATGTGTCAGACACTGGAATTTCTTCTGGACATGGACACTAAGCTCATATTACCTTCTATCTAGGAGATTTGGACTGACGATAAAGCAGGTTTAATATGAACAGATTTTTTGTTTGACCGGAATGTGGAAAAATGATATGGGAGCCATTTTGCTGTAGCAGCTGTGCTACTTTTTAAACACTACAACATATGCAGTATGTGCAGTTTTAGGGGAAGTTGCTTAATAATAGCAATATCAGTTAGCCATAGTGCTAGTATTAACCAATAGTGTTATATGCCCTTAAAATGTGTGTAAGTGGGCATATAGGTGAGAGGGGAGGGGACATGCACAGATAAATATTGTGTCTGAACTCTGACATCTGTTATGAAGATACTGAAAGTGTCACTTTGATGAAGGGACATCTTGTGGTTTCTTCATCGTCTCTCTGGCTACTAGCTGTTTAGTTATCTTCAGAAAGCAGCATTAAAACTCCTTACCGAAGGAAGTGTGACTTCTAAAGGCAGAGTCAACCAAAAATACAGCCTGTACAAGAGTATATAGTAGACTTAAGTTTCTTTTTCTTTCCAGAGAACACCAGGTTTCTGGAGAGAAAGAGAAAGAGGGAGGGGAGAGAGAGAGAAAAAAAAAGTGAAACAAGTAGAAGGGAATCCTTATTAAAAAAAAACTGGTTTTATTTGCATCTTACCTTTGCAAGTCTTGCCCTCTTGATGAGATCATTGAGTTTTCGGACAGCTGCCTTCTGTGGAAGACTCTGAATGTCATGGAAGAGATCTTGGGCCTCTATTTCAAAGAGCCTCTGATTTTCAGTGTTTTGAAGAGGCTGGGCCCAAAATGAACCGATGTAGACTCGCAACACCTCGGGAGTGTCAATCACTTTTCCCAAGGACCACATGAGTGCACCATAGACCCTCATCAACTGTTGTGTATCAACTTGGTCAGCTTTGTTAAGCACCACCCGAATCTTGTCATCCTGGCCTCGGAATGACTTAATGGCCTCTGAAAACTCATCAGAAATATCCAGTTTATGGGCATCAAAGAGGAGGATAATGCGGTCTACTCGTTCACCAAACCACTGGAGGACCTGACAGAAGTCATAGCCTGGAGAGGGAATACATCAGGTGATAGCACTTTATTAAAGATTGTTTACAATATGAGCTGGCAGTAAAAGTGAGATAAAGGTTTGACTTCTAAACTCAACTGCTAACCCTATTCTCAGTTTTTCTGGTTGTCAGATAAGGAATACTTTAAATAAAAATGGACTGCACCACAGTATTTGGTAGTAACCCTGACACATCAAATTAAGAAATCAAATTCATAAGATTTCAACCTGTTCTGACAACAGTTTTATGGATGAGGCGGGTCATAATAGAGAAAAATGAGTAGCTAAACTAAAGACTACTTTGGGGCATAGCTTTTGCTTTAAGCTTTCCAATGTTTTATTTTAAAAAGTCCGTACAAACAGTTAAGTACAACTGGTAACCTGGTACCAACCCAGTCCACTCATGACAACCTGTATGTATGACAAACTGTATTGAACATCTTTACAAAGTACATCCTTCAGGAGTGATTCATAATTTACAGAAAGAGTAATTCATTTATGATGTGGCATTGGGTTTGGTCTATATGACTCATCCTGCTTGAGTGCCTGTAGCAGACGTGAACTGAAACAGTTCTCCACTCCACAAAATCCAGACTCCTCCCCAAGAAGAAAATAAAACTGAGGAAGGGAAAGTCAGATCACAAGAACTGTTGTGAGGAAAGCTGAACAGAATCTGCAATTCTACCACTCAGCAACGTTTAAGCACTGGCTGTATGTAGGAAGCTCACAGCTAAACTCTAATATTCTGTCTTCAGATCTTTCCACTTCCACAGTGTAAGATTTTTACACTACTTACTTATGAATTCAGTCATCCAAGCATTTCATACAACTACCTTGACAGAAGCAAAAAGTTTTTAGATCTTCACTCTCTGTTAGCTTTCCCTCATTGACCCTGAAGCCATACAAGTAAAAAGCAGAGAGGAAGGAGGTGGGGGGGATTAAAAAGGGTGAACAGCATACCCATATCATTTGCTTCATTTTTCTTGAAATAATGCCTCTTTAGGTAGGAATATCCACAGCCATATTGTAGTTGGAACTATTTGCCAATTTTTTGATTTCAGTAGATGTATTGTTATTTATTGAGTCATCCATTACTACGCTTTCAAGCTGCCAGGTGCAGGTAGCAAACTTTTCATTGCTTTCCAATAGGAAACTGTCTAGAGGTTGTGACTAGGAACCCAAGATATATGTGAAAGCAACAAGGAAACATGTAAGCATGAAATTCAACACAGCAGTCACATCTCATCAGGCTTATTAAACAGAGGATGGAACTGGGCTTTAATTTTTTTTTTAATTGAATGGATCAATTCTTTAAATATGACAGCAAAAAAATATTGCACAACTCCCAAAACAGTGCATTGTCAGGCACATCCAGGTGTGCTGTGGCATTTTGGGCTGGAGCCACGCCCCGCTACCTGTTGCTGCTGCGGACAGACAGACGGGGAGTGTAGCTCCAGCCAGGGAGGGGGCGTGACTCCAGCCCAAAATGCCATCCAGCTGGCTGTGCACCCTCCCCGCAGTTGGTGTCCAGCTGGCTGCGATCCAGCACCCCCCCGCCATCCGGTGTGCCATGGTGCTTTTTTTTATTTAGGAAAGTGTGCCATGGAGCGAAAAAGGTTGGGAAATGCTGCATTAGACCACTCTACACAAGTTCCTTAAATCACAGCAAGATCAATGTCAGGCCAAATAGTCTCAGGGCTCCTCCATCACAACAGGAGAAAGATTTTTCTAAAAGAAAGCCCGTTTTGAAAGTGCACACAATTTAAGAATGCAAGCTTTTCTCATTCCAGAAGTGGGTAGCTGATCTTCCCTGACTACATTTTCACCTTTGCAAGGCTTTTATTAAAATGTGTTGGTAAGGTCGTGCATAGAGGCGGACAGATAGAGAATTTTGGGGCCAATACCAGTAACTGATTTTTAAAGAGGCATACTGGCTGATACCAATCCAATTTCTGATACAGCTCTGTGCAGCTGGTAAGTCTGTTGTGGTGAATGGGGATGGGGGAGGGAAGGGGCATGGGGATGCAGATCAAGACCCCTGTGAGGTGAGGGAGGGAGTGGGACAGGGGCTGGGGCAGTGCTGCGCTCTTTCCAGAGCATGGGGGCTGTGCTTGGGGCAGGTGGTGGTGCTGGCACTAGAAGACTATGAAGCGGGGGGGGGGTCAAAAAAATTTGGGGTGGCTGCAGCCCCCCCAAGCTCCCCTTCCAGCACTACCACTGCCCACCCACCCTATCACCTGGACAAAGGAGAAGAGATTGATGTCATATATCTTGACTTCAAAAAAGCTTTTGATCTGGTATCCCATGTTCACCTCTTGGCGAAACTGGCCAATTGTGGCCTTGGGTCCACCAAGGCCCGCTGGCTGGGAAACCGGCTCCGTGGTCAGACCCAGAGGGTAGTAATTGATGGAAGTCAATCGTCATGGTGTCCTGTGACCAGTGGGGTCCCCCAGGGCTCTGTCCTTGGACCCATATTGTTCAACATTTTCATTAATGAGGTGGACATTGGAGTCAGGAGTGGACTGGCCAAGCTCGCTGATGACACCAAACTTTGGGGCAAAGTATCCATGCCAGAAGACAGGCAGGTGATCCAGGCTTACCTGGACAAGCTCAGCAAATGGGCAGACGAGAACCTGATGGTGTTTAACACCGAAAAATGCAAGGTTCTCCACCTTGGGAAGAAAAACCTGCAGCATCCTTATAGGCTGGGCAGTGCTACGCTAGCTAGCGCTATGTAAGAAAGAGACTTGGGGGTCATCATTGATCGCAAGATGAACATGAGCCTGCAATGCGATGCTGTGGTTATTAAAGCAACCAAAACGTTGGCTTGTATCAATAGATGCTTCTCAAGCAAATCCCAGGACATCATTCTCCCTTGGTACTCAAATCCCAGGACATCATTCTCCCTTGGTACTCAGCCTTGGTGAGGCTGCAGCTGGAGTATTGTGTCCAGTTTTGGGCTCCACAATTCAAAAAGGATGTGGAGAAGCTTGAGAGAGTCCAGAGGAGAGCCACGCGCATGATCAGAGATCAGGAAAACAGACCTTACAATGACAGGCTGAGAGCCATGGGGCTCTTTAGCCTGGAAAAGCGCAGGCTCAGGGGTGATCTGATAGCCACCTATAAGTTTATCAGGGGTGACCACCAGTATCTGGGGGAACGTTTGTTCACCAGAGCACCCCAAGGGATGACAGGGTCAAACGGTCATAAACTAGTGTGAGACCATTTCAGGCTGGACATAAGGAAGAATTTCTTTACTGTCCGAGCCCCCAAGGTCTGGAACAGCCTGCCATCGGAGGTGGTTCAAGCACCTACATTGAACACCTTCATTTATACACACCCGCATTTGCTAAAATGTATACCAAATCCACATTTTTGATTCTTTTTTGAGAAGATGCCCAGCAAGCCCCAGAAAGAGGTGTGCTGTAGGGCAAGATCCGTTCTAACTCCCTATTCACATGACAATTAAACTGATGAAAGCTAAACCATGTTCTAGACTCTTCACTGGAATAGTTTTTTTATTTTTTTTAACAATCATCACAGGTGTGATTCATATTAAGGAAATTACTTTTAAAACCACAGCTTCACATTCGGAGTTCCTCCCCTCCTATTTTCAACACTTTAGAAGATAGCGAAAATAAACTGCACATGCCGAAATTGCCATTTGCAGTTGAAAATGTCATCACCTTTGACATGCACAAAATTCAATCTGCAGAAACAGAGGAAGTAAAGATGTACAGTGTGTGCCACCAGAACATACAGCATACTTATTTAGCAGATAAGTAAAGAAAAGATACCATTATGCTTTCAAGGAAGTACGCCTTCAAGCAAAACATATGTAGACAGCTTGCTCATTCACTTCTTTTTAGCATTTGCCTTTTTCAACCATTTTTAAAAATCGCAAGTCAGTGACCAGATGGATGAAGAAATGCAAAGAAATGAGGCTTTGATAAATCCATGCCTAGGATGGCAAATTAAGTCTCTGCAGAGAATTATGTCATTTAATTTTTGAGCTCTCCTTCCCTTTCCCTCACCCCAACCCCATTTAATGTTTTGAAAATTGATCATATTTTTAACTATAGGTTTCTAATCTGGATATTGGCAAGAAACCTTAACTTGCAAGACAGACTTTTTTTGTTGTTGTTCTTTTTTAAGTTTTCCAAAAGCAGGCTAATTTCTTCCTAACCATATTAAAAAGCTGTGGCTTAATATTTTATACAACTTCCACTTTTTCCCCCTTCAAGTACAATTCACAAAGCGGAATCAACTATCTAGAAATAATGTCTGGGATTCAAACCATATAAAATAAGGGGCAGGCATTGGTGTAGATCGCCCATGGATTGTGTAGCACCATAAGGCTGTTAAACAGTGAGCAATAATGGCTGATAAGAGTCTTTTCTGTTAATGTAAACCATGCTGCGTGAATGTGATTGACTCTGTCAGAACAGAGAGGAGGAATGAAATAGGACAGCATGCAGCATCAGCAGTCCTCTGCCATTTAGTAGTTCATCTGATAGCTATTATAAGACTTGCTTCCACAAAAGGAAATTAATGAACAAAGGCAGCCATTCATTCTACTTCTCTTTTGTGTCTTTTATTCCTAACAACAGATTATTTCAAGTAAATTTGTTTGCTGAATTTAGTAGTTTACTTTTCTTGGTGCAATAAAATTATATTTTACACAAAAATGCATTTAAAAAACTCAACATTTAGATTTTAGTCACATCACACAGTTAAGACTGCCTATATAACTTGTTTCCATTCTGCGTATGTATTGTGATATAACCTTTAATCGGATGATCACATACTATTTTAAAGGACATTTCCTCACATCTGAATGCTTGACTTGCAATTTTAAAAATGTTCTTTTAACATAGTGTCTTGTGTGTTGCAGGTTTTCTTAAAAAATGAACTAAAAAAGTCCACACAGGTTCTATTAGAGGCATTATATTGACACTCAAGCCGTTCATCAGCCAGACCACAGCAGCTTAAGCTAAAAAAAAGTTACCAACAGCAAGAGTAGGCTGTCATCCTCAATGAGGACCAGCATTAGAGACAGATAAGAGACTTCGAGTGAGCTTCATAAATAAATGGTGAAACTCGTTAATCTTGGATTCCATCTCAGATTCAAGGACAGTGTTCTTGTGGGCAAAGACTCTTCTGCCAGCCCCCCTACAAACTCAACCCCTTCTGTCTTATTGCACCATACCTGCCCCCGTCTCTTCTCAAACCCTTGTTCATTCTCCTAGTTCTGTTCTCCATCTCTGCCTAATCCCAGCTGCCATCCCTCATGCAATCCCAGTCTCCTTGCCCACAGGCAATTTCCAATTCTCCCTCTCACCCCTAACTCCTTGTTCCCAGGATCCATACCAAGCCAGAAACAGCTCTTTCCCTGCCAGCTCCTCATCCAATTTCTTTTCCCCCTCAGCTGACTGGTGTCCAATCCTAGACACAGTATTTTTCCACCAGTGTAACTTGCACCAGTTTTGTACACTGATGTAAAGTACACAGGGATCCTGAGCAGACAGATGAACAGCTATCCAGGAATAGGTACCATATTCACTGGGGAGCATGTCAGAGCCTATATGCCTACAGCAAACAGTTACCTCAGGAAGCAGATGACAACTACATCTACATTGGTTTACATTACATCAGTGTGTTTTTACTACAGAGTTTTCCCAGGGTAACTTTACTTCAGAGTCAAAGCACATACACTAGCATAGGAGTTTATATAATTTAGCAGCCCCTTGCTCATGGTGGTATAAAGACTGATTGCATTGATGTAAATGTATAATGTACACAGGCCCTTAATATTCCTCTCTTGGCTCCTCAATCAATCTATTCCCCCTTACCCTTGCAACCCGAGATCCTCCTTTCCCCACACTGGTTCCTAGTTACAGGCACCTTCTCCAGGTGGTCCTAGTTCCCAGGCTTCTTGTTTCCCTCCCAACCCCCATGTTCCACACCAGTCTCCAGTTTCAGCCTCCCCAGCGTCACCTTCTCCTCTCAGCTCCCTTTTCAGACAGTTTCCTACACACCGTACCACCAGCCTCAGATTTTTTCTTCTAGTCTTCCTCCCCCCCTGCCTATGGTACAGTTTTTACCCTCCCACCCCACACCCCAAATTCAAATTAAATGGCTTCTTCTATACATCATTGAGCACAAAGGACAGACAGCTTCCTCTGGCAAGTTACAATGTCTGACCCCACCCCTGTAAAGGAGATAGTACTGTAAAAGTCTGGCTACAGCCCTGGCCTGGTCCACTTCTGGCATAACGGTCACTCCCTGAACATTATGAGTCCTTGTTTCAGAGCGCAGGGGCAAAAAAAATATATTTTTATACATAAACATATTTTATATTACACACACACACACGCACACACACACACACACACCCATTTAGCCCTAAACAAAACAATGTCTTTTTCCCTAGCCTCATTCTCAAGATTTCATAGATTTCATAGACATTAGGGCTGGAAGGGACCTCGGGAGATCATCGAGAGGATCCCAGCAAGATAAGCATCCAATTTACTCTTGAAGGTGTTCAATGTAGGTGCTTGAACCACCTCCGCTGGCAGACTGTTCCAGACCTTGGGGGCTCGGACAATAAAGACATTCTTCCTTATGTCCAGCCTGAAACGGTCTTGCAGGAGTTTGTGACCATTCGACCTCGTCATCCCTTGGGGCGCTCTGGTGAACAAATGTTCCCCCAGATCCTGGTGGTCACCCCTGATAAACTTATAGGTGGCCATCAGATCACCCCTCAGCCTACGCTCTTCCAGGCCAAAGAGTCCCATGGCTCTCAGCCTGTCATCGTAAGATCTGTTTTCCTGACCTCTGATCATGCGCGTGGCTCTCCTCTGGACTCTCTCAAGCTTCTCCACATCCTTTTTGAATTGTGGAGCCCAAAACTGGACGCAGTACTCCAGCTGCGGCCCCACCAAGGCCGAGTACAAGGGGAGAATGACGTCCCAGGATTTGCTCGAGAAGCATCTATGGATGCAAGCCAGCATTTTGGTCGCTTTAGTAGCCGCAGCATCGCATTGGAGGCTCATGTTCATCTTGTGGTCAATGATGACCCCCAAGTCTCTTTCTTCTGTAGTGCTATCCAACGTAACACTGCCGAGCCTATAAGGGTGCTGCAGGTTTTTCCTCCCAAGGTGGAGAACCTTGCATTTTTCGGTGTTAAACACCATCAGGTTCTCATCCGCCCATTTGCTGAGCTTGTCCAGGTCAGCCTGGATCACCCGCCTATCTTCTGGCGTGGATGCTTTGCCCCAAAGTTTGGTGTCATCGGCGAACTTGGCCAGTCCACTCCTGACTCCAATGTCCACATCATTAATGAAGATGTTGAACAGGATGGGTCCCAGGACAGAGCCTTGAGGGACCCCACTGGTCACAGGGCACCACAAAGAGCAGTTGAACTATTTGTGCTGTACTTTTCCAAAACGCTACTTGGAAGCAGACAGCCAGCATGAAAAACGGTTAAAGTTTTGGCAACGTTACACATAATTGGACACATGCTATTTATATAAATAAAACATCATACTATATTGATAAGCTGTCCATCTGGTTCTGCCCAAACTAAGCATATATGATTTACAGTCTACCTTGGATACGCTTAGTAATGTGAACATTTCATGAATTGCCACCTCATCTTCTATTTTTCTGATGTTAGAGAGACGTATAACCTATGCACTGTTATACAGTGCAAAATAGATAGCTTATGAAAACTGGTACTGTAGTTTAAAAAAAGAAAAGAAAAGAAAAACACATAAGAACCTTAGCTAGTCAATACTTAGCGTAACTATATGCTCCCTAAAATCCACAAACAAAGGTAGCTTCTGGCAGATCCATCACATCCAACTGTGGTACTCTTACTGAAGAGCTAGCAAGATTCAGAGAAACTATCCTGAAACCACTTGTCACTCAAAAAGCAAGTTTTCTACCAGACATAACAGATTTCATCAAATTGCACAACATCAATCTCCTCCCCAAAAAGGTGATACCTGTAGCCATGCATGTCACCAGCCTGTACAGTACATCCCACACCACGAAGGCACAGATGCCTCCCTGAAATACCTATAAGAACACAGACACTTAGATTTGCAACATGCTGCACAAATCATCCACTTCATCCTGACCCACATTTTCACTTTCACAACCAACGTTTCCTCCAAACCATGGGCACAAAGTCCCTCGACATGAAACAAAACTGTGACATCAAACCTGCCCTCTACTTGTGTTTCCATAGAAGACTTTTCATCATCTGGACTCGCTGACTTCCTCCACGGGTTTTATTAACTCACTCCTTGATCAAATTTTCTCTGAAATATTGCTACACTAACATCAACTTTCTAGATACCACAATTCACAACTATGATTACACCTTACAACCACTTTATTAGAAAAAAAAAAAACCACATGGACCACCATACTGACATCCACAAAATTGGCAATCATTTGAAGCAAGCCACAAAAACTCTGATCTAGTCAGCCGTCAGATTATCACCGCATCTGCTCCGAGGAGAATATCTGCAATGCCCACTTTGCCAGCCAGCAATCTGCCTTTATATAAGAAGGACATTCCAATAGAGAAATAGACTATATCTTTGAAAGAGCCACTCAAACATCCCATAGTAACCTGCTACAATACAAAAAGAAACCTCCCAGTGACCGCACATCTTTCGTGGTCACCTACCACCCCACACTTGAACTGATTTAACAAGTCATCAAGCAGTTGCAGCCTATATTTAACAAAGACCAGACCTTGAAAAAAATATTTCCAGCTTCTCCACTCCTGGCTTTCAAATAAACCCCTAACCTTGCCCAACTCATCACCAGAAGCAAACTCCCTATTGTTCAACAGACATCAACTGAGATGCAGTTTTGTTAACAGGATTACTTTCCTACAAGGAACCGCATCAGAATTCACGGATCCTATGCATGCCTTTCCCAAAACATCATATATCTGACCCAGTGCACCAAATACCCTCATGGTAACTATGCAGGTGAAATGAGACAGAAACTATGCACCACAATTAATTTTCACAGGAAAAAATATATAATGGAGAGGCACAAATACCAGTAGGAGCACATTTCTCACAGAGCAACCAGACCCTTTCTGACATCACTATGCTTGTGTTTAAGGGAAATTTTTGAAATATCTTCAGAAGATGAGCCTAGGAACAAAAACTTATAAGCTGGCTACGCACCAAGAACCAGGGACTGAACACAGATATCAACTTTATGGCATACCATAATCTACCCAATTCCTGAAAATCTTTCTTCACACAACAGGTGATAATGACCCTTTTCCTTTCTAAAAGGTCCAACAATCATGCCATCTTTTTTTTCAATTGTTTTTCTGCTACCCCAGGAATTACCGTCTCCTCCAATTTCACATCCCTTTAAATTGATTGATTAAAAAACACTGTTGTGCCTGCTACTGCCTTCAGACCCGATGATAAATGTTTTTGCATTGTAAAGTTTCTAAGTCCAGTTGGTTCAATAAAAAATATCTGCCACAAAATCACTGTCTATAGTGTAACTATTATGTCTTTTTTAACCTTTTCCTAATTTATATCAATTAAGGGATTATGTTTGATACATTCTGAAAGACTCAGTGCAATGCTTTTTTCCCCTTAAGAGAAAAAAAGTATTGTGCCATTAACCCAGTGTAAAAGGACTGCTGATCCCAGTTTCTAAAACTAATCTCAAAATATGAATGACAATACATATACAGTATATGTAACAGAGACCTACACAAGATACACATCTCTCAGGTCCCAGCGGGATTGCACTGCTGCAAGCCACTTGGAGTAAGTCCTCAAGAGATGAGTGAATTACCCACAACAGCAAAATAACTAACTAGTGGCTTCATCTCCTTTTGACTGCCACAAACTCACCTCTGCTGATGCGTTGTTTCTCTCCCGAAAGAATGCCAGGACTGTCGATGATACTGATGCTCTTCAGAACCTCATTAGGTAACTGAGAGCACATAAACCTGCAGGGAAGGAGGAAAAAGAGACACTTAGAACAGCTATTGATTGTTTCTAGAGATCCCCCACACTTAAGGGCATGGGGCCTAAACAAAGGCCCCTTTAGAAAGAGATGAACACTAGGGTTGCTAGTACTGTTGATGGCAAACATTAAAAAAAACCCAAAAAAACCATGAAAGGTTTTATTAAATGATAATTGTGGGGTTCTTTTAACTTTTCGTTCTTATTTCTGGGCCCTTAAAATGTACAGTTACCACTTTCTCAGACTCTTCTCTGCAATCATATAGACTGGAACTTTCTATTTTTAAAACAAAAGTAGAGATTTTTTTCAGTTTCTAAAAATGCAAAATATCACAAGGCTAAACACTCCATCTGAATTAGAAATGACAAAAATAAGGTAACCACCTTAACCTGACAATAACTTAAGATGATTAAAAGTTAATCTCAAATTTCCCAAAGAAAGAATATTCAGGAGTGTTAGGTATAGCAAATGCTCCAAATACTGAAGTAACATTTTCTATTTAAAGTTATATGCTGCTTCTAAAAATGAGACACTTAGAAAAAAATCTTTGGCTCCCCCAAGAGACACTGGGAGGAACAGGAAATACTGACCTATCAATAAAAACAAATGCAACCCTAGAGCCTCAGATATAACCTAGTCAAAGCCATGTCTTGACTGAGAGCTTGCCATGCTTGTAAGCAGTTCTCTTAAACATGCAACACTCATAACATACTACCTCCCCACTTCCAGAAGTAGCACAGATGCAACACCACCTATGTGCTAATTAGCATGAGCCTTCAGTCTAAACACAAAACCAAGAAGCACAAAGGCTAACACACACCAGGTAAAACAGCTTCCTTATTAGCAGTCCCAGAGACTGATATTTTTCCTAGTTATGTATTCTCACAACATCTCATCTCTCTGTAGAAAGTCTAGGATCTGTTTGAGACCAACCAGCACTTTCAGGATATATCTTATAAGACAAGGATCTTTATTTCAGCAGAACAATGCTGCAATGTTCAAACTTCTCCTCGAGCCAAATGACGTAACAGCAGCAACAGGTTATGCAGGAAAAACAAGAGCAAGAGTTAGCTATGGGGATAGCACTGCTGATTACACAAGACATTAGTAAAGTACAGAAGAGAAACTGGGGAGGTGGGTGGGACCAAGAGTAAGATGAATATAGACTGAAGTTAGAAAGAGCTGGCTGTAGTTTCTAAAATAGGCAACAGCCTAAAAGCAAAGAGGAGCCCTGTTACAAAAAAAAATAGTTCAGCCTCTTATTTCATACCACAATTTCAAGCTGTAAGCTTAACTACATCAAAATATTTATTTTAGACCCTATTTTTATGACAAGTTTAAAGCATATTTTGCACCTAAAATGCAAGTTCAGAGCTAAGTTTCAACGAACACTGTTCTCTATGTATCTTTATGTCAAGGTGCAAACATAATTTGCTTCAAAGAACAGAGTTACACAGTGGGTGCATGAAAACAGAGCGTTACTGTGCAGCAGATATCTATGTGAAAGCTTCTTCTCTATTAGTGCATACAGGATGGTTCATTATATTCTGGCTAGGGTTATCTGAACGCAGCACTCCTTCCTGCCTAGGCAGGGGGTCGGACTCAATGATATGTTGAGGTCCCTTCTGATCCTAGCATCTATGAACCTATCTCATGTTTTCTGTATTTTAAATTAACTGTAAAACATAGATCACACATAAACACACATAGTGATACTACGAGTACTGTAAAAGTAATCCTCTTTGTGGGAATGAAATCAACAAGAAATCTTGCAAATATTTGCAGGGAAAAAAGTTTTATAGCATTAAAAAAATCAAAGGCAAATTAAGGCTGCAGATGCCTCTTGGCTTTTATTCACTTGTGTCTGCAGTATAAGACAGCATGCGAGCAAGGAAATAAAGGCTCTAACTTAAATGAAATATATACATTTTTTTCTAAGACCTTTTGCCATTCTGCAATATTTTTCCTTCTCGTGTACTTTATCAGCAGCCAAGGGCATGCTAGCCTTTTTCACAGAGCAAATAAAAGGAGCAGTCCCTGAAACAATATGCTTAGAAATTCAGTTACAGACATGCCAACTATGAAGAGAAAGAAAAAGGAGGATAGAGTGAAAGAGAAAAAGATTACAAGAAGAGCTTATGTTTAATTACATTCACTATGCATGAACAGCAATGGCAGCGGCATGTTTGTTTGCTAAATTCTCTTTTTCCCAGCTGTTATGTTCAGGAGCAGAAATCATTTGATCAATGACAGTAGCCTGGGGGAAAATAGGTTCTGAATTTAAACTAAAAACAGATCCTGAAGCACTGGAGTTGGAAGATTATTCCAATCTAATGGGAAAACAAAGGGGAAGGTCCTGTGACAGAAACATTAAAAGTAATACAAGGGGATGCCAAGACTGTACTGCTGACAGTGACAAGTGAGAGAGGAAGGAAAGGAAAAATAGTAATGAGAACTCAAATGAAGGCAAGGGGGAAGTTACTCAAGGCCTTGAAAGTGAAGCTAAAGTAAGAAAGGGGGAAACCAGTGGAGCAATTCAGACATCTGCATGACCTGGGAAGAGCACACCAGCAAGGGGTGTTTGCTACAGAAATGCAATTAAAGCTTGACTGCAGGTCCCCAGAGAGCTGCTATCATCAATTTACATGAGCACATCTCTCAGCAGACTAACAGTCAACCTAGGTTTGAGCAGCCACAGCTTTTTTCCCCCATGAGAAGCATACTGTATAGAGCATGAAATGCCCTGCTAGCACACAAGCCAGACTTTAGCAGCAGAACAGGAAACATTAGTGTTAAAAGGAAATCAGTTTAACTTAACTTGTCTCGTAGGCGCAGGCTTCCTCTTCAAGTAACCACTAAATGGAGCAAAGGAAAAAAGCATACTACATCCCACCGTGCCTACGTAGTCAGTTCTACTGAAATTAAGTGATATTTTTAACTCAAGGGCTGAGGGATTTTACACAATGTGTGTACCTTGTGTATCTAATCCTCTGCTCCAAGTCACAAGTCTCATAATCAGTTAAAGTTTGTACACTGAGGCAGAGACACAACCAACACCCTACAAAAAGAAACCCCAGTGGGTTGTTTTTACCTGTTCTACTAGTCAACGGTCATATGGCTTTTTTTCCCATTAAGGTCCCTTTAGCAGGCCTTTTAATTTTCCCATCAGTGACTGCTCTAAAGAGCTGTTGAGCCTCTGGTCAACCAGAACCACAGACAACTTCCTCTCATATAGCTCAGATATAGACACACCACACAACAGGCACTTCATGGGTACTAAGCAACTAGTACCATTCTCTTTACTAGTGAGACACCTTTAACTGACAAGTTTCTCAGTACCTTTTGGCAAGTTTCTGAACTACACAATCCCTGAAACTGAATATACACCTTTTTTTTGTTTGACCATCCTCACTACATTTATTGAATGATATGTCCCCTCTCAGTCAACAGCTGCAATGTTAAACTTCATAAAAAATATGCACTGCACTACATGGAACTGTGTTATTTAGTTATTAATATACTAGCCAATTGCCCATCAAGAATGACAGGCGGGGGGGCTGGGATGGAGTGACAACACCTAATGCCCCATGCTGCTGCTCTTCTGCCTTTTGCAGGGAGCAGGGTGGGGGAGCTGGCCTTAGCCGGCCTTGGCTCCCCAACCCTCTGCCTGATCCTTGGTGCAGCTTTGGAATCATGGTGGTGCTCCCCCATGCTTGGAGCACTTTGATTGGCTAGTTCCATCAGCCAATCAAAGCACAAATAAAGCATTATAGACAGATAGACCGACAGACTTAGGCTTTTATAATATTAAAATTCAGCAACTCCCAGTTACTGGTCACTGGATTTCGACATACATCATTTGCACTGTTAGCAATATAGCAGAAAAATAGCAGGCTTGAAAGTGCTGAGAAAACTGAATTAACTAAAAAACAAGAACCAAGCGAACAGCCTGCCCCTACCTGTTCAGAAAAGCATTTCCAAAGCGGCTGAGTTTACGGAATGGCTTCTTCGGGTCCACCACCAGAGCATTTCCAGGAGTACTCCCTTCTGTATCGCCATACATCACAGCAATGAAAGAATCTGTGGTAGGCTCAGGACCAATCCTCATGCCTGGAAAGTCCTGCTCTAAAAGGTACCTAAGGAAGGGCATTACAAAAAAGAAAAGAAAAAAATGAACAAGTATTAAACCAAAACTGCTGCAATTCTTACAATTATTAAAAGAAATGAAATTGAAAATGGCACACAACCCTCCCCCCTCATCTCAACCAAAATGTAGATTCCTGCCCCACCCCCTCCACATTTTGTTATTTCTTTTGGCTGGAAAATCTTATATAAATCTAAATCTATAATTTTAATTTTTTGCAAAAGATAGACAGACTTGGATGCAATCCCACCGGGGCCAGACGAAGACAGCAAAAGTCAATCCTCTGCAGTAAAACCGTAACTGTAAACACTCCCTCTGCTGTAACACCTGCCTGAGTAGTGAGGGGTCCTAACTTCTTCATGCTTAGCTACAAAGTTATCTGTTAATTTAAGGTGCTCTGCTGGGCATGACTGTAGCTAGCCAATATAGCAATGCTAACACTAGGACAGTGGCTCTCAAATGTTTTGGGGCTGCTTTGCCTTTCAAGTCTGTTATACTGATGTGTATCCCTATGTTGACAAGTTATGGATAATGGAAAGGAACACTGTGGGTCATAACTCATAGAAAAGTAGAGCTAGATGGGACCTCAAGAGGTCGTCTTGTCCAAGCCACTGCCTGAGGTAGGACTAGATTGTATTCCACCTGTTAGATATGAAGGTGGACTAAATGAAATCCTATTCCACCTTGCTCAAGTCCTGGAAAAACTAAGTAGGTCTTTCCCTCCTCCTCACTGCTTTTTTGTGATCAAGTCAGAAGAGTAAGATGACAGTGTGGTATAGAAATAGACCCATTAATGGATTTTCAGGGAGTTGAGCAGGACGGAACAGAATTTCACTCATAAATCCATGCATGTGCCGAATAGGTAGAATAAGATCTGGCACTTTATGTCACTATAGTCGCTCCAACAACATAAAAGACATTGCAGAATTACTATTAATTTGTCTTTTTCTTCATTTTGTCCCATTTATATTTCTCCTTTACCGTCTAATGGTTTCCCTTTCCTTCATCTCATTCATCCTTTACAAGTTTGCCAACTACCCCTGGGAGAGGCATACTCCAGTTCAAGAAATACTGCTATACAAGATCTCATTTAGCAGGTGTGCTTTTATAGAGGGAAAGCTTTTTAAATTAGCGAGCAAGCATAGTAAGAAAAGCAACCATGTGAAAACGGTCACCTTGCTGAACAAATCAGGCCTTTTAGTTGATTCAGTCATATTTTCTGATTTACTAAAATGTATTCCTGCTGGCATTTGCAAAACCAACATAGCTATAAGGAGAGGAGAGAAACAAATGGAGAGGAGGGAAACAAATTTTATTCTGACCTGCATATCGAACATAAACTTCACAGTTAATGAACTCCTGAACTAAGGTACAGCCCAGGTGAAGACTATTGTCTTACTAATACAGCATTGCACAATTACATAGCATCATTTGATGGGTTTTCCACAGCCCTCTGAATCACCAGGGTTAGACTTCTGCCAGAGACAGAAGATCTTAGTTGAAATAATCTTCCAAACTGGCAAGTTAATCTTTACATGCCTCTGCTTCCAAGGAGACAAAGGCCTCAAACACAAGTAAGTAAGTTCAGTAGGTCTTAATCCTATGTTCAAAGTATGTGTTTATAGATTTTCCTGAATAGGTTCATATTTAGGGATCCCTGTGGCTATTAAGCATATATCATCATGACATTACCCCTTCTCTAGATAAAGGACGTAACTACAGTTAACTCCGTCTCACTTGAAGGTGACTATGATCTAGCTTCACACTCATAACAATATTGCCTTAGAAATTATCACATTGATGAGCTGAGAACTGGTAAGTCTATCAGTTTCACTGCATTGTGATATAGTGACTACACTTAGAAAAAGTGAGGAGATTCTAATAGTTCCAAGATTCTCTCTCAAAGAGATCCACTCTGGTCCACAGAATTAATCATCTTGGAACTTTTTTGATCATATTGATTTTCATCATTTTGGAATTTTAAAAAAGACACTCATAGCTATGAATCAGCATTTGCAGACTCCTCTCAACACAAGACCATAACACAGAAAGTCATGACACATGCAACATGAAGTTTGCATAGTGGGACCAACAAATTAAACTTTCAGCACTAGAAATCACATCTTTCACTGGTAGAAGTCTACCAGCATGGATCCAATGCTGGATCACAGAGGTGCACTGAAACATTAGTCCGATACTGGATCAGCATCGATATAAAGAAAATTTTCTGTATTGGAAAATCGGTCCAATTAGGGTGATAAGTTCTCTGATAAATGCACTTGCATGTGCGTAGCCGCAGCACAGCATGTAGGCAGTGTGGAGCACAGCCTGGTAGTGTGGTGTGCTGCATGCAGCTGGTATCTGGTATAGTGGAAGAGGGGAAGGGGGGAAAGAAAGGGGTAAGGGGCATGAGGGGGGAAGATCAAGACTTCTGTGATGAGGGATGGTGTGGGGTTGGGGTTGGAGCTGCCCAACCAGGGCCAGGGCGAGACAGGTGTGGGTCATTGGGGGGCGTGGGAAGGCGGGGGACAGCTCCTGCCGATGCGAGTCATTAGTCTGGTGCTCATCTGGCAGCTCCCTCTGCTGTTCCCACTGCTCATCCAGGAGGGCATGGGGGAGGGGAGGGGCATGTGCCCCTGGATCTGCACGGGACGGGGTTGGCTGGGGCTGGGCTCTTCCCAGCTGGTCGGATCTAGGGGTACACGCCCCCCTCCATGCCCACCTGGATGAGTGGCGGGAGCTGCCAGATGAGCCGTGTGCAGCGGAGGGGCCTGCCCCCGCCCCAGCCCCAGCCTGAAGCTGCAGCCTGCCCTATGGCGCACAGATGCGGGGGTCACATGCCTCCCCTCCCCAGACAAGCCACTTGAAGCTCTGTCCCATGCCCTTCCCTGCCCTGGCAGAGTCAGTGCCTACCCCTGACCCAGCCCCATTCCCTCCCTCACAGCAGAGGCCTTGATCTGCCCGCCTCCCCCACCCCACCAGACTTACCAGCTGGACAGCTGCGTATCGGCAATTGGATCAGTATCAGCTGATATACCTCCTTAAAAATCGGCTATTGGTATCAGCCCCGAAAATCTCTATCGGTGCACCCCTGCTAGATCATGTTCCTATTACCAAATTACAAGGTCAGAAACCTGCTAGATACCTAGACAAAGGAGGCCTTGATCCCAGCAATTCTCCTTTTCCAAGCTTTCCTTTGGAAATGTAGTCTTCAGCAAATTGCTGAACATTTTTGAAACATCTCTGAAAACTCCTGGCGCTCTGGTGTAGTGCCTGAAGACTGGAAGAAGGCCAATGTGGTGCCGATCTTCAAAAAAGGGAGGAGAGTGGATCCGGCTAACTACAGGCCCATTAGCCTGACTTCTATCCTGGGGAAGATACTAGAAAAGTTTATTAGAGGAGGCCATCCTTGAGGGACTGGCCCAGGCTAACATTCTAAGGGATAGCCAGCATGGGTTTGTTGCGGGTAGGTCTTGTTTGACCAATCTCATTTCCTTCTATGACCAGGTGACCTATCACCTGGACAAGGGAGAAGAGGTTGATGTCATATATCTTGACTTCAAAAAAGCTTTTGATCTGGTATCCCATGATCACCTCTTGGCAAAACTGGCCAGTTGTGGCCTTGGCTCCACCATGATCCACTGGCTGGGAAATTGGCTCCATGGTCGGACCCAGAGGGTTGTGATTGATGGCAGTCACTCATTGTGGTGCCCTGTGACCAGTGGGTTCCCTCAAGGCTCTGTCCTGGGACCCATACTGTTCAACATCTTCATTAACAATGTGGACATTGGAGTCAGGAGTGGACTGGCCAAGTTTGCCGATGACACCAAACTTTGGGGCAAAGCATCCACGCCAGAGGACAGGCGGGTTTTCCAGGCTGACCTGGACAAGCTCAGCAAATGGGCAGACGAGAACCTCATGGTGTTTAACACCGAAAAATGCAAGGTTCTCCACCTTGGGAGGAAAAACCTGCAGCACCCTTATAGGCTCGGCAGTGCTACGTTGGTTAGCACTACAGAAGAAAGAGACTTGGGGGTCATCATTGACCACAAGATGAACATGAGCCTGCAATGCGATGCTGCAGCTAGTAAAGCGACCAAAACACTGGCTTGCATCCATAGATGCTTCTCGAGCAAATCCCGGGACGTCATTCTCCCCTTGTACTCGGCCTTGGTGAGGCCGCAGCTGGAGTACTGCGTCCAGTTTTGGGCTCCACAATTCAAAAAGGATGTGGAGAAGCTTGAGAGAGTCCAGAGGAGAGCCACGTGCATGATCAGAGGTCAGGAAAACAGATCTTACGATGACAGGCTGAGAGCCAAGGGACTCTTTAGCATGGAAAAGCGTAGGCTCAGGGGTGATCTGATGGCCACCTATAAGTTTATCAGGGGTGACCACCAGGGTCTGGGGGAATGTTTGTTCACCAGAGCGCCCCAAGGGATGACGAGGTCGAATGGTCACAAACTCCTGCAAGACCGTTTCAGGCTGGACATAAGGAAGAATGTCTTTACTGTCCGAGCCCCAAAGGTCTGGAACAGTCTGCCAGCGGAGGTGGTTCAAGCACCTACATTGAACACCTTCAAGAGTAAATTGGATGCTTATCTTGCTGGGATCCTATGACCCCAGCTGACTTCCTGCCCTTTGGGCAGGGGGCTGGACTCGATGATCTCCCGAGGTCCCTTCCAGCCCTAATGTCTATGAAATCTATGAAATTAATAACACCCTGGGAATTGAGTAGGAGTTGAAAGGTACTGAGTACCCTTCAGAATCAGGCCCTAAAGTGTGGACTGTCATCACAGCAATGTATTTGTGTAAATTCAATGCTTAGTGAAAAGAGACAAGAGCTGAACTTCAGAATCAGGTACCTACATCTGTTTTTGCTGGAAAACCTAAGGATCTATGGGGGTGTCAGGTCCCTAAATTGGTTAGGAGAGTTTCTATTAATTACCCTCTTGGACTTAGATGCCTAAATTCCATTCAACTGCCATTTGGGTCCTTGGGTTCCTTTGTGAATCTCACCCAGTTTTATTCACACTCACGGAACAAGTATGTGACCCAGCTCACAACAGAACCCAGCTTGTGATTCACAATTGTTTGCTTTACCACAGTCCCTGGGTACAAAAGAAGAAAGGCCGAGATCAGTCCCACTGAAAGTTAGAAAAACCTATATAAACACATGAAAATACATAGATTTTAAGGCCAACACCCTCATGACTTTGTCAGGAATGATCAAGAGGAGGAAATTCAAAAGAATTTGCAGGAAGAGTATTTAAAAATAGCATACATCTCACCGGCACCCATTCACACAATTCATATCCTGTTGATGGAAAGGCCTTCTCATCATCCTTTGCCTCGACCTAAGTTGACCAATCAACTTCCTGTATTTCCAGCGTGGTAAAGTATTGCTGAGCCCCCTTTTCAGAGCTGGAAGCCAAACTGTGGGGCCCCTCTTTTCAAAGTTACCAGTTGCTAAAGGTCAGCCTGAGTTCCTGACCTGGGTTAGCCATTTAAAAGTACATTGCTTCAGTTATACCAAACTATAATATTGGCACAAATTGACTAGCTCTTCACAGTTGTTCTGACATGATGAGACAAACGGAAGTCTTGTTTCTTTTCTACTGGCAACTCCACCCAAACTTACCTAGTGTCTCACTTCTATTTTTGTTTAAGACCTAGGCTCTTCAATTCTGAGAGGATGTTTTGTTCAAGTGTGGGAATTCAGCTCTTAATGAAAAGTCATGACATTTGAGGTAAGTGACAGGGAAGTTTTATTTTACAAAGTCACGGGGGTTAAAAGGTATAAGAAATCTTGTCAGAAGCAAGGTGAATGTGGGGCCATTCCCAATTCTGTCTTACTATGAGGATAAATATACTCATGTACCCTTTGTAAATTGCCTATTTTATGTATGTAATGTTGAGTTCACAGAAAACTTGACAGGGGCTAAGGCAGAAAAGGTAGAGTTAAGTATATCATTGCACCCTTTGGGAAATACTAGATGGAATACCAAAGCACAATATAGCAAGCTTAAGAGAAAAAAAAACCAGATTTAAATTCTGGATTGTTTTGTCCTTTAATTCTTTTTTTAAGTCACTTGTGTAAGTTTGGGATATATTTGAGAGAGAGAGAGAGAGAAAGAGAAATATATAGGAGACCCTCGCCATTCATGGGGGATCTGTTCTGCAGATCCCCACAAATGGCGAAATCTGTGAATACTGACATGGCTTCCTGTCAGACCCCACAGCTACCCCCTGATCGCCCCTTGGGAGAGGCTGGAAACGTGGGGCTCCCCCATAGCACCTGGGGACTGACTGCGACTGCTTCCAGGGGAGGAGATGCTGTCGCCACCTCCTTCCCTGGTGCTTACCCTCCTCCTGCCCGGCTCTGCCCTCCCCTCCCCTCTCTCGCAGCACTCCATGCCTGGCTTAACTGCAGAGGCAGGAGCTCAGTGCAGCGCCAGAGGGAGCCGCAGCGGCACTCACCCCAACCTGCCTCGTTGGCGTGGTGCACCACAAACATTCGAATCAGCAAACAGCATATTCGCAAATAGCAAGGGTTTCCTGTTATATATATATATATAGATATAAATAAAATATTTAACTAAAGATATATTTAAGAATTTTAGATATATTTTAAGAATACTTAAATCTCACCCCGACATCAAAATGCATTTCATATGACAAGACTTCGGAATAGGCTAGGGTGTAAATGACAGAAGTAATGAAGGTGACTACAAAGGCATATGGGCTAATTTCTGTCCTCATCTTTGCTTTATAGATTCCAGTTTTCACCAACCCCTCCTCTTCCTTCCTTCCTTGTAGCAACCACACAAAAAAAGAAAAAAAAATAGTAGGATTAAAACAATGTTGGCAAGCAACACATACCCAAAATTAGAATTATTAAAAAAATGGGGATATGATTGATATGTCTTTCAAATTACAAAAAAATTTTTGCTCATTTTCATATTCATCAGCATTCTCAGATACTGAAATAAAACAGTACTCAGTGAAAGTGGCCAGTTTAGTTTCTTCGCCTCAGTTGCACAAAAAGTTAACCGAATTAATAGTATCATTGTCATAGTACTTAGGGTCAGAAGGGATCTAAACAGATCATCAGGTCTGGCCTCTGCCCCAGCCAGGGACGGGTGCTGGACTCATATCACCTCAGCCAAATATCTGTCCAGCCTCTTCTTGAAGACCCCCCAAGGTAGGAGAGAGTACCATCTCACTTGGAAGCCCATTCCAGAGCCCGGCAGCTCTAACCATAAAGTAATGTCTCCAGATGTCCAGCCTGAACCTTCCCTCTAACAATTTGTGGCCATTATTCCTAGTAACCTCTGGTGGTGCCCGGGGGAAACAGAGCTTCCCCCAATTCCTGCTGGTTCCCCCCGGTGAGTTCATAAATGGCCACCAGATCCCCTCCCAGCCTTCTCTTGTGGAGGCTGAATAGGTTCAGGCCCTTTAGCCTCCTTTCATAGGGCTTGCCTTGCTGCTCCTTGACTATGCGAGTAGCCTTCCTCTGGGCCCTCTCAATGCTAACCACATCCCTCTTGAATTGCGGCAACCAGAACTGGATGCAGTACTCCAACTGTGGCCTAACCAATGCCGCATAGAGGGGAAGGATCACCTCCCTGGACCTGCTTGTGATACATCGGTAGATGCATGACAAGGTGTGGTTAGACTTACTGGCCACTTCCTTGCATTGGTGGCTCATGTTAATCCTGGAGTCAACAATGACTCCAGGATCCCTTTTTGCCACTGTGTTGACGAGAAGGAAGTTCCCAAGCCTATAGGCGTGTTGCTGGTTCCTTCTTCCTAGATGCAGTACCTTGCACTCGTCTGCATTGAACTCCATCCTATTCTCATCTGCCCACCTCTGCAACCTGTCTCGATCTAGCTGGATTCTGTCCCTCTCCTCCAGCATGCCCATCTCGCCCCACAACTTGGTGTCATCAGCGAATTTGGACAGCGTGTTTTCCACACCCACATCCAGATCGCTGATAAAGATGTTGAACAGTACAGGCCCCAGAACTGAGCCCTATGGGACTCTACTGCCCACATCCCTCCAGGCCGAAAACGACCTGTCCACCACCACTCTCTGGATGCGACCATCTAGCCAATTTCCCACCCATCTAACTGTGTAGGCATCAACGCCACAGTCACCAATGTTTTTTAAGAGAATGCGGTGGGAAACCATGTCAAAGGCCTTCTGAAAGTCCAGGAAGATGACATCCACCCCGACACCCTGGTCCAGGCACTTTGTGACCTGATCATAAAAAGAAACCAGGTTAGTCTGCCCTCAGTGAACCCATGTTGGTTGCCCCTGAGCTTTACTTCCCCTGCTGGGCCCTTAGAGATGTGCTCTTTGGTCTTCCCAAGGAGCGAGGTAAGACTGACTGGCCCATAATTGCTGGGGTCCTCTTTTCTCTTCTTCTTGTAAATGGGGACCACGTGGGCCCTTTTCCAATCCTCTGGTAACTGGCCAGTGCCCCACGAGCGCTCAGAGCCATGCCAGGGGCCACGCTATGACCTCCACCAATTCCCTCAGCATCCTTGGGTAAAAAGCATCTGGACCTACTGCTTTAAACATGTCCAGCCCCTCCAGTAAGTTCCTGGAGTTAGTTAAGTTCCTGGAGTTAGTTAAGTTCCCTAACTAGGTCATCCCTGACCTTAGACATAGCAGTGCCCCCCCAGGGTCCGTCCACAGTTCTAGTGGGGCAAATGTCCCGGTCCTTATTCAGGAATATGGAGGCAAAGAGGTCAGGTTTTTGATTTGCCACAATCACCAGATTGCCAAGCCTATCCTGTAGGGGCCCCATGTTACCTGGTGCCTTCTTCTTACTTCCTATGCATTTGAAAAAGGACTTTTTATTATCCTTAATTCTGGTTGCTAGCCATCTCTGCCTTGACCTTCCTAACAGCCTCTCTGCAGTCCCCAGTAATAGAGATGTAATCCTGCTTGGTGATAGCCCTTTGCTTCCACTATTTGTACACCTCCTTTTTTGCCCTCAGGCATCCCTGGATACCTTTGCCAAGCCATGGGGGCTTCTTAGCACTTCTGCCCTGCTTGGTATGCACTGGGACTGACTCCCTTTGAGCTTGGAAGATCGTCTCCTTGAGGAACAACCACCCGTTTTGGACTCCCATCTTACTGAAGCTCTGAGATCCCAATGCCTCTCCTACTAACCTTCTTAGCTTACAGAAGTCAGCCCTCCTGAAGTTGAGGACCTCTGCCTTGCTGCTTGCTTTCACCACCCTGCACTGGATAGTAAATTCCAGGAGGCAATGATCACTGTTGCCCAGGTAGTCGAGTACCTGCAGACCCCTCACCAGGTTGTCACCTGTGGCAAGGACCAAGTCCAGCAAGGCATTTCTCATCCGCCTCCTGGCCCTGTATCCTGGCTAGGAACCTATGTAAGCGGGCAGACCTGGCTGGCTGCTCCCCCCAGCAGATGTTTGGGTAGTTCAGGTCACCCATGACAACCACATCTCTTGACTCTACTGCCTCCATGAGCTGACCTGAGAGTTCCCGGTCCAGCTCGTGCCCCTGGTGAGGTGGTCTGTAGTAGACGCACACTATCAAGTCCCTTTCCCCACACCCCACTTGCATTCTTACCCAGAGCACCTCAGTTTGTCCCTTTTCCGACCCCATCCTGATCACTGAGGATGGGTGATGATCAAGGGTGACTTTGAAGTATTATTAACAACATGTAAATATTTTTAAAATTATTTAAAATCACATTAAATTGTCTCAATCTTTTCTGAATCTATTCTTCCTGCACAGGTTTGTTATGGAAGGGATGGTATGTGTTTACTAATGAGAAGTATACTCCTGAAATTATGAGAAATGTCCTTTCTGTTCTAATTGAAACCACATATACTTGCATATGTATTATATTAAAACTGAATAAAAACTAAATTTCAATTAATGCTTTTACATATGAAGCTACAAATCCAACAAGCAGTCCTAGTAGTAGGCTATTGTTGACCCTTCTGGATCATGGTGTATACATGAGTGGTCACTGGGACCTTCGACATGCATGCCTAGGCAGGAGCATGGAGAAGTTGAGGCTGCCCAGACCTTCCTCCTCATCTTTAGACCACAGAGGCAGAATCTAAAGGCCATACCAAGTCCAAAAGTTTGGTGCCTTGATGGCTGTAGTGCCGTTTGGTGCCTCAGTTGCTTTGCAACGTTTCGCATTGTGTGTGGCAGAGCTAAATGACTCAAGAAACAACAGTTTGCTTTGATCCAGCAGATTTTTTTTAAGCCAGGCCGCGCTAACAGATTTCTTAATAATTTGCTCGGCCACCGATTCAGCAAAATACATAAGCATGTGCTTAACTTTAATCATAGCCTTCAACTTTTCATGTGCTTAAAATTAAGTGTTCTGGTGCATCAGAAATCAAAAAGAATACAAAGAGTGCTTCATCGGTATTTGGAAAGGATGGCAAATTATTCATTTTTTAAAATCTCAGTCCTTGAGAAACAAGATCATTAAATGAAAAAGGAAGAACAGTGTGGATTTATTACTCTGATTTAAAACCAAACTTACTTGTGGAAGGGCTGCTTGCCCAAGGGGGCTGGACCTGATTATCTCGAGGTCCCTTCCAGCCCCTAACATCTATAAATCTGTGAAATAGAAAGAATCCCTTAACCTTATTGGTAAATATTTGTAATAATAAATGACTTCCCTTCCTTTCAGCATAGACTCTACACATACCTCATAACTAAATAATATTTTAGGGAATGCAGTCAAGATAACAGCAGGCTACACACAGGGTGGTGGCATCAAAACTAAATTTTTAAGAAAAGAAGTACACTGGTTTAGAAATATATTATGAGATGGCTCCCAGGCCCAAGAAGCAACTTTCAACTAGATTGTTTATATACTGGCATTCAACTTGTTAATGCAAGCAATGGAGCAGTAAGAAAATAAATCTTTTTTTACTTCTCTTATTTGCAACTATTGTTTGGGGGCCTTTAAGAAAAAAGGCTCACTTAAATTTGGCTTTAATCATTGCCTCAAATCCCATAAACATTTATGCACACACGCATGCATTTGAACAGGTTTAAACTGTACGTAAGCATTTTCAGGATTGGAACAAGTAAGGAAACCATGTTCAAGATTTCAGTGCATACTTGCACGTAAGGGAAGAGGAAAAGACTTAGACAAATAAACATGGGAAGACAACTGGATTGACAATATAAGTAAAGATAAGGGTGAGTCTAAGTGTTTGCAGGATCTGGACCTTAAGTGTTTTAACAGGAAAACCACAATAGTAAGGATCCTTTTAATTGTTTTATATTGCTATTAAAAGAATAAGCATAAGCAACAGAAGCACTCCACAATTTGAAGGAGGACTTACATGAACTTTACAGACATAAGATCAGGTCAGAATTCGAACCTGGTAGCCTCTCTACTACTCCTTGAAAACTACAGAATCACTGTGCTGGGGGAAAAGTCTTTAGTACAATTTATGAGGAAAAAATGAAAAAAGGGTTTTTCAGCTTTGTATAATTAGCATGTGAAATAACTGGATTTTTTTTATACCCTAGACAAGGGGTGGGCAGTTATATAGGTCAGAGAGTTTTGGTGAGCTGTTGTGAGCTGGGTCAGTACCCTGGTCCTTCCCTGCACCCCCACCCACCCAGTTACCCTGGGCCAGGCTGGACCAGCACCCCTCCAGTACCCTCCCTGGGCTGGACCAGCACCCCCACCTCCAGCCACAACACCTCACCAAAACTTCCAGAGTGGCTCTGCCCTGGGGCCCAGCCCTGTACTATCACCCCCAGGCCATCCCGACCGCAGCCCCAGGGTCTCCATGGAGACAAGCCCTGTACCTATATGGGCAAGGCATGCTTGGCTGAATGGATGGGATGGGGTAGTGGGTAGGTGAGAAGCAGCACCCCCAGACATGGGTCTGGGGTGCAAAGGCACCAGAACTGGGACCAGCAGCAACGCTAGTGGCAGCAGCCAGGAGCCACCACTGGGGCTGCTGGGAAGCAGAATCCGATCACTGTACTACCTCAGCCCCACTGCACACCCAAGGGCAGTGGGACTGACTACATACCCCACACAGTTCAGGCTGTCCCCCATGCCTGGGCCAGGTGAGCAGACATAAAATCCCTTGGTGGGCTAGATCTAGCTCATGGGCTATATTTTACTCACCCCTGCCCTACACATAACTGCAAAGTCATAAAAAACCCCTCTAGTTCCAAGTAAATATTTGAAGTAACAGAAGAATTTCTGAACATTCCCCAAATATGCTTTTAATGCTATTTTTTAAAAAGTCTATCTTTAATTGGTGCAATTTCTATTAAAATCTATCAAAAAACTTTAGCAAAATTTATCCTGATGAACGGATCCAGGTGAACGGACAAGTGGCAGGAGCTGCTCCCCACTCTTTCCTGTGCCCCCTAGAAGAGCTGTGGCTCACGCCCGCCCTGGCTGGGCAGTGCCTAACCCAGCTCCACTCCCTCCCTCACCGCAGGGGACATTGATGTGCCCCCCCAACTTCCCTTCCCTGCCCGCCCTCCCATTTCACCACAACACACTTACCAGCTTATCAGCTGATATTTAAGGAGGCATATCAGCCATTGGTATCTGCCCCCAACATTTCTATTGGTGCACCCCTATAAACCAGTGATATTTGCTTTATAGCTCTAGGACACTAGGGCTACAGACAAAGAGTCAAAAAACCAGAGGCTGAATTGAGTCAATCTTTGCAGCTTTAGTCTAAACTGCATAGATTGAACCAATAAGCAATTGAACAGACATTCATTTTTGAAACCGCAAAGGCAACCAGATGCCCGCAGTGGCCCATACCAGTAGCTGGGGGACGAAAGAGCACACCTCCCAACCTGCCAGCCACTGCAGAAAGGAAGAGAGGGAAGTTGCGAGGGAAACCCTCAGAGGTTTCCCCTGGCTGGGTACTCAAGCAGAAGGGGGCAAGGGGCGGCAAGGGCCCGGCCCAGCCCAGCCCAGCCCAGCCCAGATGGCTGAGTACATGCGTGGGGAGGTTTAAACCCCCACCCTGGCAACCCCATCTGGGATCTACGTGCTGGGGGTGGAAAGGTAAGCCCTCAGAGGCTTGTCCCACCTCTCCCGCATCTCTGTTTGACCAGGGAGGGGGCAATGGGGAGGACACACAAATCTCTGAGAGCTTCCCTTCTCTCCTCCCCCGCACCAGGCAGACTGCAGCTGGGGTCTGTTGCTAGGGTTTTTCCCCCCCACCCTCTTTTCTGTCAGCCAGAGCAATGATATTACTCTGACTATGGAGCAGAACAGCAGGGCAGACAGTACAGTACTACAAAATGTCCTGGGATACTGGAGGACTGAGAGTTAACTTGAATCGGGAGGGGATCTGGGACACAAGAACCATAAACTGGTCTGATCTACATCAGTTAAGTCTGATACTACATCCAAACTGGTTTTTGCCATTTTTAAAGTAATTTATGTCACTGGACTTTTGTTCTGTTACAACTTTAAACCAAGTTCTGATCACTTAATCCAGTTCATGTATAACGGCTGTCCTTAGCCTAGCTATCTGTTCTACACTATACATACCAGGTTTATTTTTTTAAGGGTAAATATCAAACTACGCACAATTTCAAACCAGGTAGAAGCGTTTTATTTTATCAAGGTTTGGGTCATCAACTAGTGAGAGAGGGGTCGCCATGTTAATATGAAATGAGGCACAAGGTGTGTAAGATATGCACCCTGTAGGCTAACTAAATAAGATATTTATCAAGCAAAAACTACTGTGAATTCAAAGTCACAAAAGCTTGTGCTATATATGTTTGTTAGTTAGTCCACGAGTTGTCAACCGGGGTTTATGCGTACCCCTGGGGGTAACTGGAATGGTTCTAGGGGGTATGCGCAGGTGGGCGGAGATGGAGCACTGCTGCCTCCCAGGAGCAGGGCCAGGGCCAGGGCCAGGGCAGCATGCAAACTTCACTGCCCCACAGAGGGGTGCCACTGCTCCTGTCCTGCCCCGGTCCTGCTCCTGGGAGGTGGCGGTGGCGCTCCATCCCTGCCTGCCCTGTGCACCAATCCCTGCCTCCCTGCTCTGTGTTTGGCCGCGTGCCACCCACCCCCTACTCTGCATCCAGCTGCTGGGGGTACTCAGACTCAAGAAGGTTGAAAACCCCTGAGTTAGTCCCTAATATGCTCATCTTCCCTGCTGGCTTCAACTAGTGACAGGCCTCTTGGCTATCCCCAGTTACATTTACTTGAAGTGAGTTACTGCTCAAGGTTAGCAGGCATGTTACTGTAGCAAAATTGAAGTATATTTGTCTTGGGGCATGGCATTTGCTACTTAATTTTTCATAGGAGAGGGCCAGGAGTGGCTGGAGAATCAGTTAGCAGGTGAGTGGCAGAAAGATCTTTACCATGGAGGGGGAGATAATGGGGCAGGGATATCTACAATGAAATGGAGGCAACAGAAAGTGGATCCTCTTCGACGAGGAGAGAGGCAGTCAGCTTTTGTTCCTATGAAGTCAGGACAAGGTGGCACCTTCCAGACTAAGGCGTTAATAGAGGTTTTCTCTTTGGTAGACTACTTCAGTTGCTGCCCCTGAGGTGGGCAGTCACCGGCATGTAATCCAGGTACTGGAGCCTTTATCAGGTAACGGTGGTGCAGATGGGGACATGACAGGGACCTTATCCATACTGTGTCTGTGTAGGGGGTGTGCACGCATGCCTGTGTCTGTGTGGCCATGTGTGCGCCTGCTCACACCTGCCTGTCTCTACGGGCCTGCGTGTGCACAAGTGCCCATCTCCCTGGGCCTCCGTGTGGGCGGGGAATATCCCAAAAGTGCGATGTTCACCCAGTCAAGAGATGCTCCCGCGCGGAAGGGACGGGTGCCCGGGGGGGGTCTCACCGGATGAAGGTGGTCTTGCCCGTGCTGTACTGCCCTACGAGCAGCACCATGGGCTTGTTCTCGAAGTCGGCCTCCTCCAGCGCGGGCGAGTGGAAGTCGTGGAAGCGGTAGTGCTCCTCCAGCGGCAGCAGCTTCCGCATGTACAGCTCCTTCAGGCCGCCCGTCACCGTCTGCACCACGTTCCCCCCGCCGCCGCCGGCCCCAGCCCGGCCGCCGCCCGCCTGCTTCCCCAGCCAGCTAAACATCGCTGCGCCGCCGAGCCCCGCCGCGCCGCTCTCCGCCGCGCCCGGGGGCGGAGCCTACTATAGCCTCGCTGCCGGTGCCGCCCCGGGGGGCGGGGACTGGGCAGGTAAGACCCCGCCCCAAGCCGGCTCAGCGCCCTGAGCCCATTGACTTGTGGCCGCCCCGCCCCGCCGCGCCGCGCCGCGCCGCGTTCTGCGCTTCACCTCACAGCCCAAATGAGCGGCTCTGAAGGGTGGCTGCAGCGGTTTAGCCTTAGCCTCAGCCTCAGCTTCGCCGGAAGCACCTGGGCCTCAGATGCACTCCAACCCGGCAGCCCTGCTGGACAAACGCGTCCCTTCTCCCCAGGGCCTTACCACCCCCTTCTGCCCTCACCCGGCCCTTGAGGGGATCTCCTGCTCCTCGGCTGAGAATCGCTGCTTTCAGTGCAGAAGACATCGCGAGGGCCCTTAGCTAACGCTTGCAGCAAATTGGGCGCGACAGCACTGCAAAACCTCTCAGGCATCCTCAACCAACCCGTCGTGTCATCCTGAACCACTCAGTTAAGCCAGTGAGTCTTAGCCGGGGATGCCAGGGCACCCTGGGGTGCCGTGCGATCTTTTGAAAGGTGTGGTGAGGTGCTCGGACAGGGGGTCTCAACACTGTTGACACGTAGGGGGTGCATGTGCACCCCCTGAGATTGGCAGTGCACCCTCCATGAAAAGCGCTGTCAATGCTGCGGCAGGCAGTTGCTACTTGCCACCCACCTCCCCCCCTTTCCAATGCCAACACCACCACCAGTGTCTGCGGGCAGTCCCCAGTTGTCACTGGCCACTGCCAACGCTGCTGGTGGTGTCTGTGGGTGGTCACCGACCAGTCAGCGCTCACCACCCTGCCACCTCTGGGAGCTCCCCACTTGGCCCTCCCTGGCCCCCGACACTGCTGCAACTGCCTGTGGGAGCTCCCTGATCACCACCGCCACCACCACGGCCCCGCCACAAACACTGCCACCTGTGGGCAGTCGCCGTGCCCCCCCAGCCTCCGGGGGCACACATCATTCATGGCTTTCAACCAGGGTGTCACTGGGGTGCCTTGAGATCCATTCACAATGGTAGCGCTGTTAGGTTTACAAACATGACTAACAAGATAAACTTGGGGATTTCAAACACCAGTCCATAGTTGTGCTCTTCCTTAGTTCTTTACCCCAGAAAAGCTCTCATTTTTCTGTAGGGCAAAAAGAGAGCTGGCATTTTGCAATTGGTGCCTTAAGCATAGCCAGCAGTATCTAGAAAAGGTTGAGAGTTGCTGAGTTAAGAGATAATCAGGTGTGAGGACGTAAGCCCAGGCTCAGGCTCTCTCCAAGCTTGGCCACTGCCTTGCCTTCACAGCCTAGCTCCTCAGCAAGGAGGGAAGCACTGTAATGAATACATTTAGTTTTTGAAATGGGGTGCTGCTCAGTTCAGAAAAGTTATTGGGGGGTGCTTCAAGTCAAATGAGAGGTGGCTGTCATCTAAAAAGGAGGAGAAGCACTGAGTTAAAAACCGAAGGGTAATATTTGCTCCGAATCCTGAAGAAATCAAGATCATAGTTCACCCCTACAGAGGGCAAAGATGTACGACCAATACTTGGCAGTTCTGGATCCCATCATTCTTTGGCCCCAAACTTCCAAAATACACCAGCAAAATTGGCTGTACATATTATTTCTAGTACTTGATTAGAAAAATCCAGGCTCCAATGCTCCAGTACATCTCAATGCAAGAATGACACATGTCTGTTCCTGGGTCTTTTGTAGGATCCAATCATCTTTTAAAACAATCACAAACCTGCTTAAACAGAAACTTAAGTACATCTATTTTTACTCCAGTATAAACACCTAGTCCTTGAGGTCATGGCCTATTTTACCAAGAAATAAAATATAAGATTGCAACCAGCAAAATATTACCCGTTTTTCTTTAGATCCCCACAGGCTTCTTTCTAGAAAGTCAGTAAGTGTAGCCATCCTTAAACATCCGAGAAGTGTGTATGTAATGTAGTGTGTCACTGAAGCTACAGTAAACCAGATCAGTCACTTCATTCCTTTCTAGCTACAGCCAAGTTTCATACAATACCATTGACATATTGAAGTGGAGCTGACTGAACAATAAAATCATATGTGTCATTTTAAGAGATCAGCTTTTGACTAAGATTTTTAAATTTGACAGCATTTTAGACATATATTCCATTACTTTTAATATATATTTTAATGGAAGTGTGCTTAAATCCCCCATCCTGTTTAGATCTTTCAGTAATCTGGACAGAGATCTATCTAATGTAAAAGAAAATGATGCTGTAGGTATTTAAAAGATAAACCTTTGGGACGATCTATCTAAAACAAACAGCAGATACCTTGCTAACATCATGTCCATATTTTTATTTAAATGGTATAGTCTCCATGATACAAATGAACAGAAATTCATTTGACATCTCAGCTATAGCCTTACCTTCTTTAATTGCTTGTTGGTAGTCCAGCATACCTACCAACTCATGTGTTTAGTTATCTAAAATCTTTTTAGATTTCCCAATTTATATCTTGCATATTGCCTACCACATTTTATGCTCTTTTCTATTGGCCTCATGGGTTTGATTTCTTTCCGCCCTCTCCCTGATACAGATTCAGATATCTTCTTGTATGTTAGCAGTTAGCCATCCCGGGGGGGTTTGTAAGGCTTTCATTGTCTAGGATTAAAGTTTTCTAAATCCTAGGTTGTAAATGTTTTTATTTTTTGCCCACAAGGGTCTTTTTTACTGTCTTCCTCATTTTTTGGAAATTCCCATTTCTAACATTTAGTTTTACATTACTCATTTCATGACCTCTTGCCTGACAATGTTCAGGTTAAATATTTTGTCCTTACTATTACTTCTTCAACCAACATCTGTGTGCTACTTAAAAAATCCCTTAGCTGGCAGCTATAAAAATAAGCTTATGGTCCTTTTCCTATCCTGCAACAAATCTACAGAAGACAACAAACTTGCACACACAGAAAGGCTGGTTCTCTAGTGTGTTTAGGCATCTTTATGCTGCTTTCTCAGTAGATCCAACTTCAGGTAGCAGCCTTAAGGAGAGTCCTACTGCAGAAGGTTTGCTTCTGCACACAAAGTCAGTAGCATTACATGTAGAAACAAATGGTGATATCTTTTAAACAGCTACCAATGAGCCAATATCAGACTTGCAAGATATCTTAAGTGGGGTACCCTAGGAGTCTGTTTTCGTTCCAGTGTTATTTAATGTTTTTATTGACTTGGAGGTACATATAGCAAGCGTACTGATGGAATATGAAGATGTTTGAAATGACAAGGGGTAGCAAATACTTTGGAGAATAGGATTAAAATTCAAAGGGATCTTGATAAATTGGAGAACTAGGACATAGACAACAATATTCAGTTTAACGTAGACAAATGTAATGTGCTACACATACAAATAAAAAACTGATCTACAAATACAGAAAGAAGGGGGGAGAGAACAAACTTTGCCTAGCATTTCCAGGAAAGAATTTGAGAGTTATGATGAATCATACATTTTATACAAGTCAGTGATTTGCTCACAGGACTGGAAGGAACCTCAGATCCACCCTCCTGCAAGAATGCAAAAGACAGGCTTAGCCAGGAGCTGAGATGCTGATGGAGATAACTGTAGTAGAAACAGGTCTTGATCCAGGAACGTCAGCATTTGTAGGCCAGGAGGAATATCGCCAAGTTATAACCTACGGGCAATGTTCTTACAAAAACAAATACAATTTTGAGTTACATTAACACAGCATTGTATATGAAATACCAGAAGTAACAGTGTCACTCTGCTCAGCACCAATTTGACCTGTCCTGGAGCACTCTGTCCAGTTGTGGGCACTGCATTTTAGGAAGGCTGCAAAAAATCTGGAGGCAGGCAACAATGATGATAAAGAGGTTGGAGTGCAAGCTGTATGAGGGAGGTTTAAGGGACTTGGTATGTTTATTTTGGAGAAAAGGAAATTAAAGGAGGTTATGGTGGCAACTTTCAAATATATGAAAGGCTGCAGAGGGGAAAAATAATTTTTTGTTAGGGGGCAGACAGTTTCAACCTATTGTCTCACGGGGGCAGACTGTGAGACAATAGGTTGAAACTGCAGCTAAACAGATTTTGATCAAATCTGTGGAAAAACTTTCAAACTGTAAGAACAGTTTAGGGAAGCTGTGGAATCTTTCTCAGTGGAGCTTTTCCAGGTAAGACTGGATAGCCATCTGAGTGGATGGTTCAGTAATATCAAATCCAGCATTTATGAAGGGGAGTGGGCTATTTGGGCTCCTTTGGATGACCCTGTAGGGCACTGTGTTTCTATAACATAACTCTCTCAGACAATAAATGTCACTGATGAAGCTAGAAAAATAATCACTAATTTTGAGAAAGTTGGTCATCACTCCCTGTGACTCCCTTTGAGTCTTCTGAAAGCAGCAGGATGGTTAGGCAAGCAGTTCTCCTCTTCTTCTGACTTCCTATCCAGCTACATCTGACTTTCAGACCATCTTCAAACCTCTATGTACCTCTAAGGAGGAGAGAAGCCCTGATTTTGAAAACATAGGAGTTCACAGGAAAAGCACTTCAGTTTTTTGCAAGCCATAGGAGACCAGCATTATCAAGACAGTTGGCTGGTCTTTGGGAAGCAGGAGAGTTTTAGCAAATGCACCAAAGAATCTGTCCTGTTTATCACTAAACCTCCTAAAGACTCCTGTATTGTAGTCCTGTTAGAATTGCAAGAGCAAGTGTTTTTTGCAGGAGAGGAGAGGAAATTAGTATGTTGTTACACAGAAAAATTTTGTTGCATTGAAATGAAGTTTGCAGACAGTGATCTGTAGTAGCATAACTTGTGGAGAGCAAGATGGTCAACAGTCCCAGGTGCCAGTTCAGAGGGGGCACCAAAATGGCAGCCCCCAGGGAGGCAGGACCACCACTGGTGCTGCTGCACCCCCCCTGTTTGGGGAGGTTACAGTGTGGTGGCAGCAGCCTGCATTCGCTCCTCACAACTCCACTCCCCCCTAGTGCTGCTCAGGGTGCTAAAATTTCAAGTTACACGCTGGTGATCTGAGTCTTGATAACACAAGACTTAATGATTAAAAAATGTTACAAACCTAAACATAGTTCTATGATGGAACTTCTGAAATATGGTACTGAACCTGCCTTAAATTCTTATCCCAGGCAAATGCCCTGAGGAAAAAACCTTACATACCATATCAATTTATAACAGTTTCTTTATCAGTTTCACACGTACATTAAAACTAATCTAAACATACTCAATGCTGATGTTGTTTTAACAGTTTCTTTACTTTCACACAAGTTCACACAGGGTGCACCTACATATGCAATTAATGCACAGAAAGCTTACTGTGCAGTAAAATACTGTGTAGTAACCTTTCCGTGACAGCATGTTTACATGTGCACCCATCAGGAGCAAATTTGCTCCCAACAGGAGCAGTTCAGGGCAGGGATACTCCTGCTAGATGGCAGCCAGGGAGAGTTCTGTACTTCACCAGGTGCCAGCCCAAGGCTGGCAAGAGACATCAGGGTCAGGCCTGGGCTCCAAGGCATGGAGGGCAGCTGTTTCTCAGCCCCCTGCCCTGATGAGTTGATTGGGTCAAGTGGCCGGAAACAGCTGCAGAAGAGGGGATGCTTTCCCAGCCCCTTGCCCTGAGACAGCTGGCAGTGAGCCCCTGAGTGGGGATTCCCCACTCAGCCAGGGGCTGGGTGGGAGCTGTCCCACTGGTGGAGTAGCTGGAAATCCCTACCCAGCTGGGGGCTTGCTGCTAGCCCCTTCCCCCCACTCCTGTGGGAAGCTGGGAGCCCTGAAGCACTGGGACATTGTGGAGCAGAGGGACTCTGTCCCCATGCAGCTCAGTTCCCTGCTCCTGTGGGAAGCTGTCCTGGGACCTGCTCCTGGTCCCTGTGCTGATCGGCTCCTGGGGGGGAGCTTCTGGGCCTCCTGCTGGTGTGTCTGATTGAGAACAAATTTGCTGCCAATCAGTGCCTTCAAGAAACGTACAGTTAGTTTAGTACTTGTATTTACAGGTACTAGCTAACTACACAGTAGCTGTTGTGCATGGTTATATAGTGACTCTTTACTGCACAGTAGGTTAGTCTACGGCACGTAAAGTGTCTTGTGTAGGCACACTCACAGAAGATTTCATAGATTCCTACTTACGCAAATAAAATACAGAAAAGCAATCATTCCCTACTCCCTAGTGGATCCTGATTCTGCCAGGTGTGTCCTTCCAGGCAGAAGCGTAACCTAGTTGGTATCCAGGGCAAAAGCTTCAGGAGAGTGAAACAGGGCAGCGAGTAGGGCCTGTGAGTTCCAAGAGCTAGGGATGGACACACAGGTTAAACCCTCTGAGGTTCTTGGGTCAGCCAGTTATTCAGGTAGATTAAACACAGATGTAGTATATCTCATATCTAAATATTATTTATCCAGATTATGTTATTAGAGCATTTACATGAAAGTACTCAAAACGTTTTGGTGACAAAAGTGTCCAAGATGCATGTGTATGAAATACATTTTAAAAGCAATATTCCACTGTGTGCATTTTGCATATCTACATGAAAGACAGGTAGAAGGAAGACAAGGGGAGAACCAAAGTAATTTGGGTCTTTAGAAGTACCTTTAGCTCTACTTTATCCAGGTTTCTAATTCTTGGTTTTAAATCTAATATTCTTGAAAGGTTATCTGGCTTCTGATCTCTGATATGTCAGCAGAATTACCTTCCACTCAGTTAATTTTTTGAGGAGGATTATTTTACTAAATATTGGCCTAAGCTGAAACCCCAAATTCAAACTCCCTAAAATACTGTGACACTGATTTATATTCAGGCCTGGTTTTGAACTCTGATGCTTGCATCATCTTCTTTTACAAATATTTTGTTAGCTGCTGCGAATATAGAGGTAACCACTGTCATTAGTTGCTCAGTTAATAGAGAAGGAAGTTGTTTTAAAAATATGATTTTTTTGGCATACAGAATCCAACAAATAACTGCACAAAACTTCATGTTTATTTACATTAACATAAAAATATCTTAGTACATTATGTTGTTATTATATGAAAAATGGATTTTGTTCTCCTTTACAGTTTTGGAGTTACAGTCCTGGTAAGCAGATGTCCTCTCTTTATACTATATGTAGAGCAAAACATTGTTAAATTCAAGCTTCCCTGCATTTCTTTGCCAAGATACTTCAACCCTGACTTGAAAGACCACATGTAGAAGTTGTACCATAGTTCGTTTTCAGGTCCATTCCAAATTTAGCCCCTTTGGTGAGGCTGGCAACCATGGAAGCATATTCATTCATTAATGAGATTTATTCTTTATATTTATACCCTTTCCTGACAGCTAGACATTACATTTTTATGATGACAGGCTAAGTTGTATTTTTAGCTGCTGCTCTTCTTTCGCCCCGTGTCACTTTCTGTTCCAGTTCCTTTTCTTCAGTAACAGCAACACAAGAATATTTCCTTTGTTTTCCATAGTGCTGGACAATCAGTAGAGCACCCTTCTCTGTGGTGCAACATACAGAAAAATAATCTCAGAGGAGTGATGTCTGAGATGGTGAAAACTTCTTACACTTTTTTTTCTTTTCTACTGCTATACGCAAAGCATGAAGAAGAGCGTCTTTGTTATTCTCGATGTTGTAGTAACACAGATTTGCTAGCTTGTCAAAAGTTTTCGCTGAGTATTGCATATTATTTATATTATATGGACCATTGGTACTGGCAACATCAATGTCACCATCTGCCACCTCTGAGGGGCTGCGCATCACACCTAAAGGAAAAGTAGCAATTGGGTTAATTATTGAAACCGTATTGTGGTTTTAGGCCTTTGTCTCTTAAGCAATTCCAGCTAATTCAGAATACTGCAGTACATCTCAGAAACGCAGGCTGCTTCAAGCTCATCAAACTTATTCTCTACTCTCTCTGCATAGGCTTTCTGTATACCATCAAATCAAATTCAACTACTGCTCAATGAACCAGGTTTAAGACATCTTAAAAATTCCTAAAGTTCACGATAAATCTCAGGGATCAACAAATTTAGTTTTATGGTACAATGCAACTTTCTTATAATGGTTATAATGGTTAAAATGGTAAATCTCATCTGTGAAGAAGGCAAAACTTTCAGAGGCTCATGCAAGAGAGTGGAATGAATTTCCTTTCAAATTAAGGACCATCACATGCCATGCATCTGTCAGATCCAACTGCAAGACACATTTTTTGACCTTCTCCAACATAAACAGATAGCAACATGTATATTAAATACAAGAAAACAAAACATAGAAATGCCCCCCCACCCCCAGGTGTGGGAACCCTACTCCACTATAAACATTGTTTCTTTAGGCAGAGAATAAGAGACCAAAATAATGGGTCACAGACATTAGTCATCTTGGGTAACTACTGAAAAGTGCACAGCTACTTCAATGATAAACACAGTATAAATTCTTTAAATTCTCTATAAAGACCTGTAGAACAGATCTCTGTTGGCTGGTGGAAATCAGATGCCTCCTGTGGTGAGGGAGTGGAGAAGAGTGTTGGTGTTGGTGTTTGAGCCTTCTACAAGTCAGGACATAGGGACACATTAACAGTGTTTTTAGATGAGATGGGATATCAATAATCTAATGTGAAAAAGAAGATGCCTTGATGGCAGTTGGCAGAAAAAAGGAGGCATTAATAGAAGAGTACTCTACAGTGCCACAATCAAATATTTGTATTGTAAAAGAGAAAAGGGGATGTTTCAGACAGAGATATTGATCATAAGACCTCAGGTGTTTTGTGGCAAACTGCATTTATTTCTGCATTTACTTGGACTGTGGGGCACCCTGGAGAATCTATGGATGCTTCCTTTAATTAAAAAAGGATTGATGTTTTCATGACAAAGAGAGAAAAATATTTAATAATATCATTATAGCAGCCCCATATCTATTTTTCTATTGAATCCAATGTATTTTATGCTGTTCCTAAATTTTGGGGTTTTGGTATATTGTAGTTTCATAGAAATAATAAATAACTGTGTTTTGGAAGTTTTCACAGAGAAATCCAGAGATTTCGATACCTGGGCAAGGGGCAACTGATGCTTTCAACTCCTAAAGATGCCAACTGAAGTTGCAAGGTTTAGGTGGATAGCTTTGCTAAAAATGATCATCACTGCAGTAATTAGCTATACTAACCTTTAAGCGCCCTCTGTAGGTTTCAGAATCAATAACCCACTGAAGTGAAGAGAAGCGATTCACATCTCAGAGTAATTTTTTCAGCTGGTATCATTACATCAGTTTACACATGGATTACATTTTCAAGGTTATCTTTATAACTATAAGCCTGGAAGCATTTTTTAAAGTGTACACCATAAATTCTATAGCTTCCATAAGAAGGTATCAGAGGTATAGCAAAAAATAGGTATACTAATTTCTGACACTGCAAACTCAAAGTATACTTGGGACCTTGTTCATTTATGACGGGCGATTCACAAAATAAAAAAGACTCAGGATAATCCCAAATGAAGGGGACAAATGTTCAGTGTGAAACCTGGCTAAATCTCTATAATGGATCTGATGTACTGGTCTCTATTAAAAATTTTGAGATTGTGGAGTCTGGAATATGTTTCAGAGTTGAGAAGACCTGATCCAATAGTGAGAAAAATCTTTTACAGATACTTGGCCAATAAAGGTTTATTGGATTGAAATAAAAAGTAGGAATTCAAAAGATGAACAGGTTATTCCTGCTGACTTCAGTTAAGTGATTGGCAGCTGTTAACTTACCAGGTGCTTTGTAGTTTCTAAAGGTGTCATTCACTAGTGGGTAGAGCAGTACTATAGGAGTTTCTGGGCCCTCTTTATCTCCAACCATGTAGAATTCCTTCAGATTTTTTGTTTCATCTTCACTAGGCACAACTTTGGGGAAAGGAATTCCTTGCTTTGAGAAGTATTTAGAGGCTTCCCTCAAAGGCTGTTACCACAGAAAGGGGAAAAAAAAGAAAAGGACCACCTGTTTTTACTTAAAAGTCCAACTCCCACTGTCAATGCACAGAGAGATATTTACAAGCCTGATGAAGCATTCAGGATTTTTTTTGCCTTTATTTGTGTCTGACTAGGAGGTCAAACACTCAAACAGGACTCTTGCGCTGCATGTGCAGTTTTCCTGACATAGGAGTTTGTGTGAATTAATGCGTATATAAGAAAGCCCACCTCCAAACAGGAGATGCAATTTTCAAATGCTTATAAAGTCATTAATTATAAACCTAAATTCTTCAAAAGTAGCTAAAACACTCCCCCACACTTTCAGTGTCAAGTTAAAAATAGGATCTAAAAATTCTGAAATTTCTTTCACATTTAGATAATCCAAATATACCCAGATTAAATTTTTGCTAAATAGCACACGCACTGAAGAAGTGAGAGAAATTTCAGGCAATCTCTGTCAGTACTACTTTTTAGAGATGTTTATACTGGTACTGATTCATACTACTGAAAATTTGTTAGTTCAAGCTGATTCCTAAGTAGATATTTCCCTCTCACTGTTTGCTACTAGGGAGTTAATAATTCTGGCAGCTAAATCCTAAAGCATTGGTGAAAGAACATTATAGAAGAAAGTGCATAATTCCCACTTTTATCTGTGATCCTGAACTGTAGTTGAAATGCAAAATGAGATCCACTTTTCTTTCTGTCCGCATAAGTGGTGGATAACTGGTCTCGAAGACAAATGCAGTATCTATCAGGAAGAGCTGGTCTTCTGATCCTGTCAGCTGGTTGGGGACAGAATCAAGTGCACAGTCTACAAGAAAAACAGATCTTGTCAAGAGCATATGCCAGTGTAAAAGCAGGTATGCTATTCCTCTGAGGAAAGTGAAGAGTTAGAGTCTGGAAAGGGAATTTGGTTCTCCTTTAGATCCTTGACATAGGGCACATCTACACACGTGCTTTACCGCCTTAGCAGTGCTGGGGATGCACTGGGCCTTCATGAGTGGATCCAGGATTTTGTAATAGGGGGTGAAAAAGCAGCAACTGGCAGTGAAGGAATGGCTGTATCCCTTCTCCTGGCTTCCCTTCCCCCACTGGGACAGGCAGACCATTCTACAGGAGCAACAGCCCAGTGACTTTTTTAAAGAACCTGAATCAAATAAGAATCTCCCACACCCTGCTCTTGGCACCCCCACCCCTGTGTGCTCAGTGGTACCTCCCTTCCTCTCCCCTTCCATTCTAACCCTACTGCTGTCCACTGCCACTGTCCCCAGCTGCCCCAGGGATAGGGGGAGCTCCAAAACTGCTCCTGGCAGGCTGGGTGGGGAGCTGGTTTCAGCTGAGGACAACAGTAGAAACAGCAGTGGCAAGCAGTTCCCTCTCCCAGACCTTGCTCCCAAGCTGGCAGGGAACATCTAGGGAGACTGGGCAAGGAGAGGGAACCTGTTTGCTGCTGCTGCTGCTGTTCCTGGCTGAGCCCAGCTTCCCCACAGCCTTGCCAGAGCAGTTACAAGCAGCTCTCGAGCTCTCTCTACCCCTGGATCAGCCAAGGAAAGTGGGGACAGCAGCAGTGATAGGTGGTATGGGGGACATAGGAAGGGCAGGGAGGAGATGTACCACTGAGCATAGGGTAAGAAGGGGGGAATTCTTACCCAATTTGGGTATTTAAAATAAGTCCCCAGCTGCTGCTCCCATGGTGTATTCTGAAAGGGGTGTGATCATGGTCTTGATCTACATGATACCCTTAGATTCTCTTTGCCTCTGTTTTTCATAAAAAAATGAGAACAAAACTTCCTTAGTTTGTAGGAGTAAAGATCAAAGATAATATGATAATGATACTGATCTGATACTATGATAATGAGGTCATTTACATACTTAGTTACAAATCATAACATATTTTCTTACATACAGCCTGCATCTTTTTTCCCCAAAAACAGCTGCTGGAAATTTGAGTGCGCATTATATGCAAGAAATATGGTAAGAACAGAGTCTGCTGCTTACTGGCCAAAAGCAAAAATAGTCTGCATTGATACAAAGGGAGCAGAACAATGAGTAGGCTCAACTCTCTAGCTGCTGCCATTCAGTTACTCACTACAATGAAAGATCTTTTTGTCTTTCATTCTTCCTTTGAAAAACAAGGTGCATATCTTACTCTGGGGCTCACTACATGTAAGGAAATATGGTATTTATCTGTATAATTGCTGCAGCTAAACATTCTATTTATGCTTTCATTGGTAGGTAACATATTATTGGCTGGGTAATATGCTAGAGCCAGTAATCTCTCTCTTATCAGTTAAAAAAAAGAAAGGTAAAAGATTGCTTTTTAACTGCAGTTGATTCATAAATACACACATATAACATGTATAGAAGAGATACCCATGTGATAAATTGCAAACCAGTGTGATAAAGGAATGTATTCTGTGCCCTTCAGCTGCCATGCTTGCCCTCTGGCCACTAATCCATCCCCATGGGACTTATTCTAACATTTCAAGCCCATGAGAAGCTTTAAAATGCATAGTAGTAATAGAAATACCAATAGTAATAATTCCAGTATAAGAAATATTTTTTCTTGCTTTAGTGTGTCTAAAAATATAGAAGTTGACTGGAGGAAATTTAACTGGCTCTTCCCTCTATATCTGCAAGTTACGGGTACCAGGAAAAAGGAAGACTTTCATAAGACTGCTAAAAATTTCTAAAAATAGATGGTTTTGAATGTTTAACAAGTTTTCAGTTCACTGAAATGGGAAGGGCCATCTAAAAATGTGTATTTCAGAAATTTGATAAGTACCACATTTCAGAACAGAACCAGTTGTAGGATAGGTTTTTTTAAACAAGGGACAAAAAGATAGTGCAACTATGGAAGACTCAGGGACTGAAACTAAACTGAATATCAAATTTTGTTACTTTGGGGGACAGAGTCTCTGATAAGAGACCAGACTATGATTGGGGTCTGCGATAAAAAGAAAGACTATTGGAAGATCCAGAATTGATCTTTAAGCACAGAATTCCAGAATCACAGTAAAAAGTTTTTACAGGCACTTGTTAGGGGAGCTGAGACTTCAATCTCTTAAATGTTGTGGCAGCACTTAGCAAATCTTGAAACTACTGGAATACAGTAATGATTGACACAACTAATGCATTGTTTTCCCACTGCTGGATAACAGATCCATCCATACTCACAACATTAAAATCGTCATACCACATCTTGCTACCTGCAGAACTACCCTCTGAGATTCTTCACAAAGAAACTAGTATAGGCATTTAAGTAACACCATTTACTTTAAGTGGGGTCTACAGATCTCCTCCAAAAATGTTGATCTCCAAGCCAATATGTAAAAAACTCCTTTAACCACAATGTTATTGCCATACCTTTCCAGATAGAAAACTTATTCAGTAGGTAGTCATCATGCATATGGAAGCCCTTTAGAAAATTGTGGATTTCTGAAATGGCAGGCCGCAACAGAACCAGATCTCGTAAAATGTTTGAAAAGCTATCTCGAGGAACAACCACACAAGTATCTAGCTCATTTGGCCTTGGAGGCAGAACAGACTCTTCTTCTGCAGAAGGAATGATATGAAAAAATTATTAGGTTGGGATTCATTGCTGGGAGAATCTTGCGCCATAAGTTAGTGTAGCATACTGCAATATACCAGACCAGACCAGATGTTGGGGTTTGTTTTAATTTATTTATTTCCTTATATACAGTCTCTCTAATCTGTTTGCTTATTCTTCTAACCTTCTCTAAATCTGCCCCTTCTTCCTGAAGTCCTCACTGAAAGCTCCTATTCGACTGATGGTAATTTCCTCCTCTTTATCTCTGACTTTACCCCATATAGTACCCTGTACCGAAACCATTTTTCCCCCTGCACCTTTGCCATGCATCTCACTCCTGTCCTCCCTCACTTCCTTTTGCCCTCCTGCACATGCATACACTGAGTCCATATGAAAGGCTCATATCTTTTTCAAGCATTGCCAATCTCTTTATTCTTATTCTGAAAACAACTGGAAACAACAAGTTACTGCTTGCAAATATAAGCAGGTAAACCATAAGGTTATTTGTTGCAATTCTCTTCCATCTCCATACCCTCATCTGTAGTATGGATTCAGGGGTGGATCCCAGTGGGGTGCTGTGGTGCAATGCACCTCTCTTGATTCTTTTTTCACCCAAAGTTTAAAAACAGCTGCCTGGTAGTGGCATCAACATTTCTATTCAGGCAGCAGTGACAGAGTCAATTGACTTCATGGCTCATTATACTCTTACCTAATTCCTTCTAAACTTTTAATTCCACAGGTATTGAAGACCCTCTCTCCATTTTAATGGTCTTAATGTTCCACTAATCAAGCTATCCTTTCTTCTGCTATCTGTTAGCTGCTCCTGGTAATGTATTTCCTATTTCATAGCTCATAGATTGTTTTTATCTCTAGGTAAAAACATTAACTCAGGCATGGACACATTAACTCAAGTGAACATTAGCTCAGATGTAGAAATAATTGTAAGTGGGGCATTGGATGCATTGCCAAGATGCTCAAGAATGTTAGATTTTGTTCAATGAATCTGAAAAAGAGATGTACATTTAAGTCTGAAGACTACAGGACTAATGAAAAACATCTTTTGATTATTTTTGCCTAGTTGTGTTTTTTATATACAATATGTGATATAGCAAATTAATAGACATTCCAGTAAAGATATCCTTGCTTTTGCTTCAATCTTAAACTGAATAATATACCCCTAGGTCCCTAGCATATTAGCAAAGCTTCCAGTTTCTTTTCAGCTGGAGAAAAATGTGTTGTGCTATATGCGAGGCTGCACTGCATAGTATGTAAAAAAAATGTCAAATAGTAATACAATGTAAAAATAACTGACCTATGTCAATAATTTTGTCTCTGGTCCATCTGTGCCAAAACTCTTCTGAATGGACAGATATATACCAAGCATCCAGAATATTCAAGGAAAACACACTACTCCAGATCCCTGTGACACAAAAGAAATTTGATAGAACACAATATGGTAAACTGTTGAAAGCATTTTAAATGAATTTCCTATGTTCGTATTTTTTTTCATGTTTTTGTTAAATTTCCATATAAAAAGTACTTCTACAGACACACACATCTGAGTGCTAGGTTCTAGCCAGGCTCTCCTCTATGGGCTTAGTCCTTGAAGTACTGAGCTCTGTCCCTGATTCTCTTTATTGCTTAAGCAAGTGCTTAAATACAAGTATCTGAATAGTCCTTTTAACTGAATGCTTCTAAAGTGTATTTATCTATATAGTTTACATACATATACATACACACACATGTGTGCATACTTGGCTAGCTAATATGAAGAGCACTATCTACCTATTGTATTATGTGCAAGAACAGCCTGTGTGGTATTTTTCATAAGTTTATAAATTCAGTATCACTGTCATACAAACAGCTTCTCTATTAAGCAGATCATAAGACTTTACCGTTTATTTTCAAGACTTGAGTATGAAGTATGAATTCCAATTTTTTTACTTAATTGGACTATGCTTCTGCTAGGGATAAGTTTTGCCAATAATTTTAAAGGCATAAAAAATATGAGATTTAAAAATATAAATGTTAAGTGATTATTTGCTCTCTGATTTTTGAGTTTCTAGGATGAGCTTGGGTCACATTTGCAAAATTTTCTCTGCAAGCGTGGGCACTGGAAATTTATTGTTTTAAGTGACAGCCTCCCACCTATTCACATACCTCCAAAGAGCTGGGACGTTAAGACACATACAAAAAATTATGCAATAAACCAGCACCTGTTGGCAAGCTTGTAAATACTATTTCTGGATACTATTACTATGATTACTGAACATTTCAAATTACAGAAAACATTTTGGCCTGACTGCCAGTACAAAATATCTGTCTGAACAGCTGCGAGAACACATGCCACATTATCAACTTGGAGTAACAAAGTGGGCCCACAAAAGCATTCCAGACAGTTGCTGAATGCAGCTACAGGTCAAATGATCTAAATCAGTCAGCACCCACTCTGTTCTGGGTGTTCACAGCGTAAAAGCAGTTTGCTTCTCTCACTGAAAGCCTTTTCTTGTGGCTGCTGTGAAAGCTCCACACAGACAAATAGTCTTAACTCCATTACATTTCATAACAATAACCTGAAACTCCCTTTATATCAGTAGTTCTCAACCTTTTTGAAGTAATGTCATTCCTCCACCACTTTAGTTAATGACATCTGCAAGAACTACTTCGCGGCTAGGAGCTGGAACCAACTTCCTAGGGAAGTGGTGCTGGCTCCTACCCTGGGGATCTTTAAGAAGAGGCTTGATGACTACCTGGCTGGACTCATTTGAGTCCAGTCTTTTCTCTCGCCCAGGTGGGGGGGTCAGACTTGAAGATCTACAAGGTCCCTTTCGACCCTACTTCTATGATTCTATGATAATGTGGTGGTATCCCCAGTTGAAAGCCATTGCCATGCTGAACTTATCTCAGTGGTTCCCAACTGGGTGGTGCTGCTGCAAGGTAAAATGGTCCCACACACCTGGTGTACAGCCAGCATGGAAAGGACTTCAACACATGCATGCTCTCCTTCCTCATTAAGGTTCTCTGATAACATTAAAGTAGACAGGAAAGCAAGCTCATAGTGCCACCCTTCCCAATTTGACTGTGCACAGCATCTTCCAGAAACAGAGGTGCATAAGACCAGTAGAAGTATCCCATGGGTCTCAGTTTCCAGGAGGAGCATGAGGGAGAGGGGACTGGACCTGGTCAGTCTACAGCACAAGCCAGCTCTTCTGTTAAAATGTAGGGTGACTGTGGGTGAATAGATGGCATTGTGTTACTGCGCTGTAAAAACCAGGGCTACATAACAGATATGGCAGAGCTACAGGAGACTGGACTAGCTTCATTCTGAAATATCTATTTTGCTCTGACTCCCCCTGTGCATTTCTTTAGTATTCATTATTTTGCTAGCTGCTGTCAAAAAGGATGGACCCCATCCTTTGAGAGGCTCACAGTATAATCCTCTTATAATTCATTTCTAGACCTATTTTTCCATATCTAGGATGATGCAAATCCAGTATCTCTCAAAAACCCTTCAGAATGTTACCCTCAAATACCATACCCCCAAATTAGTGTTAGCGTAGGAAACTGTACCTTTAAGAGGTATAGCATAAGCCAGAAGGGACTGCTGGCTGGAGTCTCATGTGATGCATGCACTACTGATCAGTTCGAACTCAGATACCATGTCAGACTCCTTGGCTCTGAGTGATTTTTGAACATCACATATTGCCAGGAGCAGCAGCCTAGCAACATGGTCTGGCACCCAGGGCACAGGGGCAACTTCTAGTTGCACAGAGTCAGGGCAACTTCCACTGGCACAATTGTAATCATGATTGGGTGGCTGCCAGCTGCAGCTGTTTTTCTCCCCCTCTCCAAGCAGGCATCTGGGGTGGTTGCCCTGGTCACCCTGCCCAAGTTATACCACTGACGAGAAGTAAAGAGAACTAACAAAATGCCATAAGTGGGCAAATGGAGCAGTTAACCCCACCAGAGTGGAAAATGTATGGAAATTCAGAGGCTGCCCGAAGAAGGTTTATATTACATCTGTGCTTTACACTGTATCTGCCAGGAAAAAAGATTACAGTTGGAAGGCAGCTTTATTCCTGATAGTCACTGGTTCCTAAGCACTTGATGTTCTTAATAAATTCCAGTCCACTCAAGTGAAGGACAGCTATTGGACCATGTTACAGATGTTTACAGAGTTCTACACTAAATAAAAATGAAACAAATGAAAAATGATTTCCCCATCTTTATTGTGCTGCCAAAACATAAAAGGCCTCAAAGGACTATCCTAGGAAGTACTGCCATGACGCAGGATACATGCTTCATAGCTCAGACAAATGCAGTGGGTCCACCCATAGGACAGTAGTGGGTGTGTGCCAGAACCTTTTTGCCTTGGGCGTGGTTATTGCTACAGGTATAATGACATTTGAAGGTATCTACATTGCCTTCATTTCAGGGTGGAGTAGGTGTGCTGTATATTGCTCCAGTGCTATCTAGTGTGATCTTTTGACTGTACAGACATGCTCAAAACATTTTTCAAGTTAATCATAGTGGGTGTATCTACATATGAAATTAAGGTAAAGCACTAAACTCTGGTGCTGTCTGAGCCAGAGTAAACTGCTCTGGGGTACAACATCTATGTATGTGTCTGGGACAGCAGCAATTTGAGCCAGGGCAGAGCAGCCTCCCAACTGGCTGGGCTGGCTGGGCACAATGTACACCTGTGGTTACTGTCTACATGTGTGTTTCAGTGCAGTAAATTGTCCTGCTGTAAATAGTACTATCCCCAACAGTACTATCTTATGATGGAGTTAGTTAATTTACTGTGCCCTAGTACTGGTGCATGTGTAGACAGCTATGCTTTACTATGGAGCTAATTAGTCTACTCCACAGTAAAGTGCACATGTAGGTGCATCTACACGTGCAATCTGCACATAGCAATAAACTCTGGTGCAGTTTGTGCCAGAGTTTATTGCTCCCTGGTGCAGAATTTACATATGCACCCAGGATCGCAGCACATTGAGCAGGGATGGAGCAGCCCCAGCTGATGGGGGTGGGGGCCAAAGGGTTAGCCTGCCAGTCCAGAGCTGCTCCACCCTGGCTCAGTGTGCTGTGGAGGGCCTGCCTAGGGCACAAGGGTCATGCAGTGTGGGGCTAGGCAGCAGGCAGCCCTTGCACTGTAGCACCTTCATGCCCCAGCCAGACCCAGTCATTTTTACACATGTGTTTTGGTACACTGAATTACTCCACCTTATCCCAGACAGTACTATCCTACAGTGGAGTTAATTAACATATTGTGCCCTAATAGGGGTGCACATGCAGATGGTGATGCTTTATTGTAGAGCTAATTAGTTGACTCTGCAGTAAAGCATATGTGTAGATACACCCACTAAGTGCTAATCCTCCACATGGTGGCAGCCTCCTCTGCTTCATCTACTCTACATCTCATTTTGAACATCACCTGGAAACATACACACAGCCTGATTTCTCTCTCCTGTCTGTTTCTGTAAAACATTTTCTTGTTATGATTTCAGTATTTATTTTATTTAAATTTGTAAAGATCTCTGGGATACCTAATGTACCAAAGCTGTTCCTCAGAACAGTTTCATATTAAATTCAGAATATTACTGCATTATGCATTAATATGCATACACAATGTTATATTGCTGGATTAAGCAGAGCTGTAAGTCACCAGTAGGTCTATTTTATGTAAGAGCCTAAACTTAGAGATTTGAACTATAGAAGGAACTCATGCTTAAGTAAACTGCAACGTTATACAACATTTGTTGAAATAAAGGTGTATAATATTGCATATGTCTTGCAGTGAAATTAGATAAATCTGATGAAATAATGACAGGGAGATTTTTAAAAGCCTACAGATAGTGAGTGACCTGTTACTCATTCTAATATGTGACCATAAACACTTTCTGAAAAATTAGATTTCATCAATTGCTGCCAACATAACAAAGTGGCTTGCTGGTCAGTGGTTTATATTACACATTGGGCACATCTTCACCTGCCTGGGACTGCACATTTGGTACTGAGCAGTCATATAGTACGTGGTTTAGCAAATACTAAATGATTGCGTAGTATTACACGGTTCCGGTGGCACACCAGTTATTTTTAGATGCTACAGCGAGGTAGCATTAGCATTACAATTTGTAGGAAATACATCACCTTCCAAGAAGCAGATACGGGATTCTGGGAGCTTCTTCATCATTCTGCCCATGAAGAATTCACTTCCAAAATGCTCTGCAGGAATGAAGGCTCCATATTTTTGGAATCCAACCTCATACGGGGTAAACTCCACCCATTCTAAAGAGAGAACACAAGAGAGACTGCAATAATCTGATCATGAGTACACAGAAAAACTGTTTTGAGACTCAGAGTTAACAATTAAATAAGACTTTTGGTTTCAGCCTGTTCATGACAAACTAGTTTACCATATTCTGTAACTGCACTTATAGTCACTGTACATGTTACAGTGATGAGTGTGGAGAACAAATTCTCCTTTATACTAAGAGATGCATGAAAGCTCATGAGATTTCTGGCACTTCCTGTATCTGTGAGGGATAGATAATCTTGTGATAATCCACTGTAGTACACATTTTCCAGACAAGCTGGAAATATACAGACATACATATTTTATTCATAAAACAGCGTAAGTTCTGCTTTCAGCAACTTAATTTGAGTAATCTTGAATGAAATCAACAAATTTGCCTAATTCTAAACTGCATCATGTTTGATTTAAAGCCAAACCAGAGACACAATAATGTGGCCAGGCACCCAGGGCACCTGACTCTCACAAGAGCAGCAGTAGCTTCTGGTTGCTGCCACACTGCTGGTACATTTGTGCAGCTGCAGTGGCAGCCAATTTTTCTCACCCCACCAAGTTGGTACCAGACAGCTACCCCAGTCACCCCATCCTATTTATGGCACTGAGCCACATATAATTCTAGAACATAATTATTACCTCGAAAATCCTGATTGCTCATTTTCTCCTTCACATTGAGGCAGAGGTATATGGGCAAAGGATTCTGACCCTGATTTAATGCTTGTTGCTGATCTGTGAGTTTATGGTGGTTTTCCTGTTTTAAAAAAAGATAGTAACTCAGGAAAATGTAAATAACACATGAAGCTTTGACTGAATCTGAGATAGAATAATTAAAGCAGGTTGAAAGCTAGGTTCTAGCCAGGCTCTTCTCTATGGGCTTAGTCCTCACCTCAAAGTGCTGATCTCTGTCCCTCATTCTCTTTATTGTTTAAGCAAGTGCTTAAATGCAAGCATTTGAATAGTCCTGTTAATTGAATGCTTCTAAAGTGTTTAGAAATAAAACTCAGCTTTGTTTTTTTCCCTGAATGAATTGGTTAAAAGAGTAGGTGAACAGTGCTAAGTGCCAAAGTGACATGATAGCATGCTTATTTTGAGTTTCCTAAAAAGCTGTTCCTTTCACTCCAGAGTCTGGAGGAACACTAGTGCTGCCAACACTGCCTGCCCTTCTTCAGGCAGAATTGAGTTCTGGGACTAAGGTGCTAGTCACATCTGTGTGCCCAAGCCTTCATGAAATACTCTTCTTGTGTTGCCATAGAACTCAACTGGAATTCTGAATTCTTCAACCTTTCTTTTTTAAATGGATTTTGCAAAATGTGGAAATAAAGATATATATAAAAAAATATGAATTTTTCTGTGGACTTGAAAAACAGAATTTTTTAATTAACTGGTTAAGGAAAAAAAAGATTCTGTTAATCATGCAATGAAATTTCTGTGTTGTTTTCTTAGTTTGGTTTATTATGTTGCCAGTTTTTATTGGTCATGTTGCTCACACAGTGTAAATCTTATGAGGCACATTTCATTTTTGAAAATTTAAAAATTAATCCCTTTGAAAAATTACCAGTACGGAAAACAAGTTAGGTTCTAGAAATATTCCTTGGAAAATAAAAAAATCGAACTATTAGGAAGAGCAACAAAACACACAGTACCCCATCATGCAATAGACTTTCAATGATAAGTCCCCACAGATCTGTAAAAGATATCTTGTATCCCTCTTGATTCCGCCGATACAGTTCTTTCAAATAGTATTTCAGACGACTAATGGAAAAGCAGGAGGTAAGCTTGTTTTTGAGCACGTGCTTTCGAGCATCCTTTAGTGCTGCTTCCATGTCCTTCTGTGACCAGTCAGGATCTTCATATAAATTTGACATGGTCCTAGAGATAGGAAATATAAGGAAAAATTGGGTTCAAAATTAGAGTTCTATGATTTACAGAGATGCCTTGATTTGAAATTATATAGGTGGGCTTGAAATTTTCTTTGGTGGTTGAAGGAAACTCAATGAACGTTTATTGAAATTTAATCAAAACCATTGAATGTCCTATAATGGCTATTAAATGGGCCTAGAATTGCTTCATACACAGTCCCAGGCTTATCAAAAGGTTCATGAATTTCAGAAGCGTAGCTTCTAATGTATCTGGTCTCACATTTTTGCCTGAAAGGTTGAGTTGGGTTGCTTTATAGCTATAGCAGATCTATGTATATGGATATGATAAATGCTGAGTGGATACATGTTTATATTATTATGTATGCATCATGATGTAGATGTAAATCATACAGTAGTATGTATCATTATATAAATACAGAGCATCTTTAACAAAAATACAGAATTCAGGGGCAGAACTCTTCACCCCCTACTTTGACTTTTACAGTAAATTACAGTCCTACAACTAGAAAGAGAACCTAGGGCCACTTCTACATGAGATACTGACTGTGCAGTTGTTACTGTGCAGTCATTTAATACTTGTATAGACAAGTACTAAATGACTGTTCAGTAACTGGAGTTACTCATCTAGTACGGTCACTGAATGGCTTTTAGGTGATGCTGACTGTGCAGTAGCTCCTTACTACTGTGCAGTAACATCCCATCATGCTTTGTGCCATGCAACGCTACTGTGCAGTAGTAATGAGCTACTGAGCAGTCAGCGTTTTGTGTAGATGTGGCCTAGGAATCCATTTCTAGAATTCTGCTGATGTTCAAAAAAATAAATTGTATAATCTCTGGCAAACTGTGTGGCGTTTCTTCTTGTGTGCACATAGAAGATGAAAACCTACAGGAGTTTCCCCAGTGGTTATGTGGGGGAGGAGAAGGATGGGAGGAATTTCCATTATTTTCCATTAATTTTATTTTAACTAGAGAAATAGCAAACCCAAATAGGAAAAAATAGTAGAAACCTTGTGAAAGAGGTCTTTTTTGGGAAGATCACTGCAGGGTGGATATCAACCCACATAGTATACTTTAGAATACTGTTGCCCAACTCATCCAGCCTTGCATGAGTGGATGAGTGGCATAGGGCTCAATGAGTAGCATGGGGATGATCTGGGCTGGATCCAGAACACGGAGTCTCATCACCTGGCCCACAAGACTGGAAGTTGGAGGTAGCAGCCTCAATTGCTAAGACTCAAGGAAATGCAGCAATTAACACTGTCACCCCTTACTACAAATTTCCAGACCTGTGGGGAGTCCTGTGGGTTGGCTGAAACAGCTCCATGGGCTAGATCTGACCCACAGGCCTTATCTTGCTCACCAGTGTTTTAAAACAGTGACTCTCAGACTTCTTCATGCAGTAAGCCAATTTAGATATAAACTCCTTGTGGACACCACCTACCCCAATCCTGATTTTACACTTCCCACATAGCAACCACATTGCTTGGTTACACTAAAAATAACAATGAAATAGTATTAACACCACTATATGGAAACACTTTTGCTTTCAAATGTGTAGTTTCTTGATTACAACATTCCATATAATAGTCGAATTGGAGGCATAGAGCATTCCAGTTATTAGCACCAAGCCTCCCTTTGTTGACTGCTGCCTTTGCTGTTGTCATCTCTCTAGTAAATTTTGTTACCCTCCCAGTATTACATCAGTCATGGATAAATCTGTACCAAATACTGGTAATTATCTAAAAAGGAAACATGAAAAAGCCACCTCAGATGGCCCAAACTCCTTGTTGACTGTACTTTTGTTGGTCACAAAGGCTTCTGGAACACACAAACAGTAGCAGTTTCTGATTTTCCATATGCAGATAATATTCATTAGATATTTTAACTAGGCTACAAACATATGCATAGCTACTTAAATGAACACAAATGAACAGTTCACCATAGTAAAGATTTTATGTTTTTTTAAATTCATTTCATAGTAACAAAAAATTACTACAAAAAAATTTCAGATGAAAGCTTTGTTCACTTCAGCCTTACCATGTTGTGCCAGACAAACCAGTGATGTATGAAATGCAGTCCAAGACACCCAATTTCTGCAGACACAACAAGTGAGCATACATCGCTGTTAGTGCTCTTGTCCCACCACCTGTTGTCATGACTGCTACTACTGGCACCTGCAAGAGGCAAAAAGACCCATTAATAAAAATCTATGTAATAGGGATTAGAAAATGATAAATCTATGTTCAGTAAGTGGTTAAAACCAGGAAGCATGAATATTATACAAAGTTCAGTTATTGATGAAAAGTTAAAATTATGTATGACCGCTTTGGAAGCGGAGACATTGGGCTAGATCCTATTTCAATTCATATACCTAAACACCACTTGCATACTGCAAAACAGCAGTTTTTGGCACTTATGAACAGTTTAAGTTTCAGCATAGCTATAGTCACCGTGCCAACCAAGTCCCAAAAGTTTAGTTGTAGAAAAAACACAAGTGAGAGAAAGGAACAGAAGAAGCAGCCCTCATTTCTTTAATCATAGTGGTTAGGAGACTTCCCCAGGGAACATAAGACTTAGGTTCTAAGACTTTCTCACCCAAAAAGGGTTCAAATCTTTCATATTCCACTTCACGGCAAAGTGCTTTAACCATCAGGCCATGGCCTAAGCATTGTCCAGAACTGTTTCTAGCCCTCCCCTTAAAACTGACTTCCTGCACTGTATCTGTAATAGTCATTGGATAAAATGGATAAGCAAATTTAGGATAAGTTTCTGCCTCATCGGGAGCAGAGGCCCCAGCAAGAACCTGATGCCCATCATGTCCAGTTATTCTCACTGAATAACTCTCCATCTGATGTGCTGTACCCAGTGGGCCAGTTTCAAGAGGAGTGCTGGGAAGCACTTTAGAACAATGGTTCTCAAGCTTTTTATATGTGAGGCACCCTTTGTTTCAGTCAAAGCACTTCTCCATAACTTCAGTGAATTGAGCAGCATCCCTATTTAATTAAAAAACAAACTATTTTTTTATTACAGTGCTTAACTCTTTGTAGATGGGTTCAGCAGTGGGGGCGGGGCAGCAGCCAGGAAGGGACTAGCCTGAGCCTACACTTATCTCCTCACAGCTGTTTATCTCCCCATACCTTGCAGCACCCTTCAAAAGATCTTACAGCAAGCACCCTGGCTGAGAATCCCTGCTTTAGATAATGTCTGGCCCATCGCTTGGTGCTTAAAGCATTTTTCTGAGAAGCAGCAGATGTAGGTTCTAATGCACTCCAGTTGAGGAAGCATTTAGAGTTTGAGTCTTCTGATCCCTGGGCAAGTGCCCAAGAATTAGACAAAAAAAATGGTAGATCTCCCTTCCTTCTCCTCTGGAAGGTACATGTGCAGGATGATCCTGTGCTGCCAAATGTGCAAATATGATCTGCACTCTGCATGAATGCCACAAATTGTAATTATACAGCCAGGAAACTGCCACTTAGGTATGAGAAAGTGATTAGGATGTAGTCTATAATTTGGATTAATCATGTATAGAGGAATAGCTGGAATTACTCTGTGTTTTCTCTACCTAAATATTGGCAAATGGAAGGGCAAAGGCTGCCTTGTCAGACATAATTTTTAAAGTATTAAATCTATTTGGAGACCCAACTCACTCACTCCCTTTAAATACTTCCAGCCCCTCCCTGCTTAAGGTCTGACAACCTGGGATACAATAATTGGTACCTTCCTCTGATTATATTAGATTTGTATTACATGCAATAAATCAGAAAACAGTTTTTATACCTGTAGAAACAATCTACTTACCACTGAAGTGCTTCACCACTGAAAACTAGAAAAGATCTCTTCACTGCTATCACTGATGTGATATGACCTTGTAATTAACTACTTGTCATCTTGGGCTGGTCAAACTTTGGGGCATTTGAGGCTGTGTGAGCATTCAAAATATCTCTGGCGCACACATTTTGCATTTTAATTTGGAAAACATTTCCCCAAGTTACTTAAACCTATGGGTCATCTGACAGATGAATTGGCTCAGCTAGGAGTAAAGATTAATAGCATATACTGAGCCAATTTACTGCTGCTGCAAATATTAGATATTTTTTGTGCAGAATTGTGGATCCCAAGAAAAAAAGAACTTATTTTAATAACTGTATTTGAAAATAAAGCTTTTTCACATGCAAAATGAAAAACCTCATTATGTAAAAAGAGGTGATAAACCCAGCTTGGGGGAAAGGAAGTAAGTCCACCATTCTGGCTTCTGAGTTTATGTGCTGCCTAATTATGCTGAGGTTGTTTGCAAAATGAGGTCTGATTTTCTACTACCTATATACCTTGTGCAGGGTGTCAGGACTAGGGGAGTGAGAGCACCTCAAAAGGAGAAGGGAGTCCAGCCTCTTGGTAGAAGCAGGGAAAACCGCTCAGCGGGGTGTAGACCAGTGTTTGAGAAAAGGCCATGTTTATACATGGCCAGTATACCTGAAAAGGTTACGTGGAGGACCCTCAGGAGCTGTATAGAGGAGAAGGTAGGAAAAGTGGCCTTCGTCCGTATTTATAGAGGACCTAGAGGAGGACACACGGGCCAAGGCCGGGTCGAATTCTGGAAGAAAGAAGATGCCCAAAAGGCCCAGAGGTGCCAGTGGGCTATATGGGGCAAACTTCAAAACATCCAGGAGGACAAGGAGAGAAGAGAGGCCTGGAGAATGACCCAGAAGGAAGAACTTAGGGGTGTGGGAAGAGAATGGAGACCGCGAAGAGCAGGCGGAAGAGCAGTGGGCCAGGTAGGCAATTTACCAGGGGCAGCTAATGTGGGGGGGCTACCTGTGGCGGGTAAACCCCAGTAAATCCCACACGATGCACCTCTGGGTAAAAGGTGGGTTGGAGGCGCCTTAAAACCTCCGCCCCCAGTCTAGAAGCTGCCGAATGCCTGCAGGAAAGGAAGGCCAACAAGAACACCCTTTGGCAACAGGGTCTCTTTCTCGTGGAGCAGCAGAAAGACCCCCCCCCGGTGAGTGTGAACTTCAGGGGGGAGGTGTGTCACAGGTTCAAGGAGATGTCCTGTGACTAATGGAGGGTTAAGGAGCTGCCAGTCACAGAGGCAGCTCAGGTGCCGGTTGCTGCAGCAACCAGATAGGTCAGGTGACCAGAAGGGGGCAGGGCCGGGCCTTTATAAACTGCCCAGGCCTGAGCCAGAGAGCAGTTCCCTTCTGGCAGCCGCAGGAGCAGGAGCTCTATGGCAGAGCTGAGCAGCCTGAGTTGGTGGTTGCAGCCTTACCATGCTGACCGGCTGCGATGATGCTGGAGATGAGAACACCCTAAAGGGAGGTAGGGTGCAAGCCCTAGAGGGGCTTGGAGTTTACGTTATGAGCAAGGAAGCTCTGTGTTGTTTATGTTGTAGCCAGGTGGCTCGGGTTTCAGTTATAGTTACCCTGGAGGACCGAGTGAGGCTGTAGGGGTGAGAGGAGGCCTCACGGGGATTCCCCAGCAGCTTGGGGGTTCCCGGTGCCCAATAGGGGCACAATGCCACAGTGGGCACAGCATAAGGAGTGCTGGAAAGGCGCTCGCCCAGTGGGGGTTGTAGCCCCAGCCGTGAGAGGCGCAGCACAGGCCCCAGAGTGGGGCAGCGGGCGCGAGAGGCACGGCACAGGCCCCAGAGTGGGGCAGGTTCTGATTATTAGGGACCCAGTAACAGGGGGACATTGCCCAGTAGGGTCGGGGAGGCCAGGTAAGGCTCCGGCCGCCTGAGCCCAACCCGGTATCCACTAGTATTTGGACAAGAACCCAGTAGGGTTGGGGAGGCCAGGTGAGGCTCTGGCCACCTGAGCCCAACCCAGTATCCACTAGTATTTGGACAAGAACCCAGTAGGGTCGGGGAGGCCAGGTAAGGCTCCGGCCGCCTGACCCCAACCCAGTATTCACCAGTATTCGGACATCAGAGTGACTAGCAAAGGTTTTGGAAGACGGCCTGGGCGGCGTGATAGCCTCGGAGTTTGGAGACTGGCGGTGGGGCGTGGTGAGCCCCAGGGGCGCCAGGGAGTGGACAAACCTGGGGTTGCCGGTAAGGGGCACCAGGGTGAGACGAGCCCAAGGGGTGCCAGTGGGGGCCGGTTGGAGGACCAGGACAGAATAAATGTCCAGGAACAACTGCGAGGCTTGGGGCATGCTAAAAGGGAGGTTTGGAGGCACGCATAGCCCTTAAGGCAAGGGGTGCACAGAGGTACCCCATACGGAGTAGGGGCAGGGACATTCACACCGTTCACCGGGGGGATAAAGGCAGCCTCCCATCCAAACCTATTTATCATCAAAGTCGTGGCGGGTGAGAATCCGAGGGTGCTGAGTCCACCTTACGTGACGGTAGGGGGCGCTAGGGAGTACACGGCCGCTCCTAGACCCCACTCCCTCACAATCATATTGTGCTTAGAACTGAGACAGGTGTGATATTTGGCATCTACAGTCATGACTGAGAAGGCATATTTAGGATCCATTCTTCTCACACTGTATGGGAAGGCAGCTAGAAAAGGTGTCCTAAACATAATCCATCTTTTTTCACCTGACTGAAAAAAAGTGTGTCCAGTGGGATCACTTTATCTGTGGTCCAAATCAAGTAATGAGGTTTGCAACCTAAAACATGCCCATTCTGATAGACGACCCTAACAGTGATTGACCATAGTGAAGGACAGCACTCACTGCCAGAGAATCTGAACAATTTGATATTGACAAGTTCTGCATTTAGTAAGATCAGACGCATAGAAGAATAGCCGTTCACAGAGCACGGTGGTCACTACACCTTTTTTGGAAAGAAAAAGAAGGAAAAAAGACAGACACATCCATTGCATTGGTTTTGCATCAAGACCAAGATGCTGGAATGTCCATTTGGCATCAGTAATCATCTCGTGATCCTTTGTGTACAATTGACCAATAGATCACATGCAACATTCAGCAGTGTATTCCCCGACTCTATGTAGATTGTGACGGGGGTGCCACTATTGGAGCCTCTCTGGGTATGACGCCGCCCTCCTGCAATGGGCCAACCGCCTGCTTACTCTCCTGCCATGCCTTGATCTTAATTAATTAATAGATTGTTGTAATTAGCGGGAGGCTGCCCATTTCTACGCACCCCGATGACAGGGGGCGCTATCTGCGGCTCCTTTTCCTCCCCTACACCACAGCCCAAGCCTCGCAGATGATGCTGGTGTGATCTGACTTGGGCCCTGTTATGTCTCGGCCCTTCTTTTGCACTTGGGGCTCCTTGCTGCCCCCTCTCTCTCTCTCTCGGGGCTCCTCGCTGCCCCTCCGCACTCTCGGGGCTAGGCCAATGCACCCCACAAAATACTGCGCCTTCCCGATGCCAGGAACCCCCATGCTACTGCAGAGTCCCTATGAGGCCTCCTCCAACCCCTAATAGCTTCACCTGGTCCTCCGGTTAAACAGAAAACACAAAGCCCCCGGGCTATAACATAAAGCTAAACCATCCGGTCAGACAACATTTAATCCCTACCAGGCAAAAATACTCCAGCTCATGGCAGCAACCTGTGGATACTCATGCAGCCAAACCTTGGCCTTCTCTCCACGCTGGCTGAGCTCCTTACTCCTTGGCTACCAGAGGAGCAACTGCCACCCTAGCCTCCTGCCTGGGTTTAAGAAGGGCTAAGCCCTGCCCCTTCCTGTCAGGGGGTTTTGCCAGTTGCCCGGCAACCAGCACCTGTGTTGCCCTGGTGACTGGTGGCTGCATCTCCCCCTTCTCACTGCTAGGGGACTCTCTGGAGCCATCCCTGCTCTCAGGTGCAGGGCACCTAAGTGCTCTGCGACAAAATGATAAAATAAGAATTTTTTCTATTCCAAACTTGACCATGTCCTGTCATCTATCCCTAAAGAAGATATGATAATTATTCTTGGTGGTTTCAGTGCTAGAGTGGGTAGGGACTCTGAGCTATGGAGAGGAGCACTTGGAAAGGAAGGGACTGGGAAAGTCAACTCAAATGGAATTCTCCTCAACAAGTGTTTGGAACATGATCTTATCATCACAAACTCCTTATTTTGCCAAATCAACAAATGAAAGACATCATGGATGAACCCCTGCTCAAACACTGGCACCTGACTGACTATATCATAGTGTGTGTCCAGGACCTTTGTGATGTCCATATCACCAGATCTATAACCAATGAAGGCAACTGTTGGATGGATCATCATTTGATACAGTCCATTTGTATTCTCCCAAAATTATGTAAATAAAAGAAGCAACCAAAGAAGAGGGGTTCAATACTGAGTGCTTGAGACTGCTAAAAGCAACCATCTCCACTAGTGCCTCAGTGAAAAACTGTGATCTCCCTGATGATCTCAACACCATTGATTACTAGAAAAATCTCAAGAAAGGCATCCAGGAGGTATGCAAAGAATCTCTAGACTTTTCTGCAAAGAAATATCATGACTGGTTTGATGAGAATTATAGGGAAATACAATCTCCCACTGACAAAAAAAAGAGCCCTCAAAGTTTGGTAGAAAGATATCAACTTTAAACAGAAGCAACACACTTATCATCACATTAAAACTGAGACCTAGAGGAATAGTTGAGACCAAAAGAACAAATGGTGGAAGGACAAAGCAAACAAGATTCAAAAGTTTGCTGACAGGTACAACACACATAGTTTCTTCAGTGCAACCAAAGTTATCTATGGGCTAACCACACAAGAAGCCATTCTCTGATGTCCAAGGATGGAACAACACTCCTCCATCATCAATACATGTTGGAAGAAGCACTTTCAAGAGCTCCTGAACCAAGACTCTAGCATAAAAGCTATTCCACAACACCCCATTATGGAATACCTTGCAGATAAAACAACTTATCAAGTGGCCTTGAAAGCTATTAAGCAGAAGAAAAACAACAAAGTATATGGTTCTGATGGAATACCAGCTGAAAAGCGAGGTGCAAAAAACTCTCATCAACTACGTTTTGTTATTATGAAATTCTGGAAATGTGAGCAGATTCCCAATGACTTGAAAAATGCCAGAATTGTAACCATATTCAAGAAAGAAGATAGACTAGGCAGCAGTCATTATTGTGGTATTGCACTTCTGTCCATAGCTAGGAAAACCTTTGCCTGATTTCTCCTCACTTTCCTTGCTGAGGAGATTCTACTTGAGTCACAGTGTGGTTCCAGACCACTGAGAAGTACGATAGATATGACCTTTGCTACTAGACAGTTGTGGGAGAAATGCTGTGAGCACCTATGAGATCTTTCTATGGCCTTCACTGACCTGACTAAAGCTTTTGATTCAGTCAACAGAAAGGCCCTATGGAAGATCTTGATGCGATCTGGATGCCCGCCAAAATTTGTTACCATTAACAGACTCCTTCATGATGACATGACAGCAACTATCCTAAGCAATGGCTTGGAAATAGACCCCTTCACCATTAGAACTAGAGTCAAGCAAGGAGATGTGATTGCATGAACACTGTTTTCCATCTTTATTACAGCTATTTCACACTTCATTGTCGACAGACTTCCATCTGGAGTCAGCATCCAATATTGTATGTGCAGGAATCTCTTTAATATCAATTGGTTACATTCCAAATCCAAGATAACTGACACCGCCATTACTGATCTTCAGTACACTGAAGTTTGTCTTGTTTGCCCACTCAGTTAAAGAGCTCCAAGTCACTCTTGGTTGCTTTTCTGAAGTGTATGAAATACTTGGACCCATTGTCATCTTCACAAAAACTAAGATACTTTAACAACTCACCCTGAAGACAACCATTTGCCCACACAGTACAATTAGAGCCATTTCTTGGAAACTGTTGAGCATTTCCCCTATCTAGGTATCATAGAGAAGTAGGGAAGGAAGGGATAACCCCCCACAGGGAAGGAAGGGATAACCCCCCACAGGTTATCTAGCCCAGCTCTCTGCCTCAGGCAGGATCATCCCTATGCAAACCATCCCATACAAACCATAATCTAAACTCTACACAAGACTGCTGTCAACCCTGACACAATACAGATCTAACCCCTGACCTGCCATTGGTAAAGCAGGGGAACCACAGCAGCCAATGTCCTTCTATGAAATGTTGTCAATATATGCTTAAGAAATCCTGGGTAGAGGGCCATGCCCGCTCTACACAGGAAAGCAAAAACTGCCACAGTCCATACCAATCTGACTGCAGAGTAAAATTTTTTCCTGATTCCAAATATGGCAGTTGATCTGGCTTTGACCTAGGGCAAGACCCTCTAGCCAGGAACCTCCCAGCAGGAGCACTGGCACACCCCAGTTGAAGTCTCCAGCCTTGGCTATAGCCAGCACCCAATGCATCTGAGGAAGGCTTAAAAAAACTCTGACACATGTAGCAGGAAAAGCGAAAGAGGGCAACCAGCAAAGCCCAGAAGCATGGGAAATACCCATAATAGAACACAGGCAAAACTATGCCTAGATCATCCTTGACTAGTGGCTGCCCAACCTCTTGTTGAATACCTCCAGTGATGGAAAGTCCACAACTTCCTTAGGCAGTCTATTCCACTACCTCACTGTTGTAATAGTGAAGAATTTTTTTCTGGATATCCAATCTAAACTTACTTTTCTGCAACTACAAGCCATTGGTTCACAAGAGAGAACAGGTGCTTTCCCTCTTCTTTATATGGCAGCCCTTCAGTTATTTGAAGACTGATACCATGTCTTCTCTGAAGCACCTTTTCCACAAACTGAACGTGCCTAGCTCCTTTACCTTCTCCTCATATGGCTTGCCTTCCAAGCTCTTTATCATTTTTATCATATTGCCCATCTCTGGACCCTCTCTACTTGCCCACATGCTCTTTAAAATGTGGAGCCCAGAACTGCGTACAGCACTGCAGATGAGCCTAACCAGTGCTGCGTAGGGAGGCACTATCACCTCCTGTGTCTGGTGCCTAACTGCACCTAATTAATGCATCCCAAAGACGTATTTGCCTTTTGTGCAGCTGCATCACACTGCAGACTTGTATCAAGTCTGTGATCGTTGAAGACTCCAAAGTCCTTTTCCATAGACCTGCCATCCAGCTAGGTGTCATTCATTTTATATCTGTGTTTTTGATTATTCCTCCTGAGGTGTAGCACCTTGCATTTGTCCACACTGAATTTCATCCTATTAGCTCTAGCCCAACTTTCCAGTGTGTTGATATCCTTCTGAATGCACTCACATCCGCCAGTGTGTTTACAATCCTTCCCAGTTTCATGATGTCTGCAAACTTGCTCAGGAAGCTTTCTCATAAATTCAGCATCCAAATTCTTAAAAAAACCCACATTTAACAGCACCAAGCCCAGGACAGACCTCTGTGGAACTCCACTTGAAACCTCCTGCCATTTTGATATAGACCTGTTAATCATTTGCCTCTGGCTATTGAGCCAGTTATCTATGTACCTTGTAGTAGTTTTACCTAGTCCACATTTCTCCAATTTGTTTATAAGAAGCTCATGTGGGACCTTGTCAGAATACTTGCTGATGTTAAGATACACTATAACCACAGCATTCCCTTCATCCACCCAAGTAGTTATTTTGTCAAAGAAGCATATAAAGTTTGTTTGACACTGTTTTTTATATATCCATTCTGGCTACTTGTGATCATCTTTTTCTCCTCCAGATGCTTGCAAGTGGCCTTCCAGTAACATCCCAGGTATTCATATGAGGTTAACTGGCCTGTAGTTCCCCAGGGACCTTTTTGCCTTTTATGAAGAGGGGCAATATGCTGGCCCTTTTCCAGTCCTCTGGTATCTGGCCTGTCTCCCACGACTTCATGAAGATCATTGCTAAGATCCTCTACCAGTTTCTTCAGGACCCTGGGATAAAGCTCATCCGTCCCTTTTGACTTGAATTCAGACCCAACAAAAGCTCTCTAACCATCTCTTTTGTTATTTCCTCCCTCACATTGCCTGCTTCCTTATCCAGGTATTTCTTATTAAGTGTCTAGCTTCAGCTTATTTATTTTGTGAAGAGTACTGCAAACTAGCTGTTGAGTAGATCTTTGCATCTTCAATTGAGTGCCCCCTGGCTTGTTAACAGATGATTCCCAGCTTCCTTGGTCCTTTTTTTCTTACTAACTTACTTATAGAACTTCTTGCTGTTGTTCTTAACCTCCTTTGCCAGGTGCAGCTCATTATTTATCTTTGCCTTCCTGATTTTGTCCCTGTAGGCTCTTGCTATTTCCTGGTATACTTTCTTGGTGACCTGCCCATTTTTACACTGACTGTGTGATTTCCTTTTGCCTTTGAGGCATTTTAGAACCTCCTTGTGCAACCACCTTGACCTCTTGCCATTTTTCTTGTGCTTCCATCATGTCAGGACAGTTTCTTGTTAAGCTTCCAATACTGTGCCCTTTAGTTTCTCCCAGCCCTCCTTGGTGCCTTTATAGTTTAGTCTATCCTTCCATGACATCAGGCCTATTAACTTGAGTTGAATGAAATCCAGATTTGTTTTTTTCCTCCTGAACCAGGTACATACAAGTAACACTACCCCCCACCCCACTTTTCTCCCAACTCTGTTCTTCCAAAACTGTGTAACCCTTAATGCTGTCCCACCAAGTTTCTGTGGTATCAGTCAGATCATAGATCTTTCTTAGGCTGCAGCTTCTACCTCATCTTATTTATTCCCCATACTTCGCACATTTGTATACATGCATCAGACATATTTTGCATTTTCCTTCCCTTTTGTACCACATGTTGCAGTTGTGTTGCTCTCTGGCCCCTTCCCAGAGTTAAATTGCTTCTTTGAGTCTTTTCTTCTCTGGATGGTGTGTTCTGTCACTGGTGAGTTTATCTCACTATCCAAAGGACTAGGGCTGTGCGAAGCTTTGGGTGGTGATTCGATTTGGAAGAGATTTGACCTGATTCAGTGGCCGAATCTCTGAATCCAAATTAAATCAAGGGACCAATTTCAAGGTCCGAATTGATTCAAAACTCTCCGAATCTTCAAAAAAGATTTGGAGAGCTTTGGTGATTCGGGCAGTCCCTGGCGGCTGCAGCAGGGAGCTGCAGCCGGACTCTGAGCTGTTAAGTATTAGGGGTGGGGGAGGTGGGGCTGGGAAGTGGGAGAGGACCTACCCCTTCCTGCTAGAACTATTTGCCACGTCTTCAATTAAACGTGAAGATTTTGAATTCACCTCCTTGGTCATCTATGGACTCATCAATGACTTCCCTATTTATTGGAAGATTTTCATCTTCACATCAAGGGACTACCACTGCCACTGTTGATTTTTGAATATGGCTGGCTAAGAAGATAATTTGGCTGCTTGGAAATGTTAAAAAAATCCCTCAAAAACTGTGCTTTACTGGAAGAAGCAGCGTGTTACTTTGACTCGGCTTTGTAGCATCTGAATAGGGCTTTTTGGTGCTTTTATCTAAAGCTGATTCAATAAGGTATTACATAAAAGCGCCAAAAACATCCCACTAAAGCACTCGATCTATACAGACATTGGGTGAGCTGGGTTCAGTTAATGTGATGCCTCTTCTGGGCATGCGCTGGGCTTGGCATGGGAGTTTGTCAAGTTTAAAGTAAAGCATCACTTTTTTTTTAACATCTGCAAGCAGCCTTTATCTTTATAAAAGCCTTTGCCATAATTCTGAGTCCAAAAAGCTAGATTATATTGGTAATTAATATAACCCACTAGTCAAAGATCTTTTCAGTAGGAACTGTATATATAAATAAAATTAGACCAGATGATTTTATGAATACTGTCTGTAACTAATCATTTTTTCCTAAGAAGGAAAATCACTTAATTCTTCATTGTAAAGTATTCTGACCAGAGATGATGAAAGCAGGGTGCATCTACTCAGAGAACTAATGAGCAGGATCCCCTGGGAAGTCAGTCTGTATGGGAGAGGAGTCCAGAAGAGCTGGCTGTACTTTAAAGAAGCTTTACTAAGAGTTCAGGAACAAATCATCCTAATGTGCAGGAAGAATAGCGAGCATTGCAGAAGACCAGTTTGACTTAGCAGGGAGCTATTTAATAAACTAAATCACAAAATGGAAGCTTATAAGAAATTTCCACTAGGACAAACAACTAGGAAGGAGCATAAGAGCATTGCTTGGGCATGCATGGATAAAGTCAAGGTCAAAGCACAATTGGAGTTCCAGTTAGCAAGGGATGTGAAGGGTAAAAAGAAGGGTTTCTACAAGTATGTCAGTAACAAGAGGAGAATCAGGGAAAGCGTGGGTCCCTTACTGAATGGGGGAAGCAACCTACTGACAGAGGATGCAGAAAAGGCTGAAGTACTCAATGCCTTTTCCACCTCAGACTTCACAGGCAAGGTCAGCCCCCACAGTACCTGGCAACACAGTTTGGGAAGAAGGTGAGCAGCCAACTCTGGCAAAAGAACAGGTTACAGGCTATTTAGAAAAGCTGGACATATACAAATCCATGGGGCCAGACAGGATGCACCTGAAGGTGCTGAGGGAGTTGGCTGACGTGGTTGCAAAGCTGCTGGCCATCATGTTTGAAAACTCATGGCAATCAGGAGAGGTTCCAGATGATTGGAAAAAGGCAAATATAGTGCCCATATTTAAGACAGGGAAAAAGGAGGATACAGAGAACTACTCCAGCCTCATCTCAGTCCCTGGAAAAATTATGGAGCAGATTGTGGCAGGGCACTTGACGTTCCTGCCACTTTAAGAGGTGAAGCAGTCTGCTGAGCCACTGGTGGGGAAGGGGGTCAGGCCTAATCAGAGAGTCAGCTGACCCAGGGGCCAGTGAGGCTAGGTCTGATCAAGGGAGTCACCTGATTGTCAGGGAGACACCTGATTGGAGGAGGGCTGGGCTTAGACAGGTATCAGCTCAGATCCTGAGAGTAGGGCAGGCAGTAACATCTTGGGAGCTGGTAGAGGAACATCACCCAGCACAAAGGCTGCAGCTCCTGAATGTCAGCATGGAGAATAACTTCTGCAACATCTGGAAGTTTGGGTAGCATGGAGGAGGTTCCTGGGAACACAGTGTAGGGTCCAGAGACCTGAGAAGGGGGCTGAGTGCCTGGGCCTAGTCAGAGGCCAGGCCAGTGTGGAACAAGAGAAGCTGTGTGGACAGGAGCCTAGAGAAAGGCCAAGCTAGCTCAGATAGTAAAGGTCTGAGAGTCTTTGGGTCTATTTGAGGGGCTGAGTGTTTGAAAGAAGTAGTGGGAAGGATTCTGTCACACCTACCTCATCATCTTGTAGGTCCTCCTCTAGCTGGAGAACCTTTTTCAGAGCAGCTGCCACCACCTTTTTCCTTTTGCATAGGAAATCCTTCTCCTGTGTACACAGGTCAAACCCTAAGCGCACATCTAGGTTTTCCTGGCTGGAAAAAGAGGATTTGTAAATTATGACTTGCAGTCAGTGTTATGACTATAATGTTAAGATACCCCACAGAGTTAAATCAATAAACTCTATACACTTCATAAATAGGCAAGACAATATTATCATGCCTATATAGACAAACTGACATGAGATAAGAAACAGATAGAGTGCAATTAGGGGACACATCCTTTAATATTTTATTTTGTTACCAAAACTACTACCACCAGTGTCTGCTTGGAATGACCTTAAGACTTTTTATTATCTAAAGTTAAATATAGCTGGAGTAACCGAATTGCTAGCTTAACCTTCCAAGTGCAAAATTTAGATACTGAAGTCCAGATTTTCAAAGGCTCCTTCTTAATTGCATCTTCAGAATTTGTTCAAGCTTCATTTTACTGCATTTTAATATATAATGCATTGTGTTCTTGGTTTACAAAGAGGAAAAGAGTGATCTAACCTAATCAGATAAGTACAGATTTACATAAGGCCACTTGACTAAAAACTGAAATATCTGCGGGTACCTTAATTTCAAGTTGTGGGTATTATATAGGGATTTGATGTGCTGCTTTGTTCTTCTATGCTTTTTCATTGTGCTAGAGTAGAACTACATTTCTGGATAATACAGTGCTATATTGTCTACCTTGCAAAAGTTAAGTATAGACAGGTATTTTCAAAGTTACCTAGGAGATGCAACTACCCATTTCCCATAAATTTTAATCAGAATTAAGAACTGCCTATGCATGTAGAACGACACTGCCATATTATAATCTCTAAGAGACAAACACGTTCCCTTCATGTCATAAATCTTGGTTTAATAGAAAAACATATGGTGATAAAATTTAGGATTTATTTCCAACATAAACCTTGTTTATGATTTTGACACTAGAAAGAGTCTACTGGTCAAATTTTGTGCTAACTGCAACTACATGTCCTAATACACAAGTCCTGTATATAATTTCTTCATTTAATTGAAAGTTTGGTTGAATGTTTTTATCCTCAAACTTTTCAATAAAACTGATGACTATACTGAGAATAAGCATAGGGAATTGTAAGCACTGAAGTAGGATTCTAAAATTAACCTTCTTGTTAAGCATAACACTAACCCTAAAACATTGATAATTTAGTACTAAAGCTTCACTACCAATGACAGAATTTCAATATTACAAGCTTTCACAGCAGGTGGGAGGCAGAGAAGCACTGTATATTTATACCCTGAGAACATACCTCAGGAGAATATTTTCCAAATGTTACCTAAACTGGATACTTGCATATCACAATTATTAACAGTATTTTATTATACAAGTCTCATTCAGATACCAATAAACAGCATCAATTTATGACATAAGCACCTTTTTCCTCTTGAACTAAGATCAAAAGATGGCTGCTAAATATCAGAATAAAATGAACAGAAAGAAACATTTAAAGATATATAAGATATCTTACCAGTTCTTTGCTATTAAGTGTACATCAAATTTTCCGTGCTGAAAATAAGAAACAGAAATATCATAAATGCTGCGGCTTTCCTTCCTCCCCTCCCTAGAATAACATTTCCCTGATTGCAGTGCTTATCACAGGGACCTACCAAAATTGCAATTTTGCATTTTTCATGTAAAATCCAAAATCAAGCAATTTCTGCAAAAAACCAGTGGGCTCTGCAATTTTGGCAGCCTTGCTGGACAAAAAAACTTACTGGAAAGCAGAGAAAAGGGCAGCAATCTGCAGTCTTAGAGCATGGGAAGAGGAAAAAAGGGCTGGTGAGAGGGAGCAAATGAGAGGCTGCCCCTTTTCTGCCATGCACCCTGAGGTGCACTTCCACCTGCTGTTGGCAACGAACTGGGCTGGGGTTCTGTGGACCCCAGTGCAGCCACTTGCACCCTCCTCACCACCTGCCACAGCCAGTCTGGGCTCTGGGTAGGCCTGTACCACCAGCCACAGAGCATGGGCTGCTTGCAGTGGGCAGAAGGGTAGCTGCAAGAAGCTGCACCAGGGTCCATGGAGCCCCGGCCCAGTTCATTGTTGGCGGAGGGTTCACATGCACCTTGGGGCAAGTGGTGGGGAAGGGGCTGGGGCTGCGATGCCACTAGCCCCTTCCCTCCTGTCCACCCTGACTCATTGTCGGTGGTAGGTGCACATGCACTTTGGGGCAGACTGTGAGCAAGGGGCTACGGCTGCATTGCCCCCAACCCCTTCTCTGCTGTCTGCCCTGAGGGGCATATGCACCTGCCACTGGTCATGAGCCAAGCCAGGGCTCCACAGACCCTGTTTGCAGCCTCCCCGCCACCTGCTGTGAGCATCCTTGGCACTGTGGCCAGTGGCAGGGGCCTTCCCAGAGCATGGGCTGGCTGTGGTGTGCCAAGTAAAATGGCTTCATGTGCCACATTCTGACCTGTGTGCTGAGGTTTGCCAACCCCTGGTTTAGAATTTAACTGAATGCTTAGATTGGTTCATAATGAGTGAATTAAGCCTGGTGAAGCCATTAATCAGAGTAATTAAGCCATCTGCCAATCTGCAGAAAGAGGTGGGATTGTGGGGGCCCCTCACCGATCAGAAGTGTGGGGTAGCCCCACTGTGATAAGCCTGCAAAAATGCCGGCTGGCCCCATGATCTGCCCACAAAATTGGCTGCCTGTCTCCTCATTTTGAGTAAACCCCTACTTATTACATTCACAATATGGCAACTATCTGTATGATACAGATGGTTTAATGAACCTCTGGAGAATATTCACCTGTATTTCAGTGGTTCCTAATTTTTCAGCCAGGTTTACCTACCCTCTGTGTTAAGCTGATGGCTTTCTTTACATAACAACTGCCTCCTCTTACTGCTTCAAGAGTTGGGTCTAGAGAAGCTCAAGCACCATTACAGCTTATGGAAAACACAAATAGACATTGTATGGGCAGCCGTAGTCAAGCATGTCCTGGTGAAAAGACTCAAATATAAGCTATAGACTGGAGCCTAGAATACCAGAAATAACAGCTTTGAGTATCAGACTCAATGCAGAAACATGATGTAAACTGAAACTTTAGCTTGTTATCTTGACATGGTAACAAAACAGCCCGTATTTTTACTAAACTTTAGGTTTTCCAAGAACCTTGAACTATGAAATTCTTTTTCTGTTCCAGGAACTCTCTCTTGTGTATAGCTGAATCTAATACTCCTAGTGTGTGAATAGCATCTTTGACTCTTTTCAGCCTTTTTATGCCCAATACCCAGCTGTTTCCTAATCCTTTCTAAAACTAGGAAGACATATGTGTTCTTTTTCTTAGTTCCTTAGCAGAAAAGATCATTTGTGGTGCTGATTTTGTTCCTGTCAATGGAACAGCAATAATTGAAATGCAGTTCAATATTATTCTGAACAGCTGACAACACTTACCTCACCTACTATTTTCTGGTCAAAGGGAAGCAAATTTAGAGGCAGGTTCATAACTCCAGTGGTTTTCATTCTTACCCCTCTTGACATGCAACAACACTGAAAAACACGCAAAAGAATTACTTCCTTATCACCTTACCCTACAAAATGAAGATTCACATTTCTGTTTGTGTTAGAATCATAGAATTATAGAAAATTAGGGTTGGAAGGATCCTTAGGAGGTCATCTAATCCAACCCCCTACTCAAAGCAAAACTATCCCCATTTAGTCCATTCCAGCCAGGGCTTTGTCGAGCCAGGCCTTCAAGAGATGGAGATTCCATCACCTCTGTAGGTAACCCACTCCAGTGCTTCACCACTCTCCTAGTGAGGAGAGTTTTTCCTAATATCCAGCCTAAACTTCCCTTGCTGCAACTTGAGACCATTGCTCTTTGTTCCTCCACCACTGAGAACAGAGAAATTGTCCCAAGGTAACGTACAAGATCGGCAGATTTCTTATTCTTTGAGAATGTAATGTCCAGTTGTGATTGTTTATGCTTAGCATAGTGGAATTTAACAGCATCTGTGAGGTGACAGCAGTAATCAGAGCTCAGAGGAAGGGTCTGAGTTTCTTCAAAAGATCCCTGAACTGTAAGTTTGAAGCTGTGCCCTAAAGAGAGGAAATAAAATGTACAAAATAAAATTTTACCACTACTTGTAAAAAGTTAGACCTGATTCCACTGAGAATTCCCGATAGGAACCCTAGGTATACCGATGTTTACACAATTTCTCTCAGACCAAAGTTGACAGTTCCTGTAGAAGATCAACCCAACTCCAATCAGATACAGGAGAACGAAAACTGTACACTTACTTACCTTTCAGACAGAAGCTGCAGAGCCATCCTCCAGTATCCCTGAGTGTATTGCTATCTTCCTGACCCCAGCTCCAGGGAGGTAGGCTGTGACTCAGGTTGGACTCTGCTATATCAGCTGATCATGAAGCAAACCCCTCCCCTTGACTGCCTTGGGACCAGGAAGTTTTTCACCAGCCCTGCGTTGTACTCTACAAGGGTGTTGGGACAGCTGTGTCCCCTGCACATGAACCAGACCCCCAGACTGCTATACCCTCATATCCTTGAGATCCAGACCCCCACACCATTGCTATTTCATCATAGACTGCTGGAATAGAAATCAACATGCCTGCAACTGACAAGACAACAAACTCACTCTGGGTCTCTTCTCTCAAAGCCTTACAGCGGGGAGATCAGCCAGGGGAACCCTACAGAGCACTCTGGAATGCATATACAGGGACCCTGGATGCGGGCTGCTGGAAGAGCAGGCTGTCTGTGCAGCTTCCATCCAGCCCCTCTATCATTTGTACAGTGCTCTCCTGGTAAGTTTTCTTACCAGGGGAACAAGCTGCAAGAATTCTTGTAGTCTATTGGAACACTTGTATGAACCCACAGGCTAAAGGTAATTTCATATAATAATAAAACAAACACTATTCTTTACAATAATTCTATGGGCAGTAAGTCTGACTGTGTTCATTTTCTCAGGTAAAAGTGCTGGATACCAATGCCAGCATTCAAGGGTATTTCTCTAAGCCTGTCAGTTAGTACAGTCTCAGATATAATTTTACTTTAAAGTAGTATGGTTTTTATAACCAAGTATAGAAACAGTTAATAAAGCTACAGGTTCCCCTCGATTTATGTGGTACATGTGTTCCCGGAGAATAGTTCATAAATCAAATTTGCATAAAGCAGACCCATTTTACAATGTAACAAATAAGGATAGATTCCCACAGCGGTGAGGGAGGGAGTGAGGCTGGGACCAGGGAAGGGGTGGGGGGAGGGGTGCCACTCCTGGGGATGCACAAGGTAGCAAAGCAGGGGGAACAGAGTGGCACTCACCTCAACCCTAGCTGCAGCGGCCCTGGGAGAGGCTGGCACCAGCTGCCTGCAGCCGCTGGGCTGCACCATGGTCCGCCCGTCCTCTTGTGCCTGGGCTCTGCCTGTGTCCACTCACCTCTGCTCCTGGGCTGCGCCATGCCTTGGTGCAAGAAGCTGGTGTTGGCTGCTCCTGGGACTGCTCCAGCATGTGCTGGGGTAAGTATGAACAAGCAGAGCCCTGGCTGGTGCGGGGCACTCACCCTCCTGTGCTGGAGCAGCCCCGGGAGCAGCCAACAGCAGCTGCCTGTACCAGGGCACGTTGCAGCGCAGGAGCAGAGGTGAGTGAGGACAGGCAGAGCACGGTGCAGTCCAGCGACTGCAGGCTGCTGGTGTTGGCTGCTCCCAGGGCCACTGCATCCCTGGGGGTCTGCGCCGTGCCCTGCATCGCCCAGGGCTCCACTTGTCCACATTCACCCCAGCCCATACTGGAGTGGCCCCAGGATCAGCTGACACCAGTTGCCTGTTCCAGGACATGGCACAGCCCAGGAGCAGAGGTAAGTGGAGACAGACAGAGTCCAGGCATGGGGGGACAGGTGGAGCACAGTGCAGCCCAGCCGCTGCAGGCAGCTGGTGCTGGCCACTCCTGGGGACACTCCAGTTGGGGTTGGGGTGAGTGGGGCCATGGCCCTTTCCCCTCTTCCCAGACTTACGTGCTTGGGCATCTATGCTGATCGCATAAGAGCCAATTTACCTCACATATAATGAATTATAGGTCTAAATATGTTCATTGCGTAAGAGGGAATTCGTATATAAAGAATCCACATAAATCATGGGAAACCTGTATTAACATAGAAGATGTCTTTTCTAATCACTGTTACAAAAGCTGCAAGTACTCATAACCAGTTACTAAACTTACTTGTGCAGTATTTCTTCTTTTTCCTCCTATCCATCTGAACTTCTAAGCAGGCAAGCTCACGGGACTGTAAGACAGGATCAATACAGAGATTGCTACAGAGCTGGATATAACTTTTATCCCACTATCTTGCCATTAGGACTGGCAAATATTGTAAATGCTGTTGCAAGCAGCAGGCATGATCCCTAGGGCTAAGCATCTTATATTCTTCTGCAATTACTTCTCTGGCAGACTAAGTGATATGAGTGTGCACTTGAGTCATACTTAAACCTCATATGAAAGGAGGGTAGCTTGTAACATAACAACTTAAGTATTGATGTGATAAAAAGGAGACGATAGCGTTCTTCAAGCTCTTACATATAGCCTTCTCAAAAGAAGAAAAGATATTGTAAGAGCAGGTGTCATTGGAAAAGATTTATTATGTATCCACAGTGACAGCAAAAATCAACTTCAGATGCAACTTCAGAGCCACTGTCCAACCATTTTAACTGAAATCTCCCTCCCCTCCTTGACCTTCAGTTTTCAGCCTGAGTCTGGAAGTCCTGCTTCTCTTTAGGGCCTTAAGTTGCATTTTATTCTAGCCTTCCTTTCCTTCACTGTGCTTGAAACTCACCCAGGTAATACAGGGTGCAAATACAGGAAGGCCACCATCAGCAGTCCTTGACTAATGGCTCTTCTGTACCCTACTTTCTTTCTCTACTGCCAGTAATTAATATTAAGCACAGAAGGAGAGACAGGTAATGGGTAGAATGAGAGGAAACAGGAGGGACAATCTGTAGCAGCCACAAGGTAAAGGTAGACAGAAAGGAGATCTTTTGTGATTTTGGCTGGCTGGGAGTAACCATCAGGACTAACCATAAATAGCAGTATAAATATATTCAGAAGAGTCCACAAACTACTTCAGCATCACCCTCTGCCTCAGGATGAGACAATACATGGAAAGTCAGCTCACTGATTTTCTAGTCCCAGCACTATTATACACATTACTGTGTAGCATTGGAAAAAAGGAAAAAAAAAAGAAAACTCACCACTATTACTCCATTTGTGATGATGTTTTCAGGAGGACCTAGACTAGATAAACATGAAACATATGCATTCAGAACTGGTATAAACTAAATGCTAACTTCAAGCAGACAGCAGAGCCATGCTGCCACTGCCTCCATAGTGACCTCAGGAGTGCAAACAAGAAGTGTTTCCCTCCCAGAAACAGCTCATTCCCACTCCGAAATCATTCCCACTCCGAAATTAGACAGTGTATCTGGGTCCATGAAGACTGGTACATGTGCCCAGAACCTTGCACAAGCTCTCTGACCTGGGTGTGCTTCTTGGCATGAGTTCTGGGTCATATTAGTACTTTGTACACATGTTCAAATGATTTGGAGAATTCTCCCAGATTTCTTTTTTCTGGTAGAAAAACTTACCTGGAGACCCCTGAACAGACATTCAAATGATGAGATGCTGCACAGCTGGGGGCCCCCTATGTACATATGCTCTGCAAGCTCTGCAGTCTTTCTGGTGACAGATGACATCAGTGCACAGGGATGCCCTGAATGGCTAACCTAGATTTTCTTGCAGGTTGTGTCTCCCTGCAACACAGTGAGGGGATTGTGAAGGGGATCCCTGCTCAGCTGGAGCAGAAGAGTCCAGGCCAAGTGATACACTGTGAGTGCATGTACACATGACACCACATCACCATAGCAATGCACTACAGTGACGTAGCATCCATGGGGATCTACACATGACTAGCAGCTACTTCAGTGTAGTGATGCACTCCCCTGCTATAGCACGCTGCTATGGCGAATTAGCTGTTAAAAATAATCGTGTGTAATGTGCACAGTGCAGTACAGGCTGTTACTAAATCATGGTGCAGTAACGTCACCATAGGAACATGTGTATACATGCCCTGTTTCCCTGGATGTGTGTGAGTACAATTGTGGGAGCAAAGAATGATGGGATGCTGGAGGACTGCCGTGGCTTCTCTCAGAAAATAACTGTACAGAAGTTCATTCTTCCAGAAGAGACTCTCCTGGGTGCCATTTAACCCTGACTGTTCTTGGGTTATTTTTCTCCTGGATCAGCCATTTTTGCCCTGGGAGAAAAATGAATGCCTGTACACTCGTGGTTTCTACTAGGAAAGCAGTGAGTCTCCCAGGAGAAAATGAATGTCTGTATGTGGCTTAAACCAGCTCCATTTTCTAACTTCTGGGCTGTCATGCTCTAAGCAAGTGCTTCCAAGCTTGCCACAGAGACAGCAGAGATATAGCCTAGGAGTGATAGGGTTTTTTCCCCTCTTAAATGTTTTCTTAGTCATATTAATGTGGGTTGATCGTCAAAATGTGGCCCATTCTATCTAGGGGACCCACTGTCTACTCATCAGTAGAAATGCTTCAATAGCAGTGAGATGGATGGGAGGGGCTTATAACAGCCCTAATCGCGTTTTGAGTGACACCACTTCAAAACCATGAATTAGCCTGGAGTACTTACTCCAGAAAAACAACAGACTTATAGAAATGAGTTTTACCAGCCTCAAAATGGCAGCTGTGGGCTACTATGGGAGACCATAAATAACAAATCATCTTTAGGAAAAATATAGTGACACAAATTATTAATAAGAAACAATGCTGATATTTGCTGTGCTCTCACTCATTCCTTGTCATTCTCTTTTCCTTTAAATATATGCTTCTAAATTTTTTTAAGGAAAGGAATGAATCTTGGGACAGGGATGTGGCTAGTAAAGAGTTAGCAGATGTACAAAACATTCCCCTCTACTGATTGACTAATCTCTGAATTGATATTTCTATAATACCTAAATTTTACTCACATGTCCTCCAACATGAATTCAATGTCCAACTCCTCCTTTCTCTGAAAACAAGGGGAGAAAATGCATGAAATTATAAAGCTAAAAAGGATAGTTGGCAGACTGGGACACAAGTAGCTTCTGCAAAGTATCTTAAATTTTTGTGAGACAAGTAGTGTTCTCCATGTTTTGATGCCTAACAGTATTCTGCTTTCCAGGTGTTGTTTTAATTAAATTTTCAGATATAGGCTATAAAAATCTCTGGATTAGGATGTTCAGGTGTGTAAAATGAGTTTATCTGCCCCTTTGTTAAACAAGGGGTCTTGTGTCCATTAATAAATATTGACCTTATACTTCACTGTTACCAGATATGTGTTTTTTTCTTACCAGTACAGTACAATTCCTGTTCCAAGAATCATAGACCCTACTCTCACGCTATTATCAGGGCAATAGCAACAACTTATATTCTACTACCTTTAGACTTTATAGCATCTATCATGAGAAATTTTGGAAGCACTTCACTCAAATTATTTTATGTTCATAACATTTATTTTTCTATTGAATAGATGGTTTCACTATCCCAATTTACAGCAGGAAATGAAGTCACCAAGAGATTGACTTGCACAAAACTGCATGTAGAAATAAATTAGGCTGCAATATTGGCTAGGTCCCCTTCTACCAGTTCTACATTTCAACTTCAAAAAATAATTTTTGAATAACCTAATTGAGAGTGTCATCTCTTACAATTTTATCATTGATGATAAATCAGCAAAAATATCAAACCTTTCCCAAACTCCTCTGAAAAAGTAGATTAAGATTGTGATCAAACAATTCAGTTCAATGTCAAGTGCAATTTTGGAGAGGCCTTCTTCTGTCATAGACTGACAGAAATCAATATGGATAGACTGGACCACTCATACCTTATGTTGAATAAAAGCAACAGAAAAAGTTTAGGAGGCAAAACAAACACATTCTTTCCACTCAGTTCTTCTTGTCATACTAGTCCTCACCTGTGGATTTAATTGAAATGCAATAAAAACTGTTTCTCCAAGGGGAAGTTTAGCTGTATCAAAGAGAACAATAATGTGATCATCATCTTGGTTAATATCTTCATCAAATATAGTTAGTTCCAAGACGTTCTAGGAAGAGAAATGAGAAAAATGTTGTTAATTTGTATACACCCAGGAAACAGGACGTTTGAGAAATAATTCACGCTTGGTATGTGTTTGTAAGAAAGTGAAAAAAAAAAGTGATTAGAGAAAAACAGGCACACAGCAGAAGATGGAGAGAATAGATGTTTAATCTTATTTTAAGAAGATATATGTTTACTTCTATAAATTTAAAGTTGTAGTGGAAATTCATTTGTGTTGTCATTTTTACTTGCCAATATTTTCTGACAGATTTTCCATCTAGATAATGTGTTAATTTAATTTTAGATGTAACAAGTCTCATATTAAGCACTCTACAAGGTCACATTTCTAGGTTTTCTGTGAGTTTTACTGATCCATATACCTTCAAGGTTAACACAGAACTAATTGTACCGAATATGCATTTAAATATAACGTTCTTATTAGTACCAGTATTCAGTCTGGATAAACTGATTAATTTTGTTCAAACTTGGTAGTTCTTATTTCTAGTCCTTTGCTTTCTCTATTATCCCATGCTTCCTTTCAGTAAGATTTTGTTCCAAATATTTGTTGATTTTTACTTGTATTTCATCAGTTGCATGTGTTGCCATCCTATATCATCTCTCTTTTTTACCAGAGCATCTAAAATAAGTATACAAAAATGAAGCAGCCTTCAGGCATACTAAATGATCTCAGGAGTAGGTTAGAACAGTTAAAATGATCCCAAGAAGAGTTTTCAGTGCACTTTAAATGAAAAGATATTAGATGCAAACAGGGCGAAGTTACATGTTATACTTAGACCACACTAAATCTAAGAAATATTAAGAGGTGTTGAAGTTAAATTATGCTGTGAGTGATTGTATGTTGAGGGTAAATACCATTTCTTGCCTGCATAACTCTAATTTGCCACTAGAGGGCATGAATGGAGCCAGGGCACCTGGGATCTACCACTGCTCTGGGCAGGAGGTAGCTGGAAGCAGTGAATTCTGGGATGCTGGAGAACTGCAAATTGCTTGTTTTATCTCTGTTGAGCAGACTGAAGTTGCCCTAACATGAGCTAGGTAATATGGCCCTGAAGTGCCATAACTTTGAGACACTCAGAGGGCACTTAGTACAAGTTAATGAGCTTTAACATGAGGATGTTTGCATTTTAAGTGTATTTAGTATGTTCTAAGAGCAACAAGTAACGTCACTCTTAGAAAATCTGACAGTCTTAGCCCTGCTTAGATTGGTGGGATCTGCCTATAGATGAGACTCAAGAGAAAGTTCTAGGTGTTTTTATCTACCTTGACCTGACTCTGGATCCTGAAATAGAAGGTTTCATTCCAAACAGGATCTTTGCAGTTTGAGACAGCTTTAGTTCGTAACTTTTCAGATGAAGAAGAAGGCAACCAGAGGCTCACGTAGCAATCAGTTTTATTTACTGTAGAAGAAAAATACAGAATAATTTGTAAACCAGCAGTGTATCCCATGCAAAATTGATTAACTCAATACGCTAGTTAATTTCATGCTAATATTCTAATATAATAAAGGGCTTAGTCCATCTGTCTCTCTGTCCATAATGCTCTTGGAGCACTCTGATTGGTTACTGAAACAACCAATCAGAGTGCTCCAAGAGCATTATGGGCAGGAGGTGGTGACGGTGGAGTGGCAAAGTGCCACCATGACAGCAGGGATGGAGGGGATGGAGTGGGGGGGGTTAGCAAGCTTTCTCCCCTCCATCTCTGCCCTCTCCCCCTGTCATTCTTGAAGGGCAATTTGGTAGTTTCCAACATAAACTGGCAAAAGAGAGAACAGGTAGGTGGTACAGTAGGAGAGACCACATTACAAAAGTTCTCTTTCCCTCCTTTGTTCAGCAGTTGTGTAGCAAACTCAATGACTGTCTGAGGCAGCCTGGTGAGAGTATGCCAACCATAGTAGATGGGGGAGTACAGCAGCATGTATAAGGGGCATGCAGGCATATCTCAAGAAAAAGGATGCTGATATCAAGAGCTGGGAGAAACTGGCTGCTAATTATCTCCAGTGGTGATGCAACCTCAACCAAGCAGCAGCCCATTTCAAGGTAAAACATCTTAACATAGAGGCAGAGAAGAGAGAGCAGAGGAAGGAAAAGAAGTGGAATCCCAGCCTACAGCCTACTTTCTCCTGTGGAAAGTCCTGTAACTTCTGTAGACAGATCTGCAGCTCAAGGACTGGACTCTTATGTCACGTCAAGATCCATCAATGAGCCATGGCAGAGATCATCCTTGAATCAGGGGATTGCTGATGACTAGCCACATCATTAAATCTCTTCTCCATGTTTTTCTTTGAGGCTTATTAAAAATGTTTTCAGAGCTTATATGTGTAGAACCTGGTGTTCCTCTGACATCAACAATAATTTGCTTACTGCTGTAGTTCCCCAAATGTTGGCAGCTCAATCACAGGTTCAAGGGGTTTTTTTAAGACATATTTATGTCTCTCCTTTTGGCAGTCTGTCATCATCCTCAGGGGCATCATTTCAGTAGTTCCTGGAGTCCCCAGCTGGGATTAGAGCAGTAATTCTCAACTTCATATAACTCAAGTTACCCCTCTGGAAAAAGTTAGCTCTTAGGTTTTACTCATTTTTTTTACTAGGAAAAGTAATAGAGCAATCCTGTTGTGGCAGTGAACTAAGAAATACCATAACACATCCCAGTGTTTTAGATTCTATGGATTCCTATTTGTAATCTCTGGGTTTATTTTGTGAATCATGTAAGTCAGGGGTGGGCAAAATACAGCACACAGGCTGGATCCAGCCCGCCAAGGCACATGTAGCCAGTCCCACTGCCCCGAGGTGCATGGCTGGATGGGTGCAGTGCAGCAGCCAGACTCAATTTCTCAGAAGCTCGCAGCGGTGGCTCCTAGCTGCTGCAGCCATTGTCACTGCTGCCATGAGACCCAGACCTACTGCCCAGACACCTTGCCTATCTGCCCTGCACCCACCACCAGGTACACCCGGTCCAGAGCTCCGGATCAGATCTCTGGCATCCGAGTGGCTTGGATCCGAAGCCGGATCAAATAGCTGCCGACTCACACAGGCCTAGTAGTTTCCATGTTATCTCACCAGAATCTCAAACACCCATGGGAGGATCTAGGATTTTGTAAGGGGATAGATAGTACAGATGGTGTGGTACCTCATCACATATAACACAATACAGTTAAAAATAAACTAGAAGCTTTACTAAAAGTTAGAGGCCCATGGCTATATTTTTCAGTTTAGCTTTCTTGAGCATCTTAACTGTGCATCCAGTGCTTCACTGAAAGTTATTTCCACATCTGAGTTACTGTGTGTAGGGTGAGTCACCCTAGTTAACTTTTCCACACCTGATTAAATGTTTTTAGCTAGTGGTAAACACAGTCTGTAGGGCTGTGAACTAGGAGCTGCATTACCAGAGTCAGGTAAGAGACAGGAGAATTGCAGGAGAAAGGATAACTTGATTAGTGCAACATAAAAAACATTAAAAAGGAGAGTTGGTCATTAGCACCTGTGGAATGAAGAAATGGGGTAGATTATAATGAACCATGAAGAAAATTAATTCCCTCACTTTTGCCTAAATAAGAATGCAGTTGCCATTGCCAGGCAGTTGGTTTTAAACTATGGTTAGACCAGGTATCAACTTCACCACTGCATCCCCCTGGATCAGCCTCTCCAAGCACCCGGGTGCGGTCATGGGAGATGGGGCTTACTTAAAAAATCTTAAAAGCCTTAAAAAGACAAAGGCCCCTGTTCTGCAGGAAGGAGGCTGGTAAACACCAGCTTGGGGAAGAGCTTCCAATTCTTTTAGACCTATCTATGCAGCTGGTAAAATGGAAGACAAGTTAGAGGGGGAGCCTAAGTTTTTATTTTTCCCAAAGGGATTTTCAAATTTCTGATTTGATGCATAAGGACTTTGTAAGTTTCCCATGCACTAAATTCTGGATTTTACACCCCTCCGCTTCCCCCCCATCACCGCCACAAAGTTCACCATTATTGACTATGATGTATGCTTTCTGAGGAACTAGAGTATATATAACCTTCATATATTTAAAAATTCTGGGTCCGAATCTACTTTCACACCAGTTCAGATCAACAGCGAATGACAAAGGATGAGGCCTTCAGTATATAGAACTGTCTGGGACATAAATCTCAAGAGAATTCATGTTCTGTTTGAGATAAATGACCAAACAGGCCCATCTACTGGTGCAACTCCCTGCCCTCTGAATACCTCAAAAATGTCACTTCCCCATCAAAAAGGCCTGTTCAGGAAAACGGCAGTAGGTTTTATATCTCCCACATACCAGTCATGCTTCAAAATGGAAGCTGTTTTCCCACTTGTAGCATAAACCTGTAGAGTGGTTTTTTGAAGGTGCCAGGAACTCCCTTGAAATTCAGATGTGTGAGTGAGTTCAACTGAAACTTGCCCTTCATTTTGGTTCTGAGCTGGATTCATGACCATAAGAGGTTTATTTTCCAGTTCCATTTCATAGCCCAACAATCTGGTCTGAAACCTTACAAAAATAACAGATCTCACACGATTGTTTCTTCTATCCAAGCAATAGTGCCTGTAAGGTCAAGTCATAGCCAGGGCTTGTGCTTGAACTTAGACTCAAAGTCCTATTGCACAACTAATTTGTACTTAATTACCACCTATTCAATGCATATCTTATTATAGATGTCTGTTTCATTACTAAGATATTACAAGGCCCGCTACACACTCTGTCAACACACCAAACACAAACACAGCTATTTAACTTTAGTTCAACCTTGATAAATGTTTAGATGAGCTTCCTGGCCCCCACAAACTTCAGGTGTTTGGACTAAATCACTCTAATCTAAACCATTCTGACTTGTTTATGCAAAACTTCTCCAATTCTTTCATTCTGAAGGAACAACTGGGTTGCTTTGTTACTTGTGAGTGAAAGCAAAATTTAGCCTCCTTTACAAAATATCTTTAAAATTTATTTACTAAAGATAGATAGATGGATGGATGGATAGATAGATAGATAGCTGAACTAAAGGAAAAAAGCAAAGTTAGAAGATGTGACAAAAACCTACTACATGTTGGTAATAATATACCATAATAAGTGAGAAATAGCAACAGGAAGCTAATCTTTCATGGGGCGCCAAGCTACACATAAATGTTTAGTTTGACAATGGGTATGAATGAATTCTATAAATAATCAAGGTAAATACTAGAGCAGTGGTTTTCAACCTTCTTTCATTTGTAGGTCCCTAAAAAATTTCAGATGGAGGTGTGGATCCCTTTGGAAATTTTGTATGGAGGTGTGGCCCCTTTGCATTGTAAATATGTGTATTCACATACTTTTGATTGATCATAGTCATCTTTTACAGACCCTTTAGACATAGTTTGCGGACCCCCCAGGGGCCCACAGACCACAGGTTTAAAACCACTATACTAGAGGCTATGCCTCACTATGGACTATTATCTGCATAGGAGGCTAAAAGCAGTAAGATCTTGTGATTCTGTATAGCCTCTCAGGACACTAAGTCCACTTGCATTGAGGTATGAAGGCAAGTATAATTTATACACACTTTGACCAGCCAAAAAGGTGTAAAGGGGCATTAGAGTAACCCAGAATTTAGGCTTTTTGAAGTATTTCAGTTTACTTATATTGAAGGGTAAGATAGTGACATCTGAGAGGATGACAGATATACTGTGGTAGAAGATCCTCTGGCAACAATTCCTAGTGTTTGGATTAGATTGCAAACTCTTTGGGTAAGGTTTTTCTCTTTGTTCTGTGTTTATACAATGCCTAGTACTGTGTGGACATGGCTCATGACTGCCACAACTAGGCACTATCACAATATAAATCACAATAACAATATTGACAATAATAGTAATTTGATTATCTGATTATAGTTTGACAATACTCTGGACATGTATTGAAGTCCAGATATTCTTCACTATGCCATACCAAAAAGGACAAAGGAATGTCTGAACTTATTGCCCATTGAGCTTGTGAGCTTAAAGCATACCCATTTATGCATGCAGTATTAAACAAAGGAGTGCTGTGGTTTATATGATGTCTGGATGCTTTTTACCACCCTACTTGAATTTACTGTCTGTTAGCTGGGAGTAGCTTTTGATGTGCATTCACAGTGAAGCTTAAACCTACACTTTTGGAGCTATACTGAGATGCCTTGAATATTCTGCTGCTGTGCTCTTTCCATGTGCCATGCATCTTTCTTGTATTATATTTCTACCATATTTGGACAACTGTATAGTTATTTGTACATATGGGACTTGGACCATAAATATATCTTCTGAAAAGAAACCAGATGCATTGGTTAGCCTCATGAAAAGAATAACTCATTTTACAGCACACACACACACAGTCAAATTCATTGCTAAGATCAAGTCAGTGGAATGACAGTTATGAAGTTAAATTCATTCCTGACATTTTTTACCTCTAAAGCAAATTGTCCTTGTTGTTCAGTCATGCTCACTAATTTTAAAGCTATGAGGAGCCACTAACAGTGCAAGTACTCACAGATATCTTTCTGAGGAACATTCCTCATTCTCATGATCCTTACAGAAAGCAAGTAGCAAGGGGATGCTTCCTTCTGTCAAAAAACGACAAACAAAACCATGTGAATATTAACAACATAGAATAAAGTCATTTAATTTATAACAAAACATGAAAAGGTTTATAACTCCTGCTCAGGGATACTCTTTAAAATAACCATACAACAAAAAATATGACTATCAGGGGAGGCTTCAGAACTCCATTCCATAGGTGGTTCTTTTCTCATTCCTTCATTAAAGAAAAAAATCACTCCCGTCTCCTAGTGAACTTTTCAGTCACCTGTGGAAGAAAATACAGAGCAAAAGAGAATAAGTGAAGAAAAAAAAAGAAAAACTGATGAACCACTTAAGTCATCCTACACCATTTTCACACAGTGATCTCAGACAAATTTTGGATTGAAGTGATTCTTCACATCTAAAATGACATAATATGATACAGTTATTCACTAAAATGTTGTGTTTTGGCTTTGTACAATTTCTAAACAATACTGTGGTTGGTGTTCTGCATCCAGATTCAAGGTCTATTTAGAAGTGTCTCTTTTTCATGCAGTTTTTTGATGAACAGGAAAAAATTGAAAAAGAGATTTCTCCTGTCTTTTTTTAAAAAGGAAGAATTTATGATTGAGGTGGATTTGGGGACAAGCCAGTGGTTTCAGTGGCAGGGTGGCAAGTGGTGGCTGCCCACAGGGGGGTGCACTGCCACGCTCAGGGGATGCACATGCACCCGCATACACCCCTCCACTCATGTCGCCCCTGCTAGAAGGAAAACTCTAATTTCAAACCAAGAATGTCTGATCTGACCAGCTAGCTTGTAAAAGCTGTGTCAATCACACACAGTAAGAGACAGAGTCTTGAGAGAGAATATCAATGCAAAACTAGGGCATTACTCAGAAGTGACATGTAGGAGAACTGTCCCAGCCTGATCTTCATGTGGCTGGGAGGCAGCTGCCCAGCAGCATGGACAACTCTCCCTGCCCCACAGAGATCAGGTCCCAATCTCCATGTGACTGGGAGGCAGCTGTCCCAGCAGCCAGGATAGCTGTTCCTGTTCCATGGAGATCAGGATGGGTTTGTCCTCTACTCCCTGCCCTCGTGGGTCAGCATGATCTCCCCTTGGCTGCGATGGAACTGCCTACCAGCTTGGACAGTTCCACACACCCTCTGGAGCTCAGGGCTAAGCTCTCATGCTCCCTGTTAGCTGGGTCTGGCACCCGGGGGAGCCTGGGGCTCCCCCTGGCTGTTCAAGGGGGGCAGAGCAGGGCAGGAACATATGTCAGACAGGGCACATCTACATGAGACACATGCCATGGTAGGCTAATAACACTGCACAGTAGCAAACTGGTCAAAAACCATGCTAAAAAGCTACTGTGCAGTAAACATCACAAAATAACCCATTCACCAGTGCTACTGAAGTAGCTAGTAGTTAGCACTTCATTAAGCAAGTACTAAACTACTTACACAGTAACTACTGCTCTTTAATTAACATGTAGATGTGCCCAGAGTGAATACCTTGTATCCAAAAAGAGACGTTTTTCATTATCTCGTAAAATTATAAATGAGTTCACAAACAGGAACACCAAAATCCAGCAAGCCACCATAGATTAAAGAATTGCTCAGTTCATTTATGCAACACATTTTTCTCTTTGTCTTGTTCAGAACAAATATTCACTGATATAGTTCAAGCATTATGACCAGGAGAACAGATATTGCTGGAAGGCTTCTGGATACAGTGTATGAGAAGGAAATTGAACAGTGTGCAAAAAATATTACTTGTTTAATAAATTTGAAGCATTGGTCTGGTGTTTAATTAAATTCTAGTTGACATCTTAATGCAGCTTAATACAAATGTAAGTAAAAAATAATCATCTAGTAAATAAGAAATACTGTATTTACTTAAATACAAGGTGAGGTTTCTTCCCCCAATCAATAGGGTGAAAAAAACCCCTTCTTTTTATATCTGCATACAGGGAAATCTCACTACATAAATTGTCTATCATTAAGCTTTCTGCCAAAAGCAGCATGTACTCAGTAATGGAACCTAACTATGAAGTTGATTAAATGCAGCCAACATCGAGTATGACTATAAAACACAAAGCCTATATTGGGCACCCATCACAAAAACAGGCTACTGCAGCTCTTCTGAATAAGACAGGATAGTACTCATTGTGCAAAGCCCCATTCGGCACTGGTTCTTTTTCAAGTCAAGGTGTGCCATGATATTGATTCAATTTCAACTTTGTTTTCACTCCCATAGCTGAGCTGTGCCTTTCTTTCCCATTTCCAGTGATTCCTCTCTCTTCACCAGCCTTAAATGTCTGGAAAAGATCACCAAATAGGGGCTCCAAACAGTTCATCCAGAATCCCTCTGCCACCCCTTCTCTCAGCCTGTCACAAATGATTAGTGTGGCCTCACACTCCATGAAGCAAAGCCAGACCAGGTTGTCCTGCACCTCATCTGCTTATCAATTTTAGACGATCTGAGGGTTCACGACAAGAACACTCAGTTCCAGTCATGAGTGGAGGGCTAATTAGCACATGGATCCTTTGTAGGGGGTTGTGGGGGCATCTGGAGTACACATATATACTGAGCAGTGCTAAACTATGGGATCACCATGGCTTGAAATGCTGTTGACTGCTGGGGCCCAGCCCAATGAACTATATAGTAAACCATGCACCTTTAGCCTTTAGGCTAAGATCATGCATAGTTTGTACTTCTAGAGACTATGACAATTTCAAGAAGAGATGGCAACATGGTCCCTCCTTTTGGTCTGGGGACGGTGATGATGACCAGGCAGCAGGGGTCACAGTGCTTTTGGAGGGAGACAGAGTGTGGCCCCTGCAGCATAGAGAAATCATTGCAGGCAGATTGCTACAAGTCACCCTGGAAATAGAAGAAGGGACTTTTGAGCTTCTGAATGCACATGCACCAGCAAATAGGACATCGATACATGCTTTCCTCAATAACATGGTGGTAGTGGCTGGCCAGTGATGATTGCAAGTGACATGAACTGCATCCTTGAGGTGGGTAACAAAATAAGCAAAGGTCAAATGAAAGGACTGGACAGATCCTCCAAGCTGCTGCAGCATCTCATCTGTGAACACAGCTTGGTGGATGCAGGCAAAGAGGCCACAGGGCTGGGGGCAATTTCACCCAAGTAAACCCCCTGGGGCAGTCCAAATCACACATAGAGTTCACCTTCCTCCCAAAAGGGTAGAAGGTGGCCAAGGCCAAATCCACACCTTTCTGCTTCTTGGACCACTGCCTCCTAACAGTTAAAGTAGGAATGGGGGAGCAGCCGAAGAGAGGCAAGGGCACATGGGAAGTGAATGTACTCTGCTGGAAGATGAGAAGATACAGTGGGGGTTCAGGCAGTACTATGCAGGATGGAAAACCCTCAGATTCAGATACCGGAACCACACAGAATGGTGGACTAGCATCAAAGGGAGAATGAGGGACTTCTTCTGGAAAGCCAGAAGGAGATGAACCTGGTTCCAGAGAAGGCAACAAGAATACCTCAACCACAAACTACAGAGCCTGCACAAGCAGACAGCTTAGGGTTGGGATGTGAGGGAGGCTATGAGGGAGGTGAAATCCAAGATGGTGGCCTGGTACAGAGAACAGGCAAGGAAGAAGATCTTCCTGGCCCGGGCCTCCTGCGTGGAGGATGGCGAGGAGTGTTCTACTTATTTTAGCAAGATAAAGGAAACCATAAAAAAAACAATGACCAGCCTGGTAGACGGAGACCGAGTGGAGCACTGGTCAAATGAGGGGATGCTGGAGGTGGTGACAGCTTTCTACTGGGAGCTCTATACAGCATGAGTGGAGGATCCTGGGGCAACGCAGGATTTCCTGCAGAGGCTCATGAGGGTCCTCGGGGAGGATGAGGGACAGAGGCTAGAAGAGGAGTGGATGCTGGAGCAGATCAACATGATGCTCTGCAGCTTCCAAAATAGTAAGCCTGTTGATGGTGAATGCAGTAACAGCTCGGCCAGGCCTAGACATAAGATCTTTATGACCAAATTAAAATAACAGTGCATTTTGCACAAAAATGAAAGTGGCAGCTGGGACCATACAAAATAGAGCAACCCCAATTGGATTTATTCTCTGTGCAAAATTATGTCAAATCAAGAAAATGGTCAACAGGGAACTGACATGCTCATCACATGTATCTCTCAGAAGCCAGTAAAGGCAAGAAAGCTACATATGCATTTCAACTGACCTAGCAGCTAAAGAAAATAAAAGGCTAAATATGCAACTCAAGAGAAATTTGTAAAAGATACAGAAAAGATGCCGTGTACCTGACAAACACTTCTCCCAACAAACATCCTAATGTATAGGGTGTTAAAATGTCTGAACCATTCAGCGTATGTCTGCAGTTTGAAAAACAAATCATCACCTGTACAAGTTACTGCAAATGTGCCCCATTGATAAACAAACACCCCAAGATGGGTTTGGTGACACCTCAAAGTATCCTGTCTGACTACTCAAGGCCATCACCTGTAAATTGACCTACAATTGCAGGGTCTGCAGAGATGCACACATTTTTACACCTAGAAAATAGGGCTGTGCAAAATTTCACTAGTTGTTTCATTTTGATACTATTTCAACTTGTTTCAAGCTTGAAACAGGGAAATCGAAATGAAATGAAGGGCTTCAAAACAGCCTCAAAACGAAATGAGGGCAGTCGAAACAGTCTAAATGTTTTGAAATGCTTTGAGTTTCGAAGCTGAAGCTGGGCTTGCCTTCAGGGAAACACAAAGTAAGGAGAGAGAGGGGGAAGAGGGCAGAAGGACACAGTGAGGGCATGCCTTAGCACACACGCTAGAGAAGAAGCTTCTGCAGGAGAGGAAAGAAAGGCTTTGTCATGGTTTGCCTGCCTACGATGCTGCTAGTGCTACTGCACTGTTCCTCACTAAGTTATTATTTTACTTGTTGTTATTTAAAGTGGTGGCCGGACTGAGGCTACAGGGGAGGAGAAGATCTCATTGGGGCACACTACTATGGCCCCAGTGCCAGTGAGCATGCACTTTAACACACACACACACACACACACGTGAGCATGCACTTTAACACACACACACACACACACACGTGTCATAAGTTTTGCTCGTCAGAAGTTTGAGGTGCAGTTTCTCAGAAACCCCTACATCTATCTCCTTGAAAGCTGGCAGACTTCATGGTCTCTTCAGGGGCTACCACGCCTGCGGTTTTCACTGTGCTGTGCCTTAACACACACAAGTGACATGAGTTTTGCTTGTCAGAAGCTTGAGGTGCAGGTTCTCAGAAACCCCTGCTCCTATCTCCTTAAAACCTGGCAGGCATCATGGTCTCAGAAGGGGCTACCATCTCTGCAAGTTTAATCTGAATCAGGCAAAAAGTAACAAAGTTACAGGTAGTTCCATGCTTCCCCATTATAGCCTATGGGTAAAACGTCGAAACAGCAAAACAGTTTCAGTGAAACAAAATGGAACAGTGGTTTCAAAATGAAATGAAACTCAAAATGAAACACTGTCTCATCGAGACAGTGAAACAGAAGTCAAAACGAAATGGTGCTGTTTCGTACAATCCTACTAGACAATGCAAGAACAGGAGCCAAGAAATTAACAGTTATGATATGATGATCAAAACCTTCCCTTCCTGTTTGTTTGGACTCTGATTGGCCAGTTATTTTGGGAAGGAGTCTTTTCCTGTTATTTGGTTTTATAAGCTTGCTTGCGGTATTGTTATTAAAGCCTTTCTGCTATTGATCAACTGGGTGTTGTGTTAATTCTTGGGGCACTAGGTTTAAGAACCCACTTTCTAAGTGCAACGAAACTCCTGGGGCTGAAAGCTTGCCCAAAGAATTCTGTGTTGCTTTCTGATACCGAATAGGCCTGAACCTGCTGGAGGTCTATAGGGAGCACTTGCGGGAGGGCCACCTGAGAGCGGGGATGGAGGAAGGCCTTATAACCTTTCTGTATGAGAAGGGGGAGAGGCAGGACTTGAGAAACTGGTGCCAAATTACACTCCCAAACTTTGACTATAAACTAATGGCCAAAGTCTTGGCTGAGCATTTTAAATCTGTTATAGCTGCAGTGATCCATGAGGACCAGGCATGCACAGTGCCAGGGTGACAGATCCATGATGCCCTGATGCAGCTGTGTGATGCACTTCAGTACCAGTGGGAGAGGGGACAGAATGTTGCTATGCTGAACCTTGACTTGGAAAAGGCCTACCACAAGGTATCCCATCGCTTCCTACTTGAGACTCTGGAGTCCCCACAACCTTTGTCACCTGGATAAAGGCACTGTACACCAACATAAGCACTAGAGTCCTGGTGAACAGGTTCCTGACATCCCTGATTACAGCAGAATCGAGCATCAGGCAGGGCTGCCCACTCTCCCCGGTCCTGCTTATTTGTGTAATGGAACGACTAGCACAATGACTCAGACAGGACCCCCAGATCACGGGAATGGAAATCCGTGGGAGGAATGGGGAGGAGACAAAAGCCCTGGCATACATGGATGACCTGAACATCATATGCAGGGACAAAGGGTCAGTGGAAAGAGCACTACAACACTACCCTAGTGACTCTGGTATACCACCGCAAGATACAGGGGGTGGTAAGGGCAAGAGACACTATATTGCTCATAGACTTACTACCTGGTGACAACTGCCAGGCTGTGTGGGAGCGAATCTTCCACAAGGATCTGCAAAGGGAGCACAAAGACCTGAAATGGCAGTCAGCCCACCGGGCATTCTCTGTGCGGGCATGGAGAAACAGTGAAGGGCAGAGAGGACCATCAAACTGTCTGAGACAGACTTGCCACTGGCAGGCAGAAATGATTGACCACCTCTTTTGGGACTGCCAGAGAGGTGCGGAAGAAAGCCTGTGCACTGTCCTGGTGCATCCCTCACCTCCTGGTGACAGGTTTTAGAAATCTGACCAGGGAAGCGGTTCCTATGGGCACCTGACCAGACAGCAAGGGACCCCGACAGCTCGCTTTGACCAGTTCATATCCTGCTTCAGATATGCACTGTGGAAAACTAGGAACCTGCTCATAAACAGACTCTCAGACCCCACAGTCGAGGACTGTATTAAAATGAGACTAAGTGAAAAGTACTGGTACTACAGGAAGACAGAAGGGGACAATTGGAAAGACATGGCAGACTTCATCTGGTGGAGAGGGGTCTGGCATAGACTTTTTCAGGACTAGTCCCTCTGAGGAGGGCAGTGGGTGTGGGTACAGGTATAGAGATGGGTGTGCAGGCACATGGTATGAATTGTGTAATTCTGCATATAGTCTAGTACTGTCACCAAAAAGTTAGATGTTAGAGTCACTCCAGCAAAGACCACAAACAAAATAGCATCTCCTGAAACCAGACACCCTAAACCTTAACACAGTTAATATAATTCGGTTCTTTGTGCTCCCATGTATCTTTCCCACTGGAGGTAAATATTTTCTTTAAATCAAGCCTTAGACAAACAACCCAAAGCAAAAAAAAAAAAAAAAAGGAAGAAAAAAAAAGAAAAAAAAAAGGAAGGAATTTTTTTTTTGCAATAAATATGATTTAGCTTCAAGCCAGAAAGAAACTGCCACCTACAATACCCTTTCAGTAATTGTGTTTCTGACACTTCCTAATGTAATTAGCATATATACAAAGATGTAAAAATATCTACATAAGACTCCTGGGCTAAGTACAGATAATCAAAAAAATCCAAGGCAGAATCAATTCAATCTAGGCAGCTTCCTCTGAGCTGTGTAGATTGAACTGGTAAATTCAATTCAGTTTTCAATTGGGAAAGGCATGGGAGGCCTGCACTGACCCAGGCTAGTAGGCAGGGGGTGCTACAGCATGTCTCCCAGCTTGTTGGCCTTTGCCAGACCAGCCAAATGTCTGCAATTGGCTATGCAGTACATGCTCCCAAAACCCTGCTGCCCCCTCACAGAGGGTTAAGGAGCCCCCTGTGCTGACCCAGCCTGTGGGAGTCTCCCCCTCAGGTGGTTTCGCAGCTTGGGAAGCCCCCCATCCTGGACCCCAGAGCTGCTTAGCTTAGCTGCTGTGAATCTCAGGGATAGTCTGGGGCAGCCTTAGGGAGTGGAGGGAAATTCTTCCTCTCCCTGAAGCTAGTTTTGCCTCAGACTCACAGCAGCTGAGGCAAACCTGGCTGCAGAGGAGAAGGAGAATTTCCCTCTAATCCCTGAGGTTGCCTAAAACTCGCATGGGATAAGGTAAACAAGCAGCTCTGAGTTTTGGGAGGGGAAGAATTCCCTTCAGCTCCCTGGGACTGCCCTGGGCTGGGGCACCCTGGGCTGGGGTGGGGGGAAGCCCTCAAGGTAGGGGCTCCCCGGTACCCCCATACTGGGTTGCATGGGCAGGCACCTGGCTGGGAGTACTCCTTCTCACTCTCTCCCTCTTGTGGCCGCAGTGGAAGCATTCAGCAGCTGCGAAGGGGGAGGGCTACTGAGGGTTAAACACCCCCCCACTGCAGGGGCTCTCCCTCCCCCAAATGTTGTGTAGACCCTGGCTAGGAGGCTCTGGGGGTCTGTTCCCCCAACCCTATGAGTGAGGAATGCAAGTAGGAAGTAGGCTAAGGAAAAGTGGGGTGAGGCAGTCCCTGCTCCACTGGAGTAGACAGCATAGCCCAGGGCTGCAAACCATCCTGGGATGCTGGAGGACTGTGAGTTAACTTGAATGAAGAAGGGATCTGAAACAGAAGTTCCATGAATAGGTTTGACCTAAATTAGTTAAGTCTGATACTCCATCCAGCTAAGTTTATCTTAAACTGGTTTTGGCCATTTTGAAAGATGTTTATGTGCACTGAACTTCAGTTCTGTTACAGTTTCTGATCACTTAAACCAATTTATGTATAACTTCTAGCCCTAGCCCTAGGCTAAGTACAAACAGTCAAAAAGCCTGAGGCTGAATCAATTCAATCTTCACAGTTTAGTCTAAGCTGTGTAGATTGAACCAATAAGCAAATGAACATATTTGATTCTAGAAATACAGCCATATATAGTCCAGTGGCCTAGTCCAGAAGCTGGGGGGTGCTAGAGTACACCTCCCTGTTTGGCTGGAGCAGATCATTTGGGCCAAGATTAGCCTACCCACTTTGCAGGGGGGGGGTGTTTGCAAGGGAGGTGCAAAGTAGGCCCGTGCGAGTAGGCAGCTCTTCGATCCGGCTTCAGATCTGGCTGCTTCAGATGCCAGTGATCTGATCTGGAGCTCCAGACCAGGTTTCTGCTTCGATCTGGCCGAAGCAGCTCCGAAGCTTCAGAGCTGCCTCAGAGATCCAGCCCTAGGGTATAATGGGGAATCAATGAAACATCTATAACTTTGTTTTTTTTGTCTGATTTGGATGAAACTTGCAGGGGTAGTAGCATCTGCCGAGAGCATAAAACCTGTCAAGTTTCGAGAAGATCAGTGCAGGGGTTTGGGGGGAACTGCACCTCAAGCTGCAGACAAGCAAAACTCGTGACATGGCTGACACTGTCAATGGTAAGGTGCTTCAGGGTGAAAGCTGCAGGGATGGTAGCCCCTGCTGCAGCCATGAAGCCTGCCAGCTGTCGAGGAGATAGGTGCAGGGCGGTTCTGGGGCCCTGCACCTCTAGCTGCTGACAGGCAAAACTTGTGACCTGGGTGCTTGTGCAACTGACTGTCTCTGTCTCTGTCTTGGGGTGGGGGAACACTACTGCAGGCCTGGCTGCTAAACTAGTGTGTTACCAGTTACCAATCAATCATGATTCACTCAGGGACCAGCTCAATATACAGTAGCTAGGTAATGTAGCCAGTTAATTAGCAACAATTAACACCTACAAAACCATAGACTAAGGAGAGGAAATAATCAATACAGACAATCAACTACCCCAAGACAGAGACAGTCAGTTGCACAAGCTCCCATGTCATGAATTTTGCTTGTCTGCAGCTTGAGGTGCAGTTTCCCCCAAACTCCTGTACCTATCTCCTTGAAACTTAACAGGCTTTGAGGCCTCACCAGGACCTACCATCCCTGCAGTTTTCACCCCCCTGTGGTGTAACACATAGATGTGACATGAGTTTTGCTTTTAAGAATTTGGAGTGCAGTTCCCCCCAAACTCCTACACTGATCTTCTTGAAACTTGATAGGCTTCATGCTCTCCACAGAGGCTACTACTTCTGCATGTTTTATCCAAATCAGACAAGAAACAATGAAGTTATAGATATTTCATTGATTCCCCATTATTCTCTATGGCCATATCACTGAATCAGCTCCGAAACTTTTCCGAAGAGATTCAGAAACTCCGAATCGATTCAGAAAGCCTAAAACTTCCAGTGATTTGATTCAGATTCATAGATTCAGCTTCCAAATCATCTAAATCATCTCCGAATCCGAATTATGATCCAAAGCTTTGCACAGCCCTAGTGCAAAGCATCTTAGGATGCTTGGGGACTATGAGTTAACTTGAATTGGGAAGGAATCTGGGAAGAAGTTAAAGGAGTTGAATTAATTTAAAGCAGTTAAGTCTGATAACTATATCCAGGTTTATCTTAAGCTGGTTTCAGCCATTTTGAAAGTGGTTTATGTGCACTAAACTTCTGTTGTGTTATAAATTTGGATCATTTTCTGATCATGTGTACTGGTTTAAGTATAATTTGGTCCCTTGTCCTAAAGGAAGGCATAAAAGGATGTCACTGGTTGCCTGTGTCCATTTAACAGTACAAATGAATTGTCATATTACTTTATAATACTTTCTGTGCCAGGAAGAAAATTAACCTTTGTCTTTAAGACAGGTGAGACAACTGCTCTAAGTGGTAACAATTATTATATATTTAATACAACATCCTCTATGCAGATTTTTCCTAAAAACTAATCCAGGCAATGAAGGGTGACCCTACAAAAGCAAAAAGACTGAGAAAAGGCTTGGGAAATAGATTAACCTTTTGCTCTTCTATACTGTGTGTGCACTTACACACAGAGTTTTGCTTTTTTTCCTTTTTTTTTCCATCTTAATATGGGCCTTGCCTCAGGGCTTGTGATTTGACATGAATACACTGAAGTTTCACAAAACTACTCAGATAAGGATTATCCTTATTTGTCAGATGGGCAGGTAAGGCACAAATGGCTTATTCAAGTTCACTCAGGAAAGCTGAGGCAAAGAAAGCATTAGGAGCCAGATCTCCTGGCTCACATACCTGTGTCTTAATCAAATTACTAATCTTCCTGCAGTTTTTGCTATGGAAAGGTAAACTTGTTTAGCTTAATTTTGTACCCATATGGACACTGAGACATCACTGTTTCAATTAAAACATTAAATGTTGCTAACTTACAAAATTTCATGTGGAGGCTCCTAGTCTTTCATGTTTTTTTTAGTCCCATATGATGGAAGGGTTATTGGATTATGCAACAATCTCAGCTTTTATTGGCAAAAAAGTGAACTACTTGTTCTAACTAGTTAGAGAAAAGTGTGAACATGAACATTAAAGCAAATTGTTCAGAACCAAAAGGAAACTCCTAAACATATTACTTTTAATGATGCTGTCACTTAAAAGCTTGCAGTTTAGTCATGCTGGGCATTACCAAGGTTGTTGCACTAAGAAGTTATAACCGAAAGATATAGTTAAAAGCAGTGAGAAGTCTTCTTTGCTTTATGGCTTAAGTACAAACAGTTTAACTGCATCTATTATAAATTTTAAGCTATACAGTAGAAGCATAATTGCAGCCTATAGCTAGGTCCAGATAGAACTATATGTTTATATCATTTTGGACAACCTATGACATTTTACACCAGTGAATTTGCCAGGAACTTGGAAAAAAGACCAGCTTTTGAACTTTCCTAGAAACCATACTCCCCAGAGTAATATCTTACTCCAGATGCCATTAACCAACCTGAGTTAGCATTTAATTTAAAGCCACCCAATTTTGTTCTGAGGCACTTGTACATAAATCACTGCAAGCAGCAAGCTGTCTGATAATAGCAGAAATATTACCATTGATATGACTGATATACAAACATTATCTATCTATCTATCTGTCTGTCTATCTGTCTATGTAGGGGTGGATCCAGGGGGCATGCAGTGGTGCAGACACACCCCCTTTCAGTCAGATCACACAGAGTCAAACAAGCCAGGGACTTTCTTATGTCCCTGATCACATAAGAATGTACTGCTCTCTTTCCCTCTGTGCTTAATGGCATGCTTCCCCCACAATTTAACAGTAAATAGCACACTATAGGGAGCCCACTTGAATGAATCCCTCTTAAAAGAATGAATCACATACAATATTGCATATAACAAGCAAATATAAACAAAAAATGGGATTCAGATGATAAATTTAAGGAAATTTCACCTATGAACCTTAAATCGCTAGTATTGCTAAACAGGTAAATCTCTGACAGATAGCAAATTCATTCTAAAATTCCTGGTACCCTTTCCCTCAAAAACCACAAATTACTTCACTTTCAATATGTTCTCTGTTATAACATACCCTACAGTGAGCACCATATTCTGCCACATATGGGCTTATCCATTTAATTTCTCCATTTCGAAATGGCTTTGCTTTTCCATTTAATTCCTAAGGAAAAAGAAAAGAAAAAAGAAGTGATAATATTTTTTCTTGGCTTCTTAACTGCAACGCCACCATGTTTTGATGTCAAAATGTGGAATTTCTGCTTATTAACACTCAATCTGCTACCACAGGAATGCATGACACTAGAGCAGCTTGCTCTCCCTCTATGCTTGTATTGACACATCTGTGGAAAAATGCCATGAAGTTTGCAACCATTTGTAAGAGACATAGTAGGGTGTTGACCTAATCCTCACTTCTGGAGATGGCAGAGGAACAGCCAAACTGTTTGCTTATAGACACAGTCCCAAGAGATAAGAAAGGCAGAATGCAAAAAAGCACACACCGCTCTTGAGAAGATGTGAACCATAATCTCAAAGTAGGTAAATCTTGTTTGATTTTTTTTCTCTTTTCCTTACCTGATGGAAGCCATTCTGTGATGCCATTGAAGTCTTTGCTGCATTCAGATCAGGCCCTGAAAATGGCACTTGCCTCCTGAAACACCTTTGTAGATTTCAATGCAGAAGTTGCTGGTCAGGTTTTTTATCATGTTGACTCAGGGCTCCACCCCACAGTGATTTTTGAAACAAAAGAATCACCACCTGCCTGCCATGTACTCAGAAGAAGTCTGTTGCAAGGTGGGAATATTTGTTTGCAGCTGCAGTGACCAACAGGACACATAGAGGCAGCATACCCTTCTCAGTTACAGATTTCCAACAAGCATAATACATGCCAATAATTCCATATTTCCATGTATATGCCTGCCAAGCAACCCATAAATATTAGAAACTTCTGCACAGAGCCTGTCTGCAAAGGAGCCAGCACATGAACTACACTCTACACAGCAGAGAAGGGAGAGGAAATATATCAAGGATAACAAGACACACCTCCGCTTTCAAAAAATACAGTGAAATTTTTCATGCGCAGATAACATCTCATTTTTTAAATCTCTTACTTGAGATTGCAACTGTTAACAAAGATGAATGGGGATAGATGTTCATAATAAGACAACCATAGCCCAGCATTGTAAATTTCTTCTTATATGCCTTTACCATGAAGAAGCCTGCAAACACTTCTGTCTCCTCTCACATTTCCTCCTTCCAAATTTCCATTTTCTCCTACTTTTCTCTTGCCCAGCAGCTGCTTTTCCTACTTCCATGAAAAATGGCTCAGATATGGGAAAAAGGAACCACATAGAACCTTAACTTTGAGAAGGAGAGTTGAAGGGATATTGAAGAGAAGGGGAACTAGAGAGGAAGTCACACTGCTGGGATGCAGCTTCAAGAGGAACTTTGTGAAGCGGCAGCTGAGAAGGGGAAGAACCTCATCACCAGGAAACAATGCCTGTAGTCATTGACACATGTCCCAATTACTATGGGGTAATTTGCCTAAGATTTTATCATGTAATGTATTTATTCCATAATAAACAGTAGCCACATGTCCAGCTCTCAAACTGTGGACATAGGTACTATTAGAAAGCCTCACCCCTAGGTGGCAGAGAAGCCAGTTTGTACTGAATTAATCTCTTGTAGGTTCACACCCTCAGAGAAGACATATCCTCAGGGGAAGTCTTGGGGGACCTTGGAGAGGACTAGAGTCGCCAACTGTCCATAAATGTACAGATACCCCTTAAATAACCAGACTACAAATGCATGTTCCTAAATTCTGTGAGAAAACTGTACTGTCCATAAATCACAAAGTAAAAATGGCACTAAAAGAGCTGCTGAAACTCTGTTGTTGGAAAACAAGCCAAAGCACAGCAGCTCCACCTGGTGTCGGAGCAGGTGTGCAGACTTCAGGGTGCCGTGGGTGGCTTCTGGTGTGGGTACTACTTCCTGTCTGCCTGTAACACTGTTGGGTAACAGGCAAGCAGACAGTGGTCTTTTTTTGGCGGGGAGGATCTACGCTGGGACAGAGGAGTGGGGCTGGTGGGAGTAGTATGGTGTGGGGTACAGCTGGGGGCACCACGGTGTAAGGGTGAGTAGGGAGCCCCTGGGATGGGTGCAGCATAGAGCAAAAACCATTACTGCAGACAGGTTGAGTTAACGACTGAATATTTCTTTCTATCAATAAACTTCCACTACTTTTACAATAGTTTGAAGCCCTTGTCCAAGGCCTCCATGTACATTACGTAAAACATATGTCAGCAAAAAAAATGTGGTTGTTAGTAAAAGCTTTGCAGATTGTCAGTAAAAATATTTTCCTCGAGTTGGCAACTCTGGAGAGGATGCAAACTGAGGAAGAAATTTGATGGAGAGGAAAATGAAGGAGAACACAGAATTGGAACGATATTTGGAGTAGTGGGGATCTACAAAGGCATTTAAATCTGAAGTTGGTTCAAATTTTCCAGAAGGAACGTTTTCGCTGCTGAAAAATGAGATTTTATCAAAATCAAATCACATTGTAGAAATGAATTTATACCAGCAACATGTAATCAAAAATGGAGTGAAAAGTTATTCATTTATGTATACATTGTTTCCCTTGGAACATATTTTGACATTCTATGTTTAAATAGCTTTTTGTTTGTAAATTGTTTTTAAATGATAAAAAAAAATCAAAATCAGAATTAAACATTTTGATGTTATAAAAAAAAGTTTCAGTTAACCAAAAGCATTTTTTTTCAGAATTTAAGTTCAGGAAAATGTGATTTTGGGTTGTTGTTTTTTTTTTCCTGATTTGGAATGAATTTTTTTTAAATGTCGAATATTCAATGACAGGCAAGGCTTTTCTCTGTTGGCATGTTCTATTGGACCAACTGTATAGTTGAGAAAGATGTTAGACAGTCTTTCAGACACAAAATAGCACCCTTCTTCAGCCAGAGCCAGAGCCAGAGTTGAGTAATGGCACTTGGCACCTGAAAGCTTATCTAATAACTGTCCCAAATATGCATTTGGTCCAATAAAAGATATCACCAAAAAACTTTGCCTCCCATATCACCAAAGGGAGGGGCTATCACCAGAGAGGAGTATACCTCCACCACTCAGGTCTGTAGGGAAAGCTAAGGCAGATATGGAATTAGGGCTAGCATCAAGGATCAAGGATAGCAAAAAGCACCGGCTAATGTGGGTCCCCTGCAGGATATGCTTAGCAATCCAGTGGTTGCACCAGAGGAGAAAGCAGACCTCTTTAACAATTTCTTTGCCTCCATTTTCCTGTGCAGGGACTGGGACTCCCCCACCGAGATTCAGGACAGACTCAGGAGAATCTCCACCAGGCCTAGGGTCAGGGAGGACCAAGTTAGGGAACTTCAGGAGGGGCTGGACATGTTCAAATCAGCAGGTCCAGAGGCTCTCCACCCCAAGGTGTTGAGGGAATTGGCAGGGGTTATCGCAGGGCCCCTGGCCCGGCTTTATGAGCATTCATGGTGCTCTGGCCAGGTGCCGGATGACTGGAAGAAAGCCAGTGTGATCTCCATCTTTAAAAAAAGGGAAAAGGGAGGACCTGGGCAACTATAGGCCCATTAGTCTTACTTCAATCCTGGAGAAGCTCTTTGAGATGATTATCAAGGAGCACATCTGTGATGGGCCAGCAGCAGGGATGATGCTTAAAGGCAACCAATATTGTTTCATTAGGGGCAGGTTCTGTCAGACCAACCTGATTGCCTTCTATTGTCAGGTCACAAAATCATTGGATGCAGGTGTTGCAGTGGATGTAGTCTTTCTGGACTTCAGGAAGGCCTTTGACACTGTCTCCCACCCCATTCTCATTAAAAACCTAGGCAACTGTGGCATTGATGCCTACACAGTCAGATGGATTGCAAATTGGCTGAGGAGCTGTATCCAGAGAGTGGTGGTGGGTGGGCCATATTCGACCTGGAGGGAAGTGGGCAGTGGAGTCCCCCAGGGCTCAGTCCTTGGGCCTGCACTATTCAATTTCTTTATTAGCGACTTGGATGATGGGGTGAAAAGCAACCTGTTGAAATTCGCAGATGATATCAAGATTTGGTTGAGGTGGGCACGCTAGAAGGGAAGGACAGATTACAGTGGGACCTGGACAGGTTACAGGGGTGGGCAAATGAAAACAGGATGGGATTCAATACTGACAAGTGCAGGGTGCTGCACTTGGGCAGTAGGAACCATCAGCATACCTATAGGCTGGGAACTCCCTTCTCAAAAGCACGGTGGCAGAAAGAGATCTTGGAGTCATTATTGACTCCAAGATGAACATGGGCTGACAATGCAAGGACATGGTCAGTAGGGCTAACCATACTTTGTCATGCATCCACAGATGCATCACAAGCAGGGCCAAGGACATGATCCTCCCACTCTATGCAACACTGGTCAGACTGCAGCTGGAATACTGCGTCCAGTTCTGGGTGCCACACTTCAGGAGGGATGTGGACAGCATTGAGAGGGTCCAAAGGAGGGCCTCTCACATGATCCAGGGACAGCAGGGCAGACCGTATGAGGAGAGGCGACAGGACCTTAAACTGTTCAGCCTTCACAAGTGAAGGCTGAGGGGGGACCTGGTAGCCGTCTATAAACTTACTGGGGGGACCAGCGGGGATTGGGAGAGACCTTGTTCCCCTGAGCGGTTCCCGGGTTAACAAGGAATAATGGCCATAAGTTGTTAGAGAGTAGGTTTAGATTAGACATCAGGAGGCACTACTTCACAGTCAGGGCAGCTAGGATCTGGAACCAACTTCCAAGGGAAGTGGTGATGGCTCCTACCTTGGGGGTCTTTAAGAGGAGGTTTGACATTTACCTAGCTGGGGTCATTTGAGCCCAGTTTTCTCTCCTGCCTAGGGCAGGGAGTCAGACTAGAAGATCTACAAGGTCCATTACAACCCTACATCTATGAATCTATATATCTCTTGGACAATCATAGCTACAAGAATACCTCAGCCCTACTAGAGTATTCCATGGAATGGAAATCTGAAGTTCTGGACTGTGCCACATGAGTCACATATTGAATGAGTTTACTAAGAGTGGTGACCATGTTATGAATTTTCTTTGTAGTGACTCAAGGAACTGGCACAGCTCAGCACCTGACTGGGGAAGTGAGAACAATTACTTGCTCCATTTAAGTGTCATTAGTCGCCCTTCTCATACCTTTATGTTGAAAATCTGGTCAGACCATGAAACCGTAGCCCTTATGAAAGGACTTGAGATTAGGATGATGACAAGGTAGGACACTTCCTACTGGAGATCCATGTAAGCATGAAATCATAGGCATTTAGAAACTCTGGTGAGGAGGTGATGTAACAATCTAGACAGAAACCAGTTGAAAAACCAGTCAACTCCAATGGTCTGCTGATGTACATTTATAGGCATCATTTCTGATACATGAAAGAAGTGAGGTGAAAAGTTGCCACTGATAGGTGGCGCAGAGGGGTTGGGGCAAAGAGAGTTAACACAATTTGGTTCTATTACCTGTGAGATTCTAATTTTTATAAGGCTTGATTTTTAAATTTAACTCTAAATGTAAATTTTCTGTCTCCAATTTTTAAAAATCAACTACCAAATTTTGGTAAGTTGTATAAACTTAAGTTATCATTATGAACAATGTGGGTAGAAGGAACAGGCATTGTGTAGACTGACTGGATGTGTGTACCCAGAAACTATACACAAATTCCTCTTTGGAGCCAGTTCTTTCGGTCCACATGAGTAAAAGGGGGGGGGGTGTGTGTAGCTCTCTATGTTAAGGAAAGCTACTTGTCCCTGCAAGCTGATATTGGGAACCAGGGTGGACGACTGGAGATCCTCTGGGTTAAAATCCGTAGGGAACACAGCACAGGGGACACAACGGTGGGAGTCTAATACAGACCTCCCACCCAAAGTCCTGAACTTGACCAGGAGTTCGCCCAGGAACTGGCTGAGGCCACATGTTCCAGGACCATCATTGTCATGGGTGACTTCAATTACCCAGACATCTTGTGGGAGGATCACTCAGCAAAATCTGAGCCGTCGCAAAGCTTCCTCTCGTGCATGGGTTACCTCTACCTGACTCAAGAAGTCTATGGGCCAACAAGAGGTAAAGTGCTCGACCCGGTACTGGCTACTGGGGATGACTTAATTGGTGACCTAGTGATTGATGGGAAGCTGGGTGACAGTGACCACAAGCTGATCACCTTCAACATCCGCTGTAAAGCTAGCAAGTCAGTCAGCAACATGGAAGTCCTTGACTTCAGAAAAGCCAACTTTGACAAGCTCAGGAGGCCTGTCAGTCAGGCTCTAAGGGACCATTACCCAGGGAGAGGGGAGTTCAAGAACTGTGGTTGCTCCTCAAGGGAGTGATCCTCAGTGCACAAGCTAAGTCTATTCCATCTCGGAGAAAAGGCAGCAAGAGGGCACAGCAGCCCCCCTGGCTCTCCAGGGACCTAGCAGACCTCCTGAGGCTAAAAAGAAAGGCCAACAAAGGATGGAGGATGGGATTCACCTCAAAGGAGGAATATTCTGCACTGGTCCGGTCCTGCAGGGAGCAAACCAGGAAAGCCAAGGCTGCAACTGAACTCCAACTACTTCAAGCATCAAGGACAATAAAAAGTCCTTTTTCAGATATGTGGGGAGCCGGAGGAAAAGCAAGGGCAATGTTGGACCCCTGCTGAACCAGACGGGGCAACTGACAACTGACGCCCAGGAAAAAAACAACCTATTAAATGGGTACTTCGCATCAGTCTTTCATCAGTCCCATGGGACGCCCATGCCCACTACGGGACAGGGAGGTCCGGGTGAGGGAGATCCCCTGCCCTCCATTAATGCTGACCTTGTGAAGGAACACCTTGAGAAGCTGGATACCTTCAAGTCAGCTGGCCCTGACAATCTACACCCCAGGGTACTCAAGGAGCTGGCGAGCATCATAGCCCAGCCCCTGGCACGGATCTTTGAAAACTTCTGGTGCTGTGGTGAAGTGCTCGGGCCTGTAGGGGGCCTGTCAGGAAAGCTAAGGCAGACATAGAGCTAGGACTAGCGTCCAAGATCAAGGATAATAAAAAGTCCTTTTCCAAATACATAGGGAGGTTGAAGAAGGCACCGGGTAACGCGGGGCCCCTGCAAGGTAGGCTGGGCAATCTGGTGGTTGCGCCAGAGGAGAAAGTGGAACTCTTTAACCAATTTTTCATGTCTGTTTTCTTGTGCAGGGACCAGGACTTCCCCGCTGGGATGCCAGATAGACTCGAGGGGAACGCCTCCAGACCTCAGGTTGGGGAGGACCAAGTTAGAGAGCTTCTGGAGGGGCTGGACGTGTTCAAGTCAGCGGGTCCAGATGCTCTCCACCCCAGGTTGTTGAGGGAGCTAGCTGGGGTTATTGCAGGGCCCTTGGCACGGCTCTACGAGCACTCGTGGTGCTTGGGCCAGGTGCCAGATGACTGGAAGATAGCTAATGTGGTCCCCATCTTCAAAAAAGGGAAGAGGGAGGACCCGGGCAACTATAGGCCCATCAGTCTTACCTCTATCCTTGGGAAACTCTTTGAGAAGATCCTCAAGGAGCACATCTGTGATGGGCCGGCTTCAGGGATGATGCTCAAGGGCAACCAGCACGGTTTCATTAGGGGCAGGTCTTGTCAGACCAACCTGATTGCCTTTTATGATCAGGTCACAAAGGCAATGGATGCAGGTGTTGCCGTGGACGTAGTCTTTCTAGACTTCAGCAAGGCCTTTGACACCATCTCCCACCCCATCCTCATTAAAAAACTAGGCGACTGTGGCATTGATGCCTACACAGTCAGATGGATTGCAGATTGGTTCAAGGGTCGTACTCAGAGGGTGGTGGTGGATATTCGACCTGGGGGGAAGTGGGCAGCGGAGTCCCCCAGGGCTCGGTCCTGGGGCCTGCGCTGTTCAATTTCTTCATCAGCGATTTGGACGACGGGGTGAAATGCAACCTGTTTAAATTCGCTGATAATACCAAAATTTGAGGTGAGGTGAGCACGCTAGTAGGGAGGGAAAGACAGCAAGAAGACCTGGACAGGTTACAGGAGTGGGCTGACATAAACAAGATGCGTTTCAATACTGACAAGTGCAGGGTGCTGCACTTGGGCAGTAGTAACCAGCAGCACACTTATAGAATGGGAAACTCCCTTCTTGAGAGCACGGAGGCAGAAAGGGATCTTGGAGTCATTACTGACTCCAAGATGAACATGAGCCAACAATGCGAGGTCACGGTTGGCAGGGCTAATCGCACCTTGTCGTGCATCCACAGGTGCATCTCAAGTAGAGCCAGGGAGGTGATCCTCCCCCTCTATGTGATGCTGGTCAGGCCACAGCTGGAGTACTGTGTCCAGTTCTGTGCGCCCCACTTCAGGAGGGATGTGGACAACATTGAAAGGGTCCAGAGGAGGGCCACATGCATGATCCGGGGACTACAGGGCAGAACCTACATTGAAAGACTGCGGAACCTAAACCTGTTCAGCCTTCACAAGAGAAGGCTGAGGGGGGACCTGGTGACTGTCTATAAACTCACTAGGGGGGACCAGAAGGGTTTAGGGGAGACGCTGTTTCCCCTAGCGCCCCCTGGCATGACAAGGAACAATAGACACAAGTTATTAGAGAGTAGATTTAGATTAGACATCTGCAAGAACTACTTCACAGTTAGAGCGGCTAGGAGCTGGAACCAACTTCCAAGGGAAGTGGTGCTGGCTCCTACCCTGGGGATCTTGATGACTACCTGGATGAACTCATTTGAGTCTAGTCTTTTTCTTCCGCCCAGGCGGCGGGTCGGGCTTGAAGATCTACAAGGTCCCCTCCGACCCTACTTCTATGATTCTATGATTCTATAATAAGTGCTCAAAGACTGGAAGAAGGCCAATGTGGTGCCTATCTTCAAGAAAGGAAGGAAAGTGGATTCAGCAAACTACAGGCCCATCAGCCTGACCTCTATCCCGGGGAAGATCTTAGAAAAGATTATTAAAGAGGCCATTCTTAATGGACTGGCTGACGCCAACATCCTGAGGGATAGCCAGCATGGGTTTGCTGCGGGTAGGTCTTGCTTGACCAATCTCATTTCCTTCTACGACCAGGTGACCTATCACCTGGACAAGGGAGAAGAGACTGGTGTCGTATATCTTGACTTCAAAAAAGCCTTTGATCTGGTATCCCATGATCACCACTTGGCAAAACTGGAAAATTGTGGCCTTGGGTCCATCATGATCCACTGGCTGGGAAACTGGCTCCAAGGTCCGACCCAGAGGGTAGTAATTGATGGAAGTCACTCATCATGGTGTCCTGTGACCAGTTGGGTCCCTCAAGGCTCTGTCCTTGGACCCATATTGTTCAACATCTTCATTAATGAGGTGGACATTGGAGTCAGAAGTGGACTGGCCACGTTCGTCGATGACACCAAACTTTGGGGCAAAGCATCCACGCCAGAAGACAGGAGGGCGATCCAGGCTGACCTGGCCAAGCTCAGCAAATGGGTGGATGAGAACCTGATGGTGTTTAACACCGATAAATGCAAGGTTCTCCACCTTAGGAAGAAAAACCTGCAGCATCCTTATAGGCTCGGCAGTGCTACGCTGGCTAGCACTATGGAAGAAAGAGACTTGGGGGTCATCACTGACCACAAGATGAACATGAGCCTCCAATGTGATGCTGCGGCTACTAAAGCGACCAAAACACTGGCTTGCATCCATAGATGCTTCTCAAGCAAATCCCAGGATGTCCTTCTCCCCCTGTACTCAGCCTTGGTGAGGCCGCAGCTGGAGTACTGCGTCCAGTTTTGGGCTCCACAGTTTAAAAAGGATGTGGAGAAGCTTGAGAGAGTCCAGAGAAGAGCCATGCACATGATCAGAGGTCAGGAAAGCAGACCTTACGATGACAGGCTGAGAGCCATGGGGCTCTTTAGCCTGGAAAAGCGCAGGCTCGGGGTGATCTGATGGCCACCTATAAGTTTATCAGGGGTGACCACCAGGATCTGGGGGAACGTTTGTTCACCAGAGCGCCCCAAGGGATGATGAGGTCAAACAGTCATAAACTACTACAAGACCGTTTCAGGCTGGACATAAAGAAGAATTTCTTTACTGTCCGAGCCCCCAAGGTCTGGAACAGCCTGCCATCGGAGGTGGTTCAAACACCTACATTGAACACCTTCAAGGGCAAATTGGATGTTTATCTTGCTGGGATCCTATGACTCCAGCTGACTTCCTGCCCTTTGGGGGCTGGACTCGATGATCTTCCGAGGTTCCTTCCAGCCCTAATGTCTATGAAATCTATGAAATCTATGAAAAGTATAGGCTACCATGCACACTATAGATCTTCCTCCATTATAGGAAAACAAGACATAACATTCCTAATAAAAGCATAATTGTAGGAAAATTATAAAAATAATGTCAATTCACATCATATATACACATGTAATGTGTTTGTGTGTAATACACACATACACATGTATGCATGCTATCTTGTTAATATTACTACTAATATTATATTATGTTATATTATATTAATTCTGTTCTATATATGGAAAAGAATATGGATATACCTTTGTAGTTCTGTATCTATAGTTATCTGTATGGTCTTGATTCCACTTCACTTGGTTTACCCCCATCCAATCCCCAGCTGTAGCCAGGCCCTGCATAAGGGTAGAGACTGCAGTGCCTGGGCCAGGTGAAAGAGAGAAAGAAAGCTGAGGGTCAGTAGCAGACTGATGGCACCTTGCTTCACATCTCCACAGGATTTCACCCAATAGCTTTAGAAACATACTGAATAGGAAGCACAACAAAATGGAAACTTGAGGAACCTCACAAGAAAGATTCCAAGGGAGAAGCATTTGCCCATCACCATCCTCTGGGACCTCCCTGTTAAGACAGTGAAACCAATTAAGAGTGGCCCCGCAAACACCCACCAGATCATATAAATGCCTTATCAACACCTCATGGTCTACTGTATGGTCACTGAAAGCTCTAATAAGATTAACAAAGGACAGTTTCCCCTATTGATCTCCAGGTGTAGATTGTCCACTAAGGCCACCTCACAAAAGCCAGACTGACAGGAGTCCAGAAATCCAAATAACTGTTCAAAGACCTTCTATAAAAAAACCCCCAAACCCCACAAATGGGCAGCTTAGAAACACAGCAATAGCTGGCTTGGACATCAGTATCACAGGATGATTTTTTGAGTAGGGGCTGAACAGTTACAGTTTAAAAATGTCCACTGTCCAGCACTCAGAGAGAAAATATATAGAAAAGAATATGGGCCAGATTCGATTCCACGTCTTAAGAATGTAAGTGGACTTAAGCATCTAAGCACAATTTTATTCCATCCTGCTTGAGACTTTGAAAATAGCTGATATAAAGATGGGTAGGTCCTCTTGGTGTTCATTTATTTTTTGTGACTCAATATTAAGGGTAAGAGTAGCTGTATTACAAAAGTAGACATGTTTATGGATTTTCAGGGTCTTAAAGCAGAGTGGAATAGAATTGTACTTAGGTATGAAAGTCCATTTACATGACTAGTAGGTGAAATAGAATCTGACTTTATACGCAGGTTCTATTTTCCATGCTGTAATTAATAAGCATGTATTGATCATTAATATGCATATATTAATTACAACAGAGAAAATAAGCAATAATATCATTATACTTTAAAAATGTACCATGCTATAGAACATTAGCTACAGATCAAGGTCTTGTTCCTAGAATATATTGAAAGCAATTGTTCCCAGGCTGAGAATCAAGGTTTACCTGCATGGCACACATTGCTCTGTTAGCAATTAAGATAAAAGGAAATGAAAGGAAAAAGCCCAGTATCCCAGTCTGAAACATAACCAAGAATGGCTCATTGTTTAGAAGCTAATACTGTTCTGTGACCAAAGGCTTCCTGATAGGAAATACCTGTTCCTAAACTCTAAACTAGATACAACCACAAGGGCCTTCGATTCAAAGTTGACATGGGTAAAGAGCAGGGATCCGTGTTTTCTCTGTCTAAAAAATCACAAATTCTCTGATAAAAATTGCAACTTCTCTGATTAAAAACCTCAAAATCCACATTTTCCATGATTAAACTGAAACACCGCTATATATATACATAGTCATCAGTTGAACACAATGTTTTATTGATATATTCACAGTTTTAAAGCAATTTGGAAACCTACCAGTGGTTCAAGCTCTATAACAAAATACATTCTAAATACCTGTACATTTTGGCATTTGATTTTGGGTTTTTTTATCATGGAAAATCAGAGCTCTCCCTGCCCCCTTCACTCACCAAGACGTGGGTCCAGCTGCGGCTGTCCCCCTCCCACTGCTTTCTGGCACTGATTAGTCCTGATATGCTGGTGCCCTCCCCATGCCGCTGCCCATCACTCCCAAGCCACAGCCCCCCATCCTGCTCATGCCCCTCACACCCAACCCACAGCCCCCTGGGCCCTGCCAGTGCCCCTGACTCCTGACCTACAGTCCCTTGGCCCTGCTAATGCTCCTCGCTCCTAACCCCCAGCCCCCCAGCTCTGCTGGTTCTCTTCACTCCCACCCACAGACTTTTGGCCCTGCCAGTGCCCCTCCCCACCCACAACCCCCCACCCTCCCCAGCCCTGCAGGAGGAGGCCCCCATGCTGCCAGGGCTATGGGGCCAGGGATCCAGGTCCACAGCCCCCTGATCCCACCCCCCCGGCAGTGCCTGAGCCCCAGCTACTGCCTGTGGGTGGCAGCAGCTGCTGAGGCCTGAGTGGAGTGCAGAGCCTGGGTCCCCCCTCACCTGTGGGTGGCATGGCTGGAGGGGGAGTGGATTTGGGCTGGTGGCTGCTGGCTTGGGACTTTCTGCCCTGCCCATGGTGTTTCCATGACCCAGTGGGCAGAAACTGGTGTGACAGGGCAGACCCAAGCAGGGAAGCTTGGTGCCACTTCTGGGAGCCCCATGCTGCCATAGTGAGGCACTCCTTGCCAACCTGGCAGCAGCAGGGGGTACAACTCTGTGCCGCCAGCCTTGCTGCTTCTGGGTGGCCAGGGGGTATCTCGCCATGGTGGCGTGGGGCTCTCAGTGGTGGCACTGAGCTTCCCTGCCCCACTCTACCCTGCTGCACCGAGTCCTTCCTGCTGGGCCATGGAGGCCTTGCGGGGAGGGTAACAGGGTAGGGAACCCTGAGGCTGCAGCAGGCAGCCTGCATCTGCCCCTGCCTCAAGCATGTATCTGGGGGGGAACATGCCCCCTATTTTGCTGGGAGTGTGTGCAGTGGTGGGGAGCCAGCCCCCTGCTGAACTCTGGACGAGCTTCCTGCAGCTCTGTCCTGCTTCCCAGCTAGGCCTTGCTGCCATGCATTCCCACCTGGCCCTGGGTCCCAAGCACCAGGCCCCATGCACTACCATGGCTGGGTAGCACCCCCAG